>NC_068939.1:123792186-125108489 GCF_016801865.2 Culex pipiens pallens
AATTGTTTGCATTAGAATTACAAGAAAAATGGAATCTTTTAGACACCCCCTGGTTTGATTTTCTAAGTAAAAAAATATCTATGCCAATTTCAAACTAAGTCGGTTAGGGTTTAGGCTAAGTTTATAGGTCACTGTTGAGCGTTGAAGTTTGTTTCGAAAAACATGCGAAAATGTCTGGAGAAAAACATCTTTTCCGGATTTTGCCAGCAGGTGGCGCAGAACTCACCCAAATTTGTTCAAGTGTGAGAAATTCAATTCCCTAGAGAAATTGAAAAAATATTTTTTGCAAAAAATCACCAAAAACCAAAAATTGCATTTCTTACAAGAATCTCATTCTTGAACAAATTTAGGCGACACCTGCGCCACCTGCTGGGAAATCCTAGAGTGATGTTTTTCTCTATAATTTTTTCACGAATTGTCTCATTGGCAACTCCCCGAGATTTATTAGATTTTAAACCGATCCTCGGTCCTAACCTGGTCGCAGCACCTAAAAGGACCTAATAAAAATAAGTTAAGAACAAAAAAATTCCCCGAGATTTCAGTCAACTGATTTTTTGCATTTTTTAATCTGGTTAAAAACCTTCGGTATGTTCAGAAAAAGCCAATTTGCATCATCAATTTGTCCAAAACATATTCCACACAATTCATAAAAAAATCAATAATCTGTATCTTTTAAAGAATTGTTTTTCAATAGATTTGGTTTCTATTGCAAAGTTGGCAAATCACTATTTTTATATTTTAGAGGACAAAGTGCCATCTCTTCAGAAAATTCTAGCAAATCTTTTTATTTAAAAAAAAAACTAACTTAATCCACCTATGTGGTTGATGCCTTCCTCACTTTTTACCAACAATGGGTAATATGAGCGGTTTGGACACATATTCCAGCTATTTTTTAGATCCACAAAAATAAGTACACAGATATAACTTGAGTGGTCATAACTCGAGACAGGGTTGCCAGATCTTCAATGTTGTGGACTCGTTGGAAAGGTCTCTCGATTACCTAACCAACGATGGGTCGGATGATGGATCCGGACATCGTTTACATACATTTAAGTGAGATCCGGCTTTTCAAAAAAGTACATAAATATCACTTAAGTGGTCATAACTCGGAACAGGGTTGCCAGATCTTCAATGTTGTGAACTCGTTGGAAAGGTCTCTCGATTACCTAACCAACGATGGGTTGGATGATGGATCCGGACATCGTTTACATACATTTAAGTGAGATCCGGCCTCAAAAAAGTACATAAATATCACTTAAGTGGTCATAACTCGAGACAGGGTTGCCAGATCTTCAATGTTGTGGACTCGTTGGAAAGGTCTCTCGATTACCTAATCAACGATGGGTCGGATGATGGATCCGGACATCGTTTACATACATTTAAGTAAGATCCGGCTTCAAAAAAGTACATAAATATCACTTAAGTGGTCATAACTCGAGACAGGGTTGCCAGATCTTCAATGTTGTGGACTCGTTGGAAAGGTCTCTCGATTACCTAACCAACGATGGGTCGGATGATGGATCCGGACGTCGTTTACATGCATATAAATGAGATCCGGAAATATGTGAAAACACATTTTTATACATAACTTTTGAACTAGTTATCGAAACTTCAAACAATTCAATAGCGATGTATGGGACCATAAACCAAGTCGAATGCAACCGGTTTGATCAAAATCGGTTCATTCAGTGCTGAGAAAACTCAGTGAGAATTTTGGTCACATACATACATACACACACACATACACACACACATACACACACACAGACATTTGTTCAGTTTTCGATTCTGAGTCGATATGTATAAATGAAGGTGGGTCTTTGAGCTTCTAATAAAAAAAATCACTTTTAGAGCTGGATTATAGCCTTACCTCAGTGAGGAAGGCAAAATCAAAAGAAAATTAAATTTAAAACTGCAATCTAAAAGTACATTACATAAATTCAACTTGGTTAAGGGTACCATACGGTGCTATTGAATTGTTTGAAGTTTCGATAAGTAGTTCGAAAGATATGTATAAAAAGGTAAACACCGCATATTTTTGGAAGTTGATTAAATGACCAGAAATCGCACCAAATATCATCATGTTTTATATCGTTTGATAGGTAATCGAAAAAAAAATTCAAACTAGTCCAAAATATTGACGATCTGGCAACCCTGTCTCAAGTTATGACCACTTAAGCCGGATCTCATTTAAACCTATGTAAACGATGTCCGGATCAATTATCCAACCCATCGTTGGTCAGGTAATCGAAGGACCTTTCCAACAAGTTTAAAACATTGAAGATCTGGCAACCCTGTCTCGAGATATTATCACTTAAGTTCTATTTAAGTTACATTTTTACTCAGGATTTTATAACCCATTGTTAGTAGAGGTAAAGTTAAGTCAGTTTTTAAGTTAAAGTCATTTTTAGGTAACTGTTTTGAAAAAAAAAATCACAGCTTCCTTTTGCCTTCCTCACTGAGGTAAGGCTATAATCCTGCTCTAAAAATGAACTTTTTATTAAAAGCTCAAAGACCCATCTTCATGTATACATATCGACTCAGAATAGAAAACTGAACAAATGTCTGTGTGTGTGTATGTGTGTGTGTATGTGTGTGTGTATGTATGTATGTGACCAAAATTCTCACTGAGTTTTCTCAGCACTGGCTGAACCGATTTTGACCAAACCAGTTGCATTCGACTTGGTTTAGGGTCCCATACATCGCTATTGAATTGTTTGAAGTTTCGATAACTAGTTAAAAAGTTATGTATAAAAATGTGTTTTCAAATATATCCGGATCTCAATTATATGCATGTAAACGATGTCCGGATCCATCATCCGACACATCGTTGGTTAGGTATTTGAAAGACCTTTCCAACGAGTCCACAACATTGAAGATCTGGCAACCCTGTCTCGAGTTATGACCACTTAAGTGATATTTATGTACTTTTTTGAAGCCGGATCTCACTTAATTGTATGTAAACGATGTCCGGATCCATCATCCGACCCATCGTTGGTTAGGTTATTGAGAGTTCTTTCCAACGAGTCCACAACATTGAAGATCTGGCAACCCTGTCTCGAGTTATGACCACTTAAGTGATATTTATGTGCTTTTTTGAAGCCGGATCTCACTTAATTGTACGTAAACGATGTCCGGATCCATCATCCGACCCATCGTTGGTTAGGTAATCGAGAGACCTTTCCAACGAGTCCACAACATTGAAGATCTGGCAACCCTGCCTTGAGTTATGATCACTTAAGTGATATTTATGTACTTTTTTGAAGTCGGATCTCGCTTAATTGTATGTAAACGATGTCCGGATCCATCATCCAACCCATCGTTGGTTAGGTAATCGAGAGAACTTTCCAACGAATCCACAACATTGAAGATCTGGCAACCCTGTCTCGAGTTATGACCACTTAAGTGATATTTATGTACTTTTTTGAAGCCGGATCTCACTTGATTGTATGTAAACGATGTCCGGATCCATCATCCGACCCATCGTTGGTTAGGTAATTGAGAGTTCTTTCCAACGAGTCCACAACATTGAAGATCTGGCAACCCTGTCTCGAGTTATGACCACTTAAGTGATATTTATGTGCTTTTTTGAAGCCGGATCTCACTTAATTGTACGTAAACGATGTCCGGATCCATCGCCCGACCCATCGTTGGTTAGGTAATCGAGTGTCCTTCCCAACGAGTCCACAACATTGAAGATCTGGCAACCCTGTCTCGAGTTATGACCACTTAAGTGATATTTATGTACTTTTTTGAAGCCGGATCTCACTTAATTGTACGTAAACAATGTCCGGATCCATCATCCGACCCATCGTTGGTTAGGTAATTGAGAGACCTTTCCAACGAGTTCACAACATTGAAGATCTGGCAGCCCTGCCTTGAGTTATGATCACTTAAGTGATATTTATGTACTTTTTTGAAGTCGGATCTCGCTTAATTGTATGTAAACGATGTCCGGATCCATCATCCGACCCATCGTTGGTTAGGTAATTGAAAGACCTTTCAAACGATTTCACAACATTGAAGATCTGGCAACCCTGTCTCGAGTTATGACCACTTAAGCTATATCTGTGTACTTATTTTTCTGGATCTAAAAAATAGCTGAAGTATGTGTCCAAACCCCATATTACCCATTGTGTGGGTCTCGTGGCGCAGGGGTAGCGGCTTCGGCTGCCGATCCCGATGATGCTATGAGACGCGGGTTCGATTCCCGCCTTATCCACTGAGCTTCTATCGGATGGTGAAGTAAAACGTCGGTCCCGGTTTCTCCTGTCTCGTCAGAGGCGCTGGAGCAGAAATCCCACGTTAGAGGAAGGCCATGCCCCGGGGGGCGTAGTGCCAATAGTTTCGTTTTTTTTTTTTCGGGTAAAAAGTGAGGAAGGCATCAACCACATAGGTGGATTAAGTTAGTTTTTTTAAATAGTGCCCCTATTTGTTCACTTTTGAAAAAAAATTTTTTTTCAAAAGCAGTGATTTTCCATGTTAAAAATGAAAATTTTGCTTTAGAAAAATATTTTAAAATTTAAAAATCTAGCCCATAATTTTAAAATATAAAAACTAGGCCTTATATTAAACATGAACGTCCGTGTTTAAAAGCTATTCCTAATTTAAATTATTTAGGATTTGCTCGTAAATGTCACGAGTTAATTTTACAAAAAAAAGAATGGAAAAAGTAATACTAAAAAAAATTAAACATACCAGTTAATTTGCAAATCCTATTATACCTATCAATACCGGTTTATGCACTCGAAATAAAACACTTTTGTCTTTTTCATATATCCGTGATCCACGCTAGTGCACATTGCACAGCACTTGCGCAGGCTCAACTCAAGAGAAAACATGGGATTTGGGGTCCCCAAAAACACGTGCAAGTTGAATTCTTCAATAAAATTCTTGCAAACAATCTAGAAATTGCATGCCGTATGTAAAAGTAGTTAAACGCACCAATTCTCCATGCAAAATTTGGAAAAAACCATTTGAGCAGTTCTCTACGGAATCGGTCTTTTTTCTTTAATTTTAATTTTTGTATTTTTTAATCCGGCTGAAACTTTTTTGGTGCCTTCGGTATGCCCAAAGAAGCCAATTTGCATCATTAGTTTGTCCATATAATTTTCCATACAAATTTGGCAGCTGTCCATACAAAAATGATATGTGAGAATTTTTTGATCGAGTTGGTGTCTTCGACAAAGTTGTAGGTATGGATATGGACTACACTGAAAAAAAATGATACACGGTAAAAAAATTTTTGCTGATTTTTTATTTAACTTTTTGTCACTAAAACTTGATTTGCAAAAAAACACTATTTTTAATTTTTTTTATTTTTTGATATGTTTTAGAGGACATAAAATGCCAACTTTTCAGAAATTTCCAGAATGGGCAAAAATTCTTTGACCGAGTTATGATTTTTTGAATCAATAATGATTTTTTCAAAAAATCGAAATATCGGTCGCAAAAATTTTTCAACTTCATTTTTCGATGTAAAATCGAATTTGCAATCTAAAAGTTCTTTAGTGAATTTTTGATAAAGTGCACCGTTTTCAAGTTATAGCCATTTTTAGGTGACTTTTTTGAAAATAGTCGCAGTTTTTCATTTTTTAAAATTAGTGCCCATGTTTGACCACCTTTGAAAAAAATATTTTTGAAAAGCTGAGAAAATTCTCTATATTTTGCTTTTTTGAACTTTGTTGATGCGACCCATAGTTGCTGAGATATTGCTATGCAAAGGCTAAAAAACAGGAAAATTGATGTTTTCTAAGTCTCACCCAAACAACCTAACATTTTCTAAACATTTTAAACGGGCCAAACATTCAATATTACGCCCATTCGAAATGTTAGTCTTGATTTTAAATTTTTGAAAGTATTTTTTTCGAAAAGATCGGTAAATTTCACGAATGTTTCATGTTTTAACATTGTAAATCGGACCTATAGTTGCTGAGATATCGACATTAGAAAATGTTGGGTTGTTTGGGTGAGACTTAGAAAACATCAATTTTCCTGTTTTTTAGCCTTTGCATAGCAATATCTCAGCAACTATGGGTCGCATCAACAAAGTTCAAAAAAGCAAAATATAGAGAATTTTCTCAGCTTTTCAAAAATATTTTTTTCAAAGGTGGGCAAACATGGGCACTAATTTTAAAAAATGAAAAACTGCGACTATTTTCAAAACAGTTACCTGAAAATGGCTATAACTTGAAAACGGTGCACTTTATCAAAAATTCACTAAAGAACTTTTAGATTACAAATTCGATTTTACATCGAAAAATGAAGTTGAAAAATTTTTGCGACCGATATTTCGATTTTTTGAAAAAATCAGTATTGATTCAAAAAATCATAACTCGGTCAAAGATTTTTTGCCCATTCTGGAAATTTCTGAAAAGTTGGCATTTTATGTCCTCTAAAACATATCAAAAAATAAAAAAAATTAAAAATAGTGTTTTTTTGCAAATCAAGTTTTAGTGACAAAAAGTTAAATAAAAAATCAGCAAATTTTTTTTAACGTGTATCATTTTTTTCAGTGTAGTCCATATCCATACCTACAACTTTGTCGAAGACACCAACTCGATCAAAAAATTCCTTCAAAAGATACAGATTTTTGAATTTTCACATATCATTTTTGTATGGACAGCTGCCAAATTTGTATGGAAAATTATATGGACAAACTAATGATGCAAATTGGCTTCTTTGGGCATACCGAAGGCACCAAAAAAGTTTCACCCGGATTAAAAAATACAAAAAAAATCGAATGACCGAAAACTCAGAGAATTGCTCATTTGGCCCTGTCTAAATATTTAAAAAAATCAATGTGCATGTGTTTCTGGAGAATCCAAATTCCATGCTTCCCCTCTAGTTGAATTTTCATACAAGTGAAAACTAAAATTTTTGGTCAAAATAAAAAGTAGTTTTTAAGTTAAAAAAGCATTTTTCCCTGACATAATACATTTTCAGTAACAACATATTTATGTGATAATTTTTCATTTAAAGAAAAACCTGTCAATTTTAAAATAACCAATACTTAAAATTTCCACACAATTTAATTTCCTACAATTGATTTGACATAATTAATTACAACAGAGACCAATCTTCAAACAGACCCAAAAAACGAAAGAAAAAAAAGTTACCCAAATCATTTTGCGACTTTGCGATTTACGAGATGTCACAAATTTCGCTACCGGCAACACTTTAATGTCAACAAATTTTACGACCCCCGATTGATTACGACGTCGAACGCGAAAGTCACGCTTGAAATCGTTTTTAATGCTTGGAGTCACATGTTTTTATAGTTTTTAAAGCCCGAATTGATCTGCTAATCTGTGACTCCCGAGGATTGCCAAAACACGTTGTTTTGTAACGGTTTGCCAACTATTGATCTAGAGATGGCAGCCCTGATGTCGCGCTAAAATTAGCAAACCAAGCTGGGTAGTTAAACAAATTTAGCTGAAGGTGATTTTTTGAGGTAGTGTGTTGCACAACGGTAGCAATCATTTAGCAACTTAATTCACTGCAACATTGTTGAAATAAAAACAGTTGGAATAAACAATCTTAAAAGAGAAAAAATCGAAACGGTTCTTGACGGGGTGCAAAAAACCAGACTCCAGTTTTCATTCGTTATGTCCTGTTCGTCCTCGTGCCTTGAAAACGACTTTTTTGAGGAGTAAAAAAAAACATTCAGATGAAACCGTTTTTAACTGCATGTTTGGCAACAGGTTTATGAGATTTTTTTCTTTCTTCAGAATGTGTTTGCGATAGGGAGAAGACGATCAAGAACCAAAACAAACGAGTAAAATGTTCACAAAAAACGAGGAAAGGAAAAAAATCTAACGTAAACTGCCTAAATGAAAAAAAGAGTGGAAAATCAGGTTTGTTTAGAACGAAGTAGGCAACTTTTTGTCAAGCTGTCAAGTTTGACCTTGGGAATGCTGCAATCAAATCGTTTGATTTTTGGTATGTTTTTGGAGTCAGAGTTTGAGTTGAAGTTGGAGTCGGAGTCAGAATCGGAGTCGGAGTCGGAGTCGGAGTTAATGAAGTCGGTTTTTGTGAGGATTCAAATTTGGAATCAAATTCGACAAACTCTGAGTTGGAATCGATTAGTCTTCAAAATTAGAGTAGAGTCGATGTCAGTAAAATTTTAAATACTTTGAATGACAGTTGTTGTTGAAGTCGGAGCTGTCGGAGTCACTAAATCACTAACGCCGGAGTTGGTGTTGTAGCTACTGGAGCAACTGAAAAAGACATCCGACTCTTGAGGTTAACTTCTCTTAACATCAGTTTTCTGACTTTCTAATTTTGACAGCTCAAATAAACAAACAACCACCAACATTTTGACAGATGTCAGATAGACAAGTGTCAGTTACAAATAATGGTAATAGGCCCGTTAATAGCCAGTGTTTTGACAATTGTGAAACCATTTGTTGTTTGTCCAGTGTTGCTCAATTACTTCATTCAACGAGGGGTGATTCAAAGTAGCTCCAATAAAATTTTACAGTTGTTGACATTTTTTTACAAATCTTCTCAAGTAGCCCTTTCCAGAAGCTGTCTCTTGCCAAACCCTACAAATCGCACCTTTGCTGACCCTTCCAATTCGCCGTTTTGCTGACATTCAGCTTCCGGCGGCCTTCGGCTTCTGAAATTTGAGCCAACCTCGCGCGGATGGAAGCCACGCAACGGCACGGTCTCCAAATCAAGGGGCCTCACGCAGCGCCAAACGACGCGGAAACCCCGCGTGAGGCCGGCCAAAAAGGCCTACGAAGAGACCCCACCGTGTCAGTGGGTCTTCAACGGCGGCCAATCTAAGATAAGTCAAACGAATTAATCACATCGGAGCTGAGGAACGCAAGGGGTCCACCGATGAAATTTTTAAATTTTGTGTAAAATTAGTTTTGAGTCACCCCTCGTCGAGCTTATCAAGATTTGCGTTGGAAGTTTAAAGCTGTCAAAGTCGAGCTTTGAGTCACCCCTCGGTCATCACACGCTCATCAGCTCACATATCTGGAGCCCCAGAACAGGCTCATTTGGCCAAGAAAGTGAATGGCTTGATCAATTGGCGCGCAGCGCCGGAACAGATCTTGAACTTGCCCAGCTAGATTTTGGCGTTTCAAGGTTCACGTTATTGGGTGAAGGTGTAAATAATTGACTGGCTGGTTGCAAACCTGATCTACCAGATTTGAAGCAATTTGGGTAAATTTAATGCTGCTCAAAGTTCAATAAAAATCAGTTTTTAATTACCTACACACTACGAAAAAATCGTGTAATTTTCCGTTAAAAAAGATGCACATAACTGGAGCGTCTAATCAGACGTAAAGTTACGTCAAATTGTAAATTTACACGATCTAAAAAATCATTCGTGGTCGTGTAAAATTACACTAAACGCAACGCTGTGGGAAAATATTCTTATTGGAATTGGCTAATTCTTACTGGACGAACGAAAACAATTTTGAAATCATTTGTGATTGTTTTATTGCCCCTCATTACACTTTTATTTTTATTTTTTTTCCTAAGCACTAAACACATTTTGTTTTTTGATTTCCCTTATAAATTTGAAGCCAACTTGTATTTTCGATGCGATTTTCCAACAGATCTTGCTCCGTAACCCTTACTGACGATCATCCGGCAAACCATTCGTACCGTACTGCAGAAGGCGTAAAACTGGCTCAGCTGTAAGGAACACGCGGTTCCAAAGAACTTCCTAACTTTCATACGATTCGGTCCACTCCACGAACTTTTCCTTCTTCCGAAACTATGTTCCCACTTAAATCGCTGCAAATTACCACGGAATGGCATTGGTCATTGCTGTTGAGAACGTCGTTCAGTTCCTGGCCAACTGCTTTTCCGGAACAGGTTTCAAGAGTCGAAGTTCCGCCTGTAAAGCGAAATCAAAAAACCTTAAACTGATCTGGTTTAAACGGAAAAACCTCACATTTACCATTACTCACGTCTAATTAAAGTCCTCTTTAATTATTTAAAGCAGCTTTCGACAAAATATCGGAAATATTCGAAGAGAAAAATTCCAGTCTGAACAACTTTCACGATTGTAAACATGGCTGACATTTGTTTGCTCGACACATCTGTCATTCGTGTATCGAAGAGAGGGCGTGTAATTCTGTTTAATTAGATGTAAAATTACATCTTATAACACGCTCCAATTATGTGCATCAAATTTAGTGTAAAATTAGGTTAAAACTTAAGTGTTATTCATGTTCGCACGATGTAAAGGTTTTGCTTATGAATGCTGGTGTAAAAGTTGTTCATTTACGTCATAACAAACATAAAATTACATCAAAATCTTATTTACACGATAATTTATTACATCAAAGTGGCAATTACGTTAAATGTAATATTAGCAATTTTTTAGTGTGTAACCTCCCCTCCAAATGACTTCTCTTTGTCCGCAATAAAAGCCATGTCCTAATCACTTTATTGTTTTTCCAGTCAAAAATGCGTAACCCTTTCGACAAAACCTTCCCCAGAAAAAAAGCAACAGAACCTTTATGACCCCGCCGTAAAAAAAGATGCCCCTTTTCGATCAGCCGATTTCTACCTGACTTTCACCGATTCCTTCGCAGAAAACCCAAACTAGCCCAAATCCGCGATGCGAGAATCTGCCCAGGTCAGGTCGGGTGCAATATAATCCTTTTGGTGAAGATCGGCGGCGGCGGCGGCGTGGCCAAAATTATGAGATGTGCTAAAAGTTCTTGGAAAAATACGGTATCTCTTTGGGGCCCCCCCTAGACACCGTCGATCAAAGTTGGCTTCGGTGACGGGCTGGGACCACCCGAAAGGGAGTATTTGAAGATGGGTAGGACAACACTGGAGAGTTGGAGTTGGCGGTGGCAACAATGGGTACAACGCAACATTGATTGTTCTGATTGTTTGAGTTGAAAAGTCGGGATTCGGGGTTACATTCATGTAAAATTTATCAAAAATACATTATTTTTCCAATCATCTCACTTGGCTATTAATTGGTCCATTTTGAACTCCTGAAAGATTTAACTGGATATTTCTTGGTGTAAGCTAGCTACAGACGAAGATTCAAAATTTGCCACGTGCAATGTGAACTATTAAAATCACAAATTTTTCGAGATTTTTTAATTTTCATTTTTTGATTTGGATGAAACTTTGTCCATGCATTCCCTATGTCAAAAAGAGCAATCATTATTTTTTTCCATACGAGTCTGGTCATACAAAATGAGTATGTACACTAGGGTGCCCAGAATATGGGACTTTTTTCAAAACCTCGCTCCACAAGCCAAATATTGTTCCTTGAACTATTTTAGGACTCTGGGCCAAATATGTGCAAAATCGGTCAACATTTACCCATTGATATTCGGAGGTAAAGTTTGTATGGAAAAAATCGAAAAAATGTATGGAAAACTCAAGTTTCTTACGGTTTGGTCTGCACGGTGTGCTACTTCCATCCAAATATTTCCAAAAGTTAGATTATTATTGAAAATTTAATGCTCTACAACTTTGTAGAATATACCAAAGCTGTAAAACTCGATCCTGAAAAGTCATTAGCGATCTGAAAAAGTTATTTTTGCATGTAAAACATTTTTTCCCCAACATTAGGCTCGGGTATCAATGGGTTAATTTCATCCAATTTCGCTCAAAACTTATACAGATGCTTAAAATAACCCAAAAAACCGTTTTCCGCTTGTGGAGCAGGGGGTTATTTTTTCTGGGCACCCTAATGTACACGGATAAAAAATTTTAAGCAAATCCGGTAACTCTGTGTTGTCGAATTTGACAACATTGAAATGTTTCGATTTTGGGAACAATGTTGTCGATTTTGATAACATTTACAACGAAATGGAGAAAAAATTCGACGGTTTTGAAAACAATTCGATGTTTACGAATTCGACAACACAGAGCTACCGGATTTCTATCCGTGTAAACGTATGAAATTTTGTATATTGTTTTTTATTTTACTTTTTATCACTTAGACTTAAATTCCTAAAATACATATTTTTATTTTCGAATTTTTTAAATATGTTTTTGGGGACGAAAAATGACATCTTCTGAGCCATATATGGCGTACGTACGTAAAATCTGTTTAAGGAGATAAGATTTTTTGAAAAAAATCATAAAAACCGGTCAAATAATATATTGCAAATATTTTTTTAAAGCAAAATCAAATTTTGCAATCAAAAAGTACATCACATTTTTTTTTGATAATATGTACCGTCATCAGGGGTGACAATGGGTCTGAGTGGTGAGATAGGGTCAAACAAATTTCAGCATTTTTGTATGGCCCAATCTCACTCCCAGACCCAATGTCACCCCTGATGACGGTACCGTTATCAAGTTATAGCTACTTTTAGGTACCGTAAACCGGAATGGCATTGATGGGATTTTAAGTTATTTTTGGAATATTTTCGAACTGGTAAGGGTTTTCTCAAGATTTTTATTTTAAAACACGAAAAAAATGGTTTTTTTCAAGATTCTTATTTTCTACGAAGTTTGTTCTACTGAAAATGCCTATAAATTTGGAGATTTGTTTTTTTTTAATTATATTTCAAAAACACATAACATTTATTGATTACAAACATATTTTTTATTTTTATTATTTATTTATTTTTTTATTTTTTTATTGTCCAAAGAATCCGAAAAAAATCATGCCACTTTGAAAATAAAAAACATTTTTTTTTTACTTTTCAAATTTTTATAAAAACTTCTTCTTGAAGCACTTTGAAAACTTTTCTACTATGGTCAGTATGATTCCTTAGCATTCCGTACGCTTGTTTTTAAATATCACCAATTTTTCAAAAAATTATGTATCTGGTTCCGTAAAACGGTGTGACTCCACAAAATGAAAAGTACAATTTTTTCGTACAGATCTCAAACCTATCAAAGTCACCCTGGCTATCAAAGTCACCCCGTTTTACGGTACCAGAGATAGAAATTTTTGAAACATCGGTGATTTTTGAAGAAAAAAAACAACGGTATCATCAATCAAAATTTCAAAAATATTTTTTGAATTTATATTTAGACTAAGTGGTTCATGCACGATCACACATGCTAATGTAAGGTAAGGTAAAATACAAATCACGATATTTTTGTGGATCATAATGGATTATTTGAAGTCAGATATTATGAATGTCCTTTTGGATCGAAAACCAACAAACATTAGAATATAAATTGAATTTGTCCGAAGTTTCGATTTGATCTCTGAATATGCATTATGGTTCAACATAATAAGTTCAATTAATTTTGTGTCAAACTCAGTGTATGCAAATACAGTACTCGCGAAGAAAAGAAAACATTTCTTATTCCTCGAGAAAAGGGTTGATTTTCTTTCCATTTCTTGTTGTAAATAATGAAAAATCATCCACAAAATTAGAATAAATAGGGGAACGCTTCCACCCTGCTCTGCAGTTTGCCTTTAAAGCATAACCTCATTGCACATACAATGAGAAAAAAGTTCTTTCCTTCGTTTTTTTTTTTTTTCATTAAACTACATTACGCGAAGGCGAGAAGTTTTAACCCTTCACGCTGAACCTTCGACCTCTTTCCCCTTCGGAGGTTAAGGAAATTAACTTTTTTTTTCGCTCTCCTCGTTTGATTCTTGCAAGACAACTTTTTTTTCTCCTCCACCTTCCGTTTGATCTAATTCCGGGCGACACCCTCCTACAATACGAGCCGATGATTAATCCGTTGGAATCAAAAGTTTTTTTTTTCTTGTTGGGGTTAGTTCTACGCGATACAGCTTTATCAGAGTCCATTTTGTTTTTTTTTTATGCGTTTGGATGGCACGTGGCGTCCTGCAATCGAAGTTGGTGTTGGCTTTGGTGTTTGGTTGAGGGAGGACGCCATTTTTAATTACTTTTGAAAATGTGATTGAAATTTCCAGTTTATTTGACATAATTTAATTTTTATGAGAAAAATGTAATTAGTACCAGTGAAATCTTCACTATCTGGAAATGATACCTTGTCAGCAATCTAAACGATTAAAGAAGATCTCTGAAATTCATCACTCAAATATGCCACACACACTTCCTCAAACACATCAAACTAACAGAGCCATGACTGGGTTAATGAGGATCATCGGAGTGAAAACCCACCAAAACCGTAAGTCCAAACACAACAAAAAAAACTGTTGAAAAGTAAACTACGTTTGTCGTTTTTATATCGTGTCTTTTTTCAGTATTTTTTGCTGCTCGTCTTCTAACCAACAAAACGCTTGGCCGAGGCTGTTAGCGCGTGCCATTTCTCTCTTTCTCTCTATCTCTCTGTTTATGTTACAATTTGTTTTGTGCGTTTTTTTGCTTCAGTTTTTTTTCTGCCTTCGATTTCCTAAAAATCGTTAAAAGAAGTAACTACAAGATAATTTACTCTCCTCGTCGGTCGACGCGTGGACCAAAAAGTCACAACTCAACCCAAACCCTGGGCTACGGGAAGGAGGAACCGAAAGAACCGATGAATCTGTCCTTCTTGGCTTTTTCCCCCTGCCCTGGAAGAGGGTCGGTTTGGGCTGCTGACGAGAAGGGGGAAGAAATGGTCATCCTCCAGGGCTACGCCGTGAGTTGGCCCAGTCGGGCACACTCAGGTAGAGAAATGGAACGGAATTAAAAGTGCCTTTGGCGTGAGGAGGAGGACGCTTCCAGGAATGAAACCGGTTGATCCAAATACCGAAAATCGTAGATTGGCATACTGCTTGCAGTTAGAATTCATCTTGAGGATAAAAATGCCCAAAATTTAGCAAAAGATTATAAAGTTTGAAGAAAGTTTTATAAGTTCATCACTAAGTGAACCTTATTTACAATGCAATTTATTAATATTTCTATTATCATCTAGAGGAATGCGTTTTGTATCAATTTTCTAGCATACTAAATATTGGGCTTGTACACATTTTATTCAAAGTTTTTTTCCCTCAG
The DNA here is from genome assembly GCF_016801865.2 of Culex pipiens pallens. Taxonomy (NCBI): domain Eukaryota; kingdom Metazoa; phylum Arthropoda; class Insecta; order Diptera; family Culicidae; genus Culex; species Culex pipiens. The sequence continues at coordinate 123,807,054 of NC_068939.1, forward strand.
CCCTGGTCAAGGCCGAGGGGAGAGCAAATCAATAAAATTATAGAGCAATTCCAGCTCAAATCAGGAATTTTTCTGGTACTTTTGTACCCGACCCTCTCCGATTTCAACGAAACTTTTTAGACATGTTATGCTAGGCCTCTATAAGCCATTTTTGTGTATATGGAGCCAATTGCACTCGTAAATGACATTTGAGAAGGGCGTAAGTTATTAAAATATTTTTGTATTTTTTAATTAAAAATTACTGTATCTCGAAGCGTATAATCGTATCAAAAAGTGGTCAAAGACAATCTTAGAGGAAATTGGACGGGCTTTCTGAAAGAAAAATACACGTCACTTCTATGAGATTTTTCAATTTGTAAGTTTAAATGTCAAATTTTAAGGTGATGTCAAGATTTTTTTTCGTTAAATTTTTTTGAGGAAATTGCCGCAGATGTTACAAAAAGACTGACGAAAAATGCAGGATGGTATGTCTCTCCTAAAAAAAATAAAAAATCATTTATTAAAACTGTTTTTTTGCAAGGTGGTCTTGTTGGAATCAATTCTCCAGACAATTGGGTCCTAAAATGAAGCTTAGATTGCTGATATTATTGTTTACAGCGATAAAGCTTATTTTTCTGAGTACAATGACCCTATGTACGACCACAAAGAGTTTAAAATGGATTTTTAAATCAATTTTGAAAAATTAACCTCGCTGTCCTTCTTGGCAGAAAAGTTCCTAATTGACAGCTTGTTCCAAGGGGACCATAGTTGATCCATCGAAAAAATGTCGTCATGTCATTATTTTTTTTTTTGCATTAAAATGAAAAAAGTGATCAGAAATGGTTATTGATCGTGTTTTTTACCGTTGTACATAAAAATTGACATAGGGCTTTAGTACCCAATTTACATAAAAGTCTCCATATTGACCATTTTCCTTTGTCCAATCCTTGTCAAGATACAGTGGTTTTATAAAAAAAATGTTGAAAAAATATCCTTCTTGATAGGTTTTTTGCCAATTTCTATATGACAGTCTCGAAAATATTTTTACCGGAAAACTCGTCCAATTTCTCATAAGTTTGCCTTTGAAAGCTTTTTAATTTGACTCGTTTAATATCCTCGTAAGCTTATTAACTATCCAGGTTTCTACCACACTGAAAAAATATTATATTTTCAGTTAATGTAATTAAGCTTATATCCGTAGATACATCCAATTGAAATCTTGTCAAAGGCAGACTTATGAGAAATTGGACGAGCTTTCCGGTAAAAATATTTTCGAGACAGAAAAATCAAGTCTGTCGTATAGAAATTGCCGAAATCCTGGAATTGCTCATAAATGGATTTTTCTGGATGAAATAATTGTTCATTTATTGTTGAAACTTTAAATTTTTTATTTGAAAAAAAGTTAAATTTCACGGCTTTTCATGGAAATTTTCAAATTTCACAGATTTCACACTATTTGCGAAATCGTGAAAATTAATGACTCTAGTAATGACAAACATTTCTCATTATGTATCTAGCTGTTATTGATGATTGGACCACTGAAAAATCGAATAAAATACTAATTAGTATATACTGAATACCTCGATTTTACAAGTATTTTCAATGAGAATCTAAATTTCAGTTAATAATTTATTTTGCCTCCTCATTTTTGAAATGGGGAGGACAAAAACTTGCAATAAATTTTACTAGAAATTTTACACTTTTTTATTTATTTTAGTTTATTAAACAAATATATTTTTTATTTTGCCAGCAATTTTTTTATTTGGTGAGAGTTATCTGGAATCTGTAGTTAATTTATAAAAATTCCCAACATTATATTTTCCCTGGGCATTGTCATAATGAGTGTCATAGGTTTGATGCTTGTTTGGTATGATTTAATTCGATGTGGAATTAAAATCGAAGTTTTCAGTATATTGCTGATGTGTCCCGCCCGTGTGGATCAATCGGACCGCGCACTGGATTCACAATCCAGAGGTCGTCGGTTCGAATCCAGCGGCGGGCGCTCTAAAATTCTAAGTGTCAAAATGGGTATTCGGCGCCGTCGCTCCGTGCCATACTTTCATACACTTAGGAGCCCAGGGCGGCGAAGTCCTTGTAGATAAAAGGATGACACTAGTAGTTGGTACTAGCAATGGTGGCCAACAGCTATAAAGTCAACTTCGTTTTTCGCTGATGCTTCCATTTTTACACATGGACACCACTTCATGCTGCGAGAACCCACTTTGGCGCAGTCTCAGGGCTTAATCGATGGCCGGTAAGCTGTCATCGAGACAAGGAGGTTCTCCGATAGTTGAAATATCACATTTGTACAATGAACATATGTGATTTTTCCCTATCTTAATGTGGGTGTCAGGTTAGAATGCGGGTTTTTAAAAAATTAGTTTTTGTAGAATTTAGGATTTTAACTATAAATATCAACTTTTAATACTTTGCCTTTAGTTATTTAGGGACAAAATTAGTAACAGTGAATTTAGTAATTCTATCAGAATCGGTGATTTTCATTCAAGTAGCATAAAAACCATTATGATTTGTCAAAATTTCCGTAGAGTCTCGATCAATCAATAGTGAAATGATATCGGACTAAGTTCGTTGATCTGTTGAACTAACGGTTGTCGGATTATGATTGTATCGACCATTGTTGCGAATCGAGGATCTACTGGAATTCTGACGATCAAATGGTCGTCTTTTTTAATTCACGACTTGTAAAATATGAACTGTTAATCTATTATGTTTTTGTTGTTTTTAAAAGAAGCCAGACAGGTTTAAAAAAAAAGCATACTAGAATTTTTTGCTATTAGTTAAAATTTCGGTGATTTGAGATAAGAGTAGCTTTCGGATAGGTTACTTTAAATCTTGTATTCAATTCAAGTTAGGTAGTTATCCGCAAATGAATATTTGGACTTATATGAATAATTGAACATTTTGGACATATGAATAACACACAACTGTACATTTATTCTAGAGTCAGATCCATACAGCGTCAGTGTTTATTTGGTCGAAGTTTACTAATTCATTGGCAGATCTGATTCTAGTTGTAATGTACGACAAGACTACTGACGGACGTGACAGGACGAGGGCCCAGTTTAGAGGTTTCAACATCAACGATGTGCGGCTGGATCACCCTCCCAAAAAAAAAATCCCAGCATTATATTTTTTCCAACTCTGAAAATTCCCAATCGACTGCTTCTGCTAAGATTGTAGAACTTAAAATTCGCGATGAAAATATTTTGCTTATTTCATCTGAAAACTTCTTATTTGCTTTTGGCATCTCTTAATAAACAACTCAAAATCATTGGTCATATTTTATCGCTTATTTCACTTCGCATGTTTCATGTATTGTAATTATAACATAACAACAAACTATGATTTACACCTTTAAATTTAAAAAAAAACTTGATGCAATTACGTCTAAAATCACAATATCCTAAAACATAAAATAACTAATTATAGCCTGAAAAGGATCTATCAGATGTTTTTTAACAATTTTAATTTATGGCACAATTCATTCAGAAAAAGGAAAAATAAAAAATTGCTCTAAAATTTTGTGAAAAAACAATGTATTTTCCCAACTCGGATTAAAAAAATATCATTTGCTCAGATACAGTCCTGGAATGAAAGTAATGCATAAACATTTCGTTTTTGTGGGTTTTAACAATCAAGATAAAAATGATAGGTAAAATTATAATGTTTGGGACCAAAATGTTTATTTTATATTACATATTTTGAAATTATGTTTATGTTTATAAGGTTCGAATAAAGGATTAACAATTGCGAATTGAATTAGTTCTAAATGCAGTTTCTGAAGACAACATCATTACAAATGTTATCTGACATATTTGAGTTTTTTTGTTTGTTCAAGGGAAAATCAAAGTCATGACAACGTTTGAAATAAGCAACTTCAAAAGGGTAATTGAACTTAAAGTGTCTTAAAAAGTAACAGCAGTTAATTACATTATTTAAACATGGAAAATGTGTTTTAAAATGTAATGTTGATTTTGAACTGTTTTCAAACACGACTCTTTGAACAGCAACTTAATAGTTTAGGTACTTGTCAAATTGACAAAATCCCCTTTTTTTGTTAGACCGATGCAAATATTGTTCATAGAACGAAAATAGAGCTGTTAATCAATTGAGAACAATCCTAAATTTATTTTTTGCATTGATAATCATATTACGCTCGTTACCATGGTTTGTAATTTATATTTTTAATACTCTTTTTCGGTTAACTTCATTCTGGGTACATTTTGAGTCATGTTACTCAATAATTTAAAAAATTTACAGTTGCACCTCTACGACAATGATGATTGCAAGCGTACTATTTAAAACAGGGGTGACCAAAGCAAGGCCCGCGGGCCAAACGTGGCCCGCAAGGTGATTTTTTGTGGCCCGCGAACTCATTTTGAATGATCATGTGAAATGGCTCGTTGACCACTTGTGAAGTGATTTTATACTTTTTCGAAATTCAGGTTTATTTCAAACTTTATTATGCTTATCTTTTTTAATTAAAAACAAAAACCTATGATTTATTAATATGTTGATCACCCTTTTATTACACAAATATTTTGATAAAAAAATATCTTAATAATTAAAACAATTATATCCGTTTCTATGTTAGTGAAACTAGTAAATATCGTCAAAACTTTTATCAAACAATTTTAGAAAAAAATCATAAAACGTTCAAACTTAACTTAGGTAGAAATCTGTAATAATTAGAAAAATATGAGTATTTCATATTCTAATTTGAAAATCATAATGGCCCTTGTTATGAACTGACCCTCAAACTTACTTTGCACTTAGAAACCTTCCCTCGGGATTCGAACTGATTATTCTGCTTATTCTCTACAGACAGTTGGCTAACGAATCTGATTTACTAACATCTGATGAAGGCAGACAAAATGTTGAAATTTGAGGAATATGGCTGTTGCAAATATTTTACAAAATGTTGTTGACCAACTTTTCTCTCCCGCCTTAACATTAAATATTGGCTCGAGTAATAGAGGGCAAAATTTAGTTTATTCAAAAAACTACAAAATATCAATGAAATTTAAAGTACAATTAGCTGAAATTAATTAAAATTGCATTCCTCTGCGTTTAGAATCATTTTGAGCATTTTTTTTAAATTTAAGTGAATTTTAGATGAGCTGTAAGGCTGTAAGTGTTTTTTCGCTTAAATATTATTTTCGTCGAATCATACTTTTTTTTAAACTGAAAACAGCTTGAATTCTGGCTCTCTACGATTATTTACGACGAGTGCTGAAAAAATCTAATTTTACACCGAGTTCTATGCAACATTTTTTGCAATTCCGAAAATGCATTTTTTAAATAACCTTTTTTGTAAATTTGGCCCGCAGCCTCATTTGAGCTTCAAATTTGGCCCGAACTCAAAAAATATTGAGCACCCCTGATTTAAAATGTCTAAACACACCCGTAGCACAAAGAGGTAATCAAAAAGTAATCTAAATTTTAACTATACAAAAACAGTCTCTCTGAATGGTGATCTTTGGACAAAAATGGCATTACAATAAAAACATTAAAAAATATTAAAATCAGAAATAATTAAAATGATTTTGTTATGAAACAAGTTTGAAATAATAAGATGAAATTATGTAGAGTTACTTCAAAACTAATAATTGCTTCAATTTCAACAATCAACATAATTTTGAGAGATTTTAACAAATGAATAGGTGCACAACCACACAGATTCAAGTGTTTCGGCACAAGAAGACGAAAAAAAATCATTAGACATTCCGATTTATGCTCTCAAGCACATTTATGCTCCTAACCACCGCACGCACTTCATATCAGTCAACCATCCAGCAATCCTTCCGGAATGACGATGGACAGAGTTATGCTGCTCTGTGTAATACCACCACCACCACAACCATCAGAGAGAGAAAGAGTGTGCGAGAGAAAGCGTTCAGAACACGGACACGCATCTCGCTCTGTGGTCCGCTGGTTTTGTAGTTTATGTAAAAGCACGTGCGTGAGTTCCCCATTGAGAGCATACATAAGAGCACAAAGCATAAGAGTGCCCATGTCGGCTCACATCTCTTCACTCTCCAGTTTTATGTTTGGAACGAGTCGGCACTCACCTCACTCACGCATCATTCTCTCACTCTATTTCATTCTCTCAAGTTATTTTTGGGTAGGGATGTCATCGTTATTAAGAATACTTTGATTTTGCTACATTTAGTGCTAAATATTTGTTGTTTTTATGAAATTAAAATAAATTCTAAAAAAATCTATTTGCAAAAATCCTAGAACTAACCCACAAATTAGTTATGCGTGCCACCTCTCATGCTCACACACATGTGGTGTGAGTGCCCTCCCTCGAAATATGCTCACCGCAGCCGTGCTCACTCACAATGGGTGGTGTTTACATATGTATGCTGTCGATTTTTTTATGTTTTTATCACGTTCCACAAAAGTGCGCCTGTGTGTTGCATGTTTTTGCTTAGGTATTTTTTTTTTCGTCTCTGTTCCAACTCTCGCACTCTTTTATCGAGTTTGATTGACCCGCAGGGCTACCACTCCAAAACGCTAAACATGTGTGTGCGGGGAGAGCGCACATACAGCCAGACACAAACACATACATAATCTGTAACTTCTATGCAAAACACAAGTGGCGACTCTCCATGGTAGCACAACGCACCACCCAGCGTGTGTATGTTTGCAGAGAGGGGGTTTTTTTTCGGGAAAAACGTGAAATTGGGATGTTCAAGTTGTGGTATTAAAAAAAGTATTGAATACAAAAAAACTATTTTCCAATTTCAAGCTTATTGTAGAGGGTTAAGCTTTAAACAAAAGTGATGTCTGAGCACTTTTGGTGCTCTAAAAAACAAACAATTCTGTTTTTAGTTAAAAATTGCAAATTTTAATTTTAAATATCTCGAAAAAGCGCAGATCTAATTTAAGGCATCAGATTGCATTTGAAAGGAGAGATCCAGCACGGCAATTGCTGAAAAAAATTTGGGATATTTTTTAACTCGAGATATCTTAGTTTGAAAATGTGTAATTTTCAAGCGCAAAGTATATGGAAGTATATGTTTTTCCAAAAAAAAACTTTGAAATAACATTTTTTGTTATGGAAGAATAACTCCAATTGTTATAAGGATGATCGGATTAGTTGTTAAAATAACAAAAAATAATAACAAAGATTTGTTCGAAGAATAACTTGAAATGTTATTAGTCTGTTATAACAATAACAATTCAATAACAAAAAAATCATAACGGCGAATAACAAATCTTGTTATAAATAACATAAAATGTTATTGGCTTAGTATTTTCCAATATCAAAAAATGTTATTCCCGCGTTATTTCCGTCTGCTCGGGAAACCAATTTCAAGTCGGCTAAATCTCGATCACGTACTTTTTCAAAACATTACAAAAGTGCAAAAATGATTGCAAATCAAATTATTCTTTTGAGGAAATTTGAAAGCTTTTTCGGTAATTTTTTATATTTTCAAATGATTCCTCATCTCAAAAATTCCAAACTTAGCAAAAAAAATTCCGTCAAAAAGAAAATCTATGATTATCAAAATCGACTCTTGGTGGAAAAAAGTGGGTTTTATAAGAGCAGTGGTTGTCAACTAGTTTGGAATTTCCTCATGGGAAGGGGGCGATTTGGATGTCATAAATATACAATGTCTTAGAACGTGTTTGCAAAAGACTTAATACTTTATTGGACATATTCTTTGAATTTTTCATGCTAAAAGTTTGAAAAATGGAAATAGATTTATTTCAAACAGATTGTTTTTTATTTTTTACATTACAGTTTTTGTAAAGTAAATAGATTTCAATCATTTTTTTGGTTTGTTTTCACATTTTTTCAACGAGAACAATTCTTAAATATTTGATTAAAGTTCACATTAACTTTAAAAAATATTAGCTATTAACTTGAGCAATTCGTATAAAAACAAGTTAGGTTAAGTTTGTTAAGTAAAGATTGTTTTTTTTTGTAATTTTTGGATTCCATTTAACAATATCCCGAGCAGACGGAAATAACGTGGGAATAACATTTTTTGATATTTAAAAATACTATGCCAATAACATTTTTTGTTATTTATAACAAGATTTGTTATTCTCCGTTATGATTTTTTTGTTATTGGATTGTTATTGTAATAACAGACTAATAACATTTTTAGTGATTCTTCGAACAAATCTTTGTTATTAATTTTTGTTATTTTAACAACTAATCCGATCATCCCCATAACAAAAAATGTTATTCCAAAGTTGTTTTGGCTTTCTACCAATATCAGACCAATAACTAATTTTGTTATGATAACATAAATTGTTATTAAACCCTTATGCAAAAATGGATTTTGCAAAAAGATTCCATACCACTTTCTGTTATTTTAACAGTATTTGTTATTAAAATGGCATGAATTTTGTTATTACCGTCTGCCCGGGTAGCTCTTTTGACAATTCTGTGAGTATTTTATTTCAACAGAAATAAAATAATATTTATTTACCAAATTTGGTGGCAATCTGATTTCTTATACATTTGTTTGGTTTAGTTGATTTAGTTTTAAAACATAGAATATTTTATAATTCTGTAGTTTTGTTTACCTATACATAATTCGCATAATTTTTAACCCTAATGCTGTTATATTACCCCAATTTTGGTTCAAAAAGTAAGATAATAGTAGAAAAGTAGAAAATTTTATAAATAAGGTTTCATTTATAATTTTTCTTTTATATAAAATATTATAAATTATATAAATATTAAAAATATGTACTCATACCTAGATTAGATGTTATATTACCATTTCATACTGTAAAGATGAAAGTTAGAATTAACTGTTCGAAAAGTTTTAAGAAGAAACTTATGGACAAAACCAGTGTTGCAACTTTGTTTGTTTAGACATTTAGGAATAAAAAAAAAAATCACAGATTTTTCAAAATTGCATAGGATGCAAAAACATCACTAAATTAATTTAAAAAGCGTATAAAGTTAATTAATTATTTCTTTACTCTCAAAGTGTCATGATTTTCTCATTTAAAATAATTTTGCGTCGGAAAACGATCTGAGTTATTGGATTTGTTGGACAATTTAATACTAAGAACAATTTAATTTTTACAATTTATAAAAAAAAACGAAGTTGACTTTATAGCTGTCGGCCACCATTGCTAGTACCAACCACTAGTGTCTTCCTTTTAATCTACAAGGACTTCGCCGCCCTGGGCTCCTAAGTGTATGAAAGTATGGCACGGAGCGACGGCGCCGAATACCCATATTTACACAAAGAATTTTAGAGCGCCCGCCGCGGGATTCGAACCGGCGACCTCTGGATTGTGAGTCCAGTGCGCGGTCCGATTGATCCACATGGGCGGGACAATTTACAATTTATAAGCATGCTGAAAATTGACAACAAAAATGATATTTCCACGAAATAGTATATTTGTAATTTGCTTCAAAATTTGGAACTGGTAATTGGGAATGGTAGAGTATTTTTTTTAAATACAATTTTGAGGCGTTTTGGCCACTATTACGGTTAGTTGCGTGTAGGCTAGATCCATGCGCAAATTTTGACTATTCAGCTGGGGCCAGATTTTGGAGGGCTGTGTGCTCAAAACTTCAATGTTACGTATACCATAACTTGCGCAAGGTTCTGGCCTACAAGTCACTGATGATGATATCCGTTAATAATCTCAAAAAAAAACTTGAACCAAATAGGTATATTCTCAGGAACACATATTTTCTGAAAACATCAATTTTCACGGACAGAATTTTTCAATCAATGTGAATATTATTTTCTCCAGTCACGCTGTGCCACGTCATTTGTAGACGTAAAATTTACGTTTTTCAAGAACTTGGGGGTTAAGGAGTTAAGCATTTGAATTCCTTTGGCGTGAACAAGTAACGTAATAACACAGACAAACAGACGTGACTCTCCATACAAATAATTTTTGAAATTCATCGTCCTTCATCAAACCACCAAATCACGGCAACGCCAGCGCTGCCTGGTGAGCTTATGCCGAAGCTCAGCCCAAACATACCAATACAAACCCATTACTGTCATGTGTCATGTCAGTGTATGCGTGAGACAATCAAGCCTTAACGATTGCAACAGCTGATTTAAATAATGTTGTTGTTGCTTATCGTCAGTACTCGATGAAATAAAAATAAAAATTAACACCGACGGCCGAAGATGACGGCCAAACCATGCGGCAGCATCAGCAACGACGCACCACAACCGCAACGACAGATACCAAACCACTGGTCCTCCCCGTTGCTCCCAAAAACATTCCTTCTCTCCCGAAACCTCGAACCACCTGATCAACAAGATACAAGTGGCCGCCGAAATTGAAAAAAAAAATCAATTCAAATCTACCGGAATTGATCCCAACGATGGCCGTTTCGAAACATCCGCGGGAAACGTGTCCACGGCGCAGTTATGTTGCGTTAAACAGCAAAAAGTGGCGACTGAGATGAAATAAGTCGCAAAGATTCCAAAGAACGCTGCCGCAAACTCTTACATCGAAACAGAACAACTGTGGATGAAGATTGAGTGGCGCTCACGATCGATGCAACATCGCCAAAAGGACGACCAGCAGCAGCAATTCATGAAGGATAAGCAGGTTGCTCCAAGGTTGCTCTGAAGGAGATGACTTCACCACAGAATCTGGCTTCCTCCGCAGCCTCGGCAGCGGCAGGCCTACCGGGTTAATAGTGGGGCAAAGGGTATGTCCCTTGGTATGTCCTCGCTAGTCAGCCGCTCATCTGACCTTGGTCAAAACTGCCCCAATCTTGTCCCGCAAAGCCTGGATTGTGGATCACCGTTAGAATTCCTGAATTCTATCATATTTTGTTTTGTGTCATTTGTTGCCACGTGCTCACGCTCAACTTTACAACAACAAAAACACATTACACACACTGAGGAAAGACGGGCGAGCATTCACGGCAGCAGCGCCATCAGCGCCGGGTGAGTGGATGCCGAAGCTAAATTGCATTTGAAATAACCGTTTTGGCTCGGTTATTGAAGGACGATGGTTCCGAACTCGAGTGTCCCGTCTGTTTGTCTGTGGTAATAATTTAAAAACGAGAAATTTCAACCAAATCATATCAGTTAATTTCGGTTGAATGTTTTTGTGATAAGCTACTGTTATGTTTGCAAGAACATTTCCTTTGAAACTTCGGGAAAGGAAATTATCACTTCTGTTACGGACTTCAGGTTGAATTTAGGTATAAGCCTTCACAGGTCGCCGGTAGCCTTCACTGTGGTTAAATCCGGAGTTTAAATGTGTATAGCCGCTTTTCTGATATTTTTGGCCAATAGGTTGGCATTTGTTGATTTTTTTCTGAACTTTTTTTCGGAGCTTCGTATCTTTGGAATTTGATGGTTGTTTCATACTAGATCTCTCAGTGACTCCATGAATTGATCTTACAACTGCAAGGACTCTGCTTCCTGATCTGATGTTCTTCGTAACTGTTGTTTTGTGCAATGGGTGCCTAAGATTAACTCTTCGAAGAACTTATTAATGCACAAGAAGGTAAGCAGCAGGTTTGACACTATTTGACGTTGTCCCGCTGGAGCTTCAACCTGCAAACAAAAGGGTAAACAAACACTGCGTCAATTTTATCCTTCAATCGAGCACCCCTACAAACGTCAACACACTCTGCCGCCGCACCGACCAACAGACTTCAGTCATGCCGAACAACCCGATTACTACGATGCGGTGCGACGACGACGGCTCCTCTCCTTCCAGCGGCTCTCAAACACACAATTTTTTCGGGCGTTGAGTGATGTGTGTTCGCTTTTTTTTTCTTTCTCGTGTCGCTCTCCCTCTCTCCCCCTAGCGTTTTTTTCCAAACCACCACACGCTCACACTCTCCCTCCGTTCGCTCTCTCTCTCTCTCCAGCACTCACACCACCGAACAGCTCTCCCTGCTGCTAGTCGGGAGAGCAGCGAGCATAGCCTACTCCACCAGGCCTGCTTTAGAAATGTTTTACACAAAACGCACGTTTGCCAGTGTGCGTGCGCCGCCCGTATATACACACAGCAGCGCGGAGAGGCGCGCACGGGTGGTGGTGCGTGTGGCGCGCGTACACACCACACAGGCCCCGACACACAAGATTATAATGCTAAAAAGTTTGAGGACCAAAAACTTTTTCTAAAACCAGTCGAGTTTTTGCCTTGCGCTGATTAACACACATTTTTCACCGCGCGCGCGAGACTCTCGGAACGACGTCAAACGTCTGCCACTGACAGCCCGCGGGGTCGCACTTTTTCGGAGTTTCGGATTGTGATTTTGTTGCGCGGTTAGAACACGTTCTCGCGCGAGTAGACGGTGCGCGCGAAGAACAATACGAGCGCGCGTGTGACAGTTTGAGGATTAACCGGCCTGCTTGGTTGTTTTTGTTCGTTGTGTGCGATCGTCAAGTGAATTTCTCGAAGAGCTTTCGGCGCCACTCGGAAGTGGTGATCCAAGTGTGCGGCGCGTGTGAAGATTTTGGATTTTTTTGACGCGCTCGACTGCGCGCTCGAACCCGGAATAGAACAGCGGACCAGAAGGTTGCAAACCTTGCGCTCGCTACACCCGCGCACACAAATTCGGTTGTAGTACACCACACTCTTTTTTCATCGCTCGAGTCATCCGAGTGCTTTTCTGTTGTTATGCGAATAATTTTTTCGCTATATACCACATAAAAAGACCCGTGTCCCACCCCCGCCCTCCCGGGATCGAACCCACGATTCTCGGCTTGACTCGTCGTAAAATTCGTCGTACGTGAGAGCTTGCGGCGACCAACTTTTTTGAAACGCGATTTTTTTTCGGGTTCTTTTCGGCTCTGTGTGTTGGAGAGTAGTCGGCAAACCAAAAAAAAAAAGAGAACGAAGAGAAAAAAGATTCAGACATCCCACGGCGAAACGAAGCGAAAAAAAAGAAGGAAAATTCGCTCAGTGTGACGTGTACGTGTGACAGTGCATGTGTTTTTTGGGAGAAACGACAGAAAAATAAAAAAGTAAAAAAAGAGGAAAGGTACGGTGTGTTCTCGAGAGGAAAAACGGTTCTCGGCGTAGAGAAACACACACACCCACAAACACGGTTCGGTTTATCGACCGAAAGGAAAAATAAACAATTTGAAAAACTTCAAAGTGATAAGGCAGGAAGTAAACAGAGCGAGCGCGCCAGACTTGTCTACCCCCAATGCGGTGGTTGCCATATCGTAGCAAGCGTTGTTGATGAGGTTGCTGATCTGACAGCATCCTCACGGCCTACTAGAGCTTCGGCAATCTGTCCTCCTTCTTTCCACCGCCCGCGTCCCGGACCGACTCCGGTAACGGCTCCAAAATTCTGTCCATACAACATCACCACCACCCCCACCATCCGCCAACCAGCGGCACCCTGGAGGGCAGAACGATCGAGTACCGGCCCGGTGGCGGGCTGGACTACCACAACTCCCCCCTCATGGCGGAAATCCCGACCGGGGACTACAGCCACCTGCACCGCTCGATCGACCAGCTGCGCTCGATGAACGAGCGTGGCGTCTTTGGCCAGCTGAACGCCCTGTCGGCGGCCAACTCGACCGATCTGCGGTCCGCCATCGTCCACGACTACAAACCGTACATCAGCGACCTGCACCGCCAGCAACAGCAACAACAGCAGCAGCAGCAACAACAACAGCAACACCAGCAACAGCAGCAGCAGCAGCAATCTGACAGCAGGCTCGACTATGCCGCCGTTGTGCACAAGCAGGCGCTGGAGGAGCACGCGAGGGCGGCGGCGGCGGCCGCAGCCGCGGCCAACAACAACAATCAGGATCCGGCCGATTTGAGGCACGGTGGTGCCCTGCAGGACCAGGACCAGAAGCCGCAGCTGCACTACAGTGCACCGTCGACGCCGCCGACGCCGCTGTCGATTACGGAAGCGCAGATGAACGAGAGCAAGGTAGGTGGAATCGTAGTGTGCGGGGGGGGTGGAATGTTTCAGTGAAGGGAAACAAGGGCGTCTGTGTTTGGATGGAATCTAAGTAATTTTGGATTTATTGAGTTAGATCTGAAACATCTGAAAGATCTGAATCGCGGTATAAGGCTAACAGTGTTGATTTAAAGCTTGTTTTGTTCTACGAGAAGTTTCTTTTAGTTATTGTTTGTTCAGTTGAAAATAACGTTTTGGGATTACAAAAAAAGTCCACGTCGTTCACTTCTAAGCAGCAGCAAAAATATTGTTAAGCGATTTTTTGATTTCTGTTGTCCTGAAAATGGGACTTCTTTTGTCTAAGAATAGCTTGCTTGGATTTGTAAAGCCTTTTCATGAACAAATCAAACCGCTTTTGAGTCTTCGACAAATTTTAAAATTTAAAATGCTTATTAAAAAGTAAACCTTCGAAAAAAATGATTTTTTGTAATTTTGTTTCATTTTCTCTTTTTCAATAATGTATTCAATCAATAATAACAAATATATTATTTCCTCATTATTTAAAAAATGCAAACTGTGTCAAAAAGTGTTCAAATTGAAATTTGTTCTGGATTCATGTGTTAAAATGCAGATTTTAAAGTTTTGGAATCGATATCTTGTTTTATTTAATATGATTTATATTCGCCCTTCAAATCTAACATTTATTTTTAATTATATTTAGGCAAAATAATATATTAATCATCAATCATCGCTCAAGAATTGTCAAAACGGAAATTTAGAAAATTAACAATATTTTTGAAGCTAATCGTGTGAAACCTGCAATCGCAGGCAAAAATATCATCGTAAGCTGAACTAATCAAAAACCCACTGAGAATTTTGGCTCGAGCCTCGAGTCGATCTGGCGAGTCGTGGCTCGAGCCAAAATTCTCAGTGAGAATATAAGGTAGTGTTCTTCTATGACGTAACGCAAAAAAATGTTTTTAGAACCTCCCCTCGTAACAAAATGTCCATACAAATTTTCAAATTTCTGTATGAAGCGTAATACGGCATCCAACCCCCTGTCCCCCCTCCCCAACTGCGTTACGTAATAAATAAACGCTCCCTAAACGAACACTGCGTCGTGCCGATGCTTTGACATTTACAGTGCTGCTAGTTTCGTTAAGAATGTGCAGTTAGTGATGCCAGTTTGTTTAAAATTATCTTCATTTAGAAGTCTGTAAAAAAATAAAATTTTGTTAATCAATTGTTGAAATTTGTATCTTTAAAACAGTTAAAATTTTATTCTTATTAAACCTGAATTCATAAAAAAATCCATTAAGATGTTTATAAGGCTTTCTGTCAGAAATTTACCAACACATTCAAAGTATGTTTACATGGCAGTTGGACGTTTGTTTGCATCAGGTTTCCTATCTCATTCTAGCAAAAGTTTTTTTGTCAGGTGACTTCTAGCTGGTTTTTATGAGAGACCGCCCGATATGTCAGCCAACATACTTCGCAGGGCTGTGACAGCTCGAGCTCGATCGTTGTTTGCATCAGGACACTGTGACGAGGAGTTCATCATTTTTGGGTTAATTTTTTTCACTTGGCCTAGAAAGCCTTATGAAACCAATCAACACTAACATTTTTGTCTGAGACAAACAGTCAATTCAAAGAAAAACGGTCAATTTAAATGTGAATTAGTTCAGCAAAAGCTCACACCAAAACGGGGTGGCGCACTTGTATGAAAAAGGGGAATAGAAGGTATTACAATCTGACTTCTTTATACGTCTTGTAGTTCGATTAAATCTGAAAAAAAAACAACAAAAACCTTAAGTTATTTGAACTTGTTTTTGTCTTTTTTGCAATTTTTACACACAAAAAGTTTAAACAAAAAAATAATCGAATCAAACACGTGCTCTAGTTCTATTTTCTTCACAAAAAAATAATCAAATCATTCCTCCACAAAGCATCTTTTGCATTACAATCCAACATTTCAAGCAGTTCCAAACCCCTCTGAAAACTCCGGTCACTCCGCCGTCCCTTTCGAATAGTTTGCCTCCCTTTCCTTCAAAACTGCTGTATTTGTGAAACTTCAACTTCCACATCTGCTGCGCCAAGAAGTTGTCCCACTGGCCAAAAAGGAAGAAGGTTGCCAATTTGCATACATGCACCCCTCTCTAGGAGACTCGAGTCCTTCCAAAAGAGAGAGTTTTGTTCTTCTTGTTGTATTGTCGTCTACGAAGTACCCGAACTCCTCTAGGGGTCTGTCCTCAACTGTTCGACCCAAGAGGGAGAGCAGCAGCACACACATTTTTCGTCCCTTTTTCGATAACGGAAGATTTTTCGAAAACGGAAGATTTTTCGAAGCAATAATTATGCGACAATTTCACAACAAAAAAGTTGTAAAAAACACTTTACAAAACCAAGAACCTGACCTAAGATCAGGGCGGAAGCAACCAAAGGAAGTTGATAACGACGACGACAATGATGATCTCTTCAAATGAATGAAAACGATTTTTATGGGCTCGCTCTAACACGAGTCGATTTTATTGAAACTTTTTTTCAGCGGCAAAATCCATGCTTATCAAGTGTGCAAATTATTTGTTTTCCGCTGAAATTTAATGCCAGCTTAAAGTGCAACTTTGAATTGGTTCAATTCACTTCGAGAGCTATCAATTTCACAATTTTTGGAAATGAGGAAGAGAGTGCTATCAGGAAATGGAACAAGGCATGATTTATTGCTTTCGGTTGATTAGACCGTTTGAAATGTTTGTTTTGGTTTTGAATTGCCGACTTGCTCTTCGTCACTGTCAAAGGCTGCTCTGATCATGTCATAATCTTATTCAAAAGTGGCCAGCCGCACTGCGCGTTAGATTTATCGCAGTGATAATTCGTTGAAGCGATTGGAGTTCGTTGAAAACAAGTTAGAAAATGACCAAAGTTAAATCTAAGCTTTTCTGAAGTTATTTGACAACAAAAACTCTCAAAATTGAC
The DNA here is from genome assembly GCF_016801865.2 of Culex pipiens pallens. Lineage (NCBI taxonomy): Eukaryota > Metazoa > Arthropoda > Insecta > Diptera > Culicidae > Culex > Culex pipiens. The sequence goes on from NC_068939.1 coordinate 123,823,867, forward strand.
ATTCCTTTTGGGCGATTTTGTTTCCAAAAATGTTCTATTTATCGCTCATCACCAAGTGACATCTAGCTAATTGAGTTGTCCCCTGCTCAAATTCCAGCGACTCCGGCGTTGTTCTCCCATCAAACCTATCCCAAAAGGTCCGTTATTCTTCGAAAAACGAAATCATAAATCCCTCATCTCTGTGCGTTCTGGACGCTGCTGGACATAAAGAATAAGAGAGACATTGCATAATCCGATCCCAACCTAATCCCTAAAGCCTTAAATCCATCCCTCAAAAATTCCCACACACTTTTTCGAAACGTCACTACAATCGGTAGCGTGACAGTAGGCTCTGCTTCTGTCATTTCGCTTTCCTACTCCTCGAGAAACCGCCCTGATAAGATAGCGATCGCTGAACACAAGCTGCTACCCCGAGATCGACCAAAGTGCAAAAAAGTGTACCAACTCGAACCTGACAGATCGTCCATCGATAGCGCCACGCCACGCGGTTTTCGGGGGGTTGACACATGATTTACGGCCGTGTCCGGAGGAGCTTCCTGTTAATTACGTTAAAAGCCGCCTGATGGCGCGCAAATCACACGAAACTTCCATTATCCTTTATTCCTTGAAACCGTTTGCCGAAGTTGTTCTGGAAAGTGGCCAACTGCGGTGGTCGCGGTCGGAGAAAGTTTCTCGGCATTCACCTGTTGTTGTCGTCGTCGTCCTCGCTGAAGAGGACTTGGAGAACGAAAAGTGAAATTTGAGGCTAATTTGGCTAATAAGTTCAGTTGAGGACAGCGCTAATCCGCGATTCTGCACTGATAACTGTCACGAACCCCTCGAAAATCGCCTGCCAGTAGGCAGTGCGCGACAATTCGCACCCAAAAAAAAGAACCATTCTTACACATCGCTAGCGCAACCGTTCTCACCTGTTGGCGGGGACCCTCATAGTTCTAATCCCCCCTCGCCTGATGGTGTGAGAAAAAAAACTCGCACCCAGGGGTAACACAAAGCAAAAAACAGTGCTCTTTCAAGCTTTTCAATTTAATTAATTCATCAACAACACTACAACGAGCGCGCTTCGTTGTACGACTCGCAAGGAAGGTCGCTCAACTGAATTATGCTGCGCTGAGCTGGTTTTGCGCGACTACCTTAAAGGAGGGTTCGCTGCCTGCTCAGCTCAGCTCCGATGAGCCGCGCAATGTGCTGTAATTATTGGAATTGGATTAAGGGTGGCATTCAGAGACAAATTTATCGTCAAAACGATAAATTTTGAAATTGTGACCCTCGGGATGACTTCAAGTGGGCCGAAACGTCAAAAATCTAAAATTCTTTTATCAAGCTGATTTTTTCGTCGACTTGTCTGTGAAAAGTGCGTCTTACGGCGGCGTTAGCCGCCTCGACGACGGTGGAAAGCGCCATGTTGCGGGAAAACTCGAGCTCGAGCATTGTTTTGGCGGTGCGTCTCCCTCCCACACCTTGCACAGCAGTTTTCATGTACTTTTGCACACGATAGTTACGGCAGTGTTTGTAGGAGAAAATTTGCATTTTCTTTTGCCAATAGTGCGAAAATACTGGGGAAAAAAGTGCACACAGTCTAGCCAAGGGTTTCCCCGTTGAAACAGCGCTGTGGAATGTGGTCACATAGAAAGGTTGCAATTTTGTTTTACTAAAGTTGATAATTTTAGAGAAATGTCATGTGTTTTCCTTTTCTCCCCTAAACATAAGAAAAAACTAAATTTTGGCTATTTTTTGAACATTTGAAAGGTTTTACTCAGCAAGTATGAAATCACACTTTCGTCAGCTGATTTTTGGAAAAAATAACCGACTTTTGCTAATATGAAACTTCAAGAAAATGTAAAATGTGTATAAATAAATTAAAATATAAATAATAAAAAAAATAATAATTCTCTAGAATTTTGCAATTTTTTTCGCGAATTGTTTTTTGTATTGTTTTGTATTTTTTTTATTTGATTGATTTTTTGTCCTATGCCAAAAGAAGCCATTGATTACGCAGCAAAAAAAATTGTGTAAATTTGGGAGGTGTAATTTTGGAAGGATTAATATTACCTCTTTTATGATGTAATTTTATCTCAATTTAGACTGAAAAAGTGACATTACAACAGAACAGTGGTTACAATACACATTTTCAGAGTTAAAATTAAAAAAAATTTCTGACATAAAAGATGTACCCCTTCCCAGATGTAATTTTACCATGATTTTTTTTCTGTGTAAGATTCGGACTTTTAAAAAAAAAAAGGTAAAAGGAAAAAATACAATTTTTTGTTAAATTTTATTCCACTGTAAGTTGAATCATGAAGGTACGCTTTTTTTTATTTGCAAAAAAAATATAAAAAAGGCTTCATTTCCACTAGAGTTTAGGATGGTGCAAAATCTATAAAATAGGAAATTTTGAAAGAAATATGTTTTTGTAAAAAAAAAAAGAAAGTATTTTCAGACTAAATTTAAGAAAAATTAGGTTTGGATGCATAATCAAGTGCACCGTTTTCAAGATATATGCCTTTCAAAACAACATTTTTGAACAAATGTTCAGCTTTTGGCAGCTTAAAAACATTTCATGGTTGAAAAACATTCTCTCAAGAAAAATTTGCTGAAAAGGTGACAAAAAACCTTTTTTTAATTTTTGTTTTCACAGTAGAAGCACTCATTTTTCAACTCGCGAAGTGACAGAAGCTATTTATTCGCTTTGCAGTGACAAAAATGTAAGTTTTATAAAATTTTCGGCCTATGCAATAATTTTTGAAAGCTTTTGTCCTTCAGCTTCGGGAAGGGTGGGGTTGCCTAAAAAAAAACGTATAGAAAATTCAATTACAGGACAGAATTTCTAAATGTACAGTTGGCTTGCAATTATTAGTTTTAAAAAAAAAAGTTAGACGAAAACATATGCTTTTGTGCGAAAAAAAAATACATCGAACATTCACCAAAATTGAAAATATTTTTAAATAGACTTAAACATGCCTAAAATGTTAATCAAAGAAGGAAAAAGCAGTCTAAATTGTTTTCAGCCGATTTGACTAATTTTTTCGTTAAAATTTAGAAGTTACCTCAAAACAAATACCCCCTGATTTTCTTGGCCAATTTTGAAGGGTTCCAACAGCCTAAAAATAATTTCAAAATTTAGCCCAATATTTTAAAATATTCAAGCTATTTTTTTTTGTTCAAAAAGTTACTCTTAAGTCTAAAAATATTAAAGAAGTTTAATTAAAACAGAAGAAAATATCACAAAAGTTTAACTTTTCGCATTGATAATCATACCATTTTTTTACAATTTTTTTACTTAACTGTTAATTTTTTTAAATTTAATCCATTTTTTCATACTTCTAAGAAAAAAAAATACTTTTGTGGATCTAAATGATGATTTCTTTTCTTCGACTTTTTAAGCATAATAATATAATACGGTCAAAATATTCAAAAAAAATAAAAATTAAAAAATAAAAATTCACTTTTTTCAATAAATTTAATAATTTACATACTTAACTTTTTAACAGACAGCTGAACAGTTCGATAAATTAAAAATTACAAAATTCAGCTAAAAAAATACCGAAATTCGATAAAGATTTCATTATTGTTCATCCTACAACCAATATTCGGTAGAATTTTGTTCATTTTGACAGAAATTTTACCGATATAAACTTAACCGATTTCTTCTACTACCGAATTCGTTAAAAAAAATTCTAAATGTGTATATTTTCTAATAAGTGTCCAACTTCATTTAAAACTTTTAAAATATTTTGCAATGTCTGTGTTTTGAATTATTCACAATCGATCTCGCAAGTTTTCTTATTAATTAAAATAAAGCTTTAGCAGTTGTTAGCACTTTGATCTTTTGAAGACAACTTTAAATAAATTAGTATTGACTCTATAATATATTCTTTTAGAAAATTCGCAACAATCACGGAAAATAATAATAAATTTTTCTTTTCGAGGAAAATCCCTCTCAACCAGGGTGGCCACTCAAGTCGGGAAATCGGGAAAGTCGGGAAAAAGTCGGGAATTCGCCAAAATCCGCCAAAAATCGGGAAAAAGTCGGGAATTTGTGATTTTTTGTCCAAAAGTCGGGAAAAGTCGGGAATTCTAAGCATACTTGTTTGAAGATTTTTTTTCAACTCTCGAATAATTTTGTAATATTTTGTACAAGTTTCATATTGCATTCACTCAACTCTGCTTTAGTAACTCACTTTAAATTTAAGGTTCTTTTTACTATTTCAATATATTTGAGTATGGAAAAGCTGTTTAAGACATTCAAAATCCTAATGAATATTGGATGCCTCTGACACAGATTTTCATAATATGTTTTATGAATCAAATGACCTCTATTAATTTTTGTTTATCAAACAAGAGGCAAAGTTTATGAAAAAAATAACATAAAAATAGATCCTAATGAGTTATGATTCTTTTTAATTTTATCACATAGATTGAACAGTTGAAAACAGATTAAATCTTGAGTTTGGCATTGTTTTGTTTGGTAAATATTTATTCACTAGGTAATTTGAAATATGTTTTTTTTTCTCCAAATGTTGCCCTTGAACTTTTTTGTGAGTATGAGTAAATTACCTACTATAGATAAAGCATGATTTTCAGTTTTCGGAAAACTTAAATATCAAATAAAATCCAAAATTGAAACACTTTTTTACGTTTTGAAAACATGAAGAAAATATTGAAATTGCAAAATAAAAAAATCCAGGAAATTTTGAGTTATTGCAAAATTGTTTAAAAAATTTGTCTCTTTAAACATTCTGCTTAAAATAAGTAGAAAGACAAAAAATCATATCAAACTGAATTTTCATTGACAAAAAAAATACAGTTAAATACTTACCTCTAGATAAATTAACATTGATTAAAAAATTCAATATCAAAAATTACAAAATTAAAAAGGGAACTTGGCAAAAAACATTTCTTCTATGAATTCCTTGACATTTTTCTGAATCCTTTGAAAGAATAATAACAGCAATTATGTTTTAATCGTTCTTTGATTTAAAATTATGATGAAGTTTAGATCCAGAGTTATTTTTTGAAAAGGACCAATAAACTATTGTCTTTCATATGTTTATAGGACCTAATAAAAAAACTCTATGATGATAAAAAGATTTAGAAAGATTTTTGTTTGAAATCATTCCTTAAATAAGCAATTCCATTATTTGAGCTTTTTGAAAAAGTCTGGAAAAAAGTCGGGAAAAAGTCGGGAATTTGAAAATGGGATTTGAGTGGTCACCCTGGAGTGACTCTCAACACAAATCAAATCCCAGCACAAACAAATCATCGTTGGTGGGGAAGATAAAACCTCCCCCTTTAGCACGACGCTCGCTCCAATCCGGTGGCCACGTCCAACACGTGGTGCCACCATCCCCCCTCCTTAATCCGCACATTCGCCTGAGTTGCAAACTATCGCGGTGAAAGAAGGTGCTCTCTTCTCATTCGCTCGCGCGATTTCACCTAAGCTAATTAATTCACCAATTTCTTTCTGTGTTTTTTTTTTCGCATGCATGGTGCTGCTGCTCTTGTGAGGTGGGGGGATGTGTGGTGTGTGCTAGCACACGTACACGCGAGTAGTAACACGCACATTGGCGAAAGTTGATTGCCACGAGAGCAAGGGAGAGAGAGTTGGTTAAGAGGTGGTTGTTGTTTGAAGAGGGGGGAGGGGGTATCGAACCAAGACGGCACCCTCCCCCCTAACTGGCTCTCGATTGGCTGCGGGGAGGTCGATTGTGGATCCTCCCCCTTTTTCGTTCGCCACCCACTAGTCGATAGGGTGGTGCACGGCCTAAAGTGGGTGGCGCTAATTAGATGCAATTAAGTTTTAAAATATGCTAATTACACACGAGTGTACAACAAATACACACGGGCCGCTGGGAGAGTGCACTCCTGGGTTGGCAGTGGATGCACCTTAAAGTGCATCCATCTCTCGCGCCAAGAAAGCTAGAAAGAGCGAGAACTACGCGGCTAGTGAGACTAACTAGTGGGCAATTAATAAAAATGGAAAACTCAACTCAACAGTCAGCTTTCATGTTTTCCAGGTGTCGAGGTGTAGACCAGCTGTCTGGTGGTGCGTGCGTGCGTAAAGTGCATTTTACCCCCCTCTGACTTGAGCTGCACTAGCACGTAGATATGACTTAAGGGACCCCGCCCACTTTTGCGCGGAAGAGAAAATGCATCTCTGGTGGGCAGAAAATGCAAGGTCAGAAGGTGGATTATTCGGTAATAAAATGCATGTTTTGAATATTTATTACGATTATTATCGCAATATTAATGATGACGATAATCCACTTGAAACATAATGAAATTGTGCACAAAGTTTGATGACTTATTTGGCTGTTATAAGTTTTTGATATCATGATTTTACACAGAGCCAGCCTAGCTGTGAATTTTCAAACCTCGCGAAGTATCATCTGTCAAATACGTGTAAGTAAAATTTCCGTGGAGAGTTTTGAATTGATCAAATAGGCCGTTAACTAGGTGGTGATAAATTTTTAAATAAATTTGCGTCTGTTTGTCTGTGATTTAAATCAACATTTTCACGAAGAACAGATTATGGTACACTTTTATTTATAACCCATAAATTTCGGATTTGTTTTTTTCAAAAACAGCCGTAAATCATTGAACAAATTTATTTTTGAAAATATAAATCACTCCACACTGGAGCTATCTTGTTGCATTGAGAGTGTGCGTGAATACAGGTTAAGCTGTCAAACGCAATGTCAATAAGTTGCGGTGAATTTAAAATATTCGTGGTGAATTTCTGATAGTTCAAATTGAATGTTATTTTCTTTAAAACTTGGGTAATTCAGAACAGAAATTTGACGCCCTTTTTCTAAAGTTACTGTTTTTGCCTTCCTCACCTTACTGAGGAAAGGCTATAAAATCACTCGAAAAATGAACTTATTAATTTGACCTCGTAGACCCACCTTCACGTATACATATCGACTCAGAATCATGTTCTGAGCAAATGTCTGTGTGGATGTGTGTAGGTGGGTGGACAAAAAAATTGTCACTCGATTATCTCCGGACTGGATGAACGGATTTTGACCGTATTAGTCTCATTCGATCCGTCTTGGGGTCCCATAGGTCTCTATTTAAAATCAGCAAGTTTAGTTAAGTACTTCAAAAGTTATGCTAAAAAAACGATTTTGGCGTATGTCCGGAAGATTGTAAAAAGGGTGGTTTTTGCAAGAAAACCTATCATGTTATACATTTTCAGAAAGGTATTAAAAAGACCTTTCCAATGAGCCCAAAACATTGAAGATCTGACAACCCTATCAAAAGTTATTAGCACTTAAGTGTTATTTATACACTTTTTGGAGGCCGGATCTCAGATATTTCAATAAAAATGATGTCCGGGTTCATCATGCGACCTGTCGTTAGTTAGATAATCGAAAGACCTTTCAAATGAGCCTAAAACATCGAGGATCTGACAACCCTATCAAAAGTTATTAGCACTTAAGTGTTATTTATACACTTTTTGGAGGCCGGATTTCAGATATTGTGATAGAAATATTGTCTGAATCTTCCATGCGAACTATCGTTGAATAGGTTTTTTATCAGACCTTGCCGATGAGCCAGAAATATTGAAGGTCTGCGAACCCTATCAAAAGAAATGAGTAATAAAGTTGATTTGTTAAACATGTTAAGGGGGAATGTTGCTATTTTTACTGAATGTATTGACTTTATGAATGTGAGGAAGGCACCAACCACCTAAAGGTGGATTAAGTAACGTTTTACTTAAAGTTTTGTTGACATTTTCCACTGATAACATTGTCAACTGACCAAAAAATGGCAGTGTTTAGACAAAATAAGGTGAGTTTTCCAGCTGTCAAATGATATTTATCAAGAAAAGTGGATTTTTTATAACGATTTTCAGAAATGTGAAAATTTATCAATTTTACGGACAAATTTCCCCGGATTTTTTTTTCTGTAGGGTTGTTAGCATACCAAATTGGATCATAAAAACGTTTTAAGCTGCATTTTATTTTTTGCAAAAAAATATTTTCCTTCTAAAAGCGTTTTTCGATCCAATTTGGCATGCTTTTGACAGCTTCTGATCATTCAAATTAACCGTTTAAATTTTGATTATTGGATTTATGTTTATCTGTGATCGAATATTGATTGAAAATTATGGCCAAATCAGATTGTTTATTTGAGCAGTAATGATTGCATGAAATATGTAGGTGAATTATTTTTACTGTGTTTTTCAGTTTTTCAATGTATTTAATTTAACTGTAATCAGCATAAAACATGTAAATGTATTACAAACCGATTGTGTACACAAATAATAACCCACTTCAAATCGGAACAATGTCCGTCCAGACCACCACCGATCGCCAGACCCCCATAAATCAATAAAACCCGGAAAAAAATGTGTAAATGTTTGTATTGCAAACCTATGCAAACCACACACACACTCACACCCTTTTCAACAATCATTGTGTGATAACATCAAATTCAGTTCGGCGCACACTTTAGAACCAGTCAACAATAGCAGCGTTTTAATTTGTATCAGTGCGTGCGCTCTGTTATCAGTTGCAGTAGGTCCAAAAATAACGCCAAATCTATTTTTCAAATCGGATTTGGATTTTCTTTTTTCATTATCTCTGACCAAGTCCCGAAATAAACAAACCTTGACTCAATCGGCAAGAGATACCAGTATTTTTATCAAAATAGACGCGAAACTTTATTGAGGGTTGCTATGTTTTTTTTTTTTGTTATGGAAAGGTTTATGTACCTATTTTGGACCTAATCGAACGAAACACATTTTGAGTTCGTCAAGTTGACTTGATGATAACGCAGAAGAGATTTTTCTCAGTGTAGATCGTTTGACAGTTCATGAATATCGCGTTGCACGTTATGACATCCAGATGGCAACAAAATGTTTTCACGAAAATGTTCGAAAATAGCAGTATGCTTGTCTGTGATTCGTTTCTTATCAAATGTTGTCATTTGTTGTTTCAAATTCCGGAAGCTTTTCCACCATCAACTGTTTACGTAACATTTCAAAGGATTGTCACGCCGCCTCGCTCCGTCTATGATGTGCCGCGCTAGACCGCTTGGCGACATTCTTCGCGGGTTCCACAGACAAAAAGACGCGGCTCTTATCAGTGAGGTCACCCCGCGAGGTGACAGCACCCAAGAGACAATAAATTAGCCACTGGCAACAAACAAAAAGAGTCACAATCAGTACGGTGCGAAACGTGCGCGCTTAGGCCACACACGCACTCTGGACGTCCCGGGTTCAAGACCCGTCGCTGATAAGGTCGTGTTTTTTTTTCGAGTGTGTGGGCTCATTCATTTTTATAACTGCGCTAAATTTAGAGCATTGATGGCGGCGGTTGAGGTCAGACTGGGCGTGATTAAATTAAATCAATTATCGACACACGCGGTTTTTTTTATCGACCCTGTCGGTAAGGTAGGAGGGGGAGGGGGGGAGTTAGGTTAGGTTTGGGGAGCGGGATGCAAATTCCAGGGACTCTATTTTATTTTAAATTGATTTTTTTATTCGTGGTTGCATTTGTTATTGCGTCTGCCACAGTTTCCGAGCCGGGTAGAAAAATAATTGGATAGAAAAATTAAAAAAAATGAGGGGAGGAAAGGGGGGGGTACAATCAACTATTTTACAACCCCCCCACCCCTCTTCTCTCTCTTTTTGCATGGAATTTGTGCAAAATGCGAAACCACAAACAAAAATGCAGGAAAAATAGGGCTTCGTGGGTGAAATATTATAATTTCCGCAAATAAAAAAAAAGTGCCGCTGAAAACAGGTGAAAAGTGGTGGGTGACGAATGTCATGAAGGTGGAAAAAGAGGAGGGGGGGAGAGGACCCGACCCAGCCAAGCATCATTCATTATGTGTTAAAAATTAGTGCGGAAAAATGTGGGCAAATGATTATTATTATTGTTGTTATTGCGTTATGGGAGGGGGACGCAAATAATTTGCGGCCACTCACAATCACTAAACTTTTGTGACGAGAGGTGTTGAAAAGGGGGGGAGGCTGAGGGGTGACAACTAGGGGTGTCCATCGCAACGGAAAAATTGTGCTGCTGCAGTTGCGCATATTTTTGTATTTTTATATTTCAGCATTTTTTGTTTCGATTTGACCTGAGTGTGGTGTGCTTTTTTTCAACTCTCGCTAACGCGATCAGTTTTTATTTGTTGGGTAAAGCTTTTTTTCTGCCTTTGTGGTTTTTCTCTGGCTGGGAGCCCAGAAGGGTGATGGCTCGTTCCATTCATATTTATGGTGATTTAATAATAATAGTAGTAATAAAAATAAGCGTCGCACACTGATTAGCCTGGGGTGGATCTTCTTTTAATAATTAAATATTCAAATATTCTCATCAACTGAAAAAAATATATACATAAAATTTTATTAACATGCATTGAATGACATTTAAAGGATTTCTGAGCATTTTTCTCATTGAAATTTGTTGTTTTAGTTCTTTTTTTTTTATCTTTATTTATTCTAAGATTTATTGAGATTTTTTACTTCTTCTTTACATAAAAAAATTCATGCTGAAAATTGCATTTTTGAACTGTATTTTTTCAACCATCGATTCAGCAATCTTAAAATTTTGCTCATTTCTCATTCATTATAATTAGATTTTTTAATTTCTTTTTAGCATTTTTTTTTTGAAATTCTCAAAATTACATAAAAATCGTAAATTTCTTTGTTAATTATTCTAATATGTTAAAGCTCTTTAAATACTTATTTCTGGAATCTATAAAAAAACTCAACATTCTTTTAACTATTGATTTTTTCTAAGTTTTCTTCATTTAATTGTATCTTTTCAAAACTTAACTAATTAACTTAAATTTTTTCATCAATTACTCTGTTGTCTAATTTTTCAAAAATAATATTTTAAAGCAACATAAATAAAAAAAATAACGGTCTTTAAGTTCTAACTATTTTTGAATTTTAAATTTATAATTACTTATTATTTTAATTTCTTATTTTTATTTTATATCTTAAATTTCTCAAATACTTGTCTCCTCATCTTTCTCTTTAATTTATCAGTGATTTCCCAATGAGTTCTCAATGATTTCTTAAATTTGTCTATGTTTCTTAAATTTCTCAATGATTTCTCAAATTTCTCAATGATTTCTCAAATTTCTCAATAATTTTTTTGAATTTTTCAATGATTTTTTTTTCAATTTCTCAATGATTTCTAATTTTTCTCATTAATTTTTTTAATTTTTCAATGATTTCTGAATGATTTCTGAATGATTTCTTAAATTTCTAAATGATTTATTGAATTTCACACTGATTTCCTAAATTTCTCAATGATTTCTTAAATTTCTCTTAAATTTCTAAATGATTTCTTAAACTTCAATGATTCACTGATTTCTTGAATTTCTCAATGATTTCTTAAATTTCTTAATGATTTCTTAAATTTCTCAATGATTTCTAAAATTTCTCCTAAAATTCTTAAGGAATTCTTACACTTCTCAATGATTTCTAAATTTTCTCATTGATTTTTTAATTTTTTAAATATTTTTTTGATTTCTGAATGATTTTTTAAATTTCTAAATGATTTCTTGAATTTCACACTGATCTCCTAAAATTCTCAATGATTTGTAAAATTTCTCTTAAATTTCTGAATGATTTCTTAAATTTCAATGATTCAATAATTTATTAAATTTCTCAATGATTTCTTAAATTTTCAACGATTTCTTAAATTTCTCAATGATTTCTTAAATTTCTTAATGATTTCTTAAATTTCTAAAAGATTTCTTAAATTTCTCAAGGATTTCTTAAATTTCTTAAAGATTTATTAAATTTATCAATATTTTTTTAAATTACTCTTAAATTTCTTAATTTTTTCTATGATTTCTTAAATTTCTCAATGATTTCTTAAATTTCTCAATGATTTCTTGAATTTCTCAAAAAAAATATTTTTTAATGATTTCTTAAACTTATTAATAATTTCTTAAATTTTTCAATGATTTTTGAATTTTTTAAAAGATTTCTTAAATTTCTCAATGATTTGATAAATTTCTCAATGATTTCTTATATATCTCAAAAAATTCTGATATCTCTTAAGAATTCTTAAATTTCTCAATAATTTCTTTGATTTCTTTGATTTCTTTGATTTCTTTGATTTCTTTGATTTCTTTGATTTCTTTGATTTCTTTGATTTCTTTGTTTTCTTTGATTTCTTTGATTTCTTTGATTTCTTTGATTTCTTTGATTTCTTTGATTTCTTTGATTTCTTTGATTTCTTTTATTTCTTTGATTTCTTTGATTTCTTTGATTTCTTTGATTTCTTTGATTTCTTTGATTTCTTTGATTTCTTTGATTTCTTTGATTTCTTTGATTTCTTTGATTTCTTTGATTTCTTTGATTTCTTTGATTTCTTTGATTTCTTTGATTTCTTTGATTTCTTTGATTTCTTTGATTTCTTTGATTTCTTTGATTTCTTTGATTTCTTTGATTTCTTTGATTTCTTTGATTTTTTTTTTGATTTCTTTGATTTCTTTGATTTCTTTGATTTCTTTGATTTCTTTGATTTCTTTGATTTCTTTGATTTCTTTGATTTCTTTGATTTCTTTGATTTCTTTGATTTCTTTGATTTCTTTGATTTCTTTGATTTCTTTGATTTCTTTGATTTCTTTGATTTCTTTGATTTCTTTGATTTCTTTGATTTCTTTGATTTCTTTGATTTCTTTGATTTCTTTGATTTCTTTGATTTCTTTGATTTCTTTGATTTCTTTGATTTCTTTGATTTCTTTGATTTCTTTGATTTCTTTGATTTCTTTGATTTCTTTGATTTTTTTTTAATTTCTTTGATTTCTTTGATTTCTTTGATTTCTTTGATTTCTTTGATTTCTTTGATTTCTTTGATTTCTTTGATTTCTTTGATTTCTTTGATTTCTTTGATTTCTTTGATTTCTTAAATTTCTTTGATTTCTTTGATTTTTTTTTTTGTTTTTTTTTTATTTTTTTTGTCATTTGTTTCATTTGTTTCATTTGTTTCATTAGATCAGAACCACCCTAACAACACTTTTCAAAGCCCATTCCGAGTGCATCGAGCTGTATCCACCCTACACACATTTAGAAGGTGGGGGAAAAGGGGCAGCAAAGCCACCACATTTTTGTGTGCCCACAACGTGTGTAACATTTAATAATTTTTCCAAATGTAATCACACGCACACACAGGCAAACTCAATCCGATTTTTTCCCGCCGTGTTTTTCGTTCATGCATATTAATTCTTTTCCACCCGCCGTCTGACCTCCCCTCTTCGTTCTGACCAGAATGGGTGCAGAACTGTTGCATTGATGTTTTGCGGTGTGCACTTTTTGTTTTATTTTTTTAGATTTTTTTTTTAAATTCTGTTTCACTGCGTTTATTATGACGAAACCCAATAATTAGCGCAGAGAGTGGCGAATTTTAATAAATTTCAATATTGTTTGTTGGGGCTCGGTGTGTGTGTGTGCTTTGTGGTCTGCTTTGATTTTTATTATTTTTATTTTTGCTCTCGATTTTTTTTTAATTTCAAATTGCATTTAATTGACCAACCGAGTTACAGACCAAACAATCGCACAAATGCACAGCCTGCTGTGTTTTAAAATTGAATAAAAAGGGAAATGAAAATTCCAGCAAACCGGAAATGCACCAACCCAAATCAGATCTGCCGGAATTTTTCATCACAGTTTTAATTACAAACTTCACAAAACTAAAGCGTATATTTTTCTCGGTTTTCTCCCCCCAACAGAGATACGGAGCTAAGGCGAGCCGCAATCGGAAGGTTAGTTCTTGCTGCAATAGTTTCAGTTTGAACAGTTTTACTTCTTTTTTTGCTAACACTCATTTTTACGTTACTCAACTAATCCTCTTCACTAAACCATCCTTCTGTTTTGTTTCGTCTAACCACAATTAACTCACTTTTTTTGTTGTTCACAATTTAACACGCTTTATAACCTCTCTCTTTTTTGTTGTCTCACCATTAAGCTACTAGCACTTAGTTTTAAGTACACTTTTTTGTTTAATTTAGTTGCTCACTTTAATGTGCGTCTCTAAATTCGGTGTAACACAACTCACGCTACTAACTTTTTTTTTGTTTGACCGTGCAACACTTATCTATTATGATTATTACATTTATGACCCCTTCTTTCCAGAAGTTGAGTAGTTGATATGCTGTCAGTTTTAAGGGAGCTGAAAGAATCATGCAACGTTATGAGTCATAAAATTAATCTACTCTACTCTACTCTACGCCTACTCTACTCTACTCTACTCTACTCTATTCTACTCTACTCTACTCTACTCTACTCTACTCTACTCTTCGCCTACTCAACCAATTTCCCGTGTTGCCAACCTGTCAAAAAAAAAAACAAACAAAAAAGACAGTTTGACAGCAACACCCCGTAACACAATACGCAAAGCGTGAGCATTCGGCGGCACGTGCGTAATCGTAGGTTAGGGATGCGTAAACGCACCCAGTAACCACACCTGATCACTCGGCCCACCTTAACCTCAGCGCAATTCCGCAGAAACCCTCTTTGCGTGACAACCTTGGCCGCGGTGTCGCATTACCATCAACCTGACATCCCGGTTGCTAGACGCGGGGCTGGTCAAAACGTAAACAAAGCAGCAGCAACAAAGCGCGCTTTTGTTTATGTTTTTGATAAGTGTCTTTCCCCGTAAAAGCTTGCAGACTGGCCGGCTGCGCAGCAGGCCGCGTTCTAACGTGCGTTGACAGCTCGCAAAAAGTCAAAATGATCGCCCGAGGGGCGAGCGCATCTGCTCGACGACGATCGCCAGAAACTGACAGCATTTTTGGCCATTAACATTCAATTAAAATTTTTAAGTTACGACAAGTATCGGCCGTAAATCGGCCGCGATATATTCGCGATATAAACTGGCGCGCCGCAAATTAGATGTCAAATTTGACAAACCCTTAAACGGAGCCTATTCTTCGCGCGCCGATTCATAAATTTGTGCCCCGCGGTAAATTTGCCCATTTGCATGAAATAATCGTAAAATAAAATTCAAATTTTTAGTTAAACTGCCGGACACAACAATGTTGAGATATTTCCCGAACTCGGGAGAATCGAGTGTGGACGTTGTTGCGAAATATGCAATTTTGCAATGGAAAATAATAATCTTCAGCGTCAATTACATACATGCACTTATTTGCAGTGTGTTTTTAGCTGTCGTCCTTACACAGTCGTCAGAGTGATGTTTTTTCTTTGCATTTTGTTTTGTGTTGAAAAACAGCCTGTTTTTTCTCACGTAATATTTAATTTAACCATTATCGTTGTTTGGGCACTTTCATCAATGATCATTACGAGGTGAAAGGCTGTCTACTAGGGGCCCTTCGATTTGCCAACAGCTGTCAGATTGACAGTTGAGATGTCAAATATTTCGAGGTTTGTTAAAAGGTTCGGTAAACATCGAAATGAAAACAAAACTGACAGCATCATGTTTTGATATCATTTGTTGACCTAAGCCGGGCAATATGACAGATCAAAACACATTTTGACGTGAAGCTCCGCATAATCTGACAGTGAAGACAACCTCGAGACATCGTTGCCAACATTTTTGTCAGTTTGTTTCTGACGATCTTAATTGCTGACAGCTGTAATTTGTTATCAATCAATTGAAAAAGCAAGAGGTCAATGGTCCTGCTACACGCTGAAACACACTTCTTCAAAAATCAAGCGTCAATAACTCATAAACGTCAAAAGGATTTTAAACAATGCTCAAAATTCGATCATTTTTCAATTTAAACAAACGCTGGTGTGCGCACTCAACCGAGTTATCCCGAAGCTTATTACAAATTACCGAAATTAATCATATTATTCGGAAATTGCACACCATCCCGGCTGCGCTCCCCTCGGGATAATTTTCAATTCCTCTTTTTTCTTCCCAAAAACCCCAGTACGGAACGCCCCCCGTCCGCGTACACCCAGAAAAATTAGTTTTGACAAGTCTGTTAATGCCTGGGCTGCTCGGACGAAACTTTGCAAGTACCTCGTAAACGTCGACTTGGTCCTTTTTTTCGCTCGACGTTTTCTCCCCAAGATACGACGGGCGTCCTGGGCAAAAATATTGACTTTTGATAGCGTACAATTACGGACCCTTTATCGTCCGCTGTTAATCTTGTGTCGGCAACACCTCGACTCCAGCTGACTGTCAATCAGCTGCCGAACGTGAACCATGTGGCCCGGTGACGGACAGTAAACGGCCACCCGGTAATTAGCGGGTTCGATATTGCTGAATGAAAGTTGCGCGTACTCGATATCGATCGAAAATTAGGCAAAACTAGCGGCGTTGCCGCCGCAGTTGGCCATGATCTTCCGGCAGTGCACAACTGCACAAAGACCGGAGTTCTAATTGGGACCGTCCGTGAACTCTCGGTTCGGTCGCCAATTTGCGCTTGCAACAAAAACATAAACCTCGTTAGTCGACGCGAAAAAAAACATCAAAATATTTTGATTCCATTACGCTTTGTTCCGCAGTTTCCGTCTCGATCGATAGGTTTGGGCCGCGGCGCGGCCGCACTTGTCCGAAACTTGTTTGCCGGACTTTGAGTGGGGAACCGCTTACCGCAAATATGACCTTCTGCAACTGCACGGTTGATCGTCAATCTGAAGAGCTTGCAGAGCTGGCAACCTACTCACCTCCTAAACGTCAAACGCGGATTTCGTGCTGTCAGTTTCTACTCCAGCAAAACTGGCAACTCTGCGAGTCTCTAGCGCTCAAGAGGAGGCACCTCGCACAAGTGCCCCGAATTCGACAGCGTGGGACTCCGTGTTGCCGTGTTGGTTTGACCTCTTGAGGCACCCCGCTGCTGCCCCGACGACTACTAGAAGCCGGCCTGATTGACTTCAAGTGTCTGCAGCTCGTTATCCGCGCCGCTCAAACAGGTTAGACCTTTTTGGCGATTTGAAGTTCGGTTCGTGCCTAATTCACTTTTCAATGACTTCAAGTTCCACTTCTGGGGTCCGGATACGTTCACATTTCGCGCGGTCTGCTTTGCCGACGACGGGTTGGCGCAGCAGGCCATGGGATGGGGCACGACAAGTTTGACATTTCTCGCGTGAAATGTCATTCTAGGGGGTGACACCTGCGTTGGAAGACCACTCGTTGAGTCAATGCAATTTTGTTGTAAGATTTATCGCGTCGACCCCCTCGAAAAACTGACAGCATGCACTATAGACTAATTCTAAAGACTAACCAATGCTTTAACATTATGAAACTCCGACCTAACCACAATCTTTCTTCTCTTTCCAGGTAAGCATCAATCTAAAGTCGTGTAAAAGCATCCAAATCTAAGTTCTTCAAAGGTAAATTACTTCCTAGCGAACCGTGTGACAGCCGGTTGTTTTCCGTCGCAGCAAAACAACACCAAAAAAGCATCCGAATTCGCATGTTTTCGCCTTCGTTACACAAAAACATGCGTACCAACTCCTCCCTGTGTGTTTGTCACTTGTAACAACAACCCCCAATTGGTGTCATATTTTGTACACACACAAAAAAGTGTCACCATCGACAGAACCCAAGTTCTTTGACCACGCCAAAGTCAGTCAACGCACCTTCTAAGCTGGTTGACCTTGCGCCATTTTCCGTCGGCCACCTGTCGGCGGCAGTTCCAAGTATTTTGACAGCTGCCGCCGCCAATCAAAGTTGGCGTGGCGGCGCTCATTTGCATCGGTCGCAGAAATTCGAAAACGAGACTTGCAGTTTCGAGGGAGGGGGAATCGTGTGGGCTCCTCCGAAAAAAGCATTCCGGGGCGAGACGCCGCTCCGCGGCCGCTAGGAACGAACGGGACACCGATTATCATAAAAATTCGATTCGATGACGCGAAGAGAACATGGAGAAGGTTGACGGCATGCTGGATTTTGGATGAAATTTGAAAAAAATGTTTTCTGGGAACACTGTCAAAATTTGTGTTTATGTTGAAAAAATCTGAAAATTGAAAAAAAAAATCAAAAAAGATTTTTTTTTTCTTTCAAAAAATCTTCAAAACAAAGCGCCGTCAAATTCCCTCACCCCTAACCTCACACCCCCTCGTAAACTTTTTCCCATCGTCAAAAAATGCGAACTTTTTTCGCTCGCTTCACTCCCAAAATTTGGCGATCCAAGCGCTCCGCTCTTTCCCCCTCCCCCATCTCTCCTATTCCCACCTTCTTTGATCATCTCGCTGGTGTGTGTGCGCGCATTCGGGCGTGAGGAAGCTCACCCGAAAAAAAAATCCATTCGAGCGGGATTCATACACGCTACGCTCGCCGAAAAAATGCACCGCGCACCAACACCTACAAAATTAGATTCTTTTTTTTTTGGGACGGCGCGCGGTCATCGTAGTCGGCGGCGCGGATGACCGCGCGCGGCGAGGGTGGTCACCAATACAGGCGAAATTCCGGTGAAAAAGTGTGATCTTGGAGCGATTTTTTTCTTTGTCGTTCAAAAGGGGTTCGCGATTTTTTTTTCTTTCGCCTTCGCGAATTTTGTTGATTTCTCTGAGTTCTTGTGTCGCGCGCGCTCAGACTTTCTTTTTTGTGAGCTTCGCGAAATGTATTAGTGGAGGTGGCGGCGACTAGGCACTAATATAGACGAAATGAAAAAAAAATCAAAATTGGTTGAATGGCAGATTTGGTCGGCTCTTCGTTTTTTTTCGTCAAGTGGCTTGTAGCTTTTTTGTGAGGAGGTGTGACGGTATTGGTGACGGATTTTTTTTTTCACTCGGTGAATTTTAGCAGTCATAAAACATCGACACATGTTAATTGGAAATTTAATTCCCGTTCTGATTTAGGCATTACGTAATTTGGGGACTCCCTCCTACAGCTTGTCAAAACATTGCCATCAAATCTCAAAACTCACTCAAAGTTGACGCTATCGCGCGTTCATCGCAGCAATCGCGGCCCAAAATCCGTCCCAAAAATAATCCAAGCATTCTTCGCTGGAGCATCGCCGAAGATGCAGAGTTGAAGTCGAACTTGGAGCAGCATACCGCCGCGACATCCAGCGGAAACTCACTCCGTGAGAAGTCCGGAGTCTCGTGTTCTCTCTCTGTACTCTTTTTTTTTTGTGCCGTGAGTTTCGGAGATAAATTTTCTCCGAGAGATCCAATGTCACCCACGCGATTGGCAATGTTTTTGTTGAGGGGTTGACGGAAAATTAACATGTTTTGTTGAAGTGACACTTTTTGTCAAACTAAATTTAAAACATTTTTTTTAAAATTTGTTGAAAATAAAATTCGTAAGCCGTGGAATAGAAGAGCAATTGATGAAAAGCGTTGATAAAAAAGTTTTTTTTTAAATTTTTCATTGTTGATTAATCGTGATTTGACTGTTGCTCACTGCTAAAAGGGATTGAACCTTACATTTTAGCAGCTGTCAAAATTGTCATGTTTGCCTTCGAGTCTAACGGTAAACAAAAGTCAAAAGCTGGGTGCTGAAAAGACAGAATGCGTAACGTAATTTTCGAAAGCTCCCCACTGCTCCCCACTAATACAACAGCACTACAGCTGTAAACATAAACAAAGTATACTTCTATAGAAGGCTATGTTCAAGCTCAAGCGTGACATATTTTTTTGCTGCTGAAGTGAATTGTTTTGAAACATTTTGGAACTGTTGATGTTGATGTTTTCGATGAAAAATTAAGTGCATCCCACTTTTTTCTTCGTGTACTAAACGATGGGCGGCCAAAAGAGGCCTTTTTTGTTTTCCAAGTGATGAAAAATTGTGTCAAAAGTGGGTGGAATTTCGTGAATCAGAAGAGCAACCGAATGGAAGTTCCGAGATTATGTATCTTTGATGTGCAGTGATAATATCGGAGTATGATTATCCAATATTATTTGGCAGGTATCATTCAAAGTTATTCATAATTCGTCGCTAACATTTTAAAAAGCGTCATAGGTTTTTCGTGAGACATAGCGATTTTGAAATGTTAGCAACGAATCGCCAATCTCGATTTCAACACTCTTCTTAAAATGTTTTGACTTCGAATACCTTAATAGCTCGACGCCATCGACTTTTTTTTATTCCTGACAAAATAAATTATAGATCGATCACAATACTTGCCACTTCTTGGTATTATTTTGCGAACAGTAAATTGGTTCCGCTTTGACAGTTCTAAATTGAGGCCGCTTTGCGGACAACTATTCTGCACCCAGTCAAAAGTCTCAAAAGTATCCACCCACTAGAAAGGGTTGAACGAGGGGTTAGACACTTCTAAAGAATTGGGCTAATGTTGTTTACATTCCTAAAAGAATTTTTATCTTGTTAAGTTTTTGGGTAAATTAACGCATTTTTTTCAAAACAAACCGAGTTTAAGCTGGCAGTCATGCCAAAACACAAAAAGAAACTGGCCTTTAGATAGATAATAATTGTTTTCAAGAACATTCTGATATTATTTGTAATTTTTAATCCACAATCTTGTGACAAGCAGGTTGACACCAAATCAATAGCAGTCCAAAATAATTGTTTTTACATAATTCCTAGAGCAGCATTTGAAAAGGGCGCATAAGCATTTTGACAGCTGGAACTATTTTGCAATTTCCAATACAACAGACAACTATTTGGTGGTACCAACTATTTTTAAGCACTTCGAATTTTGTGAATAACTTTCCTGAATCTTAAGAACTAGCAAAATAGTACTAACTGTCAAAATGCTGATCCCCCCTTTTCTCGTGTTGCTCCGGATTCAATTGATTCAAGATTGCTAATGTTATAACATCCGCAATTGACAGCAAAACAACAGCTTGGCTGTGCATACTATGCTGTCAATATTTCCATCAATCTGATATGGTCGAGGGGCGTGTCACTTCTAATGAATTGGATTTGTTATGTTCTTTTTTAAAATAACCTCTTCTAAATGAATATTTAGGCAAATTTACACATATTTTCCATATCAAAACAAGTTGAAAACTGTCAGTTATGCCAAGCCCTAATATTTTCTGTAATTTTTCAACTTCAAACTTGTAAGTAGGGTGTTGACACCTAGCTAATTTGTAGTCAGTCTGGAGTTATTGTAATTTCTTTAACTAACCCATGTGAGATGGTAATTCTTATGATAGCTGCATATTTTAACAAATGCGACTACTCGGTTTTGTCCACTTAGTTGTCAAATTGTTTATCAATATGATATTATTTAACGGAATACAGATATCAAAAGTGTCAACCCCCTAGTCTCTTCAGGACAACGCGCGAAAGGGTTGACCGAGGGGTAAGACACTTCTAATTAATTGAGGTATTTCTTGATATTTTCTGTTCACTTTTTATTCATTAAAGTTTTGTCTTGCCGATTTACAGGTAGATTTTATTTTAACAATTCTCAATATACGTTCCTCGGGAACGACCCCCACAACCTGGTGGTAACTCACCCCCGTCAATCTCGTACAATAACAGAGAAACAGCCAACCCACCAAGCCTGCTTCTGCTCCTCTAAAATAACATCACAAACTCAACTCGCGAGCCACTCACGCTCGTGAGCTCCCTCAATCCAAAAAACCGCAGTTTTTTGCTCGTCCACGGCCAAGCTCAGCCTCATCCGTGAGTCCAACGTCGGCGCGTACGGGTGTGTATCTCCGCGCGTTGTGGTGGTGTGCACCTTAAGGCCAGGCCAGGCTAGGCAGCAAAAAAAAAGTGTGTGTTTATTTAACTAGATTTTTTCGTCGGAACGCGCGCGGCACGAGATTCGAACCCGCGACGACGCCTTCGCAGTGACGTTTCGCGTTGAGGCGGCGCCTTTGCCAGTGTGTCAAAGGCGACTTAGAGGATTTTTTCGGGAAAATTTCGCGTCGCCTTCGCGGGTGGAACCCCCTAAAATCAGGTTCGCTCTGGTCAGCACAGTAGGCCGAACGAGGAGAAGCAGAAAAAAAGAAGGCGAAAAAGTGACGGGCAAAAAAACGTCATGGCGTACTGAGAGGGCGCGCACCAATACCAGTTTGGAGTGAGCGCCGCTCGCGAGAGAGGTGGTTTGATTTTTTCGCAAATTTCGGACGCTGAGTGACACACGCGCGTGAGATTTTTTTCGCCAATCCTTAAGAACAAGAAATTTTAAGAAGTCGCGTAGAATGCTGCGAAACAAGTTTCATTGATCGAGATAATTGGACAAATTGATCAATTAGGGGTTAGGTTTGAGGTTAGGTGAGGTAAATCGACCTGTTTTGATCCCGAACCCGAACCGAAAGTGAAAGTTTCACGAGGTGTCAAACGCTAGACAAAACACAAGTCAAAGGTTCATCGCCGCCTGCTGGGTACTTCTAGCGCGGTAACTCACACCTTAAGTGATCTTAAATCGGTCCAAACTGGCTCCGGTGTTCGGTCAACTGGTCATCACGACCGCCGAGAATGGTGGCGGCGGCGGCAAGATTCCGCCGCAGCCGACGGTTCTGGCCGGCGGCGGCGGCCACAACATCCAGGCCGTTCCCATCCAGATGAAACGCGAAAAAAGCGAAGAATCGGACGAGATGGATGTTAAGGTAAGAGGGAGCGAGGGAACTCACCAATACAATTAAAGGTGGGCTCTCACGCTGAGAGTGAGAGCGCCATGCGCTCGCAAAATGCAATCTCGATTTTTTTTCGCGAGTGTGTTTTATTTGTTTTAGTTTTATTATTATTGTTGTTTTTTTTTTATTTCGTTGACTGTGCTTCTGTGCATATCAGATTTTTGTTATTTTTATTAGTCTCGCGCTGTTTCGGTTTACCTTCTTTTTTTCGTTTTTCGCGGCTTATCCCCTTCGTTTTCCTCTTTTTTATTCATCAATTTGTGGAGTTTTTGGGGCTTTGTCCCATGTTTTTTCAGACTGTATTGGTGATGTATTTTTTCCTTTTGCAAATTTAAACATTTTCGTTGCACAAAGAAAAACAGCAGGCTTTGCCGATTCATAAATTGGCAATAACTGTCAAAAAACTTTAATTTTTTGACAGTTGAAATCACGTTATCGCGTTCGTAAACGCAACCTATCGCGGAACGCGATATCAAGCGCACTTGTCAAATTTCCTCCACCCACACTCGCAGCAGGCAGCCAATGAGTTCCCACCTCAAGAATCTCCACGGAGAAAAAAAAAATGGTGGTCAACTGCTCCATGACAGCTTCACCGGTTGCTCTTCGTACCAACGAAGAAAAAAAAGCAATCCAAGTGGGCCTTCTTCTTTTCTTTTTCCGATTGTTGGAGGAAAAACGCGCATGGTTGGGGCTTTTTTTCCTCCTCGACGACTTCAATGAGGTTGTTTTTGTTTTTTCATCATTTATTCGGTCTCTTCTGGGGCTCTATTTTTTGTTCCTACCTCGTTTCTGTACACCTCGCACCAGCGTTTGAGAGTAGCGTTTGTTGATTCTGGCTTTGTTATTGTTATTTTTTGCCAAAAAATTCGATTTCTCTCTCGTGTTTTGTTTATTTTTGGGTTCGCTTTGTATGGGTGTGTGTGATTGGGGAGATTGTGTTGGGTTGGTTGGTCAGCTGGATTGGGATTTGCTTCCTGAAAGAGGGTTTAATGTTGGGGTTATGTTGAAAAGAATTTTAGGTTATGCAAAATAAGCGTGTAGCTTTGACGTTTCGACTAAGCAACGTTTGAGATTGAACTCGATTCGTCAATTCGTAATCCGATCAAACTATTTACCATTTTTGACAGTAATGGTGGTGTAGCAATGCTTTGGGGAGCGTTCTTTTATTACGTAACGCAATAATTTGGATTTTTGGACCCCCTCCTTCCCTCGTTACAAAATGTCCATACAAATTTTGAAAAAAAAATGTATGGAGCGTAACACGGCCTTCGACCTCCTCCACCCTCCAACTGCGTTACGTAATAAAAGAACGCTCCCTGTCAACGGCAAAACAACACCGCCACTACTGTCAAAAAGGTAAACATTGTGATCGGATTACTAGACGAAATGTAAACAAAGAGTCCATCCTGCTGCTTTAATTGACTTGATGATATGAACTGACTTAAGGATTTGAGCTGAATGAAGGAATTAGACTGACTTATTACGATTTTCAACTGACTTGATGACTTTAACTGACTTGAAGGTCTCAACTTTTCGAATATTTCTACCGATTTGAATATGTAAACTGACTTGGAGATTTCAATTGACAACATTTCAACTGGCTTTAAAAACTCAACTGGCTCGAAAATTTCAACTGACTTGAGAATTTTGACTGACTCAAAGTTTCCTACTGACTTGATAGTCAACTGACTTTGGACCAATTTGAGGGTATCTAGTGACTTGCGGATTTGGACTGGCTCGAGGATGTGAGCTGATTTGAGGATGAACCGAATTCAATACTTCAACTGGCTTGAAGATTTCAACTGAACAGAGAGCATCAAGTGACTCCAAAATTAGAACTGACTTCCAAAATTTAACTGACTTAATGTTTTGAACTGGAGTCGGTAAATTTACTTCAAAATTTGACTTCATGTTTGAACTGACTTCAAAATTTGAAATGACTTCGGAATTTGAACTGGCTCCAAAATTTGAACTGACTTCGAAAATTGAACTGACTTCAACTGACTTCAATTTGATCTGACTTCAGGTTTGGAACTGACTTCAAAATTTGAACATGTTCTGAAATTACTCCAAAATTTAAACTCACTTCCAAAACTGAACTGACTTCATGTGTTGCACTGGCTCCAAAATTTTAACTGACTTCGGAAATTTGAACTGACTTCGAAATTTGAACTGACTCAAAAATTTGAACCGACATTGAAATTTGAACTCAATGTTTTGAATAGACTTCTAAATTTGAACTGACTCCAACATTTGAACTGACTTCACGTTTTGAACTGACTTAAAAAATTGAACTGACTTCATGTTCTGAACTGACTCCAAAATTTGAACTGACTCCAAAATATAAACTGATTCCAAAATGTTAACTCAAAGTTTAAAAAAAACGAAGTTGACTTTATAGCTGTCGGCCACCATTGCTAGTACCAACCACTAGTGTCTTCCTTTTAATCTACAAGGACTTCGCCGCCCTGGGCTCCTAAGTGTATGAAAGTATGGCACGGAGCGACGGCGCCGAATACCCATATTTACACAAAGAATTTTAGAGCACCCACCGCGGGATTCGAACCGGCGACCTCTGGATTGAGAGTCCAGTGCGCGGTCCGATTGATCCACACGGGCGGGACGCTTACGCTTTTTAACTGACTTAAAACATTTAACTGACTTCACATTTTGAACTGACTCCAAAATTTTAAAATTTTAACTAACTACATGTTTTGAACTGACTTCCAAAATTGAACTGACTTCATGTTTTGAACTGACTCCAAAATTTGAACTGACTTCGAAGATTGAACTGACTCCAAAATATGAACTGGCTTCATGTTTTGAACTGACTCTAAAATTTGAACTTCATGTTTTGAACTGACTCCAAAATTTGAACTGACTTCAAAATTTGAACTGACTTTGAAATTTGAACTGACTCTAAAATTTGAACTGACTCCAAAATTTAAACTGATTCCAAAATGTTAACTTACTTCAAAGTTTTAACTGACTTAAAAAATTTAACTGACTTCACATTTTGAACTGACTTTACATTTTGAACTGACTCCAAAATTTGAACTGATTTTAAAATTTTAACTTACTACATGTTTTGAACTGACTTCCAAAATTGAACTGACTTCATGTTTTGACTTTTGACTTAAAAAATTGAACTGACTTCACATTTTGAACTGACTTCAAAATTTGAACTGATTCCAAAATAAAACTGACAAACTCGAAAATTGAACTGACTTCAAAATTTTTAACTGACTTGAAGATTAGACGGACTTTGAAATGTGAGCAGACTCTAGAATTTGAACTGACTTTAAATTGGGTTGACCTCAGCAATTTGAACTGATTTCAAAATTTTAACTGACTTCAAAATTTTAACTGACTTCCAAAATTGAACTGACTTCATGTTTTGAACTGACTCCAAAATTTGATCTGACTTCGAAATTTGAACTGACTCCAAGAGTAAAACTGACAAACTCGAATATTAAACTGACTTAAATTTTTTAAACTAGCTTCAAGATTTGAATTGACTTCGAAATTTTAGCTGACTCCAGAATTTGAACTGACTCTAAA
Organism: Culex pipiens pallens; assembly: GCF_016801865.2. NCBI lineage: Eukaryota > Metazoa > Arthropoda > Insecta > Diptera > Culicidae > Culex > Culex pipiens. Next base: position 123,849,866 of record NC_068939.1, read on the forward strand.
TGGGATTGACCTTAACAATTTAATAAAAGTTTTTGCATTTAATAAAAGTTTTTGCACCAGCTTGCAAATTTGTAGATTTTTACAAATTATGGCTTCAAGACTTACAGCTTAGTTGATCTAATAAAACACAAAGATGCAGATTCCAATCGTGTCTCGGAATTCCATCGCTTAAAATTCAGTGAAAGTACCTTCAATTAGCCCATTCAAAGCTAATCACTCCAAACTAATTACCATGTTTTCCTCCCTCCGGGCTCTCTAATCGCTGAACTTTCGTCCAAGGTCCACCCGGCTTGACCCCCAACTAGCAAAAGCGTCCCTTCTTGCTCCAATCCAAAAAAAAACGAAAGAAGCACGCGCTCGAAATTGACGCAGTTTTTTTTTTTTCGTTTGACTTGAACCAATTTGTCTGTTTTGCTCGTCTCGTTTCATTCAACTTGCTCCGACGAGGTTCTGTTTTCGTTGAGTAAAGTAAAAAAAAATACACGCCGATGTAGTTTTTGCTATAGCTTTGCGCGCACATTGATTGACCAAAGTCGCGCTCGGTCCAACAACAACAAAAAAATGTTTAAAAGTATGGTGATGTTTACAATCTGAGTTCGGGGTTTTTTTCGTTGCTCGACTTTCGATTTTCTTCGAGGTTTGTTTTGAAACCGTTACGCTGCTCGTACTTTTTTGTTGCTTCTTTAATTTTAGAACGTCTTGAAGCAGTGAATGAAGCAGGTTCCCCGCGGAAGTGGTTGGGTGTGTCACGAGGAAAACAATGGTGGCCGTGAATATTGGTCATGAGCATCGTGAACATTGCGTTCATGATGACGCGTAACGCCACATGAGTTCAAGCGTCTGACAGTTCAAACGTTTGACAGCTGGTTTGCTTCAACTCTCTTCAATCAACCCCAAAAATAGATTCAACCGCGTAGATCCGCCACAGGTGATATTGAACTTGACGCCGTTATCACAAAGTGTCGCTCAGTCTGTAACACAAAAAAAAAATACCCGGTTGGACGAGACCCCCTCGAAGACGTTCGGTCACACAAACACAGAGCGAGTTAATTTCTTGTTGTTTTATTTTTGCCCGTTTTCTCAAAACGGTCGTCGCCGACGACGGCGAGACAGACCCGGCATCGCGGCAACAAAACACGTAACATGTGTGAAAATTATTTTAATTGAACTTGAGTGTTCTGTCGTCGTCGGCTTGGTCGTCTGAGTGGCTCTTTCGTTGGTAGTGGTGGGCTTGCGTCCCTTGATGCATCAGTTGGCTGTGAAGAGTTGAATCGACATCATTTGTTTCGCGGAACATTAGTTGCAACCTTTGCATACACATTCTTGGCACGCTGGTGACAGCTTTGCACGTGGTAGCGTCATGATGATTTTGACAGCTCGCTCGCAAGACCTACTCAGATTGCCACACTCTACCGTCTGATCGATCAAAGTTGATGAATCTGGACCAAGCAGACGGCCAGGCCTACTACGTGAAGTTAACCGCAGAGAATGTTCGTTGAAACGGTTGAAACTTGAATAATGTTTGAAGACCAAACAACAGAAGCTTCTACAGTAATTTCAACCCAAATTTGCCGTCTCCTTTTAAAACCCCATCACCCGTCGATTATTTTCAATTTACTACGCCTCGATCAGACCGCCGAAAAAGTCGCGCCACGGAACGGTCCCATAACCACCATCAAACGGCTAATTATCCACGCTGATAGCTAATTTCCCATCCTGCCGTACACCGTGAAGTTGACCTTGTGCGATGACGACAAATCGATCCAAACGACGACGAAGACGGCGCAGATAAGTAATTATTAATTACCGAATTTGCCCAGGCCGTGCATAATTTGGCACACAAACGCCGGAGACTCGACACATGTGGTCAGGAAGAACGTCCCAACAATACCCGCGCGCACAGACTTGAAAGAAGCGCAAAACAGCAATTTTGAGTCATTATTCTCGTGTAAATTCATTAATCAAATTGATGAGCGCGTCAGACTTAGAACGGTCCCGCCAAGTCATCACCGCACTCGTCTTGGTTGAGTTGCTGAAGTTCGGCTTAAGCTGCGCGCGGAGTTGGTTGCAAAGTGCACCACAAACGAGCTTGCCGAAATGTCGAGAGTCTCGCAGCGTCGCCGAATGCCGATTTCCTTGATTAGCGAAGCGTGTTACACCAGGGTCAGGGCCAGAACAAATTGTTGCCGCTTAGAGCGCCGAACGAGTTCTCCGGGTTCGAGAGTGTCTCTCGACTGTCTGGTCTTGGGAGTTGAAGATCTTCAACGATGAGTTTCTACAGTTGGCGGGACATTCCCGGTCAGCTTCGGCAAGCTCAGCTTGCGGAGCGTTCTTAAGAAGGTAGTGACGTAATGCACAGACTCCAAACTCTTCGTAGAACTACGCACTGATACAGACAAGCTGGCATGAAACGGAACCAACGCGCGCCTTAACCAGTTTGGTCCAAAGTCACCCCTTCTGCGTTCGCATCGAACAGACCGGTACAAAGTGCTTCCTCGCCTCGTCGCGCCGCGCTTGCTGATCTAACCTTTTGCGGAGCACTTGTTTCGGCCCGCTGATTAATATCTCTCTCGCGCAAGAGTTGATCAAGTCTAGCCAGACAAGAACACTTTTTGGCAGTGACCTTGGCCGGCGAATCGGCTATATACAGCGCGGACGGAGATTGGATCTACTCGGGGGGGTTTTGGTGTTTTCTGGTGAATAGCCGCTCATCAACAATGCCTTCCTGTTCAAATCGTTTAGTCATTACGCGCGCGCGGGTCTAATGCTGGAACTTGTTTTTATTTTATTTTCGGGGGGAGGTTAGCCTTTGAAAGTGAACGCTTAAACGCGAGGCTTTTGGGCTTCTCCATTCGTCCCAGTTACCCAGTTGAGATCGGAGACTCGGGATTACCTTGTGTGAGTGTGTGCGAGTTGGAAATTCTTCCTCTATCGTACAAAAGTTTAGTACCCGGAATTGACTAAATTGACGAAAATCTACCGGCAAATGGCGTCATCCCTTTTGTTTTCGGCCCTCACTTCAAGAGCTAATCCAACTGACTGTTTGTACAACATTTGACGACATTACTTTGGAGTTGGGGTAGACGTCCATATTTTGGGATTACCAAACCAGCTCGTTTCTGCCTTTTTCAAGAACAAGTTGAACAGTATTTGTCAAAGCTTCAATTAGTTTTAATAGCAAGCTTTACAGTGAAAAACGTCGTAAATTTTCAGTAGATAATTTGAAGCTTTTAACTAGCATTGTGAACTCACTTAGCACAGACAGACTAAACAGACTATTTACAACATTTTTTTATATCGTGCACACAATCTAATATACAATTGAATTTCTATAGTTTTTTTGATTACACAGAGAAAAATCAGTTTCCAAAATCATGAACAAGCGTTTATAACATTAAAAACCACGATCAAAGTGGTCAAATTCCATGGTACGTTTTTAATGCCATGCCATTTGAACACTTTGTTCATGGTTCCAAATTTCATGAACGCTTTTTCACGATTTTAGGAGCTGATTTTTCTCCGAGTAGGTCGATGCAAATATTTAAAAAAAGGTTGTTGTCCCTCGACTCTGGGCAAAGTCAATAAAATAAAATAAATTGTAAAAATTTAAACAGAATTCCAACATGTTGATGATATTTTTTTTAAATGCATTATACACCCGTACAGTTTATTTGCAATCATTAGTTTTCAAAAAAAAAAATGGCGAAAACAAACATAAAAAACGCAAATTTAAATGTTTTTTTTTTAATAAACTTCAAATTATTCTAAACGCTTGAATTTGATTGAATTTTTTTTTTGTTTTTTTTTGATTTTTCAAATGATTTTACGAGCCGATTTTAAAGGGGAGAATTAAAACTATTGATTAATTTTTTTGTAATTTTATTTTAAAATTTATTATATCTAAAAAAACAACATTTTAACAACAACAAAAATTATTGCAATTTTCTCCTTTTTTTAGCATAATTGTTTCACATTCTGCATGTTTTTAATTCAAATCACTAAATAAACTATCTGTAATTTCTGCATTTCAATTTTGAACCTGACAACTATAAAAATGTAGTTCAACAATCAATACAATATATAATTTTTTTATCTTTTATCTTTTTGATATGATCTGATAATATTATCATATGAGGGTTTTTTTAAATCTTATTGGTCTAATAGTTTATTTTCATTTGTCATTCATTTTTTTTCGTACTATTTAACGTTGGTTATAACGATTTTCTTTCCATCATTTTTATATCATCCAAAACATAACTTTCATATTGTGTAGCTTTTTCATTTGGATATCTTGAACAAAAAAAAATGAAACCGTAAAAAAATCTATCCATTTTTTACATTTTGTCAAAATATTTTCTTTGATAAAAATCGAATAAATAAGGGAAATTCTAAAATATTCAAATAAAATTCAAATATACGAACAAAGATATCAACATTTATAAATTGTTTGGTGAGGAGTTCAACAATACAATGTTTGCATAAAAGCGGTGTTCATTGAAAATCTTAATTTTTTTTTTCAAGTTTCGCATCATGCTTTAGTATGTTTTCACATTTCACCCGAGCAGACGGAAATAACGTGGGAAAACATTTTTTTATATTTGAAAATACTAGGCCAATAACATTTTATGTTATTTATAACAAGATTTATTATGATTGTTTTGATATTGGATTGTTATTGCAATAACAAACTAATAGCATGTTTAGTTATCCTTCGAACAAATCTTTGTTATTCTTTTTGCTTATTTTAACAACTAATCCGATCATTCCAATAACAGTTGGAGGTATTCTTCCATAACAAAAAATGTTATTCCCAAGTTGTTTTGGCTCTCAACCATTATCAAACCAATAACAAATTTTGTTATGATAACATAAACTGTTATTAAACTCGTATGCAAAAATGGATTTTGCAAGAATGTTCCATAACATTTTTTATTATTTTAACAGTATTTGTTATTGAAATGACATGGATGTTGTTATTACCGTCTGCCCGGGCAGTAATTATTTAAAATTTGTTATATTTTTTGTCGTTGTATTTTTGTTTAAACCGTTTTAGTTGCATACTACTATATAAGTTATATTTTTGTTTCAATTTAGAGTCAAATGATTAACTTCTACCTTAAAAACCTTCTGACCTTAAAAACTGGCAAAAAGTATCAAAATATTACAGTTTATGCCACTTAAAAATATACAAAATATCAATCAATTTATGGAAATGTTTTTTTTTTTCTTAAACTTTTACATCTTTCACGAATCTGTTGCCTAAAAATTAAAATTTTGTTAAAAAAAATATAAAATATTTATTTCAATACATCAATAACTCTAAACAATTCACAATTAAGAAGTTTTTTTTAATGAAAATTTCAGTTTTAGTCGTAATTTTTTTTACTCTCTAATTTTTAGGATTTTTTTTTTGAATCAAAATTGTTATTTACAAAACAATTTATTGTTGCTCGATCCAAGTATGTCTGGTAAGATTTCAAGGCAAAGAAAGTAATGGCAGAGAAGGATAATTTTCAACCCTCTACTGCCCAATTTTCATTTTTCAACTTCAACTTCAATTTTTTTTATTTTTCCCGTGTTCAGGAGGTCATTTTGAGCAACTTTTGTTCTACGAAAAGTAAAAGTAAATCAGTTTTTATGTTTAGTATTTTAATTTGCATTTATCTTATCTTTGTTTATCTTTGTTTTTTTTGTAGTTTTTTGCCTATTCTACCACCTCCTATCAATACATTTTGCCTATCTAATTTTTTCATGTTTTAAAGTCCATTTTTCATTTTTTCTTGTCTTTCACGTTTTCTGCTATAGAATGGCACCATATCATTTAAATTATGAAGAAGCGTAGAAGAGTAGTCTGGGACACTACAAAAGTTACTGCAAACTTCTTTTTACTTAAAATATAGGAAATTTTAGTAAAAAACACAGCCAAAGTTGACCCCTAAAAAAATGGCATTTTTAAAAACATTGGCAAAGTCACATAAAACAAGGTTAACTTCCAACCCTGAAATTTTCTAAAATTTTAAGAGTTCTTCTTTCTAATGATTTTTTAAGATTAAAAATTGGTTGAAAAAGTGTTTTTTGGCGATGTTTTAGGTCGAAGCCCGTCTAGAGGTTGGGTTGTAGAGGGTTAACACGGATCTTGATGGTGGCATGAATGCAACAAAAGGTTGGATACCAGCGCAGATAGGTTGAAATCAAAAAAAAAACAATCTGATCAACTTTCGGATTTTTTTGGATTTGGCAGTCGATGGGTCGAAAACTACGTCCTAGTCCCAAATTGGGGACATTTCCCCTCCCAAAAGAGCCGATACGCAACGGCGCACGCGTGCGCGATCGCTTCTTCACGCAGTTCAAACCATCTTTTCGTGTTTATCTTCCTGCCTACCAGTTCAGTTGTTTATGTTTGATGTTTCTTCGGCTGTTCAGCAGCAGCGCGTTGGTCGCGTCTTGTTCAAACTTCGCGCTACGCGCGATGACGAGATGAATTTGTCCAAAATTCCAACGGTTCCGCTAATTGCTGGAGTTGCTACTGCTGCTCGGGTCATCCCCGAAAAAGTTCGATCAGCCAACTTTTATTTTCTGAAATGCATCGTCGATCGGTCGACGTAGTCGACGGCAGCATTTAGGCCACATGAAGTCGCGCTTCGAGCAGGGCGGATATAGCGTGAAATTGGTAAATACCTTACCTCCGAAACGGGGGAAGGTACAGAGAGGAGGACCACATCCCAATCAAGGTTACGTATTAGTTTTTCGGGCCGAGGCTGTTTAATTTGAATAATCGCGCGCGCACTTGGGGTTGCACGTGCGTACGTACGTACGTAGCTTCAGCAGTCCAACAATAACCTTTGATTGACGTGATTTCTTCGGATGTCCAAATTGACCATCAGGTGGTGTTCGCCTCACTTGCGGCTGGGTAAATACACCAATTTGGTTGTCAATAATTTGGGGGGCCCCCTTGGACAATTATTGCCAGGGCGATTTCTCTCCTAGGCTGCGGCTGTTCATCAACGGGCAAGTTTCACCACGTCAAGCTGCTGCTGCGCAGCAGCAGGACATTATTGCGCGTACATCGTCGTGCTGGGCTTGGAAAGGACAAACGATCGGACAGGTGCTGGGCCCGTTGTAGTCTATTCATCGCGACGCGACTGAAGGTTGTGGACATCGTTGCGGCTTGGTGCGATCATCAGCATCATCATCTCTGAAAAGATCCCAAATACAGATTATGAGATCGTTTGAATGGGTTGACGGGCACGTTTGTAGTGGTGCCGTACTAGAGCTCGCAGGTGATCTGTTTCGTGGGGTTCTCTGTCTGATCAACTCTTTGGTATAGACAATTCTGACCATGTCTACTTGTTGTAGCTATTGACGGAGGAACTGCTCTAAACATGTGTTTATTAACCCTTAAATTGGGGTGTGCACCTTGGGGTTCGAACTTAGGAAATCGGTTCAACATTTAATGGAAGTTATTTTCCAACACATTAACAGTTATTGATTCAAGCGACATTATCATAGATAAACAGACGTAAAACCTTTTGAATTTCAACATACAGAAATTTAACGGTCAATTTGAATCATTGGAAACTCTTCAAGTTTAAAAAATCGTCGGACATGTTTTTAGAACTGAAATGTATTCAATTTTTGTATCCTTGTCCTTGTAGTTAGAAGGAAGACACTAGTAATAATTTCCATTAATTTCGTCAAAACAGGAAAAAGATAATTTTTCAATAAAATATTATAAACATAAAATTTTTCTGAGTAGGCAGAGTTCATCATGTGGAAGGGAATTTAATTCAGAAATTTTGGAGAAATTTTTATTTTAGAAAATTGTGCATATCTCTGCTTACCTTGAACCAAAACTGATACTTTTTTATGGAATTTGTTCAGAAAACTGTTCTCTACAATGTGATTGGATCTAAAATGTTTTCAATTGTAATGGCATGGTGACCCCTCAAATCTCCAGCATACTCGTTTGAAAGTTATTAGCTAAATCATGGAAAATTATGTAATATTTTGTACGATTTTCAAATTAAATTTATCAAATTCTCCCTTAGGAACTAACTTTTAATTTAAGGTTCCTATTTCAATCTATTTTAAACTTTAAAATTTCTAACAAATATTGAATGCATTTGACACAAATATTAATGTTATTTTTTTATGAATGAATAGATTTTTATCAATTTTTGTTTATCAACCAAGAGGTAACATCCAAAATAAAAACAACAACAAAGTTAATGAATAACTAATAATTTAAAAAAAGAGCCTAATGTTGATGATTATAACCAGAGTAAAGCACTTTGTCACTTTGATTGAATATTTGAAAAAGACTATAACTTGAGTTTGGCAATGGTTTTTTTGTGGTTAATGTTTTTAATTGTTTCCAATATTTTCTACAAATGTTTCGCTTTAACTTTTTTGTGAGTGTGGGTAAATACTATAGCTAAAAAAAAAATCAGTTATCGAAAAACTTTTGTACGGAATAAAATCAAAACGTTGTTAGCTTTGAATGAAAAAAATCGAAAACTAGTTTTTTTTAGTTTTAAAAAAATATTAAAATTACCAAAACAAAAAGTCAAGAAATTTTTATTTAGGTCATTGTAATTTTTTTAAAAGAATTTTTTCTTTCAAACATCTTCTATATATATAAAAAATTTCGACGGTTTTGTTCGAACGCGAATCAGTTCAAAACGGAGCGTCGTAGCGAGGTGCTTTTTGTTGCGTTGGGTTCGTAAAAGTCCAGGGAAGGTTCATACGCCAAAAAGTGACAACTTTGGCCACTCTGGAATCGATTCCGGAAAATCTGCAGATTGTATGGGAAAAGCTGCGTAAAATTAAATTTTGATCGCAGGAGGCTGAATCAGCAAACAAGCAAGAAACGTCAGGAAACCAAAAAAGGGCAGGACGAAGTTTGCCGGGAAGAGCTTGTTTCGTATAAAATAATTGGTATAACATAGAAACTTATCAAACTGAATTTTACATTGGAAATAAATTAAACAGTTAAACTGAAATCTAGTTAAAACAACAGTGATTAAAAAATTCAAAATAAAAATTTACAATATTGAAAAGGGAACTTTGTAAAAACATGTTTTCAAAAAAGGTATTTTTCTAAATTTTTTGAGAGATAATAAAGTATTTTTCGAGGAATGTATTGTTAAGTTTCTGATTATACGAAAATTGACAACAATTTGATTCGTTATAATTTATTTTGATTTTTTCGATACAGTTGTAAGCAGGGCTGCGGAGTCGGGTCATGTTTTAAACGACTCCGACTCCGACTCCGACTCCGGCTTTCTGAGATTAGCCGACTCCGACTCCGACTCCAGTTCCGGCCTTTAACTCCAACCGACTCCGACTCCGACTCCAACTCCGGCCTTCCAACTCTAGCCGACTCCGACTCCGACTCCAGCTTTCAATAAATTGTTGGCTCCGACTCCGACTCCGACTCCACATATTTCTAAATGTTTCAAAAGTTAGTTAACTATTATTTTGCAAACAATGATAATTATATACTCGCTTAGTTTCAAGTTTTTCTCAAGGAAAGAAAATTCGAATCAAAAAATGGAATAAAACGTTTCTAGGTTATAAGTTTTATACGTTATTATAACATAAATCAAAAAATAACTCCAGATCAGAAGACATTTTAAGAAGACCAATTTTATAAGTATTTTTTTTTAATTTATTTACTTAACTTCAAATTTACATATAATTTATTAAAGGCTGATAAATTTAAATATTTAGTTGTTATTTTTTAATTAATCATGAAAAGAAACCTAGCCTTGATGATCGATTTAACAAATAAATTCAATTTGCTCACTTTTAGGCTAACATTTATAAGAATCACAGTGACTATCAAAGTCACCTTGGTTTTTCAAATACCAAATTAAAACGAAACTATTTTTTAAACCTCCATTGATTTTTATTAAGAAGTACATGGACATCACGCCATGGCTTAAGGAGATTATTATTGCAAATTATTGTACCTACAATTTTTCTTCGTGAAATGGACTCTTAAGGGGTTCTTTTCAAATATCCGTGACCTAAAAAATATTTCAACTAGGAAATTTTCAATTTAAAATTTTCTATATATTTAAATGGAGGCGCGCAATAAATCATGAATCTTCATATAGAACGAAGTTTTATAAACGATCGTGCGCCTCCATCAAAATATATGAAAAAACATAAAATAAAAAAAATAAAATAAAACACAAAAATCCACAGGTAAAATATTTCAAAGGTCTTTGATATTTCAAAAGAACCCCTTGAACTACCTTTTCAATATGATTTTTTTTAGGTGCATTGATTTGCAATGATAGTCACCTTCCGTCATATTGGCGTGAGATATGTACATTATGACAAAATTCTTACCGGTTGAATCACATTTGATTAATAAATTAAAGTCCTATAATTTTTTTCATATACTTTTTATTGGTTCTTTTTCGGTACTTAAATTCTGAGATTTGTTCAATGATAATTTGCAACGATATCAAAATAGTTTGCCTAAGGATAAACACTTTTAGATAGAAATAGAAAACATTAAGATAATCGGTTTATTTACCATAATCAATGATTATTTCAAAATAAGTTGCAACTTTATATGATATTTTTTGTCAGTTTCAAATATTTTAAATGCAACATGTTGAGTTCCAAGTAATAGATTGTTATAATCGTTGATAATTTGATGGAAGAGTTATACTGTCAGTGTTTTCCCGATTATTTTCAATCTTTTTATGTACCTCGCAACTTTTTTCCTAAAAAATGTTTTACTTAAAACTTCAAAGACATTCGCTATAGGGGTAAAAGATGATTGTGTATGTACTTTTTCAAAAAAAACTGGATTCAATTTGGTCAAATCTGAATTAAAAGGGCACAAAAATATGAGCAAAAGAAAGACGTCAAGAATCAATTGAAAATTTCTGACTACAAAACCAATATTGTTTGTTTTTTTAGTTATGATACTACATACTTGGGTAAGAGAGGATTAACAGGTTATCATTCAATGATCATAGTGAAATAACACAATAAAAGCATTCCAATCACAATAAAAATGCCTCAAAACATAATGGCACCTGATAAAGCTCTTTCAGAAAACGAATAAAAGGGCAACGCAGTGAATACAACTCAAAAAACAATTGAAAATATACGAAGTTTTGTGAATTAACCTGCATTATAACAATAACAACAATAAACAATGAAAAAAACATATTTTTTGTTGAATTTTAGATAACTTCGACTCCGACTCCGACTCCGGATTATCAGAAATATTCGGCTCCGACTCCGACTCCGACTCCGGCTCATAAAAATTTAGCCGACTCCGGCTCCGACTCCGACTCCAGCTGTTCGAGTTTTGACGACTCCGACTCCGACTCCGACTCCAGGTCCCCAAAAAGACCCGACTCCACCGACTCCGGCTCCGACTCCGACTCCGACTCCACAGCCCTGGTTGTAAGATATTGACTGCATTATAAAGAGTTTTTTGTTTAAAATCATTCTTTAGATACAAAATGCCCATCATTTGAGTTTCTGGAAAAGTGTAATATGGCAGAGGATTGAAAAAATAATTTTGGGAACCTGGGTAATAAACATTAATCAGATAATCTACGTTTTGCATTGTTAAATGCTCAAATTTGTATCCGGGCAGTGTTGCAGTATTTTGATGATAAATTGTGCAAAGAAAAGATTTATTTTCGGTCGTATTGGGGTTTCCAGTTGGATTTTGTGAAATTTCAAAAAAAGCTAGATATCTGATAAATTTGGTTTGAAAACTTTTTATTGGATGTCAAATATTTGTCAAATATATAAAGTTATAGTCTCCCAAGGCATATTCATAAGAAATATGAGTGATATCAACATGAATGTACCGATTTTCAACGACTTTTCTGAAGAAATATCAAAAAAAAAATCGAAAAAAAATATTAAAAAAAAAGTTGCTCTAGATCCCCGACGAAAAACTTCGGTATACACCGCAAAATGTCGTGCAAGAGCCCTTTTTTCACGGTGCCAAATTTCAGACATACATAAAAATGAATACTCCGTGAGTGATGCTTGTCTATCTCTATGGTCCCTTGGATAATGACAATAAGAGAGTTTAAAAGTAGAGCAGACAATCATAACGAGTTATCACGATTTAACGAAAAAAGTTGGTCGTTGCCAATCATGTTAATTCACGACCACGACAGGTCACAAACGACAAAACAAAGAGAAACGCAAAATGTTTTTTTTTTTTTCAAACTTATTTCCGATTTTGTGTGAGTTGGTAAATATTTTTCTCCCATGTAAATACAACTGTAAAACTATGACGATCAGACGTTTCTCACTTGTTGGTCAGTCGACACATATGATTTCACGCAACGAACCATCTTTGCGGTTAACTCGACGCAGTAGGCCTGGCAAGCACGTGTGCTTTTGCAAAGGATCATTTCTTCGCTTCACTTGGGGACGGTATTTTACCGAAATGCAGACTGGATTTCGTCATAAAATATGATGGAAGTGTTGATGCTTCACTTTTTTAAGGGGACAAGGGAAATTCTCCACGGTATCCTTAAATAGTTTTACTTAAACTTGGATGTTTTTAACCTTTTTTGAGCCAACTTTTCGCAGACTTTTGACTAACTCAACTTCTCTCTTATTCGCAGATCTTCGCCAACAAGGGCGACCTGGCGCTGCACGGCGGCCAGCTGCACATGCGCGAAACCAAACCGTACAAGTGCTCCCAATGTACAAAGGCGTTCGCCAACTCGAGCTACCTGTCGCAGCACACGCGGATACACCTCGGCATCAAGCCGTACCGCTGCGAGATCTGCCAGCGCAAGTTCACCCAGCTGAGCCACCTGCAGCAGCACATACGGACGCACACGGGGGACAAACCGTACAAGTGTCGCCACCCGGGCTGCCCGAAGGCGTTCTCGCAGCTGTCGAACCTGCAGTCGCACTCGCGCTGTCACCAGACGGACAAGCCGTACAAATGCAACTCCTGCTACAAGTGCTTCACGGACGAGGCGTCCCTGCTGGAGCACATACCAAAGCACAAGGACTCGAAGCACCTGAAGACGCACATCTGCCAGCTGTGCGGCAAGTCGTACACCCAGGAGACGTACCTGGCCAAGCACATGCAGAAGCACGCGGAGAAGGAGGAGAAGCGCCGGAACCGGGGGCAGAACAATAACAACAACAACAACAACAGCAATAGCAACAACAACAACGCGGCCAACGCTGGAAATGCGGGAGCTGGCGCCGCGGCCATTTCGGCGGCGGATGCCGCGGCAGGACTTGCCGGACTGGCAGGTCTCGGGTTGAACCGGATGGGCGGCATGGTCGGCAATGCGGCGGCGGCCGCAACCCTCGTTGCGGCTGGCGCAGCCGGCGAACACCCCTACTGGCCCAAGGTCAGCCCCGACTCGGCGGCATCCCTAGCCGAAGCCATGCAGCAACAACAGCAGCAGCAGTACGACTTTGCCCTCCAACAGCAGCAGCAGCAGCAGCAGCAACAGCAACAACAACAGCACGGCGGAAGTGGCGGCCCCAACTCTGCCAATGGTGAGTCTCAATAAGATTGATGTTGTCCCCCCTTGCCCCACAACCGAACGTCGTTTGTCTGATCTAGTCGCGTACTTTTCCCCTTCCTCTTCTTCCAGACCATCACCGTAGTTTGAACAACGCCGCCAACAGCTCCGCCAACTCGGACGACATGGGCGAAGACCTGGTCGTGATCCGGCAAAACCCCCAACAGCAGCAGCAGCAGCACGTTCAGCAGAACGTCCAAACGCCCACCTCGTCCGCGGCCGCGAGCACGTACGACACGTCCAAGGCCCCACCCGCCATCACCACCAACTCGGCGTTCACGCCCATCCAGGCGATGCCGCCGCACCTGAACGCGTCCCTCGCCGCCCACCACCACCAGCAGCTGGCGGCGGCTTCCCAGCGGCCGAGCTACCTGTACGATGCCATCAACTTCCAGAACCAGAAGCAGGTGGTGGGGAACGCGGCGGCGGCGGCCGCAGCCGCCGTAAACTTCCCGAACCAGCTGATCTCGCTGCACCAGATCCGGAACTACGCGCACCAGCCGTCGGCGGCGGCGGCCGCGAGCGGGCTGATCGCGGGCGAGCACCTGCTCGGGATGGGCAAGAGTGAGAAGCAGTAGGGTGGTCACAACTTAAGGGGGGGATCCTTTGTCCGTTGCGGGTTCAATCTGGATGAAAACATGGGGGGCACTCCGGGGAGGATGCGATCGCGGCCCCTTAAATGAACAATGTACAAATTATTCTAAACGGGAATGGATTGCGGGGTGATCGGTGCGACCCGGAGTGTCCTTTCGGGAATTTTTGGTGGTTTTAGAGGTTTGAAATTGGTATCTTGTAATGAAGGTACTCCGTTGTAAGTTTTAATCCTTGTAAAATAAGTTGTATTCTAATAAAAATATTCCAATTAGAACATTACAAAATGTTTCTTCAGTTTACAGTATGGGAAAATTTCACAAAATTCTATATTTTCTTTATTTTTGGTAACAAGACAATACTTTTAAAATATTGATGATTTTTGGCCAAAATAAAAATTAGAATAATTTGTATTTGTATTTGTATCTTTATTTCAAAAATATACATAAGGGCAAGCCTTTTATCGTATACAGAGACATCATTAAGTTCGAATATGATAAAACTACAAACAAATTTGTATCAGTATTTACCCACCCTGATACAGACTATACTTTTCCGTAACTTCGTAGCCGGCCTGCAGATATCGGATTGTAAACACACACGCACTTATTGATGGTTTTGATACTAAGAACTAAAATTGATATCATTCAGTATAAATATTTAAAAATTTCATGCTGAAGGAGGTTCAATTAGACAAACAAACAAATTCGCACTTTTAGACAGATAGGCTGTTTGTTTGCCTGTATTTGTTTGCAGAAACGTCAGGCTCAAACACGATAAAGTGCGAGTTTGTTTGTTTGTCATAGTCCAATACCTCCTTAAGTTGCGTGTCTATTTAACTGAGGTTAGTTTTCAAATGGGACGCTGGAGCCTTTTATTAACAAATCCGATTTTAGATCTTGTTTTTGATTCATTTACGAAAAAAACAGTTTTAAAAACACATCCACATTCTTAGAATCTAGAGTTTTATTTGAAAAGGTCCTACAAACAAAGGTAATCCCATGTTTATAGGACCATTTCGAAAAAAAAACTCTAGAAATGTACTTTGTTTTAGTTTAGTAAAAATGCCAATAAGTATCAATGGCTCTTTTGTCTTTTTGTTTTTTGAAAACTAACCTAGAGGTGGATAAATTATTGTTTGTTTTCAACTTTCCGATACAGAATCTGCAAACAGATTTACAGATTTCTGGAGAAATCTTATAAATATTCCGACAAACAAATGTTTGACAAATTTCGCTAAATTCGGGGTTCGTTCAAATATTACGTAACACAAAATGCAACATTTACAGCACCCCTCTCCGTCAATAAAGAAAAACAACAGTAAAATTATTACTTAAATTACAAGAAGCGTGAATCAGTAATTGAATCCTTTCCTATAATTTGTTACGTAATTTTTGAATAAACTCAACCGATTTAACAAATATTATCTTAATTTCACTTATTAAGTCTGTTGAATCAATTTCTCCTTTTTTGTGGTATTTTCACGATTTATAACCGGAATTTAAATCTTTTTTTGTTTACTTTGTTGGAGATTTTATGAAAATGGTTGGATAAACCAAATTGAATTTTATCGATTTTTGGGTGTTTCTGAATCTGCCTTTCGTAAGCAGTGTTCACAAACACCCAAAAAGCAGAACAATTAAATTTTTTTTTACTAGAACTTAACAAAAATAACTCCATTTTTTTTAAATGTCTATCATGATCTGTGTCTCTCTAGTACTAATTTACAGTTTTTTTAACCTTAAAAGTCAGGATTATATCTGGAGTTTTTTTTTGAAAAGGTCCTATAAACAAAATTTTCATTTTGAATACCCCTGACTCGAGGCGGTTCTAAAAACACCCAAAAAGCAAAAATTTGAAATTTTGTTTATAGGACCTTTTCAAAAAAAACTCCAGATATGCAGAGGGCAACCCTATTCCGACTGGACGCTAGCACGGTTGTCAAATGAGAGCCCACAACAAAAGCAATAGCTGTCAAATTGTTGCCCATAACAAATCGATATTTTGATTTATTTTCAAGTCTTCCGCAATTTAAACGATTAATACATGAAATGTTTAAGGAGCTATTAGACTATGGCAAACAAATTCGCACTTTTTTGTATTTGACAGTTTGTCAATCTCGCAAACAATGCCAAATGTATGCAGGCTGACGTTTCTGCATACAAATGCAGGCAAACTGTCAAAAAGTTTGTTTGTCGTAGTCTAATAACTTCTTTACGTGATTTGTGCTCCTAATGGCAATTTATGTCATATTATTGGAGATTCATAACATCTCAATAAAAAATATCATTGATTATTGACATGAAAATAACTTATTTTACTCATACAATAGCATATGAATAACTTATTTTGTTATTAATTTGCAATTAAAATATCAAAGTTTGCTATTTTCAGTACAATTTTAATGATATTTTTCCCTGTTTTAAATCTAAGCTACTCAATAACAATGCATGTTGTTGGTGGTTGACAACCAAGAAATGTTAAAATTGTGTATTTCATTTGAATTAAATTGAATTATCTTTTCAAAAGTTCATTTGGATGAAATATCGCTGAATATCATTTCTTTTAATCACTTGAAAAAATAAAGAAAAATCAATCAATTTTCTCCCTATTTGGATATTTACAAAATATGTGAAAATTTCTGAATTGGCGTCCTTATTTTTACTAGAATCATCAATAATACTCTTACAACACTACTTTTGAATATTTTAGAGCCAACGAACCTCTAAAAACCTTTGAAAAAACCCCTCATTTTACCAGTAAAGAACATTCTAGCAATGGACAAATGATCGATCCAAAATCATCAAAAAACCTCAAAGTACTTTGTTCAGTAAAAATAACACACAGTCATTCATTGGTGAAACGGGTTTTGAGTAAATTAAAAAAAATGACAAAACCGAAACATATTTCATCGAATGTTACCCAACAAAATCACAAACACACAAAAAAATAATGTACCCTAATCAGATGAAAAAGAAAAACCAAGCATCGTACGTGTTATCAAATCATTTCTTTTTTAAAAAACAAATCAAGATCTCGGTGATTTTAGCGTGTAAGTTCACACACACACAAGCAAATAATACTTTCTAATTGATGGAAGTTCGGAAAACGAAACGAAAAATAAACACACAAATCTTCGATCTTTGTAAATATAAGCTAAATCACTCATCAAATTTCTAGCGGGGGGAGAAACAGTGTCTAAATTCCACTATTTTTTACTAGCTATAAGCAAATCTATGAAAAGAAACAAACAACTCTTCCTTTCTCTGTTTTAGTTTAACAATTTGCATTTACCTTTTTTCTTGTAAATTTCGGTGTATACTACTATTTCGTTTATTATTTAAATAATCTTTTCCCGTACTTGAAAGAATCAGCTAACTTTAAGTTATTTCGCATCATTTTGAGTCGAAACAAAAATGGTGACGACTCAGCGTAGAGAGAGAGAGAGTATACTTAAAAATATCATTTTAGAAAAACTAAAAAACATAATTTCAAACATTTGTGTAAAATAGTACGAAATGACGTAGCGATCATCGTAGAGCAAAAGTAATTAAGATAAATACAGAAAATTATTATATTTAACGGAGGATCGATTGCAGCTAGTTTGGAAATCGAGGCATGAATGAACGCGTGATAGTACGATGTGGTAGCTTAAGGGATTAAGTGTGATCTTTCTTTATTCTCTGTACAGGCAAAAATGGTGACTAAAAAGTAGCATGATGTGGATGGATTAATTAATAAAAAGAATATAAATTAATGATAACTATTAGAATGCGCAAGCTCGGACAGGACACAAATTAATCGGTAGATTGAGAGCTAGGGTGGTCGAAATGCCCCACCCCCGGCGAGAGAGAGAGACAGGTGTATTTTACGGTGGATGTGACAATGTGGCGGCACGAAATGAAAAATAAAAAAAAAAACGTAAAAAAAATCATAAAAACAATACCGGTCGGACAAACGGAGCAGGTGAAAGCATAGCATTGTAGAATGTGTAAACAAATTTTAAATTAAATTTAAAGCAGAATAAAAAGTGGTTATCAAAAAATGTAAACAGCCTGCGTAGTGATTTTATTGAGAAAAACTCCCTTTAAATTGTTCATAATTAAGAGTCTGTTCAAACTACGAAATTTTCTTATTTTCTTTGATTTTCATGGATATTCATTGTTTCATTCTTTATATATAACCACACTGAACAAACCCAACATAACACTTGAAATTACATAATGGAGTGTTTGGTACGGTATGTCCACGCATCCTTTCTCCCCTGTAGATTCCGTGAAATGTGATTCGTACACAGAATCCTCTCTGCGGTAAACATAGCGCAGTAGGGCTGGCCTCTTTTTATAATACATTTATATTTTTTCGGATGTACTTTCGGATGAACTCCAATTAGCATTACTGATAAGAAAAGTGATTGGGGCGTAATCTAATCACAAAGTTCAAAGCTGAAAAGTTCAAAAACTTTTGCGACATTGAGTTGGTTTTGTACCAAACACATGGACGCCAGCATAAATCGAGGCAACAAACGTATCACTAAAAGTTCAATTTAAAAGTGTTTCTTGAAATTGAAAAAAGGTGTAATTGAGTTATGTTACACTTACCAATATGAAAAAGAACATTGCACTAAGTTCTTAAAATTAAACTGGCAACCAAATTAAAAAAAAAATAATAGAAAGAAAAGAATAGAATTATTTGAGTGTTTTTAAAACGCATTCTAAATTTATTTGAAATTTGTGGAAAAACTGAAATCCTAACTTTAAAAGTGGGTTCATTGGCCTTGCTTGCCGATTATTTCGCTGCTAACTTTTCGGCAATGCCTCGTTGGATACATGTACAGATTATGTTGAAAAAAATCTTCTTTTTGAGACGTGTGCATAAACTGCCCCTGATCGCATAAACGTCCCATATGCATTTTCATCACTTTTGAGTTATTGATGCAGTTTGGTTTAAAATCGTGTGCTCTGGACGATCAAAGCCAAAGTACCTCTATGTACCGTATATGCAGTAAATACAGTATACAATGTACGGAGCACATAGAGGTGCATTGGCTTTGATCGACCAGTTTTCACAGCGGCGAATTGGTCGTGCGGGTTGGGGAGCGGACTTAGTAAGTTAGATATAACTATCGCCGGTTTGATATTTTTTTAGGATTATAGATATTTTTTCCTAGCGTCTGCCAGATGTTTATTTACACATTATCAGAGGTAAAATTAAAGCTTTTTTCTGACATAAAAGATGTACCGTTTTTAAGATGTAATTTTACCTTTTTTACAGTGTAGAAAAAAACATTTACAAAAGCCGACGCGGTCCTAACCAGGTCCCAGTACCGAAAAGGACCTAATAGAAATAATTATGAAAAAAGCCCTGCCTGACGACGGTATGTATTCAAACAAAGCAATTCTCCAGAATTTCGAACATCGACAATTTTTTGTTTTTTTTTTATTTGCTTTAAACTTGGCAGGGAAGTATTTTGCGGCATGGTTTGTCCATAAAAGTTTCCATAAAATGTGACACAGTTGCCCTTGCAAAATTGGTATCTTAATATTCTACATAAGAGCAGTTCTCTCTTTTTTTTAATTTTAATTTTTGTATTTTTAATCCGGCTGAAACTTTTTTGGTGCCTTCGGTATGCCCAAAGAAGCCATTTTGCATCATTAGTTCGTTCATATAATTTTCCATACAAATTTGGCAGCTGTCCATACAAAAATGATATGTGAAAATTCAAAAATCTGTATCTTATGAAGGAATTTTTTGATGGCAAAGTTGTAGGTATGGATATGGACTACACTGAAAAAAAAAGATACACGGTAAAAAATAATTAGTGATTTTTAATTACACTTTTTGTCACTAAAACTTGATTTGCAAAAAAAAACACTATTTTTATTTTTTTTTTTATATGTTTTAAAGGAAGGGCGTAATATTGAATGTTTGGCCCGTTTGAAATGTAAGTCTTGATTTTAAATTTTTGAAAATATTTTTTTCGAAAAGATCGGAAAATTTCACAAATGTTTCATATTTTAACATTGTAAATCGGACCATTAGTTGCTGAGATATCGACATTAGAAAATGGTGGGTTGTTTGGGTGAGACTTAGAAAACATCAATTTTCCTGTTTTTTAACCTTTGCATGGCAATATCTCAGCAACTAAGGGTCGTATCAACAAAGTTCAAAAATGAAAAATATAGAGAATTTACTCAGCTTTTCAAAAATATTTTTTTTCAGTGGTGGTTGCCCACCATGGGCACTTATTTAAAAAAAAAAAAGGAAATACTGCGACTATCTTCAAAAAAGTTACCTAAAAATGGCTATAACTTAAAAACGGTGCACTCTATCAAAAATTCACTAAAGTACTTTTTGATTGCAAATTCAATTTTTATCGAAAAATGGAGTTGACAAATTTTTGCGACCAGCATTTCGATTTTTTTTTTAAATCGGTATTGATTCAAAAAAATCATAACTCGGTCAAAGATTTTTTGCCCATTCTGGAAATTTCTGAAAAGTTGGCATTTTCTAAAACATATAAAAAAAACTAAAAATAGTGTTTTTTTGTAAATCAAGTTTAAGTGACAAAAAGTGAAATTAAAAATCACCAAATTTTTTTTACCGTGTATATTTTTTTTCAGTGTAGTCCATATCCATACCTACAACTTTGCCGAAGACACCAAATCGATCAGAAAATTCCTTCAAAAGATACAGATTTTTGAATTTTCACATATCATTTTTGTATGGACAGCTGCCAAATTCATATGGAAAATTATATGAACAAACTAATGATGCAAAATGGCTTCTTTGGGCATACTTTGGGCTTTGTCTTCCTAAGGTGTCTTGATAAGGTCCAATTTGTGAAGATACACTACCTTCCCTTTACTAAGCAATCTGATCCAGAAGGGAAAAGATCACCAGTTGTGGTGGTCCGAGCCGGGATTTGAACCCCGATCTACCGCTTACGAGGCGGAAGCGTTACCACTGGGCTATGTGGCTCGGTCAATCTTACTGTCGAAATCCTTAAAAATATTTTTCTCGAAAATTTTACTATCCGATTTGTGGTTTAGTTGAGCAATCTGCAATTTTTTAAATGCTGAAAATTCCCCATTTTATTAAAAAATGCAAAAAATAATAGTTATTTTATCAACTCTAAATAGCGTATCGTTTAAAATATGTTTTCCTTTAAAATTGAATTAAGGAATATAAAAAAGAAAGGGAAGACAATTACATCAAATAATATTTGCATTGGCCAAATTTTGGATAACAAACAAAGAAAACATTTTTTTTTAAATTAAATCAAAGTGGAATCCAAATGTCCAATGCTGTAATGACAAACGACGAATGCTTTGCTTCACACGTTTATGATTTAATGCATTTAAATTACCCGAGCAGACGGAAATAACTTGGGAATAACATTTTTTGATATTTGAAGATACTAGGCCAATAACATTTTATGTTATTTATAACAAGATTTGTTATTCGTCGTTATGATTTTTTTGTTTTTGGATTGTTGTTGTAATAACAGACTAATAACATTTTTAGTTATTCTTCGAACAAATTTTTGTTATTATTTTTTTGTTATTTTAACAACTAATTTGATCATCCCAATAACAGTTGGAGATATTCTTCCATAACAAAAAATGTTATTCCAAAGTTGTTTTGGCTATCAACCAATATCATTTTTTATGATAACATAAACTGTTACTAACCTCTTATGCAAAAATGGATTTTTCAAGAATAATCCATAACTCTTTTTGTTGCAGGCCAAGGATTGATACCTAAGAGCATGAAATGGCACTGACCTTGTTGCGTGCTCTTCGGTTGACGTCCACGCAGGGGTGTGTTTGATGGGCTTGAGCTAGGTAGATGCGCATTTGGCTAAGGGCGCCTACAGTGCATACATGATTTTTAGGGCGCTGACAGTCACTAACTGATTTGCGGGGCGCTTATAGTGAAAACGAATTTTTAAACATTAAAACAAAACAAAATCTTTAGGTACCTACACTGACACAAGGTTCTTAATCATTAAACAAAGTGTGGATTTGTGTAGCTGAAATTTTATTATGATTTTCATGCTAAGTTTCGTTACTTATGACTCAGACGTTGGAACGATTATAAAGTTAATTCATTTTACAATATTAAATATTATAAAATTTGAACTTTAACTTTGAAATGAAAGGTAAAAAAAAATCTTTTTTCTATTATTTCAATGAAACTGATATAAATCTATTTTTTTCTTACTTAATGAGTCAATGATGACGTTTTGGTTTGTTAAGTAAACAAACCATACAAGATGCTTTAATCCGATTTAAAAAATTCGCTTACGTTTCGCGGATAACGCAATACACACTTTGTCGCCGTAGTTCTAACTTTTCGTACGTGCATTTTGGGTCAAATTGAGTTAAGAATGGCATTTTGTGCAACTCACAATGCCTCACCTTTTGACCTTGACAGATCCCCAAAATTCGGTTTCAATCCTGAGATATTCAACGAAATCCGAAAAAACTCCGTGCATTTTTGTCACTTTACATATGAAAGTAATTTCAATCTTGTCGTGCTATCTTGTCATTCCCTGAAAATTGATGTAAGTGCGTCCACTGGCCGAAGGGATTTCAGGTCAGATCGCGTTTGAAAAACGTACAAGTTAGACTATTGTATTCATTTGTAATTATAACTCGGGACTTCACTTCAACCAAACTTCGGGACAATGCACATAATGGTCAGCCAAACAAAACATAATCGTTATTATTTACATTGCGTGCTTTCGTGCTGCCTGAAATTTTTAGGGGTTGTATATACATATAAACTAGAATCTGGCCAAAATATGAACACGGGAAAGTGGCAAATCGGGAAGTGGGCAAATCGGGACACATTTTTGGCATTTTAGTGAAAAAAATAATACCATGTTCAAACTCAATCTGGATTCGACCTGGAGCTTGTAGGGGGCATCTGGGACTACCATCTGAGGCTGATAACGCTTTGGGTAAGGCAGTTTAACATATAAAATAGACACTTTTTCTATTAGTGAATTTTGTGGTTGCAAATTTTTGCACAATAAAACAAAATTATCCATATCGTGAATATGTGAAATATGTATATATAAAAAACTGGGATTGTTGTAAAAAATTGTAAAAAAAAAGTAATACCAATGTACAGCACCGCAAAAACTTTGTTTTTGCAAAAAAAAAAATTTCGTCAATACTTAGGAATATTGGAAACTAATGATTGCAAAACAACTGGGCATGTGTAAAATGCATTTTTAAACATTTTGTTCATTCAAATGTTGAAACCATGGTCGTAAATTCAATGTTTAAACTTTTTTTTTGGTGCCCCCCCCCCCACGACTTTGGTCAGAGTCGAGGGACATAAACTTCAAAAAATATTTGCAACGGCCTAAATGAGTAAGCAAAATAATGTTTTTTTTCCAGGCCAACTTTTCAGTGATATAGTTTTGTTTGAAAACAAGCTTATAAAATCAAATTATCATTCCAACTCCCAACCCCTCAAAAAAGTTGGAACGATAACTTTAACTCGCTGGTTTTCGAGCATAACTCAACCAATCGGGACGATTCTTTTCCCCAGTGATTTGTAGATGATCCTAGAATATTTCAGAACTCGATTTGATCAAACCTGTAATTTTTGCAATCAAAAACATCGTTTCACCTTTTTTTTGTGTGTGTAAACAATATTCGCCCAAAATTAGACGTGTTAGGAAAATGTGGAACGACGTTTTTGATCGCAAAAATTAGAGATTTGATCAAATCGAGTTTTGCAAAGTTCTAGGATCATCTAGACATCTTTACAAATCACTGGAAAAAGAATCGTCTCGATTGGTTGAGTTATGCTCTAAAACCAGCGAGTCATTCTGAAAATAAATTTGATTTGATATTTTAATATATATTATTGTGTTGAGGAAATTAAACTTTTAAAAACTTGCAGCGACCAATATACTTTGAATTTTAATGATATTTTATATTTAATTGCAATCGACAAAAACAATAGCAATACAATTTAAAGCAAAATAAAAATATATAAAATAAACACAGTTTTTAAAGTTATCTTTGTTATATGCTGCTTTTCCATATTTCGTAAAACGGGATGACTTTGATAGTTTAGAGTTTTTTTTCCGCAAAATGAAAAGTACAAATTCAATACATACGGAATTGTATGGAATCATACTGATCGTGGTAAAATGAACTTTTCATAAAATTTCAAAAAAAAATAATAAGTTGGTTAACTATAATTAGGAAAATGTTGATGAATATCATTATTTTCATCTTCTTAAAGTGTCATGAATTTCTCAATGAACATGATTTTGAGTCGGAAAACGGAATGCACTTAGGATTCTTTGGACAATTTCCCACTAGAAGAAGGTTAAAATAAGTTTGTAAATAATCAATATAATGTGTTTCAAATATTTTTTTAAATCTTAAAAATTATATGCATTTTCATTTGAACAAATTCCATATAAAATGTGAAAACTTTTCATTCGTGCTTTGAATTCAGTTTAAAATTTAATATAAATCTCTAATTTTATAATCAAAATTCGGATTTTTTACATTTTAACCTATAATTTATATATATTTCGTAAACAATAAAACATAATATGTAAACTAAGTAACTAAATATAAACACTGTTTTTTTTTCATAAAAACTATATCAGCAACCTTAGTGCTGGTACATTTGACGTAAAAGTAATATTAGAATGTAATAAATCTGATTTTAACAAGAAAAACTGTTACTATCAACAACACCCCGAAGATCAAACTAAGAATCTTGCACGTAATCATTTTTTTTAAACACTGTTGAATAAACTTTTTTTCAAAAAAAGTACATGAACTTTGTGTGGCTTATCCAAGTACATATTTTTAAAATAATAAAAAAAACCTTACCAGTTGAAAAATACTCTTAAAATAAATCCTATCAGTGTCATCCCGGTTAACGGTATGTGTTTATTTCAAAAGAACATAATAGGCAATCAAACGTCAAAATTACCCCCCACTAGAGGGCGCTCAATCTTGGGGTGATGTTTTCATTATAACCTACAGCGAGTAAATTGATTTGAAATTTGAAATTGTTTTATTTCATCATAAAATCGACATTAATAGCAAATTATACCATTTTCAGGTAAGAAATAAATAGCTTAATTGATATAAACGAAAATATTTTTGTGATGGCCGATTTAACCTGTTCATTATCTGATTCAAAATAAGGGAATATTTTAATCAACCAAAACCTAACTAATCAATTGAGAATGTAGATTATTCAAGTGGACAAATATTTTTTAAAGTCACTTCTACCATAAAAGCAAAGATCTGCTTGAAAAATGATAATAATTTTCAAAATTAGCAATCTAACCTCATTCTCGCGTTTTCAATCCGGATCTCAGAATTTTCAATGAAAAAGGCAACTTGGCAAAAAAATCAAAAGGTCAGTCGATAAAAGTTTTTATTTCTTACCTCCTGTTAACTTTATTTTATTCCAAAAGATCAATTTTCTTTTAAAAAACCTTAAAATAGTTTTCACTCCCCTTTGCACTTATCGCGCAAAAACGTAAACGTAACCTTGCACCAAAGTTCTCCTACTCGAATGTAGGTGGCGAATAGAGTTTTTAGCTTTGGTTTTGGGGGCCTATAAAATAAATTTTATGGAAAAAATGCCAGACTTTCCCATTTTAATTCCAGCCAGCAGTAAAATCAGATCTGGCCCACAAGGCCTAAAAGTGGGCAACTCTGTTCTAGTCTTAAACGTAACCTCCAAGCATTTCTTAATGAACATGAACAAACAAAACTTAAACTAAAAATCTTAATAAGATCTTCCTCTTAAAAAGTACACTTAATGATACTAAATACAGAAGTAATTTTACAAAGCTTTGGGGTAAATGTTCCGAAAAACTCTACCCGTCACAAATCATCCTCTTTTGGAGAATAAAAACAGAGTGGCAGCCTACACAAGTCATCTGTTAGAAGCATGTTAACACAGCGATGCATAAGGTTTGCATGCACTGTGGAGCCGTTGCTGCGAAGCGGGTGTTCAAGAATGCTACACCATTAAAAACTGTTAGCACAGTGCGAAACGGCTAGCACGTATTTAATATTTAAAATCAAATATTATTCTCATAAAAATTGAAGCTAGTGCAAAATATAGCACATCGTATAACGCAAATGAATAATGAATAAGGATTTGCGCATAGCCAAACAAAACAAAAATAAAATCAATACGCTTGTGCTTTTAAAATGTGCTCATTTTTTTTTAGTTGGAAAGATCCTTAATACACCTAAGGGGAAGGCCCTCTCCTTTATTTCATAAAATTATTTTTATTAGGTTCTTTTGGGTCCTGTGACCTGATTATGACCGAGGCGGCTTAAGTAGTAACATTTTGCTTAAAGCTAAGAGTAATTACAGAGGATCTTGTGTGTAAATGTTAGTGGGATGGGAGCCGATTACCCGCGAAGGCCCACTCTTTCAATCTGTCCATTTTGGTAAGCGAGTCTGCCTCTCTCGCATCTTGGGGCTACACAAAGTTGCGTGCGCACAACAATCGATAATGAAATGGAATCGACGTAACACTATAGAAAGTGGCCCTCTTGACACTTGTGGTCCCGTCAACGAATCCACAGGTATCTTTCTTTTTGCGGCAAGACTCCGCCTCCCGAGTCTCCTAAGTGTGAAGTGTGAACCTATATTTATAATAAGAATTGTTTACGTCCGCCTCGGATAACCGATAAAAACATATGCATCGCAAGAATAACAAAATGATTTTGCAATACAGCAAACATTGAACTATCGCGCAGCGATCGCGCATCGACTTAGCGACTTTGCGACTAACTGCGACAGCACTTCACTAGGACACTGAAATGTTCGGTTGACTTTCCAGAAAAAGTGCAAATGACTTGAAAAAAACTAAAGGGCGCTTCAAAATTGAGCCAATAAATTGGTGAAACTTGGTGAAAGCCCTATTTTGGTCAAAAATATTGTTTAACTTGAATATTTTTCCATATAAAAATAAATAAATTAGAGCAAACAGCTAAGTAGATGTCATCTACTCAAATCTACCCATAAGCACACCCCTGTTCATTTTTTTTCAGCCATAAGGGCGCCTCCAGTCAAATTTTCATATTGAGAATTTTTATACATTTTTTTAAGTCGTAGGGGCGCCTCCAGTCAAATTTTTATATTGAGATTTTTTATACATTTTTTAAGTCTTAGGGGCGCCTCTAGTCAAATTTTCATATTGAGAATTTTTATACATTTTTTTAAGTCGTAGGGGCGCCTCCAGTCAAATTTTCATATTGAGAATTTTTATACATTTTTTTAAGTCGTAGGGGCGCCTCCAGTCAAATTTTTATATTGAGAATTTTAATACATTTTTTTAAGTCGTAGGGGCGCCTCCAGTCAAATTTTTATATTGAGAATTTTAATACATTTTTTTAAGTCGTAGGGGCGCCTCCAGTCAAATTTTCATATTGAGAATTTTAATACATTTTTTTAAGTCGTAGGGGCGCCTCCAGTCAAATTTTCATATTGAGAATTTTAATACATTTTTTTAAGTCGTAGGGGCGCCTCCAGTCAAATTTTCATATTGAGAATTTTTATACATTTTTTTAAGTCGTAGGGGCGCCTCCAGTCAAATTTTTATATTGAGAATTTTTATACATTTTTTTAAGTCGTAGGGGCGCCTCCAGTCAAATTTTTATATTGAGATTTTTTATACATTTTTTAAGTCTTAGGGGCGCCTCTAGTCAAATTTTCAAAAAAAAATCGCTCCTCGACTTGGCGACTTTGCGACTAACTGCGACAGCACTTCACTAGGACACTGAAATGTTCGGTTGACTTTCCAGAAAAAGTGCAAATGACTTGAAAAAAACTAAAGGGCGCTTCAAAATTGAGCCAATAAATTGGTGAAACTTGGTGAAAGCCCTATTTTGGTCAAAAATATTGTTTAACTTGAATATTTTTCCATATAAAAATAAATAAATTAGAGCAAACAGCTAAGTAGATGTCATCTACTCAAATCTACCCATAAGCACACCCCTGTTCATTTTTTTTCAGCCATAAGGGCGCCTCCAGTCAAATTTTCATATTGAGAATTTTTATACATTTTTTTAAGTCGTAGGGGCGCCTCCAGTCAAATTTTTATATTGAGATTTTTTATACATTTTTTAAGTCTTAGGGGCGCCTCTAGTCAAATTTTCATATTGAGAATTTTAATACATTTTTTTAAGTCGTAGGGGCGCCTCCAGTCAAATTTTCATATTGAGAATTTTAATACATTTTTTTAAGTCGTAGGGGCGCCACCAGTCAAATTTTTATATTGAGAATTTTAATACATTTTTTTAAGTCGTAGGGGCGCCTCCAGTCAAACTTTCATATTGAGAATTTTAATACATTTTTTTAAGTCGTAGGGGCGCCTCCAGTCAAATTTTCATATTGAGAATTTTTATACATTTTTTTAAGTCGTAGGGGCGCCTCCAGTCAAATTTTTATATTGAGAATTTTAATACATTTTTTTAAGTCGTAGGGGCGCCTCCAGTCAAATTTTTATATTGAGATTTTTTATACATTTTTTAAGTCTTAGGGGCGCCTCTAGTCAAATTTTCATATTGAGAATTTTAATACATTTTTTTAAGTCGTAGGGGCGCCTCCAGTCAAATTTTCATATTGAGAATTTTAATACATTTTTTTAAGTCGTAGGGGCGCCTCCAGTCAAATTTTCATATTGAGAATTATAATACATTTTTTTAAGTCGTAGGGGCGCCTCCAGTCAAATTTTTATATTGAGAATTTTAATACATTTTTTTAAGTCGTAGGGGCGCCTCCAGTCAAACTTTCATATTGAGAATTTTAATACATTTTTTTAAGTCGTAGGGGCGCCTCCAGTCAAATTTTCATATTGAGAATTTTTATACATTTTTTTAAGTCGTAGGGGCGCCTCCAGTCAAATTTTTATATTGAGAATTTTAATACATTTTTTTAAGTCGTAGGGGCGCCTCCAGTCAAATTTTTATATTGAGATTTTTTATACATTTTTTAAGTCTTAGGGGCGCCTCTAGTCAAATTTTCAAAAAAAAAAATCGCTCCTCGACTTGGCGACTTTGCGACTAACTGCGACAGCACTTCACTAGGACACTGAAATGTTCGGTTGACTTTCCAGAAAAAGTGCAAATGACTTGAAAAAAACTAAAGGGCGCTTCAAAATTGAGCCAATAAATTGGTGAAACTTGGTGAAAGCCCTATTTTGGTCAAAAATATTGTTTAACTTGAATATTTTTCCATATAAAAATAAATAAATTAGAGCAAACAGCTAAGTAGATGTCATCTACTCAAATCTACCCATAAGCACACCCCTGTTCATTTTTTTTCAGCCATAAGGGCGCCTCCAGTCAAATTTTCATATTGAGAATTTTTATACATTTTTTTAAGTCGTAGGGGCGCCTCCAGTCAAATTTTTATATTGAGATTTTTTATACATTTTTTAAGTCTTAGGGGCGCCTCTAGTCAAATTTTCATATTGAAAATTTTAATACATTTTTTTAAGTCGTAGGGGCGCCTCCAGTCAAATTTTCATATTGAGAATTTTAATACATTTTTTTAAGTCGTAGGGGCGCCTCCAGTCAAATTTTCATATTGAGAATTATAATACATTTTTTTAAGTCGTAGGGGCGCCTCCAGTCAAATTTTTATATTGAGAATTTTTATACATTTTTTTAAGTCGTAGGGGCGCCTCCAGTCAAATTTTCATATTGAGAATTTTAATACATTTTTTTAAGTCGTAGGGGCGCCTCCAGTCAAATTTTCATATTGAGAATTTTTATACATTTTTTTAAGTCGTAGGGGCGCCTCCAGTCAAATTTTTATATTGAGAATTTTTATACATTTTTTTAAGTCGTAGGGGCGCCTCCAGTCAAATTTTTATATTGAGATTTTTTATACATTTTTTAAGTCTTAGGGGCGCCTCTAGTCAAATTTTCAAAAAAAAATCGCTCCTCGACTTGGCGACTTTGCGACTAACTGCGACAGCACTTCACTAGGACACTGAAATGTTCGGTTGACTTTCCAGAAAAAGTGCAAATGACTTGAAAAAAACTAAAGGGCGCTTCAAAATTGAGCCAATAAATTGGTGAAACTTGGTGAAAGCCCTATTTTGGTCAAAAATATTGTTTAACTTGAATATTTTTCCATATAAAAATAAATAAATTAGAGCAAACAGCTAAGTAGATGTCATCTACTCAAATCTACCCATAAGCACACCCCTGTTCATTTTTTTTCAGCCATAAGGGCGCCTCCAGTCAAATTTTCATATTGAGAATTTTTATACATTTTTTTAAGTCGTAGGGGCGCCTCCAGTCAAATTTTTATATTGAGATTTTTTATACATTTTTTAAGTCTTAGGGGCGCCTCTAGTCAAATTTTCATATTGAAAATTTTAATACATTTTTTTAAGTCGTAGGGGCGCCTCCAGTCAAATTTTCATATTGAGAATTTTAATACATTTTTTTAAGTCGTAGGGGCGCCTCCAGTCAAATTTTCATATTGAGAATTATAATACATTTTTTTAAGTCGTAGGGGCGCCTCCAGTCAAATTTTTATATTGAGAATTTTTATACATTTTTTTAAGTCGTAGGGGCGCCTCCAGTCAAATTTTCATATTGAGAATTTTAATACATTTTTTTAAGTCGTAGGGGCGCCTCCAGTCAAATTTTCATATTGAGAATTTTTATACATTTTTTTAAGTCGTAGGGGCGCCTCCAGTCAAATTTTTATATTGAGAATTTTTATACATTTTTTTAAGTCGTAGGGGCGCCTCCAGTCAAATTTTTATATTGAGATTTTTTATACATTTTTTAAGTCTTAGGGGCGCCTCTAGTCAAATTTTCAAAAAAAAAAAATCGCTCCTCGACTTGGCGACTTTGCGACTAACTGCGACAGCACTTCACTAGGACACTGAAATGTTCGGTTGACTTTCCAGAAAAAGTGCAAATGACTTGAAAAAAACTAAAGGGCGCTTCAAAATTGAGCCAATAAATTGGTGAAACTTGGTGAAAGCCCTATTTTGGTCAAAAATATTGTTTAACTTGAATATTTTTCCATATAAAAATAAATAAATTAGAGCAAACAGCTAAGTAGATGTCATCTACTCAAATCTACCCATAAGCACACCCCTGTTCATTTTTTTTCAGCCATAAGGGCGCCTCCAGTCAAATTTTCATATTGAGAATTTTTATACATTTTTTTAAGTCGTAGGGGCGCCTCCAGTCAAATTTTCATATTGAGAATTTTAATACATTTTTTAAGTCTTAGGGGCGCCTCTAGTCAAATTTTCATATTGAGAATTTTAATACATTTTTTTAAGTCGTAGGGGCGCCTCCAGTCAAATTTTCATATTGAGAATTTTAATACATTTTTTTAAGTCGTAGGGGCGCCTCCAGTCAAATTTTCATATTGAGAATTTTTATACATTTTTTTAAGTCGTAGGGGCGCCTCCAGTCAAATTTTCATATTGAGAATTATAATACATTTTTTTAAGTCGTAGGGGCGCCTCCAGTCAAATTTTTATATTGAGATTTTTTATACATTTTTTAAGTCTTAGGGGCGCCTCTAGTCAAATTTTCAAAAAAAAATCGCTCCTCGACTTGGCGACTTTGCGACTAACTGCGACAGCACTTCACTAGGACACTGAAATGTTCGGTTGACTTTCCAGAAAAAGTGCAAATGACTTGAAAAAAACTAAAGGGCGCTTCAAAATTGAGCCAATAAATTGGTGAAACTTGGTGAAAGCCCTATTTTGGTCAAAAATATTGTTTAACTTGAATATTTTTCCATATAAAAATAAATAAATTAGAGCAAACAGCTAAGTAGATGTCATCTACTCAAATCTACCCATAAGCACACCCCTGTTCATTTTTTTTCAGCCATAAGGGCGCCTCCAGTCAAATTTTCATATTGAGAATTTTTATACATTTTTTTAAGTCGTAGGGGCGCCTCCAGTCAAATTTTCATATTGAGAATTTTAATACATTTTTTAAGTCTTAGGGGCGCCTCTAGT
Source organism: Culex pipiens pallens (assembly GCF_016801865.2). Taxonomy (NCBI): domain Eukaryota; kingdom Metazoa; phylum Arthropoda; class Insecta; order Diptera; family Culicidae; genus Culex; species Culex pipiens. The sequence continues at coordinate 123,882,041 of NC_068939.1, forward strand.
CAAATTTTCATATTGAGAATTTTAATACATTTTTTTAAGTCGTAGGGGCGCCTCCAGTCAAATTTTCATATTGAGAATTTTAATACATTTTTTTAAGTCGTAGGGGCGCCTCCAGTCAAATTTTCATATTGAGAATTTTTATACATTTTTTTAAGTCGTAGGGGCGCCTCCAGTCAAATTTTTATATTGAGAATTTTTATACATTTTTTTAAGTCGTAGGGGCGCCTCCAGTCAAATTTTTATATTGAGATTTTTTATACATTTTTTAAGTCTTAGGGGCGCCTCTAGTCAAATTTTCAAAAAAAAAAAATCGCTCCTCGACTTGGCGACTTTGCGACTAACTGCGACAGCACTTCACTAGGACACTGAAATGTTCGGTTGACTTTCCAGAAAAAGTGCAAATGACTTGAAAAAAACTAAAGGGCGCTTCAAAATTGAGCCAATAAATTGGTGAAACTTGGTGAAAGCCCTATTTTGGTCAAAAATATTGTTTAACTTGAATATTTTTCCATATAAAAATAAATAAATTAGAGCAAACAGCTAAGTAGATGTCATCTACTCAAATCTACCCATAAGCACACCCCTGCGTCCACGTAAGGAACATCCTGGAAGGAGCGAAACTAACTACATCCGTAGTTCTGTTAGATCATCCGAATTATCTTGATCAGAACAGTATAGCTCTGGTTCCTTGCGAGTGTCCTATTTTCTTACCTCCACGTTGGCTTGGTTTTCATGATGACCTAGCTGGTGGCCTGTGGAAACGGATCGTAAACCTTTGACTACCGCGGGTCAGAGTCGAGACGGCTAAAAGAAAGGGGCGCGACAATGTGGGAAAGGGAAGTAATTTGTGATTGTAGACGGTATTGTTTCGATTCGCAGTATGTTGAGTCAACTGCTGGGGATGTACCTGAAACATCGCACAACGGGGTTTCTCTTCTCTTCATTCTCAGCTACCACCTATCTCCTTTTTTATTTTGCTCTACTGATTCTCAATTCTTCACTGATTCTTCTATTTAATATCCATCATTTGATTTTGATTTTACTACCTAACTTTTGATTCTCTTTTCTCTCAAAGCTATTCCACTCTTTTTTACCAATTGATACTGCTGTAACAAATTTTGTTTTTTTTTTTCCTTAAAAATATACTTTTCCTTAATGTACTAGTAATATCAAGTCTATTTATTTATTTGAATAATTCTTTATCTAATACATCTAGCTTCTCATTTTTATTCTTTAAAATACGATCATCATTCTCTTACAATTGATACTTGATTTTTATAAAATAAATTCTCTTTTACTGTCTATTGTTTTCAATCTTCACCCTTTTTTTTCAAACAAGTGTGGTTTGAGCCCTTACTCAATATATGGAATGGTTAAAGGATTAACACAAATATTACTATTGTATTTTTGGTAAACTTTTATAACATGCTTAGGACCAAAATATTGTAACAAAACACCGCGACAAAAGAAATAGCAACATATAAACACGACTCAACACTAGGAAAGATTTCAGGAGAAAACAATACACAGTAAAATAACAACTAGTTTTTGAATTCAAACTAAAAATAAAACAGTACTTGCTTTAATGAAAATTGATAGGCACACTATAAATGGTTAGGCGCTTATACTTACATCAAACCCTACGTAATGTACCACCCCCGGCCGAGTTAAAATGCGTAACCGGAAAAGAAGGTGTGCATGCCTGGCACGAACACTCAAAGCGTGTTCTAGCGTGCTGCTCGTACTGACTCAGAGCAAGGGTGAGATGTAGGTGTAAGGGCAGTGCGTGTTCGTCGGGAACCTGGTGCATAAGATCGGTCAAGGCCCGTTCTTACACTGAAAATTGCGAATTGCGAATTGCGAATAATCCATAACTCTTTTTGTTATTTTAACAGTATTTGTTATTGAAATGGCATGAATGTTGTTATTACCATCTGCCCGGGTACCAATTTCAAAAGCTATTAGGTATTGCCAATTATTTATATTCAATCGAGCTTTCTATTAATTTTATTTTTTTTGTAGAACACATGCAGCGTTTTTGTGCTATAGTATTCTTACCTTGTGAATTCATTGCTAGTGTGTTGTTGTGACAGCCGGGATCCGTGGTGTAGGGGTAAGCGTGGTTGCCTCTCACCCAGTCGGCCTGGGTTCGATCCCAGAAGGTCCCAGTGGCAAATTTTGAGACGAGGTTTGTCTGATTACGCCTTTCGTCGGAAGGGAAGTAAATGTTGGCCCCGGACTAACCTAAAAAGGTTAGGTCGTTAGCTCAGTCCAGGTGTAGGAGTCGTCTCCCTGGGTCCTGTCTCGGTGGAGTCGCTGGTAGGCAGATGGACTAACAATCCAAAGGTCGTCAGTTCGAATCCCGGGATGGATGGAAGCTAAGGTGTAAAAAGAGGTTTGCAATTGCCTCAACAATCAAGCCTTCGAACACCTAGTTTCGAGTAGGAATCTCGCAATTGAGAACGCCAAGGCACATTTTCACGAGCCTTTTCGATTCGTTCCAAGTGTCACGATAATAGATTTTCCAGATGCTAAGTCATATTAAGGATCTTCCGGCTGAATAGATCACCTCTTTCGATCGTAATTCTGTTCTGTCGGCCTTTGGATTCTTGCTCGAGTTTTGAATGGAGAACAATATTTCATTAGGATCTATTACCTGAAATTAGGATTGAATACAGATAAGAGTTAAAAAAAAGGTTGGGCAACTTACCTGGGTTTGAACATTTTTAAATTTAAACGTTTTTAATATGATTTCTAATCCAAATCTGCCCTATCCTGATGATGTTACATAGTTTAAAGGGACAAGTGTGATATCTCTTACATACAAATCAACCTCGCAGTGTTACAATTGAATTAGTCTCTATTTCGACAAGTCTTGTAGTTTTACTCGAATAATAAGTAAGCTCAACGTAAATATCTCTTCAACAGGGGGAAAAATTAAAACATCTACGAACAAAATAAAAGTACCTTCTTTTTGTAAAAATAAATCGTGTATAGCCAATTGCCTTAAAAAATGCAACATTTTGTAAAAGGTTAAGAACATAAACAGCTCACAAGCCGTGTTGTGTTTGCGGATGAGTGCAGATAAAACCAAAGATGAATACCGTTCCGTTTACGTCTCTCTTTTTGTAATGCAATAATTCGCTACAATGGTACAACACTGTTGTATCAATATCTCCTAATGTTATACTTTGTTCTTTGAATTTGTAATGCTGAATTTAACCTACGATTTTGTTCTTCTTCATTATGGCGGAATGTTCTCTTCTCAGTAGTAATGCTTGGAAGATTTCCTCGACCCAGCAGCCGATCCGGACGGCGTTCCGATTCGTATCGTGTCCCCGTCACCGCAGGCCGCTCCGGCATGCTTGGTCATGTTGTCGGTGTGAAAGGCCACCCGCAGCACGTGATCGAGCAGGATGAGGAGGAGGCGCGTGTTAAGCTTCTTGTTTTGCAACATTTGGAAAAAGTTCAGCAGGCCCGTGTTGCACGTCACCGAACCGACCACGTGCTTCAGGTCGTCCGACAGCAGAGAAAAGAGGGCGATTTTGGCCGCTAGTTTGGTACGCAGCTTGGTGCTGTCCTCGCGGAGCGGAGGATTCGGGTTGAAGCGATCGCCGTCGGGCCAGACGTTGTTGCTGGAAGGGGATGTTTGTTGGTATGTTTGAAGGGGAGTTTGAAGGAGCTACTTACAGCACCGCCGACAGGACCGCTTCGACCTTGTCCATCGCGAGCAGCGAGCCGGCCAGTTGGACGATCTTCTTGTTGGTTGCGTGGCTTACCCAGGGCGCTCCGAGCAACCGGTTGATCAGGCCGCGCCGCAACCACTGGGATTTGTTCTGCAGGTCGAACACCTCGTCCAGCAGGTTGAGTGCGGATGCCAGCGCCGGATACTCGGACTGCTTCAGCTCCAGCGTCGGGATGTCCTGGATGTCGTAGAAGGTGCGCTCCTTGAGGGGGCCCTTGCCGAGGAAGATGCGCGAGATGCCGCCGACCAGCGAGTCCGGCATGTTGCGGATCTTGCTCATGCCCGATTTGAAGCTTTCGATCTGGAAGGAGGCAAGATTGTACATATAATAACCAAGTTGACACCTCTCAAACTCACCGTCTTCACCACCGCTCCGCCGTGCATCCGCCGATCGTCCGTGTCCGGCTCCAGGAAGTTCCGCACGATCGCCCGCATGTCGTCGTTCGTCTCCGCTTTGGCACAAATCTCCTGCAGAAACAGGTTAAGCACCTCCATCCGGTGCTCCAGCACGGCCCGTTGCGTGTTCTGGAAGGCCTTCTTCGCCGGAAACGGGACCTTCCCCAGCGTAGGGAACCGCTTCACCAGCATCTTCTTCAGCTCGAGAAACTTGGAGTACCGTCGGTAGATGTGCCAGCTCTTGTGCTGGTTGTCCTCGATGACGCACACCTGGATCGCGTACACCGCGTACTGACCCTCGCAGTGGATCGCCGTGTTGATGATCTTGGCGGAGAGTTTCTGCCGAAAGACCAGCGAGTCGTCCGCCTTGTGGTGATCGATATGTATCTCGATCGGTGGTTGCGGCAAGCTACTGCTCCCATTGCCATCCAAGCTGGTCGGTACACCCACGGAATTCGAAGCCAACTCATTCCCGGAGTCGTTACTCGAGCAGTCCGACGACTTGAGCTGTTCGATGTTGATGTCGTTGATGGTGGTGAACATGCCGGTGCAGTCGCTGTGCGACCGGGCGTGCTTCACGTTGGCCACCGCTGCCGGAAGCAGAGTCGCCGTCGCCGTCTTCGCCCCAACCCTCACGTCATGCTCCTCCTTGATGTCACTCTGGAAGAACCCACTCGGCGGCCCACCATCCCCATCATCATCCGTCTCGTCGAAGCGCAAATCGCCCGAGTTGGTATCGCTGAGGTTGTCCACCAGCAGGAGACCGCCGGAAGCGCCCACCCCCAGATGTTCCAGCGAGGGCAGCTCGTGGTCCTGGGCGTTGCTAAAGTCGAGCTCGCGCAGCAGCTGCTTGTAGGCCGAGCTTTGGTAGAAGTTGTTCAGGAAGACCTCCTCGTTCTTTTGCTTCTCGTACACGTACTTGCAGATCGAGTCGAACCACGTGTTCTCCGGCTGGACGATCGTGTCCCGGAGGCGGATCGCGAGCGCCTCGATCAGGCCCTGGTCGATGTTCAGGTAGTTTGGCGATTTGGGGGTTAGGTACTGCGAAAGGAATAGGAGTCAGATAAATGTACACGGAGATTCCTGACAGGCGTTTCTCAATCACGGACTTCATAGTTAAAAATCTTCAAGTACATTTTCATAACATTAAAATTGAAATAATAATAGTCAATTACAGCATCTAGGCATAACCACAAATAATTTTGTGAAAATTTTGTTTAATTTTGATTTCGCAGTTGTCCCTTTGTCCTTGAATATCAAAAGAGACCATGTCCTCAGCCACAGTTTTTTTTTGTATTTTGTCCAAGGCAGAAGCTTACAACTTACAAACAAAGCATCCTTCGATACGCCTAAACCGAGGTTGACGAATGAATGAAGCCGATTTGCGATTTCCGTATTTTTTTATACACTAAAGAAACGAGAGTGACACATTTAGCTTCATTTGACATCGACCAGCCGACAAAGAGCGAACGTAGAAAATGACGTTGGAAGCTGAAGCAATTGCAGGAATAGAAGCAGCAACCGCGGAATTGCTTGGATTGTGAGGTCGGAAGCAGAATCCCTTGACCCCTTGAAAGAGTCAACAAATGTGCACACGATTGGAGAGCGTTTGACAGCTGCAGCAGCCGTGAAAATGCGCGCTTGTCAAAAAGTTTGACAGCAAGAAAAAAAAACATTCGGTCCTTTTGAAGACTAACGAAAAATCACAAAAGAGTTACTTGTTTTCAAAATTTATTTGAAATGTCAAACTCGTTAAAATTTCGTTGTTTGAATGAAGCGGGTGTCAGTTCAGGCGAATTTCTGAGATACCTCTACGAAGCGCTGGGTTCAAATGTGCCTGACGAATAGGAATATATGTTCATCTTGGTCCTAATCTGGTAAGCTATATAGAGTTGAAGTCTGTGTTTGAGAAACGCACAAATGCCATGAAATATCAACTCACAGTGTATGTTCTAGACAACCTAAAAAATAACGGCATGTGTCAGACAACAGCAAAAATGTCATGTTGAAGTATTGCTTGACTCAAATTTGTCCAAAATTTGGTTGTTGAGGGGTCGTGCATAAACCACGTCACCTTAAAATTTGAATTTGGAGGATTTTTTTTTGAAAGGAGGGAAACTTTCCATTATTCTTCAAAACGTCAAAAACTTCGGTCGCAGGAACGAACAGACATCATACGAATGCCATGCTAGGCAACCAAAAATTCAATGGTTGCTTTGACGTAACTGATTGTGTGATTGTTGACCATGGATTTTTGTAAAAAAAGTTCAGAGTTTCTTTAGTTTTGTATGAATCAACTGTTTCACAATTAAAGGCAAAACAATAAGACACGCATGTACACAGTCAATGGTAATATAAAACACCACCCACAACGTTTTACAGATCGAACAAGGAGATTCGTTGCAGCTCATTTAAAGAGCATAGTACTGACGGGTCAATTATTCTCAGACCACGAATCAGCTTTCAGGCTACGATCTTGCTCAACCGGACTTACAAATCTGAACACAAAAAGTTAATGCGGCTGCGACTGAAAAATACAAACTTTAGGCACTCGACTGATTTGAAAAAGTGTTCAAAGCATGCCTGCTAGAAAATCTGGCAGAACGTTTTGAAAGCATAGAAGAAGTCTCTTCGAAGTCATCGTAATTGCTCACGGACTACGTCGCTACGGTGAACAGGCCAGTCTCTGATGGATCAACAATTCAACCCCAGCTGTGTAAAAACACCGAAGTTGAGACGATCCAAGCAATTGGTAGTTTTTGGCGTTTAACGCGATTTTGTTACGCCATGGCAAGATACTTCAAGAATACGCGACTGACCAAAGCGCTTGATATCCTTAAATCTTTTAAACGTTCCAGGTATTTTAATTCCACATCCGTGTTAGGGAAGCCCCTATTCTGTGATCTATTTTAAGCATTCTAGGTACCGTCAGTGGGAGTGGGAGTGAGATTTGATTTTCGAAGGATTTTACCATTTCTCAGGTGCTTCTCAATGAAATTGTTAAAAGTTTTGTCCAGGGCACATTGTAAGAATAAAGCTAAAAAAATATCGTTCCTTCGATTCGATTTCGCCTCCAGTCGAATTTTCATATTGAGAATTTTAATACATTTTTTCGTAGGGGCGCCTCCAGTCAAATTTTCATATTGAAAATTTTAAGGTACCTTTTTCAAAGTCTTAGGGGCGCCTCCAGTCAAATTGTTATATTGATAATTTTTATACAATTTTATAAGTCGCAGGGGCGCCTCCAGTCAAATTTTCATATTGAGAATTTTAATACATTTTTTTTAAGTCGTAGGGGCGCCTCCAGTCAAATTTAAAAAAAATCGCTCCTCGACTTGGTGACTTTGCGACTAACTGCGACAGCACTTCACTGGGACACTGAAATGTTCGGTTGACTTTCCAGAACAAGTGCAAATGACTTGAAAAAAAACTAAAGGGCGCTCCAAAATTAGGCCAAGAAATTGGTGAAACTTGGTGAAAGCCCTATTTTGGTCAAAAATATTGTTTAACTTGAATATTTTTCCTTATAAAAATAAATAAATTAGAGCAAAAAGCTTAGTAGATGTCATCTACTAAAATCTACCCATAAGCACACCCCTGGTTCCTAGAACAATTCATGTCATGCGGGCAACTGTGGATCTCCACGATATGTCTCGACGATACGATTTGCGTCGTAGCTGCATAAGAAAAGAAAAAAGGAAACGTGGTGACGGAGTAAAAGCCATGAACGACATAGCAAGGAATTGAAAACTAGGCCGGACATTAGTTCTGGGAGACCTGCACGAAATGCAGAGACAGATTTTCCTGTCTTAGTTCCGAAGGAATGGAGACGATGCTATACACGTCAGGGATTAATCCGCATTATAGATACATTAAAGTTTACGTCTGTGTTTGGGAAACGCAAAATGCCCTAAAGTAGAAAGTACGGCATCATTTCCTACAACAACCTAAAATATCGGCATGACTCAGGAAGGTGGAAGGTTTATAATTGACACTTTGGCCACTCTGGAACCGATTCCGGAGCATCGGCAAATTTAATGGAGAAAGTTACGTAAAATCGAATTTTGACCACAGGAGGCTGAATATGCAAAAAAGCAAAAAAAAACGTCAACAAACGAAAAAATGCAGAACGAAGTTTGTCGGGTAAGGCTTGTTACACCGGAAATGGCGAAACAATAAGAAGTTCGTACTCAGTCATACACAACACCACTACATTCCACGCATCGGAAAAGGACATCAGCAAGGGGGTAGTTCTGGAGGGCTTCCACTACACAGAGCACGTATCAGTTTCCAGTTGACTATTTGTTCCTAATCAAGAGAGCTTGCGGTATGAGCACAAGGAAATTGTTGATCTGGCTTAAACGATGACATTGGAAAGGACAAACTCTAGGTACTCGACTGATTTAAAGATGTATTCAAAGCATGCCTGCAAGAAAATCTGACAAAAAGCAGTTAAAAGCAGACTGCATAAATGAGCCCGTCGAAGTATTAAGCTAAGTCGCTACGGTGAACAGGCAAATGTCTGATGGATCAACAATCAATTTTAGTTGCGTAATGTTTTTCGGTCCGGTTCCGGTGTCGATGAAAAATGAAGTGCAAATGTCGCGGACCACCCGGAGACTTCAAAAACATTCATATGACATGACAACCGCAAATAAGCTTGCTCTCTAGGTACTTGAAGTTCACATCCGTGTTAGGGAAGCGCTTGTTCGGAGTTTATTTTTGACAAAGAACTTTGTCCTAAGGGCACTGTCTACGGGTGTCAATCCAAAATTTCGCGAAGCGAAAGTGTAACGATTTGTGTAATCGTTTAAACGCTTATATCTTCCACCCAATTCAAGTAATCTGCATGCTTTATCCACCAAACGAAAGGGGAAGTCTTAAATTGCAAGTTGACTACCTCACAAAGTTGATAAAACTTTGTTAAAGTACTCAAAAGTTAAGATGAAAAATAAAAATTCAGACTGGGAAAATTCCGGTCGCTGATTGGTTGAGCGCAACCTTTCCCGAACACATTAATCAGATTCAAGTATCTAGCACTTAGCAAATTTTGCTCTCTGCCACTGCTTCGAAAGCGTCGAGCCGTCACAGCCAAGCGAGGTTATAAAAGAGCGCCGTGCCGCCGGTTGAAGCTCAAACGAGTCCGAAGCTTTGCACGAGGAGGATCGAGAAGCAGCAGCAGCACAGCAGAGCCGCCGAGAGGAAGGAGAGAATTGAAAAATTGGAAAGAGAGGCAGAGCAGGCGCGGGAGGGAAAATTGCCGGCAACTTGGAGTGTCATCATCGCATGGTTTTATCATCGTCATAGGACGTTAAAATGGCCCTTTTCAGGGCCAATTCACACGAAAGAGTATTCTTTAAAAATCTGGTTGGGTACGGTAGTGAGTGTTTGTGTGTGCGGAAGGGAAATCGAGTGGCAAGTTTGGGGCTTGAAAGAGCACAAAATTATCAACGCATACAATCAAACGCGGGCTGGGAAGCTTCATTTGTGTGCGCCTGGTTTCTGCCGTGCAACTACCCTTCACGAGTTTGCTCATCCGATCGATCTGGGGGAAAATCGATTTTCGATATTAGTGTGGTTCCGCGAACACAATTTTAGTGTGGTTTACTACACACACACACACACACACACACACACACACACACACACACACACACACACACACACACACACACACACACACACACACACACACACACACACACACACACACACACACACACACACACACACACACACACACACACACACACACACACACACACACACACACACACACACACACACATACACACACACACACACACACACACACACACACACACACACACACACACACACACACACACACACACACACACACACACACACACACACACACACACACACACACACACACACACACACACACGAGCTTTCTTGCTACAAATACACTTGCAACGCACTGTTTGGTGCTCTAGGTGGTGTGTAGTCTGTGTAAAGAGAATGAATAAAAAGATCGGAACCCAATTTTTGCGGAGCGAAATCGTTACGTGGCGATTTCCCCTCTTCGCAGACTTCCCCTCTTTTTCCTTCACGCTGATTGGTTGAACAAACCTTTCCCGATCATCCTCTCCGAGAGACGTGAGATTGATGTATCTAAAATCATCTCCACTCAAGCTCATAATTTTCTGACAGCCGAGGAGTCAACATCGAGTGGCAGTTGCAGAATCAGAAGGGAAAGCAGAAATTTCCCCCGGTCAACGACGTGGAGAGGTCGCCGAAATGGCTCGGGCCGTCGCAGGAACGGGACGGATTGTCGCTGCAGGCCATCAAGGAAGAACGTTAGGGACCGATGTGGTCAAGCTGCTGATCCCGGAAGGCTCCGGTTAACGGCATCAAGAAGGGGTCTCCGTGTTGATCGAGAACCAGTTCCCTTTGGGTCAAGTTGGTTGTGGTTGCGATAAAGTTTATGGTTTTTGATACTGGACATGAAATTTAACATTTCGGCAGTCGTGACCGCAATCCGGAGTGGCCGGAGGCCCCGCGGATGTTCCGAAGGGGGACATTTCCCGAACCAAAAGAGTTGGGGCAATATGGGTATCAAACTTTATGGTTTTTGATACTGGACATGAAATTTGAAATTTCGGAAGTATTGGCCACAATCCGGAGTGGCCGGAGGCCCCGCGGATGTTCCGATGAGGGGACATTTGCCGAACCATAAGAGTTAGGGCAATATGGGTATCAAACTTTATGGTTTTTGATACTGCACATGCATCTGACCATTATCTGAAGTTACGCAGTAAAATAAATCGCTTATTTTACGCAGGAAGTAATAAATCGATTACTGCGATTGCCTTTTTATTGTGCCGCGGCGAAATTCTGTTTCTGGAAATATAGAATAACTATTTCGAATTCAATGAGAGCCCTTGAAAGGGCAGTTTTAATGTTTGCTGTTGAAATTTACTTTGCTGCCGCCAATTGCTTGCAACAGCCTTGCAAAAACATTTCCGCATCTTGATAACTTTCGAGTGGTGAGGGAAAGTCGATTGATTTCACCTTGATTTCTATTGCAGCTCCATTTGCAATTTCCGTCCCCTTAGTTCGATAGGACGTTGATATTATGTCTTAAAACTATTCACAAATTATAAGGGAATCATGGGGAAATTTGGACCGGACATTCTTATCGAAAATTTCAACAATCATCTTGCAAAGTTCTTTGTCATACTGGTCATGTGTAACATAACCACCTGCACCTTTTTTTATCAAGAAATCGTCGTCTAATATTGCGCAATTCTCACTAACTTGGACTTCGCACTAAATTATTGCTATCGATCGCACTATTGCGACTTGTCAAGCTGGCATGGAAAATTTTAATTTTCTCAAAAAATGATCAAAGCGAGCCGATGTTGCTCACCTGTCAATCGCAATTTTAAAGTGCGAATGTCCAGTTTGGTGGAAACTGCGACTGGAAATGTAAATAAACAACTGCTGGTTGCCTAGTTTTTGGAAATTTTGTTGTCAAAAGTGCGAGAGAAAAGTGCGGGCCAAATCCAAGTTACAGTGCAAGGATCAATAATCCGATCATAATATTTATCTTTTTGACAGTAGAGGCGGTGTGATTTGGTTATGGTTAAAAGGATTGTTACACCGCCACTACTGTCAAAAAAGATAAATATTTTAATCGTATTACTAGAAGAATAGGCAGGCTCACCTCCTGGTACAAATTGTTCGCCTTTTCCCGTATCACCCGCATCACCTCCTCCCGGCTAGGTTTCGACTTGTTGATTTGCACTTCCGAAAAGCTTTGGCTGGTGGTTATTTTCCACTCTGAAAACAGAATCACCCGTTAAAAATATTCTCTTCCGAGTGGTCCGTGGCCCTCAACTCACCCTGCGCCGTCAAGTAAAATATCACATACTTTTGCAGGTTTAGCACGCTCAGATAGTCCAGATAGTACGACACGGCCAGCTCCTTGCGCAGAATGTCGTCCAAACTCAGCCGGGGCAGGCTCGAGCAGGGCTTTTCCTTCTCACTTTTGCCAAGGTCGCTTTTGTTGTTCTGGAGGTGACTAATCCGCAGATCGATCAGCTTCTGCGTGTACTTGAGGCTGGCCAGCTCGGCACTGTAGCTCGAGTCCTTGTGCTTGGCGTCCATTTCTTTGGTGATGAGCTGCCGACAGGCCCTCAGCTCGGACAGGTCGTTCGACTGGCGGATCATCTTGAGCAGGAACTCACCGGCCGGGACCTCTTTGGCGGCGTGTTTGGCGATTTGAAGGTTGATAAAGTCCGGATCGGCCAGGGTGGCCACCATCGGTCGGAGCACGGTATTCGCGAGGATGTTGCACAGAAGAGCCCGCAACGTCTGGCAGTTGAAGTCCTCCTCTGGAAGGGTAAAGTACAGCACGGTTTCGGCGATCCGATGAAAGTACTCCAGCATTGCTTCCTCGTCCATGCACTCCTTCTTGTACTCGTCGCAAAACCCAAAGAACGAGTTCAACAACATCACCTCCGGATCCACCAGCGATTGCTCATCCGCTTGAACGCCGTAAAACTTGGAATTCGCCACATTCTTCTGCAGCGCCGCATTCCCCAAGTGCCACGTCAAATCCGTTTCACTCTTGTTTCGTCGATGGCCATCGCCCATTCCGCGGTGGTTCTTCTTCTGCGGCGACAACTTCTCGTGGATCTTCAACCGCTTCTGATCGTTCGCACTCGTCGGTGGCTTCACGTTGCTGCTAACATCCTGGCTGGCCAACCGGTAGAACCTCGTGTGCCGTGCCAAATCGTCAATCAGCTTGGTCGTCATCAGCGGCAGCAACTCCGCCGACTTTAGCCGCTGACAAACGTTCAAAACCAAGCCCTCAATACTGTTACGTATATTTGCGTCGCTAAACTCGCGACTATCCGACACGACCGTGTACCACGAGTCGATAAAGTCCCGGATTATGTAATCGACCAGCGTGTGGATCAGCTTGTCTACCGCTTTGTTGCCGCTGAGGATCTTCTTTTTGCGGGGGGATCCGGGAGGAGAGTCGCGGTGGTGGTGCAGCAGGATCTCCGGATGGGTGATGTACGACTTGAACGAGGCTAGTGGAGAGTGGGATGAGGAGTTCGTTGTTGATGCGGTTACCTCTTCGCCAAGCTGGACGGAACCTGGTGAGGGGGAAGGGATAGGGTCGTTAGGTTTATTATGTTATATCTTTTTGTAATCAGCCAAATTTTAAATAACAATCCAGAATAAGTTTAATTTGAGTGTCTGATTGCTCAATCAGTATCACTTTGGATTAAGGCTTAAAAACATAAAAGATTTGTCGCGATTTTAGGAAAACAAATTTGGAAAAGTTACTTTTAGCGTTTCTCTTAGTTTTGTCGTTCGTTACCTGTCGGTGGATTTACCGTTAGAAAGAACTATGTTACACTCAAGGTTACACTGTAAAAAATAACCCTGCAATGTAACAAAAAAACACGAAATTTAAAAATGAATAATTTTGTTCTAAATTCTTAAATTTCCCTTCTGGATTATTGCAGATTCGAAAAGTACATAAAATTTCCCTTCTAATGACAATTCCCACGGTTTTTTTTAACAGTTGATTTACTAACGTGACAGAAGGTTTAAAACTAGTTTTTTAAGAATAAGGCCATTAAAATTATTATGATCAGCTCATTTTAAATCCATATCATAACTGATGTCTTTGTGTTGGGAGAGTCCACTTTGCTCTCCATCCGTTCTTATTCCTGATTCTCTGTTCTTCTATTACTCTTCCTACCATCTGTTTCTTTAAAGTCCTTGTGAAGGGATCATCGATCCATCCGCATCGACGTACTATCTTTTAATTTTTCTTCTTATCATCTCTCTAAAAGTTGAATTCTTAAAACATGTAGGTTTTAATTTTCGTTACTTAATCAGAAGGCTTCTTTTGCGCTAGAGTTCAGGATAGTGCAAAATCTGGAACTGGAGATTTTTGTTTAAATTGTGATTTTTGGAAAATAATTGAAAATATTGAAAATATATATAAACAAAAATTCAAAAATCATTATAGATGCAAAACTGAATTTGCAATCGAAAACGATTTTTTTTATGAATTGCAAGTTTCAAGTTAGGCGTTTTTGCCTTCCTCTCCTTACTGAGGAAAGGCTATAAAAATACTCGGAAAATGAACTTTTTAATTATACCTCCTAGACCTACCGTCATTTATACATATCGACTCAGAATCACCAGCTGAGCAAATGTCTGTGTGTTTGGCTCCATGTAGACATGTGTACCAAATCAATGTCACTGGAATAGCTCGTCACAGGCTCAACCGATTTTGGCCGGAATGGTTTTAATCGATCCGTCTTAACGTCCCCTAAGTTGCTATTAAAATTCATGCAGTTTTATCATGTATTTAAAAAGTTATGTTAAAAAAACTGTTTCATATTAAATTAAAATTATGGTAAAAAGGGTGGTTTTTTCATGAAACCAGGGCTGTGGAGTCGGAGTCGGAGTCGGAGCCGGAGTCGGTGGAGTCGGGTCTTTTTGGGGACCTGGAGTCGGAGTCGGAGTCGGAGTCGTCAAAACTCTAACAGCTGGAGTCGGAGTCGGAGCCGGAGTCGGCTAAATTTTTAGAGCTGGAGTCGGAGTCGGAGTCGGAGCCGAGGATTTCTGATAACCCGGAGTCGGAGTCGGAGCCGGAGTTATCTTAAATTCAACAAAAAATATGTTTTTTTTATTGTTCAGTATTTCCTATAGAACAGGCTAATTTTCAAAACATCTTATATTTTTATTGATTTATCAGATGCCATTGTGTTTTTGAAGCTTTTTATTGTGATTGAAAAGCTCTAATTGTGTTATTACACTATAATCACTAAATGATAACCTCTTACCCAAGTATGTAGTATCATAATTTAAAAAATAATTTAAAAAAATATTGGTTATGTAGTCAGACATATCTAATTGATTCTTGAATGCTTCCTTTTGCCTATATTTATGTGCCCTTTCAATTCAAATTTGACCAAATTTCATCCAGATATTTCTAAAAAAAAAGTACACACACAATCATCTTTTACCCCGATAGCATATGTCTTGGTACGAGGTACATAAAAAGATTAAAAATAGTAATCACTGTTTTTGCAAATCGAAAAAGAGTCACTGACAGTTTAACTTTTGTAACAAATAATCAACGATAATAACAATCTCTTACTTGGAACTCAACATGCGCATTTTGTTTATCACTAAGTAAAAGAAAATCAATATGTTGCATTTGAATAATTGAAACTAACAAAAAATATCAAAAGAAGTTGCAACAAATTTTGAATTAATCATTGATTGTTGATGTTGATTTTAGTTAAACTATTTTGATATCGTTGCAAAAAAAAACCAAATCTCAAGAATTCAGAGAAAAATGAACTAATAAAAAAATTTATAGAACAAAATGTAGGATTTTAATTTATTTTTCAAATATTATACAAAAAACAAAATCAAAATATTATCAACTGGTACGAATTTTCTCATACTGTATGTCCCACGCCAATATGACGAAAGGTGATAATCATTGCATAACAATGTACCTTAAAAAATTAAATATTTGTGACCTAGAAAATATTTTACTTGTGGATATTTGTTTTTTATTATATTTTAAGTTTTTTCATATATTTCGATGGAGGCGCAAGATCATTCATAAAACTTCGTTTTAGGTGAACATTCACGAAGTATCGTGCGCCTCCTTTTTAAAGTATATAAAATTTTAAAATTTAAATAAATTAAAAATTTCCAGGGTAAAATATTTTCCATGTCACAGATATTTGAAAAGGACATCTTAAGCGTACTTTTCACGAAGAAATTGTTTAGATACATTGATTTGCAATAATAATCTCCTTCAGCCGTGATGTCCATGTACGTCTTAAAAAAAACAAAAAAAATGTTTCGTTTAAAATTGTCATTTTAAAAACAAGGTGCCTGTCACTGTGCTTCTTACAAATGTCAGCCTGAAAGTGAGCAAATTGAATTTTAATGTTCAATAGATCATTAAGGCCAGGTTTCTTTTAGTTATTCTTTCAAAAATAATAATTTAATATTTAAATTTATTACCTTGAAAAAAATATTTTCAAATTTGAGGTTAAGCAAATAAATCCAAATTAACTTACATAACTGTTCTTCTCAAAATGCCTCTAAAACTGAAGATATTTTTTGATTTCTGTTTCCATAACGTATAAAACTTGTAACCTAGAAACTTTTTTTCCGTTTATTTACTTTACTTTACTTTTACTTAACTTATTTTTCTTGAGAAAAACATGACGCTTAGAGAGTATTCAAATAATCCTAATTATCAATGTTTTAAAAATAATTAACTAATAATAGTTAACTAACTTTTGAAACATTTAAAAATATGTGGAGTCGGAGTCGGAGTCGGAGCCAACCATTTGTTGAAAGCTGGAGTCGGAGTCGGAGTCGGAGTCGGCTAGAGTTGGTAGGCCGGAGTCGGAGTCGGAGCCAACCATTTGTTGAAAGCCGGAGCCGGAGTCGGAGTCGGAGTCGGCTAATCTGAGAAAGCCGGAGTCGGAGTCGGAGTCGGAGTCGTTTGAAATATGACCCGACTCCGCAGCCCTGCATGAAACCCTCACATGTTATATATTTTTAGAAAGGTTCTGAAATGACCTTGCTTGTGGATTAAGAATTTCCAAGATCTGACTTACCTATCTTAAATTACAAGCAGTTTAAAAATGGTCTGAACTTACATAACCTCAAATGGTCGCCACGAAAAAGCCATGTAGAGGGATGCCATTTTCCTCAAAGGCGATGTCTGTATAGTATTGACAAAAAGTCTGTAGTTAGTATATTTTTTTTACTCATCACTTATTTTTATTAGGACCTCTTAGATGCTGCGATCACGTTAGGAGAGATCCATAAACCATGTGGACACTTTAGGGGGGTTGGAATTACTCTATAAATGAGAGGAAGGCACCAATCACCTAAAGGTGGATTAAGAAACGTTTTTTTTTATGATTGCATAATATTAATTCGAAATGTACACAATTAAATTAAATCCTCTTTTCTAACATTGTTTGCTTACTATTATTTAGAAGTATCACATTATAATTGATTATATAGTCACATTTTTTTATTCAGCTGGAACTTCAATATTTTGCAAATTCTTGCTCGATAAAATAAATGCTACAAATGGTCATAATAAAACTGCTACCAATGGTTTGAACTTATTAGATACAAAGCTGTGAAAAACAATTTTCAAGATTTTTTAATACTTGAATGTTATTCCAGGTATTCTAATTTTCAAAAGATACAAAACAATTTTTTATATCGCAATGTTTATTCTAAAAATGAATGAATGAATAATTAGACACCCAAGTAACCGCGAGGCACTAAATAGCGGCATTAAATCAGCATTATATTGGCATTTAATACTAGCAAATAATGCTTCAAAACATTTAATCAGCACTTTTCCCTTGAGAAATATTTCAAGTGGCGCACAGTGATGCCGATTTAATGCTTCGCCGAAAGGTCGAACAAAGAGCCTCTCGCTAGACACATCGGGAAACAGCTTGCTAGCACGACGCCCCTCTTGTCGTTCATTTCCTTTGATGGGTAATACACCAAAAACGAAAAACGGCATCTCCTTTCTACAATGGAATTGTAGAAGTTTAACCCCCAAGTTAAACGATTTTCAACAATTCGCATTCGAACGAGACTGTGATGTGTTTGCGCTGAGCGAAACGTTTCTTATCGGAGATGAGACGCCAGCTTTCCGGGGGTACAACATCATCACAGAGAGCAGGGCAGGACCAAACAGAGGTGGAGGCGTACTGATTGGGGTCAGGAAATGCCACACTTTTAGAAAGGTCACGCTCCCGAAGCTAGGAGGAATCGAAGCAGTCGCAGTACAGGCCAGGATCAGAGGACTGGACATTTGCATTGTGTCCGTCTATGTTCCCCCACAGGTGTCGTTAACTCGACAAAAGTTGTGGGGTATGCTTGAGCTGTTGCAGGCACCGCGACTAGTTCTGGGTGACTTTAATCTTCACAGCACCGAGTGGGGAAGTCACAAGACAGACCCTCAAGCATATCTGATTCATGAACTGTGCGACGACTTCCAGATGACCCTCCTAAACAGGGACAAGCAAGTTACGCGGATTGCAACACCACCAACGCCAACTACGTCTGGTACGAAGGCGAGTGCCATCGACTTGTCGCTCTGTTCCAACAGTCTGGCAGTTCTTTGTGACTGGAACGTGCTTCAAGATCCTCGTGGCAGTGATCATTTGCCGATCGCTATTCTGGTTAGCCATGGCCCACAGCAATCGACAACGGTGGAGATGCCTTACGATCTGACGCGAAATATCGACTGGAAACAGTACGCGGAGGCAGTCTCCATTGGAGTTGAGTTGCGAGCAGGGTTGGCACCGCTAGAAGAATATGCGTTTCTGGCTAATTTGATCTATGACAGTGCGATACAAGCTCAGACGAAACCCGTCCCGGGACCATACATCCGAACGCGCCCTCCACTCCCCTGGTGGGACAAGGAGTGTACGGATCTCTCGGCGGCCAGGTCTGTAGCTTATGTGGACTTCTGCAAGTGTGGAATCCGAGCGAACTTCCAAAAGTACAGAGCTCTTGATCGCAGGTACAGTAATACTCTGAAGCGGAAGAAGCGAATGTACTGGCGGGAGTTCGTTGAAGGACTACCAGCAGATACGTCCATGAGCACTCTGTGGCGCGTTGCGAGGGCCATGCGTAGAGGTTCCGTTCCGAACGAGAGTGTGGAAAAATCGGACAAGTGGATATTGGATTTCGCCAAGAAGGTGTGCCCGGACTCGGTGCCGACACAACCATCATTCGACGTTGTTGATGGGAGCGATGCTAATCCTCCCTTCTCGATGGTAGAGCTCTCCATAGCACTATTGACGGGCAACAACACTGCTCCTGGTCCGGACAAGATCAAGTTCAGCTTGCTGAAGAATCTTCCGGACGTCGCCAAGCAGCGTCTGTTGAATCTGTTCAACACGTTCGTGGAGCAGAACGTAATTCCACACGAATGGCGACAGGTCCGGGTGGTTGCCATTCAAAAGCCCGGTAAACCGGCATCCGACCACAACTCGTATCGTCCAATCAGCTTGCTGTCGTGTCTACGCAAGTTGCTGGAGAAGATGATCCTCGACCGCCTCGAACCATGGATGGAACGAGAGCACTTGCTGTCAGACACGCAGTATGGCTTCCGGAGAGGCAAGGGAACAAGCGACTGTCTAGCCTTGCTGACCACAGGGATCGACATAGCCCGTGGTAAGAAACAGCAAATGGCTTCTGTCTTCCTAGACATCAAGGGTGCATTTGATTCAGTCTCCATCGAGGTGTTGGGTGTAAAGCTTCGGCGGAGCGGTCTCAATCCGACGATGTGCAACTTCCTCATCAACCTGTTGTCAGAAAAACACATGCACTTTGTGCAAGGTGATCTGGCAATCACCCGGATAAGTTACATGGGTTTGGCACAAGGCTCACGCCTTAGTCCATCCATGTATAACTTCTACGTCAGCGACATCGATGATTGCTTGACCGGAGACTGCACCCTTATACAGTACGCAGATGACGCAGTGGTTTCAATCGCTGCCAAGAAGGAAGTCGATCTGCTAGAACCCTTGCAAGATACCCTGAACAACTTGGCCCATTGGGCAGTTGGAAAGGGTATTGAATTCTCTCCGGAGAAGACGGAACTAGTCGTTTTTACGGGGAAGCATGAACCGGCACAGCTCAATCTTTCTCTCTCGGGAAAGACTATCGAGCAGTCGGACCACTTCATGTACATGGGTACCATCTTCGATCAAAAGGGAACATGGGGGAAGCACATCAACTACCTGAAGCAAAAGTGCCTGCAAAGAACTAATTTTCTGCGCAGCGTCTCTGGCAACCGGTGGGGTGCTCATCCTTCTGACCTGCTTCGACTGTACAAGACAACGATACTCTCGGTGCTGGAATATGGAAGTTTCTGCTTCCAATCAGCTGCGAAATCACGCTTGTTGGTTCTCCAGCGGATACAGTACCGATGTCTTCGCATTGTCTTGGGATGCATGCACTCAACTCACAACATGACCCTCGAGGTCTTGGCGGGAGTGTTGCCTCTGCGAACTCGTTACTACGAACTGTCTTACCGGTTCCTGATCCGGTGTGATTACAGGAATAAACTGGTAATTGACAACTTTGAAACGTTGCTGAACCTTCACGTTGAGTCTCGGCGCATGCTTCTATATTATGACTTTATGTCATCGTGGGAGTGGAGCCCGAGCACAACGGTACAGCGCACGCCTCCGTTAACCAGCAGCACCCTGATTGGCTTCGACACGTCCATGAAAGCCGATACTCGCGGTATCCCAAACCATCTTCTGCGGGGAGTTGTACCGTCGATCTTCGCATCAAAGTACAACCATGTTCCTCCAAACAACAGATTCTTCACCGATGGCTCCAAGCTCGACGGCTGTACGGGCTTCGGTGTTTATCATGAATCTTATCAGCTGTTCTTTAAGCTGAAGGATCCGAGTTCGGTTTACGTCGCAGAGTTAGCCGCGGTTTACTGCGCACTGCGAATCATCGAGACCATGCCACCTGACCACTACTTCATCTTCACCGATAGCTTTAGCTCTGTTGAGGCTATCCGGTCTCTGAAGCCGACCAGGGAGTCTACGTTTTTCCTCACGGAAATACGCAAGACTTTAAACAACCTGGCGGCTCAGTCCTTCAGCATCACGGTGGTATGGGTCCGCGCTCATTGCTCGATTCCGGGTAATGAGAAAGCGGACTTGCTCGCCAAGAAGGGTGCTGAGAGTGGAGACATTTTTGAAAGGCCAATTAGCCTACAAGAATGCTACGGTTTTCCGAGGCAGCGTGCGCTTCTGGATTGGCAAAATCAATGGGACGACGACACCAAGGGACGTTGGATGTATTCCATACGACCTAAGGTGCAAAGAAAAGCCTGGTTCAAGGGAATGGACTTGACGCGTGGATTCATCAGAACGATGTCCCGCCTTATGTCGAACCATTACTCGTCCAAGGCTCATCTGTACCGTATCAACATGAGTGATACGAACCTTTGCGACTGTGGGCAGGGTTATCAGGACATCGACCATCTCGTATGGGCGTGTCCAGATCACCAGGCTCACAGAATTAAGTTGAAAGATACCCTCAGGGCCCGAGGAAGACCACCAGAAATCCCGATGCGATACGCGCTATCTCAACTAGACCTTGATGTTCTCTATCCTATCTATCAGTTCCTCTCAGATTCCAAAATATCTATTTAGTTTTCTTCCAGTTAGTTTCCCTTCAGTTAGTTTTCCTCTAGTTAGTATAACTCGCCTTCACACAAAGCCGTCGTTTCTGGTTGCACCGGAAGCAAAGCAAGATCGCCCCAGCAGCTGGACACCGAGTTGCGGCTGAGGACAAAACGCAAAGGCCAGCAGAGCCAACCAAGACCCCTACACAATCCCCCTTCCCTTCCCACGCCTTGTCTTTAACATCAATCCCTTCCCTACTAACCCCGAGTAGGCCGCGGGTAATCGGCTCCCCTCCCACTAACATTTACACACAAGATCCTCTGTAATTATTAAGTCAAATGTAATTACAAAAGCCGACTCGGTCCTAACCAGGTCCCAGTACCGAAAAGGACCTAATAAAAATAATTTTATGAAAAAAAAAAAAAAAAAAAAAAAAAAAAAGGTCGAACAAAAACAAACTGCTTTATCGACGTCAAGGCTGGGGAAAAAAACAGCTGCTCCACACACTTGGCGGTGGGCCTCATTTGTTTTTTTTTTTTCTCCTGTTGCGTTTCATGTGTGAGTGTGACACTTTGATGTTATTCTTGCATTTTTCTCGTCGATCTCCAGGATGCGCGCCAGCCAACTGATGTATTCTGAAATGAGTGTTTGTTTTGAAACTTTTAATCGATGTGGTTGATGCATCGAACATTAAGGAAGACTTTCTTTCTGCTGTTTAGAGATTCTGGTTCATGGTTTTGGTTCAAAAACCCGTTGTCAACCCGTTGGACGGAAATTATTTACGAGTCACTCAGCAAATTGCGACCAGCCAGTAAGTGCAGTGCAATCAATTACGGAAAGCTTGAGGTTATTAGGGACAAGTACTGGCTAACGGCTAACGGGAACTGTTTTTCCGAGGAGTGCTTGGTCCACGGTTGGCAAAATTTCGCAAATTGTATCAGACTTCCGGAAAGCAGCTTTTTGCTTGCGAGAAAAGTCATTCAGAGTTTATCAGAGAACTTTTGATAATGTTCTTAGTGCTATGGGCATATGTTTTGAAAAATTTGGCTTCATTACAGGCTGCAACGAAACTATTGGCACTACGCCCCCCGGGGCATGGCCTTCCTCTAACGTGGGATTTCTGCTCCAGCGCCTCTGACGAGACAGGAGAAACCGGGACCGACGTTTTACTTCACCATCCGATAGAAGCTCAGTGGATAAGGCGGGAATCGAACCCGCGTCTCATAGCATCATCGGGATCGGCAGCCGAAGCCGCTACCCCTGCGCCACTAGACCCACCCATTACAGGCTGCAGTTTTCCACAAAAAAAAACACTTCAATCAGCGGGAATTGAACCCAGTTCATGCAAAAATAAAACTGATGCACACTGGGGGAATTGCGCCTTAGCCCGCACGCTTACTGGAACGGTATGACGGGAGAAGAATAAAAGTCAATAAGAGCGTGCCAGGCTGAAATGTTTCCCGTATCGATGGGTTACTTTGTTGATAAACATCAAATGCTTTGAAGCACATTTTCAAGGTCGTAAATGGTGATTTAATGCCAGTTGTAATGCTGCAAAGTCTTGGTACTTTGAGGCATTCGCAAAGCTTACATACTACTTCAAAGCATTCCAGTGCTGATTTAGTACTGAATTAATACTTCAATTAAGTGCTTGTGGTTACTTGGGCAACTTATTATTTTTTTCATATTCAAATTGGCAAAAAATAGAGGTGGGCAAAAAAAGCGAACCGCTCAAAGAACCGGTACACTGAAAAGAGCGAAAGAACCGTGGCTCACAAAAAAGAACCGCGGTTCTTTTTTAACCTTAGGTCTTTTGAAAGAGCTGGCTCAAGATGTATAATTTATTGAATAAAAAAAAAAGTTTTAAATTTGTTTTTGAGAATTGAAAATGCATTTTCAAATAATTTTGGCCGATTTTTGCGTGACAATCTTTATGGATAACGCCTTATAGGAATATCAAAATAAAAATTTCCAAAAATTTATCAGTTTTTTTTTCATTACACGGAAAGGGGATCGATCGCCAAACCAGCGACCGAATTTTGCTGGGTTGGTTTTGCTGATATCAGCGAAATTTTTCTCTAAACCAGCGAAATTTTTCGCTGAAAAAGGTGGCTGCGCGAAATCAAATCCAGCAACTTGGTTTCGCTGGTTTGTTATTTCCGAAACGGTTTCTTTTCCAGCGAAAGTTTTCGCTGGTTTGATACACATCCTTCCGACAGCCGTCATAAATGTTTGTTATTGTTCACGTTTGGAAGCGATTTGTGGCAATCGGATTGCTTTAGGGGTTTTTTTTTCAAAACAAAAAAGCATGAAAAAGTTCTGCATCAAGTGTTCAGCATTAAAATACATACTCAACAGGTGATGGTTCTTTTCAATGAAAAGAAGCACGTTTCCATTATGTTCTCGCAGCAGAAAAATACGGTGCAGTGAAGCTGGAGATGTATTTGTACTGCTGCATAGATGAGTGCACAAATTGTCGCAGGTGGCAGCAAGAATCGTAGGCGAGGAACTTGACCATGGCCGCGGAACAGTTTGTGCTGTGGCAAGTAAGTACAACCTGGCTGGACTTTCTTTTAATTCTGCTTCCGTTACTGCGAAATCTTTTCTGACGATTGTTCCATCCGTAAACCTCCGTCAACCGGAACGGAACTTTAAGATTTTTAGGTCGGTAACCGGTCACGCGCTGGAAAAAAAACAACATTTGTTCAAAACTGTGTCTTTCTTTACACCACCTAGACTTTTTTTTATAAAACTTTACATTCCATTTTTCAAAAATTGTCTATCATTTCGCAATCAATTCTAGCCTTATTAATGTGGAAATACATAACGTCTGCAATGTGAACAGCTTACCTTAGCTTAGGTAAAACATTATTAAATAAGATTCCCAAAAATTGAACTTTTTGCCTTAAAACTGACAAAGCAACTTCTATCAACTACGTTTGATAAATAAATATTTGACATATATGTGACACAATGTAAACAGAAATTTGATTACCTCACTTAACTTAAATTTAAGTTGTTTTATAGCCATAAAATTCGAGCAGAATTTCGTATAACAGTTTGTTTTTCTTGTAGTCTTTATTCCAACCACTCGTGATTTCAACTGTTTTACAGCTTTTTGCTTGTAATTTTTCAAATGATCCGTTATTAAGTGAACTTTTTTGAATCCATACAGACACTTAGATTTTCATTGTACAGCACTTAAACAGAATAATACCGACGACACGACAAGCCACTCGCTTCCAAAAAGTGGGCACCTAATCGGCTTACCCCTCCGTTTCCTTTGGAACTCGAAATGTCAAACCGATCGAACTGACGTTTCCCTGAAAAAAATAATAAAATCAGCAGCACTGCTACTTTGACATTGAGAAATGTCATTTTTCGTTTGTTTTTCGCGTGTTTCGCAGCGCCGTCGAATTCCTTCTCAACTTTGTTATATTATTCCGGAATGAAATTCTAAGGCCACGGTGGCCACTCAAACGAATTACGGACTGCACGATCTGCTCGGATTTCTGTTGAGTAAGTAAAATATAATGTAAAATCTTAAGAAACTGGTCTCAGTAACAGATGTTATTTTACTTTTACAGCAAGCTTCTGGAAGTGTTTGGTCATCGGAATGACCTGTTTTGTTTACGAAGAGCGGCTTGAGACAACAACCCATCAAGTTTTCGGCGGAACCGAGAATAAAATGAGAAATACGATGGTTGTGCTGCAACTGGCGGACAGCAACTTCCAGGGCAGAGCAAAAGTGAGGGGATCAAAATCCGTGAAAAAATAAAGGCCGATCCGTTCCTGGCAAAGATCTTGCACCAGCTGGACACGGGAAAGCAGAAGGTGGATGATTACGATGGTGAAAAGAGTAAGATGCAATGCCGTCGGAAGGAACAGGACGACGACAACATGGAAGGCATCGGAGGGCAAATTTATGGCAGCCGAACCGTGCTAAAATTGGACGAACTAGCCTTCACCGAAAGATCCAATCTGATGGCCAACAAACGGTGCCAGTTGCCCGATAGAAGTTTCCGCAAACAGCGCAAGAGTTACGAAGAAGTTCACGTGCCGGCATTCAAGCCGTAATCCTTCGAAGAGGAAGAGGAACGGATGGTCAGCGAGAAGCTGCCCAAGTGCGTAGTACGTGCAACCCGTGTTCGCCGGCTTCAAAACGCTCAACTGAGTCCAGAGTCGCTTGTACAAGTCGGCCCTCGAGAGTGATAAAAATCTGCTGCTTTGCGCCCCAAACGATGCCGATTAAACGAACGTGGTCCTGCTCACCATGATCGACAAGCACATCAACAATGACTGAACGATCAACGTGGACGAGTACAAGATCAGCTGCACTGCGCCGATGCGATCGCTAGTACAGGAAATGGTCGGTTACTTTGGTAAACGCCTTGGGACATACAATCTGACCGTGTTCGAGTTGACCGGAGCCATCAGCAGATTGTTGCAACGCAGGTTATTGTGTGCACGCCGGACAAGTAGGACATCATCACGAGAAAGGACGGCGTAGAAACGTACACCCAGCTGGAGAAAAGCGGCCTCATCAAGTACGACGCTTTTTCGCGTGTTTTCGCTGTCAGGTGAGATCCGGAACATAACGGTTCGCGAGGAGGAGGAACTCGAGATGCAAAAGCTGATGAAGCGTGTCCCGTTCCGGATCCCACCTGAAACTCCAGGGCTTTGCCGACATGGTGAACGTAACCCAAACCGCATCCCTTCTGCTGCGTGCCATTTTCGAGATTGTCCTGCATGCGAGTGGGTTCAGCTGCGGACAAATGTTCAATGTTGTGCAAACTGATCGATCGGCGCATGAGGCAGTGCAAGTCCCCGTTGCGTCAGTTCCCCAAGATGCCAGAGGAGATCATGAAGAAGATCGATAGGAACTTTTCGTGGGAGCGGCTGTACGATCTGGAAGCGAACGAGATTGGTGACTTGATTCGCGTGCCAAGTTGGGCAAGACCATCTACAAGTACGTGCATCACTTCCCGAAGCTGGAGCTGTTCAAAAGTTCATCCACGAAGATTCCCGAATGGTTCGTGAACTGTTAGTGACGGCCCACGAGCTCGCCTCGTTAATCATCTTCATGGACAAGATCGATTCTATGATCCAAAAGAGTGAGTCTAATAATGGTTAATTGTATTGATTAATGAAATAAAAACTAGATTAATAACATGTAATTTTATCGGGCACCTAACGATGGCATATCAGATTAAAGTTAATTTGCAGCTTGGGACCATCCATAAACCACGTGGACACTTTTTTGGAAACCTTCGTAGACAATTGACCATACTAAAAAAACTTTCAATTTTACCGTGACTTTGGACATTCACGGTTGTTTCATGGGTCACGGTGGGGAACACTTTTTGCAATGTTTTTTCCACCGAGTGTCTTGTCGTGTCGTCGATAATACAGTGGACTCTCTCGTTGTCGATATTGAAAGGACCGTCGAGAGAGGGAGTTACAAATTATAGAACTCAAAATCAAAGTAATCTTCTTGAAGGGACTGAAAATTTTATTGACGGCTGGAGCAATATTGATATCGAGAAGATCGACAGCTAGAGAGTCCACTGCATTATGTTTAATGTTTGCTACTTGATTGGGTCCTAAAGTTTAATGATAATTTTAATGTACAACGATAAAAAAATTACATAAATCAATTTATGATGTTTAAAAAAATCTTCTTAAAATTCTGTCATAAATTTATGTCTATTGCTGATTTTATTACAAACAACAAAGTTCTAAAATAGTTTTTGTGTAAAAAATCCAATAGACCAAATTTGTTTTTTTTTTGGGTATTTTTTGAATACCCCTGACTCAAGACTATTTCAAAAACAACCAAAAAGCAAACAAAAATGTATTATGTCATTAAAAAAGACTCCATATTTCCAATTTGATTTAAACGCTGATCCAGTGCAAAAAAACACTGGTTCAGTGGAAACATTCGCTGAACCAGCGGATTTTTCGCCGAAACCAGTAGAATAATCTCCTGGTTGATTTTGGTACGAGCTGCTGCCGCCGGAAAAAAAAACCCGGACGTCAGCGATAGAAAACGCTGATCCAGCGTAAAAGAACACCAGTTCAGTGAAAAAATCCGCTGGACCAGCGAATTGTTTCCCAAAACCAGTACAATAATCTCCTGGTTGATTTTGGTGCCCTGCCGCTTTTTCCAAACCAGCGAGAAAATTTTCTGATTCTAGCAAAACTGATCCCCCAAACAGCGACATTTTTCACCAAACCAGTGTTTTTTTTTCACTGGTTTGGTAGAATTTCATCGGTTTCCAAACCAGCGAAAAAAATTAGCGATTCTAGGTAATTTTTGTGCAGGCTGAGAAATTAGCGACATTTTTCGCTAGTTTTAGCGAACTTTATCGCGATTTGGCGATGGATCCCCTTTCCGTGTTCTAGTATACTTTATACTTAAAGGAAAAACATCCCTGCAAAAAATCTAGAGTTTTTTAAAGGTCTTAAAAGCTATTGTGTTTCATATGTTTATGTGTCTTTAAAAAAAACTCTAGAAATATTTTCGAAATGCTTATAAAATTTCCTACACGTTTCTTTTTTTAGCAGTGTTGAACCAATGCTTAGATACAGTGACATTTTTAGAATCAAGAGTAACTTTTTGAATGCTTTTTTTTGTCTCCTAGAAAAAAACCCGAAAATTTCGAAAATTTAAAAACATATTTATTGGGAGAATTTAACTTTTAATAATAAGAAGAAAAATAAAAAAAATCGAAAAAAACCGTCTGCCTGTCTCACTGAAAAAAGCTTTTGTTGTTACGAAATTCTAGAGAATTATGTACTCAGAAATTTTGTTCAATAGAACCAATAGCCAATAGATCAATAGAAAAAAAGATAAGAAAAATTAAAATGTTCGACCTTTTTAACAAAAACGTATTGTTTTTATCGCATAAGTAACACAAAAGTTGCCAACCTCCTGTTGCCGAATGGTTACGGGTTTCGCCTCATAAGCGGAAAGTCATGGGTTTTTCTCAGGGTGGCAGCCTTAGGTTTAAGTTCAGAGGTAGCAGCAACCGTATGAGTATAAAACGGTTGCTTCACGTGCTCTTCTAGCATGTGATCAATAGAGCTATCTACGTGCGTATGTATTGCGTGTACGTACACGAAAAAAAGTGAGGTTAAATTTTGTCCGGCCAGCAAAAACAAATGGTGCGCTAGTGTGTGTACGCGAAACGTCATAAAGCTCTATCTTGGGATATTCCTTTGCGCCTCTTTCTCAAAATACTTTCCTCGTGTCTTCGCATGTAAATAATGCCCAGCCGATCGGTATTGCACTGCAGTCCAGTCGCTTTGTCCAGATCAGAGCAAAGGGAACACCGCAAAAGTAGCACCGCAAAAAGACAATTGTCTTTACAAGACCCCGCGCGGCAAATAATAGCTGCTGGGAAGAGCTTGAAAAATGACACGAAAAAAATTGTCACCGCGGTTCTAGCGATACATAGCGCACAAGGCACAAGGAATGGAGTTTACAGCATCTGGATGGAACAGCACTTTCCCTCTCAATAGGGACTGTGTTATAGATCTGGAAATGCTTAATAACAGTAAAAATGGGTAACACGATACAATAGTCCTTGTAATCAGGATTCCGTGTCTTAATACTCAAACAGAAAAAAACACAAAAGTTACGAAAAAAACATTTAAACTGTATCCCAAAGAACGAACAAATAACAACTAAAAACTATACACAAACATATAATGCAGCAAAAGCAGCGAACGATTGTGATTGTGACGTGTGTAATATGAGTAATGACCTCTATTTAAACCTAATCCCAACCCCAAACATTGCTAAACTTACCCTCTTTCTTCCGGTTCTGCCTCTCCTGCGCCCCCTGCTCCTTGCTCTGCTGCTGCAACTGAATCGATTTGCCCTTGTCGGTGTGAATCTTAATGTTGTGAAACGGTCCCCAGCGGCTCGATCCGCTGCGTTCCTCTCCGGCCGCTGCTCCCCCCGTCGGAGAAGGTTGCTTCGAAGCCGTCGTTGGCATGCTATCTAAAATGGTATGATCCCTTTGGTGGAAGTGCAAGTGGCCCTTGTGCATGAGATGATCGGTTATCGAACCACCACCACCACCACCACCGGAACCACTTCCGGACGATCCGGTTCCGGCGTCCAGCGGGCCCGAGCTTGAGCTGGATTCGCCCGATCGGCGGTTCTTGAACAGCAAGTCCATGCCGGCGTCCAGCAGGTTGCGCCGGCGGCCATGGTCGGACGAGGACCCCGACGACCCGTGGCCCTTGGACTTTCGCGTGGACTCGGTTTGGACTTTTATGTTGGGGGAGATTAGTAGCATACTACTGGGCTTCTGTTCGCACACTGGATGGGGCGCGCGCGTTCGAAAAGGGTTTGCGGGGATAAATAGAGAGTGAGATAGAGAGTTTGGATGGAGCGATACAGAGAGAGAGGGGATTCTTGGAAAAGTGTCTTTAAATTAAGTTAAATTTGATAGACACAGGGCTGCGGAGTCGGGTCATACTTCAAGCGACTCCGACTCCGACTCCGACTCCGGCTTTCTGAGTTCAGCCGACTCTGACTCCGACTCCGGCTCCGGCTTTCAGCTCCAACCGACTCCGACTCCGACTCCAACTCCGGCCTACCAACTCTAGCCGACTCCGACTCCGACTCCAGCTTTCAACAAATTGTTGGCTCCAACTCCGACTCCGACTCCACATATTTTTTTTTTTCAAAAATTAGTAAACTATTATTTTAAAAAAATAATTAATTACTCTCTAAGTGTCAAGTTTTTCTCAAGGAAAATAAATTCGAATCACAAAAGTAAATCTAGTAAATCTTTCCCAGTTCCTGAGGGGAACACCCTTGTAGAGTATCGGGGATTCAGTGGCAGTTTTTCACTCAACTAATGTTAACATGTTAAGGTTAATGTTAACATTCCATAGGTCGCCTTCCTAAGGTGTCGTGATAAGGTCCAGTTTGTGACGATACACTACCTTCCCTTTACTAAGCAATCGAATCCAGAAGAGAAAAGATCACCAGTTGCGGAAAAAAAAGTTTCTAGATTACCAATTTTATACGTTATTAAAACGGAAATAAAAAAAATCCAGTTTTAAAGGCATTTTTAGAAGAACAATTTTGTAGGTAAATAAGGATTTATTCACATAACCTCAAATTTACATGTAATTTATTAGAAACTAATAAATTTAAATATTCATTTTTTTGTTAAATTAACCATTAAATGAAACCTAGCGTTGATGATCGATTAACATATAAATTTAATTTGATCACTTTTAGGCTGACATTTATAAGAAGCACAGTGACTCTCTAAGTCACTTTGAATTTTCAAATTTAATTTTAAATGAATCATTTTTTTAAAGCCCCATTATTTTTTATTTAAGACGTAGACGTACATCACGCCATGGCTGAAAGAGATTATTATTGCAAATTAATGTGCCTGAAGAATTTCTTCGTGGAAAGGACGCTGAAGGGGTCCTTTTCAAATAACCGTGACGTGAACAATATTTTACCCAGGGATTTTTTATTTATCTTAATTTTAAAATTTTCGATATATTTTAAAGGAGGCGCGCGAGACATCTTGAATCTTCACCTAAAACGAAGCTTTATGAATGATCGAGCGCCTCCGGTCACAGATATTTCAAAAGGACCCCTGAAGCTAACTTTCAAGAAGATTTTTTAAGGTAAATTGATTTGCAATGATAATCACCTTACGTCATATTTGCGAGGGACATATACATTATGAAAAAAATCTTACTTGTTGAATAATATTTGGAAAATAAATTAAAGTCCTATCATTTTCACTAAACATTTTCAGATTCGTTCAACGACAATTTGCAATGATATCAAAATAGTTTTCCCAAGGATCAACACTTTCAGATTTCAGTAGAGAAATAGTAAACATTAAAATAATCGATATCTTTAACATATTCAATGATTGTTTAAAAAAATAGTTGCAATTTTTTTGACATTTTTTGTCAGCTTCAAATATTTTAAACGTGACACTTTGATTTTTATGTACTTAGTTATAAACAAAATGCGCATGTTGAGGTCCAAGTAGTAGATTGTTATAATCGTTGATTATTTGATGGAAGAGTTATACTCTCAGTGAGTTATTTCCAAAAACAGTGATTATTATTTTTAATCTTTTTAAGTACCTCGTAACTTTTTTCCTGAAAAATGATTTACTTAAAACCTAGAAATTCACTATTGGGGTAAAGTACTTTTTTCAGAATGTTGTTGTTTATTTTCTAACGTGACTTTCAGAATGAACTGGATTCAATTTGGTGTAATATGAATTGAAAAGGTACATAAATATAGGCAAAAGGATGCAGTCAAGAATCAATTGAATATTTTTGAATACAGAACCAATATTGTCTATTACTTTTTAAGTTATGATACTACATACTTGGGTTAGAGAAGATTAAAAGGTTATCATTAAGTTATCATAGTGAAATAAAACAATTAAAGCATTCCAATCACAATAAAAATGCTTCAAAAACAAAATGGCATCTGATAAATCTCTTTCAACAAATGTCGCAGTGCATGCGACAATTAAAAATATTCAATGCTCTCCTGCATTGTAACAAATTATGAACAATAATAAAATAATATTTATTGTTGAATTTTAGATAAATCCGACTCCGACTCCGGGTTATCTAAAATTGTCGGCTCCGACTCCGACTCCGACTCCAGCTCATAAAATTTAGCCGACTCCGACTCCGACTCCAGCTGTTCGAGTTTTGACGACTCCGACTCTGACTCCGACTCCGGGTCCTCAAAAAGACCCGACTCCGGCTCCGACTCCGACTCCGACTCCACAGCCCTGGATAGACATTTAAAAATTTTAACGAGACTCGATACCTTTAAGCAGCAAAAAAAACCTTCAAGTTTTTAAAGAAATTTTAAAAGTCAAATGGTTTGCATACAACAGTAAAAGGCTGAATAATAAAAAAATAAAAATAAAATATTTACGGTCTACGAAATACAAGTCGTGTGATTAAAACTAGTTCCCTTTTTTTGTAGATCGAGCGCATGCCACCCTCTTTTCACTCTTCCGGCAGCTGGTCTTTGTCTCAGATCTTGACTATCAGCCGATGCAGACAGACCGTTAGCTTACCCGGCCCATCTTGATGAGTTCGGCGCCGATACTATCCTTACCAGCCGTTTTATTGTTCTTCAGCTTATTGATGGCATCATTACTTCCCAAATCATGAGTGCTGGTAATCCACCTCTGGGCCATTCAGGTGCTCGTCAAAGTACTGCTTCCACCTTTCGACCACAACGCGCTTGTTCGTCAAGGTTCCTTCGTCCTTATCCCGGCACATTTCCGCCCGCGGCATGAAGCCTTTCCGGGATTGACTGAGTTTCTGTAGAACATACGCGATTCGTTGGAGCTATACAGCTGTTCCATGTCCTGGCGCTCCAACTATTCTAGGCGGCGCTTCTAATCCCGGACGAGATGGGTTTGCTGTCTTCCCAACTGTCTGTACGACTCCTTGTTCCCACGGGTGTTGTGCAGCAGCCACTTGTCCCGCACTACTGTTTTCTCCTCCCACATCACCTGACATTCCTCGTCGAACTAGCCGTTCTGTCGAACTCGGTCCACGTATGGCTGCTTCCATACGGCACCAGCAGGCCTCCAAAGGGGCTTCGGCGAGCTCACCCTCGTCAGACAACGTAGCTTCGAGTTCCCACGTGTACTGGGTAGCGACCTAATGATCCTTGAGTCGCTCCAGATTATACCGCTGTGGGCGACGGTACCGGATCTTGTTGACCTCGGACAGGCGTTGGCGCAGCTTTGCCACCACCAGGTAGTGGTCCGAGTTGATGTCCGCGTCTCCGTGTCGTTTGGTGATCTCCAAGTGTACTTGTAGAGGAGGCTGTGCTGGAAGAAGGTACTACGTAGGGGCATGTTTCGGGAGGTAGCGAAATCGATGAGTCGTAGGTCGTTCTCGTTTGCTGATTGGTGCTGAACCTTCCTATAACCGATCTGAACTCCTCATCCTAGCTGACCTGAGCGTTGAAGTCGCTGATGACAATCTTGACGTCGTGTTTTGGACACTTTCTATACTCGGCCCTTGATTCTCAACCGGCACATTCTGTCGATGACTGACCATTCCTAACCGTACTCGTTTGTCTACAATCTCCTGTATACATTCGCTCAGGTATCGAGTCTGTCACCCCCGGTAAAGGAAATCCAAACAACAACACAGCTCGCACACACATTAAAAACCCTGCACAAACACCAAAGCAAACGCCAGCAAAAACTTGCAAAACACAACAAATTTTCACTTTTCTTGGAATGCGACGCTGCAACTCCACCCTTGCTAAAAAGAGGGGAGAAGAACCGAGGGGAAGAGGCAAAGGAAAATGAAATTGCGAAATGAAAATCGAATGGAAATGCATGCAAAAGCAACAAGCAGTAAAACAAAACCAGGGGGAACGCCCTTCCGGAAGGGGTGAGACCACTCACCAATGCTTAACCCGAGGGTTTTCGGTTCGTCAAGGGGATTCTCCAGCAGTCCACTGTCGAG
Source organism: Culex pipiens pallens (assembly GCF_016801865.2). NCBI lineage: Eukaryota > Metazoa > Arthropoda > Insecta > Diptera > Culicidae > Culex > Culex pipiens. Next base: position 123,915,935 of record NC_068939.1, read on the forward strand.
AAACTTGTCCAGATCGCCATGTTGCAGATAAAGGATCGTGAGCAGCCTAAAAACGAAACGAAAGCTCAACCCTGGTTCCGGAACTGCCTGCGGACCACGGAAACCCCTGACTCACCCAACCAGAAAGGCCACCAAACCGATAACAAAGGCGAGAAACCAAAACAACCCGAAAATGTTGATGGAAACACCCACACTCAGCACGACCCAGCTGGCGTATTTGAATTCCATCTTGCGCGCAAACACCGTAATCCACTCCGGAAGCGGTTAAACTGCACTTTGCACCATAGTTAAGCCCCGTGGAAGGGAGTTTTCCTCGATTAAATGCACAATTTTCTAGTTTTTCCCCCCGACCAAACACTCCTTTTTTTCTCGTGACGACAGCTCGAAGTTTGTTTTGATGGGAACAGAACAGCTGTCAAGGGGCGCGACTGTCAAACGGACAACCCCACTGGCAAAAGATACGGCGCTGGCGATCAGCTGATTACAGTGAAGGGCGGGAATGTGGGACCACCAGCATGAAAAGGGCTTTGAGGCGAGTAGGCACCAAACAAAAAAAAATTTTTTAACTTTCTATTTGCGCTTTCTGGGTGTTTTTGAAACAACCTTGAGTCAGGGGTATCCAAAACGACCTAAAATAGAAATAATATTTATTGGACCCCTTCGAAGTTTACTCTAAAAATGAACAAGCTGGCGTTTTTTGAAAAGGTCCATTTACAAAATTTAGTTTTCAGCAAGTTTTCAGTACCTCAGACTCAAGGCGGTTTCAAAACCACCCAAAAAGCAAAAAAAAAATAGAATTTTGTTTATAAGGCTTTCTAGTCAGAAATTTAACAACATATTCAAAGTATTTTTGCATGGCAGCTGGACGTTTGTTTCCATCAGATTTCCTCGGGGGCGACACTTGGGGCGACATCTATATCTCATTACAGGCAGCTCAACCGCAGCTGTCAATTACGGCACCAGAACAAAAGAGAGCTGTCATATACGGCACCAAAACAAAGCAAGAACAAGAGAACAGCTGCTCATTAAGGAACCAAAACAAAGCAACTGCGAACTGTAAAAAAGTAAAAACAACTGCTGGATTAAAATTGAAAGATTCTGATTATTTCTTTTTTTTATGTAAAATTTTATCGCAATTTGCGTTCAATAGGTAGTTCCCAGTCACGACGTTCTAGCAGGATTCTAGCAGAGTTCTCACAGAGCAGGATATTCTTACAACATTCTAGCAGAAATGTTCCACCGATCTAGCAGGATTCTGGCAGAACCAGTTTTTTCCAGATTTTTCTCAATTTATGTTCTAAATAAACTAAAGTTGGATCATTTCAAACACATCTGGCCGATAACCTTATATAAAGTTGTACTTTTATCACATGAAACGTTTACTCAACTACTGTGTAATTTGACTTTTACCATAGTAATTAAAAATTTATATTATAAAAATAATAAAATATAAACACTGACGTGCCACGAGCAAACCACTTTTGACCGCAGTTGTCTTCTTCTTGTTTGGCGTTTTTGCTTCTAGCGAACAATCTGTCAACCTTTTTTTCTCTCTTCCCTCTCTTCACTAGCTCTCTTTTTTCGATTCGCGCCAATGTTTACATGCAATGTATTGTTGAAGTCATCATAAGCTGACACACGCTTTCGCCGAAACGAACAGCGCTCTCCTAAATCGTTCTGAGCGCATACTTTTTTGAAACGACGCAGATTACAAATTGAATTATAATCGCAATATCTAAAACACGTGTGGGAGGGAGAAATAGTTCAGCGAACCTGAAGGTAGATGGAGTTGGTGTTCGCTGGAGAATTTGCGGTCAGAATTATCCCAAAAATATGTATGGGGTGGCACGTCAGTTCGTCAGTGATATAAATAAAACAAATATTTTTGTTTTTACTTTGCGCAGTTTCCGAGCAATATCAATCTCAACCCCCAAGATGGCTGCCTTTAGCATCCCCCTGGATTTCCTACCTCTTTCTATTAATCTATATTTTGTCAGGCGACTTCTAGCTGGATTTTTTGACTGACCGCCCGATATGTTAGCCAACATATTTCACAGGACTGTGACAGCTCGAGCTTGATCATTGTTTGCATCAGGACGCTGCACAGTGGGATAAAATTGTGAAAAAGGCTATTGCGTCCACAACTCGGAGCGCGGCTGGTTGCCCAAGTTAGGCCAACATTTTTCTTATGTAAAAAAGTCCTGGAAATCGACTGGAGAGGGTTTCATCCTGGGGGACCACGGGGAACCGAAATATGGCCGGATTTCCACAGGAACTTCATTACGACGATTTAACGCTAAACATTTTTATAATTAGTTTAACCGAGTTTTTGAATAAGTGAGATTTCTTCAGAGATAAAAATCATAAAACCGCATTAAAAGATATTTTTAAGAGAATTAATAGATTATTACATAATTTTTGTGTTAAAAAATCACTCGTCTGCTCAGATTTAGCTTGGATTTTGCTGACAAACCCGATTTTTTTGCAAGTTTGAGATTGATAAGGTTATTAGATTTTTATGAAAAAATATCATATTTCCTTAAACAAATATTTACCAGTTGCATGCATACATGAATATGAATTGTTTATTTTAGTTTCCTTGTATGAAATGAGCATGGAATAAAAAATATTTTAGAAGTCTTATAAATCTTATCTTTTTTAAAACATTTTACAAATACTTTGACTTTTGTTCAACTAGTTTGGAATGGAAGTTTCTGTTTGATTTTTTTTATTAAATACTATTTAATTTTTGTTTAACCCAAAACAAAAGTTTGTGACGATGTTTTCAACACTCAGAGTTAAAACACGCCAACATTACTTCTACTTTTAAATGCATTTTCAACAGAAAAACATTTTATATATTTTTTTCTTTATTTTATACTCATGAGAATATGACTATTGAAGCTTGCAACAGTAATTTGTAGTACATTTTTGATTTTATGTCATGTTTTGTATCCTCGTTCCTGATTCATATTTGATTAAGGAAATATCTTTTTAAATCATAAAATCCAATAAGGGACCATCCATAAACCACGTGGACACTTTAGGGGGGGGGGGGTTTTTGTATGGACAATTGTCCACGAGGGGGGGAGGGTAACAGATTACCAAAAAAGTGTCCACGTGGTTTATGGATGGTCCCTAATCTCAAATCTGCAAAAAATCGGTTATATCAGCAAAATCAGAGCAGACATGTGATCCTTGTACACAACATATTCAAAATTTAGGTAAAAACATTATTTTCATTTTCATTATTATTGTTCTTGTTCTTGTTCTTGTTCTTGTTCTTGTTCTTGTTCTTGTTCTTGTTCTTGTTCTTGTTCTTGTTCTTGTTCTTGTTCTTGTTCTTGTACTTGTTCTTGTTCTTGTTCTTGTTCTTGTTCTTGTTCTTGTTCTTGTTCTTGTTCTTGTTCTTGTTCTTGTTCTTGTTCTTGTTCTTGTTCTTGTTCTTGTTCTTGTTCTTGTTCTTGTTCTTGTTCTTGTTCTTGTTCTTGTTCTTGTTCTTGTTCTTGTTCTTGTTCTTGTTCTTGTTCTTGTTCTTGTTCTTGTTCTTGTTCTTGTTCTTGTTCTTGTTCTTGTTCTTGTTCTTGTTCTTGTTCTTGTTCTTGTTCTTGTTCTTGTTCTTGTTCTTGTTCTTGTTCTTGTTCTTGTTCTTGTTCTTGTTCTTGTTCTTGTTCTTGTTCTTGTTCTTGTTCTTGTTCTTGTTCTTGTTCTTGTTCTTGTTCTTGTTCTTGTTCTTGTTCTTGTTCTTGTTCTTGTTCTTGTTCTTGTTCTTGTTCTTGTTCTTGTTCTTGTTCTTGTTCTTGTTCTTGTTCTTGTTCTTGTTCTTGTTCCTCTTCCTTTATTTTTTTTTGGTTTGGCTTTGGGTTTGATCAAACTGAAGTCATTGGTTAATCGATAAGAATCCAATGCTTTGTTAATATCCAAACATGAATTGATTCGAAAAGTGTGTCAACCTTTTAAACGGCTAATGACTGTTCACAATATATCCCACCAAATTTCACGCTTATTCATAACAGTCTACCAACATAAGCGGGTACTTACACAGATTCTGCATTGATATCTAGTCTGGATGGGTCTGGTAGGACCGGAACAAAAATCTGCCCGTCACGATTACTACCAATCAAACACCCGTTCTTTTGTTGCACAATGACTGTTCGATATGGTTCGTTTTTGCGATTTGAATTCGCGGTGTTCAGTCCAATAAATCCTTGCCAGGGATTTTTAGTGTCCCTTTGACCGTTGACGGATTTAGTTGGTTTTAAAGTGCAAAATGACCAAACTGTTGGCCACCATAAAAGCTATCATTACTAGGATACTGTTTAGTGCACATGGCTTCATAGCGATCTGGCAGGTCACCCAGAACACCCGTGATCCGTTGTACTGGTGTCTTTGCGTGCCGATAGGGGTGTTGTTCTTCGAGGCAATCTTCACGTTGGCCATCAAAAAGAACCAGGAATGGCGCTGGTTAGTGCGAGTTACGTAATAACCAAATCGGTTTGCTGAAAGAATTTGGAATTTTCAGGTTTTGTCCCTCGGTGTTCATCTACCTGTCTACGATAGTTCCGGCGATCTGGCTGCTGGAGTTGGACAAGCTGGAGAAGCGGTCCCTCTTCCAGGACCAGATGCTGAACGAAACCATAAACTTTGCGGCCACGGTTGGCAAGGACTTGAAGGACCTGAACAAGATGCTCGGAGTGAAGATTCAACTGCCGGAGATTCAGCTGAACGCGGACACGTGGGTAACGCTGATTGAGCAGTTCCTCATGCTGGTGCTCATAATAGGTCGCTGGATGCTACCCAAGGGTGACCTCACCCGAGACCAGCTAAGTCAACTCCTGTTGGTTTACATTGGAACTGCGGCGGACATTATCGAGTTTTTCGACTCCTTTAAAGATAGCAAAATCGCCAACGAACCCGTGCTGGTCCTGCTAACGCTCAGCATTTGGTCCTGGAGTTTGCTCCAGTTTACCATTGTCCTGTCGGCGACACGTGCCCGGAAGCCACGTGGTGGAGGTGTGGGTGGTGGCGATGACGTTACGACGCACTGCTGCAACATTAGCTGCTGTAACATCGACGTGTGGGGCATTGCGTTGAACATTTTGCTCCAGGATGCCCCGTTCTTGGCGTTCCGGCTGCTGATCATCGTGCACTATAAGATTATCACCTACATGAACATCTTTTTTACGTGTGAGTATTTTTTCTATTTTTCTAGAGTCAAAAAAGATCTATCTTTCTTTTAAAACGAAAGCTGGGTTTCAATATCTTCTTCTAAAAATCAAAGTTGTATAAAATTTCACATGATAAATTATGAAGAGGCTTGAATAGGAGTTTTTACTTGTTTATTATAAAAGTTTTGAGATCGACACTTTTATAGAACCTAAACCATTCATTAAAATAAATCCAGTTGAATCAATTTCCGCCAACTGTTAATTATCGCCCGAACGTGGCCAATCGCGTACCTCCCACGCATCTCGGTCCGTTTGTTCTTCATCCCACGCAAGGTGGATCATGTTTAATAAGGAAGTCAATCTATTTGCATCCATCGTGTATCGCCGTGGTGCCCTTTTTCCGTTTGCTTTTGCTTCCGTCCGGGACCACGTCCACGCACTAAAATCAATTTCATGTTTTTTTTCGCTCTCTTCTCTTGGTCGGATTCAGGCAAAAACACGCTGGTGATTCTACTTCAGCTGTACCGGCTGTACGTGGTCCATTCGGAAAACCGGAAGACGGCCGCCAGCAAGCGTGGGACGGCCCGAAAGGAAGCCCCACCGTCGTCGGGTGGACGTTCCGGGAAAGCTCGCCCACGGAAAGCCACCGCCGGACGCAGGTAAGTGAAGTTGGGTTGGGCCATTAATACTTTTAGAAGAAAAAGGTCTTTAAAATTTACTTTACTATAATTTTGAATATTTGAACCATCCTAATAACCATTCCACTATTGAGTGCAGCATGGTCTAATTAAATGTCATTTCGGGATTAATTATTGATAAGATATTATGTGTGCGCAGCTATTGACCAGGTCAGCTCACTGACTTGTTTGTACTGCCCCTGATGTCAAATTGATGATGAGTGCTTAGTGTAAATACTATTATGAACAAACCTGACTAGCATGGGTGATGAAGCCACGGATGTTGGGTTGGTTGAGTCAGACCGGGGAAGAGTGAAATGGATTTCGATAATGAATCCTCGGAGGATAGGTTTGGTAGGTTGATTGGTTAAACTATGAATGATTTCTTTTTTATTTAATGAGCAATTCCAGTTCAAATCAGGGTTTTTTCTGATACTTCTCCGATTTCAATGAAACATTTTAGACATGTTATCCTAGGCCTATATAAGCCATTTTTGTGTATATGGAGCAAATTGGGTCCTAAAATGAAGCTTAGATTGATGATATTATTGTTTACAGCGATAAAGTTTATTTTTCTGAGTACAATGACCCTTTGTACGACCACAAACAGTTTAAAATGGATTTTTAAATGAATTTTGAAAAATTAACCTCGCGGTCCTTCTTGACAGAAAAGCTCCTACTTGACAGCTCGTTCCAAGGGGACCATAGTTGATCCATCGAAAAAATGTTGTCTTGTCAAAAAAAAATTTTGCATTAAAATTGAAAAAAGTGATTAGAAATGGTTTTTAATCGTGTTTTTTACAGTTGTACATAAAAATTGACATAGGGCTTTAGTACCCAATTGTACTCAGAAATGACATTTGAGAAGGGCGTGAGTTATTTAAATATTTTTGTATTTCGTAATTTGAAAAATACTGTATCTCGAAGCCGTTGAATCGTATCAACAAGTGGTCAAAGACAAACTTGTAGGAAATTGAACCGGCTTTCAGAAAAAATTACACGGAAAGAAAAATGCACGCCACTTCTATGAGATTTTCTAATTTTTATGTTTAAAAGTTAAATTCAAAGGTGATGTCACGTTTTTTTTTTTCGTTCAAAATTTTTGAGGAAACAGCCTAAAATAATAACAAAAAGACTCACAAAAAATGCAGGATCGTATGTCTCTCTAGACTCTAAAGTTGTTTTTGAAAAGGACCAATAAACTATTGTCTTTCAAAAACAAACAAAATTTTCAAAAACCGACAGTGGAAATCGATTCCCCAGACAATTTTACATAAAAGTCTTTATAATGACCACTGTCCTGTGTCCAATCCTTGTGAAGATACAGCGGTTTTAAAAATAAAAATATTGAAAAAATAGGTTTTTTAGTGGTTTTTGGCAATTTTTATATGACAGACTTGATTTTTCAGTTTCGTGAATATTTTTACCGGAAAGCACGTCCAATTTCCCATAAGTTTGTCTTTGATAGCTTTTTGATTTTACTCGTTTAAATATTTACGTAAGCTTATTTACTATCCAGGTTTCTACCACATTGAAAAAATATTTTATTTTCAATTATGAGCAATGTAATTACGCATATATCTGTAAGCCCGTGCATCCAACTGAAACGCTGTCAAATGCAAACTTATGGTAAAAATATTTTCGAGACTGAAAAATCTAGTCTGTCTTATAGAAATTGCCAAAAACCATCAAAAAACCTATTTTTTCAACATTTTTATTTTTAAAACCGCTGTATCTTCACAAGGATTGCACAGAGGACAATGGTCATTATGAAGACTTTTATGCTAAATTGATGTTAACGCACATCGTAGCGGATGTGATCCTGTGTGTCGGGGGTCAAAATTTGTGATCCGGTAAGTTAAACGCGATTTACTTAGGAAAGACTTTATTGTTCTAAAGCTCAATTCGACGGGTGAAAAGAGTGATTTATTCGAATCTACTTATCTTGCCCATGAGGAGGGGTGACTGTCCCGGTTGACCATCTGGTCAGATCCTGCATTTTTCGTGAGACTTTTTGTAACATCTTAGGCTATATCCTAAAAATTTTGAACGATAAAAAATCGTGACATCACCTTTAAATTTAACTTTTAAACTTAAGAATTGAAAAACCTCATAGAAGTGGAGTGTATTTTCCTCTCCGTGTATTTTTTTCAGAAAGCCCGTCCAATTTCCTACAAGTTTGTCTTTAACCACTTGTTGATACGATGCAACGCAACGGATTTGAGTTACAGTATTTTTTTAATTATAAAATACAAAAATATTTAAACAAAACAGATAAAACAGTATAAAATAAGGTTTTTTTTATATAGCTATCCAAAAACAAACAAAAAAATATTTCAACGTTGTTAACGAGGTTGTTAACGATGAAATTATCGAGGCTCGATAATGATAACGATAATTTATCGTTATCATTATTACGATAATTCCATCGGCGATAATCTTATCGCCGATAATGGACGATAACTCATTTTTAAAATATTTCTAAAATCGACTAATTCAACCATATCATGTTAAATTTTCAATGATGAAAATTGTTCACAAAATGCCGTATTTTTTCGGAAGCACTCAAATTTTCATAATTTGCAATATGGGTATCAAACGAAGCTAAATTTTGCATTCTTTTTTACCTTATTAGATTTTTTTTATAAATATTTTTTGAAAATACTAAAATTTTCACAAATTACCGTATTTTTTTTCGAAAATACTCAAATTTTCAAAATATGCGATATGGGTATCAACGAAGCGAAATTTGGTTTGCTTTTTCACAATAATGTAGTTTTTTGGGGAAATATAAAAAAAAAATCACAAATTACCGTATTTTTTCGAAAATATGCAATATGGGTATCAAACGATGCTAAATTTGCATATTGCATATAAAAAATAAAAAAGTAAAAAAATTGAAATAACAGTCCACGGTTTCATCATTTGAATGAAAAAAAGAGTGTTTTGAAATGCATTGTACACCTGTCCAGTTGTTTTGCAATCATAAGTTTCCAGAAATTCTAAATATTGATGAAAATTTTATTTTGGTGAGAAAAAATCTTTTTGCGGTGCTGAACATTGTAACTTAACAAAAGTTCAAAATATTTTTAAACGAGCCCAAACAATCTTAATTTGATTATCAATGCAGAAAAAGGCATTTTCGATTGTTTTGAGATGACTAGACTTCAATTTCCATTGAAATTTTCCAGTTTTATAAAAAAAAAACGTTACTTAATCCACCATAAGGTGGTTGGTGCCTTCCTCACATTCATGTTGTCTGTTTGGTTGTATTTACAAATTACTGAAGAGTTTTTTTTTATTTAATTTTTTTTGCATTTTATTTTTTTATACTTATTGTTTTTATTAGAACAGCAATTTCCCATTCTTTTTTTACCAACTCTCCAAAATAAAGGAGAAAAGGAGGGGGGGCTGTAATTGAATTTAAAAGTGCTGATATGCCAACATTAGGTGCACGATTGAATTGCATGCTGTCCCCCTAGTCTTAGTAAACAATGTCTAATGAGTCGATATTTCAGTTAAAAGTTCGTGTAAATCTTTGTCGAGACAAAATGATATATTCAGCAACATAATTAATACAGACTTTTTTCCAGAAGAGACGCAGACCCTGCTTAAGCAATGTGGCAACCGGGCGATACGCATGCTGCGCGACTCTCACGCTTAGGCAAAAAGACCCGGCCTTTGAGATTATGCAAAAATCACCCTTTTTTGTAGCCGCAAAAAAAAACTTTTTATTAACTTTGAAAAATATTTGCAGCGGCCTTATATGAAAAAAAAACTAATTTCTGGATTTAGAAATTACGAAAAAGAGCAAAATAATAAAACATGATTGTATTACAGTCGACTCTCTGCTTGTCAATATCCAAGGGACCGTCGAGGAAGAGAATCATCAGTTTACAGAACGATGCAAAATGAAGACTCGATTGAAAATATTTTTTTCCTGATTCCCAGCTATGGGTGAGAACGATGGCAACGTCACTAAACAAAAACAAACAAATGTCAAACACCCTTCAAAGCTTGGTTTCTCAAAAAAAATGTATATGCAAGCCATGAGAAAGTGAAATTATTGACAACCAGAAGAGATTTTTAGAGCAAAATGAATTCAAGGGACCGTCGAGGAAGAGATTCTTCAAGCAAGAGAAAATATCGAGGAATGAAGAGAATCGTAGTATGCAGTTTGAAGGGACTTAAAATTTCATCGGTAGAAGGAGCAATATTGAAATCGGGAAGATCGACAGCCAGAGAGTCGACTGTATATAGCATTAATTTATGCCCGATGTTATTGCGTACAAAAAAATCAAAAAAACTAAATTCTGCATAAAAAATTTAAAACAGTTTTTATTCCTCTGCATTTATTTTTACACAACAGAAAAAAAGTGTGAAGGTTTATTTCAATGTACATATTTCTTTGTAATTTTATCTGTATTATTCGGGCCAGACCAAACAGATTGCAAGTACTTTTTCAATTAAACTGTGTAGATATTTAATCTTGGGCATATATAAGCCGAACACATTTGAAAAGGGTGTAAGTTATTCAACAAAGTGTGTTTCGTAATTTACATATAAATTATACATGGATTTAAGTGCACAGTAGGGTGCCCAGATTATAGTACTTTTTCTCAAAACCTCGCTCCACAGGCTAAATATTGTTCCTTTAGCTATTTTAGGACTCTGGGCCAAATATAAGCAAAATCGGTCAACATTTACCCATTGATACTCAAAGGTGAAGTTTGTAAGGGAAAAATCGAAAAAATGTATTGAAAACTCAAATTTCTTACGGTTTGGTCTACACGGTGCGCTTCTTTCGTCGAAAAATTCCCAAAAGTGAGATTCTCGTTGGAAATTTAATGCTCGTCAACTTTGTAGAACATACCAAAGCTGTAAAACTCGACCCTTTTTTTTAAGTCACTTTTGCATTGTTTTCCTTGTTTTTTACTCTGTTTTAAAACACAACCAAACATCAGTTCTATCAATGTTTTTAATTATGTGCTCCTGAAACCTTGAAAGCTCCTTCAGTAATAATTAAAGAGCACCATTTTCATTTCCCAGAATCTTGTTGCTTTTCATATTTTACGCGCAAAGAAACCCAACAAAAAGCAGCAGCAGCCTCTTCAGTGCACTCGTACAGTCATTATAATAACGATTCACCTTACTGTTTTATATGGTCACATTTTGTTCTTGTTTTTCTCCCGGCCTAGGAAAGTGGCGGATGTGACCGTTGACGAGATTCACGAGATGCGGAAGCCGAGACATCGTAAAACCACCAGGTAAGGGATCCACTCCCGCAGGGGCAATTGACCTCATTTTTGGGGGGAGTAGGGGAGTGGTTTCTTAAAGTTGGTGGAAACATTCTTAGAAAAGCGTTAAATTAAGAAAAGGGGATTTGTTCAAAATTATTATTATAGATTTTAAGCCAAAATGTTGAAAAATGTTTTTATAAGATTATAAACAATTTCGCAATGAAAAGAAACCCCAGTTGTTCAAAGTAACTTAGTTTCACATTACCAGCCGTGCAATTAATTCGTAATGGCCTTTTCCCGTACCATTTTCCTTGTCTTTTACGACCTTCCCCTCTCCCCGCGAGCAGTGCCACCTCCTCGAAGGCCCGCAAAGACACCGGATATTCGACGGCCAGCAGCCAAACGACGGTCGAGCAAAAGCGACGAACTCGGCAACGGGGAGGACATTCCGAGGAGGAAGAAATCCTGGCACCTGCCGAGAGAAGAGCTGCAAGGAAAAAGCCCACCATTGCAAGGGATACGGAAGTCGAGGTGGACGTGGACAGCCATCGAAGGCACAAGCGGACCCGTAATAAGGAGGCTGCCGGGAGATCCGGCGAAAGGTGAGACAGGGAGTTGGATTACGGAGAGATGAATTAATTAGCTGGTGGCACCGAAGGGAAGAATGGGGAAAAATTCTAGACCTTAATGGAGTATTGCAAGATTTATATGAAATTAATGACTACTTAGTTTTACAGGCAGAATTTTCAAAACCTGCTAAAAAATCAAATTGAATTTAAATAGATTTTTTTTTATTTGTTTGCGTTACCAATTGATAACATCCTAGATATCAGATAAGTTTTAGTTAAAAAAAGTGCGATACGTTTGTTGAAATCTTTTATAGTTCAATCTAAATTTTTATAAATAACAAGTTTTACCCGACAAACTTCGTTCTGCCTTTTTTTTTCGTTTGTTGACGTTTTTAACTTTTTGGCTTCTTCAGCCTCCTGTGATCGAAATTTGATTTTACGTAACTTTTCCCACACAATCTGCAGATTTTCCGGAATCGGTTCCAGAGTGGCCAAGGTTGTAACCAGCGCCGTACCTAGGGGTTGGCGCAGTTGGTCGATGATTGTACATAATTTTTATGTCAGCTATAACATCTTCATTAGATATTTGAAACAGAAAGGGCGCTGAATTATAATATAAAAACAATATTTAGGGGCGCCAAAGTCAATTGTATGAATATTTCTACTGAAGTGTTTTTGAAAATTCATACTTAATGCTAAATTATTTTTTTCATCGAAGCGCTCGAGCGACAGAAAGTTAAAGGAGTTTTAAAAGAAATTCTCAAAATAAATACACGTTAAAGATTGGACCGTTGTATAATGAAGTTTAAGTCATACCTTCCAGACTATAAAAATGTCGCTCTATATGTTATTATCACGTTAATTTGGCTGTGAATCACAATATTCTATGAAATGGGAATTATTTTAACATTAAAACATATACCTTTCTTTTGGAATTTGTACATTCTCGAGTTAAAAAAAATGCCCTTTGTAATAATTTCAGCACGATTTCCCCTTTTCTAATCAACATCGTGCATTGAAATTTGCATACTCTTTTTCAAAATACAAGGGTTTTGAAATTGGAAAACTGCTGTAAATTTTCACCAATAAGACCAACATTATTTGTTCAAGAAAAAAATGTTTTTCAGAGCACATCACTTTTTATGTTTTAGCTTAACCAGTGTTGTTTAGTTTTTGAATAGTCTAAAAAGCTTTGATAATGAAAAACAATCTTTTTTTATATTAAAACCAAAAAAAATATTTTATCAAGGTTTGAAATTATTTGTATAGTTTTGCGCACATTTTTTTTTTCTAGAATATAATATTTTATTTTACGAATTAAAAATAAACAAATAAATACATATGAAAATAAAAATCAATGCGAAACATAATTTAAAAACTAACTCAATCCACCTATGTGGTTGATTTCTTCCACACTTTTATCAAAAATGGGTAATATGAGTGGTACATACTTCAGCTATTTTTTAAATCTAGAAAAATAAGTACACAGAAATAACTTAAGTGGTAATAACTCGAGACAGGGTTGCCAGATCTACAATGTTAAGTACTCGTTTGAAAGGTCTTTCAATTTCCTAACTAACGATGGTTTCGAACATCGTTTATATACATTTCAGTGAGATCCGGCTTCAAAAAGTTACATAAATATCTCTTAAGTGGTCATAACTCGAGAAAGGGTTGCCATATCTACAATGTTGTGGACTCATTTGAAAGGTCTTTCAATTTCCTAACTAACGATGGGTCGGATGATGGTTCCGAACATCGTTTACATACATTTAAGTGAGATCCGGCTTCAAAAAATTACATAAATATCTCTTAAGTGGTCATAACTCGAGACAGGGTTGCCAGATCTACAATGTTGTGGACTCGTTTGAAAGGTCTTTCAATTTCCTAACTAACGATGGGTCGGATGATGGATCCGGACATCGTTTACATACATTTAAGTGAGATCCGGCTTCAAAAAATTACATAAATATCACTTAAGTGGTCATAACTCGAGACAGGGTTGCCAGATCTACAATGTTGTGTACTCGTTTGAAAGGTCTTTCAATCACCTAACCAATGATTGGTCGGATGTTGGATCCTGACATCGTTTACATACATTTAAGTGAGATCCGACTTCAAAAAATTACATAAATATTACTTAAGTGGTCATAACTTGAGACAGGGTTACCAGATCTTCAATGTTGTGGACTCGTTGGAAAGGTCTTTCAAATACCTAACCAACGATGTGTCGGATGATGGATCCGGACATCGTTTACATGCATATAAATGAGATCCGGATATGTGAAAACAAATTTTTATACATAACTTTTGAACTAGCTATCGAAACTTCAAACAATTCAATAGCGATGTATGGGACCCTAAACCAAGTCGAATGCAACTGGTTTGGTCAAAATCGGTTCAGTCAGTGCTGAGAAAACTCAGTGAGAATTTTGGTCACATACATACATACACACACACACATACACACACACAGACATTTGTTCAGTTTTCGATTCTGAGTCGATATGTATATATGAAGGTGGGTCTTTGAGCTTTTAATAAAAAGTTCATTTTTAGAGCAGTATTATAGCCTTACCTCAGTGAGGAAGGCAAAAAAATAAATGATGAAATATATTCTCAAAAATCTTATGGGCAAATCACTCAAAATTAATAAAAAAAAGTTATCTTTATATTTTTTTAACTTTTTTTTTCTAAAAAAAAATTAAATTCGTCGATACTTGGAAATTTTGGAAACTTATGATTGCAAAACAACTGAACGGCCCAAGTAGCAAGTAAAACATCGCTTTTCATTGTTTTTGTTGATCAATTGCTTCACTAGCGTTTTTATATGTTAATTATTGAACAAGTGTCAGAAAATTTGGTCTATTGTTCATAATTTGATCAATAAACCATTATTCAACATGGTTGTGTAACACAAATGCCAAATCTAGCAACGGATTAAGAATAGTTCATTTTGAAGTTTATTCTGACTTAAATTAAACATGCTTGTAGAACTCGAAAAGCAAAATGACATTTGCAGACATGATGATTCATTTCAGTTAGCTAAACATGATAACATAGTAGATGTTACCTTTGGTTTCAGCTGGGATTTCTCGTAAACAAGTTGTTAATGTGTATGTAGTTCTCAAATCGTTTTCCTAACTCACTTCTTAATCTTAAGGGCAGGATGTTGTTAAACGGTTCTAACGACGTTTACCTTACCCGGTTCAGTACCTTATGGTCATGAGTTCTTATGACATGTTCAAAAAACGTTCTCTATGCAAGTATGACTTGCACTTGCAAAACTAGCTCGAAACACGGACTTTTCTAACGGATGAAGAGATGTTCAACAAAAGAAAAACGTGCGCTTTTTCCAGCGTTCAAGAGTTCTCGGGGTCGTTCGGAAAACATAGTAAATGAGTTCAACAACCAGTTCGGAAATCTCTTGGCGAACAAATGTGCTACTTGGGGGGTTTATAATGCATTTTAAAACACTTTTTTCATTGAAATGTTGAAACCGTGGCCTGTAATTTAAATTTTTTAACTGTTTAATTTTTTTGGTCATAGTCGAGGGACATAAACTTCAAAAAATATTTGCAAAGGCTTAAATTGATTTTGACGAAATTTTTTTCTGCCGCTGCATGTTGAAAAATTATACTTCGATGCCGGTGTGCTCTTTTGAGCTAAGCTTGCTGGGAGCTGGGAGCTTCATCTAGATAGAACAAGATAGCACACGGTCATCGAATTATTATTTTTTTAATTTTGAAGAAGGATTTTTTTTTCATTTTTCGTTGTAATTATCGAAATGAAATCCAAAGCCAAATCAGCTAGTTATTTTTTGAATCCGGGAAAGTTCTTTGCTTATACAATCAAATTAAGACTAGATCAGATCAAATTATGCAGGCTTAAAAATATAAAATTTGCTAACAAGTTAAAGCAAAATTTATTATGATTGAGCATTTAATTCTGTGCATTTATCTGAGAAATAAATTTAAAAAAAAAAAAAAAACAAAAAACTGCTATCATTATCGGTTTTATGAAATCTGAGAAAATATTCAGCCAACTTAACTCCTGTAATAAATTTTCAATTCAACCTATCTCATAATATATGAACAATAAAACATACAATAACTGTGTTTCTGAATTTTACCATATTAAGGTCTCCAATTGCAATTATAAAATCAAAACTCATATTGAAGCAATAGTTAAAAATCAATATCAATTTATCAAAATGCTTGTTGATTTGGGAGGGGCGTCAAATTGATGCTTCGCCAAGGGCGCCGTAGACCCAAGGTACGGCTCTGGTTGTAACATTTTGGCGTAAGAACCTTCCTTGGACTTATACGAACCCAACGCAACAAAGCGCACCTCGATCCGACGCTCCGTATTGAACTGATTCTCGTTCGAACAAAACCATCGAAATTTTTTATATATATAGATAGATTGTATAAGCAATTAACATTTGGAGAATAGATTTAAAATAATCAATATTTAACAGATTGATCAAAGATTATTGTACAGTTATACGGGGTTCCAATCGATTTTTTGAATAACTTCTGTCAATTCTTATGGCCCACAGCCTCCATACAAAGTAAAATTATTTTTTCGCAGTTCCTTTGGGAAATATTCTTGATGAGCATCAGGCCTGCCATTTACAAAGTGGATGCAATGGCATTTTATTTGAGTCAACATATCGTCTCACCCCTAGGCTATAGGGGCAGTCTATACGCTCGATTATCTGAAGTTTTTTTTACGGTACTTTGGATAATCGAGTCAGGAACAAAAAAATCGTTTCTTTTATTTTCATATTTTTGACATGACATTCGAGATCTGCAAGCCCATTTTAATCAAAATTGAATCTCAATCTGATTAGAACTCACTTTTTGTAAAATTTTAGTCAACAAAACTGAACGTAGATTAAACAAAATCCTGTTTGGAAACAATAAAATATCCTCATTAAAAGCGAAATCTAAAGTTGATACAATGCAAAGATTTTGTTGATAATATTTAGGGCTAGTGATTTTTCGCGATTTCACGAACGCCGCGTAATCCGTGAAATTTGCGATTGGCCGTGAAATATGGGAAATACCGCGAAAAGTTGCGAAATTCGAAATAATTTATCGCCAAATGCTCCTCAGTGTGTTTGAACATTGATTAATAAATTCATGTGCTCCACAAAATTTTTGCAGTCATTTTGGAACTCGTTTTTGAAACTATGTTTATAATAAAGTTTTACGAAATGCAAATAATTGATTGAAAATTTCCAGCAAAACAAGTTTTGGTTTTAACATACCATGAATAATACAATATGAAGTATGAAGCATTTTTTGTATGGCCCAATCTCACCTCCCAGATCCAATGTCACCCCAGATGACGGTAATTGAAGCTGTTATAAATGGAATTTTGCCTAAAGTTTTTTGAAAAAAATATATTTCTCTTTTGCAAAAAACCATGGTACACCCAAAGGAAAAATATATCTCAAAATCTGCAACAGTGAATTTGCTGCAGAAAATGTCACATTTTATAACATTTTTTGCAGCAAGCCCGTAGATCATTTTTGCCCGCGTGTAAACATGTCAGCAATCTGCAGTTCTCACCAACACATATAATGCTGGCCCGTCCCCGAGCAACACTCCAAAGAAAAGGATATGTTGGTGCTCTTTCACTCACATTTCATCAAGTGTCCATGGCGCGGTGGTAGCGTGTCGGATCAATAATCAAGAAGTTGTTGGTTCGATTCTCGTTCTGTTAAGGTTTTTTTTTTGTGAAATACAACCAAAAAGCCGTCGGTAATGTCGATAATTGTCGGTAACGGGCAAAAATGTCATACCCCTGTATCGCAAAAAATGCATGAGGACAGTTTTCATGCAGATTCTGATATTCTTTCATGCCGCCGTGCATCACAATCATGCGACCGCCGTTTGGGTGTAGCAAACAAAATTACATTTCTCTTTTTTAACTGATTCTACTTTAGTGCAGTTTTTGATTAGAATATAACTAGAGTTGTTTTAAAGGTCCTATACTGCCCATGTTCGCATAATTGTCCCATATGCAAAAACAGCAAGCTGAGAAAAACGCAAGGGAAGTTTGTCCCACACATAAGGCTACGTGTTAAGTTTTCGCGAAAAAACAGGATTTCCTCCTGATTTCTAGAACAAAGTACTGGATGTTATAGGCTCTTTTGAAAGAGCACACAATTTTGAACAAAACTGCATCAATAACTCGAAATCGATGAAAATGCATATGGGACATTTATGCGATCAGGGGCAGTATAAACATATGAAAAACAATAGCTTATAAGACCGTTTAAAAAAAAACTTGGTTGAGAAGATAATTTTGCAAAATAAATTTCTAAAATCTCAGTAAAAACAGGTTGATTGAGTCGCTTAATTTGCTGATGAAATTTCTGTAAAATATCACAAAATTGAGCTCATATTTTTTTTAGTTGCCCAAAAAAGCAATTTTTTTAAATTCTTATTTTCTAATTCCATCTTTGGAGCTATGGAACAACTTGTTCAAAATTTATTGAGCAGTACTTCCTTTTTTTTATCAAATTTTAGTTTTGAAAAAAAAAATATTAGAAAATCTAAAAGTACATTACATATATTTAATATCTTACTTTGTTTTTGTTGATATCTGTAGAAGTCGTGATCAAGCTTGACCATCACTGAAAATATATTATTGTCAAATCAAGTATTTTAGAGCCTTTTCAGAAAGGCGTTCATAGAAAAATAGTTTGAAGCTTAACACATGTAGCCCTTTAAACCTTTTATTTTATTTAAAAATTTAATTTGTGTGCTATTTTGTTACATGATTGATTCAAAAAGTAGAACGCTTCACAAGATTGTGCACAAGTGACGAAGGATCACCCAAATGGCTATTTTTGTAGATAATGTGGCCTGATCTTAAACTTTGAGATTCATTGCCGATAGGTCACTTGATGGATCCAGATATCGACTTAATAAAAGTAATTTCATACCACTTTCGTAACTTTACCACTATCCGGAACCCCATTTGAAATTGTTTGAATTTCTACTAAAAAAGTAGGTTTACACACTATTTGGGTTAATTCAAATTTGCTTTACTCAAAATCAATGTAATAATAGCATGGTTTTGCAAATATTATAGGAGTTGCTATTGATCTTTCAAAAACCGTGTATAAAATAGAGTTCCATGATTAGCACAACGTTTATTTTTGCAATTTTTTGTTTATTGCGGCAAAACATTTTACTTGGCATCAATAAAAAATCTTATATTCTTTTGTGGCAATTTGGTTATGAAACTACTTACTCAACAGGACATTCAAGAGGGGGGGGGGTCGGTGATTTCCAAAAAGTGTTCACGTGGTTTATGGATGGTCCCTTACATTTATTTTCATTGTCGTATGAAGAAACGGCCTATTCAGAATGCAATGTTTCCCGCTTTAATCATATTTGCCGTTAAGATAAGCAAGTGTCTAACTTTAAAACAGCATCGAAAAGTTGAACTTTGCAGCTCTTAAATGGATATTGAAAAGTACCTTCTTGCAATTCCGTCGTGAAACTACTTACTTTTCCTGTCATTCTTGAACGACGAAATAGCCTACTTTTCTGTACCAAAAATAACAAAATCGAATAGCAACACTTTTCAAAATAAATGCTGAAAAGTTCTACTTTTCAGCACTAAAATGGATGCTGAAAAGTTGAACTTTTCAGCACTTGTTTCGAAAAGTAACACTTTTTAACATTTTTTTGATTTAAACGATTTATTGACAAAATACATGAAAATTTGACTTAAAATTTCACTCAATGGGTGTTTTTCGGAATTGCAAAAAATGTTGTATGGAACTCGTTGCAAAACTTGTTTTTTTCAGCACTCGTCGTATTTATCCAACTCGGTGAACCTCGTTGGATAAATGTACGACTCGTGATGAAAAAATCCTCTGTTTGCAACTTGTTGCATAAACTACTATTCTGTTCTGTTATTTTTAACGTTAAAAATAACAGTACAGAAAGGTACTTTTCACTATCCGTTTAAGAGCTGCAAAGTTCAACTTTTCGATGCTGTTTTAAAGTTAGACACTTGCTTATCTTAACGGCAAATATTATTAAAGCGGGAAACATTGCATTCTGAATAGTGAAAAAACAAATAAAAATCATCAGAACATTCTAATCAACGTTTTTAATCAAATCATTCCATTTGAGACGCTCTTTCTCGCAACAAAAAAACTTCATAAACATCGTTCCAACCACGCAATTTAACACAATTTCCCGAAACAAAAACAACGAAGCCTTTGTTGACATCAATTTCAGCCCACAAATCCCGGCCATCACATCGTTTTCATTTCCGGTTACTTTTTCTGCGTTACTTTTTCTTTTTTGTTCGACACGAAATTACTTCCCCTGAGTTGTCCCAAAAAACCTGCTCTGTCTGTTTCGTTTCGTGCTTGTGGCAAGATTTGAGCAAATATTGGTTCTCCTTGAAGAGTCCTAACCCCCAATTTCGACCACCACCCTCAATCGATTCGGTTTGGTTTATTTAACGCAAAACGTGGTTTTCTTTTCTTTTCTTGATGTTGCTAATTTCACACCCTCTCTCCCTGCAGGAAGCAGTCTCGACACGCCGACACTCACCAGCGAGCCAGCAACCGGAAACGGAAGAACGACGACCACTGCGAGGAGGAAGACGAAGACATCAACCTCAAGGATGAAGAAGACGTCGGTCGTGGAAAGGGCAACTTGGGTGACGAAGACGATGAAAACGATACCAGCGAGTTTGAAATCATCCACGAGAAGCGAAAGACCACCGGCAGTGGCAGCAACAAGACGACAAGTGCTTCCCGGACAAAACGAGCACATCCGCTTCCACCGCCACCACCTCCGCTACCGGACGGGGAGGATGATGATGATGATGCGTCGAGTACGGCGTCGACTTCCGGTTCTTACGAGTGAAGGCAAATGGATTTTTTTATGGTAGGAAAATGAGGGATAACTTTAAGAAATGAGCAATGATGTATCCGACGCAATTGGTAGTAAACAATGAATTTCTTATGTGTGTGTGTGTGTGTGTGTGTGTGTGTGTGTGTGTGTGGTCCAATCCAATACCCGCTAACCGGTAGCGAAATTATGGTAAAGTATAATTTATATCAGACTGTGTATATGCCGAATGCTGATACAGCTTATCTCAGTCCCGGGTATTAGGTGGTGACAGCCCTCGCGCTGCTTTCCACAACCCATTTCAGAATGACAGAGCTCCTTGCGGTCCAATTCCGAGGTCGCTGGGCATTGTTCGGCCCCGCCTAAACACAGAAGCAAGCATCTGAAGGAACCTCGATCTATATTTAGACTTCCAATCCCCTCAGGCAAATCAGGGATCAGCGCGTATTTAATAATATGAGAAGAAGAGATAACATGTTTCAACACTACGGATCGATTCACTGCTAGAGTGTAAACCTTCTGATGGCCGACTCATTTTAGTTTTTATTCATATCCAAATTCCTGATTCCAAATTTCAAAGGTACCGATTGGGATTTGATCCCCGTAACCATTAAGCCACGGAGACGATTGTAGTAAGCAATGAATTTCTTATGAAGCAAAATGTCAAACTAGGGGAAATAAACCCATTTTAATCATTCTAAGCCGTTCGACCAATTCTCATCACTTTTGCCGTTATCCGCTATTAAATCAATATTTTCAGATGTATCAACAATGGAAAGTTGCTTGCTCACTGCTTATTTGAGCTATTTATTACTTTGGAACAGTCAAAAACACTTTATGAAAGCTGTCCTGCCGCTCGAAGCTAGTCCGTCCCATATGTAATTTCGTCAATTTTGAGGTAATGATGCAGTTTAGTTCGAAATCATGTATCCTCTAGAAACTCGTAGAAATTTTCGTGAAATTCTAACACGTAGCCTTATGGGCGGGACAACATTGACATGCCTTTTTCTCGGCTTGCTGTTTTTACATATGGGACAGACTCGATAAGAGCGGTAGGTAATTCATGATCAAAGTGCTGATAGGCCGATAATAGAAATATGCTGAGAAAGGGTATAGATCCCCTACCACTCGAATCGGGTATTTCATTCTTTGATAATAAATACTTCCAGCAACGATTACTTTTTGCATTTTCAGATGGATATTAGATGAAAACATACTTACATTTTTTTCATATTTACATTTAAAATTTGATTTCATATCAAATAATTAGAGTAAAAATTTGCTTCTACATCGTTTGCCATCTTTTTTGCCCCCTGATTTTTTGGGGAAATTTTAACTAAATTTTTTTGGGGAAAAAACTTAAAATGAAATTTGCAATGGCCTTAGTTTAAAGAATACAAAAACGAGGAAAGTTCCAATTGGCCTCCAATCGACATCATCTCAGTGCACCGTTTCCGGTTGGAACCGATACCGGTTTACGTTGTATGTTTTTACAGTTCACGTTGAGTAAGAAAGGGATAGGCTGCTTGTTTACATCTACGGATTCGCCCTGGTTAAGTAGGTGACATTTTCATTTGTGAAAAATGAGAAAAAAAAAATATTAGAAATCTTAATTTTTTGGTAAAATGCAAAATAATTTCGTAAAATATTTAATCTTTTTGAAACCGTAAACCGGAGTGACATTGATACACAGCTAAAAAAGTAGTAATCCAGCTGCGTGTAAAAGACCTGGGTGTAAAATAAATATTGCATTATTTTATGCAATTTCAAGTGATTTTACACCCTGAAATTTGTAGCCCAACCTAGGGAGTGTACAGAGTAAAAATATTTACCATTCGTTAACATATTGACGTTGTTGTTGATTTATTGGCCAATAAATCAACGAAAATGTTATGACCTACATTTGCACACCTTGATTTGACAGTTGACAGTTTGACATACAGACGAAAACAACAAAATATTGTTCGCGACAAAATTTTACTATCTTCTTTAGATACCGTTTGGAAATTTTCGGAGAAAAAAGTCCTGTTCGGTTCCATATTGGCCAAATCCGGGCACAGTAAGACCTAACCTCCGGCGTAATGACGGGCTGACGGAGGTCAAACAAGAAGAGATTTCAGGGCCGTAGGCGAAAGCAGAAAATATTCGTTTACCAATCGTTTTCTACGATGCGGCTCGCTGAGGATGAGGAGGAGGATTCTATATCAATGGTTGGAAAGAATTTCCGCGTTTTTTCTCCGACAATGTGGCACGAAGAGGCATGAAACTGCTCTGCCAACGATCATGACCATGATTATGTCCTTCCAATTGTTTCCTCTTGCGTGGTGAAAGAAGGAGGAAATCGGTCTAGATGCCGATAGTTTTCCTCCTGCCGCTACTTTCCCATTGATATTCATTGAGTGTTTATTTTTGCTTATTACATGATCGAGGAAGCAACGGGACAAGACCTGGTCACCGGAACATGGTCCCTTACTTTTGCGTTTACCACAGGCAACTTGTCCAGAGAGAAAAATGCTTTGTTCAGTCTCAGATTGACCAAATACGATTACAGGAAGAGGGAGATTCCGTCGCAATGGAGTATGTGGCGTTTCAACCGAGGTTGACCGGGTTTGACGGAATTCAAACGGTAGGAGGATTCAGGACAGTAAGCGAAAGCTTTGACTTTGACCCATCGTTGTCCTCTAGTGCAGTTCAAGGAGAAGGAGGAGGCAACATTTACGGTTCGGTCCGGGATTTTCCGGGTTTTCCTTCAACTATTCCACTAGCGGCCATGATCATGATGATGTCCACATTGAAGAAGGAGGCAATCGGTCTCGTTGCCGATTGTTTTTCTCCTTCGACACTGGTTTCATTTGGCCACATTTGGTGATCGGATTTGGGTCATACTAAAATGCGGAACCGTTACTGTATTTTGAAGGAAAGCTGTTTCCCTTCCACAATTTAATTGATTTTGGACCAATCCGGAAAGTTACCGGTTCTAGCATTTTTGTTTTTCTTTGCGCTCTAAATATCAGGTGTTATGTTATCCGGCCTGTGCAAAAAATTTGTCCAAGTTCCGTAGAAAAAGAGAAGCCTTCTCCGTTTTAACGAATATAGTATTCATCGAGCGTTCATTTTTGGAGGAAGCAACAGGACGGGTTCTGATCCCGGAACATGGCCTCTTACTTTTGCAACAAGTGGAGCAGGAGGAGCAAGAGGAGGAAGCTAGATTAGGTGGACATGATTTTTCGGGTAATCCTCCAACGTAGCGGAATCAGTTAACCGGTCCACTGCATTTTTCTTCTTTGGTGTTTCAGAAGTAACTTGACCATTCTTGGCCGACGGAGCATGGTACCCGCTGAAGAAATGTCCAATTTCTGCCACTTTTAAATTTCCCTTCGAAATTTCCATGAAAATCCTCACCGTCAGAATTTTTTGTGTTTATGTTCAATTTGACATTTCTATCTGACAAAGGTTCAAGGATCCACAAACTCAGGTAAGGTCGCGTTAAAGTATTGACGAAATATAAATCAATCAACGAACTATTATAAGCTATTATTAGTCTATCGACCAAGTTGTCCTGCCCCTAGAGCCCAACAGTATGGGAAACCTACTTGACAGAAATGTCAAGCTCACATATCGACGTCATCGTGCTATCTTGTCGCACCCGCCATTTCGACGTTCCGAGAAAAACGCGTTTTAATGTTTGACCTTGAATATACAAAAACGAGAGCACGCAATGTAAACAATAACAAACACGTTTTGTTTGGCTGACCATTCTGTGCATTGTCCCAAAGTTTGGTTGAAGTTGGTTGCTGGAGTCCCGAGTTATAATTACAAATGTTTACGGTAGTCTAGCTTGTACGTGCGACAAACGCATTCCGACTTTCCTGGCCTGAAATCCCTTTGGCCTTTTGTCGCACTTACATCAATTTTCAGGGAGTGACAAGATAGCACGATAAGATTGAAACTACTTTCATATGTAAAGTGACAAAAATGCACGGAGTTTTTTCGGTTTTTGTTGAATATCTCAGGATTGAAATCGAATTTTGGGGATCTGTGAAGGTCAAAAGGTGAGGCATTGTGAGCTGCACAAAATGGCGTTCTTAACTCAATTTGGCCCAAAATGCACGTACGACAAGTTAGCACGATGGCGGCGATATGCGAATATTTTCCAACTGGTAAGGTTTTTCTCAAGACTATTATTTTTAAAACATGTACACATCCATACAAGTTCTATGCACTATGTTTGAAAAAAAGTTTTTTCAATAGTGTTTTAAAAATTAATTGCGTTGAAAATTCTTATTTTAAATCCCGGGGTGACTTTGATAGTCATAATTTTTCTTGTTAAAATCTGATTTTAAGTGTTAAAATTTTATGTTTATGTCAAATATGCCATCCATAAGGTTGCTGATATAGTTTTTATGTAAAAAAAAAATCAATGTTTAGGGTAGAGTAGTCATCAATGAGACACGGGGAACAATGATAAAATGGCTCTCACAAGTCGTAGTTTCAACCAATCAGGCTCATATTTGGGGAAAAGGTGTGTTTACTGGATACACGTATGCCATAATATTGGCTTTGGTTATGGACGCTCCCTTGAAAACTTATTCATAAATGTTTGATTCTGGGGTGTAAAAGTAAATTATGGACAAAAATTACTTTTTCGCTCGTAGGCTGCCATTTACACCAAAACTAATATTTCTTCAAATTTCTTTCGACGTTCCATTTGACCAAAATTTAGAATATACCCAGAATCCAGGGCTGTCTGTGGGGGTGTGGGGAACCACTCATTTCAGCCCATGAGTAACAATGAGAAACTTCGAACTATGGAAATCTTTTAAATCATGAATTGGAATGATTCTTGGCATATTTATAGAGTTTTAACTTCATTTAACCAAAAAATACAAAATTGTTTGGTATAAATAGATGGATTTTACAAAATTTAAATGCTCTTTAGTATAACTTTTGTAAATTAAAGTTACATGTTGGCAAAATTGCTCTAAAATGTTCAAGGCAAGTCACCTGCAATGGAACAATACAGAAACATGATGTTTTACTTGAAAAGTATTGATTTTCGTTGAGTGTCTTATTGTTCCAGCCAAGTGCGTCTGTAGATGTCGGATCGACCTCATATTTTGGTCAATGTTGGAACACATTAAAAGAAAGAAAATGCAACAAAAAGCTCATCACAAAATGATGATGAATTTTTTTTTAAAATCGTTGAAAGTTGAAAACCAAAAGTGTCTCATTGATGACTACCCTACCCTATATTTAGTTAACTAAGTTTAGGCCGATGCAAATATTTTTCAAAGTTTTTGTCCCTCGGCTCTGGCCGGGGTCGAGGGGGGGGGGGGGATTGCAATAAAATAAAAAGAATATAAAAATTGAAATAACAAGCCATAGTTTCAAAATTTGCATGGAAACAGTGTTTTAAAATGCATTTTACACTATAGTACAGTTGTTGTGCAATCATTAGTTTTCAAAAAATGTAAGATTTGACGAAAACAAAAATTTTAGCGGAAAAAAAGTTTTTGCGATAATAAACTTCGAAAATAACAAAGATTTTCAAATCAACCCAAACTTGATAAAAATTATTAAAAACGCAGGGGAATGCATATTAAATTGATTTCAGCTGATTGCACTTAAATTCCCATTGAAATTTTGAAGTTTTTTGAAAAAATATTTTTTTTGCCCCCTGATTTTTCAGGCCAACATTGAAGGGGGAAAGACAAAAACTTCAAATAAAATTTATACCAGCCTTATAAGCTTTTTAACAATATGCATATAAATTTATCTTTTATGTAATTTGTTCTATTGAAAATGTTTATCAATTTGAAGATTTTTTAAATTATATTTCAAAAACACATATTATTTATTACTTTCAAACTTATTTTATCTTCTCCTAGTAGAAAATTTCCCAAAGAATCCGAAAATGCATACCGTTTTCCGATTCGAAATCATGTTCATTGAGAAAATCATGACACTTTGAGAATAACAAAATAATGCTATTCATCAACATATTCTTAGTTATAGTGTATTAACTTTTTAAACTTTTCAAAATTTTATGAAAATTTCTTCTAGTAGTACTTTGAACACTTCTCTACCAAGGTCAGTATGATTCCTTACCATTCCGTACGTATTTAAATTCTATAATCTCCATTTAGCGGAAAAATCTCAAACCTATCAAAGTTACGCTGTTTTACGGTACCTCGCTTCAGTAAACCCTTTAAATATGCTTGTAAGAGAACTTTATCACAGAATAGTAGTTTGAGGACTTTTAAACGACAACGAGTGCTGAAAAAATCAGAGATTTTCAACGAGTTGCATTGTTCTTCCGACCTTATGTCTTTAGATCTTTTGGCATTCTCTTCTGTCCTTTCGACTGCATATCTTTTGACTTTTTGTCATACGTCCGTTATGGGCTACCATTTGACAGCTATAATTTTTTATTGAAAAATTTGAGAATTGTGAAAAAGAGAGCGGTTTTTTCTTCAAGTTTGGTCCAAATCGGCGAAGGTTTAAGTTCGTAAATGGTGTCTTTCATTTTTTGGACAATGACTGTCAATGATGGTTCAGAATGAGGGTCCAGAAATAGTAAAATTAAATGAAAAAATAATCACTATATGTAGAGTGTTTCTACAAGCCACACAAAGAAACCCATTTTTGGTTTGAAACATTCTGAATAGAGCGTCCAATTTCTCGTCCCGGGAAAAAAATTCCCGGGAATTCCCGGGATTTCCAGAAAAAAAAATTTCCCGTATCCCGGGAAATTTGAAAATTTCCCGGGAATTCCCGAAATTCAAGCGGAAGTATACATTTTCTTACATTTTTGGAACTGTTTTTTAATGCTCTTAAAAAATAATAAATGAACAAACTCGACATGATTTTGTTTAATTAAATGTGTTGTTTGGTTTATATATAATTAATCAGATTATCAGAAATTATTATATCAGAATTATTTCTGATTATATTAATTTTTGAAGCAACTGGGAATAGATCTTGCTTAATGAGTATTAAATTATTACAATTAGGTAATGTTTTAATAGATTGATGTTATTTCATCAAAACAATGTTAACTCCTTACCTCCAAATTAAAATTGAGATTTTTTACGTTTTTGTTTACCATGATCAAATGAGATGAAAATCGAATTTGTGCAAAAAGAATTAATTCAATTGGTTGAATACCTAGTACTAAAGAAATTACAATTTGAAGTAAAAGAATTATGGAGCACTGGTGCAACTACAGGTGTTGGGAGGGGTAAATGTGAAAAAAATAGAAGACTTTTTGTGGAATGATGTTAATTTATCGTATAATTTAAATCATGTTGCATAACAATAAAAAAAATCATTGAAAAATTACTTTCTATTGTTTGTTCTCAAAAAATGCAAAAATATATTCAAAGCTTGCTTAAAATATTTGAAAACATTGGGTTGTTTCGAGTAAAACCGACGCTAAAAACATGATGACCGTGGATTAATTTTACTCACATTTTTGATAAAAAAAAATATTTCTCATCAAAAAATTCCAAAATACATTTTCTTGTAGTCGAATGATTTTTTACATGCAGTCAAGCTGTTAATTGATCTTCACACTCATTTAAACCATTAATAGTGATGTCCTATACAATTTTGTTGCATAATATTAATTAAAACCAAGATCATAACAATTTTCAATAAATTTAAATATTCCCGGGATTTCCCGGGAAATTGGCTGAAAATTTCCCGTTTCCCGGGAAATTAGTAACCCCGGGAAATTGAACGCTCTAATTCTGAATCAATTTTTGAATGCCAAATGGCCGATCGGGGATGATGCCTCTCAGAGCCCAGAGCCTTAAAACATAATAAGCATAGGAAAATCACTTTTCAAATCATTTTCAAAAGATTTTTTTAAATCAAAATTGATAGAATATAAACTAATAACTTTTTATGACCTCTCGTTTCAGCAAACCCTTACAACTTGGAGCACCGTTTCACCGAAAGCGGGTGCAATTTTTACGCCACGAGGGAAGAAATGTTGTAACGACAACGACGTTGTTGATAACCATCATCATCATCATCTTCGCTACTTTTTGGCGGCCTTTGGAAAGAACGAAGTTTGGTTGGCAGCTTGTTGACACATCCAATTCATGGCTTCTTTTGGCGGGCTGACCACGGCAGAACGTGGCAGAACTATTGTCGAAAGGACGGAAGTTGGAGTCGTCAAGAGTCGTCACGACCGTCGTCGTTACTGGTTGAGCACAGTTGGTTGAAAGCTTTTCTTTATTGTGTCGAGTGCTTGCCGGAATGGCACTCGCAGTTTGGTGTTTGATTTGGAAAATGAAAATAAATTGTACATAACCAGGGACATTTGTTTTCATTTCTGAAATTCTGAAGGCTTTTTTAGGCCAACTTGTGAGTTAGAGTTGATATTCCAAGAGTACAAGTCTCGCAAAGAAATGTTAAAAATTGTTGAAATTTTAATCACGTTCGTTACGAAACCATCGCAGCAAAATGAATGAAATTGTACCCGGCGGGGATTGCTTTCGCAGAATCGTTGGACCAGGGTTTCAGCGAACATCACAGTCACTACCAATTGTTCAAACCATCGTTCCTCCGGAACCTACCAAACGTTGGAATTCCACGAAGCCTGTAACGACCGTCGTTGTACTTTTATGTACTTTGCCGCCGGAATGGTAGGAATGATGGTTATTCAAGAGCTTTTTCTTGCTGGAGAACTTTCGAAAGAATCTGACTTGAGATGGCAGTGCCATGAAGGATCTTTAAAGATACAAAATGGAGTAAGATTTAAATGTATGCTCAAAAAACTGATTTTAGTAAAAAAGACCAACCAATGTCATATTACCCTAGATCGTTGCAATTATTCGCCCCAAAAATAGCGAACAGGACATATTGAGGGGGAAAGACGTGCGGTCGAACAATCCTGACATAAATCCTTGAGCACACTCAATCCTGTGATGAGCTCCAAGATCAAGGATTATCCATTGGGGTAGTTGGAGTCAAATGACTAATAAAGCAAAACAGTTGAGTTGAGTTGAGTTGAGTTGAGTTGAGTTGAGTTGAGTTGAGTTGAGTTGAGTTGAGTTGAGTTGAGTTGAGTTGAGTTGAGTTGAGTTGAGTTGAGTTGAGTTGAGTTGAGTTGAGTTGAGTTGAGTTGAGTTGAGTTGAGTTGAGTTGAGTTGAGTTGAGTTGAGTTGAGTTGAGTTGAGTTGAGTTGAGTTGAGTTGAGTTGAGTTGAGTTGAGTCGAGTTGAGTTGAGTTGAGTTGAGTTGAGTTGAGTTGAGTTGAGTTGAGTTGAGTCGAGTTGAGTTGAGTTGAGTTGAGTTGAGTTGAGTTGAGTCGAGTTGAGTTGAGTTGAGTTGAGTCGAGTTGAGTTGAGTTGAGTTGAGTTGAGTTGAGTTGAGTTGAGTTGAGTATTATTTATCAAAAATACTGAGGGCAAAACATTAACTTCATTTTACCCTAAATAAAACTGTCCTCCGTAAAATGCGTTCAAGCTGTCGCCGTCACCACGTTCCTTCGCCGGGATGGATTTATACATGATGTTCAAACAAATCCTCTGCCGCGAGAATTGCTTTTGCGACAGTTTCCTTCGGGTGTTCGGCACAAGTCGAATATCGAATAATGGTAAACCAAGAAAATGAGATTTCCGGCGGTCATCTTTGGTGTCCGTGAGCCGAGCAGACAAGCAACAGGAACGATAAAATATGTCCATCACGGGTAAATCCCAAATCTCATCAAAAATGGCAAAGTTTATTCCGGGAACGTTGATGCTTTGATGGGTCAGTCGCGTGTCAACGACAAATATTTGAGCTTGACTGATTTATGTTTGAGGGCGTGTGTTTGTTTTCCGCTTGGTTGGGTTAAAGTCTATCAAATCATTGATGATTTCAGATTGAGCTAAAACAGTGCACTGACTACTCAAAATTAAACTTTCTGATTGTACATCTAAAGAAGCTTCACGGAAATGAATTCGTTAATCAATCATTCGTGTTCCCACAGTTGATTAACCCCATTACGTCACTGACATTTTTCTGCCAAACTCAGATGAGCGGGCTCTAATTATTTCCGTTTCCACGTGGCTTCCCCGCGTGTCAATGTGACGCACTGTCGCTGACGTTGACTGACCATCCCGGTCATAATAATAAGTCGCGCGTTGATAACTTCCAGGAACTGTCCGGCCGTATCAATTTCACATGTCGATTGCGGGGGAGGATGTCAGAATCAGAGTCACAGTTTTATGATGAATATGGATTATATAAAGGAGATTTTGGGGACACCTAAGCATATCTAAGTACATCCTTTTCAGACCTGAATTTTTCTGAGCTTTAGCTACTAGTTTAATTTCAGCAATTCGCCACTGTCATGCCAACTTGTCGCACGTGCATTTTGGGTCAAATTCAGGCAAGAACGCCACTTTGTGCCGCTCACAATGCCTCACCTTTTGACCTTTACAGATCCCCAAAATCCGAATCCAATCCTGAGATATTCAATAAAAACCGAAAAAACTCCGTGCATTGTTGTCACTTTTCATATGAAAAAAATTTCAATCCTGTCGTGCTATCTAGACACAGCCTGAAAATTGATGTAAGTGCGACAATTGGCCAAAGGGATTTCAGGTTAGAACGTGTTTGGCACAAGTACGAGGTCGACTACCGTAAACATTTGTAATTATAACTCGGGATTCCGGCAACCAAATTCAACCAAACTTCGGGGCAATGCACAGAATGGTCAACCGAACAAAACTTGTTTGTTGTTGTTTACATTGCGTGCTTTTGTTTTTATTTATGGGTAATTCTCTACCAACTCACACGAAATCGGGAAAAGTTGCCCCGACCCCTCTTCGATTAGCGTGAAACTTAGTCCAAAGGGGTAACTTTTGTCCCTGATCACGAATCCGAGGTCCGTTTTTTATATCCCGTGACGGAGGGGCGGTACGACCCCTGCCATTTTTGAACATGCGAAAAAAGAGGTGTTTTTCAATAATTTGCAGCCTGAAACGGTGCTGAGATAGAAATTTGGTGTCAAAGAGACTTTTATGTAAAATTGTACGCCCGATTTGATGGCGTACAGTTAAACCTCGCATATGCAACTCATATGGGGGTTTCTTATGCGAAGCACGCATATGCGAGGTACAGGGCTTATGGGATTTTGGCTATATGGGAGACATGGCCTATATTTTTGTAAAAAATCATCTTAACTATACAAATTTATAGTGTTTTGGAATCGTTATGAAGTCAGCTATACAGCTACACCAAATTTACAAGGTTTACGATGTTCTAGGTCATCCGAAACTTCCTCAAGTTAAGGCCTATGTGTTCACCGCCGTACAAGTATGAGGTAGGCGATTGTGACTTTGGTTTTTGACCTCAGATCATATCCAGATAGTCTCAGGGAGGTTCAGGGACTAGTCTACCGATATGTGGTGATGTTCTAGGTCTTCTGTAGAGTCCCGGGAGTTACGGCCGGTGGGTCTACCGCCGTAACAAGATAGAGGTCAGTGGTTTTTGACCTCAGATCATATCCAGATAGCCTCAGGGAGGTTCAGGGACTAGTCTACCGATATGTGGTGATGTTCTAGGTCTTCTGTAGAGTCCCGGGAGTTACGGCTGGTGGATCTACCGCCGTAACAAGACAGAGGTCAGTGGTTTTTGACCCCAGATCATATCCAGATAGCCTCAGGGAGGTTCAGGGACTAGTCTACCGATATGTGGTGATGTTCTAGGTCTTCTGTAGAGTCCCGGGAGTTACGGCTGGTGGATCTACCGCCGTAACAAGACAGAGGTCAGTGGTTTTTGACCCCAGATCATATCCAGATAGCCTCAGGGAGGTTCAGGGACTAGTCTACCGATATGTGGTGATGTTCTAGGTCTTCTGTAGAGTCACGGGAGTTACGGCTGGTGGATCTACCGCCGTAACAAGACAGAGGTCAGTGGTTTTTGACCCCAGATCATATCCAGATAGCCTCAGGGAGGTTCAGGGACTAGTCTACCGATATGTGGTGATGTTCTAGGTCTTCTGTAGAGTCCCGGGAGTTACGGCTGGTGGATCTACCGCCGTAACAAGACAGAGGTCAGTGGTTTTTTGACCTCAGATCATATCCGGATAGCCTCAGAGAGGTCCGGGGACTAGTCTACCGATATGTGGTGATGTTCTAGGTCTTGTGTAGAGTCCCGGGAGTTACAGCCGGTGGGTCTACCGCCGTAACAAAATAGAGGTCAGAGGTTTTTGACCTCAGATCATATCCGGATAGCCTCAGGGAGGTTCGGGAACTAGTCTACCGATATGTGGTGATGTTCTAGGTCCTCTGTAAAGTTCCGGGAGTTATGGCTGGTGAATCTACCGCTGTAACAAGATAGAGGTCGGAGGTTTTTGACCTCAGATCATGTCCAGATAGATTCAGGGAGGTTCAGAGGCTAGTTTACCGATGTGTGGTGATGTTCTGGGTCTTGTGTAGAGTCCCGGGAGTTACGGCCGATGGGTCTACCACCGTAACAAGATTGAGGTCAGTGGTTTTTGATCTCAGATCATATCCAGATAGCCTCAGGGAGGTTCAGGGACTAGTCTACCGATATGTGGTGATGTTCTAGGTCTTCTGTAGAGTCCCGGGAGTTACGGCCGGTGGGTCTACCGCCGTAACAAGATTGAGGTCAGTGGTTTTTGATCTCAGATCATATCCAGATAGCCTCAGGGAGGTTCAGGGACTAGTCTACCGATATGTGGTGATGTTCTAGGTCTTCTGTAGAGTCCCGGGAGTTACGGCTGGTGGATCTACCGCCGTAACAAAATAGAGGTCAGTGGTTTTTGACCTCAGATCATATCCGGATAGCCTCAGGGTGGTCCGGGGACTAGTCTACCGATATGTAGTGATGTTCTAGGTCTTCTGTAAAGTCCCGGGAGTTACGGCTGGTGGATCTACCGCTGTAACAAGATAGAGGTCGGAGGTTTTTGACCTCAGATCATGTCCAGATAGACTCAGGGAGGTTCAGAGGCTAGTTTACCGATGTGTGGTGATGTTCTGGGTCTTGTGTAGAGTCCCGGGAGTTACGGCCGATGGGTCTACCGCCGTAACAAGATAGAGGTCGGAGGTTTTTGACCTCAGATCATGTCCAGATAGACTCAGGGAGGTTCAGAAGCTAGTTTACCGATATGTGGTGATGTTCTGGGTCTTTTATAAGATCCCGGGAGATACGTCCGATGGGTTTACCGCCGTAACAAGATAGAGGTCGGTGATTTTGACCTCGGATCATATCCGGATAGCCTCAGGGAGATCCGGGGACCCTACTCCCGGGACTCTACAGGTAGACTAGTTCCCGAACTTCCCTGAGGCTATCCGGATATGATCTGAGGTCAAAAACCTCCGACCTCACTTGTGACGGCGGTAGATCCATCGGCCTTAACTCCCGGGACTCTACAGAATACCCAGAACATCACCACACATCGGTAGACTAGCCCCTGAACCTCCCTGAGACTATCTGGATATGATCTGAGGTCAAAAACCATCGACCGCTATCTTATTACGGCGGTAGACCCATCGATCGTAACTCCCGGGACTCTACAGAATAGCCAGAACATCACCACATTGGTAGACTAGTCCCCGGACCTCCCTGAGGCTATCCGGATATGATCTGGGGTCAAAAACCACTGACCTCTATCTTGTTACGGCGGTAGATCCATCGGTCTTAACTACCGGGACTCTACAGAATACCCAGAACATCACCACGCATCGATAGACTAGCCCTGAACCTCCCTGAGACTATCTGGATATGATCTGAGGTCAAAAACCATCGACCGCTATCTTGTTACGGCGGTAGACCCATCGATCGTAACTCCCGGGACTCTACAGAATAGCCAGAACATCACCACATTGGTAGACTAGTCCCCGGACCTCCCTGAGGCTATCCGGATATGATCTGGGGTCAAAAACCACTGACCTCTATCTTGTTACGGCGGTAGATTCATCGGTCTTAACTACCGGGACTCTACAGAATACCCAGAACATCACCACGCATCGATAGACTAGCCCTGAACCTCCCTGAGACTATCTGGATATGATCTGAGGTCAAAAACCATCGACCGCTATCTTGTTACGGCGGTAGACCCATCGATCGTAACTCCCGGGACTCTACAGAATAGCCAGAACATCACCACATTGGTAGACTAGTCCCCGGACCTCCCTGAGGCTATCCGGATATGATCTGGGGTCAAAAACCACTGACCTCTATCTTGTTACGGTGGTAGATCCATCGGCTTTAACTACCGGGACTCTACAGAATACCCAGAACATCACCACACATCGGTAGACTAGCCCCTGAGCATCCCTGAGACTATCTGGATATGATCTGAGGTCAAAAACCACTGACCTCTATCTTGTTTCGGCGGTAGACCCATCGGTCGTAACTCCCGGGACTCTACAGAATACCCAGAACTTCACCAAATATCGGTAGACTAGTCCCTGAACCTCCCTGAGGCTATCTGGATATGATCTGAGGTCAAAAACCACCGACCTCTGTCCTGTTACGGCGGTAGACCCATCGGCCGTAACTCCCGGGACTCTACAGAAGACCCAGAACATCACCACATATCGGTAGACTAGTCCCCGGACCTCCCTGAGGCTATCCGGATATGATCTGAGGTCAAAAACCACCGACCTCTGTCCTGTTACGGCGGTAGACCCATCGGCCGTAACTCCCGGGACTCTACAGAAGACCTAGAACATCACCACATATCGGTAGACTAGTCCCTGAACCTCCCTGAGGCTATCTGGATATGATCTGGGGTCAAAAACCACTGACCTCTATCTTGTTACGGCGGTAGACCCACCGGCCGTAACTCCCGGGACTCTACAGAAGACCTAGAACATCACCACATATCGGTAGACTAGTCCCTGAACCTCCCTGAGGCTATCCGGATATGATCTGAGGTCTAAAACTAAAGTCACAATCGCCTACCTCATACTTGTACGGTGGTGAACACATAGGCCTTAACTTGAGGAAGTTTCGGATGATCTAGAACATCGTAAACTTTGTAAATTTGGTGTAGCTGTATAGCTGACTTCATAACGATTCCAAAACACTATAAATTTGTATAGTTAAGATGATTTTTTACAAAAATATAGGCCATGTCTCCCATATAGCCAAAATCCCATAAGCCCTGTACCTCGCATATGCAACTCTTGCGACAAAACCGAATCAGGTGGAATGATTCGTATATGCAAAGTTGCATATGCGAGGCGCTCTTATGCGAGGTTTGACTGTACATGCAAACTTTACTCACCATGGATGGATGGAACATAAGATTGGAACATTTATAAATGTCTAGAAAAAAACCAAAGATAGTAGAATCATGTTTTACTTAAACCCAATACCATTAAGGCTGGTACAAATTTTATTTAAAGTTTTTGTTTCCCCCCCAACAAAATTAGCCCGGAAAATCAGGGGGCAAAAAAAATATTTTTAAAAAACTTCTAAATTTGAATGAAAATATAAGTGCAATCGGCTTAAATCAATTTAAAATGCATTCCCCTGCATTTAGAATAATTTTAAGCATGTTTAGGCTGATTTGAAAATCTATTATATATTTGAAAATTTTCGCAATATTTTTTTCGCTCAAATTTTAGTTTTCGTCAAATCTTACATTTTTTTGAAAACTAATGATTGCAAAAAAAACTGAACTAGAAATGCATTTTAAAACACTTTTTCCATGCAAATGTTGAAACTATGGCTTGTTATTTTAATATTTATATTTTTTTTATTTTTTAATGTCTGTAAAAAAGGAAAAAATTACCCCTTGCTCCACAA
Organism: Culex pipiens pallens; assembly: GCF_016801865.2. NCBI lineage: Eukaryota > Metazoa > Arthropoda > Insecta > Diptera > Culicidae > Culex > Culex pipiens. The sequence continues at coordinate 123,952,265 of NC_068939.1, forward strand.
GCGGAAACGGTTTTTTGGAATATTTTAAGCATCTGTGCAAATTTTGAGCGAAATTGGTTGAGATTAACCCATTGATACCCGAGCCTAAAGTTGGCGAAAAAAATGTTTTTCATTCAAAAATGACTTTTTTAAATCGTTAATACATTTTCAGGATCAAGTTTTACAGCTTTGGTCTGTTCTAAAAAGTTGTAGAACATTAAATTTTCAATAAGAATCTCACTTTTGGGAATATTTGAATGGAAGTAGAGCACCATGCAGACCAAACGGTAAGAAAGTCGAGTTTTCCATACATTTTTCAAATTTTTCACACACAAACTTCACTTTTGAGTATCAATGGGTAAATGTTGAACGATTTTGCTCATATTTAGCCCAGAGTCCTAAAATAGTTCAAAGAACAATATTCAGCTTGTGGAGCGAGGTTTTGAGAAAAAGTCCCATATTCTGGGCACCCTACTGTAAGTTCAAATATATCAATTTACAGTCATGGAAATCCATCAGAAATTGCGTTTTTAAGAATTTTAAGTCTAACGAAATAAGCGTTGGTTGAATTTTTTACAAAATATTAATTTGATAAAGTTTTTGAAAAGTCTGTGCAACACGGGCAAATCTGTGCATCAGGCATCCTTTGTAACCGCACAAATTAAATGATAATTTCACTAATTTATGAATAATAAAATATGAATGATATTAACGTGGAACTGCCTTTTTCTAATTCATTAAACAAAATTAATTTTCAGATAAATAATTTATCTGTCCTCTAGCTATCCCCATCTTTTAGCTGTTTCGATGGTTTTTTTGTAACTTTTTTCCTTCCCCTGCTCAATTTGTTCTCCCGTGTACCAGTAAACTCTAACACCGTTTGAAATAGTCAGCTGTTGAAAGGTAGGTACCCCATATCTCAGCTTAGGTTAATTACTACACTTATGATTTTGCCAAAACAATCCAATAAATGAAATGAAATTAAAAATGAAATTTATCTAAATGTATTATAAGAACTGCAAAATGCATAAAAAATCAAAATAGTATTTAAAGCTGCTTATAGATCTTATTTACCCTGTGATCTATACGTCAAATGCTGTATCAAAAAGGCGAAAACCTGTTTTACCTCTAATCCAACCCATTGTTAAAAAATATTTTAATTCATTTTAAAGGCCATTTTTCCAATCAAATCTACTACTCCAATACTTCTAATTAACGTGAAATTTTCCGAGGATTCTGAATATGACAAAATTGAGACCAAGTGACGCTATGGAAGCCTACAGGGCAAAAACTGACGTTGTAAAATGTTTGTTATAGAATAATCGAAAAACTGTGAGAAAAACTGTGATTGGTCAAAAAGTTATTTTCGTAGGCTTATAGTCCATGAAATTCCCTAACTTTTGACCTGTGGGAGTAAGGGTGTTGGAGGCTGTTGCAAAAATATATCAAGGTTTAAAAAAAAATACATTTTTAACAGTAATTTGCTAAAGCTATGAGAAAAAGTCAAACGAATCCTGGAAGTCAACCTCACATTTGAAGGGCTTTAAAAGACCTTTCAAATGCATCTAAGAGAGTTAACATTGATGAAGTTTTACGGAAATGCGAGCAATTTTAAGATTTTTTATGTTTTTGGACCTCAAATTTGAATGCCCGTTTTACCCCACTTCCCTTTGTCGTGGAGGGCTCATATTTGGCATGAGTTCATCTCATGTATAGGCAAACAAATTCTGAAAGTTTCATCCGAATCGGAGCACCTCGATACGACCTCTAGAACAAACCGAGCAATATTTACAAATACTGCCTCTTAACCATTGTTTTTCTCAACATGTTGAAAAAATGTAAAAACTCCCAGAAATTATTCAAGTCATCTTTAAAATAGTTAAAAAAAACCAGGCATGTTTGAAAAATTTGCAAACTCACGTAACGAAAGTGTCCATTCAGCAAAACAACCGTTGGCCGTGGTTAGCGGCTTCGGCTGCCGAACCCGTAGCTGTCCCGTTTAAATATTTTTATTCAGTCATTAAAGACGGTGTGATTGTCTTAAAAAAAAAAAACGGCGAAACGGCTTTAGGCGTTATGTCTGACACCCATTAAATGTATAAGCCTGTTTCTTTACTGCAAATGTTCGAACATTTTTGGAAAATATCATAATCTTTAAGGATATTTTCCCACCATTCTTCGATTTTTTTTGAGAAGCCTAAGTTGAAAGACAACGATAATACTAAAATAAATTTTAAATTTGCATGTTATATGTTAGTTGACTCTCGTTAATCGGTTTTGTCTCTGACTTCTTTGTAAAAAAATTCTAAAAGATTATGATTTTTCCAAAAAATCTTCTATGAGAGACATTCTCACAAATGAAAATAATAATATTACAAATATTTTCATGTAAAAGCGCGAAGTTCAAAGGATTCTCAAAACCATTACAAAGAAATTGTCTCTAGTAATTAAAATCATCATCTAGCATTCCTTACCTTTAGATTTACGTTTATTTTTAGCCAAAAAAACATGCTAGGCATTTTCAGAACCAGATGTCTTCATCAGAACCACCCATCACTCATTAACAGAACTCTGTTTTTCTCTCCTTATTTCCGAATTCCATCGTGGAAAGCTCGCCCAATATAAACCGATAAATTGATTGATTTTTAACTACATTTCCAGATTCCCATCTGTTGGATTCGATTTCGCTCCCATTTTTATTCTGCTGCAACATTTTTTTTCTTTCTCTCTCTTACTGTTGCTTGCAGCTGGAACCGGATTTCCATAAAGCTCGCCAACAACACTAATTGGTTTCGTTAGGGGGAGCGGGAAATCGATGGACTTTTTTTCTCGCCACTTCATTCTGCACCAATTTGCCCGATTTTCCGATCGATGGTTGTTTGTGTTCCACTTTTTATTGGAAAGTTCTGTCCCGTGATTTTTTTTTCTTGTCTGATGGTGATGATTTTATTTTTGCAATATTGTGGAATGCTTTCACTTTTATTTTGTCGTCCTGGTTTTTGTTCAAAGCAAAAAAAAACTGTTATCGCTTACTTCCCAAAAGACCAACCGAGGGAAAATTGCCTGAAACGCGTGCGAGCGTAAATCAAATTTGGTTCGTTTCAATCTTTTGCGGAATTTATTTTCGCTTTTCACCAAAGTGGGTGGTGTGGGGTTGGGAGGATTCTTTGGAGCAAGTTAATGCCAGTCCCCCACCCCTAATTCCAGAAATTTGATGGATTTTTATCTGATTTTTGTGCCACGCCGGAGACGAAACGCCGCCGTCGGAGCAATTTCGCTTTTCGTGTAAATTGAGGCCACTTTGGAATTGTGTCCTGATGGTGGAGGAAATTGAAAAACATAAAACGTTGAGACGATGAATCAAAACGGCGCTGATAACGAACTCCGGGGACTTTGTTTTTGAGGGCAAAGTTGAAAGGTTTTGATTACTGAAAGGTCCTCAAACAACATTTTGATTTTTCAATAGATTTTTTTAGCTGTTTAATGATATTTAACAGAAATCATCATCAAAGTATTCATTTCCATTGACAGTGTTATTTTGAATGAACTATTTTATCAGATCAATCATTCAATCGGATCATACAATTCACAATGTAGCACAATGTCCTTTCATAATGTGACAATGATTTATTTTCAATGAAAGTATGTATGTTCCCATCCTGGAATTGACCTGCATCACAGCAAAAAGTGTTTCATCAGTTCATTAGGGTGATCCAAAAATGAGTCGGCATCTTTCGATTTGATAAACAGTTTTCCATTGATCATAAACCATCGAAATTCATTTTTTTTTTTCAAAAAACAACATTAACTTGAAAAAGAATCACCCTAGTGCATTCCAATAAATTATTTTTCCAGTGAAAACATTCGGATTGAACCCCCTGATGTGTGATGGAGGAGAAACCAGATATGCTCACTCGAACGGTAGTGAGAGAAAATGAGTGCATTTATCAGCGGGATAATGAGCAAACACGATACTCTACTTAACAAAAAAACGGAACACACATTGAAGGCGAAATCAATGTACGCCTCAGGCTCCAGGAGATGTTTATGGCAGATTTTGTGATATAACTTGTTTGTAATTCATTGTAGCAGATATTTAAAAGCTTACTCACAATACAATCCAGATTAACAATCCGAAGTCTCCATTATCCGTAGTATCGATTTTAGAACTTCGAATAATTGGATCAGTAGCAGTAAATGCAACAAGTTGCAACATGAGTTTTTTTCCTCAGGCATGTATGACAAAAGGTCGAAAGACATAAGGTCGAATGGACAAAAGGTCGAATTAAAAAAAAACATTACAAAACAAAACCTAAATACACAAATATTGATAAGCAGCTATGGAATGGTGATTTGAACGTTTTTATTTAATTCCACCTGTATAATGTTAAAAATTTAGAGGTCATCTGAATATAAACTTGCCCCCGGATTGTTGGTGACCTTTTTGTGTGGGCCCGTATAGCGCCCCCCTGTCTATGGTTCGCAATATGCGTGCACGGGCATCAACCCCCTGTCTCCGCACGTCAACACACACAGCTGTCAGCGCACGGCAGCACGGCCTCAGTTCCTGTTCAGCAGTCATTCAGTCTGGTGGCATCTCGGCCACGCTCGGAGTCCTGACCCGTGGGAGCTAGGGTCTACACACTTTTGAAAGAGTGGAGGGGGGGAGGGGGGGTGGGTGCAAAAGTGTTAATCTTTAAAAATATAAATAAATGGGATCGATTTTTTTTATATGTACAGCTGTGTTTTTGAGGTCAGATTTTTCTTAGGATCTTTTGTGACCATGAAAGAAAGATTGAAAAAGGATAGAAAACTTGCAAAAATATTTAAAAACGAGACTTTTTATTTTTTTTAAATTGTTTGAATTTTAATTTGAATGAATTTAAATGTCTCTAAAATATTCCAACAATTTTTATTTAACTTACAAAATATTTAAGAAATAATATTTCTTTAAAAGCTAATGCCTATATTTGAAAAAATGGAAAAAATCACAAAATCATTACGACAGTTAAGAATAAGTTTTTTTTTAAATTAAATGAATGCTTAAAAAATGTTTTAGAAGCTGAACTTTTTTTTTTTGAAGAACTGGTCATGTTTGAAAGAATGGGAAAAACTCACAAAAACTTTACGACAGTCAACAATATGTTGTTTAATTAAAAAAAAACTTAGAAAATATTTTATAAGTCGAACTTTTTTTTTTTTTGAAGAACAGCTCATGTTTGAAAAATGGAAAAATTCACAAATTTATTTTGACAATCAAGAATAGGTTGTTTTTTAAAAATAAAATAAAAATTTAATAAAATATTTTAGAGGTTGAACAGCTCATGTTTGAAAGAATGGAAAAACTTACAAAAATATTACGACAAACAAGAAAATCAGACTTGTATGTGGGTCATTCCATCTGAAGCGGAACAGCATTTGAAAATTACCCTCTCCGATCCTGCTCAAATTTGGCAGGGCTGTTGATACTATCAAAACATGCAAGAATCCCGAATTTCATCCAAATCGGACCACCCCCTCTATTTTTGTACCTCCCCAAAACATCGACTTTTTGGCGATTTTTGAGCGAAACCCCTATCTTCAAACGACGATAACTCAGGAACCACAAATCTTAGAGGGTCGGTCTTAGACTCAATTTTGAAGGAAATTGGACGTAGAATCCATTTCCGTGATCAAAATTTTGATTAATTTATTTTTTCTACCTGTATTGCGCAATTGAAAACTTGAAACGGCCGTATCTCAAAACACCCCATCTTATTTTTTTGATTTGACCTCACCATCGTATTCCCCGTCCAATTTTACATAAGAATCACTTATCGACAGAAATGAATATGTTTCGTTCCAGAGATATCGAATTTAAAAGTTTTGAGTAGTTGAGATATTTTTTCAAATAGCTAATACCTTGATCAATCTTTTTTGTGTAAGGAATATTTATTGGGTTATTTTGAATGCACCGTTTTTTACGTGTTGCTAACCGTTTTAGAGTACTCCCGAGGCCATGACTAGGGCCTTTGTCATGGGCGGTAGCAAAATAGTGCTATTTCGTCAGCTGTGTGCTATCTTGTGACATAGGCCATTTTGGTCGAAACTGAGTTAATGAAGACGTTTTGCTATACTTAACAAACACTACAAGATGCTTTAACCCGATTTTGGGAACTCGCTTCCGTTTCCCGGATATCGTAATGCACACTTGTGACATAGACCAATTTATCATCAAAATGATCGTGCACACTTGTGACACGTCATACATGTTGTTGGAAAATGTGGAAAATTTCTCTTGTTTTTCACAAATTTATGTTGATACACATTTTCTAAAGGCAATGCAATGTTTTGTTTTTGAAAATATACTGATTAAGTCGGTTAAACTATTGATTTAAGCTTATTTTAGTTTGTATGGGAATACTGTGCACACTTGTGACACGTAGTACAATTTTACTTTCAAAACACACTGCTTTTCAGATTTTTGTTTACATAATGTATTGTATCTTTTAACTGGTTTAACCAAACTTGGAGCGATTGTTTAGCGATAGTATACGAACCGATTGCTACAAAAAGTTTGACTCTATCATTCATAATTTTGAAAATATTTATCGTCAAACTTTTAAATCGATTTTCTCGAATAGTACTAAATGGTCGTTGTCACAAGATAGCACACAACTGACGATTTAGCAAAAAACCCAAAATCTGATTTATGGATTAAAAGTTTGATCATATTAAATCGATTTTTATATTGTGAGCCAGCTCCATTTGATTAAAAGATGATTTTGGTCACGGTACATTTAATTATCAAAATATTTATACGTGTGGACAGCAGCCGTATTGTGTTCCAAGAATCCAAGAATGATAGAAGAAAAAAAAAACATTGTTGTTCTGACGGTGTCGAAATCATCGCAACTTTATTTGCGGAATTAGCCGCTTCGCAGCAGATCAAACTTTGTAATTTTCTAACATTTTTCATTTTTATACTTTCCAGAAATCCTTTTCCTACTCCTTGTGATCGTCCTTCACTAGAATACAACGTATCAACAAATTTTATTAATTTTAATTCATATTTTTTTACTCAATAATGTATCGTGCACTTATTGTTCAGTGTTACTTACAAGATCAATTGCATTTTCCTGCACGCTCCGTCGTAATCCAATTCTGCCCTTTACTGTGTGTCGTTATTGCTCTGTCCTGTGAGTTAGCACAGAAATTCACTTAATTTTTTTTGAGCAGATAAACATTTGCGATTAAACTCCTGTTTCCTACAGTTATACAGTTAATTTTTGCTCAAAGTGATATAGATTATTTATGATGAATTATTATTTCAATAAAAGATCAGGTAGCAGTTATTGATCAGCCCGCCTGTGTGCTTCCAGCAGATGCGGCGAATGAAGCTGATGTAGGTAATCTCAAAAAATCAAAACTTTAAAATTCGATATCTCTGGAACGAAACATATTCATTTCTGTCGATAAGTGATTCTTATGTAAAATTGGACGGGGAATACGATGGTGAGGTCAAATCAAAAAAATAAGATGGGGTGTTTTGAGATACGGCCGTTTCAAGTTTTCAATTGCGCAATGCAGGTAGAAAAAATAAATTAATCAAAATTTTGATCACGGAAATGGATTCTACGTCCAATTTCCTTCAAAATTGAGTCTAAGACCTACCTTCTAAGATTTGTGGTTCCTGAGCTATCGCCGTTTGAAAATAGGGGTTTTGCTCAAAAATCGCCAAAAAGTCGATGTTTTGGGGAGGTACAAAAATGGAGGAGGTGGTCCGATTTGGATGAAATTCGGGATTCTTGCATGTTTCGATAGTATCAACAGCCCTGCCAAATTTGAGCAGGATCGGAGAGGGTAATTTTCAAATTTGCACTTTTTCGTGCACAGTTGAGATGGAATGACCCATGTAAGACAATATTTTTTCAAGATTTTTTTTTTTTGAAATTCATAATTATAATTATTTATTCTATTTTTTAACATTCGACCTTTTGTCCTTTCGACGTTTTGTCCATTCGACCTTTTGTCCACTTTCGACCTTCTGTCCATTCGACCTTATGTCTTTCGACCTTTTGGCATTCGACCTTTTGTCCATTCGACCTTATGTCTTTCGACCTTTTGTCGCACATCCCTTGATAGGTTTGAGATTTTTCCGCAAAATGAAGAGAACAAATTAAATACGTTCGGAATGGTATGGAATCATACTGACCATTGTAGAGAAGTGTTCGAAGCACCTAAAAAAATCATAAATTTTTTAAAAGTTTTTAAAGTTAGTTAATTATAATTAAGAAAATGTTGATAAATTGCATTATTTTAATATCCTCAAAGTTTCATGATTTTCTCAATTAACATGAATTCGAATCGGAAAATGGAATGCATTTTCGGATTCTTTGGACAGTTTTCCACTAGGAGAAGATAACATAAAATGTAAATAATAAATATTATGTGTTTTTGACAGGGCTGTGGAGTCAGAGTCAGAGTCAGATCCGGAGTCGGTGGAGTGCACTTTTATCACTAAATGTTTACCTGTTAATCCTCTCTTACCCATGTATGTAGTATCATAACTCAAAAAATAATAAACAATATTGGTTTTGTAGTCAGGAATATTCATTTGATTTTCGACTGCTTCCATTTGCCTATGTTTAGGTATTCTTTTAATTCTAATATGACCAAATTTAATCCAGTTCTAAGTAAACACATAGTCAGGTTTTACCTTGATAGCAAATGACTTGGAGGTTATAAGTAAATATTTTTTTAGGAAAAAAGTTACGATATAATAATAATCTCTGTTTTTTAGAAATCGCTAAAAAGTCACTGACAGTATAACTCTTCCATCAAATAATCAATGATTATAACAAACTATAACTTGGAACTCAACATGCGCATTTTTTTATACGTTTATACAAAAAAAAATCAAAGTGTCGCGAATAAAATACCGCGACAAAAAATATAAAAAAATGCAGCTTATTTTGAAATAATAATTGAAAATGTTAAATATATCAATGAAAAAATGGATCTATCAAAAAAAATGTTTATACCTACAAAAAATATTATAGAATTATTTTTTTTATTATTATTCAACTTGTAAGAATTATCTCATAATGTGTATGTCCACACCAATATTGACGGAAGGTGATTATCATTGCAAATTAATGTACCGTCATCAGGGGTGACATTGGGTCATGGGGGTGAGATTGGGTCATACTTAAAGGGTCCTTTTGAAATATTCGTGCTTTAGAAAATATTTTAGAATATATTTTGATGGAGGCACACAATTCACACATTCATAAAGCTTCGTTTTAGGTGAAGATTCAAGAAATATCACACGTCTCGTTTTAGGTATATAGAAAATTTTGAAATTAAAATTAATTAATACTCCTTAACCCTAATCTAATCTAATTATTCGCTCTACAGCATTGCCTTGGCGTTCTCGATTGCGAGATTCCTACTCGAAGCTAGGTGTCCGAAGGCTTGACTGTTGAGGCAATTGCAAACCTCTTTTTACACCTTAGCTTCCATCCACCCCGGGATTCGAACTGACGACCTTTGGATTGATAGTCTAACTGCCCACCAGCGACTCCACCGAGACAGGGACCCAGGGAGACGACTCCTACACCTGGACTGAGCTAACGACCTAACCTTTTTTTTTTTTTTAGGTTAGTCCGGGGCCAACATTTACTTCCCGTCCGACGGAAGACGTGATCAGACAAATCTCGTCTCGAAAAATGCCACTGGGACCGTCTGGGATCGAACCAAGGCCGACTGGGTGAGAGGCAATCACGCTCACCCCTACACCACGGTCCCGGCTACTTAACCCTACTTAACTCCTTAACCCTCTACTGCCCAAATTTTGTTTCGAAATGTTTTATTTTTACTTTGTTGAGTAGGTCATTTTGTGCAACTATTGTTCTGCGAAAAACTTTACTTCTCTTGTTTATTTTTCTTTTGTATTTTAATTTGCCTTTATTTTGTATTAGTAGTATTTGGCATATTCTACCAAATCTCATAAATACATTTTGCCTCTCTAATTGTGCCTTTCTAACAACTTCATTTCTACAGTCACTTTTTCAATTTTTTGCTTATTTTTAAAATTTTCTGCGTTAGAATGGCAACATTGTCATTTAAATTGTAATCAAATGCGTAGAGGCATAGTCTAGGATATTACAAAAATTTTGCATACTTTTTTTTAATTAAATGTTGGCAAAAACACAGCCAAATTTGACCCCTAAAAAAATTACATTTGAAAAACATTGGCAAAAACATAAACAACAAGTTCAACTTCCAACCCTAATTTTTTTAAAAATTTCAAGAGTTCTTATTTCCAATGCATTCTAAAGATCAAAAATAATTGAAAAATGGGTTTTTGGAGATTTTTTAGATCGAAGCCCGTCTAGATGCGAGGATGGGTTGTAGAGGGTTAAGGCGTCCTTTCCACGAAGAATTTTTTTAGATACTTTGATTTGGAATTATAATCTCCTTCAGCCATGGCGTGGTGTCAATGTACGTCTGAAAAATCAATTGAGCTTTGAAAATATGTTTCGTTTGAAGTTGTTTTTTAAAAAACGTAACTTAATCCACCTTTAGGTGGTTGGTGCCTTCCTCTCATTTATAGAGTGATTACAATCCCCTAAAGTGTCCACATGGTTTATGGATCGCCCCTAACGTGATCACAGCACCTAAGAGGTCCAAATAAAAATAAGTGACGAGTAAAAAAAACAGACTTCCTACAGACTTTTTGTAACGATTATACAGACACCGCCTTTCAGGAAAATGGCATCCCTCTACAAGGCTTTTTTCGTGGCGATCAGACGGGACCATTTGAGGTTATGTAAATTCAGACCATTTTTTGAACTGCTTGTAATTTTAGATAGGTAAGTCAGATCTTGAAAATTCTTAATCCACAAGAAAAGTTTTCTCATATGCTTTCTAAAAATATATAACATGTGAGGGTTTCATGAAAAACCCACCCTTTTTACCATAATTTTAATTTAATATGAAACAGGTTTTTTAACATAACTTTTTAAATACATGAGAAAACTGCATGAATTTAAATAGCAACTTAGGGGACGTTAAGACGGATCGATTAAAACCATTCCGGCCAAAATCGGTTGAGCTTGTGACAAGATATTCCAGTGACATTGATTTGGTACACATGTCTACATACAGCCAAACACACAGACATTTGCTCAACTGGTGATTCTGAGTCGATATGTACAAATGAAGGTAGGTTTAGGAGGTCTAACTAAAAAGTTCGTTTTTCGAGTGATTTTATAGCCTTTCCTCTGTAAAGTGAGGAAGGCAAAAACAAGGTGAATTTGATAGTCACTGTTCTTCTTAAAATGTCAGCCTTAAAAGTATAAAATGGAATTTAATCGATCATCGGCTAGGCAATTTTTTTTCTTAAAAACTTGAGATATTTTTTGATTTCTGTTTCAATAACGTATAAAACTTTTAACCTACAAACTTTTTTTCCGTTTTGTGATTCGAAGTTATTCTCCTTGAGAAAAAATACACTTAGAGAGTATTTAAATAATTGTATTATCAATGCTAGATTAAATTTTTCATGCTGATAGGACCTTTTGAAAATTTAATCTAGCTTTCAAAATAATAGTTAACTAACATTTGAAACATTAAAAAATATGTGGAGTCGGAGTCGGTTGAAGGTGAAAGCAGGAGCCGGAGTCGGAGTCGGAGTCAGCTAATCTTATGGGCTTATGGGTTTTTGGCTATATGGGAGACATTGGCTTTAATCATGAGCGGCCGTGGCTGACTGGTTACGGTGTTCGCTTTGTAAGCGAATGGTCCTGGGTTCGATTCCCATCTGCTCCCAACGAGAAAGTATAGGAAATATAAATCTAAAACTCTGAACATGAACGAAAAATCAAAGTCGCTCGAGTCGGGGTTCGATCCCCCGTCCTTTGAATTGGTAAGCAAAAATGCTAACCACTAGGCCATCACGGCTTGGTGAGCTATGACTGGAATTAGGAATACTGTCACTATCAAACTATATACGCGCTGGGTCCTTGTCCATTTGACAAGGGTTCGGAAGTTCTAAATAACGTTTGAACCCGATTGGTGCAAACGTTCTTCAGGGCGGGGCTTGTCGGTAAAGCTGAAGTACCTCGGGCTCGGCTAGCCAGCGTAGAAACGGGTCACCGAAGCTCGGCAGAGCTAACACCTTCCAAATGCCTATGCGAGTTATTTGCATGTATAGAATGTAGATCTAAAAATACATGGAAACAACTCAATTTGTAAGAAGCGGCCGCGTGGTCCCGTTTGGTTGGTTGCACACACACACACACATGGGAGACATTGGCTTTAATCGTATGAAAAATCATGCAAACATCAAAAAATTATAGTGTTTTAGGTCGGGATGATGTCAGTTATCCATTAAAATTATTATTTCATTATTTTTTTTACAAAAATACGTATTTTTCCTGTATTTCGAAAATGCATTTTTTTTCTCTAAAGAATCCAAAAATATATTGTTATTTCAATATGAGTATCAAATGAACAGGTTTTTTCATACATTTCGGATGTAATAACAACATTTTTAGAAAATACTCCAAATTTTCACTAAACTACGTTTTTTTCGAAAAAAATACTCAAAATTTCAATTTTTACAATGTGGGTATCAAACGATAGGGATTTTTCATACATTTCGAATGTAAAAACAACATTTTTTGAAAATACTCAAAATTTACACAAAACTACGTATTTCGGAAAAAACGATCGGGATTTTTTCATACATTTCGAATGTAATAACAATATTCTTTGAAAATACTCCAAATTTTCCCAAAACTACGTATTTCCGAATAAAATACTCAAAATTTCCGTTTTCACAATGTAGGTATCAAACGATCGGGATTCATTCATACATTTCGAATGTAATAACAACATTTTTTGAAAATACTGAAAATTTTCACAAAACTACGAATTTTTGAAAAAATACTCAAATTTTCGTTTTTACAATGTGGCTATCAAGCGATCGAGATTTTTTCATACATTTCGAATGTAATTACATCATTTTTTGAAAATGCTGAAAATTTTCACAAAACTACGTATTTTTGAAAAACTTCTCATAATATTAGTTTTTACAATAAGGGTATCAAATAATCGGCATACATCTTGTAAAAAACGGAAATTTGGAGTATTTTTTCAAAAATACGCAGTTTTGTGATTTTTTTAGTATTTTCATTTTTTTTAATAACTTTCGAAATGTATGAAAAAACCCTGATCGTTTGATACCCACATTGTAAAAACGAAAATTTTGAGTATTTTTTCGAAAATACGTAGTTTTGTGAATTTTTTTTGTATTTTCAAGAAATATGGTTTTTACATTCGAATTGTATGAAAAAATCCCGATTATTTGCTACCCATATTGTAAAAACTAAAATTTTTAAATAAAATACAAAAATACGTAGTTTTGTGAAAATTTTAAGTTTTTTTCTAACATTCGAAATTTATGCAAAAATTTCGATCGTTTGATACACATATTGTAAAAATTGAAATTTTGAGTATTCTTTTTTTCGAAAAAACGTAGTTTTGTGAAAATTTGGAGTATTTTCTAAAAATGTTGCTGTTACATCCAAAATGTATGAATAAAACCTGATAATTTGATACCCTTATTGCAATAACAATATATTTTTGGTTTCTTTAGAGAAAAAAATGCCTTTTCGAATTACAGGAAAAATACGTATTTTTGTGAAAACTATCATGAAATAATAATTTCAATGGATAGCTGACATCATAACACTATAATTTTTTGATGTTTGCATGATTTTTCGTACGATTAAAGCCAATGTCTCCCATATAGCCAAAATTCCATAAGCTCTGTGCCTCGGTTATGCACGCCTCGGTTTTGCATCCCCCATATGCGGTGCTAAACCGAGGCATGACTGTATATGTATTCAATTAAAAAGCTTATAAACTTAGTTAACTACATATAAACCTTGTTTTTTTTGGATCTGTATCAGCAACCTTAGCGATGGTACATTTTACGTAAAAATAAAATTTGAACACTTTAAAACTGATTTTAACAAGAAGAACTATGACTGTCAAGTCACTCCGGAATTCAAAAGAAGAATTTTCTACGTAACTATTTTTTAAGCACCATCTTTTCTTTATATAGTGAATGGACCTCGTGTGGCCTACCCCAGTACATGTTTCAAAAATAATAATCTTGAGAAGAACCTAACCAGTTGGAAAATATTCCAAAACTAAATTGAAATCCTATCAATGTCACCCCGGTTTAAGGTATTTAAATAACACACAAATAGATGCTGAAAAATATTTTTTGCAATTCCGTCGTGAAACTACTTAATTTCCCTGTCATTCTCGAGCGACAAAAAATCCTATCCCATGAAAATAATTAGGGAAAATCGAGTTCAATTTGGACTGAGTTTTTACCCATTTTTGATTGAATAAGTTGCAAATTTCGATATTCCAGAAAATTGCACAAAAAAAACTTTCATGATATATGTTTTCATAAAGGCATTTGAAAGACCTTTCCGATTGAAGGCCCTATCAAACACATGATCATTCGAGTATTAAGTATACACTATACAACTTTTAGTAGACGCATCTCAAATCTTGAAAAAGAAATTGATTTTTCTTTTGGGGTCAATTTATTACGACACAATTTTCATAAACATTTCACACATTGATTGAATTAATAAGGCTATCCTCAAGGACATTGCAACAGTTGATATCCAATTTCGTAACAGTAAAAGTTCACCGCACGTGCATTTTTTATCACTGACATTTCATAACGACCAAAAGGAGGCAGATAAAATCGAAAAAGATAGAGCCCGATAGCATACAAAGTGGAAAAGGGGAGAAACTCCGTGCAACGTCCATTTGTGATAAAAATAGCACCGGGCCCAGGAACGAACTCTCACTTTTGCTGCGTTTGTGCGCGTAAAGAGTGTATGTGTGAATGGGTGCGTATGTACACGACCGTATGTGTGTCCGGCTAATGGGAAGGGGGTGGGGACAAATATGCCATTCGATCCATTTTCCCCGAAACCCGGGCACTTCACCTTGGGTGATCATCCCTCGGTAATGGAAAAATCCATTGGAAAATGAGAAATATTTTCATTTTCTTGGTCTGTTTAATATGAAAATTAATTTGTCATTTATATTGAAATTTTATTGAAAAACTCAAAAAAAAATTAAAAAAAAAACTTTATCAAGATGTGTAATTTTGGCGTGGAATTCACGAACGATGACGGGACGACCTTTGTTCGGCGCGGTGTCGGATCAAATCGACCTGCCATCAATTACCTTTTTGTCAATCATCATCATCAGTGGTATCAATCCCCCCTCCCCATCATATGCACATGTACACACCCACCCCGCGCACACGTACGCGCTTCATATTTACTTGAGTACGGTTCGAATTTCGGCATCGGTTTTTATGACTTTTGCAGAATCATGATTGTATGATGATGGGCGGACCATAATCGAAGGGATCAGGTGGAATGAATATTTGAAATAAATTTGCCGGAGTCAAGTTACCGCACTTAGCCGGTGAATCAATTTTGCATATTTTGATAAAATACATTGATTTCTCATTTCAAAGGTTAATAGGGCTTAGCAAACATAAGTTTTCTATAGAATTGTCCAGATTGAAACTAAGAAACTTAGTTGAAATTTACAATCAAGATACAAAAAAACATAAACAACCTTTTCCGATTGATAGTATTAAAAATTGTAATTTTTCAATTATGAATCACTAGTAAGTTTTTTTTCACTTATTTTTCTTACTCTTGATAATCTTTTAGTTAACTACAATACACTGAAACCCCCGTGTACTCGCAGGCGTTACGCTTTTTATTTGGTTGATTTTTTTGAAAACAATCTAATGAAAGCAAACTTTCGTTTGAAGTCAATTTAAAGATCTGGCCAAGACGTATAAATTATTTTTAAAAGATTGCAGAGAATTCGACGAAATACAAAGCGTAATGCCTGAACGTAAACAGGGGTTTTAGTGTAATTGCTCCAAAATGTATGAACTGAAATGTGACAAACACTTCAAGAGAATTTATTGTAACTTGATTATTTACCAATAAAACCGAATTGCGAATTGAACTCAATATTATATTATCAATCAGGAAGATTTTTTTTTAATTTGTGGAAAATTTTCCTTAGCGGTCAAATCAATGAATAGAGTGCAATGATTTTTGAAGAAGGTTTTTGAAGCAAATAATAAATGCATAAACTACGCGTATCTCGTTCGAACCTGATAGGTCGTTGAACCGGAATGCTTGTTCTTTCACTCGCTGCAATTGCATTTTCCGCCATTCAAAATAAAAGTTAGTAGAATTAATCAATAATTAATGTTAAAGTACTTAACACGACACGCGTCACAGTTATTGAATTTAACACTTGCGAATTCTCGACTTATTTATTTTCTAGATTATTTTGTATTTATAACTTCATCTTTGCGTTAACTAAAAAAATGAATCGTTTTGGATTAAAGGATCATCGCATGGATCATATCTTTCCACAGCCGGCTGTCTAAGATTAGATCTCAAACAAATATTCGCGCCGGGATAAAAATATAAAATACACTGAAATAATAATAACACGCCCTCGGCAGCAGCATCCGACTGCTTGCTTTGAGAATAAATTTTCAACCCTGTTAAAATAATAAAACCCCACTTAATCTAACCGGGAATTGTCTCAACAGCAGCATCCGATTGCTTGCCTTGAGAATAAAAATCTAACAGTTAACTTCATTTATGCCAATGGTCGTATCGCTTGCTTAGGGCGAATCCCAGACCTTTACCCATCACAACTACCAACTCCACGCGACACTTACGCATCCTTGTTGTTTAAATTCGATTAAATTTGATCACACGGTCAGTTTGATCGAGTTCCACAATAAGGTTGGGAAAAAGAGCCTGCGGTTTCGCTACCTTTTTCTAAGTAAGTTCAGCATCAACACTTCCCGTGCTCCTAATCCTTATTCCTCTCCCGGTGTATGGTGGAGATGGGAGCGGCCAGCAATGGATGGCTTTCATGGTGCTACATGTCCTGTACTGGTAGAATTGGTTTTAATTCCCTCTAATCAATTCCTAAGCAACCTGGGCTGGACAATTATCACACATACA
The DNA here is from genome assembly GCF_016801865.2 of Culex pipiens pallens. Lineage (NCBI taxonomy): Eukaryota > Metazoa > Arthropoda > Insecta > Diptera > Culicidae > Culex > Culex pipiens. The sequence goes on from NC_068939.1 coordinate 123,969,346, forward strand.
TGACGAAATCCAGTCTGCAACCCGCTAAGATCACCATCTCCATGCGAATGCGAATGCGAATGCGAATGCGAAAATAATAAATGCATAATTTTAGCTGTTGTTAAGGCCGTTGCAAATATTTTCCAAAGTGTATGTTAGGCTGCATCTCAAAAACGATGCACTCAAACAAAATAATCTGAAAAGTAATTTTCGAAAATAGTTTAACGTTAAAAACTGAAGTCAACCATTTTGTGGAGTAGAATTTCTATTTTCAAAAAGCACAATTAAAAAAAAAACATCAAAACTCTATATTTTTAATTTTTGATATGTTTTAGAGCAGGGGTGCCCAAAGCATGGCCCGCGGGCCAAACGTGGCCCGCGAGATCATTTTTTGTGGCCCGCGGACCCATTTTGAATGATCATGAAAAATGGCCCTTTGTCCATTTGTAAAGTGATTTTATTTTTTTTTTTAATTTTGGTTTATTTTTAACTATGTTATTCATGTTATTTTTTTTATTATTTTTTAATATAAAACCATTGATTTACCCATATTTTAATCCCCATTATATGACACAAATATATTGTTCAAAAATCTTTCTAATTGAAACACTATCACACGAATCAATGTGAGTGCAAATAGTAAATTTCGTCAAAATTTTCTTCAAACTTTTTCGGAAATGTTATATGAAACATACAAATTGACTGACTAGAATACTGTAATAAAAGTAAAAAATATGTCTATTCCATATCAATTTAACAGTCAAAATTACCCTTTTAATGAACTGAGCCTCAAACTTAATTTACACCACTTCTACCTCGGGATTCGAACTCATGAAAGGTGACAGTTGAATCTAACTGATTATCATCCAATTCAGGCAGACAAAAGTTTTTAAAATTCAGAAGAATAAGGTTGTTGCAAATATTTTACAAAGTTTTTATCCAATCTCATTTTTTTTTTATTTTAGTGTATTTTCAATTCACAGTACCGCAAACAGTTTTATTCATTCTATTTTGTTAAATCTTGCATTATTTTGGAATTAAATGATTACAAATCTGTACGGGTGTATAATGCATTTTCCAACATTTTTTTCATTGAAATGTTTCAGAATTTCAATTCTGGCTAGTAATTACAATTTTAATATATTTCAAAAAAAAATCCCTCTCTCAACCATGCCCAGAATCGAAGGACAAAAACTTTTGATTTATTACACAAGATAAAATGACGCCGTTACATATTTTTTTCAGATTTCATGTCACCATTTTCAAAACATAAAAAAAATATCAGTGATAACACAAGTATTTTCAACAAAATACCATTTTATCAAATACCTTAAACAACAAAATCAACAGATTTAATGAAAACTGTAATTTTCTGTTCTGAAAATGTTCAAAAAAAAATATCAGAAATTTTGCAGAAATAAACTTAAGGCGATAGATGTTTTTTGTCTTATAAAAAAATAAAATAACGTTATTCCTTTTCTTAATAAACTATTTTGTACATTTGGCCCGCAAGTTCATTTGAGCTTCAAATTTGGCCCGGCATCCAAAAACTTTGAGCACCCCTGTTTTAGAGGACAAAAACTTATTTTTGAAAATTGTGCTTTTTGAAAAATTGAGATTTTGGATATTTGAAATTCTGTGAAAAAAATAGTTTTTTTTTAAATAAGGCCGTCGCAAATATTTTTCAAAGTTTTTGTCGCCTACTCCTTCAAAATTTGTCCGAAAAATCAGAGAGCAAAAACATATTTTTTCAAAAAACTTCAAAATTTCAATTCAAACAGAAGTTAAATCAACTGAAAACAATCTAAAATGCATTTTTCTGCATTGATAATCATATTTAGCATGTTTGGGCTGGATTTAAAATATTTTGAATTTTTGTGAAGTTCCAATGCACAGAACCGCAAAAACTTTTTTTCTTCGCGAAAAAAAAAATCGTCAATACTTAGATATTTTGGAAACTAATGATTGCAAAACAACTGGACAGGTGTATAATGCATTTTAAAACACTTTTTTCATTCAAATGTTGAAACCATGGCTCGTAATAGTAGTTTATGCAACAAGTTGCAAAAAGAGGATTTTTTCAGCACGAGTCGTACATTTATCCAACGAGGTTCACCGAGTTGGATAAATACGACGAGTGCTGAAAAAATCAAGTTTTGCAACGAGTTCCATACAACATTTTTTGCAATTTCGAAAAACACCCATTGAGTGAAATTTTAAGTCAAATTTTCATGTATTTTGTCAATAAATCGTTTAAATCAAAAAAATGTTGAAAAGTGTTACTTTTCGAAACAAGTGCTGAAAAGTCCAACTTTTCAGCACCTATTTTAGTGCTGAAAAGTAGAACTTTTCAGCATTTATTTTAAAAAGTGTTGCTATTCGATTCTGTTATTTTTGGTACAGAAAAGTAGGCTATTTCGTCGTTCAAGAATGACAGGAAAAGTAAGTAGTTTCACGACGGAATTGCAAAAATTAAATTTTTAAACTTTTTTTCAAAGTTATGGTTTATTCAAAATTTGAAAAAAGAAATATATTTACAAAAGAGTTTTTCAAATTAAAATTTGTGTTTTTTACCAATATTTTATATGACCCCAGATTTTTTAGGAAAATGTTGAAGGGAGGTATTTGCTATTAAATGAGCGGCAAATGTTTGCCGCAAATTAAAACATATTTTACTAAATCTCTAAAATGTCCAGATGTTCAAAAGCAAGTCGCCCCTATTTTTCTTCGAAATCTGTGATACTTAAATCGATTCAAGCAGCAGCATGTCTCTTAATTTTTAACTGCTGAGTAAAGGGATTTTTTTAACTTTAAGTACGCAATTTAATTGCATCCAATTATACATTAAATTCGTTTGTCTCCAGAGTTCCATCTGTTCATGTTATGTTTCAAGGTTATACCACCGTCACGAGGTATCGAACAATGAATGAACTTTGGAGTCATAATCAGGGACAAAAATTACCCTTCACAAAATTGTGAAATCAATTCTTTCATTTAAACAGTGAAAAACAATCGTTTTTGGTGCTCAAGTTTTCATTATTCAACAATCTTCAGAATTCATTGTGCACTATTTGTATAAAAAATATATATTTTCATGATATAATTGCGCTTACGTTTTGGCTTACGTGGTATTGAAAGCTCAAGAATTTATTTATAATCCCCCATGCACCAGCAACATTCTATGAAGCTGTCTTTTTCACCCAACTTTCACTCTTAGATTTCCGAATGCCTTGACGAGGGTGCTGATCTTTGGGAAACCCCAACTCAAACACGTACGAGCCCAAACAAGAAGTGTCAACCCCAAATTGATATGTTCGACAGGCTCACCTTTCAATCGTCATGTTTATGTTCGGTGACCTAAAGGTGTTAAGGGTCATGTTGACCCATCCTTCACCGACTTTGGGCAGGTCCAGTTCGAGCCTCTTTTCAAGTTTGTGTGTGAGTGTGTGACATCATCATCGATTTCCTTTAGTTGAATTTGCCATCACATTTTCCCGGTGGAAGCAGACTTTTCCAGCGATAATGGAACTTCAACCACATAATTTTGGTTATGTGAAGTTTAGCTTGCACTGCCATTCAGTATAGGGAAGTTCACAATTACACAGCGTGCAACATCATGCAACCCCACACTATCTACACGTTGCCACATCATACAGCACAAAGCACTCTCATTTTCATTGATGGGAAACCTTCTTCCTTCTCACTCTCCAGAGTCTGGCATCCTGGCGAGGACCAGACTCTGGGGAGTGCTGGAGAAAATGTTTGTACACGCTTAAAGTGTCTTGCAAAGACTTTAAAACCATTTTTATCATATAATTATTTTTTTAATAAGTCAAACATAAAATTTCAATTATTTTTCTAAACATAATAAAAATAAGTTGAGTATTTTGCTTTAATTCCCAACATTTAGAGTGTACACATTTCCAAAACGAGGGAAAACCTGGAAAACGCACCACGATGGTTTTCCCTCATTCGTTTATGGCTCGGCACCTGATGGCATCCCGAATGGAGCGCAATACGAAGCAGCTTCCAGTGCTACTACACTCCCTGAGATGAGATACTAAAAAGCGAACTGTCGAAGTTCCGCAGAGAGGGAGAGACAAAATAATGGGAGAGGATTTTTCACGACGCTGAGTTCGGGAAAGCACGTTCTACGCACGCAACGTGGTTCTACCAAACTTGGAAAGCTTTTTTATTATTACTCTCGTAAACTGGCAGCGCGACAATGGAAGGCAGCCTGTTGCTTTCGGAGAAGGGTGTTGCGATTTTGGGGCAAGATGGAGCGTATGGGCAATATTGTTTAAGTCTGAAGAAAATTTAAAAAAAATCAAGAAATCTTGAATGCTGTAAAAATTCAAGCAAATCGTGTTTTGGAGATGGATCGTCTTTCACTCTGTTATACTCCATTGGATTTTCATACTATGATTTGTTTTAACCAGATTATCAATAAATTTATTGTAAACCTCCTTTTCGAAGTGCTTAGAAAGTTGAATCCATGGAGAGCAATTTGGTCTTCTACAATTGTAAGCAATTTAGTAGTTTGACGTATGGTTTGGAAAATTTCAAAATCTACGGTAAGTTGACGTTTCCATATCAAAGGAAAAAAAACAACTGTATATCAGCTCAGCAAGTTTTCTTAGTTGATTGTAGATGACGGCCGTAAGTTGCGTACTTTTTCTATGTAACTTATCTATTTTCCTTAATTAACAATTCTAAGCTAAGTGATTGTAGATAGGCCATAAATCGAATAATTTAGCGAGGATATAACGTAACTGGAATTTTTTTGATGTATAATGTTCTGGGGTTTACTTGTATCCTTCACAAGTTATCGTAAAAAGTGCTTTCTTGTGAATGATAGATAAAAATTTCCACGTTGTCTCTTCCAAATGTTATCAAAAAAAGTTAGGGGACAAAAAATTTAGATGAAAATAACAAAAGAATAAAATATATGTACAAAATTTATGTAAAAAAAGGTCAAGACAACATTTTACGATGGTTCAACTATGGTCCCCTTGGGAGCGAGCTGAATCAATTGTACAACGCTATAATCATATCGGGCATTTTAAATATGTTTACAAATGTTCAATTTTTAGACCTCAGATTGGAAATGTAACGTCTAACTTGGGGAAAATAAATATTGTTATAATAAATGATTTTTTTAGTTTTTTGACAATAACAAAATGATAACATTTTATACAGCATTTTGTGATACTTTTGCCCAACAATTGAAAAAAATTAGCTTGAAAATTTGGTTGTTTTTGTGCGTTAACATCCTTCGACCTTCCGAAGTTTGATTATTTGAACGTTTATTTTAAAAATAAACTTTGGATAAGCGCATCATAGTAAAATATTTTGACGTTTTTATTATTTTCTGCGACCCCATTTGATTGCCTGTTACATTCCCAAATGCATTTTCTCTACATTTTTCATCCCCATATTGGCTGCAAGTTTCTTAATAACTTTAAAACATTTTCAAGTACATATTTGAGATTTCGAAAGCTGTTAGGACCTACCAAACTCAAAATGTTATGGAACATTGTTTTGACTTCATTCGAACAAGAGCACTAACATGTCTAAGATTTTGGGTTAACGAAGTTTTCACCAGTTTTCCAACGTTCTTCCTGATGCAATTAGATTTTTTCAGTTATTGGTTTGTTTCTCAGCTGAGCAATTCTCTGAGAGTTCGGTCATTCGATTTTTTTTAGTATTTTTTAATCCGGCTTTAACTTTTTTGGTGCCTTCGATATGCCCAAAGAAGCAATTTTGCATAATTAGTTTGTCCATATAATTTTCCATACAAATTTGGAAGCTTTTAGAAGGATTCTTTTGATCGATTTATTGTCTTCGGCAAAGTTGTAGGTATAAGGTATTAAGGACTACACTGAAAAAATTATACACGGTAGAAAAATTTTAGTGATTTTTAATATAGCTTATTGTCACTAAAACTTGATTTGCAAAAAAACACAATTTTTATATGTTTTAGAGGACATCAAATGCCAACTTTTCCCAAATTTCCAGAACGGCCAAAAAATCTTTGAGCGAGGTATGAATTTTTGAATCAATGCTGATTTTTAAAAAAATCGAAATATTGGTTGCAAACATTTTTCAACTTCATTTTTCGATGTAAAATCAAATTTGCAATAAAAAATTACTTTTGCGAAATTTCAATAAAAAGCACCGTTTTGAAGTTATAGCCATTTTTAGGTAACTTTTTTGAAAAAAGTTGAAATTTTATTCTTGATTAAAAAAAATTTTTTTTTTTTTGAAGAGATCATAAAAGTTCACAAATGTTTTATATTTCAACATTGAAAATCAGACCATTCGTTGCTGAAAATGAATAACTGTGACTATTTTCAAAAAAGTTACCTAAAAATGGCTATAACTTGAAAACTGTGCACTTTATCAAAATTTCACCTAAGTACGTTTTGATTGCACATTCGATTTTACACTGAAAAATAAACTTGAATAATTTTTACGTCCAATATTTCGATTTTTTCAGTTTTGATTCAAAAAATCATAACTCGGTCAAGGAAATTTCTGAAAAGTTGGCATTTGATGTCATCTAAAACATATCAGAAAACAAAAAAAATAAATAAAAATAGTGTTTTTTCGCAAATCAAGTTTTAATGACAAAAAGTGAAATTAAAAATCACCAAATTTTTTTTACCGTGTATAATTTTTTTTCAGTGTAGTCCTTATCCATACCTACAACTTTGCCCAAGGCAATCGATAAAAAAAATTCCTTCCGAAGATACAGATTTTCGAATTTTCATAAATCATTTTTGTATGGGCAGCTACCAAATTTGTTTGAAAATTATATGGACAAACTAATGATGCAAAATGGTTTCTTTAGGCATACCAAAGGGACCAAAAAAGTTTCAGCCGGATTAAAAATTACAATTAAAGAAAAAAGACCGATTTCGTAGATGTTTTCACTGTATGTACAATTTTGATAACGCGAGCTAATTGCAAAAATACTAAATTAAGACGTTTGTGATGAAATAAAACAATAACTTAAACGAACTAAACCAGCGGCGTGCCTTCCGATCAACGGTGATAAATAAAAGAAGGACCGCTACTCGCAATAGAATTAAAATAGCGATCAAAGGAAATGTTGTTGTTGTTTATTTTATTAACGTGACTTTAACCTAGAGGGGTCACGGTTTGCATAAGGGACCCGGACATCATTTTCATTGAAATATCTGAGATCCGGCCTCCAAAAAGTGTATAAACAACACTTAAGTGCTAATAATTTTTGAAAGGGTTGTCAGATCTTCAATGTTTTTGGCTCATTGGAAAGGTCTTTCTAATACCTTTCTGAAAATGTATAACATGATAGGTTTTCTTGCAATAACCACCCTTTTTTCAATCTTCCGGACATACGCCAAAATCGTTTTTTAGCATAACTTTTGAAGTACTTAACTAAACTTGCTGATTTTAAATAGAGACCTATGGGACCCCAAGACGGATCGAATGAGACTAATACGATCAAAATCCATTCATCCAGTACAGAGATAATCGAGTGACAATTTTTTTGTCCACCCACCTACACACATCCACACAGACATTTGCTCAGAACGTGATTCTGAGTCGATATGTATACGTGAAGGTGGGTCTACGAGGTCAAATTAATAAGTTCATTTTTCGAGTGATTTTATAGCCTTTCCTCAGTAAGGTGAGGAAGGCAAAACAGGACTGCGCGTCCCCACAGGCACCGCACTCAGTTTTTATTGTCAACAATAAATTCCTTAAAAATCCGTATCATACGAAAAAATCCGTACAAAAATCCAACCTGTAAAAAATCCGCGAAGAGAGTCGAAATTTCGTAGAGTTGGCAGCCTTATTTTTGACCGAGCAATTTGATATCGGTTCCTTGAATCACTGACCGGAAATTGGTATCATAATTCAGCAATAAGGAATCGGGGTTTCTAGAGAGCTGGAGTTCAGATTCGGGTCCGAAGTCCAAGTCGGCAAGTTTTGAAAAGCTGGAGTTAATGTTAACTAATTTGGAAAAAAAAACCCTCAAAAGGTAAAGTCTCAACCCCACTGCCCCAACCGACTGTTGACTAGCGCGACATTCGCACTCACCTCACCACAGAACTTCACCAAACCAGGAATAACAGAGAGCGGTTCCGACCACATTCGTGTTCCCAGTGAATCGTATTACTTGGGAGAGCGAGTATAGCAAGTGTATAAAAGATCCCACCGGTGGTCGCTCTCCAGTCATTCGTTCGGCGCCCTCGGTACTGTAAAAATCGGGAAGAAAAACTCGAGAATTTCCCATGCGCGCGCGTGGCTATAAGCTCGCTGAGTTATTACTGTGGAATAGCCGGAAAAGGAAGCGGGAGGGGAACGAAGAAGTGGGGCCTCACCTGCTGCTACTCCAGGGACAGACTCCTCGACCTACTCAGCCAGATCAGAGCGGGTTGAGACGCATTGTTTTCGACGCCACCAGCCAGAAGAGCTCATCCCTTCGAGGAATCGTTGTAGTGATGCGCGTCTGAGGAAAAGTTCTTTGGAAGAGGATATCGTTGGTATCGCAGCGTGACCTTTTTTTGCGGAACAACTTCAGGACGACGACTCTGACTTGGAAAAGATCAACTTTGCCCGGAAAACGAAAGGATTATATGTACTTGATATTGTCGCTTTTCATTGCACAAACACAGACGATTGCTCGAGCTCGTCTTTCGTAGAATGTGATTATCTTGGAACGAATCGTGAAATTGTTTGTGAAGAATTTAGCCGAAGAAAAGCTCAAAAGGAAAAGTTTGCCCAGTTTGTTCTGGTCGCGGGGGGGAAAGCCACGTCCAGGCACGTGCCAGAACGTGGTGGTAAATGTAATAAATCTATACCATAACAGAAGGGAAAGTGAGAGAAAGTGAAACTTCAAAGCTCAGTTTTCCTGTCCTGCTGGAATGTGGTGAATTCTTCAACCAGCAAAAAAAATAATAAAGCAGCGTGGTCGAAACGAGAAAAACGACGAGGAAAATCAAAAATGATGATGAGGAAAAATCACGTTCGCAGCGGGGCCTGACTTTTCTGGTTGGAATTTAATACAGTGGAGCGTCCAACAGGGAAAAGAAATATCGTTTCACCGTTGACGAACGAAAAAAAGTCGTCGATGGGCCGAGCCCTCTGTGTGTGTGACTCGTCTTTGGAATTTTATTTTGGTGAATGACTTCAAAGATCGTTCTCTTTTTTCTGGCGGACCGAAAAAAGGTAGGTTTTTATTGTTCGTCAGAGTGAAGCAATGTTACACGTGGGATTTTTCTGATAAATTGCTCGGGAGATGATGTGTCTTTTGAGATTTGGATATTTAATTGAAAAGATTCTTTTTCAATTCACTGTGAATCGGCTGAAATATATTTTAAGATTCCAAAGAAGCGATTATTTTTTTATTGCACTAAATTATTTGTTTAACCCACCGGAGGTCGCGTACGTGTACTTTGTACACAGTTTGTAAGGGCACTTGTAAGAAAGGCAATATCAACATAGTAAAGCATTACATTCATACCTTAAATAAGAACCACAAATTAAAAATTGAGATTGCTAGCCAGGGTTTCAACATTTCAATGAAAAGAGTGTTTAGAAGGGCATTTCACACCAGTCCAGTTGTTTTGCAATCATTAGTTGATCAGATTACCAATTAATTTCACTTAAAAAAAACAACTTGCAGAAATATTTATACAAACTTTACGTTCGTTGGTCATCTGAGAACCCTTTTCATTAATAAAATAATGAATAATTGGCGAGTGTCATTTAGACTGACAAAAATGTAAAAAAAGAGTTTAAAAGTTTGGGTAGATCGACCTGAAGCTTTTGACGAACACTACACTACACTACACTTCCTTTAAATTTTATAATGTTTATTAAGTGCAACGTTTCAGAGGTCCTTAGTGCAAACGTTCGAGAATATTTTTAATACGACTTTAAAATTCCTGAGAAAATATAAAAAGAGGTAAGGTCACATCGTTAGATGATTTTTATTTAATTTATTCAATGTTATACAATTTATTTCATGCATGTACTAGAGCCAGAAGAAAAAAACAAATGATAAAAAAAGAATAAAATAAATCTTTGGTACAAGATTTCTGTACCGAACGATTTAAACACCTAAACTCCTAAGCTCGAGCAAAAAAGGGGAATTTTCCAAACATATTTTTTTTTCTCTCAAGCTTGGGAATTTAAGTGTTTCAGGAATATCATTTGTAAGTATATTGTATCTTGAATTTGAATTCAAAAATTCAAATAACTGTGATAGTTTGAAATTTTTGCTCTCATTCTGGAGTGGATAGACAAACAATGCAATGGGTCCATATCAAAAATTAAGTTAAAAAAATTGATTTTCTGAAAAATTGTGAAGATTCAAAGTTCAGATTGGAATTTTCCAAGTTCCAAATGGAATAATGTTGCTTTCGGTTTGGTTGATTACAGTTTTTATATATTATAAACAATCTTACTATCTCTAAGGAATATGAGTCAATGACGGTGTTACTTTCAAAAAATAATAATGCAGGGGCAGGTGGGGGGGGCAGAATCAACCAGGGGGGAAGAATGGGCCACCCTAGGATTTGGGCTTTACAATGGATTTAGACCAACTAAAAGGCAAGGGTCTTATAAAAGATCATCGAAACATCGAAAAGGACGTTTGAATTCGTTGTATTTTTCGAATTATGAGCAAATATGTAAATTTATTGACAAAACCACGCAAATGTTGTTTATTTCGAGGTTCTTAAATAAGCTATCTCGAAAGTTAGACTGTTTGAAAAAGTTTGTTCAATGTTTAGAATGCTAACAGGAGCTATTACGAAGGTAATCAAACTTCAACGGAACCTTCAAATCATTTAGAGGCTTGGTGGTGGAAGTGTTAAATTAAAATCCACTTGGGGGCAGAATGGGCCACCCTCATCCTGCTTTATAAAAACAATCAAAAGTTATGAAATTTTGATAAAATTGATTATTTTACTTCTGGTAGCTTCACAAATCACGTTTAATGTAACATTAGTTGATTTTTTAATTGTTTAGATGCTTGTTTGTAAAAATAGTGTCTTTTTTCGACATATTTACACTATTTTCAAAAATCTTTGTTTTGTTAAGTAACTATTTTTATAAAAGTGATCAAATTTCATGGAAACTATGTTGAAAAGGTCCCTCAAGTCATTTCTTATCACCCTTCAACGTTGTATTAGAAGAAATGGCTTGTTTTCTAAGTTGGCCCATTCTGCCCCGCACCCTGTTAAATTAGTCGAGAAAACTTGTTTTAAAAAAAAAATGAAGTTGACTTAATAGCTGTCGGCCACCATTGTTAGTACCAACCACTAGTGTCTTCCTTTTTATCTACAAGGACTTCGCCGCCCTGGGCTCCTAAGTGTTTGAGTACGGCACGGAGCGACGGCGCCGAATATCCATATTTACACAAAGAATTTTAGAGCGCCCGCCGCGGGATTCGAACCAACAACCTCTGGATTGTGAGTCCAGTGCGCGGTCCGATTGATCCACACGGGCGGAACTTGTTTTTTAAAGTGGCTCTAAAATTGTTTTTAGCGCAGCCCTGATAAGGCTGCCTACCGAAAAAGAGGATCGCGAATGGCAAGAAGGCTAGAAATCCGGAACAAACGGCAGAAGCCCATAGAAAAGCAGACCACCGATTGGCGACTCGGCTCTTGGAACTGCAGGTCTTTAAATTTCTTGGGTTTCGAATTCGCCTTAGCGAAGGAGTTGCAACCTCACAACTTCGATGTTGTGGCACTGCAGGAGGTGTGCTTGGAGGAGGAGCAGGTGCTCGACTGGCCAGGTCGGCAGACCAATTCCCGTTTTTATCTGAGCGGCGGCAAGGACAAGAAGCTGGGTACCGGCTTTATCGTGCGGGGCAAGATGCAGGATCGCGTGTTCGGCTTCACGGCGATCAGCGAGCGGGTGTGTAAGTTGAGGATAAGAGGCCGTTTCTTCAACTACAGCATCATCAACGTGCACTGCCCCCACGAAGAAAAGACCGATGATGAGAAGGAAGCATTCTACGCGACGCTGGAGGAGGTGTACGACGGCTGTCCGCGGCAGGATGTAAAGATCATCATTGGGGACATGAACGCTCGGTTCGGAAGGGAGGAAATGTTTCGACCGACAATAGGCCCAGAAAGTCTACATGCGGTCACGAACGACAACGGCCAACGCTGCATCGACTTCGCAGCCTCCCGTGGAATGGTGGTCAGGAGCACCTACTTTCCTCGCAAGGACATCCACAAAGCCACCTGGACATCACCTGACCAACGGACGAAAACGCAAATCGACCACGTCCTGATCGACGGCCGATTCTTCTTGGACGTAACGCACGTGCGCACCTTTCGCGGTGCGAATATTGACTCGGACCACTACCTAGTTGGAGTTGACATGCACTCAAAGCTGTCGACGGTGTACAACCAACGCCGAAGCCGGCGGGCCCCTCCGTTCAACACCGCGCCAACGGGGAAGTGGCCCACAGTTACGCGCAGCAGCTGGAAGCGAATCTGCCAGGTGAGGAGGAACTTGGCGCAGCCTCGCTCGAAGATGGTTGGAGCCGTATTCGCTCAGCCATCGGCAGTGCAGCGGAAGCCACACTGGGTAGTGCGATCCGAGTCAGTCGGAATGATTGGTACGACGACGAGTGCCAACAGATTACCGCCGAGAAGAAAGCAGCTTACGACAAGAAGCTGCACAAGGCGACGAGAGGGAACGTGGAACGATACAGGCAGGCTCGGAATCGGCAGGTCGCGGTCTTTAAGCTTAAGAAGCGCCAGCAGGAAGACCGGGATTGCGCAGAAATGGAGCAGCTATTCCGAGCTAACGAAACGCGGAAGTTTTACGAGAAGGTGAACCGGTCCCGCAAAGGCTTCGTGCCGCGAGCCGACGTGTGCAGGGACAGTGGTGGAAACCTGATCGTAAACAAGAGCGAGGTGTTGGACAGGTGGAAGCAGTACTTCAACGAGCACCTCAACGGCGATGAAGCGAACGGAGACGGCGATGGAGTCAACCTTGGAGCGCCCGCAGCTGATGAACAGTTCCCAGCACCTGATCTAGAGACGGTGAAGAGGGAGATCAGGAAGCTGAAGAACAACAGAGCTGCCGGAAAGGATCGGTTACCCGGTGAGCTCTTCAAATATGGAGGAGAGAAACTAGCGAGGGCGCTTCACTGCGTGATTTCCAAGATCTGGGAGGAGGAGAAGCTACCGGAGGAATGGATGGATGGTGTCGTGTGCCCCATCTACAAAAAGGGCGATAAGCTGGACTGCGGCAACTACCGCGGCATTACGCTTATCAACGCGGCCTACAAAATCCTCTCCCAGATCCTCTGCCGTCAGCTGTCACCCCACGCAAGGAGGTTCGTGGGGCCCTACCAAGCGGGCTTCACTGGCGCGCGCGCCACCACGGACCAAATATTTTGTCTCCGACAGATCCTCGAGAAATGTCGTGAGTACAATGTGCCCACACATCACATCTTTATCGACTTCAAGGCAGCCTATGATACAGTCGACCGCGAGCAGCTATGGCAGATTATGCACGAGAACGGATTCCCGGATAAACTGACTCGGCTGATCAAGGCTACCTTGGATGGTGTGATGTGTCACGTGCGTGTTTCGGGGGATTTAGCGGAACCCTTTGGATCACGCCGAGGGCTGCGGCAAGGTGATGGCTTATCCTGTGCGCTTTTTAACATCGTTCTTGAGGGCATCATTCGAAGGGCGGGCATCGAAACGAGTGGCACGATCATGAACAAGTCCTACCAGCTGCTTGCTTTTGCCGATGACATCGACATTGTAGCAAGAAACCTGGAGACGGTGAAAGATGTCTACACCCGACTGAAGGTACAAGCAAGGCGTGTAGGACTTGGCATGAATACGACGAAGACGAAGTACATGAGAGGAAGGGGTTCGAAGGATGTCGGCCCCCCAAGTCTCACCCCTCTAACTGTGGATAGTGATGAGTTGGAGGAGGTGAGCGAGTTCGTGTACTTGGGATCGCTGGTAACCGCCGACAACGACACCAGCAAAGAGATCCGGACTCGTATTTTTGCTGGGAATCGTGCGTACTTCGGATTACGGAAAACTCTCACTTCGGATCGAGTGCAACGCCGCACGAAGCTGACGATGTACAGAACACTGATCAGACCGGTAGTCCTCTATGGCCACGAGACCTGGACGATGCGGCAGGAGGACGAACGTGCCCTTGGAGTTTTCGAACGGAAGGTGCTACGAACGATCTACGGTGGAGTGCAGGTGTCTGACGGAGTGTGGCGACGACGCATGAACCACGAATTGCACGCGTTTCTTGAAGAACCGACCATCGCCACCCAGGCAAAGATCGGGAGGCTCAGGTGGGCCGGCCATGTCGCCCGAATGGACGAAAGCCAGCCTGTCAGACTGCTATTTGACCGCGCTGAACCAGCTGGCGGAACAGGCAGAAAAGCAGGGAAACCGCGCGCACGGTGGGGAGATCAAGTGAATGGTGATATCCGGAAGATCTGTAACCTGGGAAATTGGAGAGTAGCAGCACAAGACCGAGAAAGATGGAAGCGTCTTCTTGCTACAGCACGCGTACCTGGTGCGCTATGCTGATTGGTATGTATGTAAAATTGTTTTAAGAAAAATTTTTGTATCGACCAAGTATACAACATTGAAGGGAACATTCCAAAGCATAAGCTTACTGCACTGGATTCATAAATTTGCATGTTTTTCCCTCACGCAGAAAAATAAGGCATATTTGAATCAACAAAACTTTTTGTTGATTTGAAAATCATGATTTTTGTTGAATCAACGCTAAACGTCAAAGCAGCTTTTTCAAAACAACAAAAGACTTTTGTGGAATTGAGAAAATCAAGGTTTGTTTCAACGCAAAATCGGCGTTGATTATATTCAACAAACATTTTGTTGATTCAAACCTCGTACAGGCTGATTCTACAAAACATTTTTCGGCGTGATGGTTTTCGGTACATTCTACTTAGGTGGACCTTTCTGCCCCCCTTCTCAGAAACTAGGGGAAATATACCCATTTTAATCACTCTAAGCCGTTAGACCAATTCTCATCACTTTTGCCATTTTCCGCTATTAAATCAACATTTTCAGATGTATCAACAATGGAGAGTTGCTTGCTCACTTTTATTTGAGCTATTTATTACTTTGGAACAGTCAAAAACACTTTATGAAAGCTGTTATTTATGATCAAAGTGCTGATAGGCCGATAATAGAAATAGGCTGAAAAGGGGTAAAGCTCCCCTAGTTGCTCAATTTCCAAAAATCTAGAGAGAAAATTGTAGGAAATTTTCTAATCTTTTCAAAAATACCTCAAAGTAGCTATAACGTGAAAACGGTACAGTTAATCAAAAAATCGATTTTGATTTAAGGCCATTGCAAAACAATTTCAAAGTTTATGTCGCCAAAAAATTTCGAAAATTGAAAAAATACGTATTTTGGGAATATACCCAAGTAACAATTTCAGTTTTGTAATAGTCTCTAAGAGTTTCTGTAGAATTCTTAAGAAAATTCAAATGAAATGCTTTATGGTCCTACATGCTGAGTTAAATACCAGTTAAATCAACATTAAATCCAAAATGGACTATTTTAGGAGGTTATCAAGAGTATTTTTGAGGAGCATGTTAAAACTTACCAGTTTTAATGTGTGCTTTATAAATACATTATAGAGCTCTTCAAAACAAGATTAAAACTGCTTGGCTTGGAAAAAGGTTTTCTTGAAGTCTGTAATTATTCTTGAATGCTATATCAGGGCATGAAGTATTTATTTATTTGTTTTGCAGTAAAACCAAAAGGTTGTATATCAGAGGGAATGACATACAAATTTACTTGATTAAAATAAATTATTCTTACACGCAAATACAATGACTGATGGCAGATGATAATAATTTGGCAATATTATTTATTGTAACTAAGAAATATTTGTTGAAGTTTATACTTATAATAAGCCACAACAGTTATGCCAAAAAAAATCATCGACCAATTTTCAAAGATAGCTCGAAAAATAAGTGTGAGCACTTTCAATTCCCTGAAAAAAAGTTGAGATTTTTTCAAAAACTAATAATTTTTGCTTGTTGTTGCTTCCAAATTCAATATGGCTGCGTTTTTTTGTCCCTTGCTTCTTTCAGCAATATGGCGAAATTCGATAAGTATAAATGCTCTTGATTAAATATATTTTAAATCTATTCATTCTTGAGCAGTTCTGCCCCAAAACTAGCCAGAACATACCAGATTTATAAAAGACTTATAAGGACTTTAATCAGAACCAAAACGTTTTATCATGGTTTTCTACAAGATTATATCGCACATGGCGGGACCGTAGCACATGCAACTTTTTCAGCTGCAAGTAGATCGCCTTCGTTGGTGGAGAAATTGAATTTCAAAATAACTGAATAAAAAACAGAAAGGTTTTTTTTTGCTTTTTAACGATATTTATTCATTCAAAAAACACACAGCATGAACACACATAAGATCACTTAATGAAGAACCAACTGACGCAACTTTATTCGTGTAGCTTTATAAACACTGTCCTTATTATCACTATTGTTAAGTGATCGTCACAACATTTACCGCAGTTTTTTTTTTTTACTTTTCCCTTCACTTACACAAGTAGACAGTACAAAAAGACCATATTATTGGTTGAAATAGTTATTCACAAAAAAAAAATACAAAAAACTGCAACAATAGCACAAATGACACCTTGAGCGCAACTGTCAATTATTGGGCGTAACAATACACAAAACTAGATCTGATGGGTTTTATCGAAGACTAATTTACGAATATAAAGTTTTATGGATAGCCTTTTGTATACCTTAAGTATTTATGCCAGTCCTTGTTAAATCTCAATAGTCTGCAGACATGTAGCAACACGGGAAAATGGCGGATAAGCATTTTGACTGCTGGAACTATTCTACAAGTTTCGATACAAAAGGTAACATTTTCACAAAACAAAAGCTGGCTTCCCGGTTACCTTTTAACACTACGGGTTTTGTTAAATAGTTACCTGTTGTTTCAGAATTTGCAAAACAGTTCCAGCTATCAAAATGCTTTTGCGACCTTTCCAAATGACGCTCCAGAAGTGTTCCCCAAAAACTATCAACCAAGCACACTTTATCGGAAATAAATTCATATTATTATTTTTTAATATAGAATTATTTCCCACAATGTAAGAACCGCAGGCAGAGTCGGATGTGTTTAAAGGTGAAATAAAAATTCACTAAATCTTTAAAAGCACTTTTTTGGAGCCAATTCCAAGGCACACAACAGTAATAACTATTTCAGGAAAATATTATATATTATTCTTTTCATCAAAACTAAAACACAATAAGAAACAACAAAAAGCCATTTTTATTACACCTTGAACGTAACAATGAATAATCTAACTGAATATTCATGAATAATTGTTTAGGGAACAGCTTCACGTTCTGCACAGAACGAAGTTGCAGAGATACTGACAGTTTAAGTCTTACAGGATTGTAAAAATGCTCTTTGAAGACGGGATTGATTTAAGGCAGACTTCGTTAAAGTCATTAAGCAACAAAACAACCTCTTCAAGATAGTTTGAAGTGTAAGGAATAAAACCAAATTAAAACCTAATATAAAATTCTTAACATTATCTTGAAGAAATCTTGAAACTATTATTAAGTTTTGTGACCATAAAACAAGTAGGTTTAAATCAAAGCTTTAGTAATACTTTATTGCACTTTTTAAAACTTTAATAAAAACTTATAAGAATACTAAGCATATCATTTGTTACTTGGGTAACTTGTAGTGATTAACTAAAATAAAAAAAAAAACAAATTTTGTTTCGTTTTCCAAAAAGTCCTGATCATAACCTACAACTTTGCGAAAGACATTAAATCGATCAGAAAGTCCTTCCTCCAAGGTACAGAATTTCATACATTTACAAACCCATTTAGTATAACCAGCCCTCAAAATTTTATGGAGACTTCTATGGAAAAACAAATGATGCAAACTGGCTTCTTTTGACATAAGCATGGACAAACTTTCATCTCAATCAAAAAAAGAAAATTTTGAAAATCGCGAAAAATTTAAATTAAAATTACTATTTTTTGCATTTTGTTGTTAAAGTTTCTTTTTTTGAGAGCAAATTAAATTCCAGAAGTGTACACTTCGTCAGTGAACTTCCCCCCAAAATAAATCATAAATCAAAGTAAAGGCCGGCGCATCTTCTGGCTATATTTATCTTCAAATCAAATAGTTTCCACCACACCAACGTCACCCAAGAAGAAGAAGAAGGGGGGTGGCCATCAATCACGCCACCAAGGCAGTCGGTGTTTATTTTCTTCGAAAAATCAAAACTCACTGCCCCAGTCCGGACTCCGGACTTGTCCGGTATGTCTGGATCGGAAAAGCGACGCACCGCCTGCTGATGGGGCTAAAAAGTGTCACACTGTCGTGGCCTTGTGTTCAGACGCGTGTCTCCCTTCGCAGACAACCTGACCTGGTGGTCGTGGGCGGCCCCAAAAGTGGTCTGTAAGTTAGGCAAGTAGAAGGATGGTGACTATTTTCAGGAGGTTTTAATCAGCACCTAATTTACTTAAATTTAGAGGTTTTCTATTTATTTATTACTTTATTATAGTTTTAAATTTAAAGCGTATTTAAATTTCTAAAATTGAGGATCAATGTTTTGACAAGACGGTAATAGGTTACTTTTGAAAATGGCAGATTCTCCCCTTAAGAAGGTGATTATGTCTTCTTTTCTATAATCTGACTCTTCTCAGAGGGATGTGGGGGTGTAGATGTTGAGCAAAAATAAGCAACGTGAAAAACAACACCAGTTTGGCCTACGCAACCAGACTGCCAGGGGCCACGACGTCCTCGGTCGGAGTTCGGTTCCGGACGGTTTTTCGGGGTTTGTTTTTTTTTTTCTCCTCTGGTCCGTGTTGTGGAAAAGGAAAATATGATATGGACCTGACTTTGGGCAAGTTTCACTGGGAAAAGGTCGATAATTAATCGGAGGTGGTGCACGCCGCACGTGGAACAGATTTGATTTATGGCCGACAGCTGATGGTTTGTGGCTGTTTTTTTATGGACGTTGCGTGACTTACAAAAAGTTGTGGGTCTCGTGGAGTTGGGATATTTTACACTCAACTTGAAATGTGCTATCAAGTCTGTCAAAGGTTTCTGGTTCGATTCTCGTAGTCGACAATTAGTTTTTTTGTTTTGACGTATGAACTTTTTCAGCAAATGAACCTCGAGAGAATAATTCTTTCGCCCATCTCGAGCTGTGTTCTCTGTATCCGTGAATGGTACCACTGTTCTCTCGACTCCAGACCATTATTCTCACGGACAACGCTGTCCAGTTTTGGGTGTAACTTTACCTAAAAAATGGTTTAACATGTTAAATTCAACAGAAACTAATGAAAAGAGGAAAATTTTCTTTCATGATTTCATTGATTTGAACACCCAAAGATAAAGCACGAGAGGATAGCCCTCACGAAATGAAACGTGAGGAAAGTGTTTTTTTGCGATAGTATAGTCCTCTCGCGTGTTCATTCGTTCATTGGAACAGTTCATCCTATTGAGTGGCTTATATGGACAAATGACCCCACTTAGTCACCGAACCATGGTGGCCGATACGGCAAAGGCACGGTTCAATATGCCGATGGTCGAGTCTCGGTACCGGTACTTTTTTTTGACAGATGAACTTTTTTTGAAGATGAACCCATGAGTAAAGTACTCTCGGTAATTTCGGGATTAATCCTCTCCGTCCGCACACAGTACCATTTTACTACCGAATCGTGCTCATTATCCTCTCGCATGCCGATGCCCAGTTCTGGGTGAACAAAAGCTTTCACTTGTTTAAAAAAATTAACATTCTGCTTTACATAAAAAAATTAGTTCTTTAGGTATTTTTTCTTCCCAAACAAAATCAAAAGCTTAAAATACAATTCGAAACTGAATAATCTTTTTTTGATAACCAAAAAAATATTTCCATATCTCTTGCAATCAATTACTTTTCTCGATAAAAAACGTTACCGCTCGTCAAAGTGCCAAATCCGATTAGAGATCCGAAATCCTTTAAGAGGCAGTATTTGTAAATATTGCTCGGTTTGTTCTAGAGGTCGTATCGAGGTGCTCCGATTTGGATGAAACTTTCAGCGTTTGTTTGTCTATACATGAGATGAACTCATGCCAAATATGAGCCCTCTACGACAAAGGGAAGTGGGGTAAAACGGACTTCGAAGTTTGAGGTCAAAAAAACACAAAAAATCTTAAAATTGCTCGCATTTCCGTAAAACTTCATCAATTCCAACTCTCTTAGATGCATTCGAAAGGTCTTTTGAAGCACTTCAAAATGTGCTATAGACATCCAGGATTGGTTCGAATTTTTCTCTTAGCTTTTGCGAATTACTGTTTAAAATTGTTTTTTTTTAAACCTTAATATCTTTTTGCAACAGCCTCCAACACCCATACTCCCATAGATCAAATGATAGGTAATTACATGGACTATAAGCCTACGGTGTTAACTTTTTGGCCAATCGCAGTTTTTCTCATAGTTTTTTGATTTTTCTAGAACAAACATTTTACAACGTTAGTGTTTGCCCTGCAGGCCAAGAAGACGGCACTTTTTGGTCTCAATTTTGTCATATTTGGAATCCTCGGACAATTTCACGTAAGTTAGATGTATTGGAGTTGTAATTTAGATTTAAAAAATAATTAAATAAAACATTTTTGAAAAAAGAAATAGATCTTATTTACCCTGTGATCAATACGTCAAATGCTGTATCAAGTAGGCGAAAACCTGTTTTACCCCTAATCCAACAAATTGTTAAAAAATATTTTAATTCATTCTAAATGGCAATTTTTCCAATCAAATTTAAAACTCCAATACTTCTAACTTACGTGAAATTGTCCGAGGATTCCGAATATGACAAAATTGAGACCAAAAAGTGCCGATATGGCGGCCTACAGGGCAGAAACTAACGTTGTAAAATGTTTGTTCTAGAAAAAGCGAAAAACTATGAGAAAAACTGCGATTGGCCAAAAAGTTAACACCGTTGGCTTATAGTCCATGTAATTACCTATCTTTTGACCTATGGGAGTATGGGTGTTGGAGGCTGTTGGAAAAAGATATTAAGATTTAAAAAAAAAACATTTTTGACAGTAATTTGCAAAAGCTAAGAGAAAAATTCGAACCAATCCTGGATGTCTATAGCACATTTTAAAGTGCTTTAAAAGACCTTTCGAATGCATCTAAGAGAGTTGGAATTGATGAAGTTTTACGGAAATGCGAGCAATTTTAAGATTTTTTGTGTTTTTTCGACCTCAAACTTCGAAGCCCGTTTTACCCCACTTCCCTTTGTCGTAGAGGGCTCATATTTGGCATGAGTTCATCTCATGTATAGACAAACAAACGCTGAAAGTTTCATCCAAATCGGAGCACCTCGATACGACCTGTTACACATTGGTGAAAAACTCGCTCTTAAGCAGTTTTATGGCTGCGATAATAAATCGGGATTATACGTCGTTAATGAAAGCTCACTCTCTCTAGCGATTTTGCTGTGTTGGTTTTTCCCATGGGGTGGTGTTGGTGGTGCTCGTTCAGCACAGCTAATCAGTCAGTCGTAAAAATGTTGTTGTTTTTACTTGGATTCTGAATGTGGAAAAAGAAAACACCACGCACCCTCTTCAGCCGCTGTTCATTAATATTTTCATCGGTCTTTCTTTGTAAAAACAAGAATCCCCTTCTCCATCAAACAATCGAGCTTTCGTTTACAAAAGAATTAAATAATGGGCCGCGTCTCGCATAAACAATGTTATCGTGAATTGCGTAATTGCCAGCACTGCTTTCACCATAATAACCGACGGCGATGAAAAACATGGTCCTTCGCGGAACGGAACGAGAAAAGGTTCTTATTTTGCGAGAAAGGAGATTTTCCCAAAATGATACCGAAAAATGAGAAATAAACAACCGAATTTCCTTATGGGTCGTGGTGTGTTTATCGAAAAGCGGAGCAAAGGTACAAAAATGACCAAATCAGTAAATTTATCAGAATTTTTATAATAAAAATGATATGCAAAAAGCAACATTTGCTAGTCAAATTAAAAACTAAAAACTAAAAACTAAAAACTAAAAACTAAAAACTAAAAACTAAAAACTAAAAACTAAAAACTAAAAACTAAAAACTAAAAACTAAAAACTAAAAACTAAAAACTAAAAACTAAAAACTAAAAACTAAAAACTAAAAACTAAAAACTAAAAACTAAAAACTAAAAACTAAAAACTAAAAACTAAAAACTAAAAACTAAAAACTAAAAACTAAAAAATAAAAACTAAAAACTAAAAACTAAAAACTAAAAACTAAAAACTAAAAACTAAAAACTAAAAACTAAAAACTAAAAACTAAAAACTAAAAACTAAAAACTAAAAACTAAAAACTAAAAACTAAAAACTAAAAACTAAAAACTAAAAACTAAAAACTAAAAACTAAAAACTAAAAACTAAAAACTTAAAACTAAAAACTAAAAACTAAAAACTAAAAACTAAAAACTAAAAACTAAAAACTAAAAACTAAAAACTAAAAACTAAAAACTAAAAACTAAAAACTAAAAACTAAAAACTAAAAACTAAAAACTAAAAACTAAAAACTAAAAACTAAAAACTAAAAACTAAAAACTAAAAACTAAAAACTAAAAACTAAAAACTAAAAACTAAAAACTAAAAACTAAAAACTAAAAACTAAAAACTAAAAACTAAAAACTAAAAACTAAAAACTAAAAACTAAAAACTAAAAACTAAAAACTAAAAACTAAAAACTTAAAACATAAAACTAAAAACTAAAAACTAAAAACTAAAAACTAAAAACTAAAAACTAAAAACTAAAAACTAAAAACTAAAAACTAAAAACTAAAAACTAAAAACTAAAAACTAAAAACTAAAAACTAAAAACTAAAAACTAAAAACTAAAAACTAAAAACTAAAAACTAAAAACTAAAAACTAAAAAACTAAATACTAAAAATTAATTCTCATCTGTACCAATGCCCAAGAATTACATAACATTGCCAAAATTTTGTCGTTAAGACTGCTTTTTTAAAATACGGTTTTAATAAATGATTTTTTGTAATTTTTATTAGGATATACATGAGCAATTCTCTACGAAATCAGCCGATTTTGACCATTTTTATTTTTTGTATTATTTTTTTATTTGGCTCAAACTTTGTGGAGGCCTTCCCTATGACCAAAGAAGCTATTTTGTGCCATTGGTTCACCCATACAAGTTTCCATACAATTTTGGCAGCTGTCCATACAAAAATGGTACGTAAATATTCAAACAGCTGTAACTTTTGACTGAATTTTCTGATCAGACACCAAGTCTTCGGCAAAGTTGTAGGTATTGTTGAGGACAATTGAGAAAAATAGGCACCCGGAAAAAACTGTTTCCTGTTTATTTTTCTTTAAGCCGCTGTATCTCAGCAACCAGAGGTCCAATCTTCAATATCTCTTAGACAATTTTATAGCAAATTTTCTGAACTTTTCAAAATGATTTAGGAATGATAACTCACGTTCACTATTTTTAAAAATCGAAAAACTGCAAATTTTCGCTTAAGTCTAACTTTTGTAGCTATATCTTGAAAACGGAGCCCTTTATCAAAAAATCTGTAGAGTACTTTTCGATTGCAAATTCAATTTTACATTAAAAAATTAGGTCGAAATTTAATTTTGTTTAAAATTTAATTTTTTTTTCCTAATATTTTTTTCTCAAAAATATTACTCGGCGGAAGATTTTTTATTTTTTGCCCATACATCTCTATGGCTCAAAAGTTGCGGGTTCTTGTGGGACCATCCATAAACCACGTGGACACTTTTTTGGAAATCTCAACCCCCCCCCCCCCTTCGTGGACAATTGTCCATACAAAAAAAAAACTTTTTTGTATGGAGCGTGGACAATCGCCATACCCCCCCCCCCCCCCTCTAAAACATATAAAAAATCTCAAACAATACCTATTTTGGGAAATTGAGTTTTTGTAAAAAAAAAAGTTAATTAAAAAATCGGAATGTTTTCCTTGTACTTCTTTTTCAATAGTCCTCAACAATACCCACAACTTTGCCCAAGACACCAAATCTATCAAAAAATTCACTCAAAAGTTACAGCTGTTTGAATATTTACGTACCATTTTTGTATGGACAGCTGCCAAAATTGTATGGAGACTTGTATGGGTGAACCAATGACACAAAATAGCTTCTTTGGTCATATTGGAGGCCCACACGAAGTTTGAGCCAAATAAAAAAATACAGATAAAATCCTTTTCCGGTTTCGGTAGAGAATCGTTCACATATAAATGCAGATTGTATACAATCTGCATTTTTTCGTGTGGATTTAGCAAAACATTAGGCTCATTACACGAAACATAGAGCAAACCAAAAACATGGGCTCACTTTCCAGTTTTACTTTTAATCCTAAATATAAAACAAAACTCTTAGAAACATTGTATATTTTTCTTTCATTTATAAGCATTTTACAAGCATTTCTTTGGTCAAACTTTTGGAAGATGTAACGGCTTCGGGGCACATAAAGAATCAAATTAGGAAAAACAATAAAAAATAACCTACGCCATTTTCAAATGTAATTCTCCAGTGCATCAAACAAATTGCTAGGATAACTCGAAGTTTCATTGAAATCATTACTCTTATCAAACTTAATGTAAAATAAAAAAAAATTAACAAAGTTGATTTAAACATAAATTTAATGAAAGACGCGTATTTTTGTATATCTTTCTCAAAGTAAAATTTATCGCAGAAATTGGTTAAAATTATGGAAACCTTTTTATTCCACTTGGTTTGACAGGTTTCGCGAGGTATTCCTTCCGAGAACCATTACGCCCATTTGCGACAGTGACACGCATCGACTACAGCAGCATCAGTAATCAAATTAAAATTAAAACAACAAGTTAATTAAATCGTTCATATTATGCTGTTCTGCACATACACACAAGCAAAAAACACCTTTTATTACAGTACAGTAAATATCACCATATCATATCAATATCATCATCGAAAAAAATAAATTTACAACCAAATTAAACTGCAAAACACTCAATTAATATAAAAGCTGACTTCGAAGAACTTCCATCAAACATGCAGACCAATTTTAAATTCCGACGAATGAATAATTAAAATTTCTCCACAGTGCTCCACAGCTTCTCTTTCCCCCTCTACATTGCGTTGTATAATTTTGATTGGCAGTGAGTAAATTTAATTTTTTTTTTGCTGCCCCAAAAATCAGCCGCCGCCAATTTCAATTTGCACAGAGAGTGAGTAAATAACGTTTTCACTCGCTCCACCCGTGATTTCCTAGAATCGAAGCCACCCCATCGAGAAAAGTGGTGAAAATGTTTTACATTTTCAGTGGAAAACCCCGGCTCCCGCAAACACATACCAAACTTTAAGGCAAAAGCTCAAATGAACCGGAGAGATAAAACGGGTTGCAAATTTTCGCTCATTCACTGCCCACACGTCAACAACCGCAAAACAATCGCCGCGATTTTTGGTGCTCCGACAAAGTGCGCAAATCTGCATAACTTTGCACCACTTTGTGTTTTTTTTGTTTCACTTTTAGCACTCGGTATTACTCGTATCAAGCTTAAGCAATAGGGTGATGCATTTTCCTGTTTTGTCAGGATTCAAGATTCAAGATTCACGATTCAAGATTCAAGATTCAAGATTCAAGATTCAAGATTCAAGATTCAAGATTCAAGATTCAAGATTCAAGATTCAAGATTCAAGATTCAAGATTCAAGGTTCAAGATTCAAGATTCAAGATTCAAGATTCAAGATTCATTATTCATGATTCATGATTCATGATTTTTGATTCATGGTTTATGATCCATGATTTTTTATTCATGATCCACGATTCATAATTCATGATTTATTGTTCATTATTCATGATTAATGATTCAACTCAATTCACTCACATCTGTATGTTTCTTGAGTAAAATGAGTGAATATTAGCGTCTTATCGTCACGATTGAACTCAAAGTATCTCAAGTTTATTTTGTGAGTGACTGTTGTGCATATCACTGAGACTCTAAGCAGGAGTCTTTCGTGAAAAAATCTTATACGGTGTGTTAATTTGATTAAAATCTTTCACCCACGCAGTAACACCCTACTATGCGCCACGATTCTCCAGGACCGTTCCGGTTGGCCAACCGTGGCAAAAATTATGTTTATTCAATAACTTTCCACCCGAGCAGCGCGGCACACATTTGCCAGTATTTCGAGCCCAGCCAAGCGGAACCGCCTGAAAAATAAGAATAAGACGACGACGAAAAAAAAGCTGGAAGCTTTCTGCAGTGCGAAAAGCATATTATAATGCTGGCCACAGCGAACAATGGCGGGGAACTTTTCCCAGAATAACGGAAAATTGCAACGACGACGACGGTTGAATGGCACTGAATAAATTGTAAGACCCGGACCTGGTAGGACTTCCAGACGCCCAGGACACAATGGCGATGATAATAATGTTTTACAGTTTGCATCAATTAGGGAAATGGTGCTGGATGGTGACGGTGAAGACAAAGTTCAGAAGGAGTAGTGAAATGAAACTGTACGGGATTGCAACACAATTCTGTGTGCCACTAAGTAATTACGATGGACAGTGGTGCTCCGGTGGGACATTGTTGGATCTACGAGGTGGAGCACAAATAAGGCCGTTGCAAATATTTTTTAAGGATTATGTCCCTTGCCTCTGGCCAAAGTCGAGTGGGGGGTCCCACATCCGTGGACGACACTGCATGGTACGCTTAGTCAACATTATATTTTTTTTACCCCTCATTACAAACCCGCATTGTTAATTATGTTTAGTTTCAAGTGCAAAGAGTTTTGTGAAACTGTAAATAACAAAATTCGTTGAGCTATGCTGGTATAATTTAAATTGAGTTACTTTGCCAAATTTTCAGACTTTTCCATTTTATCTTCCAGTTTCAGTTTCCCTTTTAAAGGAAAGGTAATTTGAATTGTTTCGAGGATGCTTTATTTCTAGAATCTGATAAAAATACCATTAAAACTCCAAGAATTGTGCACAATAGAGCCGGATTTTTCTATGTTCCCTGCTCGTGGGCTGCTGCCTGAGTCAAGTTCTTTATCAAGCTTCCGGCGAAATGGTGCTCAGTGGAGGCAGAGAGCTGGCACGTGTCACAGACTTCATTTCATTTAAATGAAAAGTCATAATGAGTTAATCAAGATTTCTGCAAATTCTTAGGTTAACTGGATAATTTGTTTAATAAAAATATAATTTTTTTACTCTCGCTTACTTTTTTCAAAAGATCCTATCTACATAGGAAACCCATGAGGCATTGTTTGTTTAAAAAAAATTAGAACTTAAATATGAATCTTGAATCTTGAATCTTGAATCTTGAATCTTGAATCTTGAATCTTGAATCTTGAATCTTGAATCTTGAATTTTGAATCTTGAATCTTGAATCTTGAATCTTGAATCTTGAATCTTGAATCTTGAATCTTGAATCTTGAATCTTGAATCTTGAATCTTGAATCTTGAATAATCAAGAAACCTTCCATACGAGTCTAAAATTCCAAAGATCCGGCAACCCTGTCTAGCGTTATGGCCGCTTATGTGATTTTGTTGCATTCCTGTAAGCAGGTTTCAGTTGATACTAAACATAAAATTAAGATTGATATCAGATATCTTTGTGAGACCCATTTTTAGTAAGGAGTTAGGAATGCACCATTCACATAGGTTGATTAAGTTATTTTTTATCGATTTATCGTCAAAAGATCACATTAAGGACGATTTATGATATACTACCAACACACTTCAAAAATTATTCGAAAACGGCATAATAAGATCCAAAGAAGTTAAAGCTTAGGTAATTTTTTGTCAAGCAAAATAAAAATCAGATAATTGCCTAATAGACAGTCCCACTGAAAAACAAAAAACCTGCTTTCGACCAATTAGCTCTTAATTAGGGAAATCCACATCCCAACTTTTCGCTAATCTCCACTCACCAGCAAAAGGACATTATGAAGCGGAGTGTTTTGTTTTGATCCCTGCGGATTATTTATTTTGAATCAAAATGTGCTTATGACATTTTCTTGGAAGGTGACCGGTTGCGAATAGTTAATTGGGGTTTGGGAGAAAATGCAATTTCAGAGAAACTGTATGATGCTTTTACTCTTTTTCATAAATACGTTCAAATTAAAATTTAATGAAATTTAGGCACTGATATATTTAAATAATACCTGGTTATGAAGTATTGACACAAAAGAGGGACATTCTAGGCATGAAATAGTCTTTATCAAAAAAATTCACTGAGCACTTACTGCCTGAAAGATCAAAATTCGATCTCTCAAAACATCACCAACTAGAGGGTGACGAGCGGGAATTCCCGCGAAAAAAATCACGGGAAATCGGCTATTTTTGTGCCTCTCGATTCCCGGGAAATTTTGTCGAGACTCCCGGTAATTTCGACAGCTATTATTTTAAAATTATAAAATGAAATTATAAGAAAACATATATGAAATCAATTAATGACACTTGATTAGTTAAACTCCATACAAAACATAAATAGCAATTTTTAGAGAAACCAATGCAAAATTTTCATTATTTGCGAATTCAGAAACCGTTGAATTTAACTTAACCCAATAACAAAAATTGGGAGCAAAATATGATAAAAATAAGCTCTTACTAGATAAGCTAAATAACTAATGCGAAAAACTTGTTTTCTTCAAAGTAATATCATAATAAGATATAAATCAAGAAAGTTAAACTGAAGAGTTTAAGTCCACATGGTTAAAATATTTCGTTCCGTTTTTCTTGTAATTTTAAATATTTTTTCTCATGATATTTATAGTTGACTCACAGAAGAGTAAAACTTCTGAATGCTGGTTCGTATCGTTGTCATGAATGTTAGATTTTAAGCAAGTTTTTTACATTTTGGACAAAAGTCCAATAACATTTATGTCTACTACGACCAATTACGACACGACAGATTCGTTAAAAATAAAAAAAATCATTTAGTAAAAATAATGAATCGCAAAAAACACAGTAGAGTTTTGAGTCCCAACAGGTTTTAAAGATGAATTTGCGTTTGCAGATATGGAAATCATTTACAACAAGTATAAATAATACCAAAATGTTATGAAAATCTTGATATTGTTAGTAAACTTGGTGTTTAATCGAAAAATTATGACTAAATGTTTTACGTATGACTAAACGTACTTTATTGTAATAACAATATCAAGTATCTTTGAAATTATTGGCATCAAAACAATAATGTAGCAATGTAGCATATAATTTTAAAGTTCCCGGGTCCCGAGAATTCCCGGGAAAAAGCAAAATTCAACTCTTGATTCCCGGGAAATTTAAAATCTCGAGAATCGTCACCCTCTATCACCAACGCAAGCGCCCAATGCACAGTGGTCCACATCGTAAAATTAAGTGGAAAATGGATTTTCAGAAAAATTGTGAAGTTTTGGAGCTTAAGTGTCAGTAGAGCTGTAGAATATGATTATTTTATATAAAAACGTTACTTTATCCACCTTCCCAAGTAGCACTCATAACTTGTCGACTGTTGAATAATAGTTAGACAACTTTTTTTGATAAACATACGAGAAAAAATCTGAACATAACTTAAATAACAGTTTGTTTCACTGCTTGTATAACTGACTTATGTAACTATCGTGTTTTGTGCCACAAAAGTGTTAAAACACAGTCAACTTCACTCTTTTCCAACAAAACACAACATAGGAAAAATTCTCACCTGTTTGGAGGGTTCCATCCAATTTGCTGATTTACACTGTTTAAACAACTTATTTTGGAACACCTTCGATAGAAACTTGCTTGCTCACTTCCGTTTGAGGTATTTATCACTTGATTTCAGTCGAAAACGCTTTTTATGAGCTGTAATTAAACGTCAAAATCCTGATATGCCATGATGCTGTTCCCTCATCTGCATTGTTTTCGTCGAAAACAGTTTGTTGAATAATAATAATATTGCACTGTTTGTTTCACTGCTTATCTAACATTGTCATGTGACGGCATCTTCTGAAAAATGGGCGTGGCCAACCATTCTATAAATAACCTTAGGTTTTCTCGCTTTGTTACACAAATGTTATCGGAGAATAGGTTATATAACTGATATTCAACAAACATATTCAACTTGACATTGCGTGTTGTTAGGTGGTGTAAATTTGTACGTGAGGTATTTAGAGTTTCAATAATGTTTATTTATCGAAGATTGCAATAATTTTAATTGTTGACCGATTATTTATAAAAATATCGCCGGTAAAAGCTACAAAAAATATCAGCTTACGGAATTCATGATAGAGAAAACAACAAATTAAAATCACACCAATTTTCAATGTTACTCCGTGGTACGGTAATCGAAATGACAGTTGAAACGGTTTGTTATAACAAAGTTACATAATGGAGTTATAAAAACTGACTTGAAACAAACTTATATAACTTTATTTCCAATGACAGCCTTTTCTGGAGTTAAGTTGTATAGCTCACTGCAGTATAACAAAGCTGACAGCAGCCTTCTTATTGACGTTTAGGCCAGCTTGTTTACTATGAAGCCTCGTGGAGAGATGTGGAAGCGCGCCTGGACCTGCCGTGGAGATAACAACAAGTCGTCGAAGTCATCGGATCGAATCTTGGGAAAGACGAAGTTCATCAAAAAAATGAAAATCTAAAAGTTCGCCATGAAGAGGGTTTCACAAGAATCACAGTTAGAGAGCGCGAAAATATTATTTTATTTTTTTTTCATACAATTTCAATTTTTTTCTAAATAAATCGGGCAGAAACAAGCGTACCAAAATAGTCAGAGATACTATTCATATTGGCTTCGTCGTTGATTGAAATTCTGATAAGAACTGTTTGTTTACATGTAAGTTGGGTAACGGTTAGACAACTGTTTTCAATCTATCTTTCCTTTTCAGTGTGCGCTTTGATTTGACAGCACAGCCGTTAACCACGCCCCCTTTTTTTTCCTTGAATCTCTTGTTAGCTAGCACAGTGTTGTCAGATACATTTGTACAACTTACTCTGATAACTTGCATCTTATTCTGGCAAGTTATACAACAGAAAAAAGTGCGCTTTTTCCAATGCACAGGAGTTGTAGAACAAGTTGTGGTAACGAGGCCGTTCGGTTATACAACCAGTTAGGAAATACGTTTATCTGACAAAGTGTGTTGCTTGGGTTAAGGTGTTTGATGCCTTCCTTATATTGATATACTTTTGATAGGGTTATCAAATCTTCAATCTTTTATACTCACTGGAAAGGTCTTTTGATTACACATCTTACGATGGATCCGCTTATCTTTTTTATCAAAATATCTGAGATCCGGCCTCTAAAAAGTGCATGAATAACACTTAAATGCACATAACTTTTGATAGGTTTATCAGATCTTCGAAGTTTTGAACTCAATGGAAAGGTCTTTTGATTACCTATCCAACGATGGGTCGCGCCAACGTTTTCATGAAAATATCTGAGATCCGGCCTTAAAAAAGTGTATAAATAACACTTAAGTGCTAAAAACTTTTGATAGGGTAATCGGATCTTCGATGTTTTGGGCTCGTTGAAAAGATCTTTTAAATACCTTTCTAAAAATGACGGGATTTTTTTTTCAGAAACCACCCTTGTTACGATCTTCCGGACATTCTTCAACCTGGTTTTTAGCATAACATCTAAAGTTCTTTACTAAACTTCTCAATTTTTAATAGGGACTTATCGGACCCCAATGAGACCAGAACGATCCAAATCGGTTCAGCCAGGTTGAGATAATTGAGTGAGAATATTTCGGTGCACACATCCACATCCAAACACACACACAGACATTTGTTCAGTTTTTGATTCTGATTCCATATGTATACGTGAAGGTGGGTCCAGAAGCTCGTATTAAGAAGTTCATTTTTCGAGTGATTTTATAGCCTTTCCTCAGTAAGGTGAGGAAGGCAAAACCTAAAATATGACCAAATATCTCTTTTTGGCAATTAAACATGAACAATTTTTGCATTTTGTTAGGGTGGTCCCATACACTTTTCTCTAGAAAATTAGACATTTTCAAAAAAAGGAATCTAGAGTTTAAAGAAAGATACCCCTGAGATTTTTTCGGCGTTTGTAGTGCTAATTCTAGCGCTTTAAATAAGAGTTTGAAATGGTTTCATCACTATAACACAAAGAGGTACAACTCAAGAAGAGATACCACAATCTGGTTCCAACAAGTCAACTCTTACTTACATTTCCTGAAACCTTATAGATATCCTTTTCCTCAACACCTAATGCATGGTAACACTGTGTTCGAAATGTGTCGAACACAGTATAACGAAGCCAAACCCGACACCGCACCGGCCAAAGTACACGGAGAAAAAAGAGTTCCCAAAATCGTGAACAAGCGTTCATGAAAATGGGAACCACGAACAAAGTGTTCAAATCCCATGGTACGATTTCCAAAAACGTACCATGAGATTTGAACACTTTGTTCGTGGTTCCCATTTTCATGAACGCTTGTTCACGATTTTGTGAACTCTTTTTTCTCCGTGTACTACTCTCAAGCCCCAAAGCTCATCTCCAGCATCAGCACGTACGAGGAAAGTTCTTCCTTTCGTTCGTTTGTACGCCGGATGAATACAGGAGTGCAAAGCAAAGCAAATTGAAGACTCGCCCCAAAAATAGACTCTCCCCGGTATTGCCAAGGGTCAAAACCAAATTACACAATCCACTTTTACCGTCACTTTGCCCAACAATGCAAAACCACTTTCTCTTACTGCACCTTCGGCAAAGGTCCTTCGGATAAGTAGCGGGCCAGAGTCGGACAGAGGGAGTGTGTGTTTTCCGGGATGAAATTAAATTTTCACCAACTTTGTCTTGCCCAAGCGCCGGAAACTTGAGAGTGTTTGTGGCCAAATGAAGCCCCCCCCCCTTTCCCATCCCCTCCTCTAGAAATAATATTGATGATGACGTTGATGTGGACGTCAAACTTCTTCTTGTTGTTGCTTGTATACTGGTCGGAAACACGTAAGAAAGCTCGGATGATGCCCAAGAGGTTCTCTTCCCTTGACCAGGCTGAATCAGGTCCAAAGTTCTGCTTTGTATCTGGTTGTGTGGTTTGCCTTTGACCAGATCTATGTAAACGCAAATGACGTCTGCACTCGAGGGCCAGTTGACTACTAGTGCCCATTTGGGAAAATGTTTAAACGTGTTTGAGGTTATGCTTCGATTTCCGGCGATGGGAGTTGTTTTGTGGATTTATTGTATTTACTCAAGGGATTGATCAAATTAGTGTAACAAATTCTGTATACTTTGGCTTTGCTTCGTGTGTTTCAATTGATTTAAAACACACAAGAATATTCACACGATAAATCTCATATATGAGTTATTCTCTACCAACTCACACGAAATCGGAAAAAGTTGCCCCGACCCCTCTTCGATTTGCGTGAAACTTTGTCCTAATAGGTTATGTTCCGGCGCGGCGCAGCAAATACCATCGCACGAAGCCCCTCGCGACGGACAATCGTGAAGCTGGCTGCCATGTCATGATGTTCACATCTGCGCGAAGAACCGCCAGAGCGAGTGAAGAGTCAAGGAAGAAAGTGGTGGAAATTAAAATTTCTCTCAGGTAAAATTGAGTACCACGTTTGTTAGTTTTAGTTATTTAATTATTGAAATTCAGATTGCGCGTTGTTGATACGGTGCTGCTGCAACTCGAGGCGACGGAAGAAGGAAATTGTAAGTTAGAGAAGAGGGAAAAATGTTAGGTTAGAAATAGAAAATTGAACTAATTTGTAACTGAATTAACTTACCTACAGTTGCTCTTGCTGGTACGGCTCACGAAGTTGGTAGATCCGAGGATTTGAGCAGGGAAACCAATAGTTAGTAAAACCTGTAAAGAAAAATAATTATTACTAATAAACTTATTAGCATTTAGCGATTACTTACCAACTAAACCCGGTGTGATCCGCTGAAAAGACGGCGTCCGAAATCCTCCCCAACAGGTAACTTTTGTCCCTTATCACGAATCCAAGGTCCGTATTTTGATATCTCGTTACGGAGGGGCAGTACGACCCCTTCCATTTTTGAACATGCGAAAAAAGAGGTGTTTTTCAATAATTTGCAGCCTGAAACGGTGATGAGATAGACATTTAGTGTCAAAGGGACTTTTATGTAAAATTGGACGCCCGATTTGATGGCGTACTCAGAATTCAAAAAAAAAAAACTTATTTTTCATCGAAAAAAACACTAAAAAAGTTTTAAAAACTCTGCCATTTTCCGTTACTTGACAGTAAAACTGTTCGGAACATGTCATTTTAAGGGAAATTTTATGTACTTTTCGAATCTACATTGACCCAGAAGGGTCATTTTTCATTTAGAACAAAATTTTTCATTTTAAAATTTCGTGTTTTTTGTAACTTTGCAGGGTTATTTTTTAGAGTGTAACAATGTTCTACAAAGTTGTAGAGCAGACAATTACAAAAATGATTTATAAACATAAGGGGTTTGCTTGTAAACTTCACGAATTATCGCGGTTTTACCAAAAAAGGGACAAAAGTTACCCCTTAGGACAACGTTTCACGCAAATCGAAGAGGGGTCGGGGCAACTGCTGTGTGAGTTGACGAAGAATTACCCATATATGATGGTTCTATCCCATTCCCCAGAATCCCATTCCCCAGAATGACCCATTCCCCAGAAAAGTTTTATTTTTATTATGAATGTACTTTATTTCAAAAAGTGAACAGTTTTAAAGTGTGAAGTGTTCGGATTTCGCCTTTATTGTGATAACTGCTGACAAAAGTTGAATGTTTCCTTCTTTAAAGAAGGGAAAACTCTCTTGTCTGTCAGTACTGCTGAAAAAAGTTTGATTTCCCCTTTAAAGTTGAATTTTGACTTCTTTAAAGAAGGGAAAACTCTCTGGTCTGGCAGTACTGTTGCCAAAGGTTGAATTTCCCTTTGAAGTAGAATTTTCCCTTCTTTACAGAAGGGAAAACTCTCTTGACTGTCTAACTGCGGGCAAAAGTTGAAATTTCGCTTTAAAGTTGAATTTTGCCTTCTTTAAAGAAGGGAAAACTCTCGTGACTGTCATAACTGCGGACAAAAGTTGAAATTTCCCTTTAAAGTTGAATTTTGCCTTCTTTAAAGAAGGGACAACTCCCTTGACTTGTGATAACTGCAGCATGCTGACACAAGTTGAATTTTCCTTTAGCAGTTATCCCTAGTAAAGAGAGTTTTCCCTTCTTAAAGAATGAAAAAATATCAATTAGTGTCAGCAGTTATCACAAGTCACGATGCCTTCTTTAAAGCGATTCTAATATTGAATTAATGTTGAAAATTTAATTCATTATGCCAATTGACCATTATGCCAAATTATGTTATGCCAAACAGCGTTATGCTAAATGGCATTATACCAAATGGGAAACATAACATGTTTTTCAAGGTTCTAAATATTTCTGGGGAATGGGTCATTCTGGGGAATGGAATTCTGGGGAATGGGTCATTCTGGGGAATGGCATTCTGCGGAATGGATTCTGGGGAATGGGATAGAACCTATATGATTTCAGTGATCGATCGCTTCTTGAGTTTAATTTGTTTTTTTCTTTCAAATGTTTTGCATTTCCCTTAATTTTTAATTCAGCAATTCCCCCACGAAAACAGCATAATTCTGAAAAAAAAGTTGTTCAATCGGGCCAAAAATAGGTGTGAGGGTTCCTTGACCAGAATAATTTGACCCGTTTTTTTTTGTTTTGCCATTAGATGACCTACACTTACGCACTGGACGCACATGAAAGGTTGTTAAGGAAAAATAGTTTAAAGTTTCTAAAATTTAACCTGACATTTTAAAAGGTCGTATGAAAACTTAAAATGCTGTTTTAAAAGTCTCGGGACCAAAGAGTGTGAATTTTTTTACATGAGTTATCAAAAAATGCAGAATTTGTATAAACAGGATTTCAAGATACGGGTTTTCGACGCACCGCGCGCAAAAATATGGAAATGACGAAAAAAGTAAAAAATCTAAATTTTTCATAAAACAGCGATTTTTCATAACACCTTTTCAAAGGCCTGTTTTTTTGGAGAATTGCTGATAAGTAAAATTTTCAAAAAAAGAAATTCCATCAAATTTTAAATTTTTATGTTGTACCAGGCTTCACAATTTTTTTCTGAAAAAAAACGCAATGTTCGCCGATAGAATATCTAATCTTAATCTCCCAAGTAAAACAATCCAAAAAAATTCACAAAACTGCTTATTTTTTTTCCTATTTTAAAAGAGTGCTTTAAACACTTGAGAATGCAATTTCATGTAATTCCTGGATTTAAATGAAAACCTAACACATTCTTATACGAGTTTCTAAAGGTTGTAAATTTTACAAACAAATTTTTAACAGACCTACGGTTTTTCGAAAAATACTTAAATTATCCGTTTTTGCAAAATGGGTGTCCAATAGGGTGACAAAAATTGGATTTTAGGGAATTCCTCATGCAAAATTAAGCATCTGTGTAAATTTTTAGACAAATCTGTTGAGTTGGTGAAAAAAAATCTTTTCAAACAAAAACGTCTTTTTTAAATCGCCAACAACTTTTCAGGATCAACTCGGAATCCTTTGCACTTCTCGATAAAATTGAAGAGCGTTAAATTTCACCTAATAATGTTACTCTTGACTCTCCCACAATACAAAAATGCCTTTCTCCATCATTTTTTTTTTCAAAACTTCCACGCAAACTTCAACTCTCAATCAATAGCAACCCCTAAATCTTAACCGAATTGGCTCAAAATGCTTAGATTTGCCTGATTTTTCTTGTCACCACTAGTGTCCAATGATTGCAAACTTTTCAAACAATTTGTAAGTGGTTGTATTTTACATAAAAATACTCAAATTTTTCCCTACTTTTCCGTGTTTGCAAAAGATTTGTGCATGTAAAATCTCTATAATTTAATTAAAAAAAATGTGTCTTGTCACTGAAAATTTTGCAAAAATGTTGTAAGTGATTGTATTATTTTAAACAGTACCAAAAGATTTTACAAAGCTACGGACTCATATTGCAAAAAGGGAAAATCTCAATTTTCCCTTTTCGCAATATGGAAATCCATTGATTAAAATCATACAGATGCTCGTTAAAAGACGGTCAAAATTCAAATTTGTGTGTCTGTGTGTTACCAAAATTGTCACTCAGTTTTCTCAGCACTGGCTGAACCGATTTAGACCAAACCGGTTGCATTTGACTCAGTTTAGGGTCCCATAGATCGAGTTTCAACAAAATTTATGTTTCGATAAGTAGTTCAAAAGTTATGTATAAAAATGTGTTTTCGAATATATCCGGATGTTAGATAAATGACCTGAAATCGTACCAAATATCACCATGCTATAAATCGTTGGATATGTAATTGAAAGACCTTTCCATCAAGTCCAAAACATTAAAGATCTGGCAACCCTGTCTCAAGTTATTACCACTTCAGTGATATTTATGTACTATTTTGAAGCCGGATCTCACTTAATTGTATGTAAAACATGTCCAGATCCGTGACTCGACCCCGACCCCCGTTGATTCGGTTATTGAAAAACCTTTCCAACGAGTCTTGAATTGCAAAGATCTATGAGAAACTTTTAGTATTGAGTGAGGAAGGCATCAACCACATAGGTGGATTAAGTTAGTTTTTTAAATATGATTCTTGCAATATCCAGCCTTTTTTTGGCTATGACAGAATCGTATTAGAGCATTTACAATATCCTGAATCCCTAAAATTTTATTTATTTTTCGGATTCCCGGAAAAAGGTGATTTTAATTTTTTAATAAAATGGTGGCATGCTAAAGTTTTAAACGAAGTGACTTGAAATTTAACAACATTTTAATTTTCCTGAAAGTTTAATGTTCAATTATCGATTTTCTATGATTTTTCTATCATTGCAAGGTCTCCAAAATGCTCAGAAACTGTGTGATGACTGTAATAAATTAATAAAAAAACGAAATAGAACTGAGAAGTCATGTTCCTTTTCCAGACAGTATCTCGTCATTTCCAGTTTCCAGTTACTTTATTATGCGATGTCAAAAACAATCAAATGTTATTTTCTCGAGAATTTAATCATCTTTCACTCTTTTGTAAAACCCATTCCCTTCTCAGGAGCAAAACGCACACTTGTCATTCTCATATTCTAAAGTGCTCTCCTCACACTTGCGATGAGACTCGATTGTTCCCCCTCCAGACCTGTTTCATCCTGCACCGTTAAGCTGTCAATCTTGGAAGCAAACTTGTGCTGAATAATGGAGCAATCGCATGGCAAAGAAGAATACTGAACCCCCATTTTATTCAGATGTCACTAGGGGAAAATCGTGGTATCAAGGTGGAACTTTTGCTTGATTCTTAAGGATCATCATGATACTTTATGGAAAAAGTTACATATATTTAACATTGAAAATCCATACTTTTTACACATTGAGCTGTGTAGGAAAAAGAGAAGGTGTGATATCCGAGCAGCTGCGAGCTATAATTTATGGCACCATTCCGCACTAGAGAGCCTGGATCTTATTAGAGAACGGACATCTCAAACCAAAAGTACCAATCGAAGCACGAGAACTGTCAAACGGAGGTACCAATCGAGCATAAGACAAAGGATTTTGCTCGATTGGTACCTCCGTTTGACAGTTGTCGTGCTTCGATTGGTACTTTTGGTTTGAGATGTCCGTTCTCTAATAAGATCCAGGCTCTCTATTCCGCACACGTGTGAACGTGGCTAATTTCTCTCGATTAAACAAATTGTGGCGCTGCTATAACGGAGCGTTCGTGGTAATATTCCAATCAATGCCTCGGTTTAATATGTGCTCAGAATGCTTCTTCGAGCTCATTAATTTATTCAGAAATCCACCTTTGACAGCTTGAGGTAATCGATAAGCCACACCAGTTGTGTGGTAATTGGCTCGATATAAAGGGCTGAACTAATGAAAATCGATTTAATTTGAGCTGGAAATGCCATCTGGTTTGAGCTGTTGACCTTTTCATGGGAAATTCAAAAGCGTGAGCAATAAATTTATCTGATAGCAATCGTAGTTAATTAAATTTTTCGATCCTCTCTAGACCTTCCAAGAAGTCATAAGCACAGTTCAGGCTAAAAATAATGACAGGCTCGGCGAAAAAGGCCAAACGGACAGCCAATGCGATAAAATTAAGCTTCCACTGATCTTTTTAGTGAGGGGATGATTGCTATCTTATCATATCTAATCGGATTTCAATTTAATTAGAAAAGACCTGCTCGAAAGATCTTGACCAGTTGGTGCAAATGATTTTTACGACTTTGTAGTAATCTAGATTATTTTCAAGGGTCCTATAAGCTATAAGATTCACTATGTTTGTAGAACCATTTTAAATAAAACTCTAGAATTGAACATTGAATATGAAAAAAAAACAAATAGAACTCACGCTTTATAGTTGACGCTATCGCTATCGCTCTCCGACCACTAAGAGGTCTACAGTCATATATTGATTTCATCCGTAGTAGTGGTTCAATGAAAATTATCAAAAATCACTAATTTAATAATCGTAGCCTAGCCTTATTTAACCAATATTCGTAAAAATATATTTCTATTTATACATTATTTTATGGAAATTGTAGTATTTATGACTTTACATTTCAAATAACTTCCCTTCACAATTTTATTTTTCAATATCAGGTAATTCGTCGTATGCAAAATTGTTCACTAACTGTATGTAGAGGAAAAACACAATTTTCAATATTTCGTCATTACTGAAGCCACATGCCCTTCAGTTTCGATATGTAAAGCTTGTTAAATAAGTGCACGGAGAGACCGGCCAGGGCAAATCTAAGAAAATCTTGGTTAATTTAACTAAAAGTATGGGTTAATTTTTTACACAGCTTTTTTTCAACAATCGATTGTTGATTTTGTTAACCCGAAATTGCTGACCACCAGTAGCTAAAAGTAACTAAAAAATAGTTAGAATTGCCATTTTTGTTGGTTAAATGGCCGAAAAAAAATTCTAGCAGTCGACTGCTAGAATATTTTTTTCAGAAAATTAACTATTTTTTTTTGTTTTCAGCTGAAATATTGTGGAATATTCTGTAAAAAACAGGCTGGCCCATATTTTTCAACTATTTTTAATATTTTTTTTCGTTGTATCAACTGAAATATTTTTGCATGCAGCAAATTATTAGTGGTTTATAACAAAACATTTCTTAATTAAACATAATTTATGTTAGTGTCTATATATATTTTCTTTAATTATTAAACGATACAGGCTGGGCTGAATTTCTAGCTATATTTTTAACTAATGTCTTACTTGAATACAGACAAATATTCGTACATGTAGTCAATAATTAGCTGTTGTTAGCAATATTTTTATTGAATTTGCAGTAAATTTTATAATAATGCCTCACAAATTAATTTGTTGTACTTGTACTTATTTGTATTTTATTTTATTATTATTATAAAACATGTAAAGTTTGATTAATGTTTAAAAAAATTATAATAAAAAAAGCATTTTACAAATTTTGTTAAACATATTTAAAAAAGATGTTTAATTTCTCGTGAATTCCTTAAAAGTAGAAACCGAGCAAAATTTTCACCAAGTTTTTAGCTTTTTATTATGTTGTATACAATTAAGTGTTGTATTCACTTACCATCACTGTGAAATCATCCGATAAGTCGTCATCATCTACAACGGTCTCATGTTTAGTTATTTTTCTTGTGGTTGGACACAGAATTTACACCAAAGCGAACCTTTTGCTGCAAATAGACATATGAAATTTATTATTAATTTAATAAAAAAAATCTTAATTTCGGCTCTAAACTGATAAAAGGAACGTAAATAAATGTAATTATTATGAGGAAACAAGAAATATCAATAATGCTACTTACCAAGCTTGCATTAATTTAACAACTACTTTTGGCAACACACTTTCATTGCATTTGATTCAATTTATTCAACGTACTCCGATTCCTGAAAACAATATTTTGAGTTTTACTTACCAGTTTATTGAGCAGTCTTCTTTCAACAGCATTTTTAAAATATTAATATCTTCTTTTGTATATCTTTTATAAATTTTATTTTTTAGACATTTCCCATCATTCAATTTTTATTTTGATATCTTGTGTACGCATTTCCATGTATTTTATGGTTGATGATTCTGAAAAAATAATGGTTTATTAAAATTGTATCCATCGTAAGCACGAAGGTTTTTTTATGTTTCAGTTTTCTAATTAAAATCACAATAGATAAATTGTTGTGTAAAATTAAACCCATACTTACTTAGATTAACCAACATTTTGTTAAATTTGCCCGTGCAAGTATTGTCGTGCAAGAGTTGGCCCGCCTCTTCCTTCCACTGCCCCTCTCTTTCCTCCAAACATTATCATAAAGTCCCCTCGCATCAGAGGTCCCCATTGCGAATGTCCTCGTCTTGCTCTTCATAGTTTATCACCTGCAAAGAAATCATCAACAAACTTACTCACCAATTGCACCTCCACAGTTGCAGCAGTGTGCACTTCGATTTGCCACTTCAACTTAGCCAAATAGTGTGATTTTCACCTTTCACATCCTCTTACTTCACAATTAACAACACAAACTCAACAAATCGACCGCTCTCGTTCGAATCCTGACTTCAAATGACAGACGTAAACAAACCCAAGTTCATCTTTTAAATATTCAACCAATTGTTAATTATATTCAACCAACAAAATTTTTAATTTTCCCAAAACCAAAGCTAACAGTCGAGCACGTTCATTCGAGTTCGGGAAATCTGTTAGCTTTTTGCCTCTAGCATTTTCAACAAACAGTTTATTCAATTAATAATGAATTTAAGTAATTTTAACGGAATATTGGCAGTGACAAGTACGTTTTTGTTAAAATATACGAAAGTAAAATCAACAATTTTAATTGTTAAAATTTCTGGGCACAGTCTCTCCGTGTGTATAGCAAAGGAAATATAAGAATATAAAAAGATTTTTTCAATGCATTATGTTCTCTAGAATTCTAGAATTAATTTAGGAGTATTAGTCGAAAAGTTATTTGAGTTCAGCGACCCCAAATGTGTTTCCGGGATTTGATTTTTCAGAGCGATAATTTCTAAATCTTTCGATAAAAATACTTTCTAAGGCAGTGTTTATCAATCGATGAGAAATCCCTTAATGGGGGAGGGGGATTTGTTCATTTTATAAAATAAATAATAGCATCCTTTAAAAAAAGTCTTTAAACATCGAATCTGATGTGTCACAATCACTTTTAAATTTAATGTGATTTTATTTTATCACTTAACAGACAATGTTTTATTTTTCATTAAGTACATTACATACAATAACAGGGTTACAGAAAACGAACTGAGAAGAACTCACCTGTCGTTCTAAAAAAAACATTGATGTTTAGGCAGTTGAAAACATTTTTTCAAGATTATGCAGACCTTTTTTATTTTTAACATGGTTTATTTTGGTAATTTGTGAAATAAATCATAAACGAGCAGTGTTTTAAATTAAATTATTGGAAAAAAATGTATGAGCAGCTCATATGCAATCCTGTCCGATTATCAAATCACAATATTAATGTTTTTTTCGATGCCTTTTTTAATATCGAACGTAAGTATGACACCTAAACTAGACTAAACTGATTCAAAATTTGAATCCAAAATTTCGGAAAGAATTAAATATTGAAGAAAATGCATTTTTGTAATTTAAAAGGCAATCAACTAGTCTCAAATTTGACTAAAAAGAAGTGGTTCAAATATCCAAAGTCCCATACAAACCTTCGGATAGTCAAATTTCAGAAAATTAAAACTTCGGATAATCAAATATTTTTTAGCCTTTTTTTAATTGAGATTTTTTGTAGACCTCGCCTGCTTAATCCTACTAAATTCAAAATCAACCAACAACTTTTTGATTTTGATTAAAACGTTGAGATTTTCTGTAAAGTATTTTCTTGCAAATTAGCCAAGGGGGGAATGGAAGGAAAAAGGTTGAAAATCACTGTTTTAAGGCCTTGGTTGAGTTTACTGTCAAAAAATGGCTAAATATGTATAAATTTATGGATGTGTTTTGCCTTCCTCACCTTACTGAGGAAAGGCTATAAAATCACTCGAAAAATGAACTTCTCAATTAAACCTCCTAGACCCACCTTCATGTATACCTATCGACTCAGAATCAAATTCTGAGCAAATGTCTGTGTGTGTGGTGGGATGTTGATCAAAAAATTGTCACTCGATTATCTCGAGACTGGCTAAACCGAT
Organism: Culex pipiens pallens; assembly: GCF_016801865.2. NCBI lineage: Eukaryota > Metazoa > Arthropoda > Insecta > Diptera > Culicidae > Culex > Culex pipiens. The sequence continues at coordinate 124,012,525 of NC_068939.1, forward strand.
TTTGTCCGTTTTGGCCTCATTCGATCCGTCTTGGGGTCCCATAAGTCGCTATTGAAAATTATAAAGTTTAGTTAAGTACTTCAAAAGTTATGCTAAAAAAACGATTTTGACTAAAGTTCGGAAGATTGTAAAAAGGGTGGTTTTTGTAAGAAACCCCGTCATGCTATACATTTTCGGAAAGGTATTTGAAAGACCTTTCCAACGCGTCCAAGATAGTGAAGATCTGACAACCCTATCAAAAGTTATAAGCACTTAAGTGTTATTTATGCACTTTTTGGAGGCCGGATCTCAGATATTTTGATGAAAACGTTGTCCGGATCTCTCATGCGACATATCGTTGGATAGGTCATCAAAAGATCTGTACAATGCGTTCAAGACATTGAAGATCTGACAACCCTATCAAAAGTTATAAGCACTTAAGTGTTATTTATGCACTTTTTGGAGGCCGGATCTCAGATATTTTGATGAAAACGTTGTCCGGATCTCTCATGCGACCTATCGTTGGATAGGTCATCAAAAGACCTGTACAATGCGTCCAAGACATTGAAGATCTGACAACCCTATCAAAAGTTATAAGCACTTAAGTGTTATTTATGCACTTTTTGGAGGGCGGATCTCAGATATTTTGATGAATCCGTTGTCCGGATCTCTTATGCAACCCATAGTTGGATAGGTCATCAAAAGAACTTTCCAACATTGAAGATCTGACTAACCTATCATAAGTTGTAAGCACATAAGTGCCCTGCAATATGAAGATCTGACTACCCAATCTAGTGTTGTGAATAATGAGTCAAATTGATAAAACACTGAAAAACACCGCTCTTTTGTGTCTATTTTGGATAGCACCCTTTAAATGTGAGGAAGGCATCTACCACCTAAGGGTGGATTAAGTAACGTTTTTTTTTATTTCATGCATTAAAGAACCACAAAAAGAAATTTTCATCAAATTTTTATAAATTTTTAAAAGTTAGTAAACTCTTGCTACGAAATTTTTTAGGTTGTTTTAATTCTTATAGTATCGTATTTTGCTCAATGAAAATGTGTTTGTATCGATGACCGAATATCATTTAACACTTTTAGGACCATAATTTTACAAAGAATATGAAATTAGTATATAAATGAAATGATATATGTGTTATTGAATCATCCAATATCTTGCTATTTCTAATAGAAAAAATGCATGTAAATTTAAAAAATATGCTTTAACATTTCATATTAATTGTTTTTGTTTTATTAAAATATATTTTCTGCGGAAATTTTAGCAAATGTATTTCTTTTGATTTTCTAAACCTCTAATTATCCGTGTATTTTAAAAGTTAGATGGAGACAAATAATTATAAGCTGATACTCAATTAGGACCAGTAAAATTGTACTTGATTGATTTTTTTCCTTATAACAAAAATGTACGACCATTATCAAAAAAGTTATCATTTAAAACCAATCTTTCCAAGAAGTACTGAAAGTGATACAACGGTACTGCTGTCAGCAGTTTTCCGCTCAATTCGAATCGATTTGGACAACAACAGACAACATAGTAGCAGTGCGTGGCCGAATTGTTACGCTGTCCGCTTTGTAAGCGGATGATTCTGGGTTCGATTCCCATCTGCTCCAACCTTCCATCGGATGAGGAAGTAAAATGTCGGTCCCGGCCTTGGTTGTTAGGCCGTTAAGTCATTCCAGGTGTAGGAGTCGTCTCCATGCCATAAGTACAAACAACACACCAAACCAAGCCTACTCCGGTGGAATCGCTGGCGGCGGTTGGACTCGCAATCCAAAGGTCGTCAGTTCAAACACTGGGGTGGAAGGTTCCTTCGAGTAGAAAGAGGTTTGGGTGCCCTCCCCATCCAAGCCTTCGGACTCCTAGGTTCGAGCAGAAACTTGCAATAGAGACCACAAAAGACCCGGGGGTCGTTAATGTGGATGGTTTGATTTTTTGGACAACAACAGACTTCCCACCACTCAAGTCGGACCAAATTCGCTGAATTTGCTATCGCAATCAAGGTGTGTTTTTTTTTCCTTTTTCGTCTGAGAAGATTAACTCGATTGAGGGAAAAAGGACGATACAGATAATTCGATTTGTTTGAATCGTGTTGATGCCAATGAATAGATTAGGGTAAATTTGTGAGAAACGAATGATCTTCGATTTGAATGATTTTGGCAGCTGCACTGTATACGAATTCAGCGGAAAATTACACCCACATTGTCCACCCAACCCAAGAACTTCAACCAAATTTAATCTGACCAGAGAAAAACTCAATCTAACTTGTCCCCGGCAGTTCTGGGACCTTTTGCTGAACTCTAATCAGCCTGTTGTCAAAGCTGTCAAGCAACTTCTCGAGAAGCAAACTGGCAAAAAGTTCTTTCCGCTGAAACCGAGACACGTGTGGGTTCCACATGATGCGAGGCGATGAACTGAACAACGAGACAAAGCCCTCATGAAAAGTTAATACGCATTGATGATGGAGAGCAGCAGCAGCAGCAGCAGAAACAGAAGGTCTTCGGTACGTGAACCCAAACACGAGAGGCTTATTCTAATAACGCTTCAGCACTGCTGGCAGGGGAAGATTTTTGTCGTCGTCTCGGTAGATTTCTGGGACAATGACGAAAATTAATCCGATTCCTGGGAAAGCGGAAAATGAACATCAAGCACGTATGTCAATTTGGTGATAAGACGAGTTTTGAAATAAAGCTCCATGACTAAGAAGAAGCCTTGAATAAGGAGAACATGAGTTATTTTCGTGACCTTTCTAGACATTTTAAATTGCTTTAATAAATATAAGTAAGCTTGACATTTTCATATTTTTTTGGACTTACTAAAGGAAAAAAAATTACTCACTCAAGTGCAAAGAGAAATACTCACATTTTCCCATTAAATAAAAAAGACGCGCGAAAAGGAAATTTTAACAAAAAAAAAATACTTCATGCTGCTTTCCTAATTGAAAGCACGAGTTCTATTAAGAAAACTCTCGACACCCCCTTCTAGATCCTTTGCGCCACACGTGTTCTCTCAGCTGGTGGGAAAATAATAACAAAACAAACAAAAAAACGCACAGAGCTCGACGCGTGAAAGCTCTCAAGTTTCCCCTCCTTCTATCTTTCCAGCTGCGCTGATGTTTTCATTGGAAATGGCGATTTTTGCCTTCCTCACCTCACTGAGGCAAGGCTATAAAATCACTCGAAAAATGAACTTCTTAAATACGACTCCTAGATATACCTTCACGTATACCTATCGACTCAGAATCAAATTCTGAACAAATGTCTGTGGGGATGTGTGTAGACATGATTTTTTTTGGCCGGATCCGCCTTATTCTGTTCGTTTTGGGGTCCTCTAAGATTCTATTAAATTTTATTCTGTTTAGTGAAGTACTTTTAAAGTTATGCCAAGAAAAAGTTTTTTTGTAGCTACAAAAAAGGGTGATTTTTGCATAACCTCAAAGGCCGGGTCTTTTTGCTTACGCGCGAGAGTCGCGCAGCATGCGTAGCAATTTTGGTCTGACCACGCGGAGGATTGGCAGCCACACCCCCTTGCATAGAGTTATCTACGTGCGCATGTATTGCGTGTACGTACACGAAAAAGATTGAGGTTAAATTTTGTACCAGCCAGCAAAACAAATGGCGTGCTAGTGTGCGTGAGAGCGGGCTTAGATAACTCAATGCGTATCGCCCAGTTGCCACATTGCTTAAGCAGTGTCTGCGTCTCTTCTGGAAAAAATCTGTATTAATTATGTTGCTGCATCATTTTGTCTCGACAAAGATTTACACGAGCTTTTTACTAAAATATATAACTCATGAGACTTTTCTCTTTATTTTGGAAAGTTGGTAAAAAAAATAATTGAAAATTGCTGTTCAGGTAAAATCAATAATTATAAAAAAAAATGAAAAAAAAATCAAAAAATCTCTTTAATTAATTCGTAAATACAACCTAAAATACAACATGAATGCGAGGAAGGCACCAACCACCTTAAGGTGGATTAAGTCACGTTTTTTTGTGTGTTCTTCGTCTTTTGAGAAATTTTACATTGAGCTTGCTTCGGGCTATTGTTTCGGTAGATTACTTCACAAGAATTTACTTGGTGCGAGAAAGGATTATTTGTAGCTCCCAGAAGACATCAATTTTCAGGATCATCCCCAGTAAATATGAGCTTAGCTTGATTGAACCTAAATTCTCTTTCTAGAGATAGACATTTTTATCCAGAAGAATCATATGACAGTGTTGCCAGATCATCCAAACTAATTACTTATTGTTATGGTTTTTTCTTCCCTAGCGATCATTTCACCGAAAAAAGTGAGATGATTATCTTTCCCGCACTTTCAAAAGACCGTGGGAGCGTTTTTTTATTACCTATCGCAGTTTGGGGGAGGGGGGGGGAATTCCAAGGCCGTGTTTCGCGCCATACATTTTATTAATTTTCAATGTGAATTTTGATACGTTATTTGCGTTACGTAATAAAAGAACGCTCTCCATCAATAAGAAATGGGTTATCTACAATCACTTTACTTAGAAAATTGCACTTAGCTTAGGATTTTGAGTCAATGGAAATTGATCTGATCTTCTAAAATGGAAAAGTTATCAAATTGGAAAATTTCAAACCCTACACCCAAAGGAAAAATATATCTCAAAATCTGCAACAGTGGATTTGCTGCAGAAAATGTCATATTTTATAACATTTTTTGCAGCAAGCCCCTAGATCATTTTTGCCCGCGTGTAAACATTTCAGGGATCTGCAGTTCTCACCAACACATATAACGCTGGCCCGTCCCCGAGCAACACTCCAAAGAGAAGCATATGTTGGTGCTCTTTCACTCACTTTTCATCAAGCGTCCATGGCGCGGTGGTAGCGTGTCGGATTAATAACCAAAAAGTTGGTGGTTCAATCCTCGTTCTGTTAAGGGTTTTTTTGTGAAATACAACCAAAAAGCCGTCGGTAATGTCGATAATTGTCGGTAACGGGCAAAAATGTCATACCCCTATATCGCAAAAAATGCATGAGGACAGTTTTCATGCAGATTCTGATATACTTTCATGCCGCCATGCATCACAATCATGCGACTGCCAGTTGGGTGTACGGTAAGTTGACGTTTCCATATCAAAGGTAAACAAACAACTGCATAGCAACGTATCTCAGCCCAGCAAATTTTCTATTACAACTATCTATTTTACTTTACTTAATTATTCACTGGGAAATAAACCAAATAATTATTTTTGACGGGTTTCGTCGCTGGAATTTTTTTTTTTTATTCGAATTTGAAATAGACAAGAAAACCGTGACGTAGTCAATTAACTCAATGAACTCAGTATTCATTATGTGAGTGCCGTTTGAGTGTCGTTTGAGTGGTTTGACAGGTATCGTTGCACCAAAACTCGCGTTATGACGTTTCGCTCAAGTCCCGACAACGACACCTGTCAAAATAATTCATTTGGTTTATTTACGTTTGAGGTTAAGAGCGAGTCCACGAACAGGGCATACCCCTTTGTATGGGACGTTGTTTGGACCTCACCAATCTGCCTGAAATTTTCAGGGGTTGTTTGTACATATAAAACTAGCATCTGGCCAAAATATGAGCACTCTAGGTCAACGGGAAGTGGGGCAAATCGGGACACAAAGTTTGAAGGTTCAAAAACGTCAAAAAACTTAAAAAGGCTATAACTTCGGCAAAATTCAATTTATTTTCAAAATTCAAAATGCATCTGAAAGGGCTTAAAAAATGCAACAAAATGCAGGATAGAGCATCCCAATTGGTTAAATCTAAAGGGAGTTATTGGCATTTTAGTGAAAAAATAGCATAATTTTCAAACTCAAATAAAAAAGTTTTCCATCCAGATATCAACTCGGTTCGACCTGCAGCTTGTAGGGGACATCTGGGACTACCATCTGAGACTGAGAACGCTTTGGGTAAGGCAGTTTAACATATTAAATAGATACTTTTTCTTTTAGTGATTTTTTTGGTTGTAAATTTTTGCTCAGGGGACCCCTTAGATCCCATTTTCTGGTGATAATTTTATCATATTCGTGTTCCTGAGACAATTTCACAATCGAAACATACATAAAAATATTTATTCTGATCCATTTTAACCCTTAAAAAAATAAAAGTAAAAAAAAAATCTTCGATTCATATTTAATGAAAATCTAGCTCGTTTCCAAGGATACTAGATGACACCAGAAAAAAAGCAGCTTTATCATTTTTTTAACTATTATTTTTTAAAGGGTTAAAATGGATCAAAATGAACATTTATATGCATGTTTCTATTGTGAAATTGTCTCAGGAACACGAATATGATAAAATTATCACCAGAAAATGGGATCTAAGGGGTCCTCCGAGCAAAAATTTACAACCAAAAAATTCACTTAAAGTAAAAGTGTCTATTTAATATGTTAAACTGCTTTACCCAAAGCGTTCTCAGTCTCAGATGGTAGTCCCAGATGTCCCCTACAAGTTGCAGGTCGAACCGAGTTGATATCTGGATGGAACACTTTTTTATTTGAGTTTGAAAATTATGCTATTTTTTCACTAAAATGCCAATAACTCCCTTTAGATTTAACCAATTGGGATGCTCTATCCTGCATTTTGTTGCATTTTTCAAGCCCTTTCAGATGCATTTTGAATTTTGAAAATAAATTGAATTTTGCCTAAGTTATAGCCTTTTAAAGTTTTTTGACGTTTTTGAACCTTCAAACTTTGTGTCCCGATTTGCCCCACTTCCCGTTGACCTAGAGTGCTCATATTTTGGCCAGATGCTAGTTTTATATGTACAAACAACCCCTGAAAATTTCAGGCAGATTGGTGAGGTCGATGCGAGATGGGTATGCTTTGCTCGTGGACTCGCTCTTAAGATCCGAGCTTTTCTCCTTTATTGCGTGCTTTTAATTTTGTTTATGCAAGATCAAACATGAAACCCCGTTTTGCTTTCCTCACCTGAGGTAAGGCTATAATCCTGCTCTAAAATGAACTTCTTTCAGAAACGTCGTAGACCCACCTTCATGTATACCTATCAACTCAGAATCGAAAACTGAACAAATGTCTGTGTGTATGTGTGTGACCAAAATTCTTACTCAGTTTTCTCAGCACTGGCTTAACCGATTTTGTTCAAACTGGTCGCATTCGACTCGGTTTAGGGTTCCATACCCGAGCATGGGTAAATAACAAGGGAAATGCGTAATAATACCTTTCTCTAGTATCAATACCAAATTTTGGTATTCCTGGACCCTTTAAAATTTGTCTTAAGGATTATGCAAGAGCAAAATGTGGTATCATACCAATTTAAGGTATTGTTTTGATATTGCAAAATTGCAGAATTTGTCAATGGTCGAACACCACATTTTGGTATTCTTTTGGTATTACAGTATTTTATCAAATTCCTCTGAAACTATGGGAAAATTTTGACCAATTTTGACAGAATAATTAATTTTGCGCTAAAATGATGTCTCAAAGCGAATGCTTTCATTAAAATCCGGAAATTTCAAACTTGATTTTAAACATTTTTGATATACCCGCTACAGAAATGACTTGAAATTGTGGAAAATTTTCTAAGTCAGGATGGCACATTTTGGTATTATTTTGGTATTGAAGTGTTTTATCAAATTCCTCTGAAACTATGGGAAAATTTTGACCAATTTTGACAAAATAATTAATTTGCGCTTCTCAAAGCGAATGCTTTCATTGAAAACGGAAATTTCAAACTTGATTTTAAACATTTTTGATATACCCCCTACAGAAATGACTTGAAATTGTGGAAAATTTTCTATGTCAGGATGGCACATTTTGGTATTATTTTGGTATTGAAAGGTTTCATCAAATTCCTCTGAAACTATGGGAAATTTTTTATAAATTTTGACGAGATAATTAATTTTGCGCTAAAATGACTTGAAACCCAAAAATGTTAAAGCTGATTTTAATTTTTTTAAAACGTTGAAATTTCTCTAAGTCGGGATAACCAAATACTTTGAAAAACAAAAAATATTGAAATTTGGTGAATTTCAATCCAGTTTCATTTTAATAACACTTATTTTTCAATCTTGTTATTTTTCAGAATCTTCAAGAACTTCAAGCACAGGCCGTCAATGACAAATGCATTCGATGTGGTGAAGAATATCACTAAGAACAACATGGAATCATCAGGTGAGTAGATTTGGCGATTGCATATGGATCATTTCCGTTTTTTCACTAACTGCAACTGCTGCACTAAAAATGGTATGAAAATACCAAATTTTGGTATTACTTGTGCAAATATCAACGACCAAAATGTGCTCTTGGTTGCCCAGTAATAGATGGTAAAATACCATGAAATCATACCAAAATCATGTATGTGGAAGACCACAGGAATACCAAAATATGATTTTCCAAGGGCGCGGGAATACCTAAAATTAAACCATGGCAATACCAAGTTTTGGTATTCAAGCAATGTTCAAAAATCCAGAAGACCTCAACTTGGTATTGAAATGGTTTTATTTTGAGGTATTATTTTACCCTTGGAATAACACGGTTTGGTAGTGTTGTGCCCTTCCACATACAAGACTTTGGTATGATTTCATGGTATTTTACCATCTATTACTGGGCAACCAAGGGCACATTTTGGTCGCTGTTATTTGCCCAAGTAATACCAAAATTTGGTATTCCCGTGTTATTTACCCCTGCTCGGGTAGGTCGCTATTAAATTATTTGAAGTTTTGAAAAGTACATCAAAAGTTATGTATAAAAAGTGTTTTCACAAATATTCGGATCTCACTTAAATGTATGTAAACTATGTCCGAATCCATCATCCGACCCATCGTTGATTAAGTAATCGAAAGACCTTTCCAACGAGTCCAAAACATTGATGATCTGGCAACCCTGTCTCGAGTTATGACCACTTAAGTGATATTTATATACCTTTTTGAAGCCGGATCTCAATGAAATGTAAGTAAACTATATCCGGATCTATCATCCGATGTATGTATGTTGTTTAGTTACTAGTAAGGTAAGGCGAGCTGAAATATGCTTTTGAAACAAAAATATTTAAAAAATAATCATATAAACACGTTTTCAGTTTGACATGCTTAACAACCCCTTTCAGACATGATGGGAGAAGTGGTTGTGGAAATTTGGATATTTTGATCCATCTCAAATCAAAGGAAGTTTCTAATCTATTCGCTGGAATTTCTTGTTTTTTATATTCTTTAGGCAAATATGGATGAATCACTTCAGTTTATTTTTTTAAATAGTATTTTATAGTTCGCCAAAATAATGATTTTTTTAATTAATGGATTAATGGCTCCAGTTTTGATTTGACTATTAATTGGATTATGAGCAATTTACTATGAAAAAGTTTCATTTTATTCTCTGGATAGGTTATAGGTTTTGATCCGGGAAACAACTTTGTAGAACCGTAAACCGTAAACCGTACCTACACAGGTTTCATAAAAAAAAGATATTAAAAAATAATTATTGTAAAAGTTGTCCCGCCCATGTGGATCAATCGGACCGCGCACTGGACTCACAATCCAGAGGGTGCTCTTAAATTCCTTGTGTAAATATGGGTATCCGGCGCCGTCGCTTCGTGCCGAACTTCAACACTTAGGAGCCCAAGGCGGCGAAGTCCTTGTAGATAAAAAGGAAGACACTGGTGGTTGGCACTAGCAATAGTGGCCGACAGCTATAAGGTCAACTTCGTTTTTTTTTTTTATTGTAAAAGTACCGCCATAAAATAATTAAAAAAATACTTCCTTTACTAAGAAATCAAATCTAGAAGAGAAAAGATGACCAGTTGTGTGGTCCTAGCCGGGATTTGAACCACGATCTACGGCTTACAGGCTACGTGGCTCGGTCACCTTTATCCTAAAAAATCGAGGGACATAAACTTCAAAAAATATTCGCAATATTGATGTGAGTTTCCCGAAATAATGCTGCTTTTTTACTTTTTTTAGGCTACTCTTGGGTTTACAATTTTGAGTTTCATGAGTTGATTAAGCAAATGAATAATACAGAGAAACCTCTTTTTACGCGGTGGCGTTACGCTTTTTATTTCGTCGATTTCTCTAAAACCATACAATATTTTTGCAAGCTTCAAAAAGCGTTTTGTAGATCTGAACAAAACCTACAAATTGCTTTTAAAAGATTGCAAAAATGTTGCGTCGTTTCAGAGAAATCAACAAAATAGAAAAACGTAACGCATCGTGTATTTCAAAACATTAAAATCACACTTATCCTTCTCCTAAAATGTCGGGTTTATCTCTCTATGCGTCTTTAAGTTGCTGAAAATCGATTTGCTTTCTTTTAAAGATTATCATCACATCCAAACAGGAACTCCTCTCCCCATGGTTTTTAACGCAAACTTCTTACCTGCGAAAATAGCTCATCGTGGTATTTTGGGACCCAATTTGAAGAATGAAATGTGCAAGAAATGAGCCCCAGAAAATATCAGTAAATGCCACTGACAAGGGTTTGGCGCCCTATCCAATTGAGAAGGTTACTCCTTCGAAAAGGTCGTAAACTTTTCCCTCGACGTAGGCTTTATTTATTCCAAATCACAATTCCGCGAATCCAAAAATCGTAGGGCACCGAATTGGACTTCATTTTGATCCAATTGAAAATGTTTGCCCTTTTCATTATTATTCCCTCCCCCCCAAAAGCCAAGGTTAAAAAGCCGATTCTGAGTCTGGTGGAAAAACCAAGAAGTAAATTTGCCAGGATAAACTTCTTGCTCTTTGCGAGGCAGGTTATAGAAGCATGCCTTCCTGGAATCGTTTTTGACCTGAATTGCTTCCAGATGTAATTTGAATTTGATTGGTGTTACTGATGAACTTAGAACTCCGTCAGGTTTTTCTGAACTCAATGTGGGTGGAAATAAAACTTAATTTAGGGAGGGGGAAGAACGGACACAGTTGAGAGAACTTTTCCTACACAGATGTCAGAGTTCTTTTTAAAGGTAAATTAAAACTTAAACCTTGCTAGATTGAGATTCGTGTAAGCAAAAATGGTAAAATTTAAGATACCTGCAAACAGATTGCTGGTAACCTTTTTGAACCCTTTTTAAGTGTTTATAAAAAGGATCAATCTCTTCCGAGCAAGGCCATCGACTGAAATGCAAATTACTCCTAAGGAAAAGTCAAATATTTGCGACACATGCCATCCAACCGGCTGGAATGTTGTCACCAACAGAAAAAATGTAATAGAAAAAAAGGAAATTGTTTCGCTGGAAACAACATCTTACGTTCAAATTCACGAGACGAAACAAGCGAAATAGAAAAGAAAAATCACACAGAGATAACTGGTTTTGATCCCTTTTCTGTCTGGTCGGAACGCCTTTTTGTCACCGTAAAATCGATGTACCATTAAGGACAACAAACAATACACAGACACCACAAACCGAACACTAAAAAATCTTTTTTTATGTCATTTTATGTTTTCTTTGAATAAAATAACAACAAAAAGTTTGTTTGAAAATTTGTAAAACATAAAGCTTTATTTAAGATGTTTTTATTAACATTGAACATTTCAGCTTTAAAGATTCTTCCCCTTGAATTCGATCGATTCAGCGAACCTGTGGCAGCGCCTTTTGATGTTTGTGCAAGTGTCCTTCCTGGGATGTTATCGAACATGTTGAACAAATATAGGAGAGGAAACGTGTAAAATCGGAACCATCTGTTTAGAGTTTCACTCATAAAAAGGCTGTTTTGAAAACATGTTGATGAATCATGTGTACAGAAACTAAATAATTCCGGAAATCGTGAACTGAGTTCATGAATTTAAGAACCACGAAGGAATTTAGTCATGGGAAATAAAAACGTGAATATATTACTTCGTGGTTCTCAAATTCATGAACACCATCCACGATTTCTTGAATTGACTTTTTTCCGTGTGAATAAATGGAACAGTTGAGTGAATACAGAGATAAATATTGTAATTTATTTATTCTTCTTCGCATTTCTAAATGTTTTTCTTTTTTTGTATCTGTCAGAACAATATATATAAAATTTTATCTTACCAACCGATGAAGAAATAAAAACACGGTGATGTGATCAATATTCACTTTGAGTGCACGACATACAATGCCAGAGCTTCGATAGCATCCCCAGCTTGCATATTGATAGAATGAAAAAGCAACAAAAATAAACACAAAAAAATATCGCAGGGAATAAAATATTCACGAGGTGATGCTAGAGTTTTCAGCTACAAGGATCTACCACGTGTTGGGAAGATAAAAAAGATAAATTCAAATTTATAAAGCATTTTAAATGGATCCGCTACAAACACATTTTAAATCAAACCGAATTTTGGTTTTTTTCTAATTTCTAATTGTTCGTGATTTTCAAACTAAATTATTCCACATGAAACCATCATATCATGAAATGGAAATTTATCGTGAAAATTACAGAAAATTAGTTATAGATATATTTTTTTGGTTATAAATCCAAAAAATACAAAAAAATACTGAAATACAAAAACACATAAATCAAATGATACAATAATACTAAAATACTAAAATACTAAAAAACTAAAATACTAAAATACTAAAATACTAAAATACTAAAATACTAAAATACTAAAATACTAAAATACTAAAATACTAAAATACTAAAATACTAAAATACTAAAATACTAAAATACTAAAATACTAAAATACTAAAATACTAAAATACTAAAATACTAAAATACTAAAATACTAAAATACTAAAATACTAAAATACTAAAATACTAAAATACTAAAATACTAAAATACTAAAATACTAAAATACTAAAATACTAAAATACTAAAATACTAAAATACTAAAATACTAAAATACTAAAATACTAAAATACTAAAATACTTAAATAAATAATTTGAAAAAAAAATACTAAAATACTAAAATTCAAGAAGTCTCAAAAATTATGAAATTAAAGTGAATTGCTCAGCTTTTCCCCAGTAAAATGACTAAAATTTCAACACAGCATATGATTAGTGAAATAGACACGAAGAAAAAACCCCAACTGCGTCAAATTACCACTCCGGTGTGACAGGTGCTTATGATGGGAGAATTAAATTTACATTCAAATTCATTCACGGATCCGGGAGGCAGACCAGAGAAGGTGTCTGCCTCTGATGATGGAAAACTGTGAAGGGACGACTAATTTGCACGCCATCTTTCATCGCCCAACTTTGTCGCCAAAAAGCCAACCTGGAGCTCTTGGAAAAGTGGAAAATGAGCTAGGCTTGTGTGCGGAGACTTATTAGAGGCCACTTGACTGGTTGGCAAAGTGAGCTGGCTATGAATATTTCTACGGTTTCTATTTCCCCTGGCCAGCTTACCCACTTAAAATGATATTCCCGTCACGTACGACTACTTGTGGCAGTTGGCTGCTGGATGTGCTGGATGGTCACCGGTGGAAATCTCGACCCGTTTCCTGTGGGACGTCGCAAATAGCGGGCGTTTCGCCGAACTCGTTAGTAATAACGAATGATAAATTGTTTTTCGGGGGATGTGATTTGGGCCCTGCATGGAAATGAGCTAATCACAGGGTGGGATAATGTAATGCACGGTTTGGATGGCTAATTTGAGGATCCGAAACCTGTCCATTTCAAAACAGCTGAATATCTTTTGGAGTTTCATGTAAATTATGCTTTTTTTTTTTAATTCTAAGGACAGCAAAGAAATTAATTTAATTTCTTTTTTGGAAATATTTCAGAGACAATTTCAACATCAGATTCATTTACCAAATCAGAATCAGATTTGATTAGACAAACTTCCTCCATCGTTACGGAATCTTCCTCAGGAATGTTTTCACATGCCACAAACCCTAGCTAAAACATGCTTCTTGGAATCCCACCAAGTAAAGCAGCTCCGGTGAAAAATTTCTCGCTAATTGCGCAGAACATTCCATAAGTGTGTCACACGCCGTGGCGAGAGGCATGGTAATGGCAATTCATTATCTTAAGTGAGTTAATGTTGTGCTCTCCTTATCACAATGACAACAATTTTATTGATGGGGGTGGTTTAGATTTCGCGGTTTGTCATTGAATAGTTAAAAAAATATATATTCGTGAAATTTCGAAATATCGAAATCGAATCGTAATATAATAAAACGTAATTGTTACAGTTGAAACCAAGCTAACTATACTATTTAAAATTTCGCTCAAAAAACCATAATTTCAATTAACCCACTAAAGTTGCATCCTACTATTTATAACCAAAAAATCAATAACTCCACCTCTCCGCACTGTCACGTCGCAAGATATATTCCAAAAGTTGTGTTCACGACTCGACACACACCTTCAGCGATAGTGTTTGGTTTTCTGTTCTCACCGATAAAACGGACAAATAAATCAACTGCAACAGTACCCGATCATCCGTTGATGTTGCCGGGTTGAGCCAGCCGTAGAGAAAACTCTCGATTGAAATTAATCACCTGGGTGAAATAGCTTTCCGAATACTACACAAAATCAATCAATTTAAGACTGGTTTTGTTTATAAATTGTCTATGGAACAAGCCATGAAATATACAAATTAAAAACTTAAAAGTTTGGCAGCAATCTGATGTTTTCAAGAAAGTACGTTAACTCGTAATATTTGAATTTGAAACAATAGTATTTCTTTCCACCCACTAAACGCTCTCGTTTTCTCTCTATTGCTGAATGATTTCTAACCTTACGCTGGTACAAATATAAAATAAAACAACACACTAGAAAAAGGGTTTGCACAACGCGATGATGGATGGGCACTTCACATGATTGAACTCGTATCGTGCTCTGTGGCTAAAAGCTCTCACGTGTATGATGATTTTTCATCGCAAAAGTGTCCCATTAAAATGTTTCAAAAAACCTACCCTTTTGTAAATAAGTATTCATTAAACAACATCTAAATGAAAAATAAAAATAATAATAATATTACCCCTGAAGATGTGTAAATTTACAACTTTTCCTGAGCAATTAAGTTTTTCAGTCTTAATTGGGTTACAATGACATTATAACCGAGGTAAATTCACACCTACACCTAATTTTTTTGGGGTGGTCCCATACACTTTTCCCTTGAAAATAAATAATTTTTAAATTAAGATATCTTGAGTTTAAACGTTTAAAAATAAATACCTCTGAGATTTTTTTTCAACATTTGTTAACATAAGGCGCATAAAAATTTGGCTTGCGCTTTCTCTAGATATTTGAGTTTAAAATATGCATCATTTATTTAAAAATAGATGTAACTTTTGACCCTTCAGTTCCCAAAAACTTTAAAAAAAAATTGCTAGAGATTTAAAGTGTCTGAAACACCCAAAAACGTAAGCATTTTTCAAATTAAAGGTGTATTCAATGCCAGTAAAGAATAGTTTTCATTATTTTATCAATATTATTTAGAAGATTTTTTGACTTTTTGTGAGACTTTATCCATTTCTTCCGTATTAAGGCTAGAGATGATTTACTCTTTCTTTTTTTATGATATGTAACACAATCCCTGGATACGATTTTTTAAAACTTCGAAAATGACCTACAATTAAATTTCGTCAAATAAAAATATTCCTCTTAAAAAAAATTTGATCCTCGAAAATAAATTTATACCTTCTCACATCATGCTTAGCATAAGTAGGGGAGCGTTCTTTTATTACGTAACGCAGTAGGGGGGGGGAGGGGGGTTGAAGCCGTGTTACGCTCCATAAATTTTTTTTAAATTTGTATGGAACTTTTGTTACAAGGGGGGAGAGGGGGTCTAAAAATCCGTTTTTTTGCGTTAAGTAATAAAAGAACGCTCCCTAGATGGCTTAACCCTCTACACCCCAACCCTGCCTCTAGGGGG
Source organism: Culex pipiens pallens (assembly GCF_016801865.2). Classification (NCBI taxonomy): domain Eukaryota; kingdom Metazoa; phylum Arthropoda; class Insecta; order Diptera; family Culicidae; genus Culex; species Culex pipiens. Next base: position 124,028,265 of record NC_068939.1, read on the forward strand.
GCTTCTGAGCAGGGCTTGCGAAATTTCGAAATTCTTTGTGATAGGCAATCAAACGTCAAAATTACCCCCCACTAGAGGGCGCTGAAACTTGGGGTGATGTTTTCATTATAACCTACAGCGAGTTAATTGGTTTGAAATTTGAAATTGTTTTATTTCATCATAAAATCGACATTAATAGCAAATTATACCGTTTTCAGGTAAGAAATAAATAGCTTAATTGATATAAACGAAAATATTTTTGTGATGGCCGATTTAACCTGTTCATTATCTGATTCAAAATAAGGGAATGTTTTAATCAACCAAAACCTATATAATCAATTGAGAATGTAGATGATTCAAGTGGAAAAACATTTTTTAAAGTCACTTCTACCATAAAAGCAAAGATCTGCTTGAAAAATGGTAATTGGAATGATTTTCAAAATTAGCAATCTAACCTCATTCTCGCGTTTTCAATCCGGATCTCAGAATTTTCAATGAGAAGGCAACTTAGCAAAAACATCAAAAAGTCAATCGATAGAACTTTTTATTTCTTACCTCCTGTTAACTTTATTTTATTCCAAAAGATCAATTTTCTTTTAAAAAACCTTCAAATAGTTTTCACTCCCCTTTGCACTTATTGCGCAAAAACGTAAACGTAACCTTGCACCAAAGTTCTCCTACTCGAATGTAGGTGGCGAATCGAGTTTTTAGCTTTGGTTTTGGGGGCCTATTGAGAGATTCGACAGAAACGTGCACGCATCCTGGTGGCGAGTAGAAGCACTACGCAACGATGTTCGGAATGACAGCGTGCTTGGAAATATTATTTTTTTTGCAGTTTTTGATTTTTATTTCCTTCAAATATTTTTTAACGTCGATGAAAGTTATTGTAAAGTGTGGCAATCGCATAAACGAATCGAATGATGTATAAATCATAGGGGCTGAGTTAGTTTTTCATGTTTTTTCCTCAAATTTACCAAAAAGATCTTTTGAAAAATTGATTTAAATAAGCTTTATTTGATTGATAATGCTCCTTATGTGTGTATTATTGCTAGAACAAGCTATTAGAGTCATATTACAGCATAATTACAATAATTTTCTCAAAAAATTGCCAGTTTTTCGAATTTTTCCAAAAATTTCCAAAAAATCACCAAAATGCATTTTTAAGGTCAATATTTTGGTCAAACGGGAAGAAAAGTAAAGTTTAAACACTTTTTTATTATATTTCATCATTACTTCTAACTTTTGCAACATTTAACTCAAGTTATCCAAAATATCGATCATCTTTTTAGAAAAATCGTTTAAATAAAATACCAGTCACAATTAATCACTACAAATCACCACGCATTATGATCGTTAGCGAAATTGCCACACTTTGCAATACCCCACTTTTCTGAAAATGCTTGATTTTTCATTATAAACGCGATTTTTCCCAAAAACTGCTCAAACTGTATGGGGGCGTCCTTCCGAACACCGCTGGAACAACAGCGAACCTAGCGGAAAAAACGTCGTCGAATTCTTCAATAGCTGACAGAACACTCCAATCGCGTTCACCACGACAACCTGATTTTTAAATTCCACTTTCGTTCGTTCCACACACAAAGGAATGAGTGCTACGCAAAGACACTCACACAATCATTGACTTCCCTCCAGGAGAAAAATCGCATAGAGAGCGATCGTTTGACATTCTACCGAGATTCCGATCATCTCTCCAATGATAGCAATCATATGACTCCTGTCACCACGCAGCATACACTAGGAAGAGAGAGACAAAAACGAGAGAAAGAGAAAGAGATCGTTGTCTCGTTCGGGCGGCTGCTTGAGTGGTGCTCATTTTTCGTTCGTTTTGTCTTCGTGCTTACGTTCATCGACCGTCGCCAAGCAATGACGGTCATGATAGGCGTTGTGTGTCAGCGATCAAATATCGTTTTGGGAAATGATCGCTGACAGAAAGTTCTATCGAATATCGAGCAGTCCCGTTCAGTGATAGATCCCTTTTCAAGCATTGCTTCTGAGATTTAAGTTCAATCTAGAAATTGGTCAAAAATCAATTTTTCATAGCAGTAGAAAATGGGAATTGTGGTTTGGTTGAGCGTTTTAGCAGAATGCATTACTGTGAATACAAAGAGACGAGTTGTTCCTTTTAATTCCGCTATATATAGCGGAATTAAAAGGAACAACTCGTCTCTTTGTATTCACAAAATGGGAATATCAAGCAAATAATTAAAAAGTGACTGTAAAATCATGAAAAAAAACGTTACTTAATCCACCAGAAGGTGGTTGCTGCCTTCCTCCTAAAAGCCTTGCAACCACACACTACGAAAGCTTTGGCTAACGCTTACTTAGTAAAGACACTATACATCTGAGTGCTGCCATCTATGATAAATTTAATGAACCATTTGAAAGCACTGCAGTGTTTGTGTGCGTGCACTGAGCGGAAAGTTCCGACAGCCTTTCGCCGGAGCTTTCAAATTATGTAAATAATGACCCTTTTTTGTATCAACCAAAACAGTTTTTCGAACATAACTTTTAAAGTACTGCACCAAACCGGATGAAATTAAAAAAAGACTTAAAGAACCTGAAGATGAATCCAAAAACATAGATCCGGACAAAATCGGTCGAGCCAGTTCCGAGAAAAGTGAGAGCCGATATGTATACGTAAAGGTATATCTTGGAGGCTTATTTAAAAAGTTCAATTTCTGAGTGATTTTATAGCCTTGCCTCAGTGAGGTGAGGAAGGCAAAAACTAGATAGGCAAAAGGTAATGATAGGAAGCTCTACTACTTCCAGCCAAATACTATCAGAAACAAACATTAACTAAACAAAATAAATGCAAATTAAAATACTAAAAATGAATTAAGCAAAATATAAAACTAGTTATTTATTTTTTTCATAGAATAAAAGTTGCTCAAATTGACCTCCTAAATACGGGATAAAAAAAATCGATTTTTTTTGTTAAAACATATTATTTAAGCCCTTATCAAATGCTCAGATTTATTTGAACCTTAAAATATCAGACATTTTCAAACGGTGGCTCAAAAAGAAATTGACAACATCTAACACCATCGTGCCTCTAATGTTGCCATATCAGTACTTTGACGTTCAATTACAGCTCATGAAAAGCGTTTTCAACTGAAATCGAGTGATAAATAGCTCAAAAGAAAGTGAGCATGCAAGGTTCTATCAACAGTCAAATAAACGAGTTTCCCATAATTAATAAAATAATTTCTAAAATAGTCCCTAAATCATCATAAGCCACCAAGTTTCACAAAAAAAAGGAAAAAACTTTCGTACATTTTTGGCTTATTCAAGGCAAATATTCTATCAATTTTGCAAGCTACAGAAAATTTCCTATAAATTCATCGATGACACATTGAAGGTTGTTTAGATAAATTTAAATAGTTTGCCAAAAGAAAACAATAGCTTTGTTGACACTTACTGATAAAAACATGTTATATATATATATACAGCAATTCCCCACGAAAACAGCATGATTCGAAAAAAAAGTTCTCCGATCGGGCTCAAAATTTTTCTGGGGGTTCCTTGGCCGAAATAATTAGAACCGTATTTTTTTTTGTTTGGCCATTAGGGTGACCTACGCCGTGTTAGGGTGGTCCGAAAAATGGCTATTTTCGTCGATTTTCACAAAAACCACTTTTTTCAAAAAATCATATCTCCGCGCCATTTCATCCGATTTTAGCTGTCTTAGACGCAAAAGAAAGGTGATTAAATTGGCTATTTGGGAAAAATAGTAAGAAGTCCCAAAAATAAAACTTAACATTTGAAAATGTCGTATGAAAACTTAAAATGCTGCTTTGAAGGTCTTGGGACCAAAGAGCCTATGTCGGAAAATATTTTTATCGGATTCTTCGGAAAATTTCACATAACATATCAAAAAATGGTAAAGTTATGTTTTCGATACTCTGAGATACGATTTTTTGAAAATAAAAACTGGATTTTTCGACGCGCCACGCGCAAAAATGGGAAAATTACGAAAAAGGGGAAAAATTGACTCTTTTCACTAAAACTGCGATAACTTTAAAATTTCAGCGATGACCTATACATGTTAGGGTACCAAAATTTTTGTAATTAAAAGACGCAACTTTTGGTGTCATAACATCTTTGGGTAATTCTCTACCAACTCACACGAAATCGGGAAAAGTTGCCCCGACCCCTCTTCGATTTGCGTGAAACTTTGTCCTAAGGGGTAACTTTTGTCCCTGATCACGAATCCGAGGTCCGTTTTTTGATATCTCGTGACGGAGGGGCGGTACGACCCCTTCCATTTTTGAACATGCAAAAAAAGAGGTGTTTTTCAATAATTTGCAGCCTGAAACGGTGATGAGATAGAAATTTGGTGTCAAAGGGACTTTTATGTAAAATTAGACGCCCGATTTGATGGCGTACTCAGAATTCCGAAAAAAACGTATTTTTCATCGAAAAAAACACTAAAAAAGTTTTAAAAATTCTCCCATTTTCCGTTACTCGACTGTAAATTTTTTTGGAACATGTCATTTTATGGGAAATTTAATGTACTTTTCGAATCTACATTGACCCAGAAGGGTCATTTTTTTCATTTAGAACAAAATTTTTCATTTTTTTAGAGTGTCACAATGTTCTACAAAGTTGTAGAGCAGACAATTACAAAAAATTTAATATATAGACATAAGGGGTTTGCTTATAAACATCACATAATTAGACACGTATTTTTTTGTTTGGCCATTAGGGTGACCTACGCCGTGTTAGGGTGGTCTTAAATATGGCCATTTTCGTCGATTTTCGCAAAAACCACTTTTTTCGAAAAATCATAACTCCTCGCCATTTTAACCGATTTCAATTGTCTTATACGCAAATGAAAGGTGATAAGTCGGCCTTTCAAAAAAAAGTAAGAAGTTTCAAAAATCTAGCCTAACATATGAAAAGGGCGTATGAAACTTTAAAATGCCGTTTTGACGGTGTCTGGACCAAAGAGCCTATGTCTGGAAATATTTTTATTGGATTCCCCGGACATTTTTTCTTAACATACCTACTAAAAAATGGGAGGAGTTCATTAACAGGATTCCGAGATATGATTTTTTGAAAATAAAATCCGTGTTTTTTGACGCGCCTCGCGCAAAAACCGGAGAATGACGAAATTGGCAAAAAATCAACTTTTTTCACTAAAACTGCGATAATTTTAAAATTTCAGCGATGACCTATAGATGTCTGGGTTATAAAAAATTGAAATAAATAGTGTCATCATTATCAATATATAGGTTTAAAAAAAATTATACCATTTTTTAAATAATTAAAACGACTCGACATTACTTTATTGTCTCAAATAAAGTTGATGATTCACAAAAGACTTATTATAATATTTCTAACTAATTCTCATCAGCCAACTATTCGATTACCATATCGAATGATACTTGCCCGACGAAACGTTGATAACACTAACTGATAGTCTAACTAGCCAGACGCAACGCCACACGCACCACAAAGTTTCCCACCACCCATCCAGGGTGAGAGAGAGCTGTTGAATTATGGCCACTTGAATGCAACCAGAGGTGGAGGGTGAAGTAAGTCGCAATAAATCGTTCTCCAAACGATACGATGGTGCTTCGATATTGCAATTAAAAATGAGTTAGTGCAAAAACGTCAGTCTTCTTGATGCGTTGAGGTGTTGATTTGGTTGGTTTTGGAGTGAGTCTTTTCGGTTTTAAATTAACGTCAGTTGAAGATGACACATGCTTGTAATTATTCCAAATGAAGTTTCCAACAATGCGAAGAGCATGGAGTTGACGACTTGTACAGTGTAGCAGCAACGTTATCTTAGGATGACGTCCATCAATTAACCTGAATGGCAGCCGCACCAACTTGCGGTGACTTGCGATTTATGGTTTGTATGAGTGTGTGTGTGTGTGCGTATGTTGTATGTGTGCATCGTATTTTCCTTGATGGCCCTGTAAACATATCCATGTCAAATGTAATACCGTTTCCTATGCTGTGCTTGCTATCTGTACACTCAAATGAGGAATTTGCGTGTAAAAATACTTGTTTCAAGTCGTCGTTGTAGTGCTATCTTTTCACGGGCATTTTGGGCCAAATTTCGATATCAATCCTGAGATATTCAATAACAACCGAAAACACTCCGTGCATTGTTGTCTCTCTTCTTATGAAAAAAGTTTCAATCTTGTCGTGCTATCTTGACAGGTTCTGAAAATTGCTGTAAGTGCGACAAATGGCTTAAGGGATTTCAGGTCAGAACGCGTTTGACACACGTGTATGCCCGACTACCGTAAACATCGGGACTCCGGCAACCAAATTCACCCAAACTTTGGCACAATGCACATAATGGGTAACCAAACAGAACGTGTCTGTTATTGTTAACAATGTGTGCTCTACTATTTGTTTATTCAAGGCCAAACATTGAAACGCGAACGTCAAAAAGCGACGGGTGTCAAGATAGCACGACATCGTCAAAGAACAAAAATAGTCGATGCATTAAATCCCAAAATTTTAGGAATTTTAACTGAACCTTTGTTACAAACAGCAAGAATCACTTAAAATTTTGGTGTACCGAGCTACAGTAGATAATACCCATGGCAGCTGCCAACACAGTGTATTCTCTCGTATAGCTTCGCAGCAGCAGTCAAGAAGCACATTTGGCACGGTAGTGCCATATAACCGTGAATCATGAGACAGTGCGGCATGCTGTCTGCACCCTCGCACAAACGTCAGAAATGCGCAGAGCAGTTCTCCAAGAAAATATAGGTATTGTTTTTCGAAAGTTATACTGAAAAAAGATAAAAATTTATTCATTTTCATGAAAAGATTCTAAATAATGAAAAAGCATTTTATTGAGCAATATTTTTTTAATCATATTTATATTTATTTTTAAATCTACCGAAACCACTCTAGATGAATAATTCAAACACAACTACAAAAAACCTCACAAATTCCCAGGGAACTTCTCGGCCTTGCCACTGACGCCAAATTGTGTAACACAACATCACATGAGGCAACTTAAGTTAGATTGATTATTTGGCTGCATGACTGTGCGGCTATGTGCAAGTTGGGTAAACTAGACGAATTCCCAAGGTAGTAGTACCCACCAAAGGATTCCAGAGCACAACGCTCAACGGAGATAAATTTCCCAATCTTGAAGCGAGCAGGACAGGATGGCTTTCACATTGGACAATTATTCTAAATCAACGCTCGGAAAATATGGGCATTGTTGCTTTTGTCTCGTTTATTCCTGACATGAATAGCTTCGTTTTAACCAAGCTCAACAGCATGAAGCAGAAGCTGATGGGTCATAACTCGTAATATTTTTTTTAAAGAAATGTATAAACTCAACAAAACAACAACTTTCTAGCATGCACCCATGAGTTTGTATTTTTTGCCATTGAAACACATTTCCGCAAGCCAACAAACTATGTTTTTGTTTTCAAATTGTTTCAGAAGTGATATCATTTAAATTCCGGACTTTTCGCTAATCTAATCCACTTCAAATAATCCATAGTTCTGTTCGAATGAACGAATAAAACCCTCTCGTGTGAAACATTCCACTCAATCAGTACAGAAACAAAAAAAAACATAACACGTGGCATTACGAAACACGAACATTTGTCTGGTTGAGAGGCATTAAGCGGTGAAAGCTTTCCGGTGAAAAAGAAAACGACTTTTGATGTAACTTTAATGGCCTAGCATTCGAAAGTTTTGTTGCCATAATCAGGCAGCAAAACAGATGCAGTTTTTATACAGTACTTGTTCGGTAATTGGGCTGAGAACGTAGCCCAGTCACCGAATGCTGCTCGCTAACTGGGCTGAATGAAAAATAACGAGGGGACCACCGATGCATAATATTTTCCACATGAAATATAAAAATAAAAGTTACTCAAATTTATATACAATGCTTTCTTTTCATATGTCTTTAATTGTGACTTGAAATTTAATAAAAGTTTGAAAAAAGTTTCTTTATTTATTGATCATGATGGTAATTTCAGTTTGTTTTGGTTTTTTGACGTTTGTCTGCTTTTTAACTGGGCTACGGCCCAGTTATCGAACGCCCGAACAACTACTGTATCAGATTCGAGTGAATGAATTAGTTGAATGGTGCTTTGTTTTGAGTAATCAGATCAAAAAGAGATTTGAATTGAAAAAAAAACTTGTACTAAGACGTAATTCACAAATGACGTAGAATTTTTAAGAGAATTGAGACATTGCGTTCTTTATAGAAAAATGGTCCAAAAGTTTGCGAAATAAAGGCCAACTGAAATGATAAAAACTAACTGTATCCACCTATGTGGTTGGTGTCTTACTCACTCCTTTAACCAAAAATTGGTCACACAAAAAATCAAGAATTAAACGACACTTGACGTCAACCTTGGTTATTGGTTCAAATCCACTAAAACCAAAAGGAGCTTCAAAAGTATATAAATATCACTTCAGGGATTATAACTTGAGATATGGTTGCCAGATCTTCAGTGTGTAGGACTCGTTTGGAAGGTCTTTCGATTACCTATCCAACGATAGGTTGGATGATTGAACCGGACATATTTTTATACAGATAAATATCACTCAATTACGTATAACTCGAGACAGGGTTGCCAGATCTTCTATTTTTTAGACTCATTAGAAATTCTTGCAATAACAAATCAAACGATATGTAACATGATGATATTTGCAATACATGCAAAAAACATGAACGAAAAGTCAAAAATGCTCGATGTAACAAAACGGGTCAATTTTGCGGGTATTTCAGGGCACGATCCCTTAGGTTTACTGAGTCCGAATAACTAATATGAGCTTGATTGGTTGCGACAGGACTTGGCGCTTTGACTTTAAATTTTAAATGGGATTTAACCCGTAAAATCGGTGCGTTTTGGTTTTTGAGCCCCTTAACCAATCATACTGATGGTGCTGCTAGAAGAGAGTGCAGAAAAAGTTCAGCGGCGGTGTTATAAATTCTGTAGCAATTTAAATAGTGGACGAATCTTTTCGCACTCTTCGGCAATTGATGCAAACATTCTTTAGGGTGGGGCTTGTCGATTCAAGCTGAGGAACCTCGCGAACGGCTAGCCTGCGTAGAAAAGGGGTCTCCGAAGCTCGGCAGAGCTAACACCATCATTTAAGCCTATGCGAGTTATTTGCATATATAGAATGTAAAATCTAAAAATACATGGAAACGACTCAATTTGTAAAAAGCGGCCACATGATCCCGTTTGATTAATTGCAAACTAGGGTGCAGAGAATATGGGACTTTGGTTCAAAATCTCTGCCCACAAGCTGAATATTGTTCCATGAGCTATTTTAGGATTTTGGCCCAAATATGGGCAAAATCGGTCAACATTTCCCAATGATACTCGCAGGTGAAGTTTGTATGGGAAAAATTGAAAAAAAATTGTATCGAATACTCAATTTTCTTATGGTTTGTTCTGCGCGGCGCGCTACTTCCATCCAAATATTCCCAAAAGTGAGATTCTTTTTGGAAATTAAAAGCTCTACAACTATACCAAAGCTGTAAAACTTAATTCTGACAAGTTATTAGCGCTTTAAAAAAGTCATTTTAGTATAATTTTTTTTTTTGCATGAAAATAGTGGTTTATGCAACAAGTTGCAAAAAGAGGATTTTTTCAGCACGAGTCGTACATTTATCCAACGAGGTTCACCGAGTTGGATAAATACGACGAGTGCTGAAAAAATCAAGTTTTGCAACGAGTTCCATACAACATTTTTTGCAATTTCGAAAAACACCCATTCAGTGAAATTTTAAGTCGAATTTTCATGCATTTTGTCAATAAATCGTTTAAATCAAAAAAATGTTGAAAAGTGTTACTTTTCGAAACAAGTGCTGAAAAGTTCAACTTTTCAGCACCCATTTCAGTGCTGAAAAGTAGAACTTTTCAGCATTTATTTTGAAAAGTGTTGCTATTCGATTCTGTTATTTTTGGTACAGAAAAGTAGGCTATTTCGTCGTTCAAGAATGACAGGAAAAGTAAGTAGTTTCACGACGGAATTGCAAAAAAATATTTTTCTGGGTTATTGCAGATTCGAAAAGTAAACGGATTACCCATAAAATGGAAAATCCAATATTATTTTTCCGTTTCAAAAATACTTACTTTTGCTCTCATTTTATTGTGACGAAATGGCCTACTAATCATCTGGGTGCTGAAAAGACAGAATGCGTAACGTGATTTTCGAAAGCTCCCCACTGCTCCCCACTAATACAACAACACTACAGCTGTAAACATAAACAAAGTAGAAGGCTATGCTCAAGCTCAAGCGTGACATATTTTTTGCTACTGAAGGGATTTGTTTTGAAACATTTTGGACCTGTTGATGTTGATGTTTTCGATGAAAAATTAAGTGCATCCCACTTTTTTCTTCGTATACTAAACGATGGGCGGCCAAAAGAGGCCTTTTTTGTTTTCCACGTGATGAAAAATCGTGTCAAAAGTGGATGGAATTTCGTGAATCAGAAGAGCAACTGAATGGAATATCTGAGATTATGTATCTTTGATGTGCAGTGATAATATTGGAGTAAGATTATCCAATATTATTTGGCAGGTACCATTCATAGTTATTGATAATTCGTCGCTAACATTTCAAAAAGCGGCGTAAACATAGGTTTTGCGTTAGACATAGCACTTATTGAAATGTTTGCAGTTATGCCAATCTCGATTCCAACTCTTTCTTAAAATTTGTTTGCTTCGAATAACTCAAAAGCTCGACGCCCTCAACTTTTTTTTATTCCTGACAAAATAAATTATAGATCCATTACAATACTTGCCACTTCTTGGTATCATTTTGCAAACAGTAAATTGGTTCCGCTTTGACAGTTCTAAATTGAGGCCGCTTTGCGGACAACTATTCTGCACCCAGCTAATCATGACCAAAAATGACAGTGTTGAGTTGTTCATTATAACATTCATTTGAGTGCTGAAAAGTTCAACTTTAGTTTTTGCGTTGACACATGGATGCCAAACAATAGCGGAGACTCAGAAATTTCTTCAGAAATTCATATGCTGTTTTTTATCGTAATTGCAACAAATTATGAATACAGTGGAATCTCTCGTTACCGATATTGATGGGACCGTCAAGAGCGGGAGGAAAAATCAAAGCATGCTTCTTGAAGGGACTGACAAATTTATTGACAGCTGGAGCAATATTGATATCAAGAAGATCGACAGCCAGAGAGTCGACATGTTGTACACTATTCTTTCGTAACTTAAAGAATTCAATCATTATTTTGCAACTTGTTGCATAAACTAGTATTTTGAGCCAAATCAAAATGCCAAAAAACATTATTCTCAAGAAAAAAAATCTGAAATCATGGTGAACAATTTTTTGTCGAAATGGGGGATGAAATTAATGCTTTTTGCAAAAACTATTATCTTCCAACATAATGCGAAATGATTCGAAACCATTTCTTTATTCAGACTTATGTTTTCGGTCTCTGCAACGTTTCACCCCAGGATACTTAATTGCACCTGTCCGAACAAAAACACATCCTTCTTTGATCTTTCACTAGCGAGACCGGATTTGCTCTCAGGCTCAAGTATATTCTTGGTTTCCTTAAAGCTGTGTGTCTTTTCCAGCAGCTCAGTTCAAAGATTTGCCAGTTTCCCACAACTTTGGTCGTGCAGCTGCTTTTAGCGACATCAAAGCGCCTTGAACCGGAAAATGGCCTCTTTCAACCAGAAAATATGAGAAGAAGCAAAAGGGGATTATTATCATCAGGGGGAGAAGCGTAATAAAAGGATGATCGCAGCGGAGAAGCCGGACAACTGGCAGCTCCGACAGTTAAAGGGGAGGCCATTTCGGACTGGAGAGAATAACGACCAGCTGGCAACACTTGTTGACAAGCACAAGGATGGGGGAAGTAGTAATAAACCTCCGGGTACAAGACCCCATCATTATCGCACGTAATCCAAAAATGTCATCGAGTGAGATATTAAAGGAAAAATCCGATTTTTGCCCCCGCCGGGAGGGCAGCAGGAAAAATGACGAGTAAAGTCGTAAAATGCAATAATCAAAGTTGATTAAACTCGGCCAAGGGGAAACGAAATGTCAACAAGGACGGACGCGGACGATTTGTTCAGCAAGTCCCCCACCACAAGGGGATCGTCACAAGGACTTCCGGTCTGGTGTTAATGATGCTCTCCGCTCAGCCTCGGGAGTATTATTAATGGCCTCTGGATAGACGCGCCAGACAGACAAACATGGAAGGAGCAACAGCAGCATCAACAGACTAGATAAAACAAAGTGGATTAAGTGTGCCAGAGGCCAGCTGCGGACTAACTGGCAGGAATTAATGGAATTTATGTTTTTTGGGGTGGGTTGTGAAAGTCTGCAAAAAGTTTGTTGGTTAAGCAGGGATCAACGATTTGGCTATATTTTCTGACTAAACATGGTTATTGCATTTTGGATTAAAATTGAGTTGAGGACATGATTGTGAACTTTACAGATCTTACTAAAGTAAGGAACAGGTTTTACAATTGCTTTGGACGTCATTTCTTCATTCGTTATTTAAATATTTCATCATGAAAATTTTGTTGGAAAAACCGCAAAAAAAATCACAATACATAAACTTTCGACGCTTGAATTTTGAGATTTTTTCCCAGTGAATATCAAATGAGGTCCGCCTGTTATGATCGTCATTGCTAAGCGACCGCCAGTAATCGCATACACGAGGTGGAAACGAATGAAAACGAAGCTTCCAAGCAGCCAGCCGACCCGAAGCCTCATGCTCATTCTCTCTTTCACCTCTCTTTATCTTTTCCTTGCTCATTCTCTGACCGTTCTCTGATCGAACGAAATTTTGATGAGAGTCCAATGACTGTGTGAGCGACTTGGCGTTGGCCGTAGAGATATAAATGATATATTTAAAAATTTTGAAATATTTTTATTGAAAAGATCAGAAAATTTCATTTTTAACATTGAAACTCGGACCAATAGTTTCCGAGATATCGTTAGTTGAAAATGCCAGCAAATTAGGCACCACTTTGGTAATTCTCCGCCAACCCCTCTTCGATTTGTATGGAACTTTATACTTAAGGGTAACTCATGACCCTGATCACGAATCCGAGCTTCATTTTTCGATATCTCGTGACGGAGGGGCGGTACGACCCCTTTTATCTTTAAACATTCGAAAAAGACGTGTTTTTCAATAATTTGCAACCTGAAATGGTGATGGTTTGGAAATTTGGTGTCAAATGCACTTTTATGTAAAATTGGACGCCCAATGTGACGGCGTACACAAAAATTCTGAAAAAACGTATTTTTCATCGAAAAAAAAAATACAAAAATAGTTTTAAAAATTCTGGCATTTTTCGTTACTTGACTGTATTTTTTTTGACATGTCATTTTAAAGGAAATTTTATGTACTTTTTGAATCTGCTATAATCCAGAAGGGGTATTTTTTCATCTAGAGCAGACAATTACAAAAAAAAATGTATATAAATATATGGAATTTATTGAAACCATCACGAGTTATCGTGATATGTTTATACATCAAAATTTTTGTTCAAAAAAAATCATTTTCATTGATTTGAAATCTTTGTCAGGCTGTATCTCAGAGGGACTTTTAATTCAAGAAGTATTTTTAAAATGAAAAATAAACAAAAAGAAATCGAAAATTTATACCAAAAAGTTGCTATACAAGAAAACGGTACATTTTATCAAAAAAATGGTATAGTAATTTACAATTGCATATTTTTTAATAATTTTTGCTGTCTAGGTTTTCGATCCCAAGTAACATTTTTTCCAGGAGTTCTACAAGAGCTCTTCAAGATAGCTACAGCATACCAGTTTGGACCGCTGTAGGATAAAATTCTCTTCAAAACTTCTTCAGGAGTTTGGAAGAGTACTTGAAGGGAGATTTATCCTACCGCGGTCCAAACTAGTATGCTATAGCTATCTTGAAGAGCTCTTGTAGAACTCCTGGAAAAAAATGTTACTTGGGATGTTATCCAAAAAAATTGGGTTTTTAAAATTTATCTCCTAAACCAGATTTTGGAAATTGCCCTAAAACATATAAAAAATCGATAATTGAGAAAATACGCTTTCTGGGAATTCAATTTTTATTGATAAAAAGTTTAATTAAAAATATGATATTTTTTTCCGTGTATCAATTTTTCTCGAAAAGTTCTAATCATAACCTACAACTTTACCGAAGACACCAAATCAATCATAAAATCCCTTCTCAAGATACACAATTTCAAACATTTATTTACCCGTTATATTTTATGTGGAAGACCAGCCTCAAAATTGTATTGAGAAATTAAAAGTGACAGTGTGTGCAACAAGGAATTAAACTTTCTGTGAAGTTGCTGTGAAGATTTCCATGGCACTTTGAAAAACTTAACTCCATGTTGCACGCTCACACTCTCACTTTTAATTTCTCGATGGAGACTTTTATGGAAAAACTAATGATGCAAAATTGACTTTTAACATAGGGAAATGGACAAAGTTTTATCCAAATTAAAAAACTAAAGTTTAAAAATCGCGAAAAATTTCGCGAAATTGTGGAAAATTACGGTGTTTTAAAAAGTTTACATGGCATTGAAAAATATTTGAAAATTAAGTGAATCCCTAACATTGTAACCCAGGTTTAAGGCACATTAAAAAATCATTTGTTTAGTTTGTTGCTCAAGTTCTGTCCAAATCTTAGTTCGAATCCGTTTCAAATTTTTGTTAAAATTTTGAAGCAAAAAAACCTTCAAACTACCTAAACTACAAAACAAAATCTTCCGTAAATTTAAATCCCAAAGCGAATCACTTAACAAATTGTCAAAGGGTCTCATTAAACGAGATCCAATTTGCAGATGAAACCCGCCCTCAGACAACTTTCCCCAGTAGAGAGACAACGGTGACAACGAGGAAGCAGCACAAAATCTGGTCCCAGCTGGGACACGGCTAAACCCGCCGTGATAGACTCAAGTTGTAATTCGGTTCGTTTTTATTAACGATGCAAAGTTTTTAAATTTCAAGAGGGAGGAGACTGGCTTTTCGCTTTTTCGAAATCTGCCATCTCGCTTTTTAGGCACAAATTTATTCCAATTTCACTTCGGGGTCGTGCATAACCCACGTGGCCTTTTTTTGGAGAATTTTTGACCCCCCCCCCCTCCCCCCTCATGTTTTTTCGTGGTTTCACGCCCCCCCCCCCCCCCCTATATGGCCACGTGGCGTTTTTCCTCCCAGGTGAAAAATCTTTAAAAAAAAAACAAAATAAGTATAGATTTCAAAAATGTTTATCCACAAATGATGTACCGTCAGTGGTGGTGAGTTTTGGTCAAAAAACGATATTACTGTTGTTATTTTAACATAATAAAAACATTTCAAATTATATCAAAATAAATAAATAATGTTGGGGAATGCTCCTGAATTTACCAACATTTTCCCAGAATATGGCTAGTATAATCACACCGTTCATAAATGCCAATAGTTTTAAAATCAACTTAAACTCACCCTTTAGAGGGGGTGACATTGGGTCAAATAGAAAACTTTTTTTTATTTGTGTAGGTGCTGTAACACCATTCAAACCAATTTAATAATATATAAAAAAAAAAACAGAAATTCACTTAAAAGTGTGAAAAAAGTATGGTATCACAAAGTTTAAGGTAAATAATAACAGTATAACAATTTATTGAAATGGTACAGAAAGTAAAAAATACTCTCAACAAAACAAGCAACTTAGTAAAACATATGTATTCAAAATTATGGAATTGCAGTGCAATTAATTGCATCCAGAATAAATATGCTTTAAGAATTAAAGCTATTTTGATATATAAACAGCATTCATGATTTAATTTAAATGCGCTTTTAAATGATTTCTTAAAATTGAAATTAATTAAATAGAAAAGTTTTGTTTCAGGAAAAAAATATTTTGATTTTATTTTAAGGAAAATATCTAGTTATGAAAGCTCCTTGTTAATATTTATTTTATTCCAAACATTCATAAAAATCCAAACTAAAGCAACTTTTCTTTTTAATTAAGCATGATTGATTCCAATGATTCAGTGTGTCCAAAAAAGTCGTGCTGTTTAATTTTTTTCTCCATACAAGAATCAGAGACAGGGACAAACATTCAATATTACGACCTTTTGAAATGTTAGTCTTAATTTTTTTTTTGAAAATATTGATTTCGAAAAGATCGGAAAATTTCACGAAAGTTTTATTTATAAACATTGAAAATCGCACCATTAGTTGCTGAGATATCGACATAAGAAAATTATGGGTTGTTTGGGTAGTAAACATCCATTTTTCTGTTTTAAAATCTTTGCATGGCAATATCTCAGCAACAAAGCAACAAAGAATTTTCTCAGCATTTCAAAAATATTTTTTTTTCAAAATTAGGCAAACATGGGCACTAAATTTTTTAAATTAGGGGAAATATACCATTTCTCAGCCTTTTTCTATTATCGGCATATCAGCACTTTGATCATGAATTACAGCTTGCATAAAGTGTTTTTGACTGTTCCAAAGTAACAAATAGCTCAAATAAAAGTGAGCAAGCAACTCTCCATTGTTGTTGTATCTAAAAATGTTGATTTAACAGCGGAAAACTGCAAAAGTGATGAGAATTGGTCGAACGGCTTAGTGTGATTAAAATGGGTATATTTCCCCTAATAACTGCAACTATTTAAAAAAAAAAATTACCTAAAAATAGCTATAACTTGAAAACGGTGCACTTTATGAAAATTTCACTAATGTACTTTTAGATTGCAAATTCGATTTTACATCGAAAAATAAAATTGAAATTAAGTTGCGGTCAATATTTCGATTTTTTTTAATCAGTATTGATTCAAAAATTCATAACTCAAACAACGATTTTTTGCCCGTTCTGGAAATTTCTGAAAAGTTGGCAAAATTTAAAAAAAAATAAAAATAGTGTTTTTTTGCAAATCATGTTTTAGTGACAAAAAGTGAAATTAAAAATCAGCAATGTAAATTACCATTTATCATTTTTTTCAGTGTAGTCCTTATCCATACCTACAACTTTGCCGAAGACACCAAATCGACCAAAAATTTCTTCAAAAGATACAGATTTTTTTATTTTCATTGCTGCCAAATTCTGTATGGAAAACTATATGGACTAACTAATGATGCAAAATGGCTTGGGCACCAAAAAATGTTTCAGACGGATTAAAAAAATCAAAAAAATAAAATTTAAGAATAAAGACCGATTTTGTATAGAATTGCTCGAAAATCGATTTCGTGTCTTTGGAAAAAATGTAGACAACGCGCTAAAAATCATTCTTTTAGTCATGGACATCCAAAATGTTTAAGTCTTACTCTTACTTTAAATTGATTTTGCTATCGACTACGTGTTTTGATAAATTTAAAAAAGATTGAGCTAAAATTTTGAATTTATTCTACATTTTTTTTTCAGTTGTTTAAATAGGCAAATATCTACGATTCAAGATTTTTGATCCAACTTTTGGTTGCTGAGATATTACCTCAAAATAAATACAAAAAAAATATTAAATAAGTTAATTTTTCAATCTTTTCAATATCTTTGAAATAATTAACACTGGGACGCCCAACGCATGTCCAATATACACGGATGCCAAAGCCTCCCTAAAACGTTGGAACGATAACTTCAACTCACAGGTTTTCGGGCTTGTCTCCGCGGATTTTCGGGCGATTTTTTTACAAGAGCAAACAAAAGTTGGAACGACGGTTTTGATCGCATAAATTACAGATTTGATCAAATCGAGTTCTGCAAAGTTTAAGGATCATCTAGACATCCTTATAATTCACTCAAAAAAAATGTCCCGGTTGGTTGAGTTATGCCCGAGAACCAGCGAGTTGAAAATACCGTTCCATCTTTTTTAAGGAGTTTTATTTATGTTGATCTTTAACGGCATTGTATTGAAATTTATTTCACAAATTGATATCGGCATTTGAAAATTAAGTGACTCCTTAAAACTTAATTTTTTTTAATGTGTCTATTTTTTTAATCTTTAAATTAATTGAGAAACAAAAACAATGTTTGCTTGAAGCTCGTTTTTTTTCTCTAAAAATCTAAAATGTTTGCCCATGTTTCTCTTTGGCTCAAGAGATGGTCCCTATTAACATAAAAAAAACCTAAAAAAATACCTACAACTTTGACGATGGATAGTAAACGTGTATTTTATGAAATGTTATGTAATATAACAATCCGAATTGTGTAACCCATGAAATAAGGAATATATTTTAGACCAAAATATTCATCAAATTTTTTGGTGAATCTTAAAGTATGTATCGTTCGTTTTTTCGTTACTGGTTATTTTTTAATGTTAGACGTTTCACTTGCAAATGAGGTAGTGAAACTTTTTTTCGCAGAGAATCATTTTTAGACACTTCATTTATAATACATATTTAGTTTTTTGCCTTGTTACGAAAATCTTATAAAATTGTCAGCAATATTTATTTTTTAAGTTGTTCCAAAATAGAACTATCGAAGACTACATCTACTTTCAATGCAAATTTACAAGCACATTCTTAGCTACTTGATACCATCAACAAAAAAATGAAATTGTGTTTGCATTTTGGTACGCATTTTTGAGGGTATATTAACTTTGGATACTGTCACTTTATTTTTAAACAGCTTTTAAACTTTTGCAAGACGTAGTTACATGAGTATAAAAAGTGTACATTCAATAACAGGCTCAAAGTATTGGATGCATATAAGTAAATTTAAAGCGCGTATTTTTTTGTTTTTTTTTAAGAAAAGATTTTTCGACCCCCCCCCCCCTTCCCCCCATGGCTTTTCATGTTTTTTTTCGGTCGGATTTCGGACCCCCTCCCCCCCCCTAAGGAGACCACGTGGTTTATGCACGACCCCTTATCGGGCATCTTTTTGGGGGTCTCGACGGGGAAAAGTTTTTCGCATGGCTGCGTGACTCTGTGAACCCATTTGGTAATGAGGCTTCCCGTTTGATTTGGAATTAAATTGTTTGTGTGGAAAGACATTTTTGTTTTGCTAAATCAAAAGTGAACATTGAAATGATGCAATAATTAGATTGATATTTCAAAAATCAGGCACTGATCCCCACATCCGTAGTCCATGGAGTTGAAAGATGTCCTAGATCAACTACAACTTTTTAATATTTGTACAAATAATAAATAAAATTCATTCATTCATTAAACCTAACGAGCTGTTCGATACTTTAACGGAGATCACACGAGTAACATAAAACTTTATCTAAAACCCGATAGCCAAGAGATAAGACAAAGCAACAACAATGAAGGCAATCGAAGCTCCACGCTACAAGCTTTCAACTCTGATTAGATTGAGCAGCCCCAGAGATGCGGTTCTGCAGAGTGTATTGTCGAAGATAAAAGCTTCCATTGGAATCAGATCGAGTGGAACCATATTATTACAGCTTCCCTCGATTCGTCCGTCTTCCGTTTCATGAGGTTCGTTAGGGTTTTGCTGCGTTGACGAGAGATGCACCGAGCGTCTCAAGTGGCATGTTCTATTTTGGGACGACCGTACCGTTCTGGTCCCAGTCAGTTCATTGAGTTTCTTGTCGGGAAGCACCACTTGTAGAATGTTTCTTACACCGGTTGATAGCGGTAAAGACACTCTCAAGAGGAGAGATTATGCACGGTCGTGAAGCCGTAGTGTCGTACTACTATTATGGGTGGGAGCTTTTTGCTACACTATCACTATCTGGAGCTGGTGGTTCGTTATCTATTCCTGGGCGGAAACAGTGACAGTTTAGAAGCAGAACACCGACACACACACTTCGTGCGAAATTGCTTGAGGTTGAGAGAATAAGGCAATTTTGGTGCAGTTTTTATATGTGGTCATTCCATCTCAATCGTATCAGCACTCGAAATCAACATGTTCAAGTTGTTCCCCAACTGTCGAATGACCCACGCCATTCAACTCCCATTAGCGAACGATGCAACATCCGTGTGGAATACCGAAGAGAGGTATAGAAGACCTGCCAGGAATGCTTCTGCATCTCGTTGTGCAGCTTAAGTTCTCACGTGATGATGATATACATCGTGACACTACTCTTCACGAAGCAGCTGCACACGCTCAAGTGACGACACCACACGATGGGAGGATAATGATATCAACTTGCTAATACCGGTTTGAAACATTGATAGCCACCAGCGGAGTGGCCAAATTGGGGTTTGGTGGTTTGAAATTGTAAAGCTAGAATTCGAATGGTGTGTTCGTTTGACTAACCTAACGATTTCTCGAAGAATTTAAGTAGATTGGAATAGTGACAATTTGAATAAAAAAAACTTCTGTCGAGTGTACCGCTAAGGGGATTAGCCTAGACAAGCATTCGTATTGATAATGCTATTAACCAAGTACGGTTGCAATCATTAGAAAATCTAGATAATGCCACTCCAAAGTAACGATTCGTTATCGTATATCCGACAGTGCTGTACCGTTGACCACCCACGTACGAGCATTCGACGTTCGACACAAACCAAGCACAATCCCACAATTTCTGTAACACGAAACTTGTTATTCGGTTATTTCCAACCCAAAAGCTGCCAATTACTTTCGTACACTGTATCTCGCCCCAGAAACAGCATCTGTGCCACTTTATCTGGTCTCCTCCAAATCCAACTCCCTTTCGAGCATCTCGAAAAGCTTCCGCTCCTCCTCTAACCAATTAGGCAAATGAAGGCAAACTAATTTGGGCCAAATTTCACCACCCAAAATTACTCGAAACCCACACTTCCGACAATTTCCGGGCAACCAAAAGTGCGGATATCTCGACTCGACTTAACGCCACAAACTATGGGCGCTGAGATTTAGTTCATTGGTTGGCGTGTTGGCACCTTAATTTATAAGACGTAGGCTGTGTGTACCGATCTTATTAATTGTTTGTCGAGCCGTTTAGAGAGTAGCACACGGCTCGAGGCGATCGAGAGTGAGCTTCCTGCTGCTGTGTAGTGGAGGGTTTCAGAGATAAATGGACCATTTCTACTATAATTAGAGGTTCTTAAATTTATTCAAACTGATTGATAAATCCGATAGATTGAGCTTCTCTAAATTCTCTAGAATTTCGCAAATCAATTTTCATAGTATTTTTTTAATTACACATAACTTTGTCCAAACAAGCCATTATGCATCATAACATTCTTCAAATACGTCTCCATGCAAATTTGGGAACTGTCTATAAACATGTGCTATTCAAACATCTGTATCACGATAAGGATTTCTGATCGATTTGGTGTCTTCGGCAAAGTTGTAGGTCATGATTAGAACTATTCAGAAAAAAAAGATCTCTTTCTCGACGGTCCCTTGGATTCTGTTTGCTTTAAAAATCTCTTCCGGTTGTCAATAATTTCACTTTCTCATGGCTTGCATAGACATTTTTCTTGGCGAAACAAAGCTTTGAAGGGTGTTTGACATTAGTTTGTTTTTTTTTTTTTTTTTTTTTGATGGACGTTGCCATGATTCTCTCCCATAGCTGGGTATCAAGAAAAAAATATTTTCAATCGAGTCTTCATTTTGCATCGTTCTGTAAACTGATGATTCTCTTCCTCGACAGTCCCTTGGATATTGACAACCAGAGAGTCGACTGTATATGGTATGACGGACGTTTTATTTTTGGCCAAGTTATATTTTTTTAAATGGGTTTTTTTAGAAAAGTGCACACAAAAAAAATACAAAAATGATTTTATGATGTAAAATTTATTTGACATTACTGATCCGATCTTTGGTTGCTGAGATATGGCCTTCCAAATAATTAAAATGACCAAAAATGAATATTTTCTGGTTTTGCACAATTAACCCTCAATTTTCAATCTTGGATGGTATCTTGGAAACCATTGATCAGATTTCCAATGTTAGGAAGTGCAAGTTGTGTGATTTGTTCGCAGCTTTTTGAAAAAAAAAATCAGATTATTGAAATCACGACTTACATTTCAATAGGGCCAAATAATATGGCTTATGCATTTTTAATCAAATAAAGGAATAAAATATATGTTTTAATTCATTCATATTTAAATTGCCTCAAGACAGTAGCATAACTTTAAACGTGTGTAAAGCATTTTGTGATACATTTAGGCCGTTTTTTTTTTTTTTTTCAAAATAAGATTTTAACTGTTGGAATTAGAATTCGAAATTTAGTTTTTTTGCCGCCTAGACCTTGAACAGTAGGGAACCCATCAAAAAATAAATCATAGGAGGCGTTGTGATTTCAGAGGAAAATAAAAAAAAGAGTGGCCGCAAAAAATAAAACAAATTGATAATAAAATAGTAAGTATTGTCTGAAGAAAAAAAAAATGAAAAGACAATAAGACAATTTTAGGTTTTTGAAGGCCGAATGCAGTAAGCTAAGAAATGGGTAAAATGGAAAAATTTAAACAAAAAAAAAACAGGAAATTATTAAAGAAAAAAAACAAATAAAGGAAAAATAATTTGGCAAGACAAGGATGACTTTCATTTATATTTGGAGGCAAAAACCTTTGTTTGAAAAGGATTGATAAAATGGCAAAAAAATAAATTAAAATTAAAAAAAAAAACAAAAAAAACTAAGGAGCGACCATACACAAAACAGTATTCGTCATGTGTAAAAGTGTAAAAACTTGAGCAATCTATTGCTAATCATAAAAAATGAAAACAATAAGAACTTTACAAAAAATAATCGGACAGCGAATTGGTTAACTTTTAAAAACAAAGAACCAAATAAGGCAGGGCGATGCTTGCCGGGAAAAGCTTGTACATAAAAAATATGATCTCGCATTAAAACATCAGAACATTTTCGATACTGTTTAAAATTGGTTAAATTTCAATAAATTCATTGCCTTGGAATCATAATAAAATGTAGTTAAAAACTAACTTAATCCACCTCCGTGGTTGATGCCTTCCTCACTTTTTACCAACAATGGGTAATATGAGTGGTTTGGACACATATTTCAGCTATTTTTTTTAGATCCAGAAAAATACGAACACACATATAACTTCAGTAATCATAACTCGAGACAAGGTTGCCAGATCAACAATGTTGTGAGCTCGTTAGAAAGGTTTTTCGATTACCTAACCAACGATGGGTCAGATGATGGATCCGGACATCCTTTACATACATTGAAGTGGGATCCGGCTTCAAAAAAGTGCATCAATATCACTTAAGTGGACATATCTCGAGACAGGGTTGCCAGATCTGCAATATTTTGGACTCGTTGGAAATGTTTTTCGATTACTTAACCAACGATGGGTCGGATGGTTGATCCGGACATAGTTTACTTACATTTAAGTGAGATCCGGCTTCCAAAAAGTACATAAATATTACTTAAGTGGACATATCTCGAGACAGGGTTGCCAGATCTTCAATGTTTTGGACTCGTTGGAAAGATTTTTTGATAACCTAACCAACGATGGGTCGGATGGTGGATCCGGACATAGTTTACATACATTTAAGTGAGATCCGGCTTCCAAAAAGTACATAAATATTACTAAAGTGGCCATATCTCGAGACAGGGTTGCCAGATCTTCAATGTTTTGGACTCGTTGGAAAGGTTTTTTGATAACCTAACCAACGATGGGTCGGATGATGGATCCGGACATAGTTTACATACATTTAAGTGGGATCCGGCTTCAAAAAAGTGCATCAATATCACTTATGTGGCCATATCTCAAGACAGGGTTGCCAGATCTTCAATGTTTTGGACTCGCTGGAAAGGTTTTTTGATAACCTAACCAACGATGGGTCAGATGGTGGATCCGGAAATAGTTTACATACATTTAAGTAAGATCTGGCTTCCAAAAAGTACATAAATATTGCTTAAGTGGCCATATCTCAAGACAGGGTTGCCAGATCTTCAATGTTTTGGACTCGTTGGAAAGGTTTTTTGATAACCTAACCAACGATGGGTCGGATGGTGGATCCGGTTATAGTTTTCATGCTTATAAGTGAGATCTGGATAAATGTGAAAACACATTTTTATATATAACTTTTGAACTACTTATCGAAACTTCAAACAATTCAATAGCGATGTATGGGACCCTAAACCAAGTCGAATGCAACCGGTTTGATCAAAATCGGTCCAGCCAGTGCTGAGAAAACTTGGCAAGAATTTTGAACACATACATACATACACACACACACACATACACACACACAGACATTTGTTCAGTTTTCGATTCTGAGTCGATAGGTATACATGAATATAGGTCTACGAGCTGTTTTTCAAAAGTTCAATTTTCGAGCAAGATTATAGCCTTACCTCAGTGAGGAAGGCAAAAAAACAACAACAAAAATCAACTTGAGGCCATCAAATAACGATGTAGCGTGTGTTGTGGTTGTACACTAACCACGTAAACAGATCATAAATCGTTACCATAAGTCACGAAGTGAATTGTTTGAAATGATATTGGACAAAAACACAATTTATTTTAATTATTCTTATTTGAAAAAAATATATTTTTCGTTAACTAGGCTGATACAAAGTTTTTGTCAAAATAGGCCCAAAAAATCGAAGGGCAAAAAAAATTCCAAAACTTCAAAATTTTAATGAAAATTTAAGAGCAGTCAGCTGGAATCAATTAAAAATGCACTCCCCTGCGTTTAGCTTTTTTTTAAACATGTTTGGGTTTCTTCAAAAATCTTTTGAATTTTAAAATCTTTCGATGTACGATGTACTGCAAATAGGGGAAATAAACCCATTTTAAGCCTAATAAGCGGTCTTGTTTCAATGATGTTGGATAATCTGGAGTGTTCCTTGAAATTCAGTAAAACCAAGTACACCAACGAGTAGAGCAACTTTTTGTGAACATTTCTGTTTATTTTCACTATTATTAAAAGTTATGCTATTTCTTTTACAAGCATTTTAAAAAAATATTTCAAAAACGCATTCTAATCAGTCGTGTGCAATGGGCCACGCCCATTTTTCTATTTTCAGCTTAGTTCTTTTTTTCTTCCAACGTTCGTTTGGGTCTGCTTCGTGCTGCCAAAATTCATGAAATTTTGAGCGAACACTCACGAAAAGTAGCATTTATAGAGAAAGTTTCCTGGCAACACCACAAGCGCTGCTGGTGGTGTTGGTGGCCACCCTTTGTTCTTTATTTGCCTTTGCCTCTCGCTCGGTTTTCTTCAGGCTTCGCTTGGAATGGGTCATCAAGATTGAAACGTCAAAAGACTTGGCGCGTTTGTTTTTTTGATGGCGCTTGCTAATTATTTACATGTTTCGGGATTATTTTTCAAGTGAGTGACTAAGTAACGGTCAAAAGAACATGTTGCCGGTAGTTGGAAGCAATTTTATATCTTAAGCGCTTTGAAATCGTTAGCGCAAGTGAAAGGATATTGATGGCGACTTTCGTTAAGCAGTTAACCTCTGATCTTGCGTGTGGATGTGTGTGCCACCAAAATGATGAGAAATGGTCTCGCAAAATAGAAATTATGATCAAAAGTGCATTAAATTTGATCTTTTTGGCCAGTAAGTGGCATACATTTGCGTGCTTACTCGAGGCGGTGCTGTTGCTGGTAAGTTTACAGCCTAAATAGTATTTTTGAAGCTTTAATCGAGCATCAAACTCTCCATATGACGAAGATAGGTGTTTGATTAGAAAGGGTATATTTCCCCTAGTATTTTTTTCGCTAAAATTTTTGTTTTCGTCAATTCTTCCTTTTTTGGAAACTAATGATTGCAAAACAACTGAACTAAGAAACAAAACACTTTTTTTCATTCAAATGTTGGGACTATGGCTTGTTATTTAAATTTTTATATTTTTTATAATAAAAAAAGAGTATAAATTAACTGATTACTAGTCTGCTTTTCTATGCCACAAAAACCACCGACACAAGACCACGACAACAAACGTTGTTCAAAGTGCGTGGTGACGCCGCTTCCCATACGTGGTATCGAAATTTCGTACCTTGTCCAAACTATAACCACTCGCTCAATTTCTTCTAAGTGGTCCTAATTCTCGCGATCCAACAACACGGCAGAGCACGCATCCAGTAAGCTCTGGCCGGTCAACCAGCGCGGGCGCATTCTCATTGGGTCGTTTGTTTACTTTGTGTCGGCTAAAATTGGGTACAAACTCGCCAAATAGGGTAAACAAGATTGCTAGTGTGGAATTGAATACATCATTAGTTTTCGATTGATTAGGCTTTGGATAACTTGTTGCATAAGTACAGTGTTGCCATATTATTAATTACTTTTCTCTATTTATATTCCAGGTCGTCGATCGGTACAGCTAATTGACCCAAACAGTGGATTCCAATCTACGTGCTGAATTATTCATGAATGAATAAGTAACTGCCTATTGAATCCCAAATTTGTGCTAACAATTGATCTGTGTTAAGTGGATTCGAGTGATTCGAGTGAGACAGAGCTGGAGAGAGAGTAGAAAGTATGCTGAACAAAACGAATTCAAAAAAGTGCTTAAAGCTCAGCTGGCTGTGACGGCGAAGTTTAAAAGCTCAATCTAGAATGCCATGCCAGTGCTCGGCGTCAATGCCGGCGAAGAATGGGTGGAATTCGATAGGATTTCTCACTTAGACGAAGACCAAACCTCGTATGAGCATTCCACATAGTAGGCTACGCTCACACCCACACGCTCACAGCCCGATACTCAAGCACTGAAACGTGAAAGTCTAGTTTAGAGTAAGATAAGAGGGAGAGGGAAAGAAAGAGAAAAAAAAAGTTATTTCGAGTGTCGAGAGTTGGAGGAGGAAGCATGCTGAAGGACAAGGAAGATGAACAGGAAATATGTAAAGCGCCATCACCCTCATCGGAGGAAAGGTGAGTGATTTGGAAGAGGGGTTGGGGGTATTGGTCTAGAATACCAGGAAGTTATCTAGACTGAATTCTATATATACTTTGCTGTGTTAGGAAGCTAGTTTTATATGTAGTAACTTCCAGTGAAATCAGGTTCAACAAGTGGTATTGAATATTGACACGGGATTGAAACTCGTCTGAAAAACCTGTATCATTTTCTCAATCAAAACGGTGGCGCCGCGTGGTGGTAGCTGCCCTGTTTATTACACTGTGAAATTATCCATGGCAAATCCAAGGAACCAAAAGGTGACAACAGAAATGTCCGCCCAAAAGGGGTGCTGCTAAAAAACTTTTTATTTAAAAAAAAATCCCAACAAATCAGCAACGAATTACAAGTATAGTCGAACTACACTTAAAAGTTGGTTTTGTTATTTGTTTTTGCAAAACCGCATATTTTTTAACAAAAGTGCCAAAAATATTCGTAACTACCTTTTGCCTCTTGGTGGCGCTTTGTGTTAGTATGTGTGTGGTCGATATAGAGTTATCTAAGCCCGCTCTCACGCACACTAGCACGCCATTTGTTTTGCTGGTCGGTACAAAATTTAACCTCAATCTTTTTCGTGTACGTATACGCAATACATGCGCACGTAGATAACTCTATTGGCGGACGTGCACGCAGAACACAGAACAGTGAGAACTAGCGAAAATGCCTCACTTTCTTCTGATACAAGTCGCCATATTGAAATTGCTTGAAGATTCATACCCGTGATATTGATAAATAATGCTCAGATCTTTTTTGCAAAGTTGTCCCACATTGATCATAATTGCAAAAATCGAACAAAACATTTTAGTAACTGCTGTCATTGTTTGGACTAAGCAGGGCTGTGGAGTCGGAGTCGGAGTCGGAGCCGGAGTCGGTGGAGTCGGGTCTTTTTGGGGACCTGGAGTCGGAGTCGGAGTCGGAGTCACCAAAACTCGAATAGCTGGAGTCGGAGTCAGAGTCGGAGTCAGAGTCGGAGTCGGCTAAATTCTATGAGCTGGAGTCGGAGTCGGAGCCGGAATCGAAAATTTCTGATAAACCCGGAGTCGGAGCTGGAGTCGGAGTTATCTTAAATTCAATATAATTTATGATTTTTTTATTGTTCAGTTTTTGTTATAATGCAAATTTATTTACAAAACTTTTATGTACCTTTTTTTAAACCGCGTAATGATTTTTTTCAGTTAATTTATGTGTTGGTTCAAGAAATTTATCGGATGCCATTATGTTTTTGAAGCATTTTCGATTTGATTGGATTTGATTTGATTGGGTTATTTCAATATGATCAGTAAATGATAAATTTCCCCTCTTTTACCCATGTTTGTAGTTTCATAACTCATAAAATTATTACCAATTTTGGTTGTGCACTGATTTTTTTTAAATATTCAGTTGTTACTTGGCTCCCTCCTTTTGCTTGAAATTATGTATTCTTTCAATTCAAATTTCACAAAATTTTACAAAAACAAAGGATCACTATCAGTACTTAACTAAAATGATAACGTTTAAAAAAACATTAGTAAAATTGACCATCAAATCATCAACTATTAGGGGAACAGCATCTAATTCCTCTAATGTTGCCATATCAGCACATTGATGTGCAATTACAGCTCATAAAAAGCGTTTTCAACTGGAATCGAGTGATAAATAGCTCAATAGAATGTGAGCAAACAATTTTCTATCAACAGTTTTGCAAAATTAGTTGTTTAAATAGTGAAAATCAGCAAATTTGATGAAGTTAGTAGCAAGTGGTTACCCTGCCAAATAAACGAAAATTTCAATCTATTACATGGAACTCAACAAGCTCATTTTGCATATTAACACTCCTCCGTCCAAGGCATATTTCACTTACACGGACGACCAAGCCTCCGAAACAGTTGCTTCGCTAAATTCAACTCGCTCGCATTTGGCTCCATTTCAACCAATCTTGATCGTTCTTGCAGCATTCGAACCGGTAGGATTTCAAGATTCATCTAAAATAAGAACGAACCTGATCCGACTTACCTGCTAGTAACACCGACTAAATTCGTCGAAGCAACTCTTTTTAGGCGCTCGTTTTAGGGAAAACACCATGGCCAAATCAACAAGAAAGCAATAAAATTTGAAATCAACCATTCAAATTTAACTAATTTGGGGTCGCTGAACACGAATATGACACTTAGAATATTCCAAAGTATTCAGAAATCCAGAAATCCAAGATGGCGACCAATATGGCGCCTGTAGTATATTGGGAACATATATTTGAGGGTGTAATAGTGATTCAACCACTCAAATCTAACTATTTGAGGTCGCTGAACAAAAATATGACACTTAGAAAATCCCAAAGTATTCTGAAATTCAGAAATCCAAGATGGCGGCCAATATGGCGCCTGTAGTATATTGGGAATATTTATTTGAGGTTGTAATAGTGATTCAACCACTCAAATCTAACTAATTTGAGGTCGTTGAACACGAATATGACACTTAGAATATTCCAAAAAATCAGAAATCCAGAAATCCAAGATGGCAGCCAATATGGCGCCTGTAGAATTTTGGGAATATTTATTTGAGAGTGTAAAAGCCATTCAACCACTCAAATCTTACTTATTTGGGGTCGCTGAACATGAATATGACACTTGGTATATTCCAAAGTATTCTGAAATTCAGAAATCCAAGATGGCGGCCAATATGGCGGCTGTAGAATTTTGGGAATATTTATATGAGGGTGTAATAGCCATTCAACCACTCAAATATAACTAATTTGGGGTCGCTGAACACGAATATGACACTTGGTATATTTCAAAGTATTCAGAAATTCAGAAATCCAATATGGCGGCCTATATGGCGCCTGTAGTATATTGGGAATATTTTATTGAGGTTGTAATAGTGATTCAACCACTCAAATGTAACTATTTTGGTGTCGCTGAACACGAATATGACACTAAGAATATCCCAAAGTATTCAGAAATCTAGAAATCCAAGATGGTTGCCAATATGGCGCCTGTAGTATATTGGGAATATTTATTTGAGGTTGTAATAGTGATTCAACCACTCAAATCTTACTTATTTGGGGTCGTTGAACACGAATATGACACTTAGAATATTCCAAAAATTCAGAAATCCAGAAATCCAAGATGGCGGCCAATATGGCGCCTGTAAAATTTTGGGAATATTTATTTGAGGTTGTAATAGTGATTCAACCACTCAAATTTTACTTATTTGGGGTCGTTAAACACGAATATGACACTTAGAATATTCCAAAAATTCAGAAATCCAGAAATCCAAGATGGCGGCCAATATGGCGCCTGTAGAATTTTGGGAATATTTATTTGAGGTTGTAATAGTGATTCAACCACTCAAATTTTACTTATTTGGGGTCGTGACCGAATATGACACTTAGAATATTCCAAAAATTCAGAAATCCAGAAATCCAAGATGGCGGCCAATATGGCGCCTGTAGAATTTTGGGAATATTTATTTGAGGTTGTAATAGTGATTCAACCACTCAAATCTAACTGATTTGAGTCGCTGAACACGTATATGACACTAAGAATATCCCAAGGTATTCCGATATCAAGAATTTCAAGATGGCGGCCAATATGGCGCCTGTAGAATATTAGGAAAATTTATTTGAGAGTGTAAAAGCCATTCAACCACTCAAATCTTACTTATTTGGGGTCGCTGAACATGAATATGACACTTGGTATATTCCAAAGTATTCTGAAATTCAGAAATCCAAGATGGCGGCCAATATGGCGCCTGTAGAATATTAGGAAAATTTATTTGAGAGTGTAAAAGCCATTCAACCACTCAAATCTTACTTATTTGGGGTCGCTCAACATGAATATGACACTTGGTATATTCCAAAGTATTCTGAAATTCAGAAATCCAAGATGGCGGCCAATATGGCGCCTGTAGTATATTGGGAATATTGATTTGAGGTTGTAATAGTAATTCAACATCTTAAATCTAAATAATTTGAAGTCACTGAACACGAATATGACACTTAGAATATCCCAAAGTATTCAGAAATCCAGAAATCTAAGATGGCTGCCAAAATGGCGCCTGTAGTATGTTGGGAATAATTTTTATTATTTTTCAGGATTTCTGAATACTTTGGGATATTCTAAGTGTCATATTCGTGTTCAGCGACCTCAAATTAGTTGAATTTCAGTGGTTGAATCACTATTACAACCTCAAATAAATATTCCCAATATACTACATGCGCCATATTGGCCGCCATCTTGGATTTCTGAATTTCAGAATACTTTGGAATATACAAAGTGTCATATTCGTGTTCAGCGACCCCAAATTAGTTGGATTTGAGTGGTTGAATGGCTATTACACCCTCAAATAAATATTCCCAATATACTACAGGCGCCATATAGGCCGCCATATTGGATTTCTGAATTTCTGAATACTTTGAAATATACCAAGTGTCATATTCGTGTTCAGCGACCCCAAATTAGTTAGATTTGAGTGGTTGAATGGCTATTACACCCTCAAATAAATATTCCCAAAATTCTACAGGCGCCATATTGGCCGCCATCTTGGATTTCTGGATTTCTGAATACTTTGGATTATACCAAGTGTCATATTCATGTTCAGCAACCTCAAATCAGTTAGATTTGAGTGGTTGAATCACTATTACAACCTCAAATAAATATTCCCAATATACTACATGCGCCATATTGGCCGCCATCTTGGATTTCTGAATTTCAGAATACTTTGGAATATACAAAGTGTCATATTCGTGTTCAGCGACCCCAAATTAGTTAGATTTGAGTGGTTGAATCACTATTACACCCTCAAATATATGTTCCCAATATACTACAGGCGCCATATTGGCCGCCATCTTGAATTTCTGGATTTCTGAATACTTTGGAATATTCTAAGTGTCATATTCGTGTTCAGCGACCCCAAATTAGTTAAATTTGAATGGTTGATTTCAAATTTTAATGCTTTCTTGTTGATTTGGCCATGACGTGTTCCCTAAAACGAGCGCCTAAAAAGAGTTGCTTCGACGAATTTAGTCGGTGTGACTAGCAGGTTAGTCGGATCAAGTTCGTTCTTGTTTCAGATGAATCTTGAAATCCTACCGGTTCGAATGCTGCAAGAACGATCAAGATTGGTTGAAATGGGGCCAAATGCGAGTGAGTTGAAATTAGCGAAGCAACGGTTTCGGAGGCTTGGACGGAGGAGTGTTAATAAAAAAAACAAAGGGTCGTGTTGTAAATATTTGAAACTGACAAAAAATATCAAAAATAAGTTGCAACTTATTTTGAAATCATCATTGAATTTATTAAAATTGTCCATTTCCTTGATGATTACTATTTCTCTACAAAAATCTAAAAGTGTGGATCCTTACAAATATTGTTGAACAAATCTAAAAATATGGCTGTGTTCGGCCATAAAATAGTTATTTTTAAATTCCATAAACCGAGGTAACATTGTTTAGAACTTGATTTTTTCAAATATTATTCAACTAGTAAGAATTTTATCATGACTAATATGTTTAAAACATGTACTGGGCTGGATCACAAAATGTCCATGTATGTATTAATAAAAAAAATCAGTAGAGCTTTGCAATATAGTTACGTAAACTGATTATTTTATTTCCGGGTGACTTTGATAGTTACTTTGTGTCTTACAAATTACAGCCTAAATGTAAGCAAAATGATTTTATATGTCAAATCGATTATGAAGGCTAGGTATCCCATTTTAAAAAAAAAAATAACAATTGCATATTTGTTTGACTTGTTTACCAACTTTTAATGAAAAATAATGTAAACTTCGGGTTAATTAAATAAAAATTACAATTATTCTTAAAAAAAGAATCCAATTTTACTTCTTGAAAAACTCTGATTTTGCAAAATCATTTTGTACTATTATTTTGCAAAAAATAAAAACTCTAACTTATCAATGTAACCCCGAACATCAATGTCAACCCGGTTTACATGCGCGTATATGTGTGAGCTGAACATGTGAGTGATGCTATTAATACTTTTCATTTCATTTATTTGGTTGTTAAAGCATTACTTGTGTGAAGTTATTTTAAGCAGAGATGTGGACTACCTTTGAACAGCTGATAAACTCTAAGTCGTCAACAGAGTTTGCAGGTGCTTAAAGAATTGACTATGTCTACTGGAGAAAGGTTGCAAAATAACCTTCAAAACATCTAATAGGTGGGGGATAGTTAGAGGAATGGAGATTTTATTTAAAAAATTTTTTTTTAATATTCTTAATACAGCAATTCCCCACGAAAACAGCATGATTCGAAAAAAAAAAGTTGCGTATTTTAATTAATTTTAGTACCCTAACATCATCATCGCTAAAATTTTGAAGTTATCGCAGTTTTAGTGAAAAAAGTCGATTTTTCCCCGTTTTCGTCATTTTCCCATTTTTGCGCGTGGCGCGTCGAAAAACCCAGTTTTTATTTTCAAAAAATCGTATCTCAGAGTATTGAAAACATAACTTCACCATTTTTTGATATGTTATGTAAAATTTTCCGAGAAATCTGATAAAAATATTTTCAGACATAGGCTCTTTGGTCCCGAGACCTTCAAAACAGTATTTTAAGTTTTCATACGACATTTTCAAATGTTAAGCTAAGTTTTTGGAACTTCTTACTATTTTTCCCAAAAAGCCAAACTAATCACCTTTCTTTTGCGTCTAAGACAGCTAAAATCGGATGAAATGGCGCGGAGATATGATTTTTTGAAAAAAGTTGTTTTTGCGAAAATCGACGAAAATTCCCATTTTTTTGACCATTCTAACACGGCGTAGGTCACCCTAATGGCCAAACAAAAAAATACGGGTCTAATTATTTCGGCCAAGGAACCCCCAGAAAATATTTGAGCCCGATCGGAGAACTTTTTTTTCGAATCATGCTGTTTTCGTGGGAAATTGCTGAATACTGAGTTTGTGTTGGAGTCGGAGTCGGAGTCAAAAACGAAGTTGACTTTATAGCTGTCGGCCACCATTGCTAGTACCAACCACTAGTGTCTTCCTTTTTATCTACAAGGACTTCGCCGCCCTGGGCTCCTAAGTGTATGAAAGTATGGCACGGAGCGACGGCGCCGAATACCCATATTTACACAAAGAATTTTAGAGCGCCCGCCGCGGGATTCGAACCAGCGACCTCTGGATTGTGAGTCCAGTGCGCGGTTCGATTGATCCACACGGGCGGGACACAATTTGTTAAAAGCTGGAGTCGGAGTCGGAGTCGGAGTCGGCTAGATTTGGCAGGCCGGAGTCGGAGTCGTATGAAGCTGAAAGCCGGAGCCGGAGTCGGAGTCGGAGTCGGCTGAACTCAGAAAGCCGGAGTCGGAGTCGTCTAAAACATGACCCGACTCCGCAGCCCTGGGACTAATTCTCGTTTGAAATTTTTTAATTGTTTACTAGGCCATCAAATCGGTCGTGCCATTCTCAGGAAAATTGCTCATTTGGTGTACATTATAAGTCCAACAGCTATTGTTCAAGCAAATTGTTTGAAAAACTATGTATCAAGATTTCCGCTTTCAAGATGATTTCTTTCATAATTCAGATGAATGCAAAAAGAATCTCAACTTTTCATAAAAATTTCCCACGTCAAATCCAGAAAAATTCTGCAAACTTAGTCATTTCACTATTTTCTTAACCCCTCTTCTTTCTGACAATAAACTCCATTCGCTGTTAAGCTTTTCAACTGATATTTCCACCTTTCAGCGCGCCAACTTCAGATTTTCTGTTCTGAAAACTGCTGCCAGGCAAAAAATGCAACTCGTGCAACTTGTTGAACCATTTTCGTGCCCCAGCCTTTTGTGTTTTATCTCACCCAGCTATTGCATTTCGGTATCATTTACGTTTGCTTTTTTCTGCTTGCTCTTCTCAGGAAGCACTCCAAGGAGGTCGAGCTGGACCCGGTGGGATCGCAGAGGTAAGTTGGAGGTGGTTAGAGCAGAAGCTTTCTTCATTTATTCATGCGAAATATGGTGCAGCTTCACCTTTTGCTAACAGGATTGCAATTTTCAGTAGATTATGCGTTCGAATTTGAACCCACTGGAAATATCATGAAATTGGCCATCGGAACACAAAAGCTGAAGCTCTCAAAATTTATTTGATGTTATTGAATTTTCCAACAAAAGCTTTTTATACCAGCGGTTTTTTCCTTATTATCCTTATTATCCTTTTCGTCATGAATTCACTGTGAACCTTTTCAAAAAGTCAGCTAGAAAGGATGTATCTGATTCAAAATGTCGTGGAACTGGTCACAAATCTGATTTGTAGCCAGCTGCGGTTAAAAGGAAATGAATCCTATTGATGAAGACTTGATTTTCAAAATTCTGGGGATAATCGGACAAAGGATTGTGTATTTTTGTATTTTTGTATTTTTTTTTTGTTTTTTTGTATTTTTGTATTTTTGTATTTTTGTATTTTTGTATTTTTGTATTTTTGTATTTTTGTATTTTTGTATTTTTGTATTTTTGTATTTTTGTATTTTTGTATTTTTGTATTTTTGTATTTTTGTATTTTTGTATTTTTGTATTTTTGTATTTTTGTATTTTTGTATTTTTGTATTTTTGTATTTTTGTATTTTTGTATTTTTGTATTTTTGTATTTTTGTATTTTTGTATTTTTGTATTTTTGTATTTTTGTATTTTTGTATTTTTGTATTTTTGTATTTTTGTATTTTTGTATTTTTGTATTTTTGTATTTTTGTATTTTTGTATTTTTGTATTTTTGTATTTTTGTATTTTTGTATTTTTGTATTTTTGTATTTTTGTATTTTTGTATTTTTGTATTTTTGTATTTTTGTATTTTTGTATTTTTGTATTTTTGTATTTTTGTATTTTTGTATTTTTGTATTTTTGTATTTTTGTATTTTTGTATTTTTGTATTTTTGTATTTTTGTATTTTTGTATTTTTGTATTTTTGTATTTTTGTATTTTTGTATTTTTGTATTTTTGTATTTTTGTATTTTTGTATTTTTGTATTTTTGTATTTTTGTATTTTTGTATTTTTGTATTTTTGTATTTTTGTATTTTTGTATTTTTGTATTTTTGTATTTTTGTATTTTGTATTTTTGTATTTTTGTATTTTTGTATTTTTGTATTTTTGTATTTTTGTATTTTTGTATTTTTGTATTTTTGTATTTTGTATTTTTGTATTTTTGTATTTTTGTATTTTTGTATTTTAATATTTTAGTATTTTAGTATTTTAGTATTTTAGTATTTTTGTATTTTTGTATTTTTGTATTTTTGTATTTTTGTATTTTTGTATTTTTGTATTTTTGTATTTTTGTATTTTTGTATTTTTGTATTTTTGTATTTTTGTATTTTTGTATTTTTGTATTTTTGTATTTTTGTATTTTTTTATTTTTGTATTTTTGTATTTTTGTATTTTTGTATTTTTGTATTTTTGTATTTTTGTATTTTTGTATTTTTGTATTTTTGTATTTTTGTATTTTTGTATTTTTGTATTTTTGTATTTTTGTATTTTTGTATTTTTGTATTTTTGTATTTTTGTATTTTTGTATTTTTGTATTTTTGTATTTTTGTATTTTTGTATTTTTGTATTTTTGTATTTTTGTATTTTTGTATTTTTGTATTTTTGTATTTTTGTATTTTTGTATTTTTGTATTTTTGTATTTTTGTATTTTTGTATTTTTGTATTTTTGTATTTTTGTATTTTTGTATTTTTGTATTTTTGTATTTTTGTATTTCTGTATGGATCTCTGCTCTGAAAAAATAAATATTGAGAGCAAAATCAAATTAGCAAAACAGCTTTATGCCATCGGTAAACCAGATTTGTGGTAATTGCATCCCTCAACTCGATGGGCGGTACCACATCAGGTGTGCCATCAAGCCTACACACGCCTACACCTACAGCAACAGCATACTTCTCGGTCAACCGCACAACTTTCCGGCTTGAAGCATATTCACAGATTGAATATGTATGCAAAATGCCTCCCCCGAGACCGGTTGATTGTGGCTCTTTTCGCAGCACCACTTGCACACGTGTGAGCAATTTCCACTTTTCCAAATGCAAATGTTGACGCTGATTGTGCATTTGTTTTATAGTTTAATCTACACCTGATGATGGTTCGGGGGAGCTGGGGCATACACTGATTTCCATGAACCAGGAATCAGCATTGGCTTGCGAGAAGCGAGGAGGATAAATCATAAAATGTGGGAATATTAGTCCGGAACATGATCTCCACCCAGTTTCTTGCCTTAGCAAGAAGGGGAAATGTTTCATTTCCTCTCCTGCCATTCCTAGAATATTCCTCGTCCAAGAAGAGCAAAAAGACCAGCTGGTGAACGGTTGGTCGTTGGGAGCTCTACGATAAAATGCCATTACATGATGGCCCTGACCGGGGCACACACTTTCCCAGCACTTTCCTTCATTGACCTGGCCAGGAATAGAAGGTTCCAAGGGTTGGTATTATCAACGCGGCACTCCGTAATTGAAGGGAAGGCCTGGTGTCCTAAGTGTACCAGACCACGTTTTCCGAATACCTAATCATTGTGATTATGAGGCATTAATACCTGATTGTTTATAGACGGCGTACAGTCCCGGTCGAATGACGTTAGATTGCTGAAATCGATCTTTTAGGAAAAGTTCTGCAAATGTGGCGTGTATTTCCATCGAACACCTTACGAAGACATATTTCAAGCCTAATTTTCAAAAAAAAAGCAATTCAATTAGGCAAAAAGTACCGAAATTATGAAGTTTATTTCACTCTTACTAAGACCATACTGGATTCGTAATTAACTTTTTCAATCCTTCAATTTTAATAAAATTTCAGACCTGGCTGTGTCACTTTCAGGCCGTGACCTGCTGTACAGAAAATTCTTTCAAAAATCACCAGTAAACAGGATTAAGACCACGCTCCTTTCACACAATTTTAATCCCAACCGCGCGAAGCAAAAGGCATTATGTGGCACAGCCATCCTTTCTCTCCTTCACCGAGCTGAGGCTATCTAATTTAATTTCCTGGACTGCTGGCTGTGCGCTCGAAACTGAATCATATGCACAGCAATGTGCACTTACTCGTTGCACCTTATTCACAACGCGGCAAAGGGGGGCTTTCGTATTGTACTTTTTTTTCCAGCACAGACTCACACCGCAGCAGGATGCATAATGTATTCGATGCAAACGGTTGACTTGTGTGTACCGAGGGGTGAAAAAAGTATCCTTTCAACCCGCACGGAAAGAAGGTTTATCGTGAATCTTACTAATTTTCGGTTAAAAACCCTAAAAAAATTGGTTGTTTTTCCAACCACGATTTTTTTTAGCTGGAAATCCTAAAAAAAAATCCTGGATTTGACAGCTGGATCCAGGTCCTAAAAATGATAAATCTAGCTAAATTTTTAGTAAATTTTACTAATTTGCAAGCTGGAAAAATGCTGTCAGTCTCAAAAGCTGTATGTTTTGAGAAGGTCTGTTAGCTATTTTGGCTAGATTTTATGGTATTCTAGGAAGTTTTATAGTTAGCCCAGCGAGTTTTTAGGCTGTTTCAACCAGTTTTTTTGGAATCATTCTCAAAATTTTCCATTGATGGCTGCGAAGCCAGGTATTTTCACACATCTTTTTAGCTAGTTTAGCTAACTTTGCCACTATTCTTGGTAGGTGTTTTGGTTGGAATAGCTAATTTTTCCACTATTTCTACAAGTTTTCTTTCAAAAGCCTCCGTTGCTGCCTGCAAAGCTCGCATTATTCACCCAGCCTTTTGGCTGATTTAGCTTGTTTCTTTTTTGTTCTTGCTTCGTTTTTCGGTAAGTCCAGCTAATTTTTAGACTGTTTTAACTGGTAATTTCGAAATCATTTTTAAAAATCCCTTACTGCCTGTAAAGTTGTTTTTTATTTTCAAAAAGACTTTTGCTGGTGTAGCATGATTTTCCGCTATTCTTGGTACGTTTTTTTGGTAGACCAGCAAGTTTTTTGGATGTTTCAATAGTTTCCAGGCTTTTAAACTATGTTATAGTTGATCATCCTAATTGTACGGCTTTGTTGCGATATTCTATTGACAAATAAAAAAAATGAAATACAGTAATACAAAAATACAAAAATACAAAAATACAAAAATACAAAAATACAAAAATACAAAAATACAAAAATACAAAAATACAAAAATACAAAAATACAAAAATACAAAAATACAAAAATACAAAAATACAAAAATACAAAAATACAAAAATACAAAAATACAAAAATACAAAAATACAAAAATACAAAAATACAAAAATACAAAAATACAAAAATACAAAAATACAAAAATACAAAAATACAAAAATACAAAAATACAAAAATACAAAAATACAAAAATACAAAAATACAAAAATACAAAAATACAAAAATACAAAAATACAAAAATACAAAAATACAAAAATACAAAAATACAAAACTACAAAAATACAAAAATACAAAAATACAAAAATACAAAAATACAAAAATACAAAAATACAAAAATACAAAAATACAAAAATACAAAAATACAAAAATACAAAAATACAAAAATACAAAAATACAAAAATACAAAAATACAAAAATACAAAAATACAAAAATACAAAAATACAAAAATACAAAAATACAAAAATACAAAAAAAACTCACAAAAAGTTATTTTGGTTAAATTATAGTAAATTAATGTTAAATTTAAACTATGTTTTGCATTTAACAAAGTTTAAATATAACATCAAATTACTTTCACTTAAACAAAATAACTTTACTTTATCCAACTTAATTTAACTTAATTTAACGTAATTTAACTTAATTTAACTTAATTAAACTTATTTTAACTTAATTAAAGTTAACTTAACTTAATTAAACTCAATTTAACTGAATTTTACCAAATAACTTTAAATTTAACTAAATTCTACCAAATTACATTAAATTCAACTGAATTCTACCAAATGTAATAACATTTGAATAAATGTACTTACATTTACCTATATTCTACTACATTTACCTAAATTCAACTACATTTTTCTAAATATAACCATTATCAACTAAATTAAGCTCAATTTAACTGATTTAATTTAATTTTACTTAATTAAACTTGATTGAAATTAATTTGACATATATTAACTGAATTTAACATAATTTCAACTCAATTTTACTTTATTTAACTTTATTTTACTTAATTTTACATAAATTTACTTTATTTTACTTAATTTTACTTAATTTTACTTAATTTTACTTAATTTTACTTAATTTTACATAATTTTACTTAATTATGCTTAATTTTATTTAATTTTGCTTAATTTTGCTTAATTTTGCTTAATTTTACTTAATTTTGCTTATTTTTTTTTATTTTACTAAATTCAACTTAACACAACTTAATTTAACCAAATTTGGGCCAATTCAACTAAATCACACAAAAAATAACTAATTTCAACTGAATGGATCTGAATTTAACTAACTTTTGCTTAATTTAACTATTTTTTTAAAATTCATCTTAATTCAACAAAATTTATTTAAACTTATCTAAATTTTACTTTATTTTACTAATTTAAACTAAATTTGATCAATTTAAACGAAATTTTACTAATTTCAACTAAATTTAACTAATTTTAACTAAATTTTATCAATTTAACTGATTTTAACTGAATTCTACATTTTTATTTAAATTTTACCAAATGTAACTTAATTTAACTAAACTTAAATTGATTAAACTTAATTTCACTTAATTTCACTTAATTTAACTTAATTGAACTTAATTTAACTTCATTTCTAACAATATTTAACTATATTTATGGATGTGCTTAAAAGGCATTAGGTACCCTATTTGTTCGGAGCTGTCAAACATTGGCCAATCTATGTCTAGACATTCTGTACCCGCCGCCCCTCCAGGTGGACAGATGTCCATACAAAAAAGTATACTGTGGACAATAGAGTTATCTACGTGCGCATGTATTGCGTGTACGTACACGAAAAAGATTGAGGTTAAATTTTGTCCGGCCAGCAAAACCAAATGGTGCGCTAATGTGCGTACGCGAAACGTCATAAAGCTCTATCGCCAGCCTCCCCTTTCCCCTGCCAAAGTGTTCACGTGGTTTAGGGATGCTCCCCCTTTATGTTAAGTACATGTTTTTACCTACGCATCATCCAAACAATAACGAGAGGCTCAACTTCTAACCACTTTCCCTCAACACAAAAAACTTCTCACCTTATCTACTGAAACTTACCTTCAGGTGTCGATCCGCAGAAAACCTTCCAGGCTTTTGATTTATTCACTCACACAACACATTCTATCACCTTTTGCACTTGCACTTGCACTCAAACAGCACACATAACCATCAAAAAACTTCGCGAACTGAGCGGCTCAAACAGGATCGAACACGATACAAGACGATGCTTTGTTTTGGTCTCGAACTGATGACCTGTCAAAAAATCCATGCTGCCGGTTCCAGCTAATTTTTCAGTAAAATTACGCAAAATTGTGCTAAAACACCATTATTTTTGGTAAAATCTCTCCTGTCATTTTGATTTGGGCTGTCAGTTTTGGAAAGCAAATCAGCAATCAGGGTTAGCTATTTCACCAATCCCAGGTTGGTAAATTTAGCTGTAATTTTAGCTGATTCAACCAAAAAAATCACTGTTTCACCAATTTGAAGCCAGCTAATTTGAATTGTTAAATTTTGGATAGAACTCTTTTCCGTGCAGAGTCAGTGTCATCTGAGTCAAAGTCAGGATCTGAGAATCAGTGTGAGAGAGTCAGACTCAGAGTCAGAGCATTAGAGTGAAAATCAGAGTCGGAATCAGAGTCAAAGTAAGAAGGACGTAAATCTTCCAACCGAGTGTACTATTCAAAAAATATACACAATGAAAAGAAGCGGAAAAAGCTTTTCTTGCCAAGCTGAAAAAAAGCTTCCCAGAAAAGGGGTTTACCGAGAAACCAAGCAAAAACTACCCTCCGCTCGCAGACGACGGAAGTTGTACGATTGTGGAACACAGACGTGTACACAATCGGCTTTTGGTG
Organism: Culex pipiens pallens; assembly: GCF_016801865.2. Lineage (NCBI taxonomy): Eukaryota > Metazoa > Arthropoda > Insecta > Diptera > Culicidae > Culex > Culex pipiens. The sequence continues at coordinate 124,069,889 of NC_068939.1, forward strand.
TGCATTGTGTATGTGTGCTGTGCATGTGTGGTTGGGGGTTGGTTTTGTGTGGCTTGAAAAGCCTTTTTGTGAGCATTGTGCGAGGGCACATTTGTATGCTTGCAGTGCCGAGAATTGATATCTTACTTTGAAGAACTGCATGCTGAGATTATATGGATTTGATTTTATCATTTGTAAATAATATTTGAATATTATTATAAATATCAATAAATATCAACGAATGCTTTCACCACCAGTCCTAAACAATCTTAACTAACATCCTAATTACTAATCGCCAGAATAAACCAAATTAGCAAAATTCCACGCAAATACGAACGAAAAATCAATTATTGACACTGCCACTGAACCAGAATTAACGTCCTCCCCTCCGGCAACGAGGGAAAAAGTCAATTTTCTGCCCACTGCCCGTCCAGCGTCCAGTAAACGAAAGGCAATTCGACGAAATAACACTTCCAATCTGCTTCGGGGGAGCTTTGCTGTTGTCGGCAGCTTCAATTAAGTAGCTTTCCGATCGGCATTTGAGGGGAAAGAAAAATCCATCAAGCTTGTTTGAATGAGCTTTTAAGGGGGAGACAGGGCATCGATACTTCTTTGTCCCGGAGGCAAATTGGCTCAAATTGCCGGAATGATGGGCGATAATTTGAATAATGGGAGGGCATTATAATTTTGTTTTTGAAGTTAATGCTTTTCTATAATTTTTTTAAAGATTACCTTCATGAATAAGATGTTAATTAAAAAATGTCTATCGAAATTATCTAAATATTTTTAAAAAAAATGACAATAATGTTAAAATTAGGGTTTGACATAAACATTATAGATCTACTCTCAAAGGTCGACTTTACAGAGCATTTTTTGATTTTTATAAAACATTGATCATCGATTCATAATATCCAAATAGAAATTTAACATCATTGGTTCCTCCGTACAAGTCTCTACTAGGGTGCCCAGAAAAAAATGACCCTCTGCTCCACAAGTGGAAAACGGTTATTGGGTTATTTAAAGCATCTGTGCAAATTTTGAGCGAAATTGGTTGAGATTAACCCATTGATACCCGAGACTAAAGTTGGAGAAAAAAATGTTTTTCATGCAAAAATGATTTTATTAAAATCGCTAATAACTTTTTAGGATCGATTTTTACAGCTTTGGTATGTTCTACAAAGTTGTAGAGAATTAAATTTCCAATAAAAATCTCACTTTTGGGATTATTTGGATGAAAGTAGCGCACCTTGCAGACCAAACCGTAAGAAAATGGTGTATTCCATACATTTTTTTTCGATTTTTTTCATACAAACTTCACCTTCGAGTATCAATGGGTCAATGTTGACCGATTTTGCTCATATTTGGCCCAAAGTCCTAAAATAGCTCAAGGAACAATATTTAGCTTGTGGAGCGAGGTTTTGAGAAAAAGTCCCATATTCTGAGCACCCTAGTCTCCACACAAAACTCGTTTTTGACATACTTAAGTTTTTGCCTATCACCGTCTGACTGTCACTTTCAGATTTGAAATAATTAAATTTAATTAATGCAGCCCTATTGCCAAATTTGTTTGACAAAATAATTCACTCAAACACCTCATTTCAACGAATCAGTGCTATTCCATTTGCTTTAATTGCTCTCCTGAGCAAACTTCAATGACCAACGTTCGTAGAAAATTAAACGGTTCAAAGTGTAAGTCAGCTCAATTAAGTTGAAACCTCGTTTTCTTCCGTTCGAACGACTCGGTTGGAAAATCTCGTGACATCAAACGGCAAACGGGTCCACTTCACAGTTGTAGTTCGCACCCTTGTCAACGTTAACCAACCCTTTGAAAAAATAATTCATTCATTCTCATATCTCTTTTACCCTTCACTTTCCAGAGTGTTCAAGAAGACCTCCTCGAACCAGCTACTGACGCTATACCTCGGAACTCGCGAGCTGGTGGCCCGCAAGGGCGTCATCGAGCCGCTGCGGGGCGTCATCTACATCGATCCGAAAATCATCGGCGAAGCCAAGATCTACGGCCAGCTGACGCTGACCTTTCGGTGGGTATTCCTATTTTTTCAGGTTGATTTTTTATTCATATTTAACTGTGTTCAACTTATGTCTGAAAAGCTTCCACTTAAAAAAATGTCACAATAAGCCAAACGTGTCATTTTTAATGAAGTTTCAGCTCCAGTTCCGCCCCAAAATGAGTCCGGAAAGAAACCACATCAAGCACTAATCCCCGACTGTTAGTTACAGTAGAGTTCTTGCCACTTAGCCGATTATCCCAGTTATGACGTCAAACGTCACCGTGCAGACGGAACAAAAATGCCAAGCTAGAAAAAGTCCTCGCACAGTGGTTCATAAGGGGAAAAACGCCACCAAAAAGGACACTCACATTTTCATCTAGCTCGAAAATTATAAGGTCTTCAAAAGTGTAACATTTTTCATTAAACAAAATTTTCCACAAAATTTTGCAATATGGTCCACCGTTCCGCTGGAAAAGCGAAGGAAAAAACCGATACACACAAAAAAGGACACGTTCATTTCCCTCACTTTCCGGGATTAAGCGACGGTAATGGTTTAAGATGATGGAGGATTTTCCGCTTTCAACTGTGAGGACGGATTGATCATGAATCAACATTTAAGACTGTGACAATTTGGGAAAGTTTTTTATTTGAAATCAACTAATTTAAACGAAAAGTTTGATTTAAGGAGTGTCAAAAGATTTGCGGTGTCTAAAATGTTAGTCTATGTTTCGATTTGGTGAAAACTCCTCATCGGAATGATGATGATGGTGGCTTGAGCTGACGGAGCAAACGGCAAACGGAGAAAGTTAAGTGCACTCGTGTGATCGTTTTGAGAGGAGGATGACTTTAAACGACATGCAATGGACTTTTATTTCGCTGCAAGTGTGATAGGAAAACGCTATTTCAGCCATCAGTAAATAAAAAAAAAAAACAAAACATAAAACTTTGAAGCAAATCAAGAAAAACCAAGAAATCTAAAATACAAAAATACAAAAATACAAAAATACAAAAATACAAAAATACAAAAAAACAAAAATACAAAAATACAAAAATACAAAAATACAAAAATACAAAAATACAAAAGCATGAGCATGAGCATGAGAGATCACCCATGGTTGCCCCTCCGTTGCTGAACAGAACCGTAATATCCTTTCAGCACTACTGATTATATGCTTCGACGATCTAGTGGTGTTTCCCTTATCAACAGCATGTATGAATGCGCTGAAAAGATAAAACACCATGATTGCTAAAGCTAGATCAGTTGCGAATAGGTAATAGTCATTGGCCACCAACGGCGCCCGCCATGTCAGTTTGTAGACCTCGATTTTAAGGGACGGGAATGTTAGTTAGCGCAGGTTGCTACTAGGGCAGCTGATTTACTCTGTGCTTACACCCCACAAGCACCAGGAACCTGAAAATTTGTTAGTAGGATAGGGTGTTTGGTCAGGATTCATCATAGAAGATGATGATGCGACCCAAAATCATAGTGTTTGTTGAAAGGTATTATGTTTTATTCTCAAGGCAAGCAATCGGATGCTGCGGATGAGACATTTCCCGTTTATCGGCTGTTAACTTTTAATTGAAATCAGGGGCGCCGACTAGTCCAAAATGTTGGGGGGGCACGGTTGTTTTCCGAAATCGATAAGTAAGAGTGGCTTTAGATGTTAATGTTTCTTGTATATCACGAATTTTGAAATTTTATTACGATGTGATACGATTTTTTTTCATCCGGAATTATTTTTTTTTAGAAAATAATAATTTATTAAAACGTGATTGAGAATGTTAATTAGGGGGATTTTTTTATATGTTTGAAGGGCGAATTCCTTCTCATAGGCATATTGTCACTTATTTTCTAGAAGAGCAATTCTCTACGAAATCGGTCTTTTTTCTTCAATTTTAATTTTTGTATTTTTTAATCCGACTGAAACTTTTTTGGTGCCTTCGGTATGCCCAAAGAAACCATTTTGCATCATTAGTTTGTCCATATAATTTTCCATACAAATTTGGCAGCTGTCCATACAAAAATGATGTATGAAAATTCAAAAATCTGTATCTTTTGAAGGAATTTTTTGATCGATTTGGTGTCTTCGGCAAAGTTGTAGGTATGGATACGGACTACACTGGAAAAAAATGATACACGGTAAAAAAAATTTGGTGATTTTTTTATTTAACTTTTTATTACTAAAACTTGATTTACAAAAAAACACTATTTTTATTTTTTTTTATTTTTTGATATGTTTTAGGGGACATAAAATGCCAACTTTTCAGAAATTTCCAGGTTGTGCAAAAAATTATTGACCGAGTTATGATTTTTTTAATCAATACTGATTTTTTCAAAAAATCGAAATTTTGGTCGTAAAAATTTTTCAACTTCATTTTTCGATGTAAAATCAAATTTGCAATAAAAAAGTACTTTAGTGAAATTTTGATAAAGTGCACCGTTTTCAAGTTATAGCCATATTTAAGTGACTTTTTTGAAAATAGGCGCAGTTTTTCATTTTTTTAAATTAGTGCACATGTTTGCCCAGTTTTGAAAAAAATATTTTTGAAAAGCTGAGAAAATTCTCTATATTTTGCTTATTCGGACTTTGTTGATACGACCTTTAGTTGCTGAGATATTGCAATGCAAAGGTTTAAAAACAGGAAAATTGATGTTTTCTAAGTTTCACCCAAACAACCCACCATTTTCTATCTTCAATATCTTAGCAACTAATGGTCCGATTTTCAATGTTAATATATGAAACATTTGTGAAATTTTTCGATCTCTTCGAAAAAAATATTTTCAAAATTTTCAAATCAAGACTAACATTTTAAAAGGGCGTAATATTGAATGTTTGGCCTTTTTGAAATGTTAGTCTTGATTTGAAAATTCCAAAAATATTTTTTTCGAAAAGATCGGAAAATTTCACAAATGTTTCATATATTAACATTGAAAATCGAACCATTAGTTGCTATGATATTGAAGATAGAAAATGGTGGGTTGTTTGGGTGAGACTTAGAAAACATAAATTTTCCTGTTTTTAAACCTTTGCATTGCAATATCGCAGCAACTAAAGGTCGTATAAACAAAGTCCGAATAAGCAAAATATAGAGAATTTTCTCAGCTTTTCAAAAATATTTTTTTCAAAACTGGGCAAACATGTGCACTAATTTAAAAAAATGAAAAACTGCGACTATTTTCAAAAAAGTCACTTAAATATGGCTATAACTTGAAAACGGTGCACTTTATCAAAATTTCACTAAAGTACTTTTTTATTGCAAATTTGATTTTACATCAAAAAATGAAGTTGAAAAATTTTTGCGACCAAAATTTCGATTTTTTGAAAAAATCAGTATTGATTAAAAAATTCATAACTCGGTCAATGATTTTTTGCACAACCTGGAAATTTCTGAAAAGTTGGCATTTTATGTCCCCTAAAACATATCAAAAAATAAAAAAAATTAAAAATAGTGTTTTTTTGTAAATCAAGTTTTAGTGATAAAAAGTTAAATAAAAAAATCACCAATTTTTTTTTACCGTGTATCATTTTTTTTCAGTGTAGTCCGTATCTATACCTACAACTTTGCCGAAGACACCAAATCGATCAAAAAATTCCTTCAAAAGATACAGATTTTTGAATTTTCATACATCATTTTTGTATGGACAGCTGCCAAATTTGTATGGAAAATTATATGGACTAACTAATGATGCAAAATGGCTTCTTTGGGCATACCGAAGCCACCAAAAAAGTTTCAGTCGGATTAAAAAATACAAAAAAAATCGAATGACCGAAATCCTAGAGAACTGCTCAGAAGTAGCAGTCAATAATAAAAATAATCAGATATTTAGAAATTCAACAATACAAATACTCTAAAAATAAAAATAAAAGTAAAAAGCCAAAATTTAGTTCTTCAGAAATAAAAAAAAAACTACACATTTAAAAAAACATCTATTTTTCAAATCTGCAATTTCGAAAAAAAACACAAAATTCAATATTCCAACATAAAAAAAATAATAGTATAAAAATTCTAGGGTTAAATAAACTCATGGCTTGAAAATGTTAAGAAATCAAAAGCAGGAAATCAGAAATTTAATCAATCAGTAATTTAGAAATAAAAATAAAATTCAATGTTTAAATAAATCGAAAATTTAAAAATAATGCTTTTGACAACAAATATTTTTTTAAGAATTTAAGAATTTAAGAATTTAAGAATTTAAGAATTTAAGAATTTAAGAATTTAAGAATTTAAGAATTTAAGAATTTAAGAATTTAAGAATTTAAGAATTTAAGAATTTAAGAATTTAAGAATTTAAGAATTTAAGAATTTAAGAATTTAAGAATTCAAGAATTCAAGAATTCAAGAATTTAAGAATTTAAGAATTTAAGAATTTAAGAATTTAAGAATTTAAGAATTTAAGAATTTAAGAATTTAAGAATTTAAGAATTTAAGAATTTAAGAATTTAAGAATTTAAGAATTTAAGAATTTAAGAATTTAAGAATTTAAGAATTTAAGAATTTAAGAATTTAAGAATTTAAGAATTTAAGAATTTAAGAATTTAAGAATTTAAGAATTTAAGAATTTAAGAATTTAAGAATTTAAGAATTTAAGAATTTAAGAATTTAAGAATTTAAGAATTTAAGAATTTAAGAATTTAAGAATTTAAGAATTTAAGAATTTAAGAATTTAAGAATTTAAGAATTTAAGAATTTAAGAATTTAAGAATTTAAGAATTTAAGAATTTAAGAATTTAAGAATTTAAGAATTTAAGAATTTAAGAATTTAAGAATTTAAGAATTTAAGAATTTAAGAATTTAAGAATTTAAGAATTTAAGAATTTAAGAATTTAAGAATTTAAGAATTTAAGAATTTAAGAATTTAAGAATTTAAGAATTTAAGAATTTAAGAATTTAAGAATTTAAGAATTTAAGAATTTAAGAATTTAAGAATTTAAGAATTTAAGAATTTAAGAATTTAAGAATTTAAGAATTTAAGAATTTAAGAATTTAAGAATTTAAGAATTTAAGAATTTAAGAATTTAAGAATTTAAGAATTTAAGAATTTAAGAATTTAAGAATTTAAGAATTTAAGAATTTAAGAATTTAAGAATTTAAGAATTTAAGAATTTAAGAATTTAAGAATTTAAGAATTTAAGAATTTAAGAATTTAAGAATTTAAGAATTTAAGAATTTAAGAATTTAAGAATTTAAGAATTTAAGAATTTAAGAATTTAAGAATTTAAGAATTTAAGAATTTAAGAATTTAAGAATTTAAGAATTTAAGAATTTAAGAATTTAAGAATTTAAGAATTTAAGAATTTAAGAATTTAAGAATTTAAGAATTTAAGAATTTAAGAATTTAAGAATTTAAGAATTTAAGAATTTAAGAATTTAAGAATTTAAGAATTTAAGAATTTAAGAATTTAAGAATTTAAGAATTTAAGAATTTAAGAATTTAAGAATTTAAGAATTTAAGAATTTAAGAATTTAAGAATTTAAGAATTTAAGAATTTTAGAATTATAGAACCTTAGAATTTTAGAACCTTAGAATTGTATAGTTTTAGAATGTTGCGTTTGAAAACTTGATGATTGTTTTCGCAAGAGTTTGCGTAAGTTTGATTGTAGATGAAGTGCTATGGGAAAAGTACATTGGTTTTGTTTTTGGAACAACATGCACAGATAGAAATCTTATGAGCAAATCCGTAAAATCTATGTTGACGACATCTCTCAAATCATTCACCGATGCCTCTTGTTCTAAGCTTACTGATTTTCCTAGAGAGCACATTGGTATAGATAAAACGTTGTCGATTTAGAAAAAAGCATCTAAATCCAGAAAATTGTAATCGATTTCTTTCAAAACTTGCAAGAATTCTATCCGTGTGTACAAACAATGTTCCATTTAAGTTTTAGATATTATTTTCAATTATTTCCTTTTTTTTATATTTGATATAAGAATATTTTTCTTCCAAAATTTCTGGGGGGGCACAATGTATGGGCTGCCCCCCCAGCCAAATTTTAGGGGGGGGCAAAAAGTACATTGCCCCCCCAGAGTCGGCGCCCCTGATTGAAATGGTTTAATCTTAAACAGCCGGCTGTGGAAAGATAGAACCAAAATTGTTGGTAATTACATGATGAAGGATTTAACAGTCTGACTTTTTAATTGAGATGTTTTTACGAGTTTTACATGATTCATGTTTAGTGGGGTACTGATTAACGAAGCGAACGACGAGTTACGATGTTTATCGAGCTGAAATGGTATGATAAGGTTTTGTTGTTATTGCACATCGACGACGAACGCGAAAAAACCCTGCGACCCGACCGAAAGGCATCGCAAATCAGACTGGCTCAATTGTCATCGATGACAACCAGAGCCAGCCGCACCTTTACACACAAACACCAACGCGAAAAAAAACGAAAAACACACCGACGACGAACGCGAAAAAAAACACGACCCGACGGAAAGGCATCGCAATTCAAACTGAGGAAATGAAGAGAAAGAAGATAACATAAAAAAATAAAACCCAATCACCTAAAACCTAATCACATAAAATCAATCACCCCATGCACACAAAGAGCGACACAAAAGAGACGAAAATTATCACGAAAAAACAGGACTGTGCGTCCCAAGAAGCACTGCACTTTTTCAATACAAAAATACAAAAATACAAAAATAGAAAAATACAAAAATACAAAAATACAAAAATACAAAAATACAAAAATACAAAAATACAAAAATACAAAAATACAAAAATACAAAAATACAAAAATACAAAAATACAAAAATACAAAAATACAAAAATACAAAAATACAAAAATACAAAAATACAAAAATACAAAAATACAAAAATACAAAAATACAAAAATACAAAAATACAAAAATACAAAAATACAAAAATACAAAAATACAAAAATACAAAAATACAAAAATACAAAAATACAGAAATACAAAAATACAAAAATACAAAAATACAAAAATACAAAAATACAAAAATACAAAAATACAAAAATACAAAAATACAAAAATACAAAAATACAAAAATACAAAAATACAAAAATACAAAAATACAAAAATACAAAAATACAAAAATACAAAAATACAAAAATACAAAAATACAAAAATACAAAAAAAAAACAAAAATACAAAACAAATTATAAAATACAAAAATACAAAAATACAAAAATACAAAAATACAAAAATACAAAAATACAAAAATACAAAAATACAGAAATACAAAAATACAAAAATACAAAAATACAAAAATACAAAAATACAAAAATACAAAAATACAAAAATACAAAAATACAAAAATACAAAAATACAAAAATACAAAAATACAAAAATACAAAAATACAAAAATACAAAAATACAAAAATACAAAAATACAAAAATACAAAAATACAAAAATACAAAAATACAAAAATACAAAAATACAAAAATACAAAAAAAAACAAAAATACAAAACAAATTATAAAATACAACAAAAAATTATACAGAAAAAATACAAATTATGCAAAAATTTAAGTTTGCAAAAATCTTCGAATGACATTTCAAATGATGGTATCTAGAATCTGGAATGTTGACTTATCCAGATGCCATAAAATAGTTTTCCTGCCCCAACACGATCATTCTATTTCCTCACTCTGTTTGAACTGCAAAGCAAACTTGACCAATTCACCAATCATGGAAACGTGTTTGCGATAAGTTTCCCGCAACTCAACTGCTACATCATCATCACCCGCCAACTGAAATTCCCACCAAGTTCCAGCAGTCAGCCGAGTTGAAGAGTGACGCCATTGCGGTGAAATACTGCAACATCATATCGCGCAGTTGAGAAATGCAATGAAGCACGGACACTGCACTGGCGGACATCAGAATCAACAACACTGCCTCGACCGACTAACTTTGTCCATCCCGGACGTGGGAGTTTTAAACCCCACTCCTTGTCAGGGTAGGGACTAGCCACATTAGGGTGTCCGGAGCTTTTAAAAAGAGTTTAAAAAAACTCCAAAATTGCAAAATTTTAAGTAGGACAAACATGCGATTATGGACAGTTTATTGAAGTCAGTGGTAACTTAGTAGCACTAAATCAGCACTTAATTTTGATCATGCCATTTTTCAACAAGAATTTCGCTGAAATAGTTTATTCCCCTGGTCATCCTAGGACACCATGAATGTAACTTTTGCCCGCAGCCCCAGGACCAAGTTGGCGATTATCAACTGCAAGTTGGCGCCTTCTGTAGCGCTTCCGTTTATTGGCTTTTCCCGGGCAAACTTTTTCATTGCTGCGGCTATAAATAGCTCTGTTTATACCGGAAGTGGAAGCCTTTCACGACCAAAATCCCACTTAATCAATTGAAAGCGAATTTGTTTGATGTTCTCATATAAGTTCTGTTTTAATTTTACTTTCAGCTATGGCCGTGAGGACGAGGAAGTTATGGGTCTTAAGTTTTGCAATGAAGCCATCATCGCCTTACAACAAATTTGGCCTCGAATCGTGGGTACGGAACCGGAGGTGCTAACCCCCTTACAGGTAAGATTTGGACAGTTATCTACAAATGACAAAAATCAAAAGATCAAAACAAACTAAACGACAGAGTTGACATCTGGAGGGTGTCCAATTTCCCTTGAAGAAACACAAAACATTCCCTCAAGGTCTCGGTGGACTCCACCACGTGGAATGATTAATTCAGACAGGTTCAAGAATTACTGGCAACCCTTCTGAAACCCCTCCAAATGGCACGAAACTTTTCCACTTTATCCCTTTCGCCGTGGGGCATTCTTGTACCAATTTTACTTACATTTTTTTCTCCCTCTTTAGCTTGCAGTACATAACCGCACTTTTGAAACCACGCGCGCGAGCAAACGGTACAGCGAATCCTTGAATGTTGGATGAAATTACGCCCTCGGGAGCTAATATCCTTGGCCTCTCGTTGGCGGGAGCTTATGTTCATGTTCAAAAGTAAACATATTGTGTGTGTTTTTGAGAAAAGTTTTTAGCGCATCGTGTGGAACAGATGGCGCCAACAGTTAGGCATCGTATTCATGGTTCCGTCGGAAGAGTCGAAAAGTTGTAAATTAGTTTGGTATAGTTTCAAATTGTGGAGGGAGGAAAATTTGAGCTGATCGGTTACAAAACGATGCAAATAATATCGAAGAAATGATTGATGAAGAAAATACTCTGATTCCTTTTCCGATATTTTGAATTATCGAAAAAACCAAGGTTGTTAATCGATAAAATTATCGTAATTGTCCACAAAATACCGTATTTTTCCGAAAATGCTCTAATTTACCAAAAATTCAATATGGATATCAAACGAAGCGAAATTTGGTATGCTTTTTCAATTCATTAGAGTTTTTTTTTTTTTTTTGAAAACTCTAAAATTTTCACAAATTACCGTATTTTTTCGAAAATGCTCAAATTTTTCAAAATATGCAATATAGGTTTCAAAAGAAGCAAAATTTTGTATGCTTTTTAAATTTATTAGTTTTTTTCGAAAATATTAAAATTTTCACAAATTTCCGTATTTTTTCGAAAATACTGAAATTTTTTAAATATGCAATATGGGTATCAAACGAAGCGAAATTTTGCATGCTTCATACATACAGACATGCCTCGGTTTAGCACCGCATATGGGGGATGCAAAACCGAGGCGTGCATAACCGAGGCACAGAGCTTATGGGATTTTGGCTATATGGGAGACATTGGCTATAATCGTATGAAAAATCATGCAAACATAAAAAAATTATAGTGATTTGGAATCGGGATGATGTCAGCTATCCATTAAAATTAAAATTTCATGAAAATTTTCACAAAAATACGTATTTTTCCTGTAATTTTAAAATGCATTTTTTTTCTCTAAAGAAACCAAAAATATATTGTTATTGCAATATGGGTATCAAATGATCAATTATTTTTTCATCCATTTCGAATGTTGAATCAATTTTTTGAAAACATTCAACATTTTCACAAAACTACGTATTTTCGAAAAAAAAAATCAAGATTTCAGTTTTTACAATGTGGGTATCAAACGATAGGAATTTTTTGCATACAATTCGAATGTAATAACAACATTTTTTGAAAATACTCAAAATGTTCACAAAACTACGTTTTTTCGAAAAAATACTCTAAATTTCAGTTTTTACAATATGGGTATCAAACGATCAGGATTTTTTCATACATATCGAATGTAATAACAACATTTTTTGAAAATACCGAAAATTTTCACAAAACTAAGTATTTTTGAAAAAAATACTCAAAATTTCCATTATTACAATGTGGGTATAAAACGATCGGGATTTTTCATACATTACATACATACATTTTTTGAAAATACTCATAATTTTCACAAAACTAAGTATTTTCGAACAAATACTAAAAATTTCAGTTTTTACAATATGGGTATCAAACAATCGGGTTTTTTCATACATTTGTGAGGGTTCTATCCCATTCCCCAGAATCCCATTCCCCAGAAATCCATTCCCCAGAATGCCATTCCCCAGAATCCCATTCCCCAGAATGGTCCATTCCCCAGAAACTCATTCCCCAGAATGACCCATTCCCCAGAAAAGTTTTATTTTTATTATGAATGTACTTTCTTTCAAAAAATGATCAGTTTTAAAGTGTGAAGTATTTAGATTTCGCCTTTATTGTGATAACTGCTGACAAAAGTTAAATGTTCCCTTCTTTAAAGAAAGGAAAACGCTCTTGACTTGTGATGATTGCTGACGAATGATGAATTTTCCCTTTAAAGTTGAATTTTCCCTTCTTTAAAGAAGGGAAAACTCTGTTGCCTGTCAGCATTGCCGACAAGAGTTTAATTTTCCCTTTGAAGTTGAATTTTCCCTTCTTTAAAGAAGGGAAAACTCTCGTGACTGTCATAACTGCGGACAAAAGTTGAAATTTCCCTTTTAGCAGTTTTCCCTAGTAAAGAGAGTTTTCCCTTCTTAAAGAATAAAAAAAAATAGTGTCAGCAGTTATCACAAGTCGAGAAGGCTTTTTAAAACCGATTTTAATATTGAATTAATGTTTAATATCATTATGCCAATTATGGTATGCCAAACGGCGCTATACTAAATGGCATTGTATCAAATGGGAAACATAACATGTTATTCAAAGTCATAAATATTTCTGGGGAATGGGTCATTCTGGGGAATGGATCATTCTGGGGAATGGACCATTCTGGGGAGTGGGATTCTGGGGAATGGAATTCTGGGGAATGGAATTCTGGGGAAAGGGATTCTGGGGAATGGGATAGAACCATTTGTGAGTAGATTTGTGAAAATTTTGAGTATTTTCCAAAAAAAATGTTTTTAAATTCGAAATGTATGAAAAAATCCCCATATCGTAAAAACTGAATTTTTGAGTATTTTTTCGAAAATACGTAGTTTTGTGAAAATGTTGAGTATTTTCAAAAAATGTTGTTATTACATTCGAAATGTATGAAAAAATCCCGATCGTTTGATACCCACATTGTAAAAACGGAAATTTTGAGTACTTTTTCGAAAATACGTAGTTTTGTGAAAATTTTGAGTATTTTCAAAAAATGTTGTTATTACATTCGAAATGTATGAAAAAATCCCGATCATTTGATACCCATATTGTAAAAACTGAAATTTTGAGTATTTTTTTCGAAAATACGTAGTTTTGTGAAAATTTTGAGTGTTTTCAAAAAAAATATTTTACATTCGAAATGTATGAAAAAATTCCAATCATTTGATACCCATATTGCAATAACAATAATTTTGAGTATTTTTTCGAGAAACATTGCATTTTCAAAATACAGGAAAAATACGTATTTTTGTGAAAATTTTCATGAAATTATAATTTTAATGGATAGCTGACATCATCCCGATTCCAAAACACTATAATTTTTTGATGTTTGCATGATTTTTCATACGATTAAAGCCAATGTCTCCCATATAGCCAAAATCCCATAAGCTCTGTGCTTCAGTTAAGCACTGGACCGTGCTTAACCGAGGCAGCTGAACGAATCAAAACCGGGGCAGTGCAAAACCGAGGCGTGCAAAACCGAGGCATGTCTGTAAATTCAAATTGTGTATGCTTCATACACAATTTTGCGTCGTTTGGGACAATCCATAAGCCACGTGGACACTTTAAGAAGGGGGGGGGGGGGTATGGCGATTGTGCACGCTCCATACAAAAAAGTTTTTTTTTTGTAAGGACAATTGTCCACAAGGTCCTTGTACATAAAAGGAAGACACTAGTGGTTGGTACTAGCAATAGTGGCCGACAGCTATAAAGTCAACTTCGTTTTTTTTATTGTCCACGAGGGCGGGGGAGGGTTAAGATTTTAAAAAAAGTGTCCACGTGGTCTGTGGATGGTCCCTTGGTTACCTATATTGCAAATTTCAAAGTCTAGCATTTTCGAAAAAAACATGTTTTGTGAAAATTTTACTATTTTAGAAAAAAAAACCTTTACTAAACTAAAAAAGTATACAAAATTTCGCTTCGTTTGATAGCCGTATTTGCACATTATGAAAATTTGAGTACTTTCGAAAAATACGGTATTTTGTGAAAATGTTAGCACTTTACAAAAAAAAACTCTTGTAATGTGAAAAAGGTTTGTTCAAATATTACGTCCAGAGATTTTCAGGATATCAGACCCCCTCCCCCTGTCACACACTTTTCCTATACCTTTAACATGGGCTGTCACAATCCTCAGCCCCCCCCCCCCCCCCTCCCACTCTTCATGGCCGTAATTTTTGAACGAACCCTACCCAAATTGCAAATTTTGAAAATTTAAGTATTTTCGAAAAAATACGGTATTTTGTAAAAAAAAAAGTTTTTTAACAAAAATACTTTAGTAAAGTGAAAAAGCATAGGGGAGAGTGGGGAGACTTGATCCCCGGGGACACTTGATCCCAAGCCTGTATCTCGTGAACATGTGGGTAAAACAATTAGGTTTGTTCTAGAAAGTTGTGCGAAATAAACTAAAACATATTGTAGAAAACAAAGAAAAAAAATTAAAAAATGTTTAGATTCAGTTACACACATTTTTCTAAAACGAGCTGCAAAAACCTTCCAAGAGATCTTTTTTTCTTTGTATTGATATGTATAGAAAACACTAAAAAATTATTCAAAAAAATATTTTTTATACATGAATTGTTTGATAAACTTATCAACTTCAAAACCCTTACGCATTTGATGTTAAATTTATCGTCATACTATTTTTACAATCAGTTGTTTAAAAAAGTACGTTTAGGAAGACTTGATCCCTGCATTTATACAGTCACTGGAATCAGCCTCAAGATTAATTAATTGGGCTGGTTTTTAATACATAGTTTCCTTTAGTATAGTTGTACATAACTTACTGTAGTTTGAACCTTTTTTCAAAAGTTTTGTAAACAAAAATTTCCAGCTTTTGTAAACATGCTTAATTTTGGTCTAAAAAATAATATTTTAAGTTTTTAAATATTTTACATACTAAACTTGTTATATTTTGAACACAAACGTACAGGTTTTATGTGAAATTGCTGTAACTTATAGAAAATTAAAAGTTTGGATGAATAAGAAACATTTTGCTTAAGATTTCTTCAAAATATTGAAAGGGGATCAAGTTACCCCTAACATTATTAAATTGCCGGTTTAAAATATTTTTTTTAAACGCTTGGCATGATTCGAAGAATTCATCTGATGAAATACCCTTATTAGCCAAACATAGATGAATGTTTAAGCTTTCAATTCATGCAAAAAGTTTATAGTTTTGTGAGAAATTGACAGAGTTATGTGCGATACAAAAAAAGGGGATCAAATCTCCCCACTCTCCCCTACAAAATTTCGCTTCGTTTAATACCCATATTCCAAATTAAGAAAATTTGAGTACTTTCGAAAAATTACGGTATTTTGTGAACAATTATGAGTACATATTATACTTTGAAACTTACAAGATTTTTAGTGGAAGCATTGCGTAACATGATATGGTTAAATTAAGTCGATTTTAGATAGATTTTAAGAATGAGTTATCGTCCATTATCGACGATAAGATTATCGCCGATAGAATTATCGGAATAACGATAACGATAACGATAGATTATCGTTATCATCCAGACGCTAACGATAGAACTATCGTTATGGTTATCGAGCCTCGATAATTTTATCGTTAGACCGTTGCAAATATATTGCAAAGTTTATGTCACCCCCCTACGGCCTAACGATAAATTGAGAGATTTGCAAACTCCAAAAAGTTAAATAAGAAATTTATTGTCAATTCTTAATATGTTCAATACAAAAGTTCGTAAAAATCGAACTTTCAACGATTGAATATTTAAAACATCGCAATGTGGGGTTAAAAAAAATGCTACGTAAAAACAAGTCACAAGAAAAACAATATTACTGCGACCACCGTATCAAACCACGTTCTAATGGTATTAATCGCTTCTTGTTCCTTCCGGCGCACATTATAAATTCAATTAATATCCACAACCAACCACAGATTTATTACCTTACCACGACCACACCTCCACCCACGACGCGAGGTGCACCTCGGTAATGCATCTCACTCTGTAGGAAAATGCGACAAATTGCAGAAACGCTAGCAAAATTAACTTTTTTTTCCTCCTCCTTTTTCCATTTTTCTCCTTGAACCCACCACAGGAAGCTTTACTGGATAGACTGGGCAAAAATGCAGTTCCTTTCGCGCTGGAGATCGGCACACTGGCCCCACCCAGTGTGCAGCTGCTGCCGGCCAAACGGTACACCGGGGCGCCCATCGGGACCAGCTACGACGTGCGGGTTTACACGGGTAAGTTCTAAGAAGACTAGACTGGTTCAAATTTTAAAAATGTTCTGCTAAATAAAAACAGAAAACAGAACCAGTCTAACGCTACCCACGGTGATAACCTGTGCCGTGCGCGTCGACCATGAACCACCTTAACGATACTTTCTTTCTCTCCTTTCCGGTTCCACCAGCCGAGGCCGCCCTGGACGAGCGGGTCCAACGTCGGTCGACTGTGAGATTAGGTATAAGATTAATTCATAAGATCTGCCCGGACTCGACGGCGAAGGCATCCGTCCTGGAGACGGCCACCGTCAACTCGTGCACGGCGCAGGACCCGACCCCGTCTGGATTTGGTCCAAAGTCACCCCCGATCACGGTGGACTCGCCGAGCAACAGCAGCTGCAGCACGGCCACGAATCCGGCGACAACGCCGACCAGTACGGCCAACACCGCCGTGGCCAACACCGGAACCACCACCACCGGAAGTGTCAATAACAGTACCATTCCCCGATCCTTGCGGCTCCGACTGTCCCCA
This sequence comes from Culex pipiens pallens, assembly GCF_016801865.2. Taxonomy (NCBI): domain Eukaryota; kingdom Metazoa; phylum Arthropoda; class Insecta; order Diptera; family Culicidae; genus Culex; species Culex pipiens. The sequence goes on from NC_068939.1 coordinate 124,087,133, forward strand.
AAGTCCCTCAAGCTGACGTCTCTGCACCGGCACAGCAGCAGCGTGGACAGCAGCAACGGGGGCATCAAGTCCTTCGGCGAGCACGGCATCATCGAGCTGACGGATGTCAACAAGGTAATATTTGTTCTGTGCGGCTGGGCCCTCCGGATGATTGGTTGGTTGGTTCTGGCTGGTGTCATCCGGGGGACGGGGACGTGCCCTGTGTCCGGTGATGAACGTTATTAGATGCAGAATGGCCCGCAGGGAGGAAAAAAAACTAATGTCATATTGGGCGAATTGGTTCTCGTACGAGGGCCGGGTTTGTTTAGAAAGCTCTTCATGTAATTGCTAGTTTCGAGAACTAATCCAATAAAGAGTTTGTTCAAATGCTTTCACAACATCAGTTATGTTCTCGGAAATGCAAAACTGGAAGAGACTCATGAAGCTTGATTTCAATTCCATATATTATGAATTTTAAATCTACTCTGGATTGCAATAATATTTATTAAAACTTTGATCTTTTTTCTATATCAATTTGTTTCAAATTTTCTGGAGAGCTGGGGACGCCACAGTTTCGAGAGAAGATTTTAAGTGATTAACTTATCTCACATTATACAATGCTATTATCTATGAGTTATCTTTATCTTAAGCAGGGATTTTCTGATCGATTCAGTAGGTCTATTCCCGTACTGCAGAATTCTGCAATTCTGCACGAAATCGGCAGCAGAGCGTTCCCGTACTTTTCTGCAACAAAAGTAACTTTTCTCTCAGGCAGAACTTCTGCAATGAGAGAGGTTGAAGTTGCAGCAAAACCGTTCCCGTACTTTTCTGCAAGCTCTCTCTTCTCTTTCGTGTTGAAAAGTAACTGCAAGTTGGTGTGAGTACACGCTGACATAAAATTTGCAAGTTGGGTTAAATCAAGCATTTTTTTATTATGTAGTTGTAATAAATTTTATGTTTTGTAGGGACGTTTGTATATTTGGAATTGATGGATTTTGGGGTATTTTTTTAATGTCTGGTTTTATTGAGAACTATATTTTATGTAAACGATTTCAGGCTTAGTTCATTAATGTTGAGTTGAAGTTGATAAGTAAATTCAGTATTACAACATGGCTAATAACCCAACAAACAATTTGTATCATAAAAACAAAATGTTTTTAAAAACTTTTAAAAGACACATTTCTTTTGAGTTTAATATATTTTTAATAAATATTTGTTTGAGAAATGATTTTTGATCTTAAATTGTTTTTGAACAGACTAAATATGTGTGTTAAAATAATAGGTAAATTTAATTGGCAAATAATAAATTGTACCTGTGATGGTGCTACCAACTTGTATTCTTAAATGAACCAAAATATTAAATGTATTTTGTTGAACTTTCAATCAAGGAATCATAAAAAAATATAAGGCTGTACCAAACAAATAATAAATATAATTGATTATATAATTTGTAATTTGTTGTTTTATTGGGTACGATAACTTGTTAGTTAAACTATGTATCAAGTCAAGGAGGGAACCAGCCAGAAATGACCATAATTTTTTTGCTGAACATAAGTAACGTTGTTTACACATCATATTTTATATTATTTTAAATTGATTTAAATTTTATTAAAAAATATACGGTATACTTAAATTCTCAAAATTCTTAAATTCTTAAATTCTTAAATTCTTAAATTCTTAAATTCTTAAATTCTTAAATTCTTAAATTCTTAAATTCTTAAATTCTTAAATTCTTTAATTCTTTAATTCTTAAATTCTTAAATTCTTAAATTCTTAAATTCTTAAATTCTTAAATTCTTAAATTCTTAAATTCTTAAATTCTTAAATTCTTAAATTCTTAAATTCTTAAATTCTTAAATTCTTAAATTCTTAAATTCTTAAATTCTTAAATTCTTAAATTCTTAAATTCTTAAATTCTTAAATTCTTAAATTCTTAAATTCTTAAATTCTTAAATTCTTAAATTCTTAAATTCTTAAATTCTTAAATTCTTAAATTCTTAAATTCTTAAATTCTTAAATTCTTAAATTCTTAAATTCTTAAATTCTTAAATTCTTAAATTCTTAAATTCTTAAATTCTTAAATTCTTAAATTCTTAAATTCTTAAATTCTTAAATTCTTAAATTCTTAAATTCTTAAATTCTTAAATTCTTAAATTCTTAAATTCTTAAATTCTTAAATTCTTAAATTCTTAAATTCTTAAATTCTTAAATTCTTAAATTCTTAAATTCTTAAATTCTTAAATTCTTAAATTCTTAAATTCTTAAATTCTTAAATTCTTAAATTCTTAAATTCTTAAATTCTTAAATTCTTAAATTCTTAAATTCTTAAATTCTTAAATTCTTAAATTCTTAAATTCTTAAATTCTTAAATTCTTAAATTCTTAAATTCTTAAATTCTTAAATTCTTAAATTCTTAAATTCTTAAATTCTTAAATTCTTAAATTCTTAAATTCTTAAATTCTTAAATTCTTAAATTCTTAAATTCTTAAATTCTTAAATTCTTAAATTCTTAAATTCTTAAATTCTTAAATTCTTAAATTCTTAAATTCTTAAATTCTTAAATTCTTAAATTCTTAAATTCTTAAATTCTTAAATTCTTAAATTCTTAAATTCTTAAATTCTTAAATTCTTAAATTCTTAAATTCTTAAATTCTTAAATTCTTAAATTCTTAAATTCTTAAATTCTTAAATTATTAAATTCTTAAATTCTTAAATTCTTAAATTCTTAAATTCTTAAATTCTTAAATTCTTAAATTCTCAAATTCTTAAATTCTTAAATTCTTAAATTCTTAAATTCTTAAATTCTTAAATTCTTAAATTCTTAAATTCTTAAATTCTTAAATTCTTAAATTCTTAAATTCTTAAATTCTTAAATTCTTAAATTCTTAAATTCGTAAATTCCTAAATTCTTATTTTCTTATTTTCTTATTTTCTTATTTCCTTATTTTCTTATTTTCTTATATTCTAAAATTCTTAAATGCCGCCATCTTGAATAATAAAAAATACACTTATTTTGGAGTCATATTCTAGGTTAGAAATGCATATTTAGAGGATTTAGAGATTAGAAATTTTGTAAAGGTCTTCGGATAATAGAGTACAAACTGTTTCTATTTTTTATAATTTAGTTAATTTTTTTTATTTACAATTTTTTTTTAAATTTTTTAACTTTAAATGTTGAATTTTTGATGTTCTGAACTCTTAAATATTCAAAACCTTATTTTTTAGGCTTTGAATTTGTGATTTTTTTCTGAAATAAATATTTGCATTTTTAATTTCTCAAATACCTGATTTAATTTTTTTTTAGTTTCTCAATTAACAAATATTAGTTTTTTTTATATTTTCATTTATGATTTTCTAAATTTCCGAGTTTCTAAATTTTTGTGTTTCCTTATTTTGAGTTTGTGATTCATTTACTTTCTAATATTTTTCAATTTTGCTGCGTCGCCGTTGTTCTTCCACGTGACATCCATAATTTATTTATGTTATCCTTAGTAAAAAATCCTTCAAATGGTCTGCTATCAAAACATGTATTTATGATCCCTTCTATATTAAACCTTTGTTTGTAATTTTTTTAAATTATATTTGTTAAACGTACCTGCAACTCTCATTTCTATTTTTTTACCTAATGTAAAAGTTTTGAATTGTTTCTTATGTATAATTTCTACCTAAGCATAAGCATCTTTTAAATAAAATGTTGAGTTGCATAAAAAATAAGTCCCCGTACCGCTTTCAATTACAATTTTTGTTAATCCCTTTTTTTAAAAAAAATAAGAAAAAACTTTAATACCCAATTTGAGTAAATCCACTCAACTGTGTACAATATTGCAGAAAAAGTACTGGAACGCGCTACCCAGGCAAAAGTTTTGCGGCCTCTCTCCTTGCAGAACTTCTGCAAAAGAGAGAGATGAAGAGAGCGAGCTGAAAAGTACGGGAACGTGCTGCAAAAAAGTGACTTATGCTGGCTGCAGAATTCTGCAGAAGTTGCAGAAATTTTGCAATTCTGCAGGTACGGGAATAGACCTAGTGTCTTCAGCAAAATTGTAGGTTGTGTGATTAAATCCTGGGTGATGAATAGAGAGAATGCGTAACGTGATTTTTGAATGATCCCACTTTGTTTACATCTACAAAATAGGAGGCTGTTCGAGCACAAGCATGACTTTTTTCTCACTGGTAAATGGGCTTTTTTATGTGTTTTATTTTGTCTCGTTTTGATATTTTTTGCTGGTAAATTGTGTGTGTTTTCAAGTTTCGATCGGTTAGAAGAGGGTTTACTTTTTTACGGGTGACGAAGAACTGCGGCTAGAGTGTCATTCTGCGATGTAGCAGATGTCTGATTTTGGAATCCTGCAGATCTTTCTGGTCCAACGATAAAACATCGCTAATTATAGCGAACTGATACAACAAACAGAGTAGATTTTCACTAAACCAGTAGGTTTTCAAACGGAATCAAACAATTAAGACAACTTCTGGATGGATACAACCACATCGACTCCATAATAATAAAAAAAAATGACGGTCTTGCTTTCAACTTTCTTTTAAGAAAAAAAAAAAAAAAAAAAAAAAAAAAAAAAAAAAAAAAAAAAAAAAAAAAAAAAAAAAAACTCCAGGAATTTAAAAGCCACAATCTTTTCATTCTTGCAAAAAAAACGAAACAATTTTTAATGATCGATTACAATACTCTCTACTTTTGGCGAATAGTAAATTGGTTCCACTTTGACAGTTCAAAATTGAGGCCGTTTTGCGAACCAGATTAAATCTTATCAGAAAAAAATAATTGCAAGGAAAAGTAATCCTGTTTTTTTTATCTGACATTTTATCACTAAAAGTTAAATTCTCATTTATTTCGATTTATTTTTATGTTTGCACTTTTTAAGTTAACTATTTTGAAAAAAATACATTTTTGAAAGGCTGAGAAAATTCTCTATATTTTGCTTTTCTAAACTTTGTTGATACGACCATTAGTTGTTGAGAAATTGCCATGCAAAGATTAAAAAATAGGAAAATTGATGTTTTCTACACAGAAAAAAAAAAATCATGGTAATATTACATCTGGGAAGGAGTACATCTTTTATGTCAGAAAAAAGGTGTAATTTTACCTCTGGAAATGTGTAATTTTACCACTTTTCTGGTGTAATGTCACTTTTTGAGTCTAAATTGAGGTAAAATTACATCATAAAAGAGGTAATATTCAACCTTCCAAAATTACAGCTTCCAAATTTACATTATTTTTTTCTGTGTAAGTCTTATCAAAGTTTCACTAGAGTACTTTTTGATTGCAAATCTGAATTTGAAAAAAAATTGCGACCGATATTTCGAGTTTTTGAAAAAATCAATATTGATTCAAAAATTCATAACTCGGTCAAAGATTTTTTGCACAACCTGAAAATTCATGAAAAGTTGGCATTTGTTTTTTCAAAAAAATATATCTCCTATACCAGATTTTGCACCAACTCGATTCTTGCACAAAAGTTGCTTTTTTAATCCCCTAAAACATATAAAAAAATTATAAAACTAAAAAACACCTAGTTTGGGAATTCAATTTTTAATGGTAATCAGTGCTTATGAAATTTCGACTTTGTTTGTGATAGGTGATTTTGACATTCTACTTCAATTAGTTTCACACACAAACGAATGAGTGCTATGCAAAGTCGCTCACACAGTCATTGACTTCCCTCTAGAAAAACAATCGCTCAGAGAACGGTCGTTTGACATTCTACCGAGATGCCGATCATCTCTCCCGTGATCACATTCATATGACTTCTGTCACCACGCAGCAAACGCAAGGAAGAGGAAGGACAGAAGAGAGAGAGAGACAAAAACGAGAGAAAGAGAAAGAACACGTTGTCTCGTTCGGGCGGCTGCTTGAGTTGTGCTCATCTTTGTATGTGAAAGACCACAAGAATACCAAAATCTGATATTTCAAGGGCGTGGGAATACCAACAAATAAAACCATGGCAATACCAAGTTTGAATACCAAAATTTGATACCAGAGAAAGGTATTATTACGCATTTCCCATGTAATTTACCCTTGCTCGGGTAATCAGGGTAACTTTTTTCCCTGATCACGAATCCGAGGTCCGTTTTTTGATATCTCGTGACGGAGGGGCGGTACGACCCCTTTCATTTTTGAACATGCGAAAAAAGAGGTGTTTTTTCAATAATTTGCAGCCTGAAACGGTGATGAGATAGAAATTTGGTGTCAAAGGGACTTTTATGTAAAATTAGACGCCCGATTTGATGGCGTACTCAGAATTCCGAAAAAACGTATTTTTCATCGAAAAAAACACTAAAAAAAATTTAAAAATTCTCTCATTTTCCGTTACTCGACTGTAAAAATTTTTGGAACATGTCATTTTATGGGAAATTTAATGTACTTTTCGAATCTACATTGACCCAGAAGGGTCATTTTTTCATTTAGAACAAAATTTTTCATTTTAAAATTTCGTGTTTTTTCTAACTTTGTAGGGTTATTTTTTAAGAGTGTAACAATGTTCTACAGAGTTGTAGAGCAGACAATTCCAAAAATTATGATATATAAACATAAGGGTTCGGGGCAACTGCTGTGTGAGTTGGCAGATAATTACCCATATCTATTGTAAGCTGTCACATTTAAATACAAGATGGACCTTACTAATTTTTTGACATAAATGACGCAGAGAACAATAAAAAAAAGTTGAAATTGCTCAAAAACCGTTCTGGAGCTAACCATAACTTTTTTTGCTCAACATAAACAAGTTGCCTTTCTACGTTACTCCTCCGATCTTGTTTTCCATACAAACTTTCCCTACCCTCTATTCAACGGATGCGATAAATCGAATTACACCTTTTCTGTGCTGTTCCAAGGATGCAAAAAAAACCTCCATCCCAATCAATAGCACCGGCAAACGGTGCGGGGATCGTATTTGCTTTTTTACCCACTCCAACCACCCAGCCTGGTTTCACTTCTGATTGACTGTAGTCCCCAGAGTCACCATCGGGAGGTGCCATAAACGTGGTACAATTTTACTTTACCAACTTTACCTCCTTTCTCCAAACCCAGAGTTGCTGGGGTTTGTGGTTTTCTGGTGTTTCCATCTGGCTTACCTACCATCACGACGATAGTAAAGGATACATTACATGGAAATTTGGGGCAAAATTTTCTCGGAAAATGTTGATTTTTCCATGACAAGTAAATTCAAAACAAATAATTTTGAAACTGAGCCAAGAAAAAAATATAATTGTGCTAAAATAATGTATTTAATACCAGTAATTTAAACTTACCCTTTTTTCCTAAAAAAAAATAACAAGGTGAAGGAGAAAGTCAAACATTGAAGAAAACAGATGTTTGGTGGAGAAACTCAGGCGTGTAAAATTGGAAAATTCAATATTGACTTACGAATGGAAGATTTCTCCGATCGATTCGAAGGTTGCGGCTCCCCAAAAGGGTGATGTGAAGTCGGTAAACACTGCAACAGAAATTTCTACAGAACTGAATATAAATTTGTTTAGTTATAAAATAGTAGAAAAGAAGACTTTTTCAGCACGAGGTTTACCGAATTGGATAAATACGAAGAGTGCTGAAAAAATCATGTTTTGCAACGAGTTGTTTACAACATTTTGTGCAATTCCGAAAAACGCATCTTAAATGGAATGCTACTTTTCAATAAAAGTGTTGAAAAGTTCAACTTTTCAGCACCCATTTTCGTGCTGGATTTTAAGTATAAATATTTTATAAATGATTTTAAACATTACAATACAAATCTACGTCCTAAATACTAAAATTTACTCACAAAACAACGCAAATACCAGAAATTCTTTGTATTTTTAAGGTATCATAGTAGTTCTTGCGGCAACCATCTATTTTTTACATGAATAGTTTCAAAAATATTTCTGAATAAACATTGTTAAAAATATTAGAAACTGAGTACAGTTTCCTCACGTCAAAAATGTCCAAAGAATGAGACTAACTTAATTTTTCCTCCAAATTCTAGATCGAAAACCAATCTTCACACAATGATGAACAATTTCAAAATTGACATTGATTTTTGGCAAGCAGAAATGTTTGAAAAATTGGCGTTGCTGAATACGGGATGGCACTGTACTACCAAAACTACGGAAAGTACCGAAATTTTCAATTATTTTTTTTTTAACATTATCAATTGCATGACAAAATTGTTATGTATTTAACGAAAATGTTTCAAAAAATCCAGAAAATCCAGATAAGTATCAAAAACACTTTTATTTCGTAAATAATAAAATATTTTCCCAAAACTACGTAAAATACAGACATTTTCAATTTTTTCATTAATTTTCAAAGCAAAATTGTTGCAGGCCAAGTGCGAATGATTCTGATGATATCTCTTCAGTTGACGCTCAGGCGAGGAACATCCTGGAAGGAGCGTCACTGACTACGTCCGTAGTCCTGTTAGATCTTTCTTGATCAGGACAGTATAGCTCTGGTTCCTTGCAAGTGTCCTATTTTCTTACCTCCACGTTGGCTTGGTTTTCATGATGACCTAGCTGGTGGCCTGTGGAAACGGATCGTAAACCTTTGACCACCGCGGGTCAGAGTCGAGACGGCTAAAAGAAAGGGGCGCGACAATGTGGGAAAGGGAAGTAATTTGTGATTGTAGACGGTATTGTTTCGATTCGCAGTATGTTGAGTCAACTGCTGTGGATGTACCTGAACGTTGCAGAACGGGGTTTCCTCTCTCCTTTCCATTTCCAGCTACCATCTATCATCTGTTTATTTTGTTTCACTGATTTTCTTAAACGGCTTTTGTTTACTATCCTCCATTTGATTTCGATTTTACTTATTTGATTCTCTTATTTCTCAACGCTTTTCCACTCTATTTTACTAATTGATGCTGCTGCAACAAACTGTCTGCTTTCCCTTAATTTGGCAGCGATGTCAATTTTGTTTATCATGTGCCTTTTCTTTATTTATCTATTTCAATAATTTCTCATCTTCCCTGTAAATTGCCCTCAATACAATCTAAGCATGTTTGTTACCTCTATTTATTAACTATTGTTAATTTCTTTATCTTCTTCATAAATTACTATCTTTCTTTTACTATTGATTCTTTACATAGTATATTTCTTTCACTGTCCATTGTTTTGAAACTTCACCTTTTTCTTAAGCAAGTGAGGTTCGAGCCCTGACTCAATTTATGAAATGATTAAAGGATTAACGCAAATATTACTATTGTACTTTTGAAAAACTTTTATAAAATGCTTAGGACCAAAATATTGTAACAAAACACCGCGACAAAAGAAATAGCAACAGATAAACACGACTCAACAATAGGGAAGATTTCAGGAGAAAACAATACACAGTAAATAACAATTAGTTTTTGAATTCAAACTAAAAATATAACAGTTTTTGCTTTATGAAAGTTGATAGGCACACTATAAATGGTTAGGCGCTTATCCTTACATCAAACCCTACGTAATGTACCACCCCCGGCCGAGTTAAAATGCGTAACCGGAAAAGAAGGTGTGCATGCCTGGCACGAACACTCAAAGCGTGTTCTAGCGTGTTGCTCGTACTGACTCAGAGCAAGGGTAAGATGTAGGTGTAAGGGCAGTGCGTGTTCGTCGGGAACCTGGTGCATAAGATCGGTCAAGGCCCGTTCTTACACTGAAAATTGCGAATTGCGAATTGCGAATTTTCAAAGCAAAATTGTTGAAAATGTTTCAAAAAATTGTAGACAACAAGTACCAAAAACGCTGTGGACTTCTATACTTCGTCAATAGTTCAATATTTCCCAAAACTACGTAAAAACCCGATTTAATCCCACCTGGGGTGAGATAGAGCCTTTCTTACAAAATGAAGATATCCATTCATGAATCAATTCAAAACTCAACATGATTTTTTCATAAAACTGAAAAGCGCTGGTTTTTGCCTCATTTGCCATGGCCGGGTGTAAGCTGTGCTCGCACACAGGCATTTTCGATTTTTTAAATCAGAACAAATTATTTGTGAGGCAGAGAATTAGCTCACAATCTGCGATGTTCATAATGTTTTCTGCCTATCGCTAATTTGTTCGTAATCTCAGAGTGTTTTTGCACTACCGTCATCTGGGGTGAATCGGGACTACAGTCTGAATAGGGACAGCAGTGTTTAGAGTACTTAAAGGTTTTAAATTTGGATATGGATGTACACATTTTGTTGGTCTGAGTCTGTTCTATCCGAAACCAACCAGAAAAATCAAAATATTGTGCTCTAACATGGTTGAAACTGCTGTCCCAATTCGCCCCATGTGTCCCAATTCACCCCAGTTGACGGTATTCAATATATCAAGAATTAACGAGAAAACAAAATAATTCCGTCTTGCTCCAGAGCGTTAAAGTGTATGTATGTATGTATGATCCCCATACCCGCAGGCAACTTGGTCCCGAAACACATGTGAGCGCTAGGTGAACAATTCGATCATCTTTTACTCCGTAATCTGTACACCCACGTGCATAAGTTTTTTTGCACGAATTTTAATGCTACAAATACCGGCGCATAAAACAAAATGGTTTCCCTCATCCCTCCCCAAGCACCGGAAATTTGTAGCGGGTGTAGGGACACTTTGCATAGACGCCCTTGTCCCCATCACGTCACTGAGGGTATGGAGCGACGAGAAATTAATAAGCATGCCCCCCTAGTCGAACCTTCATTAGAGAAGCAGGCAATCCACAACTCACAGCGAACGACCAAGGGAACACCCTACCACGTATATAATAAGGTTGGCGTAGGTTGACTTTAGTGAAATGTGAGAATGTTTGAGTAGATGAAAGTATATGTTGTTATTCAAATAGGAAAGGTCTCACCAAATTAGTAATCCATGGTTTAGGACATTTTGCGTTCGTCTCAAACTTGATGGAACTTGCGATCAGATAGCTGAATTCTTGCACCACACGAACGACAGCAACCAGCTTGACCTTGGAAGTTTCCGGACGATGGCCATCACTCAGCACACTCAATCAGGAAGACATCCAGCAGTACTTGAATGACGTTGGTTCAGTCAGGAAATTTCTGGTACACGGGGCTGGAACAACAGGAACGTTTCCTCGATGGCCACTTCGTAATTGCCACTGCTCCCACAGTTAACACTTCGCCAAAAAGGACAGCAAAGTCTCCAAATTATACAAATTTTACTCTTTTTAAACGCAATCTAGGGACCAAAAAATGACAGAGGCAAAAAACGCGTCCGGTCGCGCGCACAGTTTACTTCGATCTCATCTTGCTCCAGAGCGTTAAAGTGGTCACAAAATGACTGGCAGAAAGTGTTTTCACACCCGAGAGTTTGCCGTATTGTAAACGATGTAACGGTAAAGCCGCAGATTTTAGAAAATTTCCATGTTTGCCTTTCTTACTAAAGAAAGGTATAGGGTTTGCTTTTGGCTCCGACGCCAAATCAAGCTTCGTTCCCAAATCATTTCTCGAGAAATATTCATTCGAAAAATCTGCAAAAAATCATGGACGACCGATTTTTGACGCCCGATCGTTTGACAATGACAGAATTGGTCTATCTCCAATATCCGAATTTTGGCGCTTAATTTACTGTAGAGCACGCGTGACGTCCGTGTGTGGTAAAAAAGTGAAAATTTGGTCGAAAATTGGCTTTTACCTTTTTTAGGGGTTTTTCCCCCTCACAGTGAATTAGTCCACAAGTTGTAAATCAAGAACCACATTACCGACATGGATGAAAATTTAGGAGGATGTAGGGCTCGAAAAATTCAATTTTTTGGATAAATAAACGATTTTAATACTTCAATTTTCGACCAAATTTTCATTTGAAAACCGCCTGATCAGGTGAAAATACACTCCGAGGCCCCTTAAAAAATGGATAAATTCAAATTTGGTATGGAACTGGTTCAGGTTCAGCACATCCCCTTTCAAATGCGCCCAAGAGAGCTTAAATCCATAATGTGGGCTCTGAGAAACCCCCTACCACAAAATTGAGCACTTTTTTACCACACACGGACGTCACGCGTGCTCTACAGTAAATTAAGCGCCAAAATTCGGATATTGGAGACAGACCAATTCTGTCATTGTCAAACGATCGGGCGTCGAAAATCGATCGTCCATGATTTTTTGCAGATTTTTCGAATGAATATTTCTCGAGAAATGATTTGGGAACGAAGCTTGATTTGGCGTCGGAGCCAAAAGCAAACCCTTTACCTTTCTTTAGTAAGAAAGGCAAAAAAATACATTTTCAAACTTTCTTTTAGATTATTATCTATTTCATGGTAAAATTGTAATATGTTTTACGAAACTAAAAAAAAACATCTAGCCAATAAATTTCAAAAACATTAACTTCAAAGTTTCGATAGAAATGGAAAAAAGAAAACAACTGAAAACAATTATAAAGCATGTCTGGACTCGTTTAAAAATACTCAGATTTTTGTGAAATTTCGATTTAAATGTACGGATTTTTCTGGCTGCATTTTTTTTACAATACTTAGAAATTTTGAAAATAAATGATTACAAAACATTTGGAGTGGTGTTTCGTGTATTTTCAAATACTTTTTGCATTCAAATGTTGAAACCATGGTTTAAACCTGGGTGATGAATAGAGAGAATTCGTAACGTGATTTTCGAATGATCCCACATTGTTTACATCTACAAAGTAGGACGTTGTTCAAGCACAAGCATGACTTATTTCTTACTGGTACAAGAGCTGTTTTTTGTAGTTTTTGACATTTTTTGCTGGGAAACTGTGTGTATTTTCAAGTTTTGATCGGTTGGAAAAGGTTTTTCTATTTTACGGGTGACGAAGAACGGCGGCGAGAGTGTCATTCTGCGATGTCGCAGATAAATTCCCTGGCTGATTTGAGAAACCTGCAGCTCTTCCTGGCTCAAAGAAAAAACATCGCTAATTCTAGCGAAGCTGATCCAACGTACAGAGAAGATTTTCACTAAACCAGTAGGATTTCAACCGGAATCAAACAGCTAAGAGAGCTTCTAGTTGGTTACAACCGCATCGACGCCATAAACAACTTCCATTTATAATTATGAAAAATAAGATCTCGCCATCAACTTTTAAAAAATTTCTTGACTTTATCTCCAGGTCCTCAAAAGCCACAAATATTTCATTCTTGCAAAAAAAAAATAATAATAATTTAATGATCAATAACAATACTTTCTACTTTTGGCGAACAGTAAATTGGTTCCACTTTGACAGTTCAAAATTGAGGCCGTTTTGCGAACCACTATTCTGCACCCAGGTTTAAACCAAGCAACTAGTTTTTTTTAAGAACACTTAATCGCACAAATGGCAAATTAAGATAAAACTGTAGCCCGCGACCCTTCGTCTTTAATCTTTCATTTCATGCTCATTAGTCCCGTCCTCCCAGCAAAGTTCTCTCGGCAAAAAGGACCCTAATAGCGAGTTCCTTGAATAATTGATCAATCATTCCCGAAATAAATCAGAAAGTTCCGTGCTTCCAGCAGCAGACCTGCGGCTCGACACGATATCCAGGCTCCACTTGGTATCCTTGTCCCCCATCTTTTTTTTTACTCCTGTCAGTCCAAGCTTCAATTTTATCGACCGCTACATTCTTCAAGCAACAACAACCCCGTTGAAAACGAGTCCGAGAATCCCGGTTCGACACGCAACCGAGAGTTGGGCAATTTGATCATTATCATTTCATTGTGCGTCGCTCTAACAAAGAAACCCCTGTGAAGGAATATAAAAAGCGACACGAAAAAAAAACGTCAAGTACACTCTAAACGACGAAAGAGAGAGATAGAGCAACCTCAAAAAGGTTCTGGGTTCTGCTGAGTGGGATGTGAACAGGCCAACTTTCGGAACGCTGTATGGCGCGATTCGCCACTCTTTTTTTAAAGAGCGAAATACCTTTACCAACAACAATCGTTGAGATATAATCGATATTTTGAAGTTCACACCCTTACCAAAAATCATGATTTTTTGAGTTCCAAATCCCACTTTTCATACGATTTTTTCAGTTCAACCCATATAACCATTTTTATGGTTGTAGTACCTGAACTCAAAAAATAGTATGAAAAGTGAGTGAGTGGATGATAAGCGGGTGAGTGAATCAGTGAACTAGAGAACCTTCTCTACAGTGAACAAGGAAGTGAGTGGACGAATGAGCGACGAATGAGTTCTCTATAGTGAGTAAGTTAGTTAGTGAAGAAATGATTGAGTGAGTCAGCTAGTAAGTTAAATAGTGATCGAGTAAGCGAACTAAAGGGAGTGGGTAAGAGAGTGAGTAAGTGAGTGAGTGGAATTGAATGAGTGAGTGGTGGTCGAGTGACCTCAATGTTTATTAAATAATTAATTCTATGAGTTTATTTATAACGAAAATTCATAACGATACTGAGCAGTTCTCTAGGATTTCGGTCATTCGATTTTTTTTTTGTATTTTTTAATCCGACTGAAACTTTTTTTGGTGGCTTCGGTATGCCCAAAGAAGCCATTTTGCATCATTAGTTTGTCCATATAATTTTCCATACAAATTTGGCAGCTGTCCATACAAAAATGATATATGAAAATTCAAAAATCTGTATCTTTTGAAGGAATTTTTTGATCGATTTGGTGTCTTCGGCAAAGTTGTAGGTATGGATACGGACTACACTGGAAAAAAATGATACACGGTAAAAAAAATTTGGTGATTTTTTTATTTAACCTTTTATTACTAAAACTTGATTTGCAAAAAAACACTATTTTTATTTTTTTCTATTTTTTGATATGTTTTAGAGGACATAAAATGCCATTTTTTCAGAAATTTTCAGGTTGTGCAAAAAATCTTTGAACGAGTTATGAATTTTTTAATCAATACTGATTTTTTCAAAAAATCGAAATATTGGTCGCAAAAATTTTTCAACTTCATTTTTCGATGTAAAATTAAATTTGCAATCGAAAAGTACTCTAGTAAAATTTTGATAAAGTGCACCGTTTTCAAGATAAATCCATATTTAGGTGACTTTTTTGAAAATAGTCGCAGTTTTTCATTTTTTTAAATTAGTGCACATGTTTGCACACTTTTGGAAAAAAATATTTTTGAAAAGCTGAGAAAATTCTCTATATTTTGCTTCTTCGGACTTTGTTGATACGATCTTTAGTTGCTGAGATATTGCAATGCAAAGGTTTAAAAACAGGAAAATTGATGTTTTCTAAGTCTCACCCAAACAGCCCACCATTTTTCAATGTCGATATCTCAGCAACTAATGGTCCGATTTTCAATGTTAATATATGAAACATTTGTGAAATTTTCCGATCTTTTCGAAAACAATATTTTGCAAATTTTCAAATCAAGACTAACATTTTAAAAGGGCGTAATATTGAATGAAAAAAAATTAAAAATAGTGTTTTTTTGCAAATCAAGTTTTAGTGATAAAAAGTTAAATAAAAAAATCACCAAATTTTTTTTACCGTGTATCATTTTTTTCCAGTGTAGTCCGTATCTATACCTACAACTTTGCCGAAGACACCAAATCGATCAAAAAATTCCTTCAAAAGATACAGATTTTTGAATTTTCACATATCATTTTTGTATGGACAGCTGCCAAATTTGTAAGGAAAATTATATGGACAAACTAATGATGCAAAATGGCTTCTTTGGGCATACCGAAGGCACCAAAAAAGTTTCAGTCGGATTAAAAAATACAAAAATTAAAATTTAAGAAAAAAGACCGATTTCGTAGAGAATTGCTCTACTGTCAATATGTGCATTACTACACGAAAAACCATTAGTTGTTCATTATTTTTTAACCAGAATTAAAAATTGCGTAAAATTAATGACAAAAAAAAGGGCTGTAATTGAGGAGGTGTAATTTGATCAACGGGTTACATTATGGTGCAGCTCCATCAACAATCAAATTTGCATGGGGTGGTTAACCTCTTGCTTTTTACGCCAATCGAACAAAAGCCTCCCTGTTGGATAATAGCGTTTCAGTTAGTGTCAGGAAATTAATTGAGCTGGATGAAATGTTATTTATCTTCATTAATGAACCGATGGGCATTGTTAATTTATACTTGGCTAAAGCATTTGAAAAATATTTCACAATATGTGCTGAAAATTTTAGTGCTACAGTTTTGAAATTTGAGTTGCGGTTAAAATAATTATACCTTTTACAACATAATTTAAAAAAAAAACATCTTTTGAACTCAGTAACGATACAAATTTCAATGCTTTTCAGTCAATATATTCAAAATGCTTGATTGGTGTACATTACTAATTAAACCGCCCTCCCTCTCAACTGATTAACTGCTACTAATTAAAACACTGACCACAGCTGCCCTGCGCTAAATGGGCGCAAGGCGTGGGTTAACCGAGGTGTATGCAAATTTGAATGAAAGTTAAGCTGCAGCATTATGCTGCTCGTTGATCAAATTATGCACCTCAATTACGCCGATGGGATGAATATCAAATGGGAAAAATCATCGTGCTATCATATCACACGTGCATTTTGGGCTGAATTGAGTTAAGAACGCCATTTTATATAGCTTTTAAAGCCTTATCTTTTGTCCTTTAAAGATCCTAAAAACTCGATTTCAATCCTAAGATATTTAACAAAACCTTAAAAACTCCGTGCAATGTTGACACTCTTCACATGAAATGTAGTTGCGATCTGATTGCGCTGTTTTGTCACAACTTGCAATTGTGATTTTTTTTTTTTTCGAAATGGGTAATTCTCTACCAACTCACACGAAATCGGGAAAAGTTGCCCCGACCCCTCTTCGATTTGCGTGAAACTTTGTCCTAAGGGGTAACTTTTGTCCCTGATCACGAACCCGAGGTCCGTTTTTTGATATCTCGTGACGGAGGGGCGGTACGACCCCTTCCAGTTTTGAACATGCGAAAAAAGAGGTGTTTTTCAATAATTTGCAGCCTGAAACGGTGATGAGATAGAAATTTGGTGTCAAAGGGACTTTTATGTAAAATTAGACGCCCGATTTGATGGCGTACTCAAAATTCCGAAAAAACGTATTTTTCATCGAAAAAAACACTAAAAAAGTTTTAAAAATTCTCCCATTTTCCGTTACTCGACTGTAAAAAATTTTGGAACATGTCATTTTATGGGAAATTTAATGTACTTTTCGAATCTACATTGTCCCAGAAGGGTCATTTTTTCATTTAGAACAAAATTTTTCATTTTAAAATTTCGTGTTTTTTCTAACTTTGCAGGGTTATTTTTTTGAGTGTAACAATGTTCAACAAAGTTGTAGAGCAGACAATTACAAAAATTTTGATATATAGACATAAGGGGTTTGCTTATAAACATCACAAATTATCGCGATTTTACGAAAAAAAGTTTTGAAAAAGTTACTTTTTGCGTTTCTCTTTGTTTCGTCGTCCGTGTCTGTCGCGGGTGACCATGAACGGCCATGATCGATGACGACCAACTTTTTCAAAACTTTTTGCTCTACAACTTTGTAGAACATTGTTACACTCTAAAAAATAACCCTGCAAAGTTAGAAAAAACACGAAATTTTAAAATGAAAAATTTTGTTCTAAATGAAAAAATGACCCTTCTGGGACAATGTAGATTCGAAAAGTACATTAAATTTCCCATAAAATGACATGTTCCAAAATTTTTTACAGTCGAGTAACGGAAAATGGGAGAATTTTTAAAACTTTTTTAGTGTTTTTTTCGATGAAAAATACGTTTTTTCGGAATTCTGAGTACGCCATCAAATCGGGCGTCTAATTTTACATAAAAGTCCCTTTGACACCAAATTTCTATCTCATCACCGTTTCAGGCTGCAAATTATTGAAAAACACCTTTTTTTTCGCATGTTCAAAAATGGAAGGGGTCGTACCGCCCCTCCGTCACGAGATATCAAAAAACGGACCTCGGATTCGTGATCAGGGACAAAAGTTACCCCTTAGGACAAAGTTTCACGCAAATCGAAGAGGGGTCGGGGCAACTGCTGTGTGAGTTGGCGGAGAATTACCCAAATATCAAAAAAATTACTTTCTTAGTAACTTTTTTATCATGGTTCTGAAAACCCTCATACGGCTTAAATAGGCTTTAATGGCCTACTTAAAACCTAAAATGTTACTAGGGTTATACGACAAGAAATCACAAACACGTCCAAATGGTGAAATCAAGCATTCAAACGGATGTTTTGGTGTTTTATTCAGGTCATTAATTAATTATTTTTTTTTTATTTCTATGGAACCATCACTCAAATTGGCATCAACTCAGGCTTCCTGATAAGCTTTTAACATTTTCCTTAAATTTCACTAAAAATTCTTTATTTTTGTCATTTTTGTACAAAGAAATCAGCGCTTAAAGCTCCGTTATATGCATACATTATGACTTCCAGGGCACCAGCCAGTCATTTATTGCCGGGAAAATTTGCATTTTTACACCGCCATTTTCCATGTGCAAATCGGGGCTGCACTGAATGCCATAAATGATTCATTGAGCTTACGTTTATATTGGTGAGCGGTGAGGGGGGTTTCCCTCCCAGTCGCGCCTACTGTTGGCTTTTCATTAGCATTCTAGCGCTGTCCTTTGTTGGCAACAGTAAAACACCGACGGTTTGACAGTCATCATTATTAGGGTTGTTTGACGAAAGGTTGAAAACAACAACAAAAAACGAAAATCCTCACAATATTTTGAAGCAAATTGTGTTTAATTTCAGTATTATTTATTTTTTAAATATTTAATTTTTCAAATCATATCATATCATAACGTTCTTCAAAATCGAAATGTGTCAAATCAATGGGGATCCTCTGTACCGTTTCCCAGTGGATACGGTACCATCTATTTTGAAATTATCTGTCGAATCCCGTCGGTAGACAGGAAGATTTGCGAAACGGTGTAATTAGTTGCCTGAACAGGGGAAAACCAACAAACCGCAACGACGCGAAACGTAATTCCGGCGGATTCCACCAGTTGGAATGCGCGAAGTCATTTGGACAGGGAGAACGAATGTATGGGTTCAACTTTGAGCAGATATTTCGAAATAAACTAAACAAAATTATACTGAGGATTTTACATTTTATTTGAAGCGATATAGATTTCCACAAACAAACACTAAGGCATTTTGCATCGTTTAAAAAATGTTTAATCATAGTGATTAAACTTTGACAGTCGTCACAGGCGAACAAAATTAAACTTTATTTTTAAAGTGTTTTACAGACGTTTTGACATTCGAGGAAAATCCACCTAACGTTTGATATTTGCGAAGAAAAATCAATTTTGAAAATTCTTATAAATTTGAAATACAGCCACATTTTAAAGAATTTTGCGATCGTATTGGTGTCTTCGGCAAAGTTTTAAGTACTGGAAAAAACTTAAAAAAAGGTTAACGGAAACAAAAATTTACAATTTTTTTTTCGCAAAAAAAAACTATTTCCCAAAATCCGTAATTCTAAATTTTTGATATATTTTTTAAGGATTGATCCACCTATAAGGCCAGATCAATTAAAAATTCGTACCAAAAATCTAAAATTTTACAATTTATTAAAACGCAATTATCACTTATAGAATATTTTAATTTTTATAGATTCTGATTCAGGCCGGTAAAACACAACTTTCTACGTAGGGTAGGGTAGTCATCAATGAGACACTTTTGGTTTTTAACTTTCAACGATTTTTGATTTTTTTTCATCAGCATGATTTAATGAGCTTTTTGTTGCATTTTCTTTCTTTTAATGTGCTCTAACATTGACCAAAATATGAGATCGATCCGACCTCTACAGCCAGAGCTATCCAACTGTCTCATTGTAGACGCACTTGGCAGGAACAATGAGACAGGTGGGGAACAATGAGACACTTTACGAAAATCAATACTTTTCTAGTAAAACATCATGTTTTTGTATTGTTCCATTGCAGGTGACTTACCTTGAACATTTTAAAGCAATTTCGCCAACTTAAAGCTTTCATTAACAAAAGTTATACTAAAAAGTATTTAAATTTAGTAAAATCCATTTATTTATACCAAATAACTTTATATGTTTGGCTAAATGAAGTCAAAACTCAATACATATGCCAAAAATCACTTCCGATTCATGTTTTGAAGGATTTCCCTAGATTTTGAAAAGTTTAATGAAGAAAAATGAAAGTGTCTCATTGTTACCCATAGGCTGAAAAGATTGGGGAACAATGAGACAGCCCTGGATTCTGGGTATATTCTTAATTTTGGTCAATTCTAATGAAAGGCCATTGTAGCCCAACTCATGCCCTATGAAATGACGAAAGAAGTTTGGAGAAATTTTAGTTTTTGTATTATTGGCAGAATATAAGCGAAAATGTAATTTTCAGTCATAATTTACTTTTACACCCCAAAATCAAACATTTATGAATAACTTTGCAAGGGAGCGTCCATAACCAAAGCCACTATTATGGCAGACGTGTATCCAGTAGATACACCTTTCCCCAAAATATGAGCCTGATTGGTTGAAACTACGACTTGTGAGAGCCATTTTATCATTGTTCCCCGTGTCTCATTGATGACTACTTTACCCTATAAATCTCCGATGGGGTATCTCAGTTTATAATATTTTGTTTCAATTTATTTATTTTCAAATAAAAAAAAAACATGAACTTTGGCTATATTTTTAGAACGAAGCATTTTATCAACATTTTATTAAAACTGAAGTCAAATTACATGTTAAGTCAAATTTTATAATAAAAAAAAACATTTTTTGTTAAAAAAAGGTTTTTGGGATTTTTCTTATTTGTCAAAAAGCTAGTTGAAAAATCGTTATTTTTTCCGTGTACTAATTTTTTGCTGATCGCCAAATCATCAGAAAATTTCTCCAAAAGATATAGTGTTTCGAATATTTTTTAAGTACCAATTGAACATTTCAATATTCAATACCAGTCTGTGAGATCTTAACCCTTTCAGGCCTGAATTTTTCTGAGCTGTGTGATTCTAAAATTTTGGTATCAGTACACACAAAGAAAAAATACTCTAAATTTAAAAAGATCGTTCGTTGGATTAAAAGTTCGCGTTGGTGAATATTCGTAGAAAGTTGAAACTTTTTAATTTAAAAGTTGGAAAGTTTTTGATACTACCATGCACTTCTGGAACAAAATCGTTGTATCGGTAAAAGTTTTTTACTTTTATTATAAGAAGAAACTTTTTATGGCAACAATAAATAACATTTAACATTACAGAGATGATTTTCGAAAAATGTGATGGATTTTATTTCTATTTTTATTTATATTTTAATATTAAAACTGCTGCTTATCTCGCTGCTTATGCTGCTTAACATCGCGGCATACATTTTGGAGCGCGACAGCGATGTAGAGAACAGGGTAGTCTCGTTGCCGGCCATCATCAGGACAGGCTTGGAGGAGTTGGCCATTGGGTGTTAATTCGGGATGGTAAGTCGACGTTTTCCGACTGGGAAGTGAAGCGCGTGAACCGATAGTTCCCGATCGCATCGTCCTCCTTCGAGAATGGCACAGATGTTGCCAGTTCATCCGGCCGAAGCTGCGCCGTCGCGAGTTTAGAGTTTGCGGGCGGGAGTTGCTGAAAAAGTTTGAAAGTAAATGAAATTGGCTAGACACTGAACACATTCTCAATACTCACCGGTGACTTCTTCGGTATTCTAGGTAGATGTTCTTGATCAGGTTCGTCGGATATCGCTCCAACCTCTGGAAGTAATCCGAGTACGACAGCTTCAGGACCTGCGGCTTTCGTACAGACGGTTCTTCCAGAACTGGTGCAAACTGTTCTTCCGGATGTTTATGTAATACTCGTCAAACAAGTCCCGCGCCGAGAAATGGACTTCGGACCCTCAGGACATCCCACATTGTCCCGTCATCACTTCCGGCACATAATGCTGCTGATGGTCGTAAACCGCCGGCACCGAGTGCAACATCCGCGCTGACCACCTCCGATCGCTTCTCGTCGTTTCCCTCTTCCGTCGGATCCTTCTCCTCACCGTTAAAATTAACTTTATCGAATACAACCGGTGCAAATCACATCCGCATAAACGGCGTCCTACAAAAACAAACAAAATCAAACACAAACGCCACCAAACACCCAAGCACCCTTCTTACCCATTTCGGTCATGAAACAGCTGCAGATCCGGCAGGAAGCTGGCCTCATCCTTTTGAAAACCAACTTTCCCCTAATCCCCTAACCTTGTTCTTCACCATCCTCCTTCGAAGGTATCCGCGTCCAAGTCTTGGCTGCGGACGCGTTCTGTTTTGATTGACGTCGTGGACCACCACTCACTAACCACCGGAATCACCTAAACGTTTGTTTACATTTTGGACTTAGACGTACACGGTTTCACGAGAACGACAAAATGAAAGAAATTATGCAGTCGAATTAAAAGTTAAAACTTTTAAATGATTTAGCAATGAGATTTTCAAAAACTGTAGCAGTAAAAGTTTTCATTTTCAAAACAAGAAAAAAACTTTTAATGTAGCAAATTTTAACCACTTATTAATTCAAAAGTAAGTTACTTTTGTCATTACCATAATATTTTTTTGTGTGTAGTTAAATTTTTACATGACTACACAGAAACAGGCAAAAAAGTTACATTTCATTATTGGACGTTCTGGGTCCTTCAAAGTGTCCAAAGTGTCGCCGTAACAACAAGATTCTACCAAGTTAACGATTATGGTACATATTCAATGATGTCCCTGGGACCCTTTGGCAACACTATGAGCTATGTGGATCACTTTTGGGATGTTCTGGGTCCTCCAAAGTGTCCTGGAATACAGATCTTGGAATCTACCGGCATAACAACAAGATTCTACCAAGTTTCCGATTATGGTTCATATTCAGTGATGTCCCTGGGACCCTTTGGCAACACTCTGAGCTATTTGGACCACTTTTAAGATGTTCTGGGTCCTCCAAAGTGTCCTGGAATACAGATCTTGGAGTCTACCGGCATAACAACAAGATTCTACCAAGTTTACGATTATGGTTCATATTCAGTGAGGGTCCCATGGACATTGGGTTAAAAAGGGTTAACTGGAATGAATGGAACAAACCCGGACAAAAATAGTTCAATCAAAGCCGAGAAAACGTGTGCATATCTAGAGTTTTATTTGGAAAGGTTCTATAAACATATGAAACACAGTACTGCCCACGTTCGCATAAATGTCCCATATGCAAAAACAGCAAGCTGAGAAAAACGCATTTGAAGTTTGTCCCACACAAAAGGCTACGTGTTAAGTTTTCGCGAAAAAACTGAATTTCCTCCCGATTTCTAGAACAAAGTACTGGATATTCTGAGCTCTTTTGAAAGAGCACACGATTTTGAACCAAACTGCATCGATAACTCAAATGTGATGAAAATTTATATGGGACATTTATGCGATCAGGGGCAGTATAGTACCTTAAAAAAACTAGATATTTTAATCAATACCAAGGTCTATAAGGTCTAAATAAAAAAAATACCTATCGTGTGATTGTATAGTCTTTCCCTATTGAGAATGGCAAACACACTATTGAAACTTGGACACAATTTATTTGAGCGTTGTATACATGTAATAACACGAACTTGTTTTGTGTGCTCAGAATAAATGATGGTAATATTCATCAGGAGATGATGACAGATTTGAGTGAATTTTCATCAGGTTCACATTTTAACACATTTTTTAGATAAAATTATGAGTAATTCCAAATTTACAATCTTCCAAATTCAACTTTATTTCAGGTGCAACAATACATCCCAACAAAGCCTCACAAAATCTCATCGTCCTGTCATGAAGCTATTACACTAAATAAACCTTAAATATAGCAGCACGATCCAGATAAAAAAAGCTAGCTTCAATGCTTCACCACACCATGATGTCAGCTAATTTAATTTAACGACACTTTAATGGCGTGCCGCAAGTTACTGGCACGTGGCCATGCGAAAGCTTTCAATGTCAGTGTCCTGAAATAGACTCCCCGGGTTGGTCCGGAACATAAATAAAAAATCTCGGGCGCAAAGGACGCAGCCCCGGTTCAGTTTGGTGCGATGAAAAAGAGAAACCGAACAAAGTTTTAATAATTTAACGGCCAAGTCAGCGCGTCATACTCTGGGGCTGACATGACAGCAGCAAGCAGTGTTGCCGGTGTTGGCGATTAATGTCGGCAAGTGTCACCAGAGTGGTGATCGCGGTCTCCGAAGGACCTTGTTTGGAAAGTTTTTAATTCATTCCGATGGGGACACTGATAAGATCGTTGATTGGCATCGTTAACAGTTTGCAAACAATCCATAATATGGGTCAATATTTAGAACTTCGCTCAATTGAACTTTGCAAAGTTTTCCCTTAATGAAGTGAATTAATTTGCATCACAATGTAATTTCAGAAATCACTATCACTGCATCGAAAGAGTTTCCATTCCATCGGTTTATGGAATTCTCAGCACTAAAATCATTATAGAAGCTCGGGCGGTCGTAATAATTCCACAATTCCAATAATATACGATGGTATGATGGTTTTCAATTTGCAATCACTAACGAGCAGCTCAAATCGACAGGAAACTACCACCATGCTGTGTAGCTGTGAATTGTGAATACTGCATAAATTGGAATGCTTGTGCAGGAGTAACGTGCCACTTTTTGGGACTAAGTAAATAGATCACAATCGGGTAGCATGTTTTCACGTTTTTAATGTTTTACATTTAAAAAAAAAACAATCCGAATGTAATAATTTATTCAGCCCAAGAAAAGGTCCGACTTCTCTAAACGCAAAGCAAACCATCCCATGCATGCCTCAATTCAAAACAGGATCGTTAGTCTATTTCACGTGTCGTGCATCGTTATGATAATTATTAATACCTCTTTAGAAATAATATTGCAAACGGAAATAAGCTCTCCCTTTTGCATAGGAGTGAAATGCGATTTGCTTTAATTGTGTTAATGTAATGAGTTCCCCCGAGATCTACAAACTGACATGGCGGGCGCCGTTGGTGGCCAATGACTGTTACCTATTTGCTTCAGATCTAGTTTTAATGATCTTGATGTTTTATCTTTTCTACGCATTCATACATGCTGTTGATAAGGGAAACACCATTAGATCGTTTAAGCGTATGGTCAGTTGTATTGATAGGATATTACGGTTCTGTTCAGCAACGGAGAAGGACAACCATGGGTGGTCTCTCATGCTCATGCTCATGCTAAAAAAAAACAATTTTTTTTAAATAATATCAAAGAAAATTTCAGCAATTGCATGTCAAATCAGCAGCATCCAAATCCACTGACTTAGGCAAAATAATTACGCGGGTTTTTTTGTTTGGGTTGCCTAGTTAGGATGGTCCACAAATTGTATTTTTCAATTCAGCAATTCCCCACGAAAATAGCATGATTCGAAGAAAAAAAGTTGTCCGATCGGGCTCAAAATTTGGCTGGGGGTTCCTTGGCCGAAATAATAAGACCCATATTTTTTTTTGCCATTGGGGTGACCAACGCCGCACAGTGGGAAAAATCGAGACAAAAAACGGACTTAATTGATGGCGGAACTTACAACCAAGACTTTTCTTATGTTAAAAATACCGAGGAATCGATTGGTGATGATGAGAATCCGCGGAAATTTGCGTAAGGCCCGTTCAATACCGATTAATCTGTTTTTTTATTTGTATTTATTATTTTTAAATATGTTGCTGAAATGTTTAATGCGTTGACATAACTATTTCTTTTTTTTTTTATTTCTCCATTGATATGAGTTTCAAGTACATTTTACGAGTTCTCACTAACACCAATCGATTCCTCGGAATGGATCGTTAGTCTATTTCACGTGTCGTGCATCGTTATGATAATTATTAATACCTCTTTAGAAATAATATTGCAAACGGAAATTAGCTCTCCCTTCTGCATAGCAGTGAAATGCGATTTGCTTTAATTGTGTTAATGTAATGAGTTGCAGAATATTTTCCATGTTTCTGTAGCAGTAATTTAATCATCATATGTAATAAAAAAAGATTCTTGAAGCAAAGCTCCAAAACTTTATTGAACTTTAATTTAATTTTCAAAAGTAAAAAAAAACTTTTTTTTTTAAAATAAATTGACAAAATTGACAAAATTGACAAAATTGAGTTGCTTTGGAGAATTTGAACGGTTCGCGTCGCGGTCAACAAGCCGGATTTTCGTTGCCGTTTTCGTCTTTGTTTCCCCCCCGATTGTGTGTGTATTTCGACCCGGGTGATTTCGCGATGTTTGACAGTTGCTTTGGAGAATTTGAACGGTTCGCGTCGCGGTCAACAAGCCGGACTTTCGTTGCCGTTTCCGTCTTTGTTTTCCCCCCGATTGTGTGTGTTTTTCGGTCCGTGCAGTTTCGCGTTTTATTTGGTTTTATCTTTCCACAGCCGGCTGTCTAAGATTGAATCATTTATGCTAAACTTAACACCAAATAACCGGGAATAATCTCATCCGCATCCTCCGACTGTTTGCCTTGAGAATGCATAATACATCACATCATTAAACAAAATTTATTGATTATTGGGTCACATCATCATCCTCTATGATGAATCCTGGCCATTACCCTTTCCCACGAACAAAATCCCAAGTAGAAGTAGTTTTCCGGCACACGTGGGGGTGTGGATATCGTATAGAACCCACCCTTTGTAGCAACCTGTGCTAACTAAAATTCCCGTCCCAATCCCCCCGAGATCTACAAACTGACATGGCGGGCGCCGTTGGTGGCCAATGACTGTTACCTATTTGCTTCAGATCTAGTTTTAATGATCTTGATGTTTTATCTTTTCTACGCATTCATACATGCTGTTGATAAGGGAAACACCATTAGATCGTTTAAGCGTATGGTCAGTTGTATTGATAGGATATTACGGTTCTGTTCAGCAACGGAGAAGGACAACCATGGGTGGTCTCTCATGCTCATGCTCATGCAAAAAAAAAACAATTTTTTTTAAATAATATCAAAGAAAATTTCAGCAATTGCATGTCAAATCAGCAGCATCCAAATCCACTGACTTAGGCAAAATAATTACGCGGGTTTTTTTGTTTGGGTTGCCTAGTTAGGATGGTCCAAAAATTGTATTTTTCAATTCAGCAATTCCCCACGAAAACAGCATGATTCGAAAAAAAAGTTGTCGGATCGGGCTCAAAATTTGGCTGGGGGTTTCTTGGCCGAAATAATAAGACCCATATTTTTTTTTTGCCATTAGCGTGACCAACGCCGCACAGTGGGAAAAATCGAGACAAAAAAACGGACTTAATTGATGCCGGAACTTACAACCAACACTTTTCTTATGTTAAAAATACCGAGGAATCGATTGGTGATGATGAGAATCCGCGGAAATTTGCGTGAGGCCCGTTTAAGACCGATTAATCTGTATTTTATTTGAATTTATTATTATTTTTAAATAGGTTGCTGAAATGTTTAATGCGTTGACATAACTTTTTCTTTTTTTCTTATTTCTCCATTGATATGAGTTTCAAGTACATTTTACGAGTTCTCACTAACACCAATCGATTCCTCGGAATGTTTCGCGTAAGAAAGAGTTATGTCAAAGCATTGAACATTTGAGCAACATATTTAAAACTAATAAAATTAGAAAAAAGGGGTAAATCGACCTCTTCCGCGGAATCTCACTATCACCATTCGATTCCTTGGAGTTTTTCACTTAAGAAAAAGTTATGACAAAATATTGAACATTTCAGCAACATATTTAAAACTAATAAAAACAGCAAAAAACAGTGTAAATCGGCTTTAAACGGGCCTCACGCAAATTTCCGCGGATTCTAACCATCACCAATCGATTCCTCGGAATTTTTCACATAAGAAAAGTCTTGGTTGAAAGTTCTAATTGAACGGCATCAATTAAGTCCGTTTTTTCCTCGATTTTTCCCACTGTGCGCCGTGTTAGGGTGGTCCGAAAAATTGCCATATTCGTTGATTTTCGCAAAACCACATTTAAAAAAATCATAACTCCGCAACGATGCCAGATTATTTTATGGGAGGTCTGTATTTTCTTTAAAATAAATCTGTATTTTATCTGTATCATGTCAAATTCGAGTCCATACAAGACATTTTTAAAATTATAACAGTAGATTTTAGCTTTTTAATCATATTAAAGCATAGTTCAATTTTAAAAAATCTCTATATACAGAGTTTTTGGGATTTATGGGATCGAAAAATCTGTAAAATATAGATTTATCTGTATATCCATGCCATGCCAGCTCCGAACCCTTTCAACTGATTTTAGCTGTCTTGGACGCAAACGAAAGGGTATTAGATAAAGAAAAAATAGTTAGATGTTTCAAATATCTAGCCTAACATTTGGAAAGGTTGAATGAAAACTTAAAATGCTGTTTTAAAATGTCTCGAGACCAAAGAGCCAATGTCTGAAAACATTTTTATCGGATTCCTATCGGATTTTGCAAAATAAAAACTGGGTTTTTCGACGCGCCGCGCGCTTAAACGGGAAAAAATCGACTTTTTTACTTAAACTGCGATAACTTTTAAAATTCAAGCCATGACCTATACCTGTTTGAGTACCAAAAGTTGCGTCTTTCAATTACAAAAAAAAAATCTTTTTATAACTCTAATTTTTTCACGAAAGTTTCTCAAATTTTTAAAAACGTAGTTTCGAAATTTCAAACTAAACATGAGCAATTCTCTACCAAAATCGGAAATGGATTTTATTTGTATTTTTTTATTTGGTTTAAACTTTGTGGGGGCCTTCCCTATGACCAAATTAGCTATTTTGTGTCATTGGTTCACCCATACAAGTCTACAATTTTGGCTGCTGTCCATACAAAAATGGTAAGTAAATATTCAAGAATCTGTAACTTTTGAGTGAATTTTCTGATCAATTTGGTGTCTTCGGTAAAGTTGTAGGTATTGTTGAGGACTATTGAGAAGAAAAAAATAGGTACACGGAAAAAACACTGCCGGTTTTTTTAAATAACTTTTTTTCACAAAAACTCAGTTTCCCTAAATACGTATTTTTTTTATTTTCGAGATTTTTTGATATGTTTTAGGGGACAAAAACACGCAACTTTTGAGCCATAGAGAAATATGGTACAAAAATATGCCGCCGAGTTATCTATATATATAAAAAATTTCAACGGTTTTGTTCGAACGCGAATCAGTTCAATACGGAGCGTCGGATCGAGGTGCTTTTTGTTGCGTTGGGTTCGTATAAGCTCAAGGAAGGTTCTTACGCTAACTAATTGACACTATGGCCACTCTGGGACCGATTCCGGAGCATCTGCAGATTGTATGGGAAAAGTTGCGTAAAATCAAATTTTGATCACAGGAGGCTGAATAAGAAATCAAGCTAAACGTCAAGAAACAAAAAAAGTCAAGACGAAGTTTGTCGGGTAAGGCTTGTAATTTTTTTAAAAATTAGGGATTTTCAAAAAAATCGAAATTTAATAGAAAACAAAATGTTGACCTAACTTTTTTATGTTAAATTGAATTTGCAATCAAAAAGTACTTTACAGATTTTTTTATAAAGGGGCCCGATTTCAAGATATAGCCACCGAAAGTTTGATTTCAGTAACATATTTGCAGTTTTTCGATTTTTAAAAATAGTGACCATGAGTGATTATTTCTAAAAATATTTTTATTTATTATTTGGTCAGAAAATTCACTCAAAAGTTATAGCTGTTTGCATATTTACGAACCATTTTTGTAAGGACAGCCGCTAAAATTGTATGGAGGCTTGTATGGGTAAACCAATGACACAAAATTGGTTCTTTGGTTTGGAGGAACAAAGTTTGAGACAAATAAAAAAATACAAAAAATAAAAATAGTCGAAATCGGTCGATTTTGTAGAGAATTGCTCACATGTGAAATTTTGCATTGATTGAAACTTCAATTGAGTTTGTAGCGTGGTATCATCAAATTTCCACAAAAAAAAATACTCAAATTCTCATAACTTAAAAATAGGTATCGAATGCTCAGTATGCTGTTTTAATTTTCTATTAGAGTTTTTAATGTAAAATTCTTAAATGACTCACAAAATACCGTATTTTTTAATTACTTAAATATGCATCATTTGTTATATGGGCAAAATGATGATGATAACTCAAATTCCACCATAATTTGGGAAAATGTTAATAAACTGTTCAAGAATAATTCGATGTAGAAAGTTTCTCGAAGTCATTTAAATTGTTTTTTTCAGTTATTTCTAAATTGCGGGTGGTGTATCGTTTTTTGACCCATAGTCACCCCCTCTAACGGTACACTTAAAGATAAAACAAAGACATTTCTTGCAGATTTGAAGGTCTTGGGACCAAAGAACTCATTGCTGGAAATATTTTTTAAAGTACCAAGCTTCTCCATCGAAATGAGTTCCCTGTATACTTTTTGCTGGAGGCACATGGTAGTTTGACGAGGAATTACTTTTTTTTGTTTATTTTTTAGTGTAGCATTTAAAAACGCGAAAAAAAACTCATCATACGGCCACGGAGGCTCGGCGGACCTGAATTATGATCTGGATATCTCAGTCAGGTTTTGTTGGACGGTGGCAAACGTATATTATCATAAAAAAAAAAAACATTTAAAATTGCAATTTTACTTAATAACAGCACAATTTTTAAAACACGTCTTCCCTTTTCCCTCCTCCACAGGGTCCCCAGGTGTCGGTGGACAAACCCTTCCTGTGGGCAGACGGCCGGGTCAACCTGAAGGCGTCGCTCAACAAGGCCGCGTACGTGCACGGCGAGAACGTCACCGTCACGCTCGACATCAAGAACGATAGCCGGAAGGTGGTGCGCAAAATTCGGGTGAGTATCCTCTATCGTCATTCGTCCGATGAGTGCGCTGGGAGTTGCATGAATTCAGGACTGTCTGTGGGAAAGGACGATTCCGATTGAAAATGCATGGAATTGCCAATCACACAAAGCGAGATCAAAAGCTTTTGGGTTAAATTGGGGAGCCATTTCTGGGAACACTCTAGTTTATAGCCATATCGATTGAAGTCGTGATTTAGCAAAAGCACAATGTAGGTATTTTACACCAAATTGGAAATCAAATCGATATGGATTTCCCAATAATGTATAGGGAAGTTTCCTGAAATAACACTGCTGGTACTGATTTTAACCTCAAAGAGAACATTTTTCGTTTAATAAATACAAAGAAGAGCTTCGAAACTCGAATTCAAACTTTTAATATTTGATTTCAAGTATAAAATTCAACATTAATTCAAAAATATCACTTTATTCAATCACTGTCAAAAAATCTAAACTCAGGTTCGTCCGAAAACCATGAATAAGTCAAATTGCTTCTAGCTTTGATCAATTTTGGAAACTTTTAACAGAACACCTTGACGCGGACGGTGTCGCTTTGATGCTTGAAATTTCGAAGCAAATCAAATATTCAAACAGCTTTCGTCACCATTTTTTCCATTTCTTCCGTTTCAAATCAATATTTCACACTCGAACCGAGAGAGTGCGCGCCACCAAATATCATTTCATAATTTAATCTCACTTGTACGGATTGCCACTTTCGTCATTTTGTCGACTCTCTGGGGTAGTTGGGCCAATTGTTATTCTATGAATCGTCTTAATTGTGCTGCCTTGTCGTAACAATAAATGCGCAATCCGATAACATGATTCTGTATTGTGCAACAAAGATTCAACTATCTTTTGCAAAAAAAAATATGACGTGTGGCAACATTACACGGATTTAAATTATTTTAGTTTAAAACTGAGTTTTGTGGATCTGTAAATGCAACAAGGGTAACGCATTTTAAGCATGTGACAACAAAGCACAATCACGATAGTAAAAAAAAAATAAATCAGTGTTATCAGAAATCAAAACCAGAAAACACGTGAAAGTTAAAGTGCCTTTGGCATTCAGGTTCTTTTTCATGACTTCTGTGCGAAGATTTATGTCATATTTATGTAGATTCTTGTACCATGCTACCTGTACATATGCTGGAAAGCACTTGTAACTGGAACACTCCCCCAAAGGCGGAAGAGATTTGTGTTCCGCATGAAGAATTGTGAAAAGCCACGAGCAAAAAAATAAAGTCTTCCTGAGACGTGATTAAAGTGCCCAAGGAAAAGTTTCTACAAACCCGACTTTAAAAAACTTCCAAGAAAAAAAAATCGGACTAGCATTTTCTCGCTCTCTCAATTTTGCATAACATTACGTGCAGATGGTCACATTTCCGACGATTAGTAAACTAGACGCTACTTGTGCACGGCACTCATCAATATTCATGAGCAAATAGTTTTGTCGTACCCCTATCGAATGTGGGAAAGTAACTCTGCAAACACAGCCAGTTTGTCGAGGGAGTTTTACACGACAGTGATGTACAGTATGTCAAAAAAGTATTCACACCCCTTGGGCACTATGCACATATTGTGATGAAACATCTAAACAATTTAATGTTGACAGAAACCTAGTACTACGTTTTGTTCAGAAACTCATGCCAAACATTTTGCTACAAAAAGCTCATGAAAAGACGATTTCTATAAAAAGTTATATAACAAATACTATTACGAAAATAAAAAAGGTGCAAAAAAAGTTTGTACACCTTTCGAAAAATTAACATAAATAATGTTATTTGTTGACAAATCACCATAAATCCAGTCTCCCAACTCCAAATAGGCATCCTTGACTGATTAAAAAAATAATTTGGATTGAATATAAAGTTTACTAACTACTTAGTATAAAAGTATATATAACTCTGGAAATTCTATATAAAACTTATCTAAACTTAATTTTGCAAACTTTTATTTCAACTAAATGTCAATATATTACCATAAAATTGCTAAATAAACATTTTGGAGTGGGTATAACACCGTTTTGGGGGTATTTGTATCGATAGAATAGATTTTTCGTTGGAATTTCGTACCAACCCGGAATTACGTCATCGGAAAATCCGCCGGCATCTGAACCGGTCCACGATTCACAAGTCAACCTATGTGGCATCAGAAAGGGCATAAAATTTCCGATCTTTTGATACCCATACATCCAGGTTTTCTATAAAACCCACGTTTTTAAATACCTAAGCAAAAACGTTGTTATGGTTTCGTTTGAGCAATCTGCCAAAAATGTATGGACTTTCGTAATTTTTGTTCTCGTGGATCAAACTTACTTTTTGCCCAGGGATTTAAAAACGTAAGTTTTAAAGAAAACCTAGATGTTTGGGTATCAAAAGATCGGAAATTTTATGCCCTTTCCGATGCCACATAGGTTGACTTGTGAATCGTGGACCGGTTCGGATGCCGGCGGATTTTCCGACGACGTAATTCCGGGTTGGTACGAAATTCCAACGAAAAATCTATTCTATCGATACAAATACCCCCAAAACGGTGTTATACCCACTCCAAAATGTTTATTTAGCAATTCTGTGGTAATATATTGACATTTAGTTGAATTAAAAGTTTGCAAATTAAGTTTAGATAAGTTTTATATACACCCAAAACTGGGCAGCGCTTGTCCGAGAGAATAATGGCCTCGAGTCGAGAGCATAGTGGTACCACTCACGGACACAGAGAACACAGCTCGAGATTGGCGAGAGAATTATTCTATCAAGGTTCATTTGCAAAAAAAAGTTCATCCGTCAAAACAAAAAACTAAAAGTGTCGACTACGGGAATCGAACCAGAGACCTTTGACACACTAACTCAATGACTTAACTGCCTCGGCCACCACAGCTTGGTGAACTAGGAGTGGTCAGATGTCAATGTATGGCACTTGTTGGAGATTTATTGTTTCAATTAACGAATGAACTCATTTGTTATGGTGGTGTGCGTTGGTAGCATTATTCTCTCGATTTTGGCGCTGAGCACTCAATAAATTTTGAGGGAACGATTCTCTCGGCTCGGAATTTTGGGTGTAGAATTTCCAGAGTTATATAAACTTTTATACTAATCATTCTCGGACGATACGTTGAGCCGAACAGTCGATAGTGGCAAACGCTCCCGAAAAAAAAGCAAATTTCTCGCGCGCGGCGCGGCCGTAGTAGTAGTGTGTGGTGGTTTAGCGGAATCTATTGTTTAATAGATAAAGAAATGGAAACCGGAGTTCGAAAGAACACGCTGAAGCTCTGCTTCCAGCAAGGCTCGAAGATACCCTCGAATCTCGAGGTTCTGAAATTTGTTACCGGAACACTGGAACTGGGAGCGGCCGATCTCCATTCCGTCTACAAAGACGAGAATGATGGTTCGTTCTACATCAAACTCATGGATGAACCAACCTTTACCGAGTACTGTGGTAGGCTCGAGGAGCTGTACATGTTCAGGTACGACGACGATTCAAGGTCACCTGTTACCCTAGTGGTGGCCAGTCGAATCTTCCGCTACGTACGCATTTTCAATTTGCCGCCGGAAATAGACGACAAGACCATCGCGCAAGTTCTCGGGCAGTTTGGCACCATCCGTCAACACGTGCGAGAGCGTTACTCGCCCGAATGTAACCTCAACATCTTCAATGGCGTCCGTGGCGTGCATATGGAGATTGCGAAGGAGATCCCGGCCGGCCTGTTTATCGGACACTTCCGGGCCAGGATATACTACGACGGACTCAAGAATCGATGCTTCTTTTGCAAGCACGAGGGACATGTGAAATCGAATTGTCCCAAACTGGCCAACAGTTCGTCAGGCAGCGGCGGATCACGGTCCTATAGCACCGTGACCGCCCAGGGGAGGCCTGTTAACGCACCGTACCTCAGCGTGCCGCCGATGACACCCGTCATGGAACGACTCGTGAAAGCAGTTCAGGAACCAGTCCCAAGCGCTGAAGGAGGCAAATCGGCGACCAGCCCACCGGCAGGAGGACAAGGTTTGTCCGGCCCGGCGACTCCGCCGACGGAAGCAACAGGAACACCAGCAGTCATCGAAGAGCCACAAGTAAGTGCGGAAACTAACCAGCAGCCGGAGTTGGAGAACATGGACACTGGGGATGAGGGGGGCCGTCAGGGTGTGGGTTCGGGTACCGGGGATGAGGGGGGTATTGGGGACCACAACCGGGGTGCGGGTACTGGGAAAGGGGGGGGTCTACTGGGTGTTAAACGCCCGGCTGAGCCGTCATCGGATCCAGAGGCCAACAACAGCGAGGGACCAGAGGACAGCACCGGGCAAGTTCCGTTCAAGGAAGTCAGCGGAGGAAAGAAAAACAAAAGATCCAAAAAAGGTAAAAAAGATCAGCCAAAACCTCTCTCAACGATCTCCACGCGGTCGTTGTTGAAACCAGCGAAGTAAGTGTCCATAACCTCAAACAAGCACGCGTTGTCTCGCGGAGTAGGTAGTAGTGTAGGAGAATGTTTCTTCGTAGTATATGTACCATCAATATTAACGCAATCAATTCTTTGCTAAAAAAGTCTCTCTTGAAAGATTTTATTTGGAATTCAGATATTGATATTGTTTTCTTACAAGAAGTTGCCTTTGAAGATTTCGGATTTCTTCCTTCTCACACAGCGATCGTAAACATTAGCACTGATAACAAAAGCACAGCCATCCTCGTTAGGAAAAATATAAATTTTGACAATGTTCTCATCAATCCGAATGGTCGGTTATCTTCTATTTTAATCGACGATATTAATTTTATTAATATCTACGCACCTTCTGGGTCTAATTATCGTAATGAACGCAACTCTTTTTTTACTTTTGATATAATCCCTCATCTATCGTTTACAAAAAAGAACATCATTGTGGGTGATTTTAATTGCATCCTGTTACCATCTGACTCGAACAGTTCAAACAAAAACATCTGCTCTGGATTGCAAAAATTAGTAACATCTTTGAATTTACATGACATAGAAAATAAAATTAATCAAACGACTAACTTTACTTTTATAAGGGGTGATTCTAAATCGAGACTTGATCGGTTTTATGCACCTTTAGAATTTATAAATAATGTTAGATCGATCAATACTTCTGCTGTGGCATTCTCTGATCACCACGCAGTAATTTTGAAATATAAAGTTCCAGACAATATTCCTTTACAAACACGAGGTAGAGGTTATTGGAAAATAAATCCTAGTTTAATTATGAATGAAGAGATTACAGCTGATTTCAAAACTCTGTTTGAGAATTGGAAAAAGCAAAACATGTACATAAATAATTTTAATTTTTGGTGGAACGATTCAACGAAATCTAGAATAATGAAATACTTCAAAAGTCAAAGTTTTCTTTTTAATCAGCAAATACATAGAGAAAAAAACTTCTTTTACACTTGTTTGAATGAAATAATTAAAAAACAATCCATCGGAGAAAATGTATATAATGAATTATGCTTAGTTAGATCGAAATTATTAGAAATTGAACAAAATAGATTAAATAATTTAAGTTTAAAAACAAGTTCTGGATCTATTTTAACTGATGAACGACTTAGTTTATTTCAAATTTCATCTAGGATTAAGAATCAAACTGAAAACTATAGTTTTAACGGTGCACATCAACCAAAGCTTTTGCACCAAGATTTTTGTTACAGATATTTTAGTATTTTCAAAACTATGGGAACTATCGATATTATTTTTCATTCATCCCCTAAAATACTATCTACAAAGCGATTTACAACAAAATTTGCCTATTTTCACAATCCGATTATTGCAGGATTGGGTCCGTAAGTTTGATTATTTTAGAATAAGAAGATAACAACTTCCTTGGTTGCTGTGCACCCTTAAGCTTAGAATTAACGGCGAGACTACGAATGACCATTGCAGATTAAAACAATATATTACTTCACATTTTAATTCAATTTTTGCAGCTGATAACAGTGATCAAAATAATGATAATGTTCTCAGTCATGTTCACAAAAAACTTTCAGTCCAAGATCAAATGAGTCTTTCCAAACCGATTGATAAAGATGAATTAATTTTTGTTCTCAAAGAAGCCGCTAAAAAGAAAACGCCAGGGCCAGATGGTCTTACGTATGAATTTTACTCTCACTTTTCAGATATTTTATTAGATGATTTAGTTATTTTGTTTAATAGTTATCTTGTAGATGGCGTCAATCCATCTAGAGATTTCAAAAAAGGTGTAATATCTTTGATTCCAAAAAAAGGTTGTGACCAATTTGAAATTTCTAATAAGCGTCCAATCAGCTTGTTAAATAGTGATTATAAGCTTTTTACTAAAATTTTAGCAAATCGTTTAAAACCATTGATGAAAAAGATAATTGGGCCCGGTCAAACTGCATGTAACATAGATAAATCATGTGTTGATAATCTTAAAACTCTTCGCAACATCATAATTCGTGCAGGACAAACCAAAAGGTTTAAAGGACTTTTGCTAAGTTTGGATTTAGAAAAAGCATTCGATAAAGTAAACCATTCTTTCTTGTGGGACGTGCTAAAGAAATTTGATTTTCCGGAACCATTCATCAACTGTTTAAAAAATTTGTACAAAGAAGCGACATCGAAAATACTCTTTAATGGTTTTTTAACCGACTCCATCGAAATTAAATCATCCGTACGTCAAGGTTGTCCATTAAGTATGGCCCTTTTCGTATTGTACATCGAGCCATTGATACGTTTGATTAGTGATAATGTTAGAGGTTGTTTCATTGCTGATACCTTTATTAAGGTAATAGCATATGCAGATGATCTCAACATTTTCATTCTCAATGATCATGAGTTCGACACGGTACTGGAGATGATCAATTATTTTAGTATATACTCTAAAATAAAACTGAACGTTAACAAATCGCACTTTATGCGGTTAAATAACTGTGTCTCCGGTCCGCATTTAATCCCGGAAAAGGACGCATTAAAAATACTTGGAGCTTATTTTGAAAATTCTTTTTCTCGAACTGTTAAATTAAATTATGATTCTATTATACAAAAACTAAAAAATTGTTTAAAATTGCATTCTTCGCGTCATTTGAATTTAATACAAAAAATTTGGATATTAAATACATTTATACTTTCAAAGATTTGGTATTTGGCTCAAGTTTTTCCGCCAAATAAAGTGCATATTGCTCAAATATATTCAAGTTGTTCGATGTTTCTATGGAATAACCATTTTTTTACTGTAACCCGTAATCAGATGTTCTTAGATGTAAGTGATGGAGGTTTAGGATTAGTAAATGTAGATTTGAAATCGAAGGCTTTATTTATAAAAAATATTTTATTCTCTTATCCTGATGCTGATGACCCTATGGACCGTTTCATGATGGCACAATGTCAAAATACTTCTCTAACAAAAACAACACGAGAATGGCTGAGCGAAGTTTCGCGTATTGCTTTATATCAAGATTTAATTACAACTAAGTCAATTTATAGATTTTTACAATCAGAAAAAACATTTGTACCAAAAGTGGTTCAAGAAAACCCTGATCTTGATTGGAAGCTTATTTGGGAAAACATTAGTAGTAATTTTTTGACATCAAATTCAAGAGAGGCTCTTTTCTTAGTAATGAATGACGTCATTTGTACAAAATCTAAGCAGTTTAGAAATAACGTTAGAGGTGTAGAAAACAATATTTGTGAATTTTGTAATTCTATCGATACTACGGAGCATAGGATAAAATATTGTACAGGATCAGTAGTTGTTTGGATTTGGCTGAAGAATGTACTCAATGTAAAATTAAAAATTATGATCGATGATCCTGAAGAAATATTAGCAACAGATATTGATAGTAAGGATAGTAGATTGAAGGCAGCACTTTTTCTAATAGGTGAGGTAATTAGTTTTAACATAAAACATTACGGTACACCAAGTTTTAGTAAATTTGAGCAATCTTTGCGAGATACACGATGGAACAACAAAAAACTTGTTAAAAAACATTTTTGTAATTTTCTAAACATACTTTGAGGTTATGGACAGATTGTATATTTTGGATCTTCAATAAAGAACAGTTGATTTGAAAAAAAAAAAAAAAAAAAAAACTGAAGTGAAAGACCAAAAAAAAAAAAAAAAAAGTAGTTAGTAAACTTTATATTCAATCCAAATTATTTTTTTAATCGGTCAAGGATGCCTATTTGGAGTTGGGAGACTGGATTTATGGTGATTTGTCAACAAATAACATTATCTATGTTAATTTTTCGAAAGATGTACAAACTTTTTTGCACCTTTTTTATTTTCGTAATAGTATTTGTTATATAACTTTTTATAGAAATCATCTTTTTATGAGCTTTTTGTAGAAAAATGTTTGGCATGAGTTTCTGAACAAAACGTAGTACTAGGTTCCTGTCAAACTTTAATTTTTTTACATGTTTCATCACAAAATGTGCATAGTGCCCAAGGGGTGTAAATACTTTTTTTACATACTGTAAAACCCAAAATGGAGTCCTAAACAAACAAATTTGCTCGCTTTTCGAACATTTTAACCAACACAAATCAATTGTACTATAAACGTCTCGTATCAAAGTGACGGCCTTCATCAGTATCACAAATTGGTTTTCAAGAAGGCTTGAATTACAGCAACAAAAATCCATCATACGCTTCCATGCATTTGCCGAATAAACTTTCGATTAACCTGATGCAATCCCCCATGGCAAACCGGACACTATTATTCTTTGAGCAGTTCTCTGGAAAAGACTAAACATGAAAAATAAAAATTTTCTATTCGAAAATTTCCTAATTTAACTTGAAATAATTTTAACGAAACATTTAATTCAGAGAAAAACGCACGGCTTATGTTTCCCGTCAAGTTTTTTGAATTTTCTCAACTATTCTCGAAGAAAGTTTTTCTGAAAATGAACATGCTTTGGAACCAGATTGCATCATTAACTCAAATTTTATGAAAATGATCATGGACCATTTATGCAAACATTGGCAGATTATCTTTACCGAATTCACTCAAATTTGCTTAAGGGGTTACATACATGTAAATCGTCAAAAATGTCAAGGGTTGGTATTGACACAAACTCAAACTTTTTTTAAATTTGTTTTCAGGACATAAACATCTACATGTTTAACTATAATCAACATAAATTTGAAGACATTTGGTTGCATCATTGCCGAGATATAGCTATTTGAAGTTAGCAGTTTCAAAAAATGGGTGCCACGATATCTCAACACTGCTTCGACCAAATCGGCTCAAAATTTTGGTGAAGACTCATTAAACCGGTTCCGTGTGCATGACGAAGGCCAATTTAAAAAAAGTTTATTTTAAAAAAAGATAAAAATATTTTTGTGTTTTTCATATAAAAAATCGTCAGTTTTTGATTTTTTTTATTTTTTTTGGGCTTCGTCATGCACACGGGATTAGTCTTGAGAGTCTTCACCCCAAATTTCAGCCAATTTGGTCCATCCAACCTCGAGATATCGTGGCACCCGTAAATCAACTCGTTGTTCCGAGAAAAACGCTCACAAAGTTTGACAGTCCGCTTTGCGCATGGCAAAACTTTAAACTTAAATCGTCTTCTACTCGCTTATATCATGACATATCTTCATGAAACTTTCAGGAGTGATTGGAATTCATCTTTTTAAAGGATTTAATAAATATTCGGAAATATGAAATATTGAGATTTTCTACATGTATGTAACCCCTTAACATAGCAGCCAAAAGGTCATACGAAATCTTCAGTTAAAATTCCCGACTTTTTCCCATCTTTTCTGGAATCTCAAATAATATGTATTTCTTACCCAAAAAAAAAAAGGTAAATAAAGAAACATTGTTATAAAAACGTAAATATCAACCTTAAAACTTAATTTCTAAATAATTTCAATAGTAATTTCAAAAAAAACTAAAATATGGAACAAAGTATGATTCAGACAAAAAATCAACAGTCTGGCTCTAAACAATAATTTAAAGCTTTACGTTACATACAATTTCAAGGTTCATTAAATTTAAAAAAAATGCAATAAAAAAGTAAAAAACCTCATTGTAAATTTATGCTGCCTTATTAATTTGGTAATTTGTTATTTTTTTTTTTTTCAATCATCATTTACCGATTGATACCCGAATATCAAAAAATGTATGGCGAAACTAAATTGTATACAATTTTGTCAGCAGATAGGGGCCATCCATAAACCACGCGGACACTTCTGGAGGGGGCGGGGGACGATTGTCCACGCTTTATACAATTTTTTTTAAATAAATAAACAAGATCTAGTAACAAGTAGGCTTGGAATTCCTGACTTTTACCGACTTTATGACAAAGATCAAGAATTCTCGACTTTTTTCAGATTTTTTTGCTATTCTTACGAATTCCCGACTTTGCTTGACTTTCTCGATTTTCTTAAATTCGATAGCTGGAAATAAATCATTTTCTTTTTTGAGCTTGCACAACTTCAAATATAATCAAATTTGTGAAAAAGCGTTGGTGGTTATGTTAGAGGCATGACTAGTATGACAAAAAAAAAGTTAGATTTTAAGTATAAAGTTCGTTTAAGCAAAATCAAAAATCGTAATTTTGGACAATTTGGTTTTAAAATTAAGCTTAACTAGGTGATATATAGAGCTTTTGTTTTTTTTTTTTTTTTTTTTTTTTTTGAAAAGGTCCTAAAAACGTCTGCCTGTGTGGATCAATCGGACCGCGCACTGGACTCACAATTCAGAGGTCGCCGGTTCGAATCCCGAGGCGGACGCGAAAAATTCTAAGTGTAAATATAGGTTTTCGGTGCCCTCTCCCCGTGCCATACCTTCACACTTAGGAGACCCGGGAGGGCGTCTGTGGATCCGTTGACGAAACCGCAAGGTTGAGGGCCACATTATAAGGTGTTACGTAGATTCCGTTTTTTCCTAAAAACATTACCAGATTTTTTTAAAAGGCCCCATAAACATATGAGAAACAATAGTTTGCAGGACCTTTTTAAAAAAAACTCTAGATATTATTGTTCACAACGGTAAGGTATATTTTTCTGAGTGACCCATGGTATGTCTTTAAAATGCATTTTTAATTCAATTTTTAAAAATTAACTTTGCGGCCCTTCTTGACAGGAAGCATCCTACTTGACAGCTTGTTTCAAGAGGACCATAGTTGGTCCATCGTAAAATTTTGTCTTTGCATTTATGTGAAAAAAAAGGTTCCGAAATGGTTTTTAATCGTGTTTTTTTTACCATTGTACATAAAAACTGACATAGAGCTTTAGGACCCTACTATGCCAAATTAAAAAAAAAAAAAATATATATATATATATATATATATATATATATATATATATATATATATATATATATATATATATATATATATATATATATATATATATATATATATATATATAATATATATATATATATATATATATATATATATATATATATATATATATATATATGTGTGGTCAGACGGAAATAACTTGGGAATAACATTTTTTGATATTTGAAAAATACTAGGCCAATAACATTTTATGTTATTTATAACAAGATTTGTTATTCGTTGTTATGATTTTTTTTGTTATTGGATTGTTATTGCAATAACAGACTAATAACATTTTTAGTCGTTATTTGAACAAATCTTTGTTATTATTCTTTGTTATTTTAAAAACTAATCTTCTCCCATTAAAAGAAGGAGGTATTCTTACATAAAAAAAATTTATTTCAAAGTTGTTTTGGCTTTCAACCAATATCAGACCATTAACAAATTTTGTTATGATAACATAAATTGCTATTAAACCCTTATGCAAAATAGTAGTTTATGCAACAAGTTGCAAAAAGAGGATTTTTTCAGCACGAGTCGTACATTTATCCAACGAGGTTCACCGAGTTGGATAAAAACGAAGAGTGCTGAAAAAATCAAGTTTTGCAACGAGTTCCATACAACATTTTTTGCAAATCCGAAAAACACCCATTGAGTTAAATTTTAAGTCAAATTTTCATGTATTTTGTCAATAAATCGTTTAAATCAAAAAATTTTTGAAAAGTGTTACTTTTCGAAACAAGTGCTGAAAAGTTCAACTTTTCAGCACCCATTTCAGTGCTGAAAAGTAGAACTTTTCAGCATTTATTTTGAAAAGTGTTGCTATTCGATTATGTTATTTTTGGTACAGAAAAGTAGGCTATTTCGTCGTTCAAGAATGACAGGAAAAGTAAGTAGTTTCACGACGGAATTGCAAAAATGGATTTTTCAAGAAGATTCCATAACACTTTCTGTTATTTTAACAGTATTTGTTATTGAAATGGCATGAATTTTGATATTACCGTCTGCCCGGGCAGTATGAAAACCATGATGTTTGACACCCATAACACCCAAGCTCGTATGGTTCTGTAAATGTCCTTCTTTGGAAAATCACCGAGTTCATTGGACACTTCTGGTATTTGTAAATTCTGTTGTTTTTTTACGTTTTTGTTAAAAGTGGACAATAGGGCGGCCCGAAAAAAAAAACTCGATATTGCAGAATCCTTCATTTATTTATGAAAAATCATTTTTTGATGCAAAATCAAACCTGCAGTCCAATTTCACTTAATTTTGTTGTTTTTTTTAATAAGTGTACCGATTTCAAGTTGTAGGGATTCAAAGACGAAATTTTTCGCAAAAATTTCAGGAATTTTAAAATATTGAAGAGAAAACATCCCTGCAAAAAATATTTTGGGAAATTTCTCATATGTTTGGCAGATTAAGGACACACTCCTAACTCCATCAAATTTGCTGATTTTCACTATTTAAACAACTTATTTTGTAAAACTGTTGATAGAAACTTACTTGCTCACTTCATATTGAGCTATTTATCACTCGATTTTTTTGCTCTGCTCAAATGTTGGGGTTGACTTCTAAATATTCAAATTTCCTTTTTTTAATGAAAAGGAAATTTCACAAAAGTTTCTTTTTGTTACCAATTCTAATCTAATCAAAACAATTAAAGTTAAGTCTTAGTATATGTACAACTTTTTCTAAAAGGAACCAGTAATAACCTACCCTACAACTTTGCCGAATTTTGCAAAGGCCTTAATCGTTTTTAAAGTGTTTTTTAGCATTAACATATCATTTAAAGATACGTGTTTATCATCGATAAACAGACGAATTGATTTTTCTTTTGTCATAAGGAACGTGTGCAAAAAAAAATCATCTCAAAATACCTTAAAATAGAAAAAAAAATCAATTCGCGAAAACCCATAGAATCGCTTCATCTATCCCGAACACGAACGAATAAAACGGACAAAGTGCCCGGAAGCCACCATCAGCTAGCAGCTTCGACACGCCATGCCGGCCAAACCGGAAGCACACGCATGCAAACAACCGGACGCCAAAGCATTTACCAGTGCACTTTACTCCGCCAACAGAGTTAAACTGCTGGCACGGTGTGTTTTAAAGTTTTTTTTTTTAATTCCATTCAATAAAAACTGTATTTTATATAAAATGGTTCGTGTCCAGGCTAAATTTTGCAATTTTTGTATGCAATATTGCAGGCAAGTTGACCCTTTCAAGCCCACCGTGCTACACGGAGAAAAAAGAGTTCCCAAAATCGTGAACAAGCGTTCATGAAAATGGGAACCACGAACAAAGTGTTCAAATTTCATGGTACGTTTTTCAAAATCGTACCATGGGATTTGAACACTTTGTTCGAGGTTCCCATTTTCATGAACGCTTGTTCACGATTTTGGGAACTCTTTTTTCTCCGTGTACCGTCATTTTTCTGCGTGCCCTGTTTTCCTGTTTATGTATGTAAAACTACGTGAGATTGTTGGAGCAGGCCTTCACGGTAAAACTAGGGAAAGCGGATGATGGCATTTGCCTGATGCAGAGTGCGTGTCGTTCCTACGTAGAAGTTCGGCCGGTTTGGAACCACATTTCCCTAGAACAAGATTACACTGGGGCACCGGTCAAGCGTGTGTATTAGCCAATGTTTGAACTCGAAGTGATTGGAAATTGCAGTTTAGAAGAAGCCAATTTCGGAAAGTGGATTCCTATTCCATCAGTTATGGTTTCATTGCCCAAAATATATTGGTTTTAACTTTTAACTAAAAAATTACTAGACTAGAAGTTCAAATCAGTATCTCATGTTGAAATCAAACACAAATTAGCTTTATAAAACACATATCATGCTCACCGGTGTCATCAAGGGCCAACCGAGATTATTGGAATCCACTCTGCACTAACTAATCATCCATCAGTCACTGTTTAATTGAGCATTTGAGTGCCAACACCAGCAGCTAAACTACTGCACATTACTATACATCTACGTTTGTTTGCTCAAACCCCGCTCTCCCCATACGACTCATCAAACCCCCGACACTAATGACCACCAGGCAAGCAACCCT
The DNA here is from genome assembly GCF_016801865.2 of Culex pipiens pallens. Classification (NCBI taxonomy): domain Eukaryota; kingdom Metazoa; phylum Arthropoda; class Insecta; order Diptera; family Culicidae; genus Culex; species Culex pipiens. Next base: position 124,132,031 of record NC_068939.1, read on the forward strand.
CTGATGATGGAATTTCTCCCCCTTTCTCTTGCAGCTCGTGGCGGTGCAGCACGTGGACGTGTGCATGTTCAGCAATGGCAAGTTCAAAAATGTCGTCGCCGAGGTGGACGTCAGCAAACACATTGGCCCGGGGGACACCCTGCACGCCTCGTACTCGCTGCTTCCGGTTAGAGGTAAGAAGGTTGTGGGTGTGGGGTCCCTTGTTTACATCTATCTGCATTAGCTTTTCAACTACAGCACGATGTATTGTATGATTCGAGATATTTAAGAGTTAGCATAGCATAGCATAGCATAGCATAGCATAACGGGTCTGCACCACGCTGTAGGGGGTGCCACAATGGTCAATTCAATATTCTTAGACAATTTGATTGCTGCCCGGTACAACCAAGAATATCTAAGAACGTAAATTTCCACACTGTGCTCCAAGGCTACGCCCATACAGTCCCGTGGGGATTTGGGAGGGAATGTTTTTGTTGTTCACTAGTGGCAAAAGTGCAGGGAACCCATGCGACTTTTAAAAGTGAACGGAATATTTTTGGGAGGTTTGGAATGGGGGTTAGGGGAATTTCATCGGGCCGATGAAAATGGTTGAGTGCGTAATGTATTTAATGATTTGAATGTTTGTAAGTGTAAATGTGAGTCTGTAGTGTATTATCTAATAAGCATATAGTTTTGTAATAATGATAAATAACAAATATAATAAATATAGTAAATAAAATAAATATAATAAATACAATCAAGATGATTCCAGGAAGCTGTAAAAAAAAAAGTTATTTAAAATATAAATGCTCCAGATGGTTCCCATGCTGTTTTAGAAAGTTTCGTTAATTTAAGCAATTTGATCATATATGGTATGAGGATATGGTATATTACAGGAAAGGAATAGGATAAGGAATAATATGAACATTTAAATAGATCATATAGTGGGTAGACAAATTTACATGTAAACATTTGATTTAAAATAATTCCAGGAAGCTGTAAAAAATGAAAATAATTTTAAAACTAATACTCCAGATGGTAACCAGAGGCGTACTAAGGCCGGGTGTCACCCGGGGCGGGCTGCCCGGTGTCACCCCTCCCCTCCTTCTCATAACCCCCCCCCCCCCTTCCTAGGATTGTTCCCACCTATTTTATGTAACATGCAGGGTTGTTACGGTTGTTACGGAGAAGTCGAAAAAAAATTCACGCCAAATCCGCTCCGTCCCAAAACCCAATCCGCACCATATTAAAAAAATAATATTTCGCGACAAGCATACAAGAGAGTTTCATAATAATTTCATTTTTTATGATTAAGAGAGTATTTGAGAACAGAATTGAACTCGTTTTATGTTTAAGGGCTCCGTCAGAAGGAACACAAAAATCACAAACGTTTGAATAATGTTGTATTCAATAAATACAATTTTAAATCCAGAATAGCCTCATGAAGACGTATATTAGAACGCAGAATTTTTAAACGCCATTTTTTTTTTGATTATATGGACAAATTTATGTTTGCTTGGATGAAGTAAACCAGAAAGAAAAGCCATAACAATATTTTTTTTGCAAAAATAGAAATATAAACATTTGAAATTTATGTATAAAATCTAAATAAAATTTAAATTCATAAATAAAAAAAAAGAATTTAAGAATTTAAGAATTTAAGAATTTAAGAATTTAAGAATTTAAGAATTTAAGAATTTAAGAATTTAAGAATTTAAGAATTTAAGAATTTAAGAATTTAAGAATTTAAGAATTTAAGAATTTAAGAATTTAAGAATTTAAGAATTTAAGAATTTAAGAATTTAAGAATTTAAGAATTTAAGAATTTAAGAATTTAAGAATTTAAGAATTTAAGAATTTAAGAATTTAAGAATTTAAGAATTTAAGAATTTAAGAATTTAAGAATTTAAGAATTTAAGAATTTAAGAATTTAAGAATTTAAGAATTTAAGAATTTAAGAATTTAAGAATTTAAGAATTTAAGAATTTAAGAATTTAAGAATTTAAGAATTTAAGAATTTAAGAATTTAAGAATTTAAGAATTTAAGAATTTAAGAATTTAAGAATTTAAGAATTTAAGAATTTAAGAATTTAAGAATTTAAGAATTTAAGAATTTAAGAATTTAAGAATTTAAGAATTTAAGAATTTAAGAATTTAAGAATTTAAGAATTTAAGAATTTAAGAATTTAAGAATTTAAGAATTTAAGAATTTAAGAATTTAAGAATTTAAGAATTTAAGAATTTAAGAATTTAAGAATTTAAGAATTTAAGAATTTAAGAATTTAAGAATTTAAGAATTTAAGAATTTAAGAATTTAAGAATTTAAGAATTTAAGAATTTAAGAATTTAAGAATTTAAGAATTTAAGAATTTAAGAATTTAAGAATTTAAGAATTTAAGAATTTAAGAATTTAAGAATTTAAGAATTTAAGAATTTCAGAATTTCAGAATTTAAGAATTTAAGAATTTAAGAATTTAAGAATTTAAGAATTTAAGAATTTAAGAATTTAAGAATTTAAGAATTTAAGAATTTAAGAATTTAAGAATTTAAGAATTTAAGAATTTAAGAATTTAAGAATTTAAGAATTTAAGAATTTAAGAATTTAAGAATTTAAGATTTGAGGATTTTAAGAATTTAAGAGTTAGAAATTTTTTTTTTTAATTTTTTTTGTTTTTTTTAATTTTGAAATTTAAAAAATCCTTGAGTTTTGAATTTTTATAATTTTTGAGTTCTTAAAGTTTTGGAATGAAATTCATAATTTCAGAATTAAATATATAATTAAAATATGAAATCATTTTTTTTCTGAAAATTGCTTAAAATATATTAGAATATATTTTAGAAAAGCAAATTTTTTTGAGTGGTTTAGACTAGGATATTTTAAAACGTGAATTTACCATTTTTTTTAGACAAGACACTTTTTTTCTTCAAAGAACTGCATATCAAAAGATACATTTTTGAACTAAGGGTTTCTTGAATTATTATTTCTCAAATCTGATTAACTAACAGCACACTAGTTTCTTTAGCATTTAACGATTGATTTGATCAATTCTGTATTTTCATTTTATAAAACAATAATTGATTCCGAAAAGGTTCAAACTTGGCAATGTTTATCGAGATGTTAGTTTTTATTTTAAATTGGTTAAATATTTTTGATGTATTATTACTCATCAATCAAGAAAACCGAATTAAAAGAAATGCATTTTTCCTCGAATTTTCCTTGAAACCCGGAAATGAGTTTCGTTCATGTTTTGAAAAATGTCCTAAGTATTTTTTCAGTGTTAACTTTTTTTTTATTTCTGATTTTTTTTATTTAATATTTCCAGAATCAGTTTATTTTTATTTTATTAAATGAAATGAATGAAATGAAAACCTTTTTAAGTTGCATAAAGAAAATATAAATCCACTTTACGAAAGTTTTCTAATAGAATAAAATTTTAGAACTTTTATATAGAATGTTGAAAAATCTATGATTTTTCTTCAATTATCTTACAGTTGCCAAAAAACTAGTTATTTTTTGTTAATATATCAAATTTGCGTTAACTTGAAAACATTTACAAAAAGAGTGGAGTCAACATAGTTTTTTTTAAATTACTCTCCTCAAGTATTTTATGGATTTTCTCGCATATTTGTATTTGTAACATTATGATTATATAAAAAACTGATTATTAAATTTACAAATATATTTGAAGCAAACAAAATATTTTATCGGTTGAAACAAAACATAATATTCATTGATGATTGAAGAATTGAACTTATTTGTGTTTTTTCCGGTTGCATTTTTATTAAACTCAATAGAACATTTTTAAACTATTTTAGGCCGCTGCAAATATTTTTTAAAGTTTATGTCGCCCCCCTTCAAAATTGGTCCAAAAAATCATCCCTTTCTAAATTTCAAAAAACTTCAAAATTTTAATGAAAATGGAAGTTGAATCAACTGAAAACAATCTTATATGCATTTTTCTGCATTGATAATCATATTTAGCATGTTTGGGCTCATTTTAAAATGTTTTGAATTTTAATGAAATTCCTACAGCATCGCTTTTAAAAACCTTAAAAACTTTTTTTTTTCGCAATAAATAAAACTTTCATCAATACTCAGGTATCTTGGAATCTAATGACAGCAAAACAACTGGGCAGGTGTATTAGTAGTTTATGCAACAAGTTGCAAAAAGAAGATTTTTTCAGCACGAGTCGTACATTTATCCAACGAGGTTTACCGAGTTGGATAAATACGACGAGTGCTGAAAAAATCAAGTTTTGCAACGAGTTGCTTACAACATTTTTTGCAATTCCGAAAAACGCTTCTTGAATGGAATTTTATGTCAAACATTCATGTGTTTAGTAAATTCACCGTTCAAAACAAAAAAATATTTAAAAATGTTACTTTTCGATAATAGTGTTGAAAAGTTCAACTTTTCAGCACCCATTTCAGTGCTGAAAAGTAGAACTTTTCAGCACTGGTATTGAAAGGTATTAATTTTCCTTTCTGTTATTTTTGGTAGGGAAAAGTAGGCCATTTCGTTTCTCCAGAAGGACAGGAAAAGTTGACAGTTTTACAGCGGAATTGCAAAAAATTCATTTTAATACACACAGTTATTATTCAAAAGTTGTGATTTTGATTCACTAAAGTATACTGTAAACTAAAATGAAAAAAAAACTCAAAGATCTTGATATATTCTAGAAGCACAGCAACAATACGGGCCAAGATTGCGCAACCTATATTTTAATTTAGTTGTCGATTACTTTACCTTTTTTGATTTATGGTGCTGTTTTTCAATAATTGACAATAATATCAAACTATTCTAGTTCAAATAACTCATCAGTGTTTGAAAGTTCAATGATTTTGATAATTTGAATTCGGAAAATCAAATTCAAATTTTCAAACAGCACAACCAAATTTAAAAAAAAAATCAAAAGAATTAAAACATAATTAAATATTGTTCGAAACTTAAAACTCATTTCAAATGGTTCTACGGTTGAAACAGTATCTACTGGCAGGTTATACTTGCCTGGTTGTCATTAAAAAATAATTTGTCATTTTCTTTCATTAGTCAGATATGATTTTTAAAAGCACACTTAGTTTAACCAATTTCATATTTATTCAATTTTGATCGCAAACAATTGTTATTTTTTAATTTTCAATTCAAACTTTTTTTTTAATTTTTGCTTTTAATTGGAACTTTGCCGAAGAAAACAAATATGAACTTATATTCCAAGAAATATTTTTTTTTTTTAAACTCAAGAGTGGTTTGTCACAAGATTTTTTCGTGAATACATTTTCCTTTTAACTCTTTTTGTAACCTTGTAAATTATATAGAGGTGACACCCCTTACAGATTAGTTTCTTTATCGAAATTGCTTCATTTGATGATCGGGTGTCACCCTTGAATATTTAATTTTTTAAAGTCTTAAAAACGTGCACTTTTACTAACTGTGAATTCAAACATTCATCATGACCATGTAAACATATTATAATATATAATATTATATTATATATAAAACACGAAAATGTCACTTTTGGGTGTCACCCCTATTTAAAATCAATGTTTTTGAAAATTTAACTCTTAATTTGTTTAGGAAAGATGATATATATTAGCTTGATACTTGATGATTTGTAATGATAATATTTTAGGTCAATTATATTTTTTTTCTTCGTTCGAGTCAGGTGTTCAGCTCGGGTGTCACCCCAAGAAGGGTGACACCCGGGGCGGGCCGCCCCCGCCGCCCCCCCCTTAGTACGCCACTGAGATGGTAACACAAATAAAACATCAAAGACACAAGAATCCCAACACGCGGCTTCGCACCTTCCACATAATTCGACATGAACACGATCACGAATACAGCACAAAAAGAACGCCACAAAAATCCATCTTCCCGGCGCTGCTGCTCACACGACACTGACGCGCAATAATATTCATTAGCACAATGACCCCCCTCACCGCATGCATGATATGAACACGATCACGAATACAGCACAAAAAGAACGCCACAAAAATCCATCTTCCAGGCGCTGCTGCTCACACGACACTGACGCGCAATAATATTCATTAGCACAATGACCCCCTCACTGCATGCATGATATGAACACGATCACGAATACAGCACAAAAAGAACGCCACAAAAATCCATCTTCCCGGCGCTGCTGCTCACACGACACTGACGCGCAATAATATTCATTAGCACAATGACCCCCCTCACCGCTTGAATGATATGAACACGATCACGAATACAGCACAAAAAGAACGCCACAAAAATCCATCTTCCCGGCGCTGCTGCTCACACGATAATCGATTCGAGATATTTAAGAGTTCATCATTAAAATTATATATACTTTACTTTTCTTTAAAAAAAAACTCTACATGTTATTCTCCGAAAAATATGCAGTTATGGGAGCTATGGTGTCTTAGTTTAGGGTGTTTCTAAAAGTCTATCTTTGTAGAGTTAGGACAGCGAATTACCAAGAAGTTTAAAGCGACCACAAATAAATTAATTAATTTCTACGATAATTTTTACTCGAAAGTATCAGATCAAGAGTTAAGAAATCAGTTTCTTAAACATAACAATTCAGAACAAAAATTTTGAGGTATAATTTGTTCTAATTATTTTAAAGGCTTTGAAGCTTAATATGGATGGAAAATGGAAAAATACCTAATGGCCTTATAGAGAAGGCAATACAAAAAAATTTGAATTAAAAATTCAAGTAAAAAATATTCAGCAAAAAGCAAAAGGGTCGAAACCCCCTGCCGGTGATCTACACCATCGCGTTAGAGAGGTCCACAAAATGGCCATATTCCTCGATTTAAAAAAAACACACACATTATTCACAAAAAAAAACATGGCTTCGCTCCATTTCAACCCATTTTAGCGAGCAGTCTGGAGTATCATAAATCTAGCCTTACATTTGAAAAAGTCATATGGGTCATTCCATCTGAAGCGGAACAGCATTTGAATATACCCTCTCCGATCCTGCTCAAATTTGGCAGGGCTGTTGATACTATCAAAACATGCAAGAATCCCGAATTTCATCCAAATCGGACCACCCCCTCCATTTTTGTACCTCCCCAAAAAATCGACTTTTTGGCGATTTTTGAGCAAACCTCCTAGTTTCAAACGACGATAACTCATGAACCACAAATCTTAGAGGGTCGGTCTTAGACTCAATTTCGAAGGAAATTGGACGTAGAATCCATTTCCGTGATCGAAATGTTGATTTATTTATTGTTTCTACCTGTATTGCGCAATTGAAAACTTTAAACGGCCGTATCTCAAAACACCCCAACTTATTTTTTTTATTTGACCTCACCATCGTGTTCTCCGGCCAATTCTACATAAGAATCACTTATCGACAGAAATGAATATGTTTCGTTCCAGAGATATCGAATTTTAAAGTTTTGTGTTTTCGAGATTACCTACATCAGCTTCATTCGCCGCATCTGCTAGAAGCACACAGGCGGGCTGATCAATAACTGCTCATCATAAACAATCTTTATCAAATTGGGCAAACTAACTGTATAACACTGTAGGAATCTGGAGTTTAATCGCGAATGTTTATCTGCTCAAAAAAAATTATGAAGTGAATTTCTGTGCTAACCCACAGGACAGAGCAATAACGACACACAGTAAAGGGCAGAATTGGATTCCGACGGAGCGAGCAGGAAAATGCAATTAATCTTGTTAGTAACACTGAACAATAAGTGCACGATACATTATTGAGTAAAAAATATGAATAAAATTTGTTGACACGTTGTACTCTAGTGAAGGACGATCACAAGGAGTAGGAAAAGAATTTCTGGAAAGTATAAAACTGAAAAATGTAAGAAAATCACAAAGTTGTTTTTCTTCTTCTATCATTCTTGGATTTTTGGAACACAATACGGCTGCTGTCCTCACGTATAAGGATTTTTTTTAATTAAATGTACCTTGACCAAAATTATCTTTTTTAATCAAATAGAGCTGGCTCACAATATAAAAATTGATTTAATATGATCAATCTTTTAAACCATAAATCAGATTTGCCAAATTATGGTAAAGTGTCAATAATAAACTATAATAATAATAATAAAGCAGGTTTTGGGGTTTTTGCTGAATGGCACTATTTTGCAACCGCCCATGATAAAGGCCCTAGTCATGGCCTCGGAGGTACTCTAAAACGGTTAGCAACACGTAAAAAAACGGTACATTCATAATAACCCAATAAATATTCCTTTCACAAAAATAGATTGATCAAGGTAGGGGAACAGCATCTAATTCCAGCGTTCCTCTAATGTTGCCATAAAAGCGCTTTGGCATTCAATTACAGCTGATTAGAAACGTTTTCAACTGAAATTGAGTGATAAATAGCTCAATAAGAAGTGAACAAGCAAGTTTCTATCAAAAGTTTTGCAAAATTTGTTGTTTAAATAGTGAAAATGAGCAAATTGGACAAAACTAGGAGCGAGGACTTAACCTGCCAAACATACGAGAATTTCCCCTATTAGCCATTTGAATAAATATTTGCGTAAAATTATAAAAATATAAATTAAATTAATCATCTCCCAGAACACCAGGTAGCAGTTATTGATCAGCCCGCCTGTGTGCTTCTAGCAGGTGCGGCGAATGAAGCTGATGTAGGTAACATCGAAAACACAAAACTTTAAAATTCGATATCTCTGGAACGAAACATATTCATTTCTGTCGATAAGTGATTCTTATGTAAAATTGGCCGGGGAACACGATGGTGAGGTCAAATAAAAAAAATAAGTTGGGGTGTTTTGAGATACGGCCGTTTTAAGTTTTCAATTGCGCAATACAGGTATAAAAAATAAATTAATCAACATTTTGATCACGGAAATGGATTCTACGTCCAATTTCTTCTAAAATTGAGTCTAAAACCGACCTTCTAAGATTTGTGGTTCCTGAGCTATCGCTGTTTGAAACTAGGAGATTTGATCAAAAATCGCCAAAAAGTCGATTTTTTGGGGAGGTACAAAAATGGAGGGGGTGGTCCAATTTGGATGAAATTCGGGATTCTTGCATGTTTTGATAGTATCAACAGCTCTGCCAAATTTGAGCAGGATCGGAGAGGGTAATTTTCAAATTTGCACTTTTTCGTGCACAGTTGAGATGGAATGACCCATATGCAAACTTCAAATGCAGTTTTGTCGCTGTCTCAAAATATATGTTTCGGATTCCTCGGGAAATTTTGCGTAACATACTCAAAAAGAGAGGGAGAGGTTCATCAACATGATTCCAAGATAAAATTTCAGTGCGTCTTTCCATTATGAAAATTTTAGTACCCAAAAGGTATAAGCTCTCGCTAAAATGAAAAAAAAAATCTAAAATATGGCAGTGCTCATCGATTAAACGGGAATTAAATCTAGAAATTTTGAAGAAAGTCACTTCTTCTTGTGCGAAATTAGGTATATCTTTCTGATTATATTGAACCAAAATTGATACTTTTATTATGGAAATTATTCAGAAAACTGTTCTCTACAGTCTGATTGATTCAAAAATGTTACAAAATGTCATTGTGTTATATGGCAGAGGGGACCATCCATAAACCACGTGGACACTTTAGGGGGGGGGGGGGTACGGCGATTGTCCACGGTCCATACAAAAAAGATTTTTTTTGTATGGGCAATTGTCCACGAAGGGGAGGGGGGGGGGGTTGAGATTTTCAAAAAAGTGTCCACGTGGTTTATGGATGGTCCCGAGGATTTGAAAATAATAATTTGGGAGCCTTTTGGGTAATAATTAGCATTTAAATGTAATACTCATAGGTTTAGCAGTTTTTATGCTCGATTTTATATCCGGGCAGTCTGTTGCTGAATTTTCATGACAAATTGTACAAAGAAAAAAACATTCGGTCGTATTGAGGGTTCCGGCATGGATTTTGGGATATTTCAAAGAAAGCGAGAAATCTGATAAATTTGTTTCGGAAACATTTTATTGGAGGTCAATTATTGGTCAAATATGTAATTCAGAGTCCCTCAAGACATATTCATAAGATTCATATTCATTTGATGGATATCAACATAAATCCATCGATTTTTAGCAACTTTTCTGAAGAAATATCCTAAAAATCTAAAAAAAAAATCTTAAAAAAAAAGTTGCTCTAGACCCCCCGACGACATATTTCGGTATACCCCGCGATATGTCGGGAAAGTGCCCTAATTCCATGTCACCAAATATCAGACTTGCCGAATTTTTATCTTGAGTTTGTTCTAGGAAACACACCGTGCAAACCATCAGTAAGGGTGACTTTGAGTCTTGGGAATGAGGTTGGGCCAAAGTGATTTTCTTACGGATATTGCAATTTATCAGGTTCTTTTCCATGAAACTTAATTCTGTTTCAAAGGTTGTGTATAGGACATTTTTTAAGAACACATTGCTGAAAAAATTCACATTCCTATATCACATTTTTTACCCATAGTCAACCCCACTGACGGTACTAAATTTTTTCACAAAATATATTTTTTAATGAAAATACCCTAATTTTCATAATTTGCATTATGGGTATCAATCTATAAGAAATTTTATATGCGTTGTTTTGTAATTTTTTAAAGTATTTTAAAATCCTCCTTTACTCTAATTATCTATTATCTATTTTAAAGGTTATTTAGTAACTTTTTTCCTTCAATAGATTTACTCGATTCTTTAAGTACCCGCAAACTCTGTTCTCAACTATGAATTAATCAGCTGTTGAAAGGTAGTCCAGCTTAGGATAGTAACTTCACACAAGTTATGCTCAAACAACGAAATAAATTAAATGAAAGGAAATGAAAGTTGAAAAAATACTTAAACTTTCACAGAGTATTGTATTTCATGAAAATACTTCAATTTTCATGATTTTCAGTATTATTTCAGTATTATTCACCATATTTAAAATTTTGAAGTTTGCTTGGAAATTTTAGTATTTCCATAGAATAAGGTATTTTGTAAAAGTTTGAGTATTTTCATAACATAAGTTATTTTTTTTAATACGTAGGGGAGAGTGGGGAGACTTGATCCCCTTTTTTTGTATCGCACATAATTCTGTCAATTTCTCACAAAACTAGGAACTTTTTGCATGAATTGAAAGCTTAGACATTCAACTATGTTTGGCTGATAAGGGTATTTCATCAGATAAACTCTTCGAATTATGCCAAGCGTTTTAAAAAAATATTTTAAACCCGCATTTTCAAAATGTTGGGGGTAATTTGATCCCCCTTTCAACATTTTGAAGAAATCTTAAGCAAATTGTTTCTTATTCATCCAAACTTTTAATTTTCTATAAGTTACAGCAATTTCACATTAAACCTGCACGTTTGTGTTCAAAATATAACAAGTTTAGCATGCAAAATATTTAAAATCTTAAAATTTTCTTTTTTAGACCAAAATTGAGCTTTTTTACAAAAGCTGGTAATTTTTGTTTACAAAACTTTTGAAAAATGGTTCAAACTGCAATAAGTTATGTACAACTATACTAAAGGAAACTATGTACGAAAACCCAGCCCAATTATTTAATCTTGAGGCTGATTCGAGTGACTGTAAAAATGCAGGGATCAAGTCTCCCTAAACGCACTTTTTTAAACAATTGATTGTAAAAATAGTATGACGATAAATTTAACGTCAAATGCGTAAGGGTTTTGTAGTTGATATGTTTATCAAACAATTCAAGTATAAAAAATATTTTTTTGAATAATTTTTGAGTGTTTTCAATACTTATCAAAACAAAGAAAAAAGATCTCTTGGAAGTTTTTTGCAGCACTTTTTAGAAAAATGTGTGTAACTCAATCTAAACATTTTTTAATTTTTTTTCTTTGTTTTCTACAATGAGTTTTAGTCAATTTCGCACAACTTTCTAGAACAAAGCTAATTGTTTTACCCACATGCTGACGAGATACAGGCTTGGGATCAAGTGACCCCGGGGTTCAAGTCTCCCCACTCTCCCCTACTTGACAAAAACTCTAATAAAGTAAAAACACACAATTTTGCATCATTTATTCACAGTTGCAATTTTAGTATTTTCACGAAATGCCGTATTTTGTTAGTATTTTACAATAACAAATCTAAAAAAGTGAAAATGCATCCAAAATTCTGTATAGTTTGACACTTATATTGCAAATCATAAAAATCCAAGTACATTGACTTGGGCCACCATGAGCCACCTCGTATGGTACTTTACATGGGAGTTTTTTTTTCTGATTCATACATACAACATACATACATAAAAATCTATTTTTTCCGTGTCATTTTGAGCAAATTTTGTTCTACGAAAAACCTTACTTCTCTTGTTTTTGGTTTTTCTTGTTTCATTTCCAGTTTTTTTATTTGCATTTATCATGTTTAGCTTATGTTTATTTTTGCTAGTATTAGGTTTATTCTACCACCTCCTATCATCACCTTTTGCCTGATCAGTTTTTTCATGTTTTGACAGCCAATTTTTTTTTCCTTGTTTTTCCCATTTTCTGCTGAGTTGAACCACCCGCTGTCTGAATAACTCTATAATAAAGAATTTAAAAAAAAAACATACTTATTTTTTTCAAAACATATAGAAAATTGTTGGTGCCTTCCTCACATTCATTAAAAGAATACACTACACTGCCCATGTTCGCATAAATGTCCTATATGCAAAAACAGCAAGCTGAGAAAAACGCATTTGAAGTTTGTCCCATACATAAGGCTACGTGTTAAGTTTCCGCGAAAAAACTGGATTTTCTCCTGATTTCTAGAACAAAGTACTGGATGTTATAGGCTTTTCTGAAAGATCATTCGATTTTGAACAAAACTGCATCATTAACTCAAAAACGATGAAAATGCATATGGGACATTTATGCGATCAGGGGCAGAACACAGCCTTAAAAAAGTGTATAAATAGCACTTACTTGATCAAAATGTCTGAGATCTGGCATAACAAAAGTGAATTAAACACTAAAGTAATTATAACTTTTGACAGGGTTATCAGATTTTCATTCTTTTGGACTCTTTGGAAAGATCTCTTGATTACTAATCCAACGCATGGTAGATCCGGACAACGTTTTCTTCAAAATATGTGAGATCCGGCCTCTAAAAAGTGTAAAAATAACACTTAAGTAATTATAACTTTTGATAGGGTTGCCAGATCTTCAACGTTTTGGGCTCGTTAGAAAGGTCTATTAAATTTCTTACAAAAACCATCCTTTTTACAATCTTCCGAAGTTTAGCTAAAATCGTTTTTTTAGAATGACGGGGTTGGGATGTAGAGGGTTAAAATTCCCAGTGTTGTGTGGTAGTTGTGAGACAAGCTTTTTTGATCGTGGACTAGCTTTTTAAATTATTAAAATTTACGAAAAGCTAGAAAAATAGCAAAGATACTTGAACAGACGCGCCGAACTCAATGTGCAAAGAGACTTCATTAAATATATAGATTTAATTTTAATTGTATAACGGATAACGAACGAATCTCCAAGAAAAAATGTGTTTGATTTTGAGGGAGACGCATGGTCTTTTATAAATATGCACATACATTTATAAAATGCACGACCCTTATTTATTCCCATGTTTAAAATACAATCCAACAGTGACAAAAATATCCAAAAGCATTTTTACATACCCATCTCCTGCAAAGGTATTCTATTCCTAAGTATTATCACCACACTAACGATGGTCCTCGCAACTGTCGCGTGCGCTTGGATAAATAAATTCCCCCATGTGCTAGCATTAATGATGCACCACAAACCACAATATTTATTGCACCTCCTCCACCTCCTGGTTGGTGCTGTTCTAATCAGATAAGCTACCTCAACTACAAGTCTTTATTCTATCGTCCTTCATTGCAGGCACCACCAAGAACTGGATAGCGGTCGAGGGTGCGCTGTTCAGCAGCAACTACAACGATCCCAGCTCGTCGGCCTACAACTCCAAGCTGGCCACCAGCGCTCCGCGGGGACTCATCCAGGCCCCAACGACCACCACCTCCTTGGCCGGTTCGTCCGAAGCGGAAAAGAACGTGTTTGCCATCTACGTGTCGTACTACGTGAAGGTGAAGTTGGTGCTGAGCAGCATGGGCGGCGAGGTGTCGTTGAAGCTTCCGTTTGTGCTGGGGAATGTGGAGTTGAACGAGCCTAATGGGAACTGTACAACGTTGAGTGGGCTGAAGAAGTTGAAGGAGTTGAGCAGGAAAGCGAGTTCGGTGACTAGCAATGGGGGAGGGGGAAGCTTTGACCTTGGTCCGCGATCGCCGCTGACCAAGGAGATTAGCATGCGAGGATCGGACGACGAGTCGGAACAGGCGTCGCTCATCCAGCGGAACCAGCAGAACAAGTGGTCCTGCTCGTTGTCTTCGCCGATGCGAAAGCCGGAAACGCCTTCGCCAACGAAACCCTCGACGACGACGACGAAGGACTCGACGACCAACAACCGGCGCGAGCTGTTCAAGAACTCCAAGTTCAACGACAACCTCAACAGTACAATCGATGTGATAACCGAAGACTTCCAGACCCTCACGGCCAACATCAGCAGCCTGATCAAGTCTGACTCGAGCAAGTCGCTCCTGAACGAATCCGGCCAGCAGGAGATCAGCGTCGAGGCGCAGATCCACTGTCAGGCGCAGCAGACGACGCCCTCCACCACGATGGACGACGCGACGACCAGCAGCAGCCCGGCGCTGGTCCAGCAGAATTGATAATCAGAACACAGAACAAGTAGTCAAACCAAAGCCAAAGATAGTCGGGTGGAACCGACGACTTTACAAACTACCCGCAGAACGATGCGTATATCGAGTACTTTCTACCTTTTTACTAAACTCTGGTCAACCTGCTGGTTAGCGTTGAATGTTCATATACAAAAACTAAATAAAATAAACAAAGAAACGGTTTTATCCTGACTATACCAAACTTAAGCGTTTAGCGTTCGGACTGCAGCAAAAAAAACAAAAGAGACTCGATAGCCATTATTTAGGAAATAACAAACTGCACACACAATTTGTCACTACTATATTAGTAATACTAACGCAACTATTACATAAAAAAAAGTACATTTAATATACAGGAGCACCCTATTTGTGATGTTGACTTAAAACCCTGCAACTGAATGTGTCTATTTTGTACATGAAGATGATGACGATGACGAAGTGTAGAATCACCTATTAGCTGTTAAGTAGTCGTACGACGTAGATGAGTTGCCTAATACTCAAGAAAAAAAAACATTTGAATGAAACTTGGTGTACAACTTTCGTTGATAAATAGAGTTCACTTTTGCTGGATGAAGTGTGTTATGAAACGTTCTGTTGTAGTGTCAATGTAGAAAGGGTTTTGAAAGCACACACAAGCGAATCAAATTGCAATCAGTTAAATAAAATGCTTGGAAAATCGAACAATTACTGGGGCATTGATGACATGAGTTGGGGTAACAAACAAATCTTCGTAAAAGAAAACAGACATCTTTTCTTATGCCATTAATTTCTTTCCAATACTCTTAAAATAACCAACCTTTACTGGTTTTACACTGTATTTTTCATTTAAGTCGTCTTTTCAAACGATTCCCTGATTACGCAACCTTATTTGAAGTCTTAAACATTCAGTTTTACATATTTTTTGAAAAAAATTAACATGTGTTTCAAAATTTCTACTGCAATATTATCATGTCTGCAAAATTATCATGTCTGCAATATTATCAGTTCCAAGTTTTCTATAAATAAATACTCGTTTTACCAAGTTTTTAAACTTCTGATAAAATCTTCAACAGTTTTAGGTAAAGTAAATGAAAAAAACAACATTGCTGAAAATTCACTAACAAAATTATTTTTCACAACAACAAAATCAATACCATCACGGTTTGTAAAAGTAAGTTCTCAACGACTACAATAATCATGCCTGAAATCTCATGTCCCAAATATCACTTTTCTTCTTTCCGTCCTCTTGCTTTGCTCTTACTCTCAGCGCCGAAAATAGACGACATTCTCTTTTTCTCTCACCTCCCCACCTTCACAATCATCCAACAAATTCAATTTCTCCAGCGCAACTTAACGGAGCATAATGCGTTCTCTCATTGCGGTATTTTCCCGGATTGATAGATCTTGTAAGCAAATCCGGTAACTCTATGTTGTCGAATCTGTATACACTGAAATTTTTCCAAAATCGTCAAAAGAACGTGAGAGAACGAAAAACTCAGCAGTGATAACGCGTGATCGACAAAAAGAGGAGCAATGCTACAAAGAGAATGCTCTTGCTGGAAATGACGAGACAAAAGAAGAAGAAGTCGCTCTACTCACAAATATTTTTGAGTTCATGTCAATTGATTGATGTTTTCTTTCTATCGCTAATTGCCATCAAAACCAATTTTGAGGCATGATTCATAAGCATTCTTCAAAATGTGAAAAGTTTCGGATTTTTTTCTAATGAAAGTGCCAATAAATTTGAAGATATATTTGAATTCTGTTTTAATAACCATAACTTGTTACCGTCGTCAGGGGTAACATTGGGTCTGGGTCATACAAAAATGCTGAAATTTTTATGACCCAATCTCACCCCCAGACCCAATGTCACCCCTTATGGGTGTACTGAGAAACTATTTTTTCAATTCATAGTAGAAAACTGAAAAAAAGAATTTGAAAAAAAAAACTCATTTTTATTGAGAAAATCTCGACACTTTTATATTAGAGCAATTCTCTACGAAATCGGTATTTTTTTTAATTTTAATTTTTGTATTTTTTAATCCGTCTGAAACTTTTTTGGTGCCTTCGGTATGCCCAAAGAAGCCATTTTGCATCATTATTTTGTCCATATAATTTTCCTTACAAATTTGGCAGCTGTCCATACAAAAGTGATGCATGAAAATTCAAAAATCTGTATCTTTTAAAGGAATTTTTTGATCGATTTGGTATCTTGGTCAAAGTTGTAGGTATGGATAAGGACTACATTGAAAAAAATGATACACGGTAAAAAATGGTGATATTAAATTTCACTTTTTGGCACTAAAACTTAATATGCAAAAAAAACACTATTTTTATTTTTTTATTTTTTGATATGTTTAAGGGGACATCAAATGCCAACTTTTCAGAAATTTCCTGGTTGTACAAACAATCTTTGACCGAGTTATGAACATTTTAATCAAAACTAATTTTTTCACATGGGGTTCAATTAAAAATCTTTTTTTTTTACTTTGTATCATTTTTTTCAGTGTAGTCCTTATCCATACCTACAAATTTGCCGAAGACACCAAATCGATCAAAAAATTCCTTCAAAAGATACAGATTTTTGAATTTTCATGCATCATTTTTGTATGGACAGCTGCCAAATTTGTAAGGAAAATTATTTAGACAAACTAATGATGCAACATGGCTTCTTTGGGCATACCGAAGGCACCAAAAAAAGTTTCAGTCGGATTAAAAAATACAAAAAAAAATCGAATGACCGAAATCTGAGAGAATTGCACAGCTAGCGCAATTCATCCCATGTGTCCCGTTTCGCCCCAGATGACGGGAAATTCTTATTTGAGAAATATAGTTCATACAGCCGACTCTCTGGTTGTCAATATCCAAGGGACCATCGAGGAAGAGAATCATCAGTTTACAGAACGATGCAAAATGAAGACTCGATTGAAAATATTTTTTTCTTGATACCCAGCTATGGGAGGGAATCATGGCAACGCCCAGCAAACAAAAACAAACTAATGTCAAACACCCTTCAAAGCATCATTTCGCAAAGAAAAATGTATATGCAAGCCATGAGAAAGTGAAATTATTGATAACCGGAAGAGATTTTTAAAGCAAACAGAATCCAAGGGACCGTCGAGAAAGAGATCCTTCAAGCAAGAGAAAATATCGAGGAATGAAGACAATTGAAGTATGCAGATTGAAAGGACTGAAGAATTCATCGATAGATGGAGCAATATTGATATCGAGAAGATCGACAGCCAGAGAGTCGACTGTATTTTCAAATCTCTTAATTTAAAAAAAATATTTTAATTTTATTTAAAAAAAAATACTATTTACCTTAATCTTCTATCAGGATAACTCGTCAAATTTGAAAGCATATCTCGAGTTTTTTTTGATTAGGTCCTATAAACATATGAAAGACAATGGTTTATTGGTCCTTTTCAAAAAAAACTCTGGATATGTTAAAAGCTCAAAACATATAACAAACTAGTTTGTATCAAACTCACATAACTGATGTGCTTCTATACTAGCTGTGCGTACGAAACACTCGATGTGAACGAATCAAATCCAGACCTAACTCAAAAAAAGTGCAATGAACCTTTAACAAAACTTACTTTTGTAACACCGATGCCTCCAAACCAAAAATCTTAAAAGACAAACTGTGTAGCTAAAACCACGCTAGTAAATTAAGTTGAAAAAATTAGATAAGGTCTAAAAAGTTACAAAATTGTGTCAACTGAGAACTAGTTTTCGGCCTATAGCCCCAAAATTGGTGCAAGCTGCAAGCGAAAAAGCTTGAAAAGCTTTCAAATGGAGCCCACTTGTGGATGAGTGTGAGTGTGGTGAAAGCAAACCCTTTAGACCGTGTTTCCATGGCGAATTAGTATGAATTACTTGTTTATTATATAGTTAAAAATTGACAGTTGAAACTGTTGGACGGTTCCAATAAATCTGTGTTTTTAGACAAATGTCACAACGGTTGTTTTATTTTGAGAAGTTCCCAAACGAAATTGTTTTCAGTTTTTCACTCTAAACACAAACTCAAAACAAGTGACGACCAGCACGTGTCAGTGAAACAAAATAAAGCATAAAAAGTGAAAAAAAATTGTGGAAAGCGCGAACAAATAAACTCATAAAAAGCAAACTTTATGCGGAAATTTATTGTTACGAGTCGGCGTGCCCAGTAGCGTGGCTCACGGATATATGAAAAAGACATAAGTGTTCAATTTCGAACGCCTCGACCGGAATTTTGTAGCAATATGGCCCCAGAACATAACCTGAAATTTTGAGCGTATTTGGTTAAGGTTTAGTACTTCCACCATTGACCTGAAGTTAGTATGGAACTTCTAAAAAATCACTATGGGAAATTTTCACTTTTAACCTCTTCATAGAGAAAGTTTCCCAAAACCCAATCAAATTTTCCTATTCTCAGGTTTCTTATAGTTTTTGATCCGGGGAACAACTTTGTAGAACATCGCAAAGCGCTAGTAATTGATCCCGAAAAGATACAGGATGTTTTTTGGACTACGGAAACAAAATTCAACGTTCTCTAAAAATTTGCCTGTATCTTTCCGGGATTAATTCCTAGCGCTTTGCGATGTTCTACAAAGTTGTTCCCCGGATCAAAACCTATAAGAAACCACTAGTCTGAAAAAAATCATACGGAATAGGAAAACTTTCTCGAAGAAGAGTTAAAAAGTTGAAAATAAATAAATTAAATTTATTGAAATTTCTTTATAACTTCAGGTCAAGAGTGGAACAACTTAACATTAACAAAATGCGCTCAAAATTTCAGGCTAGCTTCTGCGGCTATAATGCTACAAAATTTCGGTCGAGGCGTTCGAAATTGAACACTTTTGTCTTTTTCATATATCCGTGAGCCACGCTAGTGCCCAGGGACGACTTTTCCGCGGCAAAAAGTCGTGCTTTCATCTGGTTTATTTTTAAACATCCTGATTGTGGAAGCTTGTTGCGTTCTCTGCTATCGGCGGGATCCGGGAAACCGGGAACAAATATCTATACATTTGTTTTAAGGTTTGATGTTTTCTATAGATATTACCACGGGCAGTGGGAAGAATTTTGCAATTGAACAATGAAGAACTCATAATTTGCTAGTGCGATAATGATTTTTTTCTTTAAACGCTAAAACTAAATTAAAAAAATGATAAACAAAATTTACATTTGCACACGTAATTTCCAAAAAGAAAAATCTTGGAAATTAAACAATCGTGCTTCTCTATCAAGGGACCATCCATAAATCACGTGGACACTTTCTTGGAAATCTCACAACATCCCTACACACTAGAGTGGTCCAAATCCGAGCTTTCTCGGGGCTACCCCCTGAAATCGCAAAATTGACCCTCACTGAGCAAAACTCCCATCAGCGCATCGAAATGTTTCGCTCATGATCTGTCCCTGCTGTACAGAGCACTCAAATATCAATCGCAAAACACTTGAAATTTCGGTGATTGGCCGTGGTGAGTAGCCTGTCCCATTTTGAGGTCATGCCGAGGAATTTCAGGTGCTCACTTCTTAAATGATAGATTATGATGTTAGGAACAATGTTTTCTTAGACAAGAAAAAATAATTAAATGCTTTCTCGCATCCCTATTCGATTTACCGAAAAAAGTCATTTTTTTAACAAATTTTCTAAAATCGCTTGGAATCAATACAAAAACTGTTTCAATCTGGTGTGTATTATGCTTAAACGATAGGTTTTTGTCCATAGATTAAGATGCACTATCAATATTAGACCACAATTTAAGTTTTTGGCTTTCCCAGAAGGAAAGACTCATGGCGCGGTGGTTAGCGGGTAAAAATTTCAAAAATGTGACTTTTTTCAGAAAATCGAATAGGGGGTGGGAGAAAGTATTTTATTATTTTTTCTTGTCTAAGAAAAAAAAATGTTCCTAACATCATAATCTATCACTTAAGAAGTGAGCACCTAAAATTCCTCGACATGACCTCAAAATGGGACAGGCTTCTCACCATACATAACCTTCAGACGCCTAGAAATGAGCAGAAACTTGCAACAGAGACCACAAAAGACCCGGGGGTCGTTAAAGTGAATTGCTTTGCTTTTTATACTTTCAAGTATTTATATAAGCCGATTTCTTTTCATCGCATTGCTAATAACTCATCAGGATCAACTCGGATCTTCTTACACCCTTCGACGATTTTCTCCATATAAACTTCAACGATAAAAAGCGTCCCTTAAGGAGGTTGAAGGTGTCTTTCAATTTTGAGGCAATGACTGTCAATGATGGTTCTGAATTCAGGGTCCAGTAATAGTAAATTTAAATGAAAATATAATCACTGTATGTAAAACGCTTCTACAAACAACACAAAGAAAAACATTTTTTGATTGAAACATTCTGAATCAATATTTGAATATTTTTCTAAAACAAACATGGCCGCCAAATGGTCGATCGGGAATGATGCCTTTCAGAGAACCTCAACCGATTTGGCTGAAAATTGGCACAGATACTTATTATAAATCTCTTGAGATTTTTCAAAATTTCCAATGAAGCACTTCCATTCGAGCAGTTTTTGCTTTTTTCTACAATTTATTCCTTATGGGAGAATTGTCATTTCTACCACTCGAATCGGGTGCTCCATTGCATTTTGGGTTTTCATGTAAAATTATCATTCAAACCCAAATCATGACCAAACATCGATTTTTCGATACTTTGGCTCAATTCTGAGGGAAGATTCAGATTCAGCGGCCAAAAATACATGGAAAAACTAGGGGTCGGACAACTCCGTCAATAGGCTAACAATAGTTGGTTAACATATTTATATTTCGTCAATATATTAACGCGACCTTACCTTGTATTATGGAACCTTGATCCAAGAACGTTGTCAGGTTCAAATGTCAAAATAAACGTAAACACAACACAAGCACCAGACACAGGGAGTGATTTATTTACTTCCATCCTTAAGAATTCTTCCACCTGAATCTACGGAAATTTTTACCATCCGCGGTGCTCGAGAACAACCTGGAATGTTCCAGCGGTGCTGATTTGCCGTAAAATGCAAACTCTTGCGTAGGATTTTGATGCCCTGGAGCCGGGAGATCATGGAGGTTCATCACTAGAAGAACCACAAAGTCTACGTCACGAATCTGCACCTCTGTAACGAACATTATCCAACTGGACGGTGCCATCAAGTTCTACCGCGGTGGCAACATCAACCACTCAATCTTCCGGAAAGACTTCTCGCTCGCGACCAGTCGGATTCGTTGGCCAAGCTGAAGAATGGCCTCGAGCGGGACTTGCATGGGCTGGAGATTATCAAGAAGTAGACGAAGGCCGCCGCCGTGGCCGTCGAGGGTTTGAGTTGGGCTACAAGAAGACGAAATCTCTTTGGTTATTGCCTGCCCAAACCAGGACCCGCTGGAGGCCACCACTATTCGGAACCGACATGGTGGCCCAACTTCGCCGATGCCATCTGGGACGTGGGCAACTTGAAAGATGTCTCCGAGCGGTTCATGTTTTGGAGCGTGGAAACGCAATCATTTGGTTTAAATTGTTATTGTACTATAAGAGTCGGCATGAAATCCAGAAATAGTGTTCTTTTTGGAAGTAAAAATTTAATAAAATGATTGCGGTGATTTTGAGGATAATTCGGATTTTTACTTTGCACGGAACTGGGAGACATAACATCCTGCTCCTGCTATGGACCTTCCTCCTGCTGTGGACGTTCTCTTACGTGACCCTGTGCGGACCGTTCTGCAGTCCGTGCGAAAAGGAAACGAGCCGCGATCCGCTAAGCAAGTCAGCTGCGCGTGTTCCGGCACGCCAAGTTCGCACAGACGCGGAAGAGGAGAAAGTTGAGCTTGAGTGGTTATGGTTAAGGACACCGGACCGGAGATCCAACCGAGGAACCCGTTAAAATCCTGCCTCCTCCTTTGCAAGCTGTACCGGAGGTGCTCTTTTTGCTTGCTGCTCTGAAACTTTCTCCCGTTTTAACTTAGTTTAACTCGGTCTTAAGAGCAGATGCGGTACGAGCTCTCTCTTCCGCTGGCCGGATTTGACTCAATTTTGGAATAAATTAATAAATTCTAAATAAATTCTAAATAAATTTAGAATGTTGCCACAGATTTCTCGAAAACGGCAAAAAATTTCTGTTGTCAAAATGCGGTTGTTATTGTTATCTGTCATCTGTCAAACCAAGGTGTCCAAATGCAGGTCGAAACGTTTTTCGTTAATATATTGACCAATAGATCAATAACAACGTCAATATATTGACGAATAGTTAAAATTTTTACTTTGTCCAACCCCTAGTGGAAAAACATATATTTGGAAAATTTTCGAATTTGGTTAGGGTGGTCCCATATGGTTTTCCCTTGAAAATTAGACTTTTTCAAATGAAGATATTTCAAGTTTAAAGAAAAACACCCCTGAGATTATTTCAGCGTTTGTAGTGCTAGATCTCCTCTTTCAAATGCAACCTGGTGCTTAAAATTTGGCTTGCGCCTTTTCGAGATATTTGAGTTTTAAATTTGCATCCTTTTTACCTTAAAATAGCTGTAACTTTTTAGTCCAAATTGACATGTCAACAAATAAAAATGCTCAGATGCTTTCTATAAATTTGGTCATAGAAGGCGTAGATTACGAGATAAAATTTTGGTGTCTTCGACAAAGTTGCTTGAATTAGCAAGCCCAACAACTTTCTAGAAGACGAAAAAATTTCCAAAAATATTCCTGTAAAGTTAGGTTTTCAAAACCACCCTAATCGTGAACCACCCTAATTTTCAACCAAACCAAAAGTTGCCCCTTTCTATTTGCAACAACTCTTCTCAAGACACCAAGCTCCAAAACATCACCATTTTTCGGAAAATCAATTTTCCCCTTTATTTTGCGATCTGGACCACTGTGCATTGTTCTTGTCATTGTGTTGCACTTCCAACTTCTCGACACCACAATGTGAAGGAAAAGTACGCGGTAAATAAATAGTCATAACAGTTCTGGAGCAACATTTGAAAAGGGCGCATAAGCATTTTGACAGCTGCAACTATTTTGCAATTTCCCAGGCAATTGACAACTATTTTACAAAACGCATAGTGTTAAATGGTAACTGGGAAGGTCAGCTATTCTTTCCCATTACGAGTTTTGAGAAAAAAATACCTGAAGCTTGAGAAATATCAAAACAGTTCAAACTGTCAAAATGCTTATCCGCCCTTTTCTCGTGTTGCTCCAGAGTTCATAACCGTCAATAATTGAATTTATTTATATTTATTTATTATTCAAAACTCTAAAAACGCCTGCATGACTACATTCAAGGCAAACAAGCCGACCGTAATAAATGTTTAGAGTGCTCGACACTAGGAACCGCCACCGCGGAGCGAGTGCCCATTTAGGAAGCCTCTACTGTATTTTATTTTATTTTTGCGGCTTGGGAGCATTCAAGTATTACGTAACACAGCATTTTGGGAGGGGGGTTGCAATTTTATTACGCTTCATGTTTTGTATGAAAAGTGGCTCAGACGGTTTCCAAAAATGTAAAATTTTCATAACGTAATTAAAACCCGCCCCCTGATTTGTTTACAGCGGATCGCTGTCAAAATTCCTTGCGCCAAGGTCGCGCAAGCCAAACACAAGCGTTTGTTTACAGTTTTCCTCTGCAAATCCCAAGCGGCATTCCTCCCTCTCTCGCGCTACAAGTTTTTTTTTTCGGCAATTTTCGCGACGTCCGCGCACGTAAAGATTTTGTTTTTCTTTTTCTGCGTTTCTCCAAAGTTAATTACCCGCGAGCCGAGTGACCCCCTCCCGCTAGCGAAGAAATCCTTGAAATTTCGCCAGAATGAAATCATCAACCGTGGCAGCAACAGCGTAGGAAAGCCGGGTCCGGGAGTGAAGTTCGTTTGTTCGGGGGGTGAGTTTGAGTTGTTTGGACGATGATGAACGGCGGCGGGAATCCGGCGGTGACGCTGTTCAGCGATCCGGGCCAGGTCCAGGTGGCCAACACGAGTGGGCTGCAGCGCGCCGAAGAGGAGGAAGCGCTGGAGGACCAGAAGCGACGCCAGCAGGAACTGGCCGATGAGGTGTACCACGCGTTCGACGACCTCATCGAGGACGACCACGGCAACGAGGACACGCTCAACTCGCTCAGCTACGCGTCCAATTACTCGGACCAGCAGCAGCATCAGCACCCGCCTCCGCCGCCGGGTGTTCCGTCCTACTCGCCGTCCACGGGTCACAGGTGAGTTTGCTCTTTCCTAATGATGGATGATAAAATACCAACCGAGCGATATAGATATTTAGATGGAAGACGTTTTTTTTTTCCTAGCAGGAAAAGCCAAACACAAAATCTAATTTTAGCCACGCCGCCGCGGCACGGCACGGTTCAACATAATGCCGGCCTTCACAGGCCATTAGTTTTGAGAGATCGTCAAACGATTTTCCACACTGCCGGCTGGTGCTAGGAGTTATGACCGATGGCTTGGATTGGCCGGATTTGGCTCAGACAGCGGGTTTATGGTTCTAAGAACCATCCTCTTCTTGAGGGAGTGAGAAGTGATTCATCGTGTTTCGCATATTATGCGAAAGCGATGATTTTGCGTGGCTACAACAAATATTAATCAAAATTATGAGTTTGGTGCGGGGAGGTTTGAGAACAGGTTTTTTATTGAGTTGGTTAGATTTATTTAGAATTTTATCATGGAACGAGAAATTTGTTGAATTTCCAATTTTGATTTATTCTTGATACCTTGCACTATCAAAAATTGTGGAGGAAGTCACTTTTTATTTCACGAAATTGGGCATAACTCCACTTATATTGAATCAAAATATCATGGTATAATATGGCAGAGTATTGAAAAAATAATGTTTATAATGAGGAACCTTGGATAATAAATAGCTTTATAATGGAATACTCAAAATTTTTATGTGTTTTAGGCTCAAATTTGTATCCGTGCAATCTGTTGCTGTATTTTCAGGACAAATTTTACATAGAAAACATTTTTAGAGTTTTATTTCAAAAGATCCTATAAACATACAGTATGTAAAAAAAGTATTTACACCCCTTGGGGACTATGCACATTTTGTGATGAAACATGTAAACAATTTAATGTTGACATAAACCTAGTACTACGTTTTGTTCAGAAACTCATGCCGAACATTTTGATGCAAAAAGCTCATGAAAAGATGTTTTCTATAAAAAGTTATATAACAAATACTATTACAAAAATAAAAAAGGTGCAAAAAAAGTTTGTACACCTTTCGAAAAATTAACATAAATAATGTTATTTGTTGACAAATCACCATAAATCCAGTCTCCCAACTCCAAATAGGCATCCTTGACTGATTAAAAAAATAATTTGGATTGAATATAAAGTTTACTAATTACTTAGTATAAAAGTTTATATAACTCTGGAAATTCTAAATAAAACTTATCTAAACTTAATTTTGCAAACTTTCAATTTAACTAAATGTCAATATATTACCATAGAATTGCTAAATAAACATTCTGGAGTGGGTATAACACCGTTTTGGGGGTCTTTGTATCGCTAGAATAGATTTTTCGTTGGAATTTCGTACCAACCCGGAATTACGTCGTCGGAAAATCCACCGGCATTCGAACCGGTCCACAATTAACAAGTCAACCTATGTGGCATCGGAAAGGGCATAAAATTTCCGATCTTTTGATACCCAGACATCTAGGTTTTCTATAAAACCCACACACAAAGAAAAATTACTCTAAATTTAAAAAGATCGTTCGTTGGATTAAAAGTTCGCGTTGGTGAATATTCGTAGAAAGTTCAAACTTTTCAATTTAAAAGTTGGGAAGTTTTTGATACTACTATGCATTTATGGAACAAAATCGTTGTATTGGTAAAAGTATTTTACTTTTAATTGGAAAAGAAACCTTTTATGGCAAGAATACACAACATTTAGCACTACAGGGATAATTTCAGGAAAATGTACTTGGTTTTTTACATTTATTTAAAAAAAATTAAACTGTATGTTAAAAAAATTATTGTATTTAACGCTTCTCCACTAGCTTCTGCTCAAGGTAGGCCAATATCCGAGTCCAAGCTGTACCGATTCATACGGTACGCCACCGGTCACTTCCGAATACCCCAGGACGGTTCCGGATGAAGGTTTCGACGCGCGACAGCAGTGTAACACGATGGTCACGTTTCCGGCCTCAATCAGGATAGTCTTGGAGGAGCTGGCCGTTGATTCGGGAAGGGTGGTCGACGTTTTCCGGCTGGAAAGTAAAGTGCCTGAACGGGGAGTTCCCGATCCTTGAAGCGCATCCGGAACATGGAGTTGATGAGGCCCTCGGAACGGAATTCAATTTTGAGCACGTAATCCTACTTCGGGAATGACACAGATTTTTTTTTGGCTCACTGTCCAGGTTCATTCGGCTGAAGCTGCGCCGTCGCGAGGTGAGTGTTTGTGGGCGGGAAGTTGCTAAAAGAGATGGAAAGTAAGTGAAGTTGGCTAGCCACTGCACACATTCTCAATACTCACCGGTGTTGTAAACCGCCGACTCCGAGTGCATCATCCGCGCTGACCACCTTCGATTATGCTGCATCTCGTCGTCCTCCTCTTCGTCGGATCCTTCTCCTCACCGTGAAAGTAAACTTTCTCGTACTTGTCCAAAAACCGGAAGTTAATCTTCTTCAACGCAATCTCGTTGTTCACGCAACACTTCGGCAACGCCATCTCCTCGATGATCTCGCCCCAGTCCTCGCGGGAATTGACCTTCAATCACCAATCCCGGGCCACCACCACCGAATACAACCGGTGCGAATCCACATTCCTACCTCTCATCCTACAAAAACAAACAAAATCAATCACTAACCCCCCAAAACACCCAAGCTTCCTTCTTACGCATTCCGGCCGTGGAACAGCTGCAGTTCCTGCAGGATGCTGGCCTTGTCCTTTTCGAGCACTCGACCTCGTCCCGCTCCTGCACCATCCTCCTTCGAAGGCGTTCCGCTGCTGCTGTTTGGCTCACGAAGGTTTCCGCGTCCGAGTCCTGGCTGCTACCGCGGTCGGCTTTGCTTTGCGTCCTAGACATACCAGCACCACCGGACCCACCAAAGTGTTTGTTTACATTTGCGACTTAGGCGTACACGGTTACACGAGAACGTCGAAATGAAAGAAATTTTACAGTCAAATTAAAAGGAAAAACTTTTAAATCAGTGAGCAATGAGATTTTCAAAAACTGTAGCAGTAAAAGTTTTCATTTTCAAAACAAGAAAAAAACTTTTAATGTAGCAAATTTTAACAACTTTTTAATTCGAAAGTAAGTTACTTTTGCCATTACCGTAATATTTTTTTGTGTGCACGTTTTTAAATACCTAGGCAAAAACGTTGTTATGGTTTCGTTTGAGCAATCTGCCAAAAATGTATGGAATTTCGTAATTTTTGTTCTCGTGGATCAAACTTACTTTTTGCCCAGGTATTTAAAAACGTGGGTTTTATAGAAAACCTAGATGTATGGGTATCAAAAGATCGGAAATTTTATGCCCTTTCCGATGCCACATAGGTTAACTTGTGAATTGTGGACCGGTTCGGATGCCGGCGGATTTTTCGACGACGTAATTCCGGGTTGGTACGAAATTCCAACGAAAAATCTATTCTAGCGATACAAAGACCCCCAAAACGGTGTTATACCCACTCCAAAATGTTTATTTAGCAATTCTATGGTAATATATTGACATTTAGTTAAATTGAAAGTTTGCAAAATTAAGTTTAGATAAGTTTTATATAGAATTTCCAGAGTTATATAAACTTTTATACTAAGTAATTAGTAAACTTTATATTCAATCCAAATTATTTTTTTAATCAGTCAAGGATGCCTATTTGGAGTTGGGAGACTGGATTTATGGTGATTTGTCAACAAATAACTTTTTTTATGTTAATTTTTCGAAAGGTGTACAAACTTTTTTTGCACCTTTTTTATTTTTGTAATAGTATTTGTTATGAAACTTTTTATAGAAAACATCTTTTCATGAGCTTTTTGCAGCAAAATGTTCGGCATGAGTTTCTGAACAAAACGTAGTACTAGGTTTATGTCAACATTAAATTGTTTACATGTTTCATCACAAAATGTGCATAGTGCCCAAGGGGTGTAAATACTTTTTTTACATACTGTATGAAACACAATAGCTTATGAGACCTTTCAAAAAAAAACTCTGGATTTTTTCGTGATTCGATTATCCGAAGTTTTGATGGACTGTATTTGTCAAAAAGTCGGGAATCCCAAGCAAACTTGCTTGAAAATTATTTTCTTTTTTTAAATAATTTTGTAATATCTTGTAAAATCTTCAAATTGCAGGCCAAGGGTGCATGATACTGATGATACTCGTCGGTTGACACCCAGGCGAGTACCATCCCGGAAGGAGCCCAACTACATCCGTAGTGCTATTTGGACAAAACAGCATGGCTCTGGTTCCTTGCAAGTGTCCTATTTTCTTACCTCCACGTTGGCTTGGTTTAGTCATCATGATGACAAGGTGTAACCTAGCTGGTGGCCTGTGGAAACGACTCGTAAACCTTTGACCAGCGAGGGTCAGAGTAGAGACGGCTAGAAGAAAGGGGCGCGTCAATGTGGGAAAGGGAAGTAATTTGTGATTGTAGACGGTATTGTTTTGATTCGCAGTATGTTGAGTCAACTGCTGTGGATGTACCTGAGCATCGCAGAACGGGGTTTCTCTTCTTTCCATTTCAGCTAACAGCTATCTTCTGTTTATTTTGTTTCACTGATTTTCTAAAACGGCTCCATTTGATTTCGATTTTACTTATTTGATTCTCTTATTTCTCAACGCTTTTCCACTCTATTTTACCAATTGATGCTGCTGTAACAAACTGTCTGCTTTCCCTTAAGCGATGTCAATTTTGTTTATCATGTGCCTTTTCTTTATTTATCTATTTGAATAATTTCTCATCTTCCCTGTAAATTGCCCTCAATACAATCTAAGCTTGTTTGTTACCTCTACTTATTAACTATTGTTAATTTCTTTATCTACTTCATAAATTACTATCTTTCTTTTACTATTGATTCCTTACATAGTATATTTCCTTCACTGCCCATTGTTTTGAAACTTCACCTTTTTCTTAAGCAAGTGAGGTTCGAGCCCTTACTCAATTTATGGAATAATTAAAGGATTAACACAAATATTACTATTGTACTTTTGAAAAACTTTTCTAAAATACTTAGGACCAAAATATTGTAACAAAACACCGCGACAAAAGAAATAGCAACAGATAAACACGACTCAACAATAGGGAAGATTTCAGGAGAAAACAATACACAGTGAATAACAATTAGTTTTTGAATTCAAACTAAAAATATAACAGTTTTTGCTTAAATGAAAGTTGATAGGCACACTATAAATAGTTAGGCGCTTATACTTACATCAAACCCTACGTAATGTACCACCCCCGGCCGAGTTAAAATGCGTAACCGGAAAAGAATGTGTGCATGCCTGGCACGAACACTCAAAGCGTGTTCTAGCGTGCTGCTCGTACTGACTCAGAGCAAGGGTGAGATGTAGGTGTAAGGGCAGTGCGTGTTCGTCGGGAACCTGGTGCATAAGATCGGTCAAGGCCCGTTCTTACACTGAAAATTGCGAATTGCGAAGCTTGTAAAATCTTCAAATTAAATTCACTATTTTTTTTTAAGTAACTTACTTTAAATTAAAGGTTCCTTCATTATTTCAATCTATTTGAGAATAAAAAGGCTATTTATGTTATTGAAAATCTTTATAAATATTGAATGCATTTGATACAGATTTTCATGATATTTTTATATGAATCAAAAGATTTTAATTATTTTAATTCTTTTTCAAACAAAAGGTAACGTCTTAATTCAAACAAAAACAAAGTGAATGAAAAACTAATATAAAATCATTGAATATTTGAGAAAAAAACATTACAACTTGAGTTGGGCAGTGGTATTTTTTGTGTGGTAAATATTTTAATTGTTTAACTAAATTCATTAAGTCATATAAAATATTTATTTATCGAATAACATCCAATCAATGTTCGTTCTGAATGAAAAAAATGGAAAATAAAACTTTTTTACGTTTTGAAAACATGAAAAACTATTGAAGTTGCAATAAAATAAATCCAAGAAATTTTAATTTAAGTTATTGCAAATATGTTGAAAGAGTTTATCTCGTCAAAAATCTATCTCTATATATATAAAAAATTTCGACGGTTTTGTTCGAACGCGAATCAATTCAACATGGAAAGTCGGATCGAGGTTCTCTTTGTTGCGTTGGGTTCGTGTAAGCCCATGGAAGGTTCTTACGCCAAAATATTACAACTTTGGCCACTCTGGAACCGGAAAATCCGCAGAATGTATGGGAAAAGTTACGTAAAATCAAATTTTGATCACAGGAGGCTGAATAAGCAAAAAAGTTAAATACGTCAGGAAACCTAAAAAGGGCAGAACGAAGTTTGTCGGGTAAGGCTTGTTTCACATAAAATAGGTGGTAAAACATGGAATCTGATCAAAATGAATTTTTCATTGAAAACAAATTAAACAGTAAAAACTGAAAACTAGATATATTAACATTGTTTCAAAAATGCAATGTCAATGTTTACAAAATTAATAAGGGATTTCGGTAAACACATTTTTTAAATCGAATTCCCAGATTCTGTAGAAGAAAAATAACAGCAGTCTTAAGCGTTCTTTGATTTAAATTTTAAAAAAAATAAGAATACAATTTTAAATTCAGTTATCTTTGACTTTTGCCATTTCCAGTTGAAATGAAGTTCAAAAAAATATACGTTTGCAAATTTTAAAAGTGAACATTAAAATTATAATTATTGTAATCTTTTCGGTTATTTTTCAATCGTTCAATCAATTCAATCGTCATCGTTCTTTTTTTTTTTTTTCAAGAACTATAAAGGACGTATTAGACTATCACAAACAAACCCGTCATGCTATAAATTGTTAGAAAAATATTTGAATGACCTTTCCAACGCTATCAAAAGATTGAAGATCTGACAACCCCATCAAAAGTTATGAGCACTTAAGTGTTATTTAGACACTTTTTTGAGGCCGAATCTCAAATATTTTGATAAAAATAAGTGTTATTTATACACTTTTTGGAGGCTGTGTAGTGTATTAGTCAATAGCTTCTAGGATCTATTGAGAAAAAAAAAACTCTAGTTCTTTCATTTTTGAAGTATTTTTTAAGTTGTTTTTAAGGTTTTGTTTTTACAAAATTGTGGATAGTTTGTTAAACTAATTTAGATTAGATCATATGGTTGATATTGATTTTTGTATAACACATTTTTTGTTTTGAATCATTCTTCAGATAAAAAATGCCTTTTGTTTGAGTTTTTTGAAAAGTCGGAAATTTGAAAATAGGAATTGAGTGGTCACCCTGGAATCTTCTACATATCGAGGTTTTTAAGCGAAGATGGCGTTCGAATGGTGAACGCCCGAAATGTCAAAATCGCGCAGTAGCACCAACATAAGAAAAAAAAATGTGGCTGTCATGCCATGGCACACTTTTTTCGTAATGTTGGTACCAATGCGTGATTTTGACATTTCGGACGTTCACCATTCGAACGCCATTTTCGCTTAAAAACCTCGATATAAAAAATTTCGACGGTTTTGTTCGAACGCGAATCAATTCAACACGGAACGTCGGATCGAGGTGCTCTTTGTTGCGTTGGGTTCGTATAAGTCGAAGGAAGGTTCTTACGCCAAAAAGTTACAACTTTGGCCACTTTGGAACCGATTCCGGAAAATTTGCAGATTGTATGGGAAATGTTACGTAAAATCAAATTTAGATCACAGGAGGCTGAAAAAGCAAAAAAGTTAAATACCGTAAACCGGGGTGACTTTGATAGGATTTCAATTTGTTTTTGGAATATTTTCCCACAGGTAAGGTTTTTCTCAAGATTATTATTTTTAAAACATGTACTGGGGTAGACTACACAAAGTCCATGCACTATTTCGGAAAAAAAGTTTTTTAAATAATGTTTAGAAAAATAGTTACGTCAAAAATTCTTAGTTTGAATTCCGGGGTGACTTTGATAGTCATAGTTTTTCTTGTTAAAATCATATTTAAGATGTTCAAACTTCATTTGTACGTTGAATGTACCATCGCTAAAGTAGCTGATATAGTATTTAAGAAAAAAAATCAATGTTTATATTTGGTTAACTAAGTGTATAAGCTTTTAAGCAAAATACATATAAATTTGAGATAAAATTGTTAAAAGTCGGAATTTTGCCTGAAATTTGTTAAAACTAGTTATGTTTATAAAATTATCGATTTATATTGCATTTTATACTGAATTCGAAGCACGAATCACAAGTTTTCACATTTTACATGAAATTTGTACAACTGAAATTGCCTATAAATTTAGAGAGTTTTTATAATTGTGTTTCAAAAACACATATTATTTATTTTTACAAACTTTTTTAACCTTCTCTTAGTGGAAAATTGTGCAAAGAATCCGAAAATTCATTCCGTTTTCCGATTAAAAATCATACACATTGAGAAAATCATGACACTTTGAGAAGTTTAAAATAATGACTTTCATCAACATTTTCTTAACTGTAGTAAACTAACTTTTTAAACTTGTCAAAATTTTATGAAAAGTTCTTCTTGAGGTACTTTGAACACTTCTCTACCACGATGAGTATGTTTCTAAACCATTCCTTACGTTTTTTAATTGTACTCTTCATTTTGCGAAAAAATCGCAAACCTATCAAAGTCACCCCGGCTATCAAAGTCACCCCGTTTTACGGTACGTCATGAAACCTAAAAAGGGCAGAACGAAGTTTGTCGGGTAAGGCTTGTTATTTATAAAAATTCGATGGATATGTACTAGGGTGGTCCAAATCCGGGCTTACACGGGGCTACCCCCTGAAATCAAAGATTGACCCATCACAAGGCTAAATTCAAAATTCGAACTACGAGCACTGTCGCGCCTCTTCAATAAGCTGCTCCATGTTGAAGATGTAGTCCCGGGCAATGTCGTCGATACTCTTGAACGCATCCCGACGCAAGGTGTTCATAAATGTCTGGAAAAAATCCCGCTGATTGTCCAGCGCGATAATCACAAAGTCCAGAAAGGTGACGGTGTCCAGGTACACGGCAGCCAGGTCGGCCAAAATGTCCTGCAGATCCGTCACCGCATTCCTGTGGGCGAGCTGGTCCAAAACGACTATCTGGAAGGTGGTCGAGATAAACTGGAACATGTCGATGTTTGGCCGAACCAGGATTAGCGTGAAAATCGACAGCGATCCGTAGGTTCGCTCGGCCACCACGCTCAGATCGCGGGTAGCTTGCGAAGTGCGGCGGATCGCTTCGTCGTTCGCTGCCACAATACACGGATTCTGCGGGTCTCCGATCGTGTCCAGAGCGTGCTCCAAGATGGCGTCCTCGGCGTGTTGTTTCATGTGCTGGATGTCGGAGACCACGAAGCCGTTCCGGGAGATGAGCTGTGCGTTGAGGTTCTTCACCGCAAGGGAATATTTCATCCGGTAGAGGCGAAGCGTGTAGTCGATTTCACGGTGACGCTGGTTGAACAGCCGATTTAGTTCGGCTAGTTCGGAGGTATCCTCGCTAATAGGTTCGGAGTGAATGGAATGGACCAACTGAAAAGTGCACGAATCTTTTATAACGCTCAAAGCAAGTTAATATCTTCCAACAAACCTGAAGGAAAACAATCAGGGCCAAAATCTTCAGCTTGACCATCATTATTTAGTTTAGTATAGATTCACGTCCGAGGATGCGTCCACTTGAAACTTGTTCCGGTGCAGATTTGTTCTCACCAGTTGACCACTTAGCTCTAACAGTCGATGAGTTTTTAATTGGACCCTTTTGCCGACCCAATCTTTATGACCAAATTGACTTTTCGAAATGTCTATTTAGTCGGCGATATCATTTATTGGCGCCAAACCGTAATAAGTTTGTTCAGTACATCATTTAACAATCACACCATTTTGTTTCGCTGAAATTCAGTAAATTTTTACTGAATTTTCATCTAAATACAAAAATTTTAGTAAACGATTCAGTAATTTAGATTTTACTGAATCTCAGTTAACTGAAATTTGTCACTTTGACAGATAGTTTACTGAAATTTCAGTAAACTGGTTGTCAAAACAATTGAAATTTCAGCAAAAGAAACGCCAAATTATTTTGCTGAAAATTCAGGAGTTTTCTCGTGTCAGTTTGACAGATCATTTACTGAAGGTTCAGCAATCGTTGCTGGTATTTCAGTTATCAACATTAGATTTAGCTTTATTTCATCAATCCTCCAAAGTAAATCTTTCCCTGTTCCTGAGGGGAATACCCGTGAAGAGTATCGGGGCCGGCATTTACAAAGCGGATTCAGTGACAGTTATTAATCAACTTAATGTAAACATGTTAAGGTTAATGTCAACATTCCATAGGTTGTCTTCCTAAGGTGTCTTGATAAGGTCCAGTTTGTGACGATACACTACCTACCCTTTACTACATGCAGAAAAATAAGGCATATTTGAATCAACAAAACGTTTTGTTGATTTGAAAATCAAGATTTTTGTTGAATCAACGCTAAACGTCAAAGCAACTTTTTCAAAACAACAAAAGATTTTTGTGGAATTGAGAAAATCAAGGTTTGTTTCAACGCTAAATCGGCGTTAATTATATTCAACAAAAATTTTGTTGAATCAAACCTCGTACAGGCTGATTCTACAAAATATTTTTCTGCGTGTAAGCAATCGAATCCAGAAGGGAAAAGATCACCAGTTGTATTGGTTCGAGCCGGGATTAGAACCCCGATCTACAGCTTACGAGGCGGAAGCGTTACCACTGGGCTACGTGGCTCGGTCATCAAAAACAATCCTCCAAACCTAAAAAACAGGTGGTTGGCATCGAGGCATTTGTTATTCACATTTTTCTTACGTTTGTTTCTAAAGATCACAACACAAATTAAAAAAAAAACACAACACACTTGAAAGATGATTTTCTCTCGGCAGCATTCAAACAATAAGTCATAAGTGACATTTCAGTTTGACAGCTATGCAGTTACTAATTTTTCTGCAGTTCATTGCCGAATTTCAGCAAAAGTGATGATAACTGAATCGCAATTTCCAACATATTTAAATATTGACATATTTATTTTTTCCGTAAATAAAAGTTTTTGCGTATTTTTTGAATTTCATAACAATTCCAAACATTTTTAAACGAACCCAAACATAGTAAATATGATTATCAAAGTAGAAAAATGCATTTTAGATTGTTTTCATTTAAGATTTTTTTTTTTTTTTTTTTTTAATTTATATTTATTTTGATTTTCTCTTCCATGTACATTCATTCAGTTAAAATATTATTGAGTGTCCAATCACAATCGATGACTTTTCACCTCAATTTTAAATACTAGCAACTTTCATTTATTCATGAAATATTGTAGCTTTCGCTATTCAGTGATTTCAAATGTAGGAGGTCCTACATGTACAAAAGGGAAAAGGGATACCTTAAAACTAACTTATAAACTATATAAAGAGCGGATCAATGCAGCTGAAGACTGCAATGATTTTTGTCGAAATGCATCAATTATCTTATTGGACATAACATCCAAAGTGTCAACTTCGGCTAATTGATGAAGTTCACTGGTGCTGAACCAGGGAGGAAGTTTCAGAATCATTTTCAGAATTTTGTTCTGAATCCTCTGAAGTTTTTTCTTCCTGGTTAAGCAACAGCTTGTCCAGATCGGCACAGCATAAAGCATGGCAGGTCTGAAAATTTGTTTATAAATTAACAGTTTATTCTTGAGACAAAGTCTAGAATTCCTGTTTATAAGTGGATACAAACATTTAATATATTTGTTACATTTAACCTGGATACTTTCAATGTGATCCTTGTAAGTAAGGTTTTTGTCAAAAGCAAGTCCAAGATATTTCACTTGATCCTCCCACTTTAAATTTACCTCATTCATCTTTATAATGTGATGACTTTTTGGTTTAAGAAAATCAGCCCTTGGTTTGTGAGGGAAAATAATAAGTTGAGTTTTTGCAGCATTTGGAGTAATTTTCCATTCTTTCAAATAAGAATTGA
Source organism: Culex pipiens pallens (assembly GCF_016801865.2). Taxonomy (NCBI): domain Eukaryota; kingdom Metazoa; phylum Arthropoda; class Insecta; order Diptera; family Culicidae; genus Culex; species Culex pipiens. The sequence goes on from NC_068939.1 coordinate 124,168,632, forward strand.
AAATATCCAAGCTTTTTTGTAATCTTCTTGTGATGACACGAAGGCTTCTACCTTTGGCGGAGATGCTTGTATCATCAGCAAAAAGTGATTTCTGACATCCTGGGGGCAAATCAGGCAAGTCAGAAGTAAAAATATTGTATAAAATTGGACCCAAAATGCTTCCTTGAGGGACGCCAGCACGTACAGGTAGTTGATCAGATTTGCTGTTCTGATAACATACCTGCAGAGTACGATCCGTCAAATAATTTTGGATAATTTTCACGATATAAATCGGAAAATTAAACCTTTTTAATTTCGCAATCAAACCTTTATGCCAAACACTGTCAAATGCTTTTTCTATGTCTAGAAGAGCAGCGCCAGTAGAATAGCCCTCAGATTTGTTGCTTCGAATTAGATTTGAAACTCTCAACAGCTGATGAGTAGTTGAATGCCCAAGGCGAAATCCAAACTGCTCATCAGCGAATATTGAATTTTCATTAATGTGCGTCATCATTCTATTAAGAATTATTCTTTCGAATAATTTACTAATAGATGAAAGCAAACTAATGGGCCGATAGCTTGAGGCTTCAGCAGGATTTTTATCCGGTTTTAAAATCGGAACTACTTTGGCATTTTTCCAACTACTGGGAAAATATGCCAAATCAAAACATTTGTTGCAAATTTTGACCAAGCTACTTAAAGTTGCTTCAGGTAGTTTTTTAATTAAAATGTAAAAAATGCCATCCTCACCAGGGGCTTTCATATTTTTAAATTTTTTGATAATAGATTTTATTTCATTCAGATCCGTTTTAAAAACTTCATCTGATGAAAATTCTTGATCAACAATATTCTGAAATTCTATTGAAATTTGACCTTCAATAGGACTCAAAACATTTAAGTTGAAATTATGAGCACTCTCAAACTGCTGAGCAAGTTTTTGAGCTTTCTCCCCATTAGTTAATAGAATATTATCACCATCTTTTAAAGAAGGGATTGGTTTTTGAGGTTTCTTAAGAACCTTTGAAAGTTTCCAAAAAGGTTTGGAATAAGGTTTAATTTGTTCGACATCTCTTGCGAACTTTTCATTTCGCAGGAGAGTGAATCTGTGGTCAATAACCTTTTGCAAATCTTTTTGAATTCGCTTCAGTGCAGGATCACGAGTTCATTTAAGATTGTTTTCAATTGGTTGGACTACATGAACAAGTTTTAATTGGTAGTCCAGACAATAGTCAGTGCATATTCAGAGCACGTGAGCCTTTCGCGTTGACATGATTGATTTCTCAATGACAGGATCCACTATAAAAAAAAACAATTCTACTACCAAAGATAGCGTACCAAATACAGGAACTCAGAGATTTTGATTTTTTAACCGGTGCATTATTAAATTTCAATTTAAAAAAAATTAAATGAAAATTAAAAAAAATCAAAAAAATCTAACTGTTAAAAAATTTAAAAAAAATCAAAATTTAAAAAAAATCGAAGATACAAAAAATATAAGACTTGAAAAGCTGATAAATTTAAATAAAAATTAAAAATTCCGGTGTTAAAAATTCTATACTGAAAAATTAAAAAAAATATCTAAAATTCAAAGCTAGACTTTTTTATTGATAAGGTCCTATAAACAAATGTAAACATTGAGCGTATCCCGCTTACTCTGTTGGAAATTGACATAAGTGTGAAAGGGATACACTCAATGTTTACATTTGTTTATAGGACCTTATCAAAAACCCGATTTAATCCCACCTGGGGTGAGAAAGAGCCTTTCTTACTAAAGAATATAACAATGGTAGAACTTCTTTCAATTAATAACATCAACTTTGTTTATTTATAACGTCAGCACAAAAGAAAGTCTTATGATGAAAGCAAAGTATTATGATGATATTATGAGTATTATGAATGATATGATTTCCAAAAGAAATAAAAAACGCAATTTTCACCAAAAGAATATTTTTAATCGTACAATATGTTTGTACGTTTCTAATCAAACAAGCGATTATGACAAACGCGATCATAGCAAGCTTCCCAACAACGCACACCGCGGTTTTGGTTTTCTAGTTTCGGTACGAGCCCTTTTGTGTGACTGTGTTGGTGTTTTGGTTCATCGTACCAGCGCACCAAGACAAGCAAAACCGAGGTACAAGTGAACCGCGTGTGCCGCACGGTGCAGGGAAGCTAGCCATTCAGCTTCTACGAGAGTGACAGAGTCAGAGATAGCTATTTTTAACAACCGCACCACTACACACTCAATCGCGAGAACCTTAGGAAGAAAGCCATTGGAGTCGCCAGCATTGAACACTTTGTAAACGATATAAACGATGAAAAACTTAGAAAGCTCCTATTGGAATCCAATGAACCCTGTTAAATAAACTTACGAAAATGAAGTCTACATTTAGGCGATTTTAGAAGCGCACGGGAAACAAGTTGATTGTAGCCGGATGAATGTCCTATGTCACAAAGGTTTTTGCATAAACATTGGACAGTTATGCAAAAACGGACGGGGCAAAAGAAACAGAAAAGCTACGATATCTTACATATTGAAGGAAACATCGATAGACAAGCTACTACAAAATGAGTATAAGTCGAGCCACAAAATAGAAGCGCCAGCATTCTCGCGCCAGTATTCGAAGCTCAACTTGACAACTTGTCGACTTGGCGAGGAACCGTCAAAAATCGATGCAGTGTGGTTTTTTTGCGATTTTTCCGCTTAAAATTCATGCTGAATCGACATATTTACGAAGATGGAAATGACGTCCAGCCTTAAAGTAAAACCTATACCTTTCTTTAGTAAGAAAGGCAAAAAGTAAATCGTTCTAAAAATTGATCGGGATTGCCGATCGATGTCGAATTTATTTCAGATGCTCACTCATGGTCTGTACTATGAATGTAGCGAGAAATTTCGAATAAAATCAGAAATGAAAAATGTTGGCGAAGGTCACCAGGTGGGCTTTTACCTTTTTTTTTGGGATTTTTTTTCTTATGGTAGGTCAATCAAACGGCTCTAACTCCAGAACCATATTATGAATCTGGATGAAAATTTGGGAGGTTGTAGGGCTAAAAATATGCAATTTTTGAGATAAATAAAATATATGAAAATGAAAAAATTTGACCATATTTTCATTTGAAAACTGTGTATTTTAATGAAAAGTCTGGCCGCATCCGAAAACAGATGGATATTTCGAAATTTGCGCGGCAACCCACCCAGGTTCAGCACACTAGCTTTCATCTGCATTTAGAAGAATCGAAATCGGATATATGGGAGCTGAGAACGGAGCGACACAAAATTTTGCAAAATTTTACCACATACGAACATCACTCGACCTCCACGGAATTTATTTTCTCAAAATTCGAGGGTTCGAGATAGACGAGTTCTGTCAAGGTGAATCGATAGAGCGTCGAAAATCGATGCAGTGTGATTTTTTGGCGATTTTTCCGCTTAAAATTCATGCTGAATCGACATATTTACGAAGATGGAAATGACGTCCTGGCTTAAAGTAAAATCTATACCTTTCTTTAGTAAGAAAGGCAAAAAAGCCTGGAAAGATTCAATATACATCAAAATTCAAAAAATCAGAAAGCTAGATTAAGAAATTCTAAAATTTTAAAGATCAAAATTTGGATAGTTCTGAACTTTAAATACAAATGAAAATATTTAATAATGCTGCAATTGAAAAATTCTAAGAAATCTCGGGTGAGTTTTCAAAAAGCCGTAAGAGCCACCGTGACCTCCGACACTAATTTTCATTAGTGAGATTCATTAGATTTAATCTTATTTAAAAAAAAGGTTCAGAGGTAATAAAAACACCTAAAAAGCAAAACAATAAAATTTTGGTTAATGAAGATTTAAAAAAAAAACTGTAAAAATTGTCATTTGAAAACTTTAAAAATAACATATCAAAAATTCCAAAATTGTGGTTTTTGATTTTATTAAGGGAAATTTAACCCTATGAGTCATTCTAAAATTAAAAATTCAAAAATTATGGAAATTGTTTCTAACCTAAAATAGGACTCCACAAATGTCGGATTTCCAATCAAAATATTTCAAATTTTAATATTGTATGAAAAAAATTAAGAATTTTAAAAATTTAGAATTTTAGGATTTTAGAATTTCAGAACTTTTGAATTTCAGAATTTTAGAATTCTTAAAATAAAAAAAAAATACAATTTTCTAATTTCAAAATTTCAAAACTTAAAAATTTTTTAAATTTAGGATTTCAGAATTTTAGAAGAACTTTGAATTTTATAAATTAAAAATATGTTTTTTTTATTTTTTATTCGAGAATTAAAAATTACAATGTTTTTGAATATTTTAATCTTTTTTTTTTTTTTCAAGTATTTCAAGCGCATTGTCCAACGCGCTCAAACCGAACTAATGTAATTTTTTTTTTTTTTTGGGTGAATGCGCAACATTTTCTGGCCGCAATCCTTTCGATCTCCGTACTTAGCTTTACGTTGAACTGTGGGCCTCTTGGGAGGCCACCGGTATTGACCAATAAGGCTGAGATCTTCGTTGATTATACACTATAGAAATTGAGAAATTAAGTCACACAATTTGAGTCACAATTTCGCATCACTCCGCTAGGATATACCAACTTCAGCAGATCCGTCAATATCTCAACACCAACTCATTGTCAGTCAAGTCTTTACTTGTTAATTCCCTATAAAAGCTAAAATAAAGGCGAGCCTTTTACTAAATATCTTTTCTCATTCCGCAGATTCCTCGACGGCATCGCCACCAAAAATGGCCCTTCCCCAGGACTCATGGCCGGTTCCGGTGACGGCGGTCACCATCCCGCCCACCAGCAACACGCGGAGGTCCGCCACTGGAAGCAGCTGCTGGAGTCGAAAACGCGCGAATTTGAGCACGTGACGCGCCAACTGCACGACAAGACGCGCGAGTACGACCAGAAGGTGAACGATCTGAAGAAGCGGCTGATGCTGGCCGAGGGCGACCGGGACCGGGCCGAAATGACGCGGAGTCAGACGCACACGCTGCTGGTGGAGAGCAAGACCAAGATTGCCGAGCAGGACGATCGGATCGGGGAGTTGAAGGGGAAGATTCGGGGGTTAGAGGAGGTGAATTTGAAGCAGGAAGCGGACTTGGTGAACAAGAATACGATGCTGCAGGATGCGCTGCAAAAGTGTCACATGTTGGAGGTGAACGCCGGTCAGAAGGCGACTCGACATACGGATAACCTGCTGAAGCAAGCGGAGGAGAAGTACAGCGCGAAGGTGACGATGATGCAGCAGCAGATTGATAAGTTACGGGGGGAGTGCGAAGATCGTCAGCACGAGGTTCGTCGGTTCGAGGTTCGCTGCGAGGAGTTGCAATCGCTGCGGGAGCAGCTGCTGGCGGAGCGGAACGAAACCGTCCAGCGATTGCAGGACAACTTGGAGGAGTCGCAGCACAAGTGCGAGTCGCTGCTGGCGAAGACGATGAACCTGACCGGGTTCAGCCAGGACAACATGCGCCTCCAGACGAAGGTGAACGCGCTGGAGCAGCAAACGCACGACATGCAGCGCACGATCAACACGTTGACGCAGCGGCTGGAGACGTCCAACGCCGAGCTGGAGCTGATGGACAGCATGCTGTGCGCGGGCGAGGACGCGACCCAGAAACTGGATCCGACCTGCACGTTCGCCGCGTCCCGCAAAAACCTCGTCGGAAGCACCCCAATCAACCCGAATCTGAAAAACACCGAAGATCGGGTGACGAAGCTGAAGCACGAACTCCTCATCTGCATGAACGGCCAGAAGGAAAAGCGCGAAACCATCAAACGACTCGAAACGGACCTAGCCGCTCGTGACCGCGAGATTCAACAGCTGAAAAAGGACGAAAGTGACGCACTGGTGCAGATGAACCAGTACAAGGAAGAAGCATTCCGACTCGGCTCTAAGCTGAAGATCCTCGAAGGCGAGCTTGACAAGTGCTACAAAAAAGACCAAAACAACTCCAAACAGCCCCGCCGCTCCAGCTTCGACAAACAGGACGCCCTCGAAGAGAAGATCTTCGCCCTCCAACAGGAAAAACTCGCCCTAGAAGACAAGCTAACCAAGCTCGACCAAGACCACACCCGGTTACAGGACAAGTGCAAACGGCTCGAATCCGACTCCAAATCCGCCGACACCGTCAAACTCGAGCTTGAAAAGCAAAAGTTCCTCCTGAAGGACGCCCAAAGCGAGTGCGATCGCGTAAAGCAGCTCTACATTGAAATCTCCAGCTGCAAGGACGCCGTCGCCCGGGAACTGTCCGTCCTCAAGTCCCAAGATCCGGCCCACGAGATGGCGTCCCTCAGCGAGAAGGTGGCCTCGCTGGAACGCGCCCTGCAGCTTGCGGAGCTCAAGTGTTCCGAGTTTGGCAAGCTGCTGGAGCGGGAAAAGTGCGAGCACGAACGGCTGCTGCGGGAGCTTCACGAGAGGCAGCGGGAAAATGCGAACCGGAGTGATGGTGCGGACAAGGAGCGGAAACAGGCGGCCAACAGCAGCTGTAAAAGGTGCATCGATAGTTTGGCGGAGATTTCGAAGGTAGGTTTGATTCTCCTCAAATGAGGCACATTTGTTCCAAATGTTTCTATTGTAATCCATTACCAAGGGTTGTATTTGTGGACGAATCAAAATTTTGATTATATTTTTGCCTTCCTCAGGCTATAAAATTATCAAAAATTGAACTTCTTTAATTGACCTGCTTGTTCCACCTTCATTTATACTTATCTTCTCAGAATCAAAATCTGAGCAAATGTCTGACGTCCAGGCGAGGAACATCCCGGAAGGAGCACAACTACATCCGTAGTGCTGTTAGATCATCTTGGTCAAAACAGTTTGACTCTGGTTTGTTCTGGCTCGTAAACCTTTGACCAGCGACCAGCGAGTCGAGACGGCTAGAAGAAAGGGGCGCTTCAATGTGGGAAAGGGAAGTAATTAGTGATTGTAGACGGTGTTGTTTTGATTCGCAACATGTTGAGTCAACTGTTGTTGATGTACCTGAAACATCGCACAACGGGGTTTCTCCTCTTTTCATTTTCAGCTCCCATCTATCTACTGTTTTTATTTTGCTCTACTCATTCTCACTTCTTCACTGATTTTTCTATTTATTATCCATCATTTGTTTTTGATTTTACTGGTCCAGTCTGCAACCCGCTAAGATCACCATCTTCATGCGAATGCGAATGCGAAATCATTTGTTTTTGATTTTACTGGCATTTGATTCACTTATCTCTCAATGCTTTTCCACTGTCTTTGTTATCAATTGATACTGCTGTAACAAACTTTGTTTTTTTTTTCTTAAAAATATTACATGGTTATTACGAAGAAGTCGAAAAAAACGGCGCCGTCCCAAAACCCAATCCGCGCGAGATCCGCGCCATAATAAGAAAAATAATTTTGCGTGACAAATATACAACCGAGTTTCTTTTTTTATGAATTAACAAAGAAAGTACCTATTTGAGAACAAAAATTAAACTCGTTTTTTGTTTAAGGACTCCGTCAGAAGGATCGCAAAAAACACAAACGTTGAAATTATGTTGTATTCAATCATTACAATTTTAAATCCAGAATAGCCTCATTAGGCCGAATCTCAGAACGCAGAATATTGAAACGCCGAAAATTATATGGACAAATTTATTTTTGCTAAGATGAAGTAAATCAGAGATAAAAGCCATAACAATAAATTTGTCAAAAACAAGAACCAAATATTTTGAAATTAATATCCAAAATAAATAAAACTTGAATTCAAAATATTATAATAAAAAATCAATAAATTGAAAACAATAAAAGATTTAAAAATTCATAAATCTAAGGATTTGATAATTTACGTACAGTTCGTACTCGATGATCAGAAAAATCGAAACCCAAATTTTTTATTATTTTCTTCTCAAAATTTCTCTAACCAGCATTCAAGAATTGAAGAGTTCTGCAGTTTTCATTTTTTGAAAGGTCCAGAATTTAAGAATTCTGCAGTTCTTATTTTTAAAGGTCGACAGTTTGAGAATTTAGGAATTTAAGAATTTAAGAATTTAAGAATTTAAGAATTTAAGAATTTAAAAATTTAAGAATTTAAGAATTTAAGAATTTAAGAATTTAAGAATTTAAGAATTTAAGAATTTAAGAATTTAAGAATTTAAGAATTTAAGAATTTAAGAATTTAAGAATTTAAGAATTTAAGAATTTAAGAATTTAAGAATTTAAGAATTTAAGAATTTAAGAATTTAAGAATTTAAGAATTTAAGAATTTAAGAATTTAAGAATTTAAGAATTTAAGAATTTAAGAATTTAAGAATTTAAGAATTTAAGAATTTAAGAATTTAAGAATTTAAGAATTTAAGAATTTAAGAATTTAAGAATTTAAGAATTTAAGAATTTAAGAATTTAAGAATTTAAGAATTTAAGAATTTAAGAATTTAAGAATTTAAGAATTTAAGAATTTAAGAATTTAAGAATTTAAGAATTTAAGAATTTAAGAATTTAAGAATTTAAGAATTTAAGAATTTAAGAATTTAAGAATTTAAGAATTTAAGAATTTAAGAATTTAAGAATTTAAGAATTTAAGAATTTAAGAATTTAAGAATTTAAGAATTTAAGAATTTAAGAATTTAAGAATTCAAGAATTTAAGAATTTAAGAATTTAAGAATTTAAGAATTTAAAAATTTAAAAATTTAAGAATTTAAGAATTTAAGAATTTAAGAATTTCAGAATTTCAGAATTTAAGAATTTAAGAATTTAAGAAGAATTTTAGAATTTCAGAATTTTAGAATTTTAGATTTTAAGAAGTTAAGAATTTAAGCATTCAAGATTTCAAGAATTTAAGAAATAACATTTTTGTTCTCTTAATAATTTTTTTTAATTAGCTTTTTTTCGAATTTTGGCTTTTAAAATTTTTAATTTCAGTAATTTTGGGAGTTTTGAATATTAGATTTTTTAAATTTCTTTTTCAGAAATCCGGTAACTTTTAAATTTTTGATTCTGAATTTTAAAATTATTTAAATTGTTCCTATAAAAATCAACAATGTTTTAAAGTTTTAAATTTCTCAAAATTTGAATTTTGAATTTTTGAGCTATAAATTTTGAATGTTTTGATGTTTTTATTTTTTACCCAAGTATGTTAGAATTAGGAAAAAACATTATACGTGTTAAATTGCAATTAATATTCAAAGGTTCATTTAAAAAGAAAAATTTCTTTTGATCTTTTGGTCTCGGGAGAAACCCGTGAAAACCCAAACATTTTAAAATCTTAGTCTGTTGGCCACTCAGGGATAAAGTTCTTTGTCAAAAATATCAAAAAAAGTTTATTCGAACAAAAAATCTTTTTCTAATTAATGACATATTTGAAATTTAAAATGTTAAGCTTCTAACAAAACACATACTCAAACAAAATTTTCCTTCCCCTTTCCAGCTCGAAATCCAAAACCTCCAGCTGCAGAACACGTGCGCGTCGCACCTGCGCGAAATGAGCGAACTGAAGAGCGCCCTCAGCGAATCCCGCACCACCATCAACGATCTGCACCAGAAGCTGGACCTAAAGGCCGAGCGCGACCAGCTGATTGACGATCTCAAGGAGAAGGCCGCCCAGTTTGAGGAGTTTATGCGCAACCAGAACACATCCGGCAGTACTAGTAGCAGTGGGAACAGCTCGACGACCACCAAGGACAGCGCCACTTCTCCGCAGCCGAAACGATCTCTGCGGGATCAGAGCGTGTCCACGTCCCCGGAACTGCAGGACGTCGAAAGCCGGAAGGTGGCACGCGAGCAGGAGCACAAGATCCGCGAGGAGATGGCCCGGGCGTTTGCCGCCGAGATGAAGATCATCGAGGAGAAGTTCAAGGGGCAGTTCTTCAAGTTTGAGGACAACATTTCCGGGCTGAAGAAGGAGCTGCACGAGCGGAGCAATGAGTTGCAGGTGCGCAACAAGGAGGTCGAGGTGCTCAAGTTTGCCATCGTGAACGAGCGGGAAAAGATTACGGAGATTCTGACGAAGAAGAACGACGAGGCGCGGGCGCTGTTTGACAAGCAGGCCGAGGTGATGAAGAAGTACCGCGTGGAGCTGGACAACGCCAACCACAAGGTGCAGTTCCTGGAGGGGCAGCTGGAGGAAAAGCGCGAGCTGATCCAGGCCGAGCGGGACTCGATGGAGAAGCTGATCCAGCAGGTCACGGAGGAGCGCAAGCTGTTTCACGAGCGCGAGCTGGAGGTGATTGAAAAGTTCAAGGAGATCGAGCAGGAGTACAATAAAAGCCTCGAGATGGTGACGGAAAAGTACAACTCGGTCAAGAAGACGGCACTCAACTATAAGGTGAGCTCATATTCCTATCAAGTGTCTCTTTAAGCTAACCCTAAACAACCCTTCCCGGACCTAGAAATACGCCGAGGACAAGGAGCAGCACATGATGAAGGAGTACGACCGCATCAAGGAGGGCTACAACGCGGCCCTGCTCAAGGTGCAGAACCGCGCGAAGGAGGCGCTCGAAAGCAAGGAGCGCAGCATGCAGGAACGGATGTCCAAACTCGAGTCGGAGCTGTACCAGGCGCGGATCAAGGGCGGTGTCTAGTTCGCTGAATTGTATTAGTTGATTACGTGTAATTAAAATCGAATAACGACTAGTGGTAATGGAAAGGACTGTAATTGCATGCAAGTTGAACTCTCATTCAATCTGACTAAAATCCCGTAAAGATCCAGCAAAAAAAAGGCGCTTTCAATGTACTTATATTTGTGTGCACATACCGTAGATACGGTGTAGTGATTGTATTGTATAGAATTTTAGAGCGCAAGAAGGAAGTAAGCAAATGTTTTAACTGTTGACTATTGAAAAATAAACTGCCTTAATACTCTGCCATATCTGTTAGGGGACGAATCCAACTGTCATCATCGTTTCTCCGTCGAAGGAGTCAGTAGGGTAGAACTACAAAAAAGAGGTGTCAATCATTTTACCACTTTTAAGTATTATAATTGTCAATGGAATAGCTTCTAGCTCGACTCAGCTCGAATAAAAACAATAAACTTTGGTGTTAGTTGAAACTGTTGGTGAGTTATTTGTTCATAGAAAGAATTTGAGAAACGCAAACAATATATAATTTGTTTTGTATAATTTGATAGAGAAAACACGACTGAGTTTCCCAATCACAGACGAACATCATACCGTTGGCCAAGCGAACTGGTTTGTTACGCTAAAATTCGGTAATTTTCAGAAAGATAAGCTGAAATTAGTCTGCCGTTTTACGGCGATATGATGTATACGCCATTTTGGACATTTTCAATTTTATTGTACAGTCTGATAAAGAATCTTAAAAGCTACATCCTGACGAAAGATTTTTTCAAAAAACTGCTCTGGGGCCCATTTTATTAAACAAACAAACAATGATGTATACGCCAATTTTAATCAATATGATGTATGTATACATTGAGTATTGATAGAAGTCAAATTCAATACTGTTTGAATGTTGATTTGAGGTTTTGAGACCAAATCAAGACTGAGCAATATTTTATTACATTATTTCGATTTAATTCTTAAGGGGACGTCCATTAGGGGTCATCCATAAAGTACGTCACGTTCTGAGGGAAGAGGGGGGTTTTGAGCAAGCGTGACATTGCGTGTTAAAAGCATAGGGAAATCGTGACAAAGGGGGGTGGTGTAAATTTTGGCTGATTTTAATGTGACGTACTTAATGGATGACACCTTATCCACATTCACGTAGACACTTTTTTGAAAATTCTGGACCCACTCACCTCCCTTACGGACAATTGTTCATGCAAAAAATGTGTTTATGGAGCGTATAGACAATCGCTAAGGGAGCGTTCTTTTATTACGTAACGCAAAAAATCGGATTTTTAGACCCCCTCCACCCCTCGTAACAAAATTTCCATACAAATTTTAAAAAATTTATATGGAGCTTAACAAGGCCTCCAACCCCCCCCCCCCTCCCCCCAACTGCGTTACGTAATAAAAGAACGCTCCCTAATACCCTCCCCCCTTTTAAAGTATCCACGTGGACAATGCATAAAGGGATCTGCTCAGCTGTCAAAATAACTGGCACAAATCGAGCAATGTATAGGGGGAGGGGGGGCAGAATGGCCCGCCTAAGTAAAATGCGCCAAAAATCATAGAAAAACATGAAAACTTATGAATTCAGTGTAGTAGGCTTATGCTTTGGGATGTTCCCTTCAATGTTGTATACTTGGTTGATGAAATTTTTTAGCTTAAAACTGTTTTTGAGCCACTTTAAAAAAAAAGTTTTTTCGACTTTTTTTCCAGGGTGCGGGGCAGAATGGGCCACCCTGCGGGGCAGAATGGGCCACCTTAGAAAACAAGCCATTTTGTCTAATACAACGTTGAAGGGAGATAAGAAATGAATTAAGGTACCTTTCTAACATAGTTTCCATGAAGTAAGACCACTTTAATAAAAATAGTCACTTATCAAAACAAAATTTTTGAAAATAGTGTTAATATGTTGAAAAAGGACACTATTTTTACAAATAATCATCAAAACAACTAAAAAATCAACTAATTTTGCATTAAACGTGATTTGTGAAGCTACCAGGAGTGAAATAATCCATTTAATCCAAATTTCATAACTTTTGATTGTTTTTATAAGGCAGGATAAGGGTGGTCCATTCTGCCCCCAAGTGGATTTTAATTTAACACTTCCACCACCAAGTCTCTAAATGATTTTAAGGTTCCATTGTTGTTTGTATACCTTGGTAGTAACATCTAGTAACGTTATAAGCATTGAGCAAACTTTTTCAAACAATCCAACTTTTCAGAAAGCTTATTTAAAAACCTCGAAATAAACAACATTTGCGTAGTTTTGTCAATAAATTTACATTTTTGCTCATAATTCGAAAAATACAATGAATTCAAACGTCGTTTTCGGTATGGTGAAGTTATTTGACGTCCTTTATAAGACCCTTGCCTTACAATTGGTCTAAATCCATTCTAAAGCCCAAAACCAAGGGTGGCCCATTCTGCCCCCCTGGTCCATTCTGCCCCCCCTGCCCCTACATACATCATTGAGAAGGAAAAGTAGTGATTTTTTATTGATATTTTTTCGGCCAAATGATGTTTGTGGTTTAAAATCGTAGAGAATAGGAAAAAAAAGAAATTTTTTAGGGGCCACATTTTTACTGTACTTTTTAACAGTTTCTACAGAGCAGACCTTAAATTAGTCATTTTAAATTGAAAAAAAAAATGAACAAAACAGAAAATCGTGTCTACAGCAAAATCACCTCAATGGCGCACAGTGGATCCAGGTGTGACAAAAATCAAAAAATGAAAATTAAATTTCAGTAGTGTTAGTATTTTTCTATTTTTTCTCATACCTTCAAAAACACTTTCCCAAATTTTGAGCAAGATTGGATGGATTTTGAATTTTTGGCGGCTTTGAGAGAGAGACATTTTTGTTATTTCTGGTAGCTGAAACTTCAAAATTCGCAAATATTATTTTTTCTTAAAACTTGCATAACTCAGCCAATTTTAAACCAAATTTGATTCTTCTGGCTGCATTCGAAAGGTATTTAAAAGTTGTTGATTTAACTGTTCTTGGAATTTTGATTGACCCCTCCCCCCTTTTTTGCAATTCAAACGAAATAAAGCATTTACTATTTTCAAGAATTTTTCGAATTTTAACCCTTCAGGAACAATTTTGCACGGGTGTGACCAATGTCTCGTATGCAGTTTCTGTCATCAAATTTAATGTACTTTCGGACTGTGTATAGCAAATTTTGCTCCTACTTGCTCGAAAGATCAAAATTAGCATGTTTCTAAAAAAAGGTCAAAATGGATCTACTCTACTCTATTCACGAATCGGATCAAAAAGTCTGATATGGCAATCGCCTTTTGATTTTTCTTCAAGAATTAAACAAATGTACTAAAATAATACTGGTTTTTGGATTTCTTAGTGTACCAAGATACCTCCCCCCCTCTCCCTCGTCTTATTTATGACTTGGTTAAATATTCCTCTTGGAATGACTGAAAACTTCAACGGCGAAAATTCTTTCTATCGTAAAATTACACATGTGCTTGTGTGCTATCTTGTGACCCGTCTACTGTAAAAAGATAGGACGTGTCACAAGATAGCACACAAGCTACGATGTGTATCTGCTTGGAGAATTATTGGAATAAAGAGATGCGGGCAATGATAAACATAGGGGGAGGGGGGGCAGAATGGCCCGCCTAAGTAAAATGCGCCAAAAATCATAGAAAAACATGAAAACTTATGAATTCAGTGTAGTAGGCTTATGCTTTGGGATGTTCCCTTCAATGTTGTATACTTGGTTGATGAAATTTTTTAGCTTAAAACTGTTTTTGAGCCACTTTAAAAAAAAAGTTTTTTCGACTTTTTTTCCAGGGTGCGGGGCAGAATGGGCCACCCTGCGGGGCAGAATGGGCCACCTTAGAAAACAAGCCATTTTGTCTAATACAACGTTGAAGGGAGATAAGAAATGAATTAAGGTACCTTTCTAACATAGTTTCCATGAAGTAAGACCACTTTAATAAAAATAGTCACTTATCAAAACAAAATTTTTGAAAATAGTGTTAATATGTTGAAAAAGGACACTATTTTTACAAATAATCATCAAAACAACTAAAAAATCAACTAATTTTGCATTAAACGTGATTTGTGAAGCTACCAGGAGTGAAATAATCCATTTAATCCAAATTTCATAACTTTTGATTGTTTTTATAAGGCAGGATAAGGGTGGTCCATTCTGCCCCCAAGTGGATTTTAATTTAACACTTCCACCACCAAGTCTCTAAATGATTTTAAGGTTCCATTGTTGTTTGTATACCTTGGTAGTAACATCTAGTAACGTTATAAGCATTGAGCAAACTTTTTCAAACAATCCAACTTTTCAGAAAGCTTATTTAAAAACCTCGAAATAAACAACATTTGCGTAGTTTTGTCAATAAATTTACATTTTTGCTCATAATTCGAAAAATACAATGAATTCAAACGTCGTTTTCGGTATGGTGAAGTTATTTGACGTCCTTTATAAGACCCTTGCCTTACAATTGGTCTAAATCCATTCTAAAGCCCAAAACCAAGGGTGGCCCATTCTGCCCCCCTGGTCCATTCTGCCCCCCCTGCCCCTATTGGTTAATGAGCAATTTCAAACATTTTAATGAATACCGTCATCAGGGGTGACATTGGGTCTGGTGGGTGAGATACAGTCATACAAAATTGCTAAAATTTGTTTGACCCAATCTCACCCCAGACCTAATGTCACCCCTGACGACGGTACATATTTTTTTTTTTTTGGTGCGATAGATTTTCTTGTGAGAATGCTAACCATGCAAGATTTTTTTTCAACTGTCCCAAAAAGTTTTCCAAAAATCAGTTTTTTTCATTACGTATTTTTATGTGTAGTTTAGTACATAAAAAGCAGAGCAGACCTTGATTCTTGTCGTGGATGAGGAGAGGAGGGAAGGTGGGAAATGAAAAAAATAAAATTCAAAACCTTATTCTCAACTTTTTAAATTTAAATTTATCACAAATTACTCTATTAATAACTCTAATGCAAAAAAAAACTTAATGATTTATTAATTTTGTAGGTGACGATCTTTGTTTTGTAGGTGACGATTTTTGTTTTCGAAAGGGCCTTCCCACTTGAAATGCAATTTTCATTGGCCTCAACAAAAATCTAGAGTTTTTTAATGGTCCTTTAATTTATTGTGTTTCATATGTATATAGGAACTTTACAAAAAAAACTCTAGAAATGTCCTCTGATCTTTTTCTACCTAAACTACAGATACTACTAAAATGTGTACAGTTAAAATGTTATGATAATCTCATGGAAGCAAAATAACATTTCCTCAAATACACTAATTTTTGAACACCCTATTAACTGAACCAAAAAAAAAAGTATGGCATCTACGAAATTTCTTTAACAAAATTTCGGTTATGGATCATTAAGATATGGTACCACCCTAACATTTTATTTGTTAAGATTTACACACACACAAAATAATAAATAATAAAAAAAAAATTTGAACAACTAAAAAAACTTAAAAAAATTATAATTTATGAACCACCCTAATGTACTTAGATTTTATTTCATGAAAAAATAAATGTATTTTTTTGAATTCAGCTGCCCAAAATTACCCTAATATGACATATTTGGTAGAATACCTTACATTTTTTTTAATTTTGTCACACCTTTGTTCGGAGAGGATGCACTGTGTGGCGTATACATCGTATCGCCGTAAAACGGCAGTGTATTGGTCAGCCGTAGCATATGGAGCCAAGTCCAATTCAAAACATGGTTCCGAAATTTGTTCGCATCAGTATCACCACCTAGCGTGGATGCCTGAAGTTACTACACTGTTAACTTTGAATATTAGACAAGATAATGTTGTATAACACACGCTACAGGTCACGCGCACTAATCTGATTTTGAATAAGTGGCATAATTTTTGAATTGACCGTTACTACTGGTTTATTTTTATTTTCAACTTATTCCCTAGCGTAAACGAGTTGCATACATTGTGTAAATATGTAAACAGTCTCCTTAAATAGGGTTGGCGGTAATTGATATGAAAAATTACGTATGTTTATAAATTAAAATTTCTAAAATTCTTTGGGAGGGATAATGCGTGTTACAAGTTTTTCTTATCTTTCCGTAAAATAAGTGTTTCGGTGTTACTCAACAGATGGCCAGTTGGCCTGGCTTCAGCCCCAGTCAGACCCGGTGGCTTTTTTCGAGTCAAGATTTGTCTTATCCGTCGGATGGGGAAGTGAACATTGGTTCAGACCTAATCTAGATCGTTAGCTTAGTCCAGGTGTAGGAGTCGTCCATGGGTCCTTCCTCGGTGGAGTCGCTGGTAGGCAGTTGGACTCACAATCCAAAGGTCATCAATTCGAATCCTATCGAGAGGAATGCATCAACCACCATACGGTAGATTAAGTAACGTTTTACCATTCGTTAACATGTTGAAGTAGTTATTGATATACTGATTAAACATATTGACAAAAAAATCTGATGACCTAAATTTGTACACCTTTGTTTGACAGTTGACAGGCGAAAAAACAATCATTTTGGGGACTGGAAACTTTGCCGTTCTCAAGCAAACTTTTAAAATAATATCCGGCAATTTTGGGAAAGGCCGGCTCCGTGGCTTAATGGTTACGGCTTCAGCCTCACAAGCAGAAGGTTCAAGGTTCAAATCCCGGTCGGTACCTTTGAAATTTGGAATCAGGAATTGGAACTTTGAATATGAACAAAAACGAAACAGAATCAGGTGGGATTCGAACTCACACCTTCGGATTGATTGTCTGGGACTCTAACCAGTCGGTCATCTGAAGGTTATAAAACATGTTGTATTCTTCTCATATTAATACTGCTGATCCCTGATTTGCCTGAAGGGATTGGGAGTCTTAGGATAGATCAAGGATCCGTCTGGTGCTTGCTTCTATGTTAAGGCGGGGCCGGACAATGCCCAACGACCTCGGAATTTGGACGCTAGGATCTCTGCCATTCTGAAATGGGTCGTTGGAAGCAGCGCGAGGGCTATCACCACCTAATACCCGGGACTGAGATAAGTTGTATCAACATTCGGCATATACAAAGTCTAATACAAATTATACTTTCTCATAATTTCGCTACCGGTTAGCGGGTATTGGATTGGACCACACACACACACACACACACACACACACACACACACATATATATATATATATATATATATATACAGCAATTCCCCACGAAAACAGCATGGAAAAAAACAAAAGTGCTCGGATCGGGCTCAAAATTTTTCTGGGGGTTCCCTGGCCGAAATAATTAGACCCGTATTTTTTTGTTTGGCCATTAGGGTGACCTACGCCGTGTTAGGGTGGTCTGAAAAATGGCCATTTTCGTCGATTTTCGCAAAAACCACTTTTTTCAAAAAATCATATCTCCGCGCCATTTCATCCGATCTTAGCTGTCCTAGACGCAAAAGAAAGGTGATTAGTTTGGCTATTTGGGAAAAATAGTAAGAAGTTTCGAAAATCTAGCTTAACATTTGAAAAGGTTATATGAAAACTTAAAATGCTGTTTTGAAGGTCTCGGGACCAAAGAGCCTATGTCTGAAAATATTTTTATCGGATTCCTCGGAAAATTTCACATAACATATCAAAAAATGGTGAAGTTATGTTTTCGATACTCTGAGATACGATTTTTTGAAAATAAAAACTGGGTTTTTCGACGCGCCACGCGCAAAAATTGGAAAATGACGAAAACGGGGAAAAATCGACTTTTTTCACTAAAACTGCGATAACTTTAAAATTTTAGCGATGACCTATAGATGTTATGGTACCAAAAGTTGCGTCTTTTAATTACGAAAATTTTAGTACCCTAACATGTATAGGTCATCGCTGAAATTTTAAAGTTATCGCAGTTTTAGTGAAAAAAGTCGATTTTTTCCCGTTTTCGTCATTTTCCATTTTTTGCGCGTGGCGCGTCGAAAAACCCAGTTTTTATTTTCAAAAAATCGTATCTCAGAGTATCGAAAACATAACTTCACCATTTTTTGATATGTTATGTGAAATTTTCCGAGGAATCCGATAAAAATATTTTCAGACATAGGCTCTTTGGTCCCGAGACCTTCAAAACAGCATTTTAAGTTTTCATATGACCTTTTCAAATGTTAGGCTAGATTTTCGAAACTTCTTACTATTTTTCCCAAATAGCCAAACTAATCACCTTTCTTTTGCGTCTAGGACAGCTTAAATCGGATGAAATGGCGCGGAGATATGTTTTTTTGAAAAAAGTGGTTTTTGCGAAAATCGACGAAAATTGCCATTTTTCGGACCACCCTAACACGGCGTAGGTCACCCTAATGGCCAAACCAAAAAATACGGGTCTAATTATTTCGGCCAAGGATCCCCCAGAAAAATTTTGAGCCCGATCGGAGAACTTTTTTTTCGAATCATGCTGTTTTCGTGGGGAATTGCTGTATATATATATATATCCGGAAATTTTGGGAAAGGTCGGTTTCTCTTGACAACGTTGGCAAGCCGGATTTTTTTTTATTTGGCCACTGTTTGACGGATTTCTTGGCTGTATTTTGCAAGAGGAATCGGTCCACCGGTGGACAGATTTCTTTTCAGGAGGAAAACAATGCACAGAAAGCCGTCCACTGGGGAACCAGTTCTCTTGCCAATTTACAACTATTCTTGAACGCCCAACTGTTGTAAGCCAACATCACGTGCATGATGAAATTACATGCTATTCCCCTTTACATTCATAATAAAATTATGCTGCAAAAGTATTCAAGAAAAAACGAACCGACTTACGGTAGTTGTACTGTATACTGTTTACAAACATTATACGAGGCTTTTTTGACGTTATACCACTGTGGCGTACACGGTCAGCAGCGAACGGGCAAAACAGGCAACAAATGGGAAGTCAAAGTGAGACCAGGAAAAAAAATCGCTTTTGTTCGAGCTTGCCTCTATATGGCCGTAGGTTCAACAACAGATCAATGCAAACCACGCAAACTTCCAATCAGAATTAATCCATCAAAACCATGGTCAGAGGAACTTCCCCCTAAACCGAGCTAGGGGAAATTCTCGTATGTTTGGCAGGTTAAGCTCTCGCTCCTAACTCCATCCAATTTGCTGATTTTCACTATTTAAACAACTAATTTTGCAAAACTTTTGATAGAAACTTGCTTGCTCACTTCTTATTGAGCTATTTATCACTCGATTTTAGTTGAAAACGCTTTTAATTAGTATTAAGTGGATGAAAAAGTTCTGACCTGTCAACATTAGAGGCACGCTGGAATTAGATGCTGTTCCCCTATTTTTTATAGCTTGTGCGAAATAAAAAAAAACATCCCCAGTGCAACTAGGGGAACAGCATCTAACTCCAGCGTGCCTCTAATGTTGCCGTATTAGCACTTTGACGTTGCATTACAGCTCATAAAAAAAGCGTTTTCAACTGAAATCGATTGATAAATAGCTCAAAAGGAAGTGAGCAAACAAGTTTCTATCAAGAGTTTAACAAAATATGTTGTTTAAATAGCGAATATCAGCAAATTGGATGTAATTGATTAAGTTTTAGTTATGTATGATCAAACATAAACTACAAGCAATGATAAATTAAGGGTCTTGATTTCGGCTGCATTGTCTTAGAAAGTTTGTCTAACCCCGTTCTCACGCACACTAGCACGCCATTTGTTTTGCTGGCCGGTACAAAATTTAACCTCAATCTTTTCCGTGTACGTATACGCAATACATGCGCACGTAGATAACTCTATGGGGGCTGTCATTCCGAACACCGCTGGAACAACAGCGAAATTTCACCTTTTTGCCTTCCTTACCTCAATGAGGAAAGGCTATAAAATCACTCGAAAAATGCACCTCTTTATTCGACCTCGTAGACCCACCTTCACGTATACCTATCGATTCAGAATCAAATTCTGAACAAATGCCTGTGCGTGTGTATGTCTGTAAGTCCGTGCACCGAAAAATATGCACATCATTATCTCCGGATTTGCTGAACCGATTTGGTCTCAATCAATCCGTCTTAGGGTCCCACAAGACCCATGTTAATATTATGAAGTTTAGAAAAAAAACTTAAAAAGTTATGCTGAAAAAACGATTTTAGCTAAACTACGGAAGATTGTAAAAAGTGTGGTTTTTGTCAGAAAACCTGTCATTCTATATATTGTTAGAAAGGTATTTGAAAGACCTTTCCAACGCGTTCAAAAGATTTAAGATCTGATAACCCCATCAAAAGTTATGAGCAGTTGAGTGTTATTTATACACTTATTTGAGGCCGGATCTCACTTACTTTGATGAAAAAGCTGTCCGGATTTATCATGCGACCCATCGTTGGATAGGTAATCAAAAGACCTTTCCAACGAGCCCAAAAGATTGAGGATCTGACAACCCTATTGAAAACTTATAAGTACTTTAGTGTTTTTATATACACTTTTTTTAGGCTGGATCTCAGATATATTGATAAAAATCAGTGTTATTTCTACACTTTTTTGAGGCTGTGTGGTATATTCACTTTATGAATGTGAGGAAGGCACCAACCACCTAAAGGTGAATTAAGTAACGTTTTTCTTAGAAAATTAATGAAATGAAAATTACTGTTACTTACGCCAAATAATGCATTTTATGTTTTTTTTATGTAACAGGCAATTAACCACTTCCAAACGAAACTTACTTAGGGAAACCGTGCAGATTTTCCCTTGCCCCTTTAAAAAAAGTCCCTAGTGCGCGGTGGAGATGGGAGCGGCCGACTATGGGCGGCTGCCATGGTGTTAGAAATCTGGTTCAGGTGGAGTTGGTTCTATTCCCAATTATCAATTCCTAGTCAACTTGAGCTTAGACAATCATCACTTGACATAGCGAAATTCAGTCTGCAATCCGCTAAAATAACCGTTTCCTAGCAAAGTGAAGTAACAGACAATCAACGACTAAAATTTAACTGAAATGGGGTCGCAGATTTTGAATTCGATGTTAAAAGTGAGACAATAGAAATTATGTAAAATATTTTTAGAAATTATTTTTGTTACGACCAAAACAATTATCTTCCAATGCGTTACGTCGTTGTTGGAAGACCCCAAGTACAGTCCTGACTCGATTATCCGAAGGGCTTGGAGAAAAATTACTTCGGATAATCGAATCGAATACTCGAAACTATTAAAACAAATCTGTTGCCAAACACGGGATGGCACTGTATTGTATCGAAGACGTTAACCACCCAGGAGAGGATAAAGCTTGAAAACTAGGTGAGGATTCCCTTTAGGTTAACCAAACGAATACAGTCAAAATGAACTGCACGCTAGCTACGATCATTCTATTTCGCTGTCATTTCACATGTGACAGGATATAGGTTATGTTCCATCAGAACCACGTGTTTGCCTCGCTCTACATTCCAAGCACCGATTGTTCCAGAAACCCAGGATAAAATGGACAACCCAGGTCGCAATCCCGCCAAAATCATGGACCAACTGCTCAGGATGACCAACCGAACGCTGGAACTACGGGGTACGTCGAAACAACTTCAACAAACAGCAGATATTCCTAACTTATGCTCTTCAACAGTAAACACCAGCCGCATAACCTCAAAAATCATACTCGCCAACAAGGTCGACTACCTGGAGGAGATCCACAGGAACCGGGAAGCCCAACGATCGACGATTAGTCCCAAAACGCCACCACAGCAGACCGTTGTCAAGAATGAGTTGATCAATTGAGGAGAGAATAAAGAGAGAAAATAAAAACACCGCCTGTTTTTTTTTCTACTTGAATCAGAAAAGTTTTTAATCTTTTTCCTTTCTTCTTGTTTTCTGCAATTTTTTCCTTTTTAATTACAAATTAATAAATATTATACAGGCTGTCCGCTCATCGTAACGTAAGCACTTAGATTTGGACATTTATCTAACTTCACTGTATCCACTTGAAATTCTTTTGGCACTCGTCGCCAATTTTGCGCATCGAAGTAGTAATACGTGCCACGTTCGGTTGTGCCATTCTTCTCGTACGGTGTCATGCCCGGCACGCGCGTGATCCACACCTTCTCCTCCGTATGATATCGCCAATCTCTACTATGTCTGGAAGGGGACAGGGAAGACAGATTCGTTAGACTGAGGTTCGTAGATCGGCAGACAAGGACTTACAGTTCTGCTGCGGCCGCCAGCTGCATCACATCACCAACGTTCGTGTAAAATAAATAAAATAATAGATCATCCTTATATTTTTGCAACGTTAGCTTCGACAGCTTATCCCTTATTGACATGTTGATCAAATACTCTGGTGGTACGTTGTAGTCGATATCTTGGGGTCTGCAAGCGCGTAAGAAGATTAGCAACTGTTCACCAAGGTCAAACCATGGGTCCTACTACCTCGCCGGAGAGTCGGCAAAGGGGCCGCCGAAACTAGGATACAGGTTCTCGACCGACGTCAGATTCAGTCCCAGTGCCATCAGGTCCTGGCCCATCGCCAACGTTACCAGGTTTGGATCGGATTCGGCGGCGCGGATGAACGTTAAGAGACCAACCATACCGAACTGGTTATTGACCATACTAGCAGGAATATTCGTGACCATTCCTAGAAAAAAAAGAGGCGTTTTCAAAAAGAACCCGACACTTCAACCGTCCTCCTCCCTTACCATTGGGTGATGTTTGTACGCCTCGTTTCATAGCTCCCTTGTCCATGTTGACGCTGGAATTGGCCACGTCCACGTTCTGCAGGTCCATGCCCATGCCGACAGCACCACCGATCGGACCGCCGCCCTTGCCGCCGACGCCGCCCAAACTGTCCGCACCATGATGATCGCCCGAATGATGATGGTGGTGGACGCCCTGCAGGCCCTGACTCGCCGCCAGCTGGCCGCCGCTGTTGTCGGCGCCGCCGGACGCGTTCTGCTGCGTGCCGGGCAGCGCCGGGAAGTCTTCGCTCGACATCGTAAACTCCGTCTGCTCGGACGTCGGCTGCTTTACCATACCAACTGGAATTAGGTTGTTGGAAAGATGAGAAAACAGATAAATTTAAATTAGTCAATATTTTGAGACAAATAACAACTTCTTTTCTATCCTTCCCTAACCTGTCTTCTAAACTGTCTATGGGCCTGTAAGAAAATTATTCAGACTAGTTTCACTGATACCTCATTGGATAAGTACTCCATACTCAAACACAACCCAGTTCAACGAATCGTCTCTGCGTTTAACCTTACACATTAGGCCAGGCCACATCAATGTACGGTGGTCCAGATCGCAAAATTTAGTGAAAATTGAGTTTTCCGAAAATTGTGCAGTTTTAAAGCTTTGGTGTCTTGGAAAGAGTTGATGCAAATATGGAAATGGAGTGACTTTTGGCTTGGTTGAAAATTAAGGTGATTCACGAATAGGGTATTTCAGAAAACTTTTCGAGAATATTTCTGGGTTTTTTTAACTTTTTAAGCTATCTAGCAAAGGGATAGTTTGCGAATAACAACCGATTTTATCAAAAACATCTGAGAAAAAACCTAAAAATCTGTTTTTTAACGTTGAAATTGAGGGTTCAGTTTCAGAAAAATTGAGATGCTCTCAAAAACAAACATGATTATGAACATAAAGGAATTATTAGCCTACGAAAAACAAACAAACAAAACCTCGCACTTTTTGACTGTTTGCCAGTTTGTCTGCTTTGTTTGTTTGCCTGGATTTGTTTGTACAAACGTCAGCCTGCATTAATTTTGCCTTGTTTGCGAGTTTGGCAAACTGACAAACACGAAAAAGTGCGAGTTTGTTTGTTTGTTTGCCGTAGTGTAATGGCTCCTTCAGTCTGCATACATTTGGCGAGTTTGCCGCAAAAAAAAAAATGGCGAGTTTGGCAAACTGTCAAACAAACACAAAAAGGGGGAGTTTGTTTGTTTGCCCAAAAAAGTGTCCACACATTTTTGCAACTCCGTAGTAAAAATACTTACAGTGAGTCAAATATTTATCCGTACCCGCAAAATTGCTATTTTATATCTCAACAATATTTTTTCAAAATATACTTCGTTTTCATTTTTTATTGACATTTTTCGACCAAAAACCCCCCGGGGGAAATTTTCTGGTAGTCAGACAGAAGAAAAAAACCCCACCTTTTGCCTTTTGAAGCTTCCAAATTCGTCCACTACAGCCCGATTACGAGTCCCTAGGCTGAAATTTGTTATTTTAACAAACATAGGGAGGTTCGAAAAGACTACCTAAATATTTGAAAAGGTCCTATGAAAATTTCATTTGCTAATTTGAAGGTCTCGAGACTAGAGCGTCCAATTTCCCGGGATTACAAAATTCCCGGGAAACGGGAAATTTTGAGCCAATCCCGGGAAATCCCGGAAATTCCCGAAAAAAATTAAATTTATTGAAAATTGTTCTGATCTTGAGTTTAATTAATATTATGCAACAAAATTGTATAGAGCAATTCCAGCTCAAATCAGGATTGTACTTTTGTACCCGACCCTCTCCGATTTCAATGAAACTTTTTAGACATGTTATCCTAGGCCTATATAAGCCATTTTTGTGTATATGGAGCCAGTTGCACTCGATAATGACATTTGAGAAGGGCGTAAGGGTTTTAAATATTTTTGTATTTTGTAATTTAAATATTGCTGTATCTCTGAGCCGTTACATCGTATCAAAAAGTGGTCAAAGACAAACTTGTAGGAAATTAGACGGGCTTTTTGAAAAAAAAATACACTGAAAGAAAAATACACGCCAATTCTATGAGATTTTTCAATTTTTAAGTTTAAAAGTTAAATTTTAAGGTGATGTCACGATTTTTTTCGCTCAAAATTTTTGTGAAAATAGCCTAAAATGTGACAAAAAGACTCACGAAAAATGCAGGATGGTATGTCTCTCCTAAAAAATACAAAAATCATTTACTAAAACTGTTTTTTTTTAATTGGTCTGAACATCAAAATTTTCAAAAACCGATAGCGTGAATCGATTCCCCAGACCATTTTTTTTTACATAAAAATCTCCATATTGACCATTGTCCTATGTCCAATCCTTGTGAAGATACAGCGGTTTTAAAAATAAAAATGTTGAAAAAATAGGTTTTTTTTAGTGGTTTTTGGCAATTTCTATAAGACAGACTTTATTTTTCAGTCTCGTAAATATTGTTACCGGAAAGCTCGTCCAATTTCCTATAAGTTTGTCTCAAATATTTGAAGCAAACTTTGAATATACTTTTGCATTTTTCGAGAACCTCTTTAACAATGGAAAGTAATTTTTCAATGATTTTTTTATGTATTATGATTTAAATTATACGATAAATCAACATCATTCCACAAAAAGTCTTCCATTTATTCACATTTAACCTTCTAACACCTGTATTTGCACCAGTGCTCCATAATTCCTTTACTTCAAATTGTAATTTCTTTAATACTAGGTATTCAACCAATTGAATTAATTCTTCTTGCACGATGTCGATTATCATCTCGTTTGATCATGGTGAACAAAAACGAAAAAAAGTCTCAATTTTAATTTGGTTCATATGGTTTTGATGAAATAACATCAATCTGTAAAAAGCTTTCCTAATTGTAATAATTTTATACTCGTCAGGCAAGATCTATTCCCAGTTGCTTTAGAAATTAATATTATCAGAAATAAATCCTGATATCATAATTTCTGATAATCTGATTAATTATATATTAACCAAACAATAAATTTAATTGAACAAAATCATGTTGAGTTTGTTCATTTATTATTTTTTCAGAGCATTTTCAAAAAAAACGTTTCCAATAATTTAAGAAAATGTATACTTCCGCTTGAATTTCGGGAATTCCCAGGGAAATCTACTCGAGACCAAAGAGCTCAGATCTGGAAATATTTTTCCCTGATTCCTTATAATATGTTACATAACATATCCAAAAATTGCGAACATCCATTAACATGATTCAGAAATATAATTTTTTTAACATAAAAACTGGGTTTTTTCGAAGCGCCGCGAGTAAAAGCGGAAAAATGAGGAAAACGGGCAAAAATCAATTTTTTTCACTAAAACTGCGATAACATGAGAATTTCAGCGATGACCTATACATGTTTGGGTACCAAAATTTTCGTATTAAAAGACGTAACCACATATTTTTCCTTGAAATCCCAACTAATAAACTTTCTTTTGAAACGTGGCGCTCTAAAATTGGTTCAGCCGTTCCGGAGATATGATTTTTTGAAAAATATGCTGTTTACGAAAATCGACGAAAAATGCAATTTTTTGGACCAACCTATTTTAGATAGGAGCACCCTAATCGCCAAACAAAAAAATACGGGTCTAATTATTTGGGTCAAAGAACCCCCACTCCAAATTTGAGCCAAATCGGTAAGGTCTTTTGATAACCTATCCAATGATAGTTCGCATGATAGATCCGGACAATGTTTTCATCAAAATATCTGAGATCCAGCCGCTGATAAGTTTAAAATTTACACTTAAGTGCTCATAAGTCTACAATGTTTTGGATGCATTGGAAAGGTCTTTTGATTACTCCATCTATCGATGGGTCGCATGATAGATCTGAACAACGGTTTTATCAAAACATCTGTATAAATAATACTTAAGTGCTAATAACTTCTAATAGGGTTATCAGCCGGGTCCGCGGTGTAGGGGTAAACGTGATTGCCTCTCACCCAGGTCGGCCTGGGTTCGATCCCAGAAGGTCCCGGTGGCATTTTTCGAGACGAGATTTGTCTGATCACGCCTTCCGTCGGGCGGGGAAGTAAATGTTGGCCCCGGTCTAACCTAGAGGTTAGGTCGTTAGCTCAGTCCAGGTGTAGGAGTCGTCTCCCTGGGTCCTGTCTCGGTGAAGTCGCTTGTAGACAGTTGGACTAACAATCCAAAGGTCGTCAGTTCGAATCCCGGGATGGATGGAAGCTAAGGTGTAAAAAGAGGTTTGCAATTGCCTCAACAATCAAGCTTTCGGACACCTAGTTTCGAGTAGGAATCTCGCAATCGAGAACGCCAAGGCAATACTGTAGAGCGAATAATTTGAGGGTTATCAGATCTTCGACGTTTTAGGCTCATTGAAAAGGTCTTTTAAATACGTTTCTAAAATTTGTAACATAATGGGTAGTTTTTTTTTACAAAAACCACCCTTTTTACAATCTTTCGGGCTTTTGTTAAAATAATTTTTTAGCATAACTTTTTAACGGTGCACATCAACCAGAGCTTTTGCACCCAGATTTTTGTTACAGACATTTTAGTTTCTTCAAAACTGCGGGTACTATTGAAATATTTTTTTATTCATCCCCTAATGTACTGTCCACAAAGTAATTTACAACAGAGTTTGACTAATCTTACAATCCCGTTGTTGCAGGATTGGGTAGATAATCGTGTGCATAGTTTTCGGTGCACGGACTTACAGACATACACACGCACAGACATTTGTTCAGAATTTGATTCTGAGTCGATAGGTATACGTGATTTTAAAAGATTCGTGGTAGATTTCCTTAAAATAGTGTTTGACAGTTCGACGCCCACGAATTATTTCAAGAAAATCTACCGTGGTTGATCATAAACTGTTTAACAATCCCCCTCAAATCTACCAGAAAATCCCTTCTCAAGATACAGATTTTTCAGAATCCACATCCTGGTTGCAAAATTTTGTTGAAACTTGTATGGAAGAAAACCATCAAAATAAACAAAAAATGCTATAATTTTAAAAAATTACTCACATAAAACTCTAGAAAAAGATTTTTTTGCCTGGCATAATGAAATGACGAAAAAACCTTCTTATAATTTCCAAAAATAACTGTGCTGAAAAAATCATTATAGAACTCATTTCAGTTAGTTCCAAAGACGGGGTTTGATTGTAAAGGGTAAAGGTTTCGAGGGATGATCAGACCGATACATGCCAGTTATGTGCAGGCTTTTTAAAATTGGTATTGAATTGTGGGGTCACCTAAATATGCCCTTGTCATATCTTTGTCGGATGGTAGGCATGCCGGTGGTTAGTGAGAGAGGAAAATACATTCGTTTATGAAAAAAGAACCTCCCGAAAGCGTTTCAGCTCAGTAAGAACGGCGAGTGATATAAATTTGATATGACTGTTTGTGCCCACCCCATAGCTAACGTTCGATCCATTCTTTGAACTATTTTTTTTAGAGAAGAAGCCAGTTTTCACCATAAAATTAAGAGATATTCTGGGGTTGAAATAGATTGTAACGTTGTAACTTCCTAATCTTAAAGTCGTCTAAAAAACCTAAAGTAGCAGTCCTATCCTGGGATCCGATCGAACCGCAAACGAACCCCCCGGGTACACATCAAAGGGTAGGGGGTACCCATTTCCGCCTCGATCGAATCCCTCTCAGAGTTCAAGCTAGAAGTAGTAGGAAGAAAAAAAGTGCACGCACATCTCGTCGCTGGCGGCACGCTGGTCAACTTACACTTACCGTACGGTTTACTGCCGGGCGGCTGCAGCGCGTTCGACTGCGGCAGCGACGAGGCCGGGTCGCCACCCTGGCCGCCGGGCCCACCACCGCCGCGCGCGTTCGTGAGCGAGGGAAACTCGGACAGGTCGAGCAGGGGCGGCGTTCCCGTGTCCGCCGTCCCGTTGTCGAACACGCTATGGAAATTGTTGATGCTATTCCCGCTCTGAGATCCGTATCCTCGTGACTGCATGAACGAGACCATGTTGGACTGTGGAAGGAGGAAGGAAAAAAAGAGACACCGGGTTAGTTTGACAGAAGAAAGTGGAAAGAATTTGTGATTTGATGTACTTTTTGACATTCAAACGAATAAGCCCTCCCTTTTGTTTACACTGCGTCTTGGAATCGCTTTCTAATCGAAACAGGCGCGCGCGCGCGATAACAAACACAAACCGCGATGTTGTTTACACTCTTGTTTGCTGCAGTTACTTCAAGAATTTTTGTTCATGTGTGAGTTTGTATTTGTGCAAAAATTCGCCAATTCAAACGCTTCCACTCTCTCTCTCACACTTCTTCTGGTAGTTTCTTTCGGTGAACTCCGAGGACTCTACGTCTTGGCATTATTTTCCTCCATTTTTTTGTTACTTCTCTTCTGCGCTGGCTTATCTTCCGGCCCCGGTCAATACAACTAACCGAAACTGGTTTCAACTTGCTAGAAGAAGACGAAGAGAGTCGCTGGTATAGCTTAACTTTGATGACGACCAAGTCAGCTCAGCCACTTTATTTTTGCGATACGCAATTTATTGCGATGTGTGTGTACGTGCGTGTTTATGTTTATATTTTTTGACGCACCACGTGCTTCGGTTGCGTGCAATTGCGTTTCAATGAATTCGTCGACATTGAATTCAATTTAAAAAAAGAAGTCCGCTTGTCTGTGGTAAAAGGTAAACAGAATCATAATTATTGTCAGCAAGGTTGGGGCTGCTCTTTGTAGCGGGCACCAATATAATGCAGCGTCGTAGGTACTTCCACTTGGGAAACCTCCGACGTCGTAATTGACCACAACCAGATTAGCAGCTATAGTTATCTCAAAGTCCTCTGTATCAGTGTTTTGATGATCAGACAAGCGCGAGGTTTGCTCTTTATTGAGTTGGGTGTTTCCAGCGTAGGAATAGAAGAAGGTACCAGACTTTCAGACTTTGTGCACGTTAGTACAAATCTCTCTAAGTTTAGAAACAACGTAACAACCCAGGCAACATTTTTGAACCAACTAGCCTCCACCTAGTTTTGTTGAGGTTTTATGGTAGCATCTTGATTGCTGAATAGTTTTATTTCGGCACTTACCGCAACCAATAAGCAAAAGCTGATTAATAGGTTCTAACAAGGTTTCATGCCTCGAACATACAACCAGGTGACAATAAAAGCCAAA
The DNA here is from genome assembly GCF_016801865.2 of Culex pipiens pallens. Taxonomy (NCBI): domain Eukaryota; kingdom Metazoa; phylum Arthropoda; class Insecta; order Diptera; family Culicidae; genus Culex; species Culex pipiens. Next base: position 124,198,852 of record NC_068939.1, read on the forward strand.
TGGCTTTGAATGAGGTTTTATGAAAGTTTTAAGAGAGTCGTAAAAACTGTTTGGCAATGCAGTTTTATCGCATGCTTCTTTAAAACCAAGGATGTTTTAGCTGTCAAGCGTCATTAGGCATGCAAAATGCTCATTTAAAACCATAAGTTCCTAAAAGAGCATTTATCGCGGCCAAATAGCAGCGCATAAATATGGCGCTAAATGCGTGGTCTGATTGAATGTTCTTGCCAAGATGGCAGAAAAAATAGAAAAAGCAATAAATTTGATGAAAACACACATTTATGCTGAATTTCGAACATAATTAGCATAGCCATAGAAGCCCAAAAATGATAGGATATATATATTTTATTTTTTTTTTTCAATGAATTGCAATAAAGTATTGGTTTCATGAAAAACTGTACTTACAAAAGAATTCACATTCGTCGATAACATTTTAACCGCAGCTGAAATTGCGCCACCTGTTTCGAGAAATGTGCTCTCGCATCAATTTAATTACCTTCAATATAATTTATTACGCCATTTTTGCTAACCATCTCCATTTTATAATTGGGCAAGACCTATTTTTTTTGCCAGAATAAAACCTGTTTGGCATAAGACGTTTGAAGACGTATGAAATGTCATTTTTCCACAAAGGTTTTATTAAGGCTTTGAGGAGTTTGTTAACATTCAGTTGTAAGGCCATGACAACCTTTTGCGGAGGTCCTTTTGTGTTTTTAAGAGGGGTTTATCGGGATTCTGGGGAGACTGTTACGACTGAGTGGTTTTAATGTTGGTTTTGGCTGAGAGGTTTTATAGCGGTTGTGACGGCAACGATAAAGCCTGAAATGTTAATTGGGAAATGGGCCATGAGCTAGCTTATGCACTTGGAAAAATAAATAACGTTTTAAGAATAAACCATTTTTAACTGAAATGCCTTTTTCTGGAATGAATTTATTATTTTATTAAATCCTGAAATATATAAAAAGAGCCTGTCAAAATGAACATTTTTTTTTTACGGATTTTGTCAATTCTATCAAAAGTTATGGGCAGAAAACGATTAAAAAAATGCTCAAAATAATAACCTCCGAAATATTGTCAGCAAATGTACTCAAGAATGTGTACTTTCATATGCTTCCGAGAGCGAGGTCCAACTTCGTCACCTTTTCAGGTTATTTACATTTCAAAATTGCGTCGTTTTCGTTGTATTTTGACTAAAAAAAAAGTAAATCTTTCCCAGTTCCTGAGGAGAACACCCTTGAAGAGTATCGGGGCCGGCATTTACAAAGCGGATTCAGTGGCAGTTTTTAACTCAACAAATGTTAACATTCCATAGGTCGCCTTCCTAAGGTGTCGTTGATAAGGTCCTGCTTGTGACGATGCATTACCTTCCTTTTACTAAACAATCGAATCTAGAAGGGAAACGATCACTAATTGTATTGGTCCGAGTCGGGATTTGAACCCCGTTCTACCGCTTACGGGGCGGAAGGATTACCACAAGGCTATGTGACTCGGTCATTTTGGCTATGACTTTCGTTTAAAAAATCCTATTTTCGTTCTCTTGGTTTTAAAGAGCTCTACCAGTGTCTAGAAGACACCAAATTGCTATGACGTAACCCTGAATTGCATTATCAAAAAACTCATTTTTTCATAATCATCTTAACCTAAATTACAAAAATGGCTCTAAAACCTTCCCGTTTGGAAAAAGAGCTTTGTGCTCTGCAGCAAAGATGCTCAGAATGGCGTTCCCTGCAACTTTTCTGAAGACACCGAAGCGCTATCTCGTCATCCAGCAAATATACAAATTCAGAACCACCCTAATGTCCATCATACCAAAAGATGTCCCTATATTGGCACTGATCAATTGCGAGTTTGGACCACTGTGCATTGAAGCTGAATCAAACCGATCAATTTGAACTTTTCGGAAAGATAACAACGAATAATTATTGATAGGCTTACAAACATTACTCATAATATGTAAGGATTGTTGCTTTTTCTTTAAATTCCGATAATTAAAATTTTTAGAAAAGGGGTTTTAAGGTAAGAACAATCTCTACAAATCTGTTATAACAAAACGATCCACCTATAAGGTCGGTTAAAAATCCGTATCCATTGTTATGCAATTCCAAAAATGCTTCTTCAAAAATCTTTGTTCGTCTTATGCACACTGATAAACTACAGCTCAAATGTTGATAAAATGTCAAAACATAAAAAATCGATGTGGCTGGAATTGTTCGATATATATGTAGTCCACAATTTTGCAAAATGATTTTTTCTTTTTTTTTTTTATTTGCTACATGGGTATTTTTTTCTGTCCCACTTGTAGTCCAATATAAACCAAAAACCACGATTTTTTTTCACTTTTACGCTAAATAGCTCACCAGAACAGACACTTGATTATAGTTCTACCTCTGCCAGATCCGTGCACTTTCCAAATGGAATCCCCATTAGCGGATCAATTATTTACAGCTAATTTTGACCACAACACAACACACTTCCTTGACTACCTGGAGCGTCCGCAAGTCATCACACGGCAGCAGCAGTAGCGCACCAACTGCCACAAAATGACAACTTGCTAATCGAAACTATTTCGCGTTGAGGTTATTTATTTGACAAAACCAAGAAACCTAACTTTAAAAAAAACAACCGGCGATTTAGAACGGTCGAATGAGCCCCACTTCAAACCCCCCAATTGACATTCGGTGCAATAGTTCGTAACTGATTTTGGCCAAAGCGGTTACGGTTGAACTAGTTATATGTTGGTCGGTCATATTTGATGGTGATGATGAGTCAGCGCGCGGCTGGTCGACAATCGACGGTCGGGGTAACCGGCCGGCCACCCCGAGCTGGAGCAGTCAGTAATCGCACTCCATTTTTAGCATAAAACTGCGTAATTGAGAATAATTACCCACACAGCGGGCTTAAACTTTTGTAGGAGAGGCAGGGATTTTTTTTTTTGTGGTTTGAAAATATGTAATTTATAGAATACTAAATTGATAATTCTTCAAGATATTGTAATCATAAACATGACCGTCATAGATTAATTAAAGTCCAAGCTAGAATGTTTTTTTCTTCTGTTACCAGATTTTGTTTTCAAAAGTAAGAAGGGTAACTGTCCCTACATTGGGCCTAGTACTTAAATTGAACCTACGAAATCTTCTTATCTATATATATAACAAATTTCGACGGTTTTGTTCGAACGCGAATCAGTTCAATACGGAGCGTCGTATCGAGGTGCTCTTTGTTGCGTTGGGTTCGTAAAAGTCCAAGGAAGGTTCTTACGCCAAAAAGTGACAACTTTGGCCACTCTGGAACCGATTCCGGAAAATCTGCAGATTGTATGGGAAAAGCTGCGTAAAATCAAATGTTGATCACAGGAGGCTGAATAAGCAAACAAACTTGACACGTCAAGAAAGCAAAAAGGGCAGGACGAAGTTTGCCGGGAAAAGCTTGTTTAATTTAAAGAAATTATACACTTCATCGATTTTTCTAGGAATTTGCCAATTGGGGTCGATAATTACTTGAGGGTGGTCTCTTCGGGAAGAAACCATGGGGATTTTTTTTTCAATAAATATTTTTCCACCTGGATACAATTTTTGCAAGAATGTTGCTGATGTTTAGGAAGTGTTTTATGATGAAAATTTTCAGCCGTTTTTTATTGTTTTTTCTCAGATAGTTTAGGATCATCGTTTCGGACGACCGCGACTAAATCCACAATATTAATTAATACAAATCCCAGCGAAAAACATGAAAATATAGTTTTTGAAAATAAATAAGATTTGAATTTATTTTTTTATTTTTAAAATGTCTTAAATACATGGTATTTAAGATATTTTTAAATTGGTTTCACTTTCACACTATCAACAGTATAAAAAACCTGAACAATTCTCTACGAAATCGGTCGATTTCAACCATTTTTTTTTTAATTTTCTTATTTGTCCATACAAAAATGGTACGTAATTATTCGAAAATCTGTAACTTTTGAAGTAGTTTTCTGATCAATTTGGTGTCTTCAGCAAAGTTGTAGTTATTGATGAGGACTATTCAGAAAAATAGGTACACGGAAATTTTATTTATTTTTGAGATTCATTGATATATTTTGGGGGACTAAACTCCGCAACATTTGAGCCATAGAGAAGTACGGTCAAAAATTTTGCCACCAAGTTATGATTTTTGGAAATGTACTTTGCAGATTTTTTGATAAATTCCTTCGTTTTCAAGATATAGCCACCAAAATTTTGATTTCAGCGAAATATTGGTAGTTTTTTGATTTATAAAAAAAGTTACTTAATCCAACTTTCGGTGGTTGGTGCCTTCCTGGCATATTTTTATCGAAATATCTGAGATCCGGTCTCAAAAAAAGTTTATTAAAAACACTAAAGTACTTATAACTTTTGATAGGGTAGTCAGATCTTCAATCTTTTGGGCTTGTTGGAAAGGTCTTTTGCATGATAGATCCGGACAACTTTTTCATCAAAATATTTGAGATCCGGCTTCAAAAAAGTGTATAAATAACACTTAAGTGCTCATAACTTTTGATGGGGTTGTCAGATCTTCAATCTTTTGAACGCGTTCGAAAGGTCTTTCAAATACCTTTCCAACAATATATAGCATTTTCTTACAAAAACCACCCTTTTTCATAATATTTAAAATTCTAGCCAAATCGTTTTTTCAGCATAACTTTTGAAGTACTTTTCTAAAACTCATAATATTAACTAGGGTATTGTGGGACCCCAAGACGAATCGATTGAGACCAAAACGGTCCAAATCGGTCCAGCCAGTCCGGAGATAATCGTGTGCATATTTTTCGGTGCACGGACTCACATCCAGACACACGCACAGACATTTGTTCAGAATTTGATTCTGAGTCGATAGGTATACGTGAAGGTGGGTCTACGAGGTCAAATAAAGAAGTTCATTTTTCGAGTGATTTTATAGCTTTTCCTGATTGAGGTGAGGAAGGCAAAAAGTGACCATGATTGTCAATTTCTGAAAATATAGTTTTTAAAAGTTCAGATAATTTGCTAAAAAAATTGCCTAAGAGACTTTGAAGATTGGACCTCTGATTGCTGAGAAACAGCGTCTAAAAAAAATAAATAGAAAATTTGAAGTTTTCTAAGCTCCACCCTCCATTTTCTAATGGTCCGATTTTCAATGTTAAAAAATGAAACATTTGTGAAATTTTCCGATATTTTCGAAAACAATATTTTCAAACATTTTTAATCAAGACTAACATTTTAAAAGGAGCAAATATTTAATATAACGCCCTTTTGAAATGTCTTGTCTTGTATTGTAAAAGTTGCGGGCTTTAGTCCTCTAAAACATATTAAAAAAACTTCGAAAATAAAAAAAACGGATTTTGGGAAATTGCGTTTTGTAAAAAAAAACAGTTAATGAAAAAATCGGATTTTTTTCCGTGTACTTATTTTTTCTGAATAGTCCTCTTGCATGGGTGACACATAGTTTTAGCCAAATAAAACAATACAAATAAAATTTCCATTTCCGGTTTTGGTAGAGAATTGCTCACCTATATAAAAACGTGTTTTGATGATCTCAACGTAAAATTATTTTTTTTAATAATATTAAAAAAGTAAATCTTTCCCAGTTCCTGAGGGGAACACCCTTGAAGAGTATCGGGGCCGGCATTTACAAAGCGGATTCAGTGGCAATTTTCATTCTCAACTAATGTTTACATGTTAAGGTTAATGTTAACATTCCAAAGGTCGCCTCCTTATGGTGTCGTGATAAGGTCCAGTTTGTGACGATACACTACCTTCCCTTTACTAAGCAATCGATTCCAGAAGAGAAACGATCACCAGTTTTAATAATTTAAAAAAAATATTTCAAAGCTTTTGGTAATTTTTTGATATTTTATATAAGTTACGGAAATTGCTTTCCGCATAATTGATCGACGCCACCAACATCGTCAGCACAGCCGACAACAGTAACCCAAACTGCGAACAAAGCTAAACTTCGTTTACCTCGCCGCGATTAAAGCAAGTAGCTCGATTAATGCTCTGTAAGCAAAACCTCAGTACCTCGTGTGTGAGGCTCTGGGGAACTTTTCGATCACAATAAAATCAGAACGTTTTGGACAGTCAAACTGAACACTTTGGAGTAATCAATCAAGAGAAAACCACCCTTTCATAATGGACGTTTTATAACTTATATAAAAAAAATAAAACTTCTACTGTCAAAAGCAGGAAAACAGCCGCACGAGTTTGCCGCAAACATGTTTGCGAGTTTGGCATAGTATAATACCTGCTTAATGATTACATTGATTTGGTTTAAAATGCATTTTCTCACTTTTTTCACTCATTTTTTTATAGTGCGCTCTGCTTAGCAGGTCAAAAATAGAGACATCTACTCTAAATAAGAGTAATTCCTTACTTTTTTTTGATAAGGTCCTATAAACAAATGTAAACATTGAGTGTATCCCTTTCACACCTTATGTCAAAGTCCATCGGAGTAAGCGGGATACACTCAATGTTTACATTTGTTTATAGGACCTTATCAAAAAAAAGTCAAGAATTGATGACCTGTGGTGAACATATATTAAAAATCTGGCAACCCTGTCTAAAACTGAAAGTCTATGTAAAACTTACTTAACCTTTTTAAGTGGGATGATGTGGAGATTTGGAGAAAAATATACAATGGCTTGTCATACTACAACAAAAATATGTAAATTGTAAAGGACTTGTCCGAAGAATCATAAAATTTCATGATTTGGCAACCCTGTCAGTAAACCACGTGGACACTTTGGGGGGGAGGGGGTGTATGTCGATTGTCCACGATCCATACAAAAAAGTTTTTTTTTGTATGGACAATTGTCCACGAGGGGGGGAGGGGGGGGGGTAACAGATTCCCAAAAAAGGGTCCACGTGGTTTATGGATGGTCCCCCAGGGGTAAGATGAAAATAACGTAATTATTTGAATCTCAACTTTGCGTTTAATTTCACATTTTCTACTGTGCGCAGCACATTAAATTGTGCCCGATATTTATATCCCACACACATTAGCATATAAATATGCACAATTTGTGCACACAAAATTCAGTGGAGAGTGTGAGCAGAGCTTCGCTTCGAAACGCACAATAATGTGCAACGGAGGCGCGCATTTCAATCCAAACGTCTGCGATTTAATCGACAGCTGAGAGAACGCGGCTTGAGAAATCATGTTTAATTCGAACAACACAAAAGTGTTTCTGTGAATTTTATCTCGAGAGAGCAGTGAACAACAAAGGCAAAATTTGCGGTAAATGTTTTGAAAAAGTAGAATTTACAGTTTTTTTCCAGTGTAACTAGTTGCGAGGCCCTAACATAACTTTGACGGCAATTAAACTCCTCTCTCCACAATTTAATGACCAGAGCCCAAGCAACGCAACGGTGGTGGCATCACTCTTAGGGCCAACTCGCCCCCTCCGATCTTGATATGCAAACTAGCTCCCGCTCTAACTATACATTTTATTTTAACGCTGAATGACTCGAGCCCCGACTAGTGCCAGTGTGTGTGATTTAGGGGAGAGTGGTCAACATTGGGTTACCATAAAAAACTTTTTTTTTTCTTTTAATTTTGAACATTGCAAAAAATCTAAAATGTTTTCAAGCTATTTTTTTTCCTAAACATCAAATGCAAATTCTCCCCCAAACAAATTGCACATTTTAATTCAATGGCCGCGTTGCGAATCTACCACGTGGAGCGCCAAGCACCAGGAGAAGGGGTTTGGGGGAGAAGGGCAAAACGCGTCGTCATTTCACAGGTCGATTGCTGAATGACTGGCCGTGAATCCGCCGCCGCCGCTTGGCGACGTCACAATCACTCATACCATACCATCGTGCATGTGTGTTTGTGGTATGAAAAATGTGCGAAACATGAATGGGCTTCGGCCTGGTCGCGTCGTACGCGCGTGCATAGCAGTCACATAATCGGTTCAACATTATAAGTTAGGGGGGACCATGTAAGAGCGCTACGACAACGTGCAACATTTAAAGGAAGAAATTTGTGCAATTCTTGGAATTCAGAAACTTGAGGTATGAATCATGTTTATGAATTTTAAGATATATATATTTAAGATTGTTCGTATGTTTTGAGAGCAAATATCAACTTTGGCATGAATAGCAAAGACAAAGAAAAGTAAGGAATATTTTTCCATAGGTCCAACTCATAGCATCGAAGCTCGGAAGGCACATTTTCGAATTGAAATATGGAATATGGGTTTAAGGGCAATATGGGCATTCCAGTCTGTATCGTTATCAAGCCTTGATAATTCTATCGGCGATAATCTTTTCGCCGATAATGGACGATAGCTCATTTTAAAAAACTTTCTAAAAATGACTTAAGAGCGAGTCCACGAGCAAAGCATACCCATCTCGCATCGACCTCACCAATCTGCCTGAAATTTTCAGGGGTTGTTTGTACATATAAAACTAGCATCTGGCCAAAATATGAGCACTCTAGGTCAACGGGTAGTGGGGCAAATCGGGACACAAAGTTTGAAGGTTCAAAAACGTCAAAAATCTTAAAAATGCTATAACTTTGGCAAAACTTAATATAATTTCAAAATTCAAAATACATCTGAAAAGGCTTTAAAAATGCAATAAAATGCAGGGAGAAGCTCCTCAATTGGTTAAATCTAAAAAGAGTTATTGGCATTTTAGTGATAAAATAGCATAATTTTCAAACTCAAATAAAAAAGTGTTCCATCCGGATATCAACTCGGTTCGACCTGCAGCTTGTAGGGGACATCTGGGACTACCATCTGAGACTGAGAACGCTTTGGGTAAGGCAGTTTAACATATTAAATAGACACTTTTACTTTTTGTGAATTTTTTGGTTGTAAATTTTTGCTCGGGGCACCCCTTAGATCCCATTTTCTGGTGATAATTTTATCATATTCGTGTTCCTGAGACAATTTTACAATAGAATCATCCATAAAAATGTTTATTTTCATCCATTTTAACCTTATAAAATGGGAAAGTTGAAAAAAATTAAGAAGCTGCTTTTTTCTGGTGTCATCTAGTATCCTTGGAAACGAACTTAATTTTCAATAAATGTGAATCAAAGATTTTTTTCAACTTTCATTTTTTAAAGGGTTAAAATGGATGAAAATAAACATTTTTGTGCATGTTTCTTATGTGAAATTGTCTCAGGAACACGAATATGATAAAATTATCACCAGAAAATGGGATCTAAGAGGTCCCCCGAGCAAAAATGCATAACCAAAAAATTCACAAAAAGTAAAAGTGTCTATTTAATATGTTAAACTGCCTTACCCAAAGCGTTCTTAGTCTCAGATGGTAGTCCCAGATGTCCCCTACAAGCTGCAGGTCGAACCGAGTTGATATCTGGATAGAACACTTTTTTATTTGAGTTTGAAAATTATGCTATTTTTTCACTAAAATGCCAATAACTCTCTTTAGATTTAACCAATTGGGGAGCTTCTCCCTGCATTTTGTTGCATTTTTTAAGCCCTTTCAGATGTATTTTGAATTTTGAAATTATATTGAGTTTTGCCAAAGTTATAGCATTTTTAAGATTTTTGACGTTTTTGAACCTTCAAACTTTGTGTCCCGATTTGCCCCACTTCCCGTTGACCTAGAGTGCTCATATTTTGGCCAGATGCTAGTTTTATATGTACAAACAACCCCTGAAAATTTCAGGCAGATTGGTGAGATCCAAACGACGTCCCATACAAAGGGGTATGTCCTGTTCGTGGACTCGCTCTTAATTCAACCATATCATATTAAATTTTCAATAGATTAACAATAGATATTTTTGAAAATCTAGTGAGTTTAGTAAAATATGTTCTCAAAATTGTTCACAAAATACCGTATTTTTTTCGAAAATATTCAAGTTTTCAGAATTTGCAATATGGATATCAAACGAAGCGAAATTTTGTATGCTTTTTCACTTTATTAGAGTTTTTTTTTTTTTTTTTGTTAAAAACTAATATTTTCAGAAAATACCGTATTTTTCGAAAATACACAGATTTTTAAAATATGCAAAATGGTTATCAAACGAAGCGAAATTTTGTATGCTTTTTCACTTTATTAGATTTTTTTGTTAAACATTAAAATTTTCACAAAATAGCGTATTTTTCCGAAAATACTCAAATTTTCAAAATATGCAATATTGGTATCAATCAAACGAAGCAGAATTTTGATTGCTTTTTCACTTTATTAGATTTTTTTTTTTGTAAAAAATTTAAATTTTCACAAAATAGCGTATTTTTTTTTGGAAAATACTCAATTGTTTTAAAATATGCAATATGGGTATCAAACGTAGCGAAATTTTGTATGCTTTTTCACTTTATTAGATTTTCTTTGTAAACAATTAAAATTTTCACGCAATAGCTTATTTTTTTGGAAAATACTCAAATTTTCAAAATATGCTATATGGTATCAAACGAAGCGAAATTTTGTTTGCTTTTTCACATTAATAGTTTTTTTTAGTTTTTTTGGAAAATACTCAAATTTTCACAAAATACCGTATTTTTTCGAAAGTACTAAAATTTTCATAGTATCAAACGAAGCCAATTTTATATGCTTTTTCACTTAATAGAGTTTATTTCGGTAATTTGTAAACATTTTTGTATTTTCTAAAGAAAACTCTAATAAATTGAAAAAGCAAACAAAATTTCAACTTATTTGATACCCAAACCCATATTGCAAATTATAAAAAAATAGTATTTTCGAAAAAATACAGTATTTTGTGCAAATTTTAGTATTTTACAAAAAAAACTCTAAAAGAATGAAAATGTATACAAAATTTCGCTTCGTTTGATGCCCATATTGCATATTTTAAAAATTTGAGTATTTAAAAAAAATAATTAGTGAAAATTTTAGTATTTTCACAAAAACTTCAATAAATTTAAAAAGCATACGAAATTTCAATTCGTTTGATACTTCGATTTGATTTTATATTTAGAAAAAATACGGTATTTTGTGAAAATTTTAGTATTTAAAAAAAATCTAATAATGTGAAAAAAGAATACAAAATTTCGCTTTATATCAAACAATTGCATATTTAGAAAATTTGAGTATTTTCGAAAAAAATACGGTGAAAATTGCAGTGTTTTCAAAAAACTATAAAAAATTTAAAGAGCATACAAAATTTCAATTCGTTTGATACCGTAAACCGGGGTGACTTTTATAGGATTTAAATTTTGTTTTTTGGAATATTTTCCAACAGGTAAGGTTTTTTTCAAGATTATTATTTTTAAAACCCTACCCCAGGGCCATACAAAGTCCATGCACTATTTTTGAAAAAAAAAGTTTTTCCAATAGTGTTTAGAAGAATAGTTACGCTAAAAATTCTTAGTTTAAATGTACAATCACTAAGGTTGCTGATATAGTGTTTAGGAAAAAAAATCAATGTTTATATTTATTTAACTAAGCTTATAAGCTTTTTAACAAAAAAAATTATAAATTTAAGGTAAAATTGTTAAAAAGTCGGAATTTTTCCTGAAATTTGTTAAAACTAGTTTTGTTTATAAAATTATCGATTTATATTGCATTTTATACTGAATTCAAGCACGAATCACAAGTTTTTACATTATACATGAAATTTGTTCAACTGAAACAGCCTATAAATTTGAAGATTTTTCTTAATTGTGTTTCAAAAATACATATTATTTATTATTTACAATTTTTTTCCTTCTCCTGGTGGAAAATTGTTCAAAGAAACCGAAAATGAACTCCGCTCTCCGATTGAAAATCATGTTCATTGAGAAAATCATGACACTTTGAGAAGTTTAAAATAATGACTTCCATGAACATTTTCTTAAATATAGTTAACTAACCTTTTGAACATTTCAAAATTTTATGAAAAGGATTTCAATTTGTTTTTGGAATATTTTCCAACAGGTAAGGTTTTTCTCAAGATTATTATTTTTAAAACATGTACTGGGGTAGGCCACACAAAGTCCATGCACTATTTTGGAAAAAAGTTGTTTTAATAGTGTTTAGAAAAATAGTTACGTTAAAAATTCTTAGTTTAAATTCCGGGGTTACTTTGATAGTCATAGTTTTTCTTGTTAAAATCATATTTAAGATGTTCAAATTTTATTTGTACGTTAAATATATCATCACTTAAGTTGTTGATAAAGTTTTTAGGAAAATATCAATGTTTATATTTAGTTAACTATGTTTATAAGCTTTTGAGCAAAATACATTTAAATTTTGGGTAAAATTGTTAAAAAGTCGTAATTTTGCATGATTTTTTTTTAAACTCGTTTTGTGTATAAAATTATCGATTTATATTGCATTTTATACTGAATTCGAAGCACGAATCACAAGTTTTCACATTTTACATGAAATTTGTTCAACTGAAATTGCCTCTAAATATGGAGATTTTTTTTAAATTGTGTTTCAAAAAAACATATATTTAATATTTATACACTTATTTATTTATGCAAATTATGAAATTATTATGAAAAATACGCTTTTTTGTGAACAATTTTGAGTACATATTTATACTTTGAAACTTACTACATTTTCAAAAAATATATTCTTAGTGAAAGCATTGAAAATTTAACATGCTACGGTTTTAGATTTTAGAAAGATTTTTAAGATGAGTCATCGCCGATAAAATAATCGGAATAACGAATATCGTCAGACAATAATATTACCTAAGATAATTTTATCGTCTAACAACCTTGGAAGTACATATTGGGCTAACAATCCTTCCTTTTGTTGATATGCAGGCATCTTGGGAAGGCGCCGGTATTGACTAATAAAATAGTGTTTGTTTAACCTCAGCTGATCTGTCAATATGTTCCAGTGCATCTTCTTAAATTAGAATTTCACTAAAATAGTGCTTAGTTTTGGCTGCCGATGCCAAAACCCAAACGGTTAATACTCCATTTTCTTTTGAAATTGCCTTGGCACAGATTTGGTGACGAACTTGATTTGGCATAATAGCCGAACCTTCAAATATGGCCAGATTAGCGTTCTAACAGATGTACGATCCGTCATACCTCAGAAAACTCCTATACTCAAGTGATGCCGTTAATCACACTTGAAGAAATGCACCGAAAAGCAGTGACACAATTGTCCAATTTCTCCAAAAAATATGCCCAAAGACGAACAACCAAGCCAAAGAAACAGGCACAACCCGGGCCCGACCAGACAGAAACAAAAAAAAAGTAAAAAGTACACCATATCTACAGACAGTAGCGCAAACGCAAAACAGGAAGGAAATCAAGCCGTAATTTCAGGGTAAAGCGTGATGCCTCTTGTAACTCAGTGGTAGTAGAGTGGTAGTCAAAAAAAGCCCTTATTTTGGAAAGAGCACACACACTTCCACGAGTTTCGTCATTGAGCAGCTGTTTAAAAAAACGCGAATCAAAAACAAAACTGGCCTAAACGCCAAAAAAAGTAATCTACGTTGAAGTGAGGGTCAATTGTATAGATTTGGACACTTGAAGAATAGTTTGCATCATTTTTTCACTCACCATCGTTCCACCGAGCCCCGCCGGCATCGCCCTTCGGTCCGCGAAGCCTCGTTGTCCACCGAACAGGTTACTCCTCGCGTTCGCCGCCCCACTGGCCGCCGCTGCTGCTGCCGCTGCCGCCGCCGCCGCAGACACAGAGTTCGAGGAGGAAAGCTGCTGCTGCTGCTGGGAACCGTTGGTGCTCGCACTAGAGGTCGTCGCTGGGTTGTTCGAACTGCTTCCGCCAACCACGCTACCACCACTACCGACGCTGGAACCGATCCCACCGAGGCCGCTGCCGCCGCCACCCCCACTTGACGATCCCGAACCGACGCTGCCATTCCGCGCAGAACTCGGCGATAGCTGCGGGGGTTGCTGCTGCTGGCTTTGCTGACCGGAGCCACCAATCGGAGCCTGCTGCTGCTGCTGCCCTTGTCCCTGCTGCTGTTGCTGCTGCTGCTGCGAGTGAGGTGGTTGACTTGCTCCGAAGCTTCCGGCTCCGGCTCCCCCCGTTGCTGCACTTGGAAACATACCAGACGTTGGTGTGACATGGCCCGATAATGAGCTATTACCGAAGCCACCCGCAGTACCTCCTCTCCCACTCAACGATGCACTACTTGGTATACTTCTCGGAGGCTGTTGGAAATTCAAGTTTGCCATAACCTGCAGCGGGGTTCGTAATCATCCGTCGTTGATGTTCACGGTCGTCGTCGTCATGGATCGAAGTAAAAGAGCACCACGAGAAGGGAGAGAAAGAAAGAAAAAAGAACTTGAATTAATGCACTTCTTTTCAAGATTTTCGTTTGTTTCAATGCTCTCGATACAAGAAATACAAGAGCACACACACACACACACAGAGGGTCGTCACTCCAGTTTTTCCCCAACCGTACTCCACCCTCTCGGGGAGAAGAGAAGGTTCCCCATTTTTCTTCAAGCAAAAGAAACATCAATCGCCACACACAAGCTCCCATGGGTTGGAGGGAAAGATATCGGACAATGGGTTCGGCTCTAACCCAAGTGACTTCGAAGGTTGGCATTGTTGGCAGTCGGAGCAGAGATTCTCTGGTAATTCTAGCGTTTTGTTAGTTTGGAAAACTTTTTAAGATGTGGTATCCAACATCAGTAATCGTTGTGCCGTGCAATTAGTAGTGAAAAAAATCTGTAATACTATTTTCCAAACATTCTTCAAAAGTAAGTAAACATACCGCACAAAGCGTTCTTAAATCAACCTGTAGGCGATTAGGCCCTTACTTAAACTTATTTGGTAATTTGGTAAAATTTAGTCATCAATATCGCATGACAGGGTTGCCAGATTAATAAATCTGTAAACAAATCGAAACAATGGACCGTATTGCCGGATCTTCATGTTGTTAAATTATTGGAAAGGGATATCAAAGATTTCATGTTGTTAAATTATTGGAAAGGGATATCAAAGATTTACAAAAAAAACTAACTTAATCCACCAATGTGGTTGATGCCTTCCTCATTTTGAATATAAGTGGTTTGCTAGCTATTTTTTTAGATCCAGAAACATAAGTACACAGATATAACTTAAGTGGTCATAACTCGAGACAGGGTTGCCAGATCTTCAATGTTGTGGACTCGTTGGAAAGGTCTCTCGATTACCTAACCAACGATGGGTCGGATGATGGATCCGGGCATCGTTTTCATACATTTAAGTGAGATCCGGCTTCAAAAAATTACATAAATATCACTTAAGTGGTCATAACTCGAGACAGGGTTGCCAGACCTTTAATGTTGTGGACTCGTTGGAAAGGTCTCTCGATTACCTAACCAACGATGGGTTGGATGATGTCTCCGGACATCGTTTTCATACATTAAAGTGAGATCCGGCTTCAAAAAAGTACATAAATATCACTTAAGTGGTCATAACTCGAGACAGGGTTGCCAGATCTTCAATGTTGTGGACTCGTTAGAAAGGTCTCTCGATAACCTAACCAACGATGGGTTGGATGATGGATCCGGGCATCGTTTTTATACATTTAAGTGAGATCCGGCTTCAAAAAATTACATAAATATCACTTAAGTGGTCATAACTCGAGACAAGGTTGCCAGACCTTTAATGTTGTGGACTCGTTGGAAAGGTCTCTCGATTACCTAACCAACGATGGGTTGGATGATGTCTCCGGATATCGTTTTCATACATTAAAGTGAGATCCGGCTTCAAAAAAGTACATAAATATCACTTAAGTGGTCATAACTCGAGACAGGGTTGCCAGATCTTCAATGTTGTGGACTCGTTAGAAAGGTCTCTCGATAACCTAACCAACGATGGGTTGGATGATGGATCCGGGCATCGTTTTTATACATTTAAGTGAGATCCGGCTTCAAAAAATTACATAAATATCACTTAAGTGGTCATAACTCGAGACAAGGTTGCCAGACCTTTAATGTTGTGGACTCGTTGGAAAGGTCTCTCGATTACCTAACCAACGATGGGTTGGATGATGTCTCCGGACATCGTTTTCATACATTAAAGTGAGATCCGGCTTCAAAAAAGTACATAAATATCACTTAAGTGGTCATAACTCGAGACAGGGTTGCCAGATCTTCAATGTTGTGGACTCGTTGGAAAGGTCTCTCGATTACCTAACCAACGATGGGTGGGATGATGGATCCGGGCATCGTTTTCATACATTAAAGTGAGATCCGGCTTCAAAAAAGTACATAAATATCACTTAAGTGGTCATAACTCGAGACAGGGTTGCCAGACCTTTAATGTTGTGGACTCGTTGGAAAGGTCTCTCGATTACCTAACCAACGATGGGTTGGATGATGTCTCCGGACATCGTTTTCATACATTAAAGTGAGATCCGGCTTCAAAAAAGTACATAAATATCACTTAAGTGGTCATAACTCGAGACAGGGTTGCCAGATCTTCAATGTTGTGGACTCGTTAGAAAGGTCTCTCGATAACCTAACCAACGATGGGTCGGATGATGGATCCGGGCATCGTTTTCATACATTTAAGTGAGATCCGGCTTCAAAAAATTACATAAATATCACTTAAGTGGTCATAACTCGAGACAGGGTTGCCAGACCTTTAATGTTGTGGACTCGTTGGAAAGGTCTCTCGATTACCTAACCAACGATGGGTTGGATGATGTCTCCGGACATCGTTTTCATACATTAAAGTGAGATCCGGCTTCAAAAAAGTACATAAATATCACTTAAGTGGTCATAACTCGAGACAGGGTTGCCAGATCTTCAATGTTGTGGACTCGTTAGAAAGGTCTCTCGATAACCTAACCAACGATGGGTCGGATGATGGATCCGGGCATCGTTTTCATACATTTAAGTGAGATCCGGCTTCAAAAAATTACATAAATATCACTTAAGTGGTCATAACTCGAGACAAGGTTGCCAGACCTTTAATGTTGTGGACTCGTTGGAAAGGTCTCTCGATTACCTAACCAACGATGGGTTGGATGATGTCTCCGGACATCGTTTTCATACATTAAAGTGAGATCCGGCTTCAAAAAAGTACATAAATATCACTTAAGTGGTCATAACTCGAGACAGGGTTGCCAGATCTTCAATGTTGTGGACTCGTTGGAAAGGTCTCTCGATTACCTAACCAACGATGGGTGGGATGATGGATCCGGGCATCGTTTTCATACATTAAAGTGAGATCCGGCTTCAAAAAAGTACATAAATATCACTTAAGTGGTCATAACTCGAGACAGGGTTGCCAGACCTTTAATGTTGTGGACTCGTTGGAAAGGTCTCTCGATTACCTAACCAACGATGGGTTGGATGATGTCTCCGGACATCGTTTTCATACATTAAAGTGAGATCCGGCTTCAAAAAAGTACATAAATATCACTTAAGTGGTCATAACTCGAGACAGGGTTGCCAGATCTTCAATGTTGTGGACTCGTTAGAAAGGTCTCTCGATAACCTAACCAACGATGGGTTGGATGATGGATCCGGGCATCGTTTTTATACATTTAAGTGAGATCCGGCTTCAAAAAATTACATAAATATCACTTAAGTGGTCATAACTCGAGACAAGGTTGCCAGACCTTTAATGTTGTGGACTCGTTGGAAAGGTCTCTCGATTACCTAACCAACGATGGGTTGGATGATGTCTCCGGACATCGTTTTCATACATTAAAGTGAGATCCGGCTTCAAAAAAGTACATAAATATCACTTAAGTGGTCATAACTCGAGACAGGGTTGCCAGATCTTCAATGTTGTGGACTCGTTGGAAAGGTCTCTCGATTACCTAACCAACGATGGGTGGGATGATGGATCCGGGCATCGTTTTCATACATTAAAGTGAGATCCGGCTTCAAAAAAGTACATAAATATCACTTAAGTGGTCATAACTCGAGACAGGGTTGCCAGATCTTCAATGTTGTAAACTCGTTGGAAAGGTCTCTTGATTACCTAACCAACGATGTGTCGGATGATGGATCCGGACATCGTTTACATGCATATAAATGAGATCCGGATATATGTGAAAACACATTTTTATACATAACTTTTGAACTAGTTATCTAAACTTCAAACAATTCAATAGCGATGTATGGGACCATGAACCAAGTCGAATGCAACCGGTTTGATCAAAATCGGTTCAGCCAGTGCTGAGAAAACTCAGTGAGCATTTTGGTCACATACATACATACACACACATACACACACACATACACACACACATACACACACACATACACACACACAGACATTTGTTCAGTTTTCGATTCTGAGTCGATATGTATACATGAAGGTGGGTCTTTGAGCTTTTAATAAAAAGTTCATTTTTAGAGCAGGATTATAGCCTTACCTCAGTGAGGAAGGCAAAAAGTAGTTGGCAGAGCCAACTTTAACGAAAATGTCAACAACCAATCATAAAAAATAAACTTCGACCAGTGTTGCAAAATTACTTTTTCTATCAATCTATCAATCTATCAACTATGCGAAAAAGGGATGTCAGAAAAAAAAAACCCCCCAACAAATTTACTACATCCAGTCATGTAAAGTTCAATATTTTCCACTAAATCTTCCATATCTGAAGCAAGTATTGCCAGATCAACAAACTATATGACTTATCAGAAAGGTTTAACAACATCCATACAGCGATGTAAAAATGTCTCTTCTGTAAAGGTGGTATTAGACAATGACAAACAAACGCGCCCTTTTTCGTGTTTGACAGTTTGCCAAACTTGCAAACTTGTTTGCGGCAAACTCGCATACAAGACAAAATGTATGCAAGCGTTTCTGCAAACAACCATGGTGAACGAACAACGCAGACAAACTGGCAATCTTGCAAAATGTGGGAGTTTGTTTGTTTGTTTGCCGTAATCTAATACCTTCTTAACAATTTCCAACCAACCACCGACACTTTAGTTAATATTACTGCTGACAGTGTTGCCAAATCTCCATGATCTTTTGAATTAAAGTTACTGTAAAAGTACTTTTCAGAGTTATTTTTTGTTTGTTTGTTTGGATTAAACTTTTTCCATCGTTTCCTTAGGTCCAAACAACCAATTTTGCATGATTGGTTTCTCCATACAAATTTGGGAACTGCCCGTGAAAAAGGGCTATGCTGATATTCGAAAATCTGTATCATGGGATTTTCTGATCGATTTGGTATCTTTGGCAAAGCTCTAGGTCCTTTTCAGAAGCTAATAACTTTTCATCAAAAAATCCTAAAAATATGGCGTCTTCGGGAAAGTAAAGTTCCCGAGTTTTTTTTTTAAAAAAGGTCCTATAAGCTATTGTGTTTCATATGTTTATAGGACCTATTCAAAAAAAACTCTAGAGTTGTTCTTAATTCAATGAAGGTCCTATATCTGAGAATTGACAAAAATTGGATGACAATTGCGCCCTCCACAGGTAAAAAAATGAAACAGTTGCTTTTCCCATACAAACTTCAACGACTTAGACGGAGGGGTTCCCGTGGTCAGAATGAAGAATTTAGCCTAGGGACCATTCATAAACCACGTGGACACTTGAAGGGGGGGGGGGTGTATAGCGATTGTCCACGATCCATACAGGGTTACAGGTTCCCAAAAAAGTGTCCACGTGATTTATGGATGGTCCCTTAGAGTGATGGGTCAATCTTTGATTTCAGAGGATAGCCCCAAGAAAGCCCGGGTTTGGACCACTCTAATGTACAAAGATTTTTTTTTATTTAACTTTTTATTATTAAACGTTGTATTCCCAAAGCAAGTTTTTGATTTTTTTTGGAAAATTTGATATGGTTTAGCAAACTTAAAACGGCAAGAATTAAGATGGTGCAAAATCTAGTGTCATCGCCGGTGAGACATTGGGTCTAGTGGTTGCTGTAGTTTTGTATGACCCAATCCCATCCCAAACCCAATGTCACCCTTGCTGACGGCCCAAGGAAAATGAAATTTACGAAAAAAAATGTGTTTTTTACCGATTTCAAAAAAAAAATTGCGAAATGTGTCACAAATTGTTGTGTAAATAAATCAATACAGTGAGGCTTGTATAAATTTTATTTAAAGTTTTTGTCTTTAACTATTTAAACCCCCCCCCCCCCCCCCCAAATTTGGCCCGAAAAATCAGGGAGCAAAAATGTTTTTTTTTTCAAAAAACTTCAATATTTCAATGAAAATTTAAGTGGAATCAGTTGAAATCAGTTTAAAATGCATTCCCCTGCATTTATAATCATTTTTAGCATGGTTGGGTTGGTTCAAAAATCTCTTGAATTTTTGAAAATTTTCTATGTTTATTATTGTTTTTTTTCGCTAAAAAGTTTTTTTTTTCGCTTAAATTTTTGTTTTTGTTAAATTTTACATTTTTTGAAAACTAATGATTGCAAAACAACTGAACTAGTGTAAAATGCATTTTAAAATACTTTTTTCATTCAAATGTTGAAACTATTGCTTATTATTTCAATATTTATGTATGTGATGTATTATGAATAGTTTACAGTCGATTTAAAAAGTTTTGTAAATTTTAATTAAATTTAATTTATTTTGCCCACTGAAAAGGAACAAAAAGTAGAAAAACAATGTGCATGACCTAAAACAATTTTGAAATTGTAGAATCAAGAATAATATTTGAAAGGGCTTAAATACACATTTTTTATTTTTTCAAACGTTGGACAAGTTAGATCGTTTATTATCGCTGATGTATTTTATCAAAAAAAAAGTGTACAAAAATTAGATTGCAAATTTGATTTGGCATCTTAAAAATGATTTTGGAAATTCAGTTTCACAATATTTTATTTGAGAAAAAAGTGTGTTTTTACAAAAAATCATATCTTTAATATAATTTTTGCAGCATCCAAAACTCAAGCGCAAAAGATATTTTGTGGTTCCTTGAACATAAAAAAAAATCGAAGAAATAAAGAAAAAGGGTATCCTTCTTTGAGTTCAAAAAAAACAAATAAAAAAAAAAAATTTTTGTTTCTGTTTTTTACTAAACAGTCTTAATCAAAACCTTATTTCGGCATGTTTAACACCAAATTGATCAGAAAATCCCAAAATGGCTTCTTTTGGCATAGGAAATTCATCGACAAAATTTCATAAAAAAATTAAACTCAAAAAAAATTCAGAAATAAATCGCTATGACAACCCAACTGTCACAACCCGATCTAAATGAGCATCAAGTTGTTTCCTTGACAGAATTGTCGTTTCAGATGGATTTTCAGATTCAGATCACATTTCACACAATTCACAGTGGAGAAAGAATGCGTGGACATACCGTACGGAACGCTATAGTCACAATCTTGGTTATCCCGGACTCGATACATTTTCTATATGACTTTCCATAACAATTTTACAGAGAACTGCTCAATCACAACTCGATTTTTCCCTACACATTTCCCACCCGCAAGTTCAGGAATTTTTCCACAAACTAGAGCCCAGAACATCGCACACGGAGCTTTAACTAAGTAAAACACCGTTACGAAAAAGAACAAGGTTTACGAATGATTGTGAGGGTCAACCTTAAAAAGAAGTGCATTAAAACACAGCCTTTTTTTGTTCTGACTTTCCACTTTTCTCTTTTGGTACTGTTGCAGAAATCGTGACCGATTGGTTTGGTGTTAAAACACTTAAGATGACATCTCCAATAGCCGCATAAAGCATTGCGATGAAGAAAAAACTAGCACTAATTTAGCAGTCGACAAGCATTACAATTTAGAGTACCATCGAGGGTTAAAGTGTTAGTGAGCAAGCAACATTTTACTAATAATGCGAATGTTAACCAGCTTTTCTTTTTCCATCGATTTATACAATCTTATTTTCATGAATAATTCCCGCCACAGCATAAATTTACACACCCAGGTTCGCTTCTTTCCTTTCATTTTGATATGATGTAATAAAAACAGGAGCCGTTTGAAGCAGGCCATTGAATACACACTCCTCCGGCTGTACACTCTTCTCGCAAGAGCGCAAGGATGTGTGCGGAATAACAGAGTGTGTGGCTGGAAACCTCCTTTTTATTAGCACGGAATAGCACCAGGCTTAAGTGGATCCCTCTACAGCAGGCCTCTCGCCTGGTTGTGTTAGTGTGCGAAGTGAGTGTGTTTACGAAAAGGTCCGTAAATCGAAACCAGGATTGCGGGCTCAGGTTGCATTCCATTCTAAACACATTTTTTTTTATGAAATCAGAATAGAGTACGTTTTGAAAATACAGATAAGCTGCATAGCATGTTTTGATATTCGTTACAAATTCGTACAAATGTTTTAAAAGTTTATGTCATTATGTGGTTTTTTTTTCGCTAAAATTATTGAATTCGTCAAATCTTACAGTTTTTTGAAAACTAATGATTGCAAAACAACTGAACTAGTGTGAAACGCAATTTAAAACATTTTTTGCATTCAAATGTTGAGACGATGGCTTTTTTCAATTTTTTATATTTTTTTACCAACCCAAGATATAAATTCGCGCAGACTTTCGTTTGACATTCTACTGAATTTCCGACGATCTTCCCCATGACTGCATTCACATGATTGCTGTCACCACGCAGCAGAGCACGGGCATGAAAGAGATCGGTTGAGCGTTTGCCGTGAGTGCCGTGCTCGGTTTACGTTCTTTTCAACTTCGTTAAGTGGCGGTCGCTTCGCGATGACGAGCATCACAGGCTCAGGCTCAGTCCGTCAGTTGAATTTCCTAAAAAGAAATTTTGACCCTCTACTGCCCAATTTTTTTTTCGAATTTTTTTATTTTTTTCATTTTGAGCAACTTTTGTTCTACGAAAAAATTTACTTCTCTTGTTTTAGGTTTTTGTTGTTACATTTTTAGTAATTTAATTTGCATTAATCTTGTTCAGTTTATGTTTGTTTTTGGTAATATTTAGCCTATTCTACCACCTCCATTTATTACATTTTGCCTATCTAATTTGTTCATGTTTTTACTTTTTACAGTCACTTTTTCAATTTTTTTAACTTTTTTTTCACATTTTTTGCTATATAATAATATACACAGAAAAAAATATGTAAATTTACAAAGCACGTAATTACTGTTTCTTATGTAAACTCACTCAATGTAATGTTGAAATATGATGTAAAGAGTAAAAAGTCATGGAAATTACTCCAATGTAAATCTAAATCTAATGTAAATCATGAATCTAATGGAAACGTTGAGCATGGAAACACAAATCTGATGAATTTCTACCCGTGTTCGGCTTCCTGTAAATTCCTATTTAATGTAAATCATATATCCAATGTATTTCTGCCAAACGTTGACTTCAAAACTACTTGATGCTTTAGCCGCTCGTTTATAAAATGCGAAGATGGCTCAGTCGGCAGCGGGTAGCAGCAGTAACACCGATCTCCCTACCCGTCGTCCGTTCGATTCCAGTCCAGCGTTATTCCACTTGGCCGTCGACGGAAAAGCGTACCCTACCTGTGAAACAACTTTTTAAATTCAGAATTTCCTTTTGCTGCCCGCTTCAATCATTTTAAAATAGAACATAGGCCACACCCTTTTCCTACTGCAATCCAAGTCGAGCTTCTCATTCCCATTGGCCAATCAGAATTAGTTGATTTGAACTAATGTAAATTCCAAAAGTTATGTAAATTCCAAAACTAATATAAATTTCCAATGAATCTAATGTAAATTTCCAATGAACCTAATGTAAATATACATCATTTATCATGATACCTTTTGGTACATGATAAATAATGTAAATTTACAGGAATATTTTTTTTCTGTGTACAGTAGTTGTTCGCTAACTGGGCTGAGAACGTAGCCCAGTCACCGAATGCTGCTCGTTAACTGGGCTGACCAAAAAATAACGAGGGTACCACCGATGCATAATATTTTTCAGATGAAATATAAAAAATAAGTTTATCAAATTTATTAACAATGCTTACTTTTCATATTTCTTTAATTGTAACTTGAAATTAAACAAAAGTTTGAAAAAAGTTTTTTTTATTTATTGAATATGATTTTTGTATCCATTGACCCCTCGGTCATTTTGGTTTGTTTTGTTT
The DNA here is from genome assembly GCF_016801865.2 of Culex pipiens pallens. Taxonomy (NCBI): domain Eukaryota; kingdom Metazoa; phylum Arthropoda; class Insecta; order Diptera; family Culicidae; genus Culex; species Culex pipiens. The sequence continues at coordinate 124,222,700 of NC_068939.1, forward strand.
TTTTGACGTTTTGACGCTTTTTAACATATTTTGCTTTGTTTACGAGTTTGCCACAAACAAGTTTGCGAGTTTGGCAAACTGTCAACATTTAAAAGTATTTGAGAAAAGAAAAACAAATTGAATTTTGGAATATTCTTATCACCAATCTTTTTATTTTAAAACTTTTTCTATTATTTTTTGTTTAAAATCTGCCAACTTTCTTTTTAAAAAATCAAGAGTTTGATAAACAATTCCTAAGTTTCCTAATCTAATTAACGAAATATGTTTTTTTTTTCTAAAAGTTACTCGATTACCATTTTTTTAATTGTTGATATCTTGGATTCTATTTTAAATACTTCGTAAACAATAATGTTGTAAAATTATCTCATATCATTGCATAATATATATTCGAAATTGTAAAATCTTAATTTTTACTAAAAATTATTAAAAAATACAATTCATGCTCGTGTCGTGGCCTGTACGGTACCTTGGATCAAAAATATTAAAAAAGTTGAAAAATTTCTCAACTATTAACATTGCAGGAAACTCACAAGAAACGGCCGTCTGCGTAAAAACGGTCATTTTCAGAAGCTAATAACTTTTAAGCAAAAAATCCTAAAAATATGGTGTCTTGGGGAAAGTGGTTAAAAATTGAATGAAGGTCCTACAGCTGAGAATAGATAAAAATTGGACGACAATTGCGCCCTCCATTTTTTTTTTTTTTTTTTTTTTTTTTTGGGAGGGTGGTCCAGCCGCACATCGTTGATGTTGAAACCTCTAAACTGGGCCCTCGTCCTGTCACGTCCGTCAGTAGTCTTGTCGTACATTACAACTAGAATCAGATCTGCCAATGAATTAGTACACTTCGACCAAATAAACACTGACGCTGTATGGATCTGACTCTAGAATAAATGCACAGTTGTGTGTTATTCATAAGTCCAACTTATTCAATTATTCATTTAAGTCCAAATATTCATTTGCTAACTACTTTGGATTGAAAATCTAAATTTTAATCTAAAATCCTCTAAACTTAATGCTCAAAACTAAACGTTCCTTTAACTGTTGTAGTACTACTTCTATCAAAAAACAATAAAAATTTGTGAACTGATATACAAATAGGATAGAAATCGCGATTTGAAAAAGAAATGACCATTTACGTCAAAAGATCCGTAGTTCCTCGATTCGCAACAATTGTCAATACAACCATAATCCGAAAACCGTTAGTTCAACAGATCAACGAATTTTGTCCGATATCATTACATTATTGATTGATCGAGACTCTATGGACAATTTGACATAAAAGAATGCCTAGTATTCTACATCAATCAAAGTTTATTGACAGCATTACTCTTACTTAACAATTGCAACTAAATTTATCATCAAATAGATTTGGAAAGCATACAGATTTATTTTAAATGCTAGTGCTAAGCAACAAATCAATTGTACTATCCTAAAGTCCCACCTAAATCCCACATTGTGATAGTGAAAAAGTCACAGAAGCAGCGGTGTCTTGTGCAATTGTGATATTTTCACTATCGGAGAACTACCTAGTTCACGAAGACAGCTTATCGGTCAACGCTTAAGCCCTGGGGCTGCGACAAAGCGAGTTCTCGTAGCATGAAGTGGTGTCCATAGTGCTTATAAAAAAGAATGTATACCCAAATTTTAACTAATGCACTAGGATCAAATCATGCCCCTTGACTTTACAAGGCCCAGGGACAATTGCGCCCTCCATTTTGATACATTTTGATGATTTTTCCCATACAAACTTCAAGTGATTAGAGGGAGGGGTTCCTGTGGTCAGAATGAGCTCAAATTTGAAATTTAGCCTAATGACAGGTCAATCTTTGACTTCAGGGTGTAGCCCCGAGAAAGCCCGGATTTGGACCACCCGGCTTAGTAACGTAAAAAAAATTTAAAATTCAAATTATTCGCTTTACAGCATTGCCTTGGCGTTCTCGATTGCGAGTTTCCTACTCGAAACTAAATTCGAAGGCTTGATTGTTGAGGCAATTGCAAACCTCTTTTTACACCTAAGCTTCCATCCACCCCGGGATTCGAACTGACGACCTTTGGATTGTTAGTCCAACTGCCTACCAGCGACTCCACCGAGGCAGGACCCAGGGAGACGACTCCTACACCTGGACTGAGCTAACGACCTAACCTCTAGGTTAGACCGGGACCAAAATTTACTTCCCCGTCCGACGGAAGGCGTGATCAGACAAATCTCGTCTCGAAATCTGCCACCGGGACCATCTGGGATCGAACCCAGGCCGACTGGGTGAGAGGCAATCACGCTTACCCCTACACCACGGTTCCCGGCTGAAACGTAAACAGGGATAATAACATCGTAGGGCAGGCCCGTAGCCAAGAAGGGGGGACTTTAATCAACCCTCTGTGTGTGTGTTATCTAGTACAAATTGTAAACAAACAGTGTCGAATCGCAACGCAACGTGTACTCACCTAACTTAATGGGAAATGATTCATAAAAACTGTATCCTTAGGATCCTCAATAGTTGAACGGAAAACAGCCGACTCGAAACCGCGAGGTTCGCGTGGTGCTGCTTTGCTGTTGTTTGTTGTTGTTCGTTGCTGGTTTTGCTGCTGGCAGGAAAGCGCGGTAGTGGTGGCGCGTTGGATTGGCGACTCTAATGACGACGACCGCGAGTCTCTTAGACCGTAGTGCTGCCTCGTGGAAGCTCCAAACTGGATCCCTCCAGAGCTGACTGGCGGCTTCTGCTACGTTTTTTTTTTTTATTTCGCGGTTGCTGGAGTAAATCCGATATCACGACCAAACAACGATTCGCGCAAAAAACTCTTCCTCTCTCGCTTGTGCGGTGATGGTTTTGGTCAGTCAAGACGAAGACCACACGACACACTCACGTTTCACGGACCGAACTTCAACCGAAAACTTCACTTCAAGCTCTTTCTTCGCTCGCTCGCGCACTACTTTCTTCCCAATTCCGGGTTGCCTCTTCTCCGCCGCACTGGCTGATGCTGCACTTCTCAGAAATACACACCGAAAGAAAATGGACCTGAATGGAGGAGGTGGAGAGGTGTACGTGTTAAAGGCGAACAACACCGAACGAAAAGCTGGCTGGCAGGTTCTCTTCTTGGACGGGGTTTTCTGTCTTCTCGATTGATCGTCGACAGAATGAAGGTCCCGCAGCATAATGAGCGGAGTACAGAGTGTGTGTGTGTGCGCGCGTCCGTGTTTGCCGGGCCGGGTGGAATAAATATTTCCAGGACTAGCATGCCAGGTGGAAGTGGTGGTGGTATTGTTTGGTTGGCACAGAATACGCGGGGATTCGGTAGAACTGGTTGTAGGGGCAGGGGGGGCAGAATGGACCAGGGGGGCAGAATGGGCCACCCTTGGTTTTGGGCTTTAGAATGGATTTAGACCAACTGTAAGGCAAGGGTCTTATAAAGGACGTCAAATAACTTCACCATACCGAAAACGACGTTTGAATTCATTGTATTCTTGGAATTATGAGCAAAAATGTAAATTTATTAGAAAAACCACGCAAATGTTGTTTATTTCGAGGTTTTTAAATAAGCTTTCTGAAAAGTTGGACTGTTTGAAAAAGTTTGCTCAATGCTTATAACGATACTAGATGTTAGGTATACGAACAACAACGGAACCTTAAAATCATTTAGAGGCTTGGTGGTGGAAGTGTTAAATTAAAATCCACTTGGGGGCAGAATGGACCACCCTTATCCTGCCTTATAAAAACAATCAAAAGTTACGAAATTCGAGCTAATTGGATTATTTCGCTCCTGGAAGCTTCACAAATCACGTTTAATGCAACATTAGTTGATTTTTTAGTTGTTTTGATGATTATTTGTAAAAATAGTGTCCTTTTTCAACATATTAACACTATTTTCAAAAATCTTTGTTTTGGTAAGTGACTATTTTTATTAAAGTGGTCTAACTTCATGGAAACTATGTTAGAAAGGTACCTTAAGTCATTTCTTATCTCCCTTCAACGTTGTATTTAACGAAATGGCTTGTTTTCTAAGGAGGCCCATTCTGCCCCGCAGGGTGGCCCATTCTGCCCCGCAGGGTGGCCCATTCTGCCCCGCACCCTCGAAAAGCAGTCGAAAAAACTTTTTTTTTAAAGGGGCTCAAAAATAGTTTTAAGCTAAAAAATTTCATCAACCAAGTATACAACATTGAAGGGGACATCCCAAAGCATAAGCCTACTACACTGAATTCATAAGTTTTCATGTTTTTCTATGGTTTTTGGCGCATTTTACTTAGGCGGGCCATTCTGCCCCCCCTGCCCCTAGTTGTTCCCTAAACCATCTTGAGGTGGCCTTCCTCACATTTATTCATACGGCTTTAAAAAGGAATTAAAAAAAACTTTTGTAGTAATTACTCTTAATAGAGTCTTACTTAAAATCACCCTTATTGTGTGCAACCTTTGAACTTGACTAGACTAGAGTGATAATTATGTACAAACATATTATGTACTCATATAATCCTTAATAGCACACATATTAATGTTTGGAAAGGATCATCGGGACCATCACATAGGTGAAAGCACGAATCTCCTGTCAAGTAAAGGAATAGTTCCTGTTTCCATCAATTAACCGAGTCAAAAATCAAACAGGAAGTGCCTCCAGACTAGATCCAGAAACGCCAAAAAGGGGCAAAAAAATACCAAAAGACAAGAAAAAAGGCCATCACCATAACATTGCAAAACTTCAACGAACCCTTGATGTTTAGGGGTGTTTTGGAAAGGAAAAAAGCAGAGCTGTCGTATCTAGTGTCGTATGCACTTGTCAGAAAAATACCGTTCCATACATTTTTTAGCCACAAAAAACCAATGTATTTTAAAAGTCATTTTTGAAGGCCGGCGCCTCGCTTTATCGAAAAACTGAAAAATCCATTCGAAAGCTGAGACGATTTCACATAAAGGTAAATAGTGGTCCACTTTCAGCGAGAATTCGACGCCAACATTTCAAAAAGCATCATGTGCAAACCATGCGTTTTGAGAAAAACGCATTTGAATGTTGAGCATCCATTTTCAATTCCCATTTTAATATAAAAGCAAAATAAGATGTTCTAATGATAACAAACGATGAAAAACGTTGCTTTTATTGATACTTGATCATCCAAATTCAATAAAACACTATTTCCGTAATTTTATATGAGAAAAACAAACATAACTTCTTTTGAAATCACCAACGTCTATATCACCCTGCTGTCATTGAGGGGGACGCTTTGTTATGATTCGTTTTTCGTTAACATTTCAAAAGGCATCATGTACATTTTGACACTTTCTGGGTTATTGCATATTCTAAAAGTACTCATAATAAGCTACCTCTCCACCAAAAATGAGCAAAAGTTACTTCAGTAAAGTCTGTTTAATCATGGTTTTAAATAAAGTAACATAAACAAAATCTCTGCCATCAGCAGTCCCTGTTTATATAGCCCTGTCAAACTGTTTCGTTTTCGTTTTCGTTTTACGGAGCAAGGTGGGGGACGCGGCCTCAAGTCAGTCCAAGTCCGGTTTCTTGTGGAAAAAAGGGTAGTGGCCGAACTAGTATTGCATACCAAATGAACACCACCGGAAGATATAGGGGATCGGGAGGGGGAAGGTGAAAGAAAATTAGTGTAGGTGTGAGTAGTAAGAACTTGGATGAATTGAGCAGTTACGTTAATCTAACTTTAAAACTGAATATAGGGAATCTGAAATTATGATTCAATCAAAAACTCAATTGAGATTTATACAAAGGGAACCTATGATGTATTTCAAATCTAAAGGTAATCAAATAAATTAACTGGAAAATGAAAGATGAAAACTAACTTGTCAAGGGCATTTTTTCTGGACCCCGTCCTGTCGCGTCCGTCAGTAGTCTTGTCGTACACTGCAACTAACTTTAATTTAACTAATCATTTATGTCCAATTATTCATTTCAGAAAAACTAACTAACTTGAAACAACAACCTCAACTAAACTGTCTGAAAGTAACTTGAATCTCAAATCCCTGAAATTTTAATTACAAAGCCAAACATTTCTTTGCCTATTTTTAAAACCTGTCTTGCTGCTTCCAAAAACAATGAACATTAATGAAACGTTCATATTTTATAAGTTGAACACTCGTTGTTAAGACGACTATTTCGTGCCTTCCATTTCATTAGGGCACACAAGCTCTGCAAACAAGAGTGTATCCCTATCATATATCTTATGTAATTTGAGTGAAAGAGACACAATCCTGTTCACACCTGTGTGTCCTTTTGAAATGTTAGGCTCTAACTGATCGTCAAAACTCCAGTAGATCCTCGATTTGCAACAATGATCGATACAACCATAATCCGAAAACCGTTAGTTCAACAGATTAACGAATTTTGTCCGATATCATTTCATTATTGATTGATCGAGACTCTATGGATTTTTTGACAATTCAGAATGGTTTGTATACCACTTCAATTGAAATCAGAAATTCTGATAGCATTACTAAACTGGCTTACACATAACTGAAGTCTGGAATTATTAAACAACCTAGAAAAAGTTACAAAAAAACTAACTATTCCTCCCCATTATCAAACAGTTTTAAACCTGTTTCTAACAGATTTTACGAACAAGAATATTGAGACTCGAATAAAAAATTTCAATATCTTGTAATTTTACATATTATAAAAGCTGTGATTTCTATCAACACAAGTATATAAATATAAAATAAATGTGTGATATATATCAACATCGGAAACCATCTTGGCAAATAGCCCTGAAACGACGGCAACGTGTGGTTCCATCTCCAGGGATATAGCCCTGTCAAACTGTCAAACAAAAGACTACATAAACCTCGTGACGAAAAAAAAGCATCATGAACAAAGCGCCATGTACATTCGGCGAAGAAAAACGAATCATAACAAAGCACCCCCCTCAATGACAGCAGGGTGATATCGACGTTGGTGATTTCAAAAGGAGTTATGTTTGTTTTTCTTAAATAAAACGACGGAAACAATGTTTTATTGAATTTGGATGATCAAGTATCAATGAAAGCAACGTTTTTCATCGTTTGTTATTATTAGAACATCTTATTTTGCTTTTATATTAAAATGGGAATTGAAAATGGATGCTCAACATTCAAATGCGTTTTTCTCAAAACGCCTGGTTTGTACATGATGCTTTTTGAAATGTTGGCGTCGAAATGGTCCATTCCCCAGAAAAGTTTTTTTTATTACGAATGTACGTTAGTGTTTAAATTTCACCTTTATTGAGATAACTGCTGACAAAAGTTGAGTATTTTCTTCTTAAAATAAAGGACAACTCTCTTGAATTGTGATAACTGCAGCATGCTGACCCAGGTTGAATTATCTATAACAGTTTATCCTTAGTAAAGAGAGTTTTCCCTTCTTAAAGAAAGAAAAAACGATTAGTGTTAGCAGTTATCACAACTTACGAAGTTTTCTTTAAAGCGATTCTTATATTCAATTAATGTTGAAAATTTAACATGACATGAAACATGACATGTTTTTCAAGGTCCTTAACAGTCTGGACCCGAAGCCTGATTTTTCTGTTACATTCTTATTGGAATTCCATATAAACTGTAACGGGGATTGCAAGCACCGGTTCCTGACTATTAATATTTCTAAATCAACATTTTCAAAAATAGCCTATAATTTTCGTATGGTCCTCTGGATCAATTTTTTTTTTTTTTTTGAAAATTCAGGCCTGAAAGGGTTAAGCCAAACCAATTATAAATAAGTTTGAAACGTAAAATTTGTGCAATTTGTTCTGACATTTTTGAGTACCTTAAGGGGATACGGGAAGGTCCACCAGATTGATTCCACGACTCGAGTTTTCAAACGCAGCTTTAAAAAGGACGATAGCAAGCAAACTGTCGAGTTTAGAAATCTAATTATGTTAGTTGATCAGGAGTCTGTAATCGCGAAAATTCATACTCGCGTTTTTGAAGGCACGTTTAAGAAAAACGCCGTAACTTTGAATGTTCTCTGTTTGGCAGACGCCAAACAGCCGTGAGCAAACAATCTATCGAGTCTAAAAATTGATTTAAGTCGCACATAAGTTTTCGATTGGCCGCGACGTCCAGCTTCACCTTAACGATTTTCATTTTTTTTTTTTTCAGTAGTTTGTGAGTTAAGTGGATAATGTTCAGTCCGAATCCATGGTTCAGATTTGCTCCAAATGATCAAAAGTATTCATATTCTCTCAAGACTTTATTCACCTTCTCAAAAGTGCAGCTGTGGTAGGTGCCGTTGAGTTTCACTGAATACCTTGTTGTTTAAATTCGATCAAATTTTGTCAAACGGTGAATTTGATCAAGTTCCACAATCGGGTTGGGAAAAGGAGCCTGCGGATTCGCTACCTTTTTCTAAGTAAGTTTAGCATCAACATTTCCCGTGCTCCTAATCCTTGTTCCTGCCCGGTGAATGGTGGAGATGGGAGCGGCCGGCAATGGATGGCTTTCATGGTGCAGCCTGTCCTGTTCTGGTAGAATTGGTTTTAATTCCTTCTAATCAATTTCTAAGCAACCTGGGTAAGATAACCATCACATATACATGACGAAATCCAGTCTGCAACCCGCTAAGGTCACCATCTCCATGCGAATTCGAATGCGTTCCGTTGAGTTTCACTGAATAGACAAGGAATTGTTTTTTATTCTTAAGTGCAAGCTTCTTTGGAAAACAAATACGATTTAATTAAATCGATAGTAGCTCTAGATTTTTTCAACCAATCTTTAAAAGATGGGCAATTTTAGAAAAGTGAGGAATTGGGACCATTCCACGAAATCTAATTAACAAATTTTACATGGTTGATCTTGACCGTGAAAAAAAAATTGTTTATTTTGCTTTAACGTGAAGACTTCCATAATTGCCATGGTTTTTCGTTCAAAGATATAATTTTTGCACCCTATCAATATGTTGACAAAATTCCTTCTACAAGTTATTCAGAATATTGCACTACACTTGCTGATTCTTTTTGGTAACGATTATCCCATTCCTTGCGAAATATGGAAATCGGTTGGTGTGATTGCCAACTAGGATGTCAATGACTGTACCACAAAATTATATAAATTGTGAAGCACAATTGATTCAGATCAAACATTCCTTCAATGGCTTCAAGAAGGCAACAACCGGCACATGCTGATTCATTTTGGTGCAGAAAATCGTTAAATTTAGTGATATACAGAGCATTTTAGAGTGATGAACAATTTTCTTCGAAAATTATCAACGGCTTGACCTTAAATTAAATAATATCCCAAAGAAACCTAGTTTAAGTTTACAAGGGAAATGGTTATGCAAGTTTTGATCATTTTCTATGTTTTGTTTTAGCTTTTAAGCACTTTACTGCCGTTCTACGCATAATTGTCCCATGTCAGTTTTGGACGATTTTGACTTTATGACATTTTTAAGTTTAGTCTGATGTGTACTTTTAGAAAAACACATAAAATCTGGTACTTTGTTCGGAAACTCATTAAAAACAACACCAAGTCTCTTTGTCCCATCGTTAAACTTCTACGCATAATTGTCCCACCAAGTATTTTCTTACACGGAATCATTAGTTTTACTAAGCATTATGTCTTGTTGACCTGTTGTATAGCAAGAGAATTACAAATAAGGGTGATAAACTGCTAACTGGGGCGATTCGGGACACATAGGGCGAATAGGAACCCACGGGACAATTATGCTTAGAAACACAGAAATCGGTTGAAAAATTTCAATCGCGTTTTTCTCAGTTGCACTTTTTTGAACATGGGACAATTATGCGTAGAACGGCAGTTTAGACCTAACAATTTTTTTCAAAAAGTTTTCGTTCGTCTACCCGCAATTGCTGTACACTTTACATTTTGAGGAATTCTTGGATAACTGGTTCTGATTCACTTGCTCAAACTCAATGCTGCAAAGACAGCTAAAAATATTGTTTTTGTGAATCACATTCGAAACAATTTTAAACCTTTTTTCTGGTGTCTTGCAGAGTAATTTCATAAATAATGAATAAATTTTAAAAATAAAGTATAGTTTGAAAACTTCGATTTATTAGGGAGCTAGAAAACCAGCACCTAACTCCATCGTGCCTGTTATGTTGGCATATCAACACTTTGACGTTCAATTAGAGCTCATAAAAAGCGTTTTTAATTGAAATCGAGTGATGAAAAGCTCAATAGGAAGTGAGCAAGCAAGTTTCTATCAAAAGCTTTGCAAAATTAATTGTTTAAATAGTGAAAATTAGCCAATTGGATGGAGTTTTAGCCTGCCAAACATACGAGAATTTCCCTACTGCCTACATTACACAAAGTAAACTATAATAAACCGATCTTGGTCACAACGCTGAACGTACACTGCATTCAATGTAATAATAAAACTCGTTCCTTGAACTTTTTGCATAACATCCTTCGAATCCTGCTGCGCAAAGTGGAATCCCCAAACATCGTGCTCCCCACGCTGCTGATGGTGCTGCAACTAATCTCGCCGAGTAAATATACTAAGTAACTACATTCGTCTAGTTAGTATAGGTGCGCGCGCGGCGCGCGATAGTAGCTCTTTAGTAGTATCGCTTAAGCTGCATTTTATAAACATCTTCACACTCTTCTTCTGACCACCTCAATCTCTCTCTTTCTAACCGTGTCCAAACGTCACCAAACTCTTGTGTCCACCACCGTCTCCTGTCAACCAGCGTTACCGAATCAGCGCGAATCCTGGTGGGGAACCACTTTTAGGAAACCTCCCACCACTCATTCCTGGACGGGGGGGGCCCAGCTCCAACTCTCATAAATATTCCACCCCAATTTTCCTTCCCAATTTTTTTTTGGGGCCACGGGGTTACGCTTCCGCCCCCGAAGTTCCCCCCCTTCGTAACAGGGGTTGTGCGTGTGCGAAATTGGTGTGTCCGCGCGGCACGCGCCCTTAAAAGGGAAGAATTCACGACCCCGCAGCGGTCGCTCCGGATTTCCCCTGGAACCGTTTTTCGATTTTTTCGTTTTCTCACTGCTCACTCCACCAGCGAATCGATTTCAGGCCGTGGCCCCTCTTCTTGCCACACAAATTTCCACTTTTTCTTCTCACTCTCTCACTGGAGGAACGAAATTCACAGTTTTTTTTTGCTCGCACCCGCTCCCTCCTTGGCACTCCGGAATCTGCCTTTTCCTCCTCCAAGGCGAAACTTATTCCCCGCACAAAAAAGAAGTCACCTTTTCTCACACAATTCCGGCCCGAGTCTCGATTCCGGGAGCCCCGTAATCCTGCCAAAAGTAAGGCCGCACACACTGGCACACGTACGCGCGCGGTCACTACGCACACACACACTCACTTCTGCTGCCACTCCGCCGTGTTCCGTCCGTCGCAAGAAGAAGAAGCCCTCGGCAGCGCAGCAGCAGCAAAAAAAAGCAAGAAAAAAAATTGCCCCAAAATTGCCACCCCACAAAAGTGACGTCCGCGCCGCAGCCCAACCCGCTCCGTTACCGTAGATTCCACCGGGGACGGCTGGCGCACCGACTGGACCACACTTTGACCGCGGAAACACGCGAAAATGGACCGAAATTTACGCACGAAAATCCCTCGACGGAGCAGAAGCGAAATGTCCAACTTTGCTTAAACAATGGCTGACATGTTGCAGGGTTGCCAGGAGGAGCAGGCGAAACTGGCGGCGAATCGTTTGTTGGTGGAAAGTTGGTGGATTAACACAAATTCGATAGGAAAACACACGAAAGGTTTCTATTTTGCATATTTAAGTGTATGAAATATTCAAAATTATTAATTTCTTTCAAAACGTGACGAAAATCCTTAAAATTTAATCAAATTTCTTAAAAAACATTTCCCTCCAACGGCAACATACGAGAACAAATTGGCCGTACTGGCAGCACTGCGAGAAAGCTTTTTCTGTTATGATGGCAGCGGTGCCAAGGCGCAAGACAGTACAACAATGTAGGTAAGCGCCCACAAGGTTTGCATATGTGTGATTGCATCAACAGTGACAGCAAAACCGGGAAAACCGAAAACAATCGAGCTGTCAAATCTGTAGAAGTTAAACTTTATTACGTAACGCAGTCGGGGTCGGAGGCCGTGTTACGCTCCATACAACATTTTAAAAATTTGTATGGGAATTTTGTTACGAGAGGGAGGAGGGCCCGGGGTCTAAAAATCCATTTTTTTTGCGTTACGTAATAAAAGAACGCTCCCACCAAATCAGGATGAATTTCACTCAGTTTTTGTTTAATTCTAAGTGAAATTCATTCAAATCTGATAGATGCCCATTTACTCATTCCTGAGTAAGTTCGGGTTTGACAAAAACAGAGTGATTTTGAACTTGCGTGTACACTCCACACATGTCTGCCTGTGTGGATCAATCGGACCGCGCACTGGACTTACAATCCAGAGGTCGCCGGTTCGAATCCTGAGGCGGACGCAAAAAATTCTAAGTGTAAATATAGGTATTCGGCGCCCTCTCCCCGTGCCATACCTTCACACTTATGGTACGTTCGTTTGATGGCTAGTTCCACACTGAGTGCCGCACTCAGAGCTGTCAAAGTGTTTCTTTGAAGAAACTCGCGCTAGTTCCGCACGAGTTTCGCCGCCATCTTGGAACTGAAACTCTAGTGCCGCACTCGATATTTTTTCAGTTTCATGCGAGTTCCACGCGCACTGACAAATGACGTTCGATTGAACCAAACCTGGCACCGACGAGTGCGGCACTCAGTACCGCACCGGCTCTTCAAACGAACGTACCATTAGGAGACCCAGGAGCTTGCCCAGGAGTCTTGTCGCAAAAAGAACGATACACGCCTGTGGTTCCGTTGACGAAACCGCAAGGTTTAAGAGGGCCACATTTAAGGTGTTACGTCGATTCCGTTTTCCGTACACTCAAAATCAGAAGTACCCCTCAAAAAGGGTTCTGTCGCGTTCTGTTTACCATTTATCTGTCAACATAAGGTAGATAAACCCTTTTTAAGACTGGTTGCAACGCGGCTCTACTTTGTTCTAGCTGTTTCATTTTTCAAATAGAACTGAAACAGACCACCCGCAACACGGAGTTGCAGTTTTATTTTTCGAGCAATATTTTGAAACCGGAATAAAACTGCTCGACGAGCTCGTCGACGAGTTTGTTTCAAACGTGAGACGATTTGGAACTGGAATAGAACTCAGTTTAAAAAAAAATCAGATATATAGAGATATCCACGTATTCTTACACACACACACTATGATGCTGTGTTGATAATCATACGCACACAATTAAAAGCATTTTTATGAAACAACATTTAGATCAGCGCGTTGCGAGCACCGTGTTCTAGTTTCATTTCCGCCAGTTCTAAAAATTTAAAACTGCTCGCAATTTGAAACAATTAGACTGGTTGCAACGCGAAGTTTTATAATTGTTTCAAATTGCGAGCAGTTTTAAATTTTTAGAACTGGCGGAAATGAAACTAGAACACGGTGCTCGCAACGCGCTGATCTAAATGTTGTTTCAAAAAAAATGCTTTAAATTGTGTGCGTATGATTATCAACACAGCATCATAGTGTGTGTGTAAGAATACGTGGATATCTCTATATATCTGATTTTTTTTGAAACTGATTTCTATTCCAGTTCCAAATCGTCTCACGTTTGAAACAAACTCGTCGAGCAGTTTTATTCCGGTTTCAAAATACTGCTCGAAAAATAAAACTGCAACTCCGCGTTGCGGGTGGTCTGTTTCAGTTCTATTTGAAAAATGAAACAGCTAGAACAAAGTAGAGCCGCGTTGCAACCAGTCTTATAAAACTTCGCGCTGCAGACAGTCTAAGGGAGCGTTCTTTTATTACGTAACGCAGTTAGGGGGGGGAGGGGATGTCGGTGTCTGTTACGAAATGTTACGAAAATTGGGGGAGGGGGGGTGTGCTGAAAAATTCTGTTACGTAACGCAAAATTTTCATATAAGCACTCATAAAAATTTGCAAAAAGACCTTGCGTTACGCGTTACAGGGGGGTAGGGGGGATGGCTCATCTGTTACGATTTGTTACAAAGGGGGGGGGGAGGGGGGTCCAAAATTCCAAATTTTGCGTTACGTAATAAAAGAACGCTCCCTAAGAGCAACCTTACCAGCGTGAGTATTAGGCAGGTTTTAAGGTTTTGTAACGCGTGATAGTAACTTTGCTCCCACACCGGTCGTTGCCAAATGCGTTGCTAAACTAAAACGTAACGCCTCGGTTGGGAGCGAGTTACCAAATTTGGCAACGCGCTAGCAACGCAACTAAAACTTTGAACTGTCAAAGTTCAAAACAAACTAGATAGAGTTTGGCTTGATTTTTTTCGGGTTTTGTCGGTGATTGCGGATTGAAGTGTTCCGTCGGAAAAATATTACTTGGTTCGACGGAATATGCAGTTTGAATTGTCCGCGCGTGACTGCGGTGGCCCCAGCTCCTGGAACCAACAGGATGAGGTGGAATCAGCAGCTATTTTGAACCGGCCGCAGCGGATTCAACTTCTCACCTGGCAGGGCACTTCCGTGTTTTTAAATCACGCAGCGAGTTGAACACAATAACGGCCACGCAGCGCAGAATGAAGGACCGCAGAGGTGGGGTACGTACGCCGACGAAAACATCTGGAGGTACGGCGGTCGGGACCGGTACTGGCCGCAACGTTAGAGTTTGCTCCGACCGGAGCAGATTTGTGACGAATCTTGGACATGAATCGCGAGTTTGCTTCCAGATTCCAGATCGTTCCAGATTTCTATGACCCAGAAATGTTTATGGCTGCCAAAATTCGGAATCTTGACCGATTTTGGATGTCTTGGCCGCAAATGAAAGGTTAGAATGTCTACTTTACGATTCCGACTGGCAGAACCGGTTTTGGGCACTGTGGCCACCGGGAACCTGCTACAACCGAAAAAAGTCCTTTTTGAGGCCCCGACTTTGAGGACCTGTATCTCCGGAACGATAAGACATAGCGGGTTGCTTCCAGTTGCTTTTGACGGGTAATAACCTCAACTTTAAGCTCCCGTATAGATGATTTGTCAAAAGTGGACAACGGTTCCGTTAACCCGGAACATCCGAAAAACATGATTTTTACAGCTTTTGTTATAAAATCAACACATTAGTAAATTTTTTCAACCGGATTTTTTATAAATTATTACATACTACCCCTGACTGTTTGGGATCGTTCCGGCCAACTGTGGCCAATCCGGAACCGGTTCCAGGGTACCACCAAAACGGTTCCAATAATGGTATCGCTAGACCATGTTGCATATCAAACTTCATGAAATTGAAAATTATGACCATCTAAGGTCATGCCGATATCCTCTGACCCAACCTGGTTACACCGGAACCGGTTGCCAGTGGCCAGTGGGGGACACTTCCGGAGTATGCAAAGAACCCTACCATGCGACGTATCAAACTTCATGAAATTGAAAATTATGACCATCTAAGGTCATGCCGCTATCCTCTGACCCAACCTGTTCACGCCGGAACCGGTTACCGGTGGCCACGGGGGGACACTTCCGGAGTATGCAGGGAAGCATATCATGCGACATATCAAACTTCATGAAATAGCAAATAATGACCATCTAAGGTCATGCCGCTATCCTCTGACCCAGCCTGGTTACGCTGGAACCAGTTGCCGCTGGCCACTGGGGGACAATTCCGGAGTATGCAAGGAAGCATATCATGTGACATATCAAACTTCATGAAATTGCAAATTATGACCACCAAAGGTCTTGCCCACGTCCAAGCTTCCCTGCACCGTGCGGTATACGCGGTTCACTTGTACCTCGGTTTTGCTTTGCGCCTGCTTTGTTCGGTTTACACCCGACTCTCTCGAGCCGAGGGTATTTTGGTTCAACGTACCAGCGTGGTGCACGACAATCTCGGCTCGTCGCCTCGGTTGTGTGTCTGGCACTCACCCGAGGCATGAACCCAGCGTATGAACCAAGGTGCTTCACTCGGTACGAGCCGAGGTACGTGCCGTGGCACGCGCTGGCGGTACAAACCGGTTTCAATACCACGGCGCGTACCACGGCACGCTGGGTTCATGCCTCGGGTGAGTGCCAGACACACAACCGAGGCAACGAGCCGAGATTGTCGTGGTGCGCTGGTACGATGAACCAAAATACCAACACACAATGGGTTCAGGCTCGTACCGAAGCTAGAAAACCAAACCCGCGGTGTGCGTTGGCACTGGCGCATGGGAAGCTTGCCCACGTCTTTTAATCCAACCTGGCCACTGGGAGACAATTGCTGATGGCGATTTCCTCCGTCCCATCCTGATTAATTTGGAACCGAAAATGGGTTGGGAATGGAGGAAATTTGTGGAATATGCAAAGAACCAAGTTTGAAGTTTCTTCTCGAACCTAAGATTTAAAAGGTTTCAATGGGAAGAGCACCAAATCCTTTTTATTTTCCAAGGAACCTTCCATCCCAGGGTTCGGACTGACGACCTTTGGATTGGGAGTCCAACCGCCGCCAGCGACTTTGGAGTGTTGTTTGTACTTATAGCAGGGAGAAAACTCCTACATCTGGAATGATCAAATGACCGTACAACAACTGAGGCTGGAACCGACGTTCTTCTTCCTCATCCGATAGAAGGCGTGATGACACATTACTCGTCTTAAGAAATGTGAACGGGGTCGGGGACTGGGATCGAACCCAGGCCGGCTGGGTGAGAGCAATCACACTAGCAGCTACACAACCGAGCCCGATTACCATTCCGGAACCATTTCATTGATGGCGGTTTAAATTTTCTATAGTAGATAAATTTAGTTGAACCTTCCAAAATTACCTAACTTACAGACCCTCCGGAAGTGTCCCCCAGTGGCAACCCGTATCCGGTTCCGGCGTGAACAGGTTGGGTCAGAGGATAGCGGCATGACCTTAGATGGTCATAATTTTCAATTTCATGAAGTTTGATACGTCGCATGATACGTCGCAAGAACGCATACTCCGGAAGTGTCCCCCACTGGCCACTGGTAACCGGTTCCGGTGTAACCAGGTTGGGTCAGAGGATATCGGCACGACCTTAGATGGTCATAATTTTCAATTTCATGAAGTTTGATATGCAACATGATGGGTTTCTAGCGATACCATTATTGGAACCGTTTTGGTGGTACCCTGGAACCGGTTCCGGATTGGCCACAGTTTGCCGGAACGATCCCAAACAGTCAGGGGTAGTATGTAGTGTACGTATGTAATAATTTACAAAAAATACGGTTGAAAAAATTTACTAATGTGTTGATTTTATAACAAAAGCTGTAAAAATCATGTTTTTCGGATGTTCCGGGTTAACGGAACCGGTGTCCACTTTTGACAAATCATCTCTAAAGTTGAGGTTATTACCCATCAAACTAACTGGAAGCAACCCGCTATGTCTTATCGTTCCGGAGATACAGGTCCTCAAAGTCGGGGCCTCAAAAAGGACTTTTTTCGGTTGTAGCAGGTTCCCGGTGGCCACAGTGCCCAAAACCGGTTCTGCCAGTCGGAATCGCAACAACGAAACGAAGACCATGGCCAGGTTAAAATACTGAAAAACATTTTATTTTCGTGATCAAATATATGGGAAAACTTTTATTAAAACCACCAAACAAAATAATTCAGTAACCACCGGTAAGGTTGCCGGGTAGCAAATTGACAACCTAATTTGACAACGACCGGTGTGCGAGTGGGTGACTAAACTAAAATAGAAGCGTTACGGGTTAATAAAATAGCAACAATTTCCGCAACGCACCGGTAATGATGCTCTAAGGGTTACTTCAACTCTTTTTTGTCAAGTTTACCCATTCTGTAGGGTTAACACCGGTAGACTTGTAAAAAAGGGTGGAGGTAACCCTGAAATAGGGTCGGTTGGTCTACCTTATGTTGACAGATAAAGGGTAGACAGAACCCTTTTTGATGGGTACTTCTGATTTTGAGTGTACTCTTTTTTATTGTTTAGAGTTTCCTTGCACTGATTGAGACGCTCACACATATGCAAACCGATGTGGTGCATACCTACAACGTACTGCCTTGAACTCCAGATTTTGACATTTTGTGAAATCAAAGCTGAAGCTTTGGAGAAAAAGTCTGCAAAGAAAGTCAGTGGTGTCATTTACCATACAGTACAACCCCGTTTGTTTGACAGCAATTAATGATGGGATTGTAAAGAAAAACTTGAGAGCTAGGTCTAGATCTCATATGGTGGAGGGGGGGCTGACTTTTATGTGGCGTCTTCTGATCGAGGCAGCCTTTTAAGTTTTGATTTTCCCCCTTTGCATTTAGCTGGGACCATTCGAATTTCGGTGAAGGAGCTATTACCAGGGGTGCTCAAAGTTTTTGAATGGCGGGCCAAATTTGAAGCTCACATGAACATTTCAGAGCATAAAATAGAATTTATTTGAAAAAACTTAACATCATCAAAATCAAGTTGGTGAGAATCAGAATACGGCTCCTGCGAAAACTGTGGTGCACTGCAGTCTACATTCAGGTTTATTCTTGCAAGTGGCAATAGACTACGAGATGGCGTTAGTGTATCATCCGCCATGGTTTTACACACGATTTTCAAATTATTATGTTCTAGCTGCTACGTCTGTTGTCTGTGATCTTAACGATTTTTACAGTTTCCTGCTTTAAGACTAGTATGCAGATCGGAAGGAAAGGGGTCAAGAAACAGCTTTACGAACAGCAGAACAAAGGAGAGGGAGAGATTTCTTGGGGCTTTTCTTCACCCTCTCTGACTTGCTTGCGCTGCCGCTGCTGCCCATTTGATTTTTTTCTTGGCCGGTTCCTTCCGAAGTGCGTATACCGCTTTAATCAAATTCAAACGTTCTATAACTCATTTTCAAAAGTGTTGGATGAAAATTTTGACAAAATTTACTCTTTTCAATCACACCACATTGTTTCAATACGATAGATAGATTTGTAGAAGGAAGACACTAGTGGTTGCAAACGCATAAATTTAACCCTTATTTTTTAAATTATAAAATCAGTTACAAATGCGTCAAAGGGCCGTTTCACATGATCATTCAAAATGGGTCCGCGGGCCACAAAAAATCACCACGTGGGCCACGTTCGGCCCGCGGGCCATACTTTGGTCCCCCTAATTACACTATTCCACAAAATTCGATGACTTTTATTCTGACTGCTCCCTCTGGATTACTCTGTGACAAGACATTCTTCCAACCTTGCTTCCAACAGTTATTTTCAATACAAAAAAAATTAAAAGGCCACGAAATCAACATGTCCATAAAAAAAGTTTTTTTAAATCACACCAGTGCACTTAATTTTCAATCGCATGTTTAAAAACGTTACTTAATCCACCTTTAGGTGGTTGGTGCCTTCCTCGCACATTTTTATCAAAATATCTGAAATCCGGCCTCAAAAAAATTTCATTAAAAACACTAAAGTACTAACTTTTGATAGGGTTGTCAGATCTTCAATCTTTTAGGCTTGTTGGAAAGGTATTTTGATTACCTATCCAACGATGGGTTGCATGATAGATTCGGACAACTTTTTCATCAAAATATTTGAGATCCGGCCTCATAGGGATTTTATAAAGTTAAAGAACGAGAGGATAGTCCTCACGAAAAGAAACGTGAGGAAAGTGCTATTTTGCGAGAGTATAGTCCTCTCGTGTGTTCATTCGTTCATTGAACAGTTCATCCTATTGAGTGGCTTATATGGACAAATGACCGCCACTTAGTCACCGAACCATGGTGGCCCATACGGCAAAGGCACGGTTCAATATGCCGAAGGTCTTGGGTTCGAGTCTCGGTACCGTTACTTTTTTTTTCGATAGACGAACTTTTTTTGAAGATGAACCCATGAGTAAAGTACTCTCGGTAATTTCGGGATTTATCCTCTCCGTCCACACACAGTACCATTTTACTACCGAATCGTGCTCTTTATCCTCTCGTATGCCGATGCCCAGTTCTGGGTGTAGCCTTTCCTCATTGAAGTGAGGAAGGCAAAACCCTAGTTTTAAAGCAAACATTTTGTTTTCGGAACAGTAACTGTACATTGAAATTTAACAAAAATTCAAAATAAATATTTTTAAACTGCTTCAATCATGCTTCAAATTATTAGCAACATATACAGGAAAACGCCTTTTCGTTTTCAGTCGATTGCACGTCTAGTTCCATTGAAATTTTGCAGTTTTTAGAAAAAAAATGTTTTGTTCCCTGATTTTTCGAGCCGATTTTGAAAGGAGCCCCATAAACTAAAAAATATTTGCAACGGCCTAAAGTGCAACTATAATGATAAATCGTAGCAAATGAATATTTTCAACTATTATTCCTCCAATTGGGTACTAAAGCCCCATGTAAATTTTTATGTACAACGGTTAAAAACTCGATTAAAAACCATTTCTGATCACTTTTTTTCATTTTAATGCAGAAAAAAAAATTGACAAGACAACATTTTTTCGATGGATCAACTATGGTCCCCTTGGAACGAGCTGTCAAGTAGGAGCTTTTCTGTCAAGAAGGACCGCGAGGTTAATTTTTCAAAATTGATTTAAAATCCATTTTAAACTCTTTGTGGTCGTACAAAGGGTCATTGTACTCAGAAAAATAAGCTTTATCGCTGTAAACAATAATATCAGCAATCTAAGCTTCATTTTAGGACCCAATTTCAATAAAATAAATATTTGTGTCGACTTTTACATTACCGTCATCAGGGGTGACATTGGGTCTGGTGGGTGAGATTGGGTCACACAAAAATTCTGAAATTTGTATGACTCAATCTCACCCCCAGACATAATTTCACCTCTGATGACGATACCAAAAATATAAAGGTAAAAAAATAAGACTAAACCGAGAACTCGACGGTAACATTTCAAAAGGCATCATGTACATTTTGACATTTTCTGGGTTATTGCATATTCTGAAAGTACTCCTAATAAGCTACCTCTCCACCAAAAATGAGCAATAGTTACTTCAGTAAAGTCTGTTTAATCATGATTTTAAATTAAGTAACATAAACAAAATCTCTGCCATCAGCAGTGCCTGTTTATATAGCCCTGTCAATATGTCAAATAAAAGACTACATGAACCTCGTGACGAAAAAAAAGCATCATGAAAAAAGCGCCATGTACATTCGGCGAACAGGGGGCGACAGCAGGGTGATATAGACGTTGTTGATTTCAAAAGAAGTTATGTTTGTTTTTCTCAAATAAAATTACGGAAATAATGTTTTATTGAATTTGGATGATCAAGTATCAATAAAAAGCAACGTTTTTCATCGTTTGTTATCATTAGAACATCTTATTTTGCTTTTATATTAAAATCGGAATTGAAAATGGATGCTCAACATTCAAATGCGTTTTTCTCAAAACGCATAGTTTATCCAGGTTTTTAAGCGAAGATGGCGTTCGAATGGTGAACGTCCGAAATGTCAAAATCGCGCAGTAGCACCAACACTAGAAAAAAAATGTGGCTGTCATGCCATGGCACACTTTTTTCGTAATGTTGGTACCACTGCGTGATTTTGACATTTCGGGCGTTCACCTTTCGAACGCCATTTTCGCTTTAAAATCTGGATACATGATGCTTTTTGAAATGTTGACGTCGAACTAAACCTTAATTTTTAAAAATTATAAAATTACTTAACACAAGACTTAACAGATAAGTCAAAGGGCCATTTTACATGATCTTTCAAAATGGGCCCACGGGCTTCAAAAAATCACTTCGCGAGCCTCGTTTGGCCCGCGGGCCATACTTTGTTCACCCCTGAATGTACATATTTCACTTCTCTCTGCCATAATGCAGAATCACAATGCGTGATAATCGTGCTAATGGGGTTGCAGTGTGTTTCAGCAAGTGCTCATAAAAAGTCTGTAGTTTACACAAAAATCTGTAACTAGAAAAAGCTTTCGTGGCTGACAGAACGTCCGTGTCAAAAATTCTCTCTCATATTTTTTACCTTTGATCATGTGAGAAGTTGCTCATTTTAGTAGTGGAACAGAACAGCCGACGTACGGAGCAGCACCAGCAGCAGCAGCCAGTCCCGTGTACTTCTTTTTCTCCGGTAAAGTATCTGCTCCGGTGTTCCGGATTGTGGTCCACACACAGTGCGAACTGCTCCGCAAGCAGTGGCAATTCGACTTGGTTGGAGTTGTTTTTAACTCGTTCTTTTTTCGCTGCTTTTCCACAGGTGAACCCAGTCCGTACCAACCCGCTGCCAAAATGGCCCTGAGCGACGCAGATGTCCAGAAGCAGGTGAGTGGCCACTTCCCCCGACTCCGGGGCAGCCTTGTTGCGTAACAGTTTGCCCATCCGGGAGGGGAACCGTTTGCTGTGGATTAATTCGTGGAAAAGATTGCTCCTTCTTGGATGGGAAGACGATGAAAATTTTCATCGTAAGTGTTCCGGATGGTGGGGTGGCCTTCCCCGGGAGGGAAGCCACAATAAAATAAGTCTAGATTCCTTCCCGAAATGGTTTCTGGTCGAATTCCGGAGGATCCGACGTCGACGGAACAGTTTAGAAGGCAGAGTTCCTGCTGCTTCGTGGTCACGGGACCTGTCATGTGAAGTGACATCGCGCAAGCAAACACGACGATCTCCGTTGACCGTGTGTGTGTGTGCTGGTGATTGTGTGTCTGTGTGTTTGCGCAAGAAAACGAGATAAAAAGTGAAAAGAGCAAAGAAAAAAAAAGTTTTGCATCGACGAAAATTTTGCTCGTTTTGCGCAAATGCAAAGTGCGATACTTCATGTTCATGAAATTTTACTGGATGTAATCAGCGAGTTATCACAATTTCAAGTGATTCAAAGCTAGAAAATATCGCCTAAAACCGATTATGTACGGCCGTGATAGCAAAAGTCCAAAAAAGAGAGTCACATGACCACTAGCATCGCCATCAGCAGGCAAGGGCGGTAGCACCAGCCATTGTGTTATGTGATCGGTGCTGCCGGGCTGTACTGTGGCGGTATGAACAGGTGCGTTTCCAATGCACGTTTGTTATGATTGTAATCATGATTTTGTGAAGTTTTAATTTAAATATGAAATGTATTTGAAATGCAAACAGTATTCAATTTTTTTTTTATTTTGTGGAATAAATAACATAAAACTATTTAAAAACTATCAAACTGACACTAATATAAAAAAAAGTTAATCAATCTACCTTTAGGTGGTTGGTGCTTCCTCGCATTTATAAAGTAAATACACTACATAGTCTCAAAAAAGTTCATAAATAACACTTATTTTTATCAAAATATCTGAGATCCTGTCACAAAGAATTTGTATTTAAAAGTACTTATAACTTTTGATAGGGGTGTCAGATCTTCAATCTTTTAGACTCGTTGGAAAGGTATTTTAATTACCTACCCGGACAACTTTTTCATCAAAATATTTGAGATCTGGCCTCAAAAAAGTGTATAAATAACACTAAAGTGCTCATACCTTTCTTACAATATATAGAATGACGGGTTTTCTTACAAAAACCACCCTTTTAACAATCTTCCGAAGCTTACCTAAAATCGTTTTTTTTTAACATAACTTTTGAAGTACTTTTTTAAACTTCATAATATTAACTAGAATCTTGTGGGACCCAAAGACGGATGGAGTGAGCCCAAAACGGTCCAAATCGGCCCAGCCAGTCCGGAGATAATCGTGTGAATATTTTTCGGTGCACGGACTTACAGACATAGACACGCACAGACATTTGCTCAGAATTTGATTCTGAGTCGATATGTACACGTGAAGGTGGGTCTACGAGATCAAATAATGAAGTTCATTTTTCGAGTGATTTTATAGCCTTTCCTCATTTAGGTGAGGAAGGCAAAATTGTGGAGGAAACAGGTATCGCCCACCTAATAGAATTTCGGAAATTTGTCAAGAATTCAACGACAATGTATGATTTTCGGTTCGAAATGTTGTAAAAAGTTGATAAATTATTTGATTTTAGTTTTCCACAAGGTTTGTTTTGCATACTAGTCCATTTGTGTAGGATTTTTTTTAATGAGGTGCTCTGAAGTGCCTATTTTCGACCCCCTAAATCCAATTTCTCCATTTTTAATGTATTGGAAGGCACGATTTATGAATTGTTGTTACATATGGGGTCATCTACGTTCGCATGTTTAAGGCTTTCTAGTCGAAAATTTACCAACACATTCACACTTCTGAGTGCCACAGAAGCTGGTTTGTTTGCATCAGATCTGCTTTCTCTTTCCAGCAAAAGTTTTTTTTTGTCATGCGAGTTTTATCTGGTTTTTAAAGACCTACCGCTCGATGACAGGTAACATATTTTGCAGGGACAATGACAGCTTGAGCTCGATCTTTGTTTGCATCAGGACACTGTGACGAGAAGTTCCTCATTTTTGAGTTTTATTTTTTCTTTTTTTTTCGTTTTCACTGGGATTAGAAAGCCTTATTAGGTTTTACGCCGTGACGTCATTTGACAGCTCGCGTGCACTGTTTACATGGTATTCGTCGATTTTCGACGAATTTCTCCGAACAAAATCAGCTACAAATATTTAAAAAGTAGAAAAAAAATTATATTAAAAATCCATTTTTTACCGAGCCTCGTAGCCTAATGGTAACGCTTCCGCCTCGTAAACGGTAGATCGGGGTTCAAATCCCGGCTCGGACCAACACAACTGGTGATCTTTTCTCTTCTGGATTCGATTGCTTAGTAAAGGGAAGGCAGTATATCATCACAAGCTGGACCACGGGATTGAAACTCGTCTGAAAAACCTGTATCATTTTCTCAATCAAAACGGTGGCGCCGCGTGGTGGTAGCTGCCCTGTTTATTACACTGTGAAATTATCCATGGCTAATCCAAGGAACCAAAAGGTGACAACAGAAATGTCCGCCCAAAAGGGGTGCTGCAAAAAAACTCCTTATTTTTTAAAAATTTCCTAACAAATCAGCAACGAATTACAAGTTTGATAGTCGAACAACACTTAAAAGTTGGTTTTGTTATTTGTTTTTGCAAAACCGCATATTTTTTAACCAAAGTGCCAAAAATATTCGTAACTACCTTTTGCCTCTTGGTGGCGCTTTGTGTTAGTATGTGTGTGGTCGATATTTGCGAACGTGCACGCAGAACACAGAACAGTGAGAACTAGCGAAAATGCCTCACTTTCTTCTGATACAAGTCGCCATATTGAAATTGCTTGAAGATTCATACCCGTGGCTGGACCTAATCATGACACCTTAGGGAGGCGACCTATGGTATGTTAACATCAACCTAAACATTGTTAACATTAAGTTAAGAAATAGCCACTGAATCTGCTTTGTAAATGTGGCCCCGATATTTTTCATGGGTCATGGGAAAAATTACTTTATTTTTACCTAAATTAAAATTTAGAAATTCAAGCATTCAATAACTAAAAATGTATAGCTTTATATTTCAGAAATTCAAGTATTTAAAATAATCAAGAATTTAATAATTGCAAAATAAAAAAAAAAGATTTTTTACATTCAATAAAAATTCAATAAACTTAAAAAAAATCATAAATTCAATATTTAATAAGTTATAAAAATGTTAAATTGAGAATTTAAGAATTGGGTCCGCACATTACGCTTGAATAGAGTCCTGAAGCCCTGTCAAGACAATTGTCATGTAAAATACTTTCTGTCAAGAAAAGACGCGAGATTGATTTTTTTCAAATTGATTTTCAAATCTATTTTAAATCCTTTGTGGTCGTAAGGAGGCCAATTTACTAAGAAAAATAAGTTTTATCGTTGTGAACAATAACATCAGCAATTCAAGCTTTATTTTAGGACCCAATTGAAGAATTTGAGAATTTAAGAATTTAAGAATTTAAGAATTTAAGAATTTAAGAATTTAAGAATTTAAGAATTTAAGAATTTAAGAATTTAAGAATTTAAGAATTTAAGAATTTAAGAATTTAAGAATTTAAGAATTTAAGAATTTAAGAATTTAAGAATTTAAGAATTTAAGAATTTAAGAATTTAAGAATTTAAGAATTTAAGAATTTAAGAATTTAAGAATTTAAGAATTTAAGAATTTAAGAATTTAAGAATTTAAGAATTTAAGAATTTAAGAATTTAAGAATTTAAGAATTTAAGAATTTAAGAATTTAAGAATTTAAGAATTTAAGAATTTAAGAATTTAAGAATTTAAGAATTTAAGAATTTAAGAATTTAAGAATTTAAGAATTTAAGAATTTAAGAATTTAAGAATTTAAGAATTTAAGAATTTAAGAATTTAAGAATTTAAGAATTTAAGAATTTAAGAATTTAAGAATTTAAGAATTTAAGAATTTAAGAATTTAAGAATTTAAGAATTTAAGAATTTAAGAATTTAAGAATTTAAGAATTTAAGAATTTAAGAATTTAAGAATTTAAGAATTTAAGAATTTAAGAATTTAAGAATTTAAGAATTTAAGAATTTAAGAATTTAAGAATTTAAGAATTTAAGAATTTAAGAATTTAAGAATTTAAGAATTTAAGAATTTAAGAATTTAAGAATTTAAGAATTTAAGAATTTAAGAATTTAAGAATTTAAGAATTTAAGAATTTAAGAATTTAAGAATTTAAGAATTTAGGAATTTAAGAATTTAAGAATTTATGAATTTATGAATTTATGAATTTAAGAATGTAAGAATGTAAGAATTTAAGTATTTCAGAATTTCAGATTTTCTGAATTTCAGAATTTAAGAAATTAAGAATATCAGAATTTAAAAATTTAAAAATTTAAGAATTTAAGAATTTAAGAATTTAAGAATTTCAGAATTTAAGAATTTAAGAATTAAAGAATTAAAGAATTAAAGAATTAAAGAATTTAAGAATTTAAGAATTTAAGAATTTAAGAATTTAAGAATTTAAGAATTTAAGAATTTAAGAATTTAAGAATTTAAGAATTTAAGAATTTAAGAATTTAAGAATTTAAGAATTTAAGAATTTAAGAATTTAAGAATTTAAGAATTTAAGAATTTAAGAATTTAAGAATTTAAGAATTTAAGAATTTAAGAATTTAAGAATTTAAGAATTTAAGAATTTAAGAATTTAAGAATTAAAGAATTAAAGAATTTAAGAATTTAAGAATTTAAGAATTTAAGAATTTAAGAATTTAAGAATTTAAGAATTTAAGAATTTAAGAATTTAAGAATTTAAGAATTTAAGAATTTAAGAATTTAAGAATTTAAGAATTTAAGAATTTAAGAATTTAATTCAATTCGGTTTTATTGGTGAATAATCAAGATACAATAAGTTCTTTTGAGGTTCATTACAGAGTTTTGGAGTTCCTTTCAGCTGTGTGTTACATCATAATCCATTTTCGAACAATTGTTGCTTGTAGTTAAAGGGTTACCGAAAGTAAGAAAAAGATAAGAAAAAACTTACTAAAATTGCAAGGGAAAGGGGATAGAAATAGAGAAAGCTTAAAACTAGATCACAATTTTTTATCCTTTATAGATGTGCTTGATCATCA
The DNA here is from genome assembly GCF_016801865.2 of Culex pipiens pallens. Classification (NCBI taxonomy): domain Eukaryota; kingdom Metazoa; phylum Arthropoda; class Insecta; order Diptera; family Culicidae; genus Culex; species Culex pipiens. The sequence goes on from NC_068939.1 coordinate 124,249,983, forward strand.
GCTCCCCGAGGGCCAGAAATTGCTCCGCCTTGTTACGGCAGGTCCGAAACCGCGTCATCATCTCCCCCGCGAGAGCAAAGAACTCCGGCAGGGTGAAGAGGTCTTCCCCGGTGACTCCTTGCTGGGTCGCATCGCCGCTACCGGCAGCGACCACGCTCGCAAACGACCGCCCCCATCCAGGAGGGAACGCTGGGTTGTCCGCTGGAACCGTACGCTGGCCAGCTGCAGGAACGGCTGCGCTCGCACTTCGCTGAGGAGGGTGGGACGCTGCTGCTTTCTTCTTCCTCTTTTCCTGCTCCTCGAGGTAGGACTTCCTCCGCGACGCATCCGCGGCAATTACCGGTATGGTTACCGCCGCAGTTCGCGCACTTTACGCGCGGCTTGGTTTGTTCTGCATTTTCCCCCAAGATCGCCTTTCGTGGCAGTGCGCACACCTCCGAGAGGTGTGACTCACCGCACTTCACGCAGCGGGGCCGGAGGTTGCAGTTCCGCGAGCCGTGGCCGAATTTCTGGCATCGGTGACATTGCGCTGCGTCCGTCGGATTTTTTGAGTAAAACCGCCAGTTTACCCAAAAACCGTCCAACGCCTTAGTCCGCCGCAGGTCTTGAAGTTTGACGGTGCCGCGATCGAAGTACAACAGGTACAGTGTGTGTGTACCTGTGACTGTTGTCTTCCGCGAGAGGACTTTTATGTCTCGCGGCGTTATTCCGACACCCGAGAGGTGCTCCTTGAGGACGGAGGTCGGGCGGTCTTGGTACCCCTGCAAGACGATCTTAACAGCGGTCTTCTGCACGGGGTCGAATGTGTAGAATTTGAAGTTTTTACGCTTCAATTTCTCCCCAACCAGGTCGAAGTTCTTTTGGTCAAACGTGAACACTTGCACTGACGATTTACCTATTTTGAGGCAGTACACGAGGCCTTCCAGCTGCTCGTCAACATCGTCCGCCAACGTGTGCAAAACGAAAATTGGTGGTGGTCGTCGTTCCTTTGGAGTAATTACTTTTTTTGGCGAAATCACTTTCTTCCGTGCACAACCATCGTCGTCGTCGTCGTCGGTAGTGCTACCGTCGGTGTTGTTGTTGTTGCTTTCCTCGTCACTCAGTCTCGCGAACTTGTTACTGGTGGGAATGTTGGCGGATGTTGAAGCGCCATCGGTCGACGGATTGCCGGAAGTAGCTGAACGGAGCTTAATAGGGCTGCGATCCTGGACGCGGTAATTAGCGTGAAATAATTTCGGGTCGAATCCTTTGGGCGCACACACTCCCCGGCGCGATGGCGGACGACGCGGCGTTGGGTTGTTTACCTTTTTGCACACGGCCGGTAGATGAACTTCGCGGGTTTTTCGAGGCCGCACTCGAACTGCCACGGCCACGGCCGGCCCTTGGCATGCTGGTGGAGCAAACTCGCGGCTAATCCCGGTAAATTACGGCGAAAAATTTCGAAAAAACGATTGAGCACTGAGCACTTGACTGCTGCTTGCACTCGTGCGTACACGGAGATGTATTTTAAGAATTTAAGAATTTAGAAATTTAAGAATTTGAAGATTTTAGGAATTTTAAAATATTACAATGTAAGATTTTTTTATTGATTTATTTTAATTTTTGTTGATGATGATAACGATTTTTGAATTTTGAGTTTCGGAATTTTTAAATTTTAGAATTAGATTTTAATGATTTTCAGAATTTTAAAATTTGAGTTTTTAATTTTTGGATTTTTACATTCGGAACCTTTGTTTGAGCAGGTAGTCTACAAATATTTCCGCATCAGGTCGAAAGTCAAAATAATGATTTAAGACATCCGGAACTGGCAATGTTATTTGAAATCTAACCCCTTTTTCATACATCAACATTGTTTGTTTGAATAACTATTCAACAACTTTTAGCAAAATTTTTAGCAGTTTTTTATGCTCCCTGTTTTTTTTTTTTTTTGAAAAATTTTTAAGAAGGGGGGACTTGAAAAAAAATCATTGGCCATATGAGTGCAAAACAACTTCAGCTTTACTCAAAATGTCTCCCTCTTCCCTTTCCGCCCCACGCCACGCACGCCCCCCGCAGATCAAGCACATGATGGCCTTCATCGAGCAGGAGGCCAACGAGAAGGCGGAGGAGATCGACGCCAAGGCCGAGGAGGAGTTCAACATCGAGAAGGGCCGCCTGGTGCAGCAGCAGCGCCTCAAGATCATGGAGTACTACGAGAAGAAGGAGAAGCAGGTCGAGCTGCAGAAGAAGATCCAGTCCTCGAACATGCTGAACCAGGCCCGTTTGAAGGTGGGTTGGTTGCGTTGCGTTGATTAATTCTCGATTAAAACGATCAATTCTTGCTTCGCAGGTGCTGAAGGTGCGCGAAGATCACGTCGCCAGCGTGCTGGAGGAGTGCCGACGTCGGCTGGGCGAGGTCACCCGCGATCCGGCCCGCTACAGCGAGGTCCTGCTGGCGCTCATCACCCAGGGCTTGCTGCAGGTAAGAAGACGCTCAGGCTTGCGCGAATACACGGGGAGTTGATCTTGATTTGTTGTTGTAGCTCATCGAGGCCAACGTGGTGGTGCGCGGTCGCCAGGCCGATGCCCAGCTCATCCAGAACGTGCTGCCGGCCGCCGTCGAGAACTACAAGAAGGCGTCCGGCAAGGACGTCGTCGTCACGCTGGACACGGACCACTATCTGCCCGAGGGTTGCACCGGCGGAGTCGACATGATCACGCAGTCCGGACGAATTAAGGTAATTGAGAGCGAAGATCGTTGAAAAAGGGAAGAATTTCTTACGAATTTTGATGTTTTGGGCAGATCTCCAACACCCTGGAGTCCCGACTGGAGCTGATCGCGATGCAGCTGATCCCCGCGATCCGTAACGCCCTGTTCGGTCGCAACATCAACCGCAAGTTCACCGACTAAGCAGCTCGTTTTTCATCACATACACAGTACAGTTTTTTCCGCAAAATATTTCGTCATTTTTCCTGTTCAAAATTTTTAAACCGCCAGAAATTCAAGTTTATGCTATCGCAAACGGAAAATGGTACATACACCTACACAGACACACACGCAACTTACAAGCAAAAAACCCCCCATTAATGTTAAAAAAGCGCGCGGTCCTCCGGTGGCCACGGCCGGGAATCCGGAAAAGGCACGCTCGCGCGTCCAGTCGTCACTACTCAAAACCCCCAAAGCCGTTCTGGCTGTTGAAGCGCGCCGCCCGAAACGCCATCCACCATCCGGGGCCGTGCCGTGTGTTTCTTGGCCGGAACTTGGTCACCGTTGGCGCCGTGGCGTTCCCTTATTTCTATTCTAGGTTTGTTATTCTTACTTAGTTTGTAAGCGCAAATGTTTTTTTTTTAGTTCTCAGATGCATGATTTATTAGGATTAGACAATGGCAAAACGTTAATTATTCAAATATATACAATATTTTTTTGTTAGAGTCGTAAGGTTAAGGCAACGTTGTTTGGACAAACACTAACCTACTTTCGTAAAAAGCGCGGAATAAAAACATTCCTTCGTTTAATGTTTAAAAAAACTATTTGGCACCTCGTGTAGAGAGAGAGCACCACACTACTAACCCCCCACAGAAAAAAAATTATCTTGATTTCTTTATTGCACCACACAAGCTAGACAAAATTCTCGGTTTGATTAGACTTTCGATCGTCTGTAGTTGTTACCCACGAAAAAAAAAGAGGAAAATTTATTGAATTCAAGTCATTTCGGTAGACGCTGCTTGAGAAATTCGAAAAAAAAAACCAAGCCGATTCCTTTCGCCACAGCATCTTGCTTTACTTACACCGGATTTCGGTTAAAAAAATCCGCTGAACGTCGAAGCAATGGCGTTTGGAGTTTGGCTAGGAAAGCGAATTTTCTCTGCACCAAAATAAAAACATCTTGGTGAAGCAGATTCCACAAAAAAACGTGTGTCGTTGAAACATCTTTGAAAAGTATCGGTGGATGTGTTACAAACAACACCAAAAAGGGTACGAAAAAGCACAAAATCGCGAAAAGAGAAAAAAGTGTGTGGCAAAAGTTCTCAATCAAACCGACGCGTCCTCGTCGAGGAAGAGTGTTGAAAAATAAAGAAATCAGTATTGCTTCAAACCTTTTGTTTTTCTTTAATTTTTGACTTTCCGTTCAATCAACACAAGTTTTAATCATGAAATAACTAGACTTAACCGTAAGAATGCTAGTAAAAAAACAAACAAGTATATAAAAGATAATATTATTAAAATATATAAATAGATATTGTTGTAATCGTAATGAATATAAATAATAGTTAAAGAAACAGATACTTTAATCTAAAACAAAAAAAAAAGATCAATAATACATCATAAAAATACAAGCAAAAAAAAAACACCTAAGCTTAACAACATCAAAGCTGCAGTTTGGGAGATGCTTTTCGTGAAATTAGCAACAACAAGAAAAAAGATGTCAAAGTAGAATGGACCACCTTAAAAAAAAGAAAATCCGGTAAAGACGCGAATTATACTTTGAATAGTCGAAATCATTGAAATAGACAACCAACAACAAATCACCTTAGGCGTTAATTGTACAATTTGTGAGCAAACATAAAAAAAACAGGCACACTTACACAACACATGCAAGGGTCACACAAACACACACAATTTCATCAAACAGACAAAAAACTACAAAAACAAACTATTTAATGGAGCTATTGTATGTGGAGATTGAAACCAGCTGTGTAAAAGTATATAAACAGGACAAAATCATTAAATAAAACAAAAAAACACAAAAAAATCAAGTGGTATGGGATGAAGAACCGATCCTGTAGGGCAGAAGAGATTACAGTTTTTTTTTGCGGTTAGAACAAACAAAGAAATGCCTTTTATCTGAGTGATAGAAAAAAAACTATCATTTGATGATTCCTGTGCTTGCCAGCAAGAGGAAGAGAATGCTCTCACTCCTTCTCTTTTCCTCGTTCGCGAACACTCTCCGAAGATTTTTTTGTTTTCTCTGAAAACCGCAATGAGAACGCGAGAAGATTAGGAACCGACCACATATTACAAGACATATTACGTCCCGTTAAGCCGCGTTGACAAATTTTGTTTTGTGGAGGCTTTTGTGGCTACGCTCTATCGAGGGGGAATGATTGTGAATGCGGAAATGAGAGAGAGAGAAAAAGAGAATGTCACAGAGGATTGTGACAACACGAGATAGAGCCCGGTACAGTCTAGTCTCTATTATCAGAAGTTTTGATTATCCGAAGGTTTTTATGGGAATTCGGATAATCGATTTTTTATTTTCTTATTTTTAACATAAAATTTGATTGGTTGATTGATTGTCTATTAAATTACCAAATGCATTTTCTCAACATTCATCACCGCCATCTTGGATTTAAACTGTTTAAATCGTCTTAGTTTCAGATTTATACTTAAGCTCGACAATTAAATATAAGACAACAACCTTTTTTTTGTAATTTGATTATCTGAAGTGAAATAGGCCCTATTTCAATTTTTCTGTACAATGGTAAAAACACGATTAAAACCATTTCTGATCACTTGTTTCATTTTAAAGCAAAAATATAATTAAATTGACTAGACAACAGCTATGGTCCCCTTGAAACGAGTGGTCAAGTAGGAAGCTTTCTGTCAAGAAGGGCTGCGAACGAGGCTGCGAATAATTTTTTTTTTAAATTGAATTAAAAATCATTTTTTTCCAAAATCCTTTGTTTCGTGATTGTTTTGAGCAATTTTGGTGCGAGTTTGTTTGTTTGTTTGTTTGCGGTAGTGTAATAGCTCCTTCAGTGTATGAAATTTTTCAGTTTAAGTAGTTTTAAACACTTTTGTGTAATCAGAGTCGAACTGAAAAAAATATATGAAAAGGTACGAAAACGAACTCAGCAATTTTCAATCACAGTGTGTGCAAAACCCGTCCCAGTCACGGAAATTTCTAGCAGAGTTGGTTCTGCTAGAATCCTGCTAGAATCATTCTAACAGGCCTGCTAGATTTCTGTAAGAATTTTGTGAGAACATTCTGACAGAAGCAAATCTGTCGAAAATGATGTCATTTTCGCCAAACCACGTTGGGGCGAATGTGGTTACCACCAACCATTTTGTAATTTAACTTGTTCGAGCAAGTTAACTTTTTTGGGAAGTTGCCTCGGAAGAAGCATAATTTTGGTAAGTATGCACATTGATCAACTGGAGAACAGTAAATTAAAAATATTCCACTTATTATATTTTCAGGAATTTCATCGGGACGAATTCCCTTGATAAAAGCTCAAAATGTCCCCGAAACGCGGAATCCAGATCGCTGTTCACGGTGGCTGGGGACACAACTCCCCGGAGATGTAATCGACGAAGACACGTGGAGCATCCCAAGAAACAACCAAGTTCCAAATGTTCCACCACGGAATTTTCATCCCCTCGATAACTCCAAGTCGTTGTGTGCCCACTTCCCCGGAAAGTGGAGACAACACCTGCAGAAAAAGAGAATAAGCGTCCTGTTCAACTCCACCAGAATACGTGAAAAAATGTCCAAGTAAAATAGTGAAAAGTGTATGCATGTGATTCGAATGAATAAACATTTTTGCTAATTTGTTTTATTCGCTAGACAAAATCTAGCAAAAATCCAAAACAAGTCTTTTCACCCAAAAAAAACACCTATCCGTTCTATTCTAACACAATTCTAGCAGGATTCTAGCAGAAAATTCCTGCCAGCAGGATTGTCACAGAAATCTAGCAGGATAGCCTGTCAGAATAGTTCTAGCAGCGTTCTAGCAGGATTCTAAGAGAACCGATTCCCAGTCACGAAAAATTCTGGCTGAGTTTGTTCTGCTAGAATCCTGCTAGAATGATTCTAGCAGGCCTGCCAGAATTATTTAAGAATTTTGCTGGAATGTTCTGACAGGGCGAAATCTGCTAGAATCCTGTAAGAATTTTGTTAGAACACTCTGACAGAGCAAAATCGGTCGAAAAATACGTCATTTCCGTTGAACCGCTTTGCCATTTCCACACACCCATCTTGCGAGCGAACGTTTCGCACACGTTTTAATTTGTCTTACGATCGAAGAAGATGTCATTCCTTCAACCATCCGTAGTTTGGTAAGAATTTTATAAATATTTGTGACTTGACATAATTCAAATTGCCTTACTTAATTCACAGGAACTGGATCCAGGCGTATCATCGTAAAAAATCCAGACTTCTTGCGAAAAAACGACGATGCCAGCTCGGTGGCCAAGAACGCAACGCAGCGATGCCAAATCTTCCGTCCAATAAAATCAACTGGAGTGAAGGAATTGAAGCCAAAACCGTTGGGGGCCGAAATTTACAATCTTCTGTACTGGACAAATGGATAGCATCGCATTGGTGGAAGGTATCTTCTTTTAGTGGTGCGAATGTGACAAGTTATATTTATTGTAAAATTACAATGTTAATAATTGTGAGAAATAAAGTTGTTTAAATATTGTTCTTTTCAGCTAGAATACACCTAGCAAACAAAAATGAAATGATTCTTTATGGATATTTTGTACCTTCGCTATTCTAACAAAATTCTAGCAGAATTCTAGCAGAAAATTCCTGCCAGAAAATTCTAGCATGATTCTTACAGAGTTCTAGCAGAAGACCTGTCAGAATACTTCTAGAAAAATTCTGACAGGATTCTTACAGAACCGGTTGGTTTCGCCGGCTCCTGCTAGAACCGGTTATTGCATTTGAGCTAGAATTCTTTGAGAATTCTTGCAAAGTTTTGGCAGGATGATGGCACAGTTCTAGTAAGATTTTTTTCGCTCTGCTAGAATTCTGTAAGATTCCTGTGAGAACGCCGTGACTGGGATTGATTTCGCCGGCTCCTGCTAGAACCGGTTATTGCATTTGAGCTAGAATTCTCTGAGAGTTCTTGCAAAGATCTGGCAGGATGATGGCAGCGTTCTAGTAAGAATATTTTCGCTCTGTAAGAATTCTGTAAGAATCCTTTGAGAACGTCGTGACTGGGGTACGGTGTAATTTTGTGTAATAACACGTACACGCGTGTAATTTTGAAATTTTCAGTACTTGAGTCAAAAGCAGCCCTGCAAGGCCTGCATGCAAATTCGAGAATCGATTCTCGAACGCGAACCGGTTCACCCGTGGTACCGGTCCAGGGTGACAGTTCGCTGCTGTCACGAGTCACAACATAAACATCGGACTCCGTGCTGAAAATCATGGCCTCGATTACGTCCATCAGCCGCATTGCTGTTAAATTTCTGCAGGTAATTCGATAAAAAGTGCAATTTATAACCATTTCTGATCGCATTCCGTTGCTTACAGCTGCCGCAAACGGGATTCCTAGCGCCATGTCTGCAGAATGTGGCCGCCCAGCAGCAGGTTCGTCACCGGCGCACCAAACACTGGGACCCCAAGTGGAAGCGATTGCGTAAAGAAAAGTTTGTCAAGATGGAAATTCCCAACCTGAACGAGGACGTCAAGACCATGAGCCAGGACGAGATCAAATCGCGCATGAAGGAGCGTGGCCTGTTGCCGCCGAGGCCGTGGCTGGAACGGCCGTTCCACATCAGTTGCACCGGGGGTGTCTTTGAGCCATACATTCCGCCGGAGGGTGATGGAAAAATGTCCGCGGTTTCCAAGGAGGGGGCCAAGCAAAAGTTCGAACAGCTGGAGAAGAAAACCAAGTCGATGATGGCCATCCGGAAGATTCGCAGCTACGACGACGATTTCGAGCCGCCGGAGTTTGCCGGTTACGCGCAGGACATTTACATCGACACGCACAACACGTTGGCGGCCAAGAACAAGTACAAGCTGCGGGAGATCGTAACCGAGCGGGCTTATCCGGAGTTGATCCACAACGTCAGCGATAAGACGATTCACTGGAAGTTCCTGAAGTCGCTTGAACCACCGCGGGTTGTCCACGCCCGGTGCACGGACGTCATCTCGAAGGACAACATCTTCGCCCAGGTCACGGTGCGGTTCCACAGCCAGCAAATTCTGGCCATTTACGATCGGTTCGGTCGGTTGATGCACGGCTCGGAAACGATCACCAAGGATTGCCTCGAGTACGTCGTGTTTGAGAAGCACGTTTCAAACGAGTACGGCGTTTGGCGGTTGCACGAAAAGATCATTCCCGACTGGATGCCGCCCAAGTCTCCGGCTTATATCACCTATCGGGTGGACGACGAGCCGCCGAAGGCCAAGGAGGCGAAGCCAGAGGAGGCCGGGAAAGAGGTGACGAAGGCGGACGAAGTGCAGGGCGAGAAAGTGGCCACCACGGCGTAAAGTGGGTGTGTAATTGTTTGTCGTTTAGTAGATTGGTTCAATAAATTGAGAGACCAAGGTAAAGATCTTTGGAAGACTTAAATTAACAATCCGAAAATCCTGAGTTTATCTGGAGAACTGAGGACCTGTGTTAATTTTTAAAAGTTTACAGAAGTGTCAATCAAATTGTTCGCTGTACAGCATTGCCTTGGCCTTCTCTGCGAGATTCCTACTCAAAACCAGGTGTCTTGTTAACTTTTCGCGAAAAAACAAAATTTCCTTCGGATTGAGCATTGTAAATAAATTAGAGGAACTTTTAATTTTTATATTTCATCTAAAAAAAAAGGTGCAGGTGGTTATGTTCTACATGACCAATATGACAAAGAACTTTGTACAAAACTCTAAAAAGTAATTCTATTTTTATTTATATTTTTTAATTCTTTGCCAATTTATTTAATCATTCATATTTAATTCTAATTTAATGTTTCCAATCATTGGCACCTCTGTGGAAATAAATTGCCAAAAAAAAACGAAAATATTGTCAAAACAAGCATAATTCGGAAATATTTAATTTTCAAGGGAAAACCTTATGGGACCACCCTAACGAATTTCGAAATTTATCCAAATATATGTTTTTTTCATGTAATTTTGCCCGCTGAATCTGAATCTGCCTTCAGAATTGACCCAAAGTGTCGAAAAATCGATTTAAAAAAAATTATCATTTAAACCCAAAAAAAAATGGCCATTTTCATTACCAGTTTAAAAAACCATGAATTTTGATACCCATATTGCCCCAAGTCGTATGGTTCCGTAAATGTCCTCCCGGTAGAACCTTCCCTTAGGGTCATGGCCACTCCAGGCAGTGGCCAATATCCTATAAATGTCGTCCCAACCCCATTGCCCCAAATCATTCTGGTTTTCCGGTGACCGTCCTAAGGGAGCGTTCTTTTATTACGTAACGCAGTTAGGGGGGGGAGGGGGTGTCAGTGTTTGTTACGAAATGTTACGAAAATAGGGGGAGGGGGGGAGTGCTGAAAAATTCTGTTACGTAACGCAAAATTTTCATAGAAGAATTCTTGAAAAATTGCAAAAAGACCTTGCGTTACGCGTTACAGGGGGGTAGGGGGGGTCGCTCATCTGTTACGATTTGTTACGAAGGGGGGGGGAGGGGGGTCAAAAATCCCAAATTTTGCGTTACGTAATAAAAGAACACTCCCTAACAATCTTCATTAGAACAGAATTCCTCCCAATTTGGTGCACAAACTGTGTCTTTCAATGTGTGCGTGTGTGTGTGTGTGAGCAATAAAATTACCACCGTGGATCCGTCTTTGACGAAACCTCCGTAGGCACTGAAATTTTCTGAGGCTAAGTGCTAGCTTAAATAGTTCGCATGAAATGTGGCATCATTCTCGCGTGACAGCCGGGATTTTTCCTGCATTCATTTTTTATTTTCATCTTAACTTTTTAATACTTTAACAAAGTTTTATCAACTTTGTGAGGTAGTCTACTTGCAATTTAAGACTTCCCCTTTCGTTTGGTGGATAAAGCATGCAGATTGCTTGAATTGGGTGGAAGATAAAAGCGTTTAAACAATTACACAAATCGTTACACTCTCGCTCTGGGTGCAGAATAGTTGTCCGCAAAGTGGCCTCAATTTAGAACTGTCAAAGCGGAACCAATTAACTGTTTGCAAAATGATACCAAGAAATGGCAAGTATTGTAATCGATCTATAATTTATTTTGTCAGGATTAAAAAAATTACTCCAGCTTTTGAGGTATTCGAAGTCAACAAATCTTAAAATACAAAGATACATAATCTCGGAACTTCCATTCGGTTGTTCTTCTGGTTCACAAAATTCCACCCACTTCTGACGCAATTTATCGTCACGTGGAAAATAAAAAAAAGCATATTTTGGCTGCCCATCGTTTAGTCTACGAACAAAAAATGCGCGAAGCACTTAATTTTTCAGCGAAAACTTTAACATCAACAGATTCAAAATGTTTCAGAACAAGTCACTTCAGCAGCAAAAAATATGTCACGCTTGAGCTTGAACAAAGCCTTCTACTTTGTTTATGTTTACAGTAGTAGTGCACTTGTAGTAGTGAGGAGCAGTTGGGAGCATTCGAAAATCACGTTACGAATTCTGTCTTTTCAGCACCCAGCTCTCGCTTCGCGAAATTTTGGATTGACACCCGTAGACAGTACAGATTGTCGAGGGACCTTGACAATCTGTAGTAGACAGTGCCCTTAGGACAAAGTTCTTTGTCAAAACCATGAATTTTGATACCCATATTGCCCCAAGTCGTATGGTTCGATAAATTTCCTCCCGGTAGAACCTTCCCCGGGGCAATGGCCACTCCGGGTGTGGCCGATCCTGTCAAAATGGGTGCGGGACATTTCGCCGATGGTCATTTCGCCGAAGGTCATTTCGCCGAATGTCGTTTCGCCGCATGGGACGTTTCGCCGAATTGACAAATAATCGTATAATAAATATATAAAATGGACACAAATTGTATTAAAAAAGTATAATGTCCCTAAAAGGTGATTTTACAATCTTTTTTTTAAAAAAATATTTTTTTGTTTCTTAGTATGTTATTTTTATGCATAAACAATCGCTTAAAAATAATCTAGTTGAAAAAAAAAATCTGCGAGTTTTTGCATTCTTTCAAACTTAAGCAGTTATTTAATTTCAGCATATAATTTCTGTGAGTTTTTGCATTAATTTCTGTTAGTTTTTTGCATTCTTGTTTTAATATATCATTTGAATTATTTCTGTGAGTTTTTGCGTTGTGTTAACCATGAGCAGTTCTTTTAATTTTCTGCTTATAATTTTGATAAATTTCTGTTAGTTTTTGCATTCTTTGTTTTTTAAGCATATTATTTGTATAATTTTTGTAAGTTTTTATATTCTTTCCAATATGAGCAGTTCCTTTGACTTTCAGCATAACATTTTGAAAAAATGCCGGTAGTTTTTGCATTCTTTGTTTACTGAGCATATGTTTTAAATTATTTATGAGAGTTTTTGCATTCTTTCAAACATGAACAGTTCTTTTATTTTCTGCTTATAATTTTGAATATTTCTGTTTGTTTTTGCATTCTTTGTTTTTCAAGCAAATTATTTGTATAATTTTTGGGAGTTTTCGCATTCTTTCAAACATGAGCAGTTCTTTTGGTTTTCAGCACAACATTTTGCAAAATTACTGTTAGTTTTTGCATTCTATATTTTTGGCATACTTTTCAAATATTTCGGTGAGTTTATACATTATTAGTTTTTTAAGCATATTATTTCTATAATTTTTGGGAGGTTTTGCATTCTTTCAAACATGAGCAGTTCTTTTGATTTTTAGCATAACATTTTGAAAAATTTCTGTAAGTTTTTGCATTCTTTGTTTTTTTTAAGCAAATTATTTGTAAAATTTTTGGGAGGTTTTGCATTCTTTCAAACATGAGCAGTTCTTTTGGTTTTCAGCACAACGTTTTGCAAAATTGCTGTCAGTTTTTGCATTCTATATTTTTGGCATGCTTTTCAAATATTTTGGTGAGTTTATGCATTATTAGTTTTTAAAGCATATTATTTCTATAATTTTTGGGAGGTTTTGCATTCTTTCAAACATGAGCAGTTATTTTGATTTTTAGAATAACATTTAGAAAATTTTCTGTTAGTTTTTGCATTCTTAATTTTTTAAGCAATTTTTTTGTATTATTTCTGTGAGTTTATGTATTCTTTGAAACATGATACGTTCTTTACTTTTTTAAATTATTATATTATTATCTTGCCACTCCTTCTCAAGTTTGCATGACTGAATTACATGATGGCACTGCAGCGAACAAATAGCATAAATTATACAAAAAAGTTAATTTTTATTCAATTCGGCGAAACGTCCATTCGGCGAAATGACTTTCGGCGAAACGTACCATTCGGCGAAACGACATTCGGCGAAATGACTGTCGGCGAAACGACATTCGGCGAAACGTACCAGATCCGTCAAAATGGCCATTTTCATTACCAGTATCAAAAACCATGAATTTTGATACCCATATTGCCGCAATTTGTATGGTTCCGTAAATGTCCTCCCGCGGGGTTTGTAGCCGTCATCATCCGAGAGGGAATGAAACATTTGACAGCTCAAACAATGTCGAAGATTTTGAAAAAGACCCTTCACTTCGTGAGGAACAGCCGCGCCATAACGCTGAGCCGTTTAACGGCCTGACGGTCATGGAAGCTTCCTAGTCGGTGGTGTTAGCAAACTGATGTGAAAAACAGGAGATCTGTGTTTCTGTGGACCATCGGTAAATTGCGTCCGGGACGAGGTCCGGGAGTTTCAGTTGATTCGAAGATGCACCAGGCTTTCCTCCTTTCGGTGGATTTTCGTGCCAGTTTCCCCCTTTCCGATGTCTAAGTTGCCGGTTTCCTATCTTCCCACCTTTGGGAGCGTTCTTTTATTACGTAACGCAAAATTTGGGATTTTTGACCCCCCTCCCCCCCCTTTGTAACAAATCGTAACAGATGAGCCATCCCCCCTACCCCCCCTGTAACGCGTAACGCAAGGTCTTTTTGCAAATTTTTATGAGTGCTTATATGAAAATTTTGCGTTACGTAACAGAATTTTTCAGCACACCCACCCTCCCCCAATTTTCGTAACATTTCGTAACAGACACCGACACCCCCTCCCCCCCCTAACTGCGTTACGTAATAAAAGAACGCTCCCTTTACACCCACAAATCTAGAGCCAGGGCCCAGGACACGGCCCAGGATTTACAGCTCCCTCGTCTCTGTAATCACCCTGCGCAACGTACGAGGCCATTTTCGAGATCCTGTTCCCCCGCTTAAATTCGCAAACACGCCATTAAGTTCCAGAAGTTGCTAGCAAACAATCCAAGCAGATTTCACAACTGTTATTTTTGACAATCCATTTGACAGGTTGATGATCGATTTCGTCTAGATTCCGCTCGCTAAAGTCAGATTTACTCAGAATGAAATCGGATTTGCTCGGATTTTATTGATTTCACACGCTGTGTCAGATTCAACCCGATTTAAAAAAAAATGTTGAAATGTTAGCCAAAATCCGGGTTCCCCTCGGAATTTTAATTTTTTTTAATATTTTGTTTAATTTTTTGCCTCCTTTTTCATTGTTTATTTTTCCTGTGCATGATTTGATTTTCCCGTGTATAATTCCATTTGAAGCGGTGGCAAACCGGAAGAATGCCGGGTCTCAAAATGAAATCCCGAAAAACTGAGAGCAAATTTGCTGATTTTCTTCGATGCCCCCAGCACTGGAGATGCTATTATATCAGAACACAAAATTTTCGCTGTACGTATAGTTGCGTTTCAAACGGAATTCGTAAACGATTCAAATTGAATTCCGTTTCAGAATTCCTATTGAGTTGATTGAGGTGTAGTTAGATTTTCACGAAATTTGAGTAAAAATAACTCAACAATTTGGCTTTGTCCCCTCAAGCGTGCACACCGGGCTAGCGACTTTGACACTTCACCCCAGCCCTGTGCACTTCCGCTTTGCGAACCGGTTCACATCACTTCTTGCCGTCGTCGTTCGCGAATCGCCCGTCAATCAACGCGTGTGGTGCGAGCAAAACGGTTGTGTTTCGTGTGTGATCTCTCTCTGCTGCTACTGCCGCCGCTACCTTTCTTCAAACTCTTTTGAACAACCTTTTTTCCCCCACGGAACCGTGCGCGCCGACGTCGTCGTTCGGTGTTTAAATCAGTCGTAGTTTTTTGCTCTCCGCGAGTTAATCCACAAAACAAAAAATCTGTAAGTCGAGTCGTGTGTCTGTGGGGAAATTCCTTTGTGCCCCAGGGGGAAGCCATTTTCCTTCGCTTTCTTTTTGTTCGGACTTTTTTTTTTATTCCCGTTTGGTGCGCGAAATTCCGGAAGTTGTCCCCGTCGAAAAGGGAGAGACAAAGCTGGCCATCATTGCGTCCTTCACGAGTTCGTCGCGAAAGGTGGAAAATTTCCTCCTTTGAATTGCCGTTACGCGGAAATTACGCCCGATTTTCTCTTGCCTTCGCGAAGACGACGTGGAAAATTTGGGGGAAAAGAAGCGGAATAAAGTAAGAAGACAACGGGTTTCTTCTTGTTTTCGGTCGGATTTGTCTTTCAATTTTTTTTCGCGATCAACGGGACATTCGGCGGTCGCCATCTTTGATTTACATGTGTGCGTGTGAACCGGTTCAACTGTCAAACACGGTGTACACGCTCGTTTGAAGTTGATTAAAAAGTAGTTAGTGTTTAGGTTTGAATAGTTTGCTAGTTTTAACAATTTTGTTCGCTGATTTCAACAATAATTTTGTCTGTACAAGCTTGCTAAGCTATTTCGTTGTAATTTCTTCAAATTCAAAGCAAGTTCTTCACGAAAACAAGCGTTTGCACGTGTGACAGCGCTCGTGCGTGTGTGCGTGACATACCGGTACAGTTCCCTAATCCGCGCAAGGAAAAGAAGAGTAAATTCCGTTCCATTTCGTTCGAAATCTCTCGCGCGCCGAACTTTCCACGTTGTTGATCCGCTCGCGATTTTTTTTTTTTTTGTTGTCTCACGCAAATTAACAAGTTTTTATTCCTCCACCATCTTGCCGGCTAGTTCTAAATCGCAAAGCATTCATTCACGTGTGATTCATTTTAGTTTATTTTTTGCGTTTTCTTTCTCATTTTTACTTTCCGGAATCCGGCCAGCCAAAAAGACACAAATTTTAAGTTACACACTCGAATTCGGACCCCGTGTATTTTGAGGAAAACCCGTAAATAAGTAAGCTTTCGTTTGTTTTATTTATTTCTCCTTATTTTCCCACAAGCATTTACCGATTAGTTTCCCTTAAGTCTAGTCTCAACACCAAGTTCAGCTTCATTGTCCCTCCGTACAAATTCGCAAATGGTGCAGAAAAAAATAAAAAGATTCGTCGAGTCACTGAGACGACGATTAGTCACCATTTTATATTGCCCCCACCTCTACGATTCCCACAATCATGCGGTTGATGGTGGAGCAACGACGACGACGATTTTCTTTGTACAGCATTCTCTGCGTGCTCTTTTTTCGACTTTGTCGTCGCCGTCTTTCGTGGCCACGTGAAACCACGTCAGCGGGTTGATCTGCCTTTTTTGGGGGGTAAGGGAAATATGCCTATTTTCGGAACATCAAGAGCGAACTTTTATATTCATTTTTTGCAGTTAGATCAAGTCTTTGCTCAATAGTTAATCTAAAAGGTCAATGTCGTTAACATAACCGGAATAGCGTTGAATAACGTAGTTCATGTTCAAATTGAGAGGTACTAGAAATGGTGTGACAGGATTGGTAAAGACTAGTTTTGATTAACATGTTCATGCGTTCTAGGTACTTGAAGTTTACGTCTGTGTTTGGGAAATGCAATTAATTTTGTGAAAGATTTTATCTCACTAGGTACTTAAAGTTTACGTCTGTGTTTGGGAAGCGTAATTGATTTTGTGACAGATTTTGTCACTAGCTATTTGAAGTTCACGTCTGTGTTAAAGAAGTGAAATTTCATGGGCAAATGTTGCTATGCATTTTTATGTACTTGAATTTCACGTCTGTGTTAGAGAAGCACATGTTTGTCCTGAATTATGCCAGTGAGAAATTTGGCTCGAGGAGGCTCATGCAAAAAAAAAAATCACTGAAGGAGCTATTACACTACGGCAAACAAACAAACTCGCACTTTTTGACAGTTTGCCTGCTTTATTTGTTTGCCTGGATTTGTTTGTACAAACGTCAGCCTGCATACATTTTGCCTTGTTTGCGAGTTTGCCGCAAACAAGTTTGTGAGTCTAATTTTTTTGTTTGTTTGTGATAGTCTATTACGTCCTTGAGGTGTCAATACAGTGCAGACTCGGATGTCCGAAGGCTTCTGAAAAAAACTTCGGCTAATAAAATCTCCGATAAAGGTCTTATTTTGTCACATTTAATTGACTTTTGCTACCCCAATTTAGTCAAATTTGAGTGCATTTTCTTGGTTTTTCATCACCACAATCTTGGATTTAAAATTTTTAAATCCCGTTTAGTGCATTTTGGGTAATTTTCCAGCTCAACAACCCATAATAAGACAAAGAAAAATGATAATAAAATTTTCATGAATCGATTACCCCAAGATTCGATTGAATTCTCTTTCCGAATTCCGATAATTGAGTCTGGACTGTTTTTAAAACATTGCTTTGTTTCAAAAGTTAAACTAAATATGTTATTAAATTCATCATTTGAGTTTCAAAAGCTGTCTTTTCTATTGTATAAACTCAAAATCTGGTAAAAAAATCAAATAAAATGAACTTTTATTCACCCAGAAGTAAGTGAAAGAAATTCAGAACTTAGGTATATAATATAACGCCTATGAATGAGTTGAGGATCTCTCTATTTATTTAAGGAGGTTTTAGACTATGACAAACAAACTCGCACTTTTTGACAGTTTTGTAGTTTGCCTGCATTTGTTTGCAGAAACTGCATACATTTGGCTTTTTTGCGAGTTTGGCAAACTGTCGTGTTTTTTTTGTCATAGTCTAATAACCACCTTTACTTTTGGAATTTCATTAAAAAGGTTTGTTTAATATAATCTGAGTAAGAATAATTTTGAAGCAAGTTAAAGTCTGGACTCGATTATCCCAAGTTAACAAAACACCTGTATTAAATGTGTGCATTTAAATAGTCTTTTGAAATTTAGGTCTGTTTAAAAAAACATTGTAATTTGATTTGAAAACTTTCTGGAAAAATCCTTCTGATGTCGGGAGAAAACCGGAAATTTTTAAATCGAATTCGGTGGCAATCCTGCGGCTAAAAGAGCTATTACACTACGGCAAACAAACTGGCTGTGTTTTTTACTAACATTTACTATATTTTAAGTAAAAAGAAGCTCTCCGCATTTTTGTTTTACAATTTAAATGATAATAGTGCCAATTTATAATAGAAAATGTGAAAAACAAGCAAAAAATTTAAAAAGTGGCTGTGAAAACATGAAAAAATTGATAAGCAAAATGTTATGATAGGAGGTGTTAGAATAGGTCATATACTACCAGAAACAAACATAAAGTAAACAAGATAAATGCAAATTAAAATACTAAAAATGAAAAAAGAAAAAACTAAAACAAGAGAAGTAAAGTTTTTCGTAGAACAAAAGTTGCTCAAAATGACCTCCTGAACACGGATAAAAAAATCGAAAAAAAAATTTGGGCTGTAGAAAGTTCAGTGATGTTATGGGAGCAAGGGCGTCTATGCGAAGTGCCCCTACACTTGTTATACAATCTCCCACATAATTCATTAGTTTTCAAAAAATGTAAGAATTGACAACAAATTCTCTAAAATTCTAAGATTTTTTAAAGTTACCAAAACATTTTAAAAATGATTCTAAACGCAGAGGAATGCAATTTAAATTTATTTCAGTTGCACTTAAATTTCCATCAAAATTTTTAACTTTTTTGAAAAAAAAAAAAATACGCGAAGAAGGGAAGGAGAGGGGATGACAAAAACTTTAAATAAAATTTCTACCAGCCTTTTGGAATATGCAAATTGGAGGCAGTCTTTTGCTGATTTTGATGGTTTTTTCGAGTTTGTGGGTGTTACCAATATGTGGGATGGCTATAAATTGAATTCGGTTGGTCACCCTGTTTTTGTGATGTGATGGGAGCAAGGGCGTCTATGCGAAGTGTCCCTACACCCGCTACAAATTTCTGATGTCACCTTCAAAGGGTAAGAATAATTCCAGGTTGATAAACATCTCAATCAAATTATGACAGTCGTGGTCCACGTATTGAACATCAACCCCCCAGTTCCTTGCGTGGTTATCCCCGGTAACTCGGTTGGGAAACTGTCAGAGCAAACCCGATACAAGCCTGTGCTTAGCTATGTTATACGAGCCAACCTCGATGCTCGAGTTTAACACGCAGCCTCGCTACATTACGTCAATAGCAATTAAAACGAAAGATTGATGTGTCCAACCTGGAATTATTCTCACCAAAATAAGACTCTCGAGTCGAGAGGGGCCACAAACCCGCTGAATTATTCAACTCTCGAAGGTGACTTCGCTAGCGCGGCGTGCACCATCACACATCCCCAAAAGTAGGTCAATGAAGCTGAAACACGAGTGTTCAAACGGGACAGACTTTCGCCCTCTCCTTTTCTTTTTCCTTTAGTTGTTTGAGTATATGTCATTTCCCCTCACTCTCACTCCTTATCTTCTTTCACGACGCTCCCACCCCGTCCAAGGTGGCAGCGTGGCCTTCACGTGAACGTTTAACCTTTCCTTTGAAGACGACGACGTGCTTTTATTTATTGAAATGATTTGATTTGTTCTTTTTCTCTCCTTTCATCAATCGGAATCCGTCCTGCTGCTGCTGCTGCTGCCACAGTAATTTGTTGTATGAGTCAGAAAGCCGAAAGACCAGTACTATCAGGTCAACGCATCAAGACCAGGAAAAGGGGTAAGTTGATTAGGCAAGCAGAAAGTCAAAGTAGTTTTGTCACAGACATAACCGGAATGGCGAAGATTCGTAAATTTCGTACTGAAACCAAGACACCAACCAACAAATCTATTTAACAAGCAGCGGCGTTTGACGTTCTTCCAGTGAAGTCCGTACTAGAAGTGAGCAAATTAATCCGCTTTGCACTGGAAATCGGTTGGAGGTCGCCCAGAATCAGGTTGTCGTTGCACAAAAACAACCAGCGCAGCAAAATCCCCCACTTCCGGATGTACTTTTGCGCGACTGTAGCATTTATTATAAATGCACCAGCTGACCTCTTTCTGCCTTCGCTGTATTTGGCACGACTCTTCTATCTATCCTTGTATTGCTGAACACGGCGTCTGGCGCGCGCTGTTGGTGCAGGTCGAAGCCATTTTTCTCTACACTTGACACCAGCTGCATCGCGACGGCTTTATTGCAAATTCAATCAATATTCAAAGGGGAGGGAGGGTCGTTTCATCCCTCACCTGCCCTCGTTATCGCGCTGTTTTGACCTTGTTTACGACCCAGTTTGCGCGCGAAATCCATAACGACTAGTGTGTTACGGTTCATCAGTCTGTAGCATTACTGAAACTTATGGGACAGTAAGCTTTGGCGAGTGGAGGGCCCTTTCCCGCCTGGTTTCGTTGAACCTCTGACGAGCTGGCGACGCCCGACGCCGCTGAACATCTGCACAAACCTCAAGGAAACCTCCGTTTGATCGTCTCGTAACTCGTAGATCAGCAAATTCTACCGTACCCTTCCGCGATCCCTAGAAGGGTACGTTTTCACCTTGCTGAGATTGAAACCTTTCGCGTTGAACGACCCGTCCGAACCCGCACCGGGAGGGTCGTTCAACAGTCTGCAAGACTTGCGAAAGAACAAACTCCAAAAAACAAGCTACGAGACGATCAAACTCAACCCACAAGCTTCGTGTCCAATCCGGAGAGAACTTACTATACAGCACGTTCAGTCTACCGTAGGATCCCGTACAAACCCCAGGGGTCGCTACGTTTTCACCGTGCTAAGAACAAACCATCGCTTACACCCGCTTGGATTGCGACTTTCTCACCAAATGGCGATCAGGGTTGAATAAGAGAGGAACAGCATCAGTACAACTTCCCGGATTGGAACAACTACTTGTGGCAAACGACAGTCGTGGTCCACGTATTGAACATCTACCTTAAGTTCCTTGCGTGGTTATCCCCGGTAACTCGGTTGGGAAACTGTCAGAGCAAACCTGTGTATCAAGCCTATGCTTAGCTATGTTATACGAGCCAATCTCGATGCTCGAGCGTAACACGCAGCCTCGCTACATTACATCGAACTCTCGTAACCAATTCACACAAAGATCGCAAAAGGTCGTCGCACCGTTCAGCACTTCCAGTCTACCGGAGCATCCCGTAACCCCTGGGATCGGCTACGTTTTCACAGTGCTAAGATCAGAACACCGCCGCTTACACCCGCTTGGATTGCGACTTTCTCATTCAATGGCGATCAGGGTTGAATAAGAGACGGACAGTTACACAACTATATCGACGCGCGTTTTGTGACTCTCTTTGTATGGATTGGCTATTGTTTGCGAAATTTCCGTGAAGTCTGATAAAGACGTCAATTAACTTCTCGTCAAGATTAGGTTCAACTCAATTTCATGCACGTGGCCACTATCGTCACAGCATCTCTTGTTTCAACTTTTCAAAACCAACGCAAATATCGAGCTTCTCTCTTGGTTGTCGTCGTCGTCGACGACGTCTGCAAACAAGTGGAATGTGATTGCAAACTTTTCCCACCCTACCACCAACTTGGTTACATCTTCTCTCCAATTTCTTGTGGAAACACGTGGAACGAACTAAATTTTCCTTTCCACCCCATGGAAACCGTCTGCGTTACGTAACACGTGGGTGTGGTGGGTGAATCTTGCGAACGTCAGCGCAAAAATAAAACTTGTGTCGTCCACGTGCGACCGGTGCCATATGGTGAAGCTTGAGTGGGTTGGATAAGGGAGTACGAGTACCAAATGTCAAATGTGTCTTATCAGCTAGATAGTAGACGGTAGTCTGGTTAGTTGGGAGATTTCGAAACTCGATTCGAGAGCAAGCTCATCGACTGACGAAAAAAGCGTAGTACAAACTTCCAAAACCATTCATTTGAAAAATACCGCAAATAACCAAAGTTATCCGTGTACAACTCTATTATAACGTCAGACGTTACTCTTGATTACCAATAATTTGCTTGCTATTGATAAGTATAATGTTATCTGTTGTCTATTGTGTTTCCGGTTCAAGCGTATATAAACCCACGTAATCCATTGTACAAACTCTAATTGGAACCCTAATAAAAAATAAAAACACATCGAAAAGAACCACGTGCAAATTTATTAGTGGCGACGAGGATGAGACCTATCTGCATTAACTTTTTGCCCTCCTCACTATAAAATCACGCGAATTATGAACTTCCTCAATATTTCTCCTAGATCCAACTTCACGTGTCATATCGACTCACCATCAAATTCTGACAGAATGCCTGTGCGTGACAAAACCGGAATGGCGTTGAATAACGTAGTTCATGTTTTTTAAGTTTATCGAGACGTCCTAGAATTTCAACAATTTTCAGGCACTTGAGGTACTTGAAGTTCACATCCGTGATAGGGAAGCGCTTTTTCGGTGGCCAATTTTGTGCATACTGGGTATTTGATCTTCCCGTCGGTGCTAGGGAAGCGCTCATTTTGCTTGTAAATTCTCTGCATTTTGAATTGAATGAATTGTTACGATAGCGAAACTGTGTTGCTTGTGTTAAAACCTAAACATAACAAATACAATAGCTGATAGGACCTTTTTTTTAAATAAAAAAGGAGGAACTTTAGAAATTTCGAATCGAATTGTTCAAAAACACGCAGAAAAATAAAGCATATTTAAATCAACAAAACGTTTTGTTGATTTGAAAAACAAGATTTTTGTTGCTTCAACGCTAAACATCGAAGCAACTTTTTCATAACAGCAAAAAACTTTTGTGGTATGGAGAACAATTAAGGTTTGATTCAACGCAAAATTTTGTTAATTATATTCAACAATTTTTTTTGGTGAATCAAACCTCGTACAGGCCACAAAAAAAATGCGTGTACATTTGTCTGGAAGATGATAATAACAGGGTAGCCACTCAAGACAGGAAATTGGAAAAAAAAGTCGGTAATTCGCCTAAATCCGCCAAAAATCGGGAATTTCTTACAAAAGACGTCAAAAAACATCACCGCACCGAAAACGATGTTTGAATTCTAGATTAAATTTTCAAAACAACCTATCCCTCATGGGTTTCCTATGCAGATAGGGCCTTTTGAAAATTTAATCGAGAATTCATTGTATTTTTCGAATTATGAGCGAAAATGTAAATTATTGACAAAATCACGCAAAAGTTGTTTATTTCGAGGTTTTCAAATAAGCTTTCTGAACAGTTGGATTGTTTTAAAAACTTTTTTCAATGCTTATAATGTTACTAGATGTTACTACCAAGGTAATCAAACAACAACGGAACCTTAAAATCATTTAGAGGCTTGGTGATGGAAGTGTTAAATTAAAATCCACTTGGGGGCAGTATGGACCACCTTTATCCTGCCTTATAAAAACAATCAAAAGTTATGAAATTTTGATTAAATGGATTATTTCACTCCTGGTAGCTTCAAAAATCACGTTTAATGCAACATTAGTTGATTTTTTAATTGTTTTGAGGCTTATTTGTAAAAATAGTGTCTTTTTTCGATATATTTACACCATTTTCAAAAATCTTTGTTTTGTTATGTCATTTTTTTATAAAAGTGGTCAAACTTCATGGAAACTATGTTGGAAAGGTCCCTCAAGTCATTTCTTATCACCCTTCAACGTTGTATTAGGAGAAATGGATTGTTTTCTAAGGTGGCCCATTTCTGCCAAATTCAAATAGTGAAAATCAGCAAATTAGATGGTGATTTCCCTACTTGTTTGAACATTGTTTTCTAGCTCTTGAATAATTAGGAATATTTAGTACAATTTTCAAATTAAACTTATGAATGTGATCCCCACGTTTCTTCCTCCCCTGTAGATCCAGAAATGTGTTGGTGTTTGAACATTCGTGCTTAAACTCATCCTTTTAATCGAATCATCTTTGCAGTTAACTTTACTCGGTTGGCCTGGCTTTTAGAAAAGATTGTGCTATCTTGCTCCTGTCAAAAGATACAGCGTCTTAAAAACTGGTCTAAAACGTGTTTTTTGCTCGGAAATCACGTTTTAGACCAGTTTTGAGCACGCTGTATCTTTTGACAGGAGCAAGATAGCACAATACTTTCTTCGGGAAAGTTTTAGAGATTTTTCTCAATTTTAACGCTATTGTGTTGGTTTGAAAAATTTAGTGGAAAATAAAAATGATAAAAATCAAAATGTAAAAGGTTTTTCCATACTAATTCCCATACAAAATTGAAATGCAATGCAGCAACCGAAAAAAAACATGTTCTAAAAAATCAACCATCTCGAGCCATCCTAATGTACACGTAAAGGTATATCTAAGAGGTGTATTTGGGAAGTTCAATTTTTGAGTGATTTTATAGCGTTTCCTCAGTGAGGAAGGCTTCCATTTTTGAAGTATTTTTTTTTTTGTAAATTGGTTGTGAAGCTTCTGTTTTTACGAAAATTGACAAAAGTTTGATTTTTGCCTTCCTCACCTCACTGAGGATAGGCTATAAAATCATTCGAAAAATGAACTTCTTTAAAAGGCCTCGTAGACCTACCTTCACGTATATCTATCGACTCAGAATCAATTTCTTAGCAAATGTCTGTATGTGTGGATGGACGTAGATTTTTTTTTCTCACTCACTTTTCCCGAAACTGGCTTGACCGATTTTGTCCGGATCTGTGTTTTTAGATCCGTCTACAGGTCCCATAGGTCATATTTTCATACCATTATGTTTAGTAAAGTACTTAAAAAGTTATGCTAAAAAAACGATTTTGACTAAAGTTCGCAAGATTGTAAAAAGGGTGGTTTTTTGTAAGAAAGGCCGTAATGCTATACATTTTTAGAAAGGTATTTGAAAGATCTTTCCGACGAGTCCAAAACACTAAAGATCTGATAACCCTATAAAAAGTTATTAGCACTTACGTGTTATTTATGCACTTTTTGGAAGCCGGATCTCAGATATTTTGATTAAAACGTTGTCCGGATCTTTCAAGCGACCTATCGTTGGATAGATAATCAAAAGACCTTTCCAACGCGTCCAAAGGATCGAAGATCTGACAACCCTATCAAAAGTTATAAGCATTTAAGTGTTAGATCTGACTACCCTATCATAAGTTGTAAGTACATAAGTGCCCTGCAATATGAAGATCTGACTACCCAATCTAGTGGTATGAATAATGAGTCAAATTGATAAAACACTTGATAAAACACCGCCCTTTTGTGTCTATTATGGATAGCACCCTTTAAATTTGAGGAAGGCACCAACCAACCAAGAGTGGATTAAGTAACGTTTTAAATTGATTTAATTTTTTTTTCTATGGTTGATTTTATCATTTAATAAAAAAAATCTGTTTAAAACCATTCTTAAGATAAGAAATGCCTATTATTTGAGTTTCTGAAAAATTCGTGGCCGGTTCCAGGTTCCCAAGGGGAAGAATTGTCCTCTCTGGTCCAATAAAAAAATATGCATGTCAAACTTCATGATTTTTCAAAACCAATGCATAACAAGCGTTTTCATGATAAAATGAAGAATTTGTAAAACTTTGTTTTAATATTACATAAATGGAACAGTTTACAGATCGGCCAATGTTCAACAAATCATATAAAATCGATAAATGAGCATAATGATTTGCTTTTACCTTCATGTGAAAGCTTTTCTTGCGATCTTTCGATTGATGTATAGACCGGCTATATATTTTTACGTTTTATATCAAGTTTTCAAAGAAAAACATTGACCCTTGAAATCCACAAATTTGGAACACTTTTTTCTTACGATGTAAACAAACTTTTTTTCTCTCCAGGAGTACATATTTATTACAAAATAATGAGTTCGCACTCTGAAACCAATAAAACTCATGCTTAGTAATGTTTTATGAATGGTCTGATAACTTTTTTATGAAAATATTAGTTAAATTCAGGTGTTCCACAATTGTGGGAGACACAATAACATCCCACAATCATGGAACAGGCAATTTGGAGGCAGTGTTTTGGTGCTCTGGATAAAATAGTCTTGAAATGCAGTTTTTGTTTAAAAAGTATTACTTTTACTAGTGAAATAGCAAGAGAATGTTCAAATAAAGGCCCTAAAATAGCAGGGTCGGCAGAAAAGTTGCATTTTGCATTCTATTGACAAATTACCACAAAAGTGTTCCGAATTTGTGGGTGTTCCGAATATGTGGGATGACTGTATCTTTAATAGGTAGCATTTCAAGTCTTCTATTGTAATGTTTTACGTCATCCTCCTGCTGCAGACATTGTCCCATCTCTCTTTCTCTCCTTGACCTGGTTGCGTCACTGCAACTGACACAGCCACGTAGAAATGCGTGGGCGAAGGAGGACACTGCGTGCGAGACGACTTTATTACTGAGTGCTCCTCACTGGAGAAAGAGATTTATGGTTGTTGGCTTGGTGTCGTCTGGTTTCGGGGCAGAATTCGTTCAAGAGTAGATTCTCCTAGCTAAATGATTAACCTTTGTTTTCTTCTTCTTCTTATGTTCACAGATGAAAGAGAGAAGAATGACCCCACGGGCTTCCGTGACGCGGTCATTGCAGGTCTCGAAACCGCTGAAGATTTAGAGGGAATTTCCAAGTTTCTTGACATTGGCGGAAACAAACTCGACTATCGTCGCTACGGAGAAGTATTATTCGACATCCTAATCGCTGGTGGACTGCTTGGTGAGTTCTTCTAGGAACAGCTATTTTTGAGAGGTCGGATTGTAACTTGATTTTTTTCTCTCAACAGTACCCGGAGGATCTATCTCACAAGATGGCGAGAAACCACGTACCGATTGCTGTATATTCGCAGCACCGGAAGACATGGAATCGATGCGGAACCATGAGCAGGTAGGTTCGACTTCTAGTTAACTAAATTTGCACATACTAAGCTAGAGCCAGCTAATGTAACAAAACCCCAAATTTTCTGGTGTGGACAAATGTGCAACATTAAACCGGAGTCTCTTGCTTGATGCCCGCTCCAACCCTTGTGGAGTTGACTCTTTTCTGGGACTCCAACAGTCGTTTCTTGTTTCAATCAGAGAGCATTTCAACTAAACTTCCTTTTCCACCTTCGCAGATCTTTACGCGGCTTATGCGCCGATACAAGTACCTCGAGAAAATGTTTGAGGAGGAAATGAAGAAGGTGCTGATCTTCATCAAGGGTTTCACTCCACTGGAAAGGCTCAAGCTGGCGCGTATGACGGCGCTGTGGATCGGTAAGTTTCGACCCTGAGTCTCGAGATGGTAGGGCACCAGGATCCCCGGATATTTGAAGATTCGCCACAAATTGAAGGTTTTTGCGCTGCGCGCACGGTGCCCAGATCAAAACTAGTCTTTTGCTTACATCGGTTGCCCCTCCCCTAAATCGGGGACATGGGATTCGATGTCAATGAGGACTAGGACAGAACAACAATAAACTTCCGCAAGTTTCGCCAGTCTAACCATCCGCATTCTTCCAGCGAACGCGTCCATTCCGCCCCATGTGCTGCTCGTGCTGAACAACGAGCACCTGACCAAGGACGGGCTCGCGCTCGAGTTCCTCGTCGAGGTGTTTGTCACGTTCAAGCAGGAGAAGGGCACCGCCCAGCTGGTGACGATCCTGCGCAAGGGCGGCCTCGATCAGCGCCTGCTGGACTTTCTGCCGATCAACAAGCGCAGCGAGGAGCACCTGAAGGCGGTCTTCGTCGAGAAGGACCTCGCGGACATCTTCAAGCTTCACAAGGCTCAGGCGAGCCAGGAGGCGAAGCGCGAACTGACGCAGGTGAGGGGACTTTAGTAGCATTGAGTATCGTAGAGACGCACCAAATTAGAACCTGCCGAGCGTTGACACCACGTTCCGCCGGCAGGTGTCGACTGTGTGCAAGAGTAAAACCCGGCTGTTTTTTCGACTTTTGTTTATGGTTGGACCGCTCCATCCACGAGCGATTCAGCCATTCGAAAATACACTCGACATCAACAGAGAAAAAACAGAACGTCGTTCAAGTACCTACAAAGATTGCCACCGTTATTAGTCATCGGAGGAAGGTTGTTCAGAGTTGCAGACAATGACTTTGCGAGGTGAATCACAACACATTTCGACGAAAACAAGTTTATCTTGATGTTGCGAGTGAAGTGCTTTGAAAACAATCGCAAAGCGATTTGCACATACTTAGCTAGAGCCAGCTAATGTAACAAAATTTCCAAATTTTCTGGTGTAGACAAATGTGCAACAGCAAAATGGAGTCTCTTGCTTGATGCCCTCTCCGACCACCGTGGAGTTGGCTCTTTTCTGAGGCTCCGACAGTCGCGCTTCTTCTCGCAAACAAACCTCAAGTACACTGGAATCTCGTTTTACGCCTAAACCTCCGTTTGCGCCTTAAAAACATCCGATTTGCGCATGTGTTTCACGAAGATTGTAAACAAAACTGATAATTGAAACTGGGTTGAATAGGGACATACAGAGCGAATGGGGACTGTGGGACAATTATGCATTGAAAAACAGCAAGAAGTTTACATTTTTAATAGCGTGTTCATCAGTTCACGCTAAAGAAGCCATTACACTATGGCAAACAAACAAACAGCACTTTTTTCGCGTTTGACAGTTTGCGGCAAACAAGACAAAATGTATGCAAGCTGACGTTTGTGCAAAAAAGGCGAACAAACAATGCAGACAAACTGTCAAAATGGGCGAGTTTGTTTGTTTGCCGTAGTCTAATACCTTCTTAAGTATCGGCTGATCTCATGACATTTTATTTTATTTTGATGAAACTTTCCAAGAGGCTTCCCAATGGCCAAAGAAGACATGTAGAATTATTAGTTTGTCCCTGGGTGCAGAATAGTGGTTCGCAAAGCGGCTTCAATTTAGAACTGTCAAAGCGGAACCAATTTACTGTTCGCAAAATGCTACCAAGAAGTGGCAAGTATTGTGATCGATCTATAATTTATTTTGTTCTGTCATCACGTGGTAAACAAAAAAAGGTCTCTTTTGGCCTACCATCGTTTAGTCTACGAAGAAAAAAAGCGCGAAGCATTTAATTTTTCAGCGAAAACTTTAATATCAACAGATCCAAAATGTTTCAAAACAATTCACGTCAGCAGCAAAAAATATGTCACGCTTGAGCTTGAACATAGCCTTCTACTTTGTTTTTGTTTACAGCTGTAGTGCAGCTGTATTAGTGGGGAGCAGTGGGGTGCTTTCGAAAATCACGTTACGCATTCTGTCTTTTCAGCACCCAGGTTTGTCCATACAAGTCTCCACACGATTTCGTATGACATTATTCGAAAATCTGTACAAATTTTGGGATGGAATTTTCAACTTGGTATCTTGAACAGAGTTGGACTATTCAGAAAAAAAAAAGTTACACTCTAAATCATACCCATAATTTTTATTATCTTTTTATCACTAAATTTTCGATTTTTTTAGGACCAAAAAAAAAATATTTTTTTTTGAAAAAAATATCTAATTCAAGCAAAAATTTTTTTTTGCAAGTTATAGAAATAGTATTTTGAAAAAAATCAGTATAAAAAAAAACAGATAAATACATATAAAATCCTCTAAGGACCATTGAAAATTCTTGAGTTTTTTTTGATTAGGTCCTATAAACATATGAAAGACAATAGTTTATTGGTCCTTTTCAAAAAAAACTCTGGAATTGGACTTTTCGTTTCTGACACACAGTCCAGTCAAGATTAGCTGTAGCTTGATTATCCGAAGATTTTTTTTATTTTCTTACTTTTAACATCAAATTCGAGTTCTGAGTTCGGATTAAATTAAAAAATGCATTTTTTTTTCAATATTTCATCCCCGCCGTTTTGGGCGCCATCTCGGATTTAGAACTTCTAAATCATTTTGGCTTAGTTTAGGGGTCATACTTAAGGACGTATTAGACTATAACAAATAAACAAACTTTTTGACAGTTTGCTTGAATTTCTCTGTAGAAACGTCAGCCTGCATACATTTGGCTTTGTTTGCAAGTTTGGCAAACTGTCAATCACAAAAAAGTGCGAGTTTGTTTGTTTGTTTGCCATAGTATAATAGCTACTTTATGCTCAACAATCAAAAATAAGACAAAGAATTTGTTTTTGTGATTCGATTATCTATGTGAATTTTTTCAAGGTTTCCGGATAATAGAGTCTGAACTGTACTTTCACCCAAACAGGACTCCCAGAAACTTATAGTCCAAACCAAATGGTATTCATCACCATTCTGACCTCATCGATTTTTTTTTTAAATTTTTAGGTTAAAATTAAATTTTTGCCATTTTAAAATGTCCAGATCAAAATTAAAAAAAAAAATCTGGCCGAAAATCTCGGATACGAGAATCTAACAATTATGACTGGAGAAGGGTAGGGTAGAGACCCTAAATAGGGAGACTGGTCTAAGCTTGCTAAATCGATCTGGCAACGTATGTTTTGAGCTTGGCAACACTGATAAGTTTTGCTGGGCGTAAAGGCAAATGCTCGTTTGGATACGTCAAATTTGCGTCTGTTTGGGTACGTCAAATTCACTTCGTCCAGTCTCCCTATTTAGGATCTCTAGGGTAGGGAGGATAAGAATTGATTCAAAAACTTGTAAAATTCTGATGGTTGAATTGATTTTCGGCCTCAAAAAGCTTGAATTAACATGTTCATTTAAATAAAAAAAAAAAAAATCAATTTTTAATTAAACTCCGGTATTTGAATCAAAAAGTTGTTTGTTGACATAAAATGTTAAATCTATCGAAATCTGTCAAAATCTGAAGTTGTTTGTTGACATAAAATGTTAAATCTATCGAAATCTGTCAAAATCTGCCACAGATAATCTTTATTCTGGCATACCGTTGAAAAACTGGCATCCCCAGAATTATCTGGCAACCTTGAATTGGCAGGGATTGCCGGAAATTTGCAAAAAAGCTAGACAGTCAGCTTTCATCATCGACTCGATCGTTGAATGCTGACTGAGCGCCCCTGTCATGGGTCATCATTACGAAGCGATCGTCAGTGAACGCACCCGAAGTTGAAACGAACGAATGTCGAGCTCGACAGACACTCCGCAGCAACCGCGCGAAAGAAGAAGGCAAAAAAAAATCAAAAGGTCCTATGCGCCTATGCGGATAGGGCCTTTAGAAAAAGAAAAGCGAAAAGTGATGAATGTTCACAAGCCCTGCCTCAAACGATGTAGCACTACTTAAGCAAAGGCGCTTATAATAGTAGTTTATGCAACAAGTTGCAAAAAGAGGATTTTTTCAGCACGAGTTGTACATTTATCCAACGAGGTTCACCGAGTTGGATAAATACGACGAGTGCTGAAAAAATCAATTTTTGCAACGGGTTTCATACAACATTTTTTGCAATTCCGAAAAACACCCATTGAGTGAAATTTTAAATTAAATTTTCATGTATTTTGTCAATAAATCGTTTTAATCAAAACAATGTTGAAAAGTGTTACTTTTCGAAACAAGTGCTGAAAAGTTCAACTTTTCAGCAACCATTTCAGTTATTTTGAAAAGTGTTGCTATTCGATTCTATTATTTTTGGTACAGAAAAGTAGGCTATTTCGTCGTTCAAGAATGACAGGAAAAGTTACTAGTTTCACGACGGAATTGCAAAAAAGCCATTTTCATCAAGGTAAATGAAATTCTGGCTTGCCTGGAAAGCTAGGTTCATTTCACTTAAGTATTCATAGCTTTTGACAGGGCTGCCAGATTTTCAAAGTTTATGTCTCATCGGATAGGTCTTTGAAAGCTTAAGGTTGTGTTTATTCAGCGAATAAACTGTGTTTCCGGGAGAAATTTTTTGACGTCCGCACATTATTAGCTTAAGTAAATTTCACTTAAGTGCTCAAAAATTTAAACAGTGTTACCAAATTTCAAAATCTTCCTGTATTTCTTAATGTGTTTCAAATAAATTATGGGGTTTCAAAAGCTCAGCAAATTTTGCGTCTATTTAAATAATCGAATTAATGTCACATAAAATGCGTTATTTCGTGGGTTTGACAAAAAAGAGAAGCGTAAAACGAGGCAGCGTAAACCGTATTCTTTTAGCGTTACTCCAGAGTTTTAAGATTCACCAAAAGCAAAGTCAAGGTCCACCGTACGCACATTAGTAGAACCGATCGACTCCTACCCATGTACTAGAATCGATTGGCGTGGAATCTTGTGCCAGAGTAAACCTCAAGTCAAACTGTTTCAGTGGATGATCCTTCGCCGTGCTACGGCGAAAATGGCCCATTCACCAGCCTAAAGTTTGATACATTTCTCCGCAACAACTGAATACAGTCATCCCTCATATTCGGAACAGTTTACAGATCGGCCAATGTTCAAAAAATCATAGAAAATCGATAATTGAACTTAATGATTCGCTTTTACCTTCATTTGAAAGCTTTTCTTGCGATCTTTCGAATGCTGTATCGAACAACTGCAAATTTTAACTTTTATATCAAGTTTTTGAAGAAAAACTTTGACCCTTGAAATCCACAAATTCGGAACACTTTTTTCTTACAAATGTAAACAAACTTTATTTCTCTCCAGGAGTACATATTTTCTACAAAATAATGACTTCACACACTGGAACCAATGAAACTCAAGCCTAATTATGTTTTATAAATGGTCTGATAACTTTTTTCGTGAAAATATCTGTTAAATTCAAGTGTTCCACAATTGTGGGAGGCACAATAACATCCCACAATTATGGAACAGGCAATTTGGAGGCAGTGTTTTGCAGCTCTGAACAAAACAGTCTCGAAATGCAGTTTTTTATTCAAAAAGAACTCCTTTTGCTAGTGAAATAGCAAGAGAATGTCCAAATAAAGGTCCTAAAAATAGAAGGGTCGCCAGAAAAGATTCATTTGGCATGCTATTGACAAATTATCACAAAAGTGTTCCGAATTTGTGGGTGTTCCGAATATGTGGGATGACTGTACTCAAGTGACAAATAACGAGCAATCTTTGTAGGGTCGATGGTCCAGAATTTTGGTTAGTCCGAACGCCTCCTCGATGGCGATTGGCCTTTTGCAAATTCTGGCAGAGCAAACTAATTCATACTGAATTTGACGGTTTCCCAAGTATCGTCGAATGCATCAAGAATTAGGACATTTTTTGTTGTTTTCGCGACTGAACGTAATTAAATTGAATGAGTTGTTCTAATCGTTTTTCAATTCTCTTCCCAACAGCTGCTGATCGATGATATTAACGATAACAAGACAACAAAAGATATTATTAATGACATCAAGGACATGTCGGCAAAATCAAACATTCCCGAACACGAAGTTATTGGCCTGGTAAGTTCAACTCTAGTGTCGTCGCCTAAGGAAGAAGGCACCTAGACAAATCCGTTTTTGAAGATCCCTGTCTTCAGAATGGTTCAAATGGCTGCCAAAGCAAAGTTAGCCTCCGGAAGACGTCCAAGCCCAAGGGGGTCACGATTTCTTCGGAAAGAGTGGCCACCCCCCACTTGGAAGGTTCTCAACTTTAGCGAGAACTTGAAGTCTTTTGGAGGCTTACAAACTTAGTCACTTCTCGAAAAAATTGAGACTAATGACGATCTTCCTTCTGAAACAGATCTGGGCCACCGTCATGTCGCTGGGCGAGTGGAACAAAAAGGAGGAACTGGTGGCCGAGCAGGCGCTCAAGCACCTGCGCACCTACACGCCCCTGTTCGAGGCCTTCACCAGCACGAACCGGTCGGAGATGGCGCTGCTGCTCAAGGTGCAGGAGTTTTGCTACGAGAACATGAACTTCATGAAGGCGTTCCAGAAGATCGTGCTGCTGTTCTACAAAAGTGAGTTTAGTGCGGTTGGTGATTGATATCAAGTTCTAATTTGACGACTCTCGTTACAGCTGAAGTGGTTTCCGAGGACTCGATCCTCAAGTGGTTCAAGGAGGGACACTCCAACAAGGGCAAGATGCACTTCCTGGAGCAGATGAAGCAGTTCATCGAGTGGCTGCAGAATGCCGAAGAAGGTGAGTTGTTGTCGGCTTTCTTAGTCGATTGATTTCTGCATCGCGTAAACCCCGAACTTGTGGCTCTCAAAAACCTGGCCCTGTTTGGTCGTAATCGGATGCTAGAGCAGACCCAGGCGGTTGCGTTTCACCGCCGGCTGTGCCACACTCCCAGGTTGCCGGTGGTTAAAGCAGTCACCACAGTTGAAAACAGAAGAAAATTTGCGGTCAAAATTGGTTGAACTTGTGAAGTCGTGGTCGGAAAAGCCTTGATTTGAGTAGGAATCCCTGTTGAGACCAAGTCAACGCTTTCCAAATTATTCAAGGCGACACGAACGATCTTTGCTGTTATTGGTTAGAGTTGTTACCTTATTTGAGTTCAATTCTATGTGCGCAAAGAGACAATTCACACAAAACCACGTTTCACAAGGGCAATTGTTTATTTTTTACAGTGCATCTTAGGCAAACACAGTTTCAACGATTCACTCTCGTGAAATTGTCTTTAAACAGATGCAAAAGTAAAATATAAAATTGTTTTAATCACTCATCAGCGCTCTCCCCCTTGGCGTTCGATGATTTGCATGATTATGACAAGCTATTGTTCTCTTCTTCAACTCTGATTGCGATCTGTCAAATATGCATTCCAAACTAACTCTCTTCTCTTCTTAATTTTGTCATTCCAGAGAGTGAATCTGAGGAGGAAGATTAAGCTCGCGCGTGAGATTTACCCAAAATTATGACGATTATCGTGCAAGTGAAACGCGATGGGAGAATCACAAACACACACACACACAACCATATTTAGCAAGTGAAAACAACTGCAAACACATATTTATTCTATAAATAACAAACACACACGGAACCAACAGCCGCCACTGCGTCGAGCGCGTTGTAACAGCTACACACACACAATTGTGGAAACATCTCAACCATCCCGGAACATCAACTACAGAAACAACAACAACAAAACACTCACAAACACAAATTTATATTTAAAGCAAAAAAAAAACAAAATTGTAATAAATCTGATACAGAAACCAAAAACAAAACGCAACCAGTGCAGCGATTATTTGAAACCAAGAGAAACACACAAAACTTTCCCCTTCCCCCAATTGTGCCCCCGCAAAAACCAACAAAAAAAGCAGCCGAAAACAATTCTAAACTAGTGAAACACCCCCAAATCCCCCCAATTGAAACTAAAAGAAATCATCGAGAGTGTGTGACGACGGTCGAGCAAATTTACACAGAGTTTCGAGTCTTCCACATTTTTTGCTAACGTGTAAAAACAGCGGCAACAGCAACAACTACAGAATTTAATTAATTAATTGGTAACGAATGTGGTGTGGACTTGAATAACTAAAGTAAAAAGAAAACAACTAAAGTAATGACCAATATGAGACTCATACACACAAATAAACACTTAACATTCTTGGACAGCTTTGAGAGCAGACCGGCACGAGTAAAGAAATGCGCTTGTAGCGAAAGTAGCTGGTGAACGTACGTACAGAAATTGTGCTGAATAAATCATTGAATATGAAGGAGACACGCGTTTTAAATTTGTTGAGAAATGGTCCCGAGTCGGAATTGCAGGGTTGTTACGGACGGCGCGGATCGCGCGGATGGCGCGTTTCGCGCGGATGGCGCGTTTCGCGCGGATAGCGCGGATTTGCTGGCTAAATTTGCTTAGGCGCGGATTTCGCGCGGATGGCGATTTTGATAAATATATTAACTAACTTTCAAGTTATAAAGAAAAATATTATCAGGAATTAAGATAATTTTTTAAGTGCAAAAACTTCGATTTCTTGGAAGTTGTTACTGAAACAAAATTTAGTTTTCTTCCGAAAATGTTTGTTTGTCATTTCTAACTCATTTCTCATTTCACGTCGAAATAATCTTCAAGAAAAGAAGCTGGCTTTGATTTTAAATGGGATCAAACCCGTATAAAGATGTTTTTTTCTAAATTGAATCATTTTTGGGGAATAATAAAAAGATTAAAATATTCAAAACTGAAAGCTCCAACAATCAAAATTCAAGGTTTCAGAAATTCAAAACGTTTTTGATTTTTATTGTTGTATTATCCAAAAAATTGAAAATTCGGATATTTTAATATCCAAAAATAAAAAAAAAATCGAAATTTCTAAATTTTTAAAAAAATAATTCGCAATTTTCAGTGTAAGAACGGGCCTTGACCGATCTTATGCACCAGGTTCCCGATGAACACGCACTGCCCTTACACCTACATCTCACCCTTGCTCTGAGTCAGTACGAGCAGCACGCTAGAACACGCTTTGAGTGTTCGTGCCAGGCATGCACACCTTCTTTTCCGGTTACGCATTTTAACTCGGCCGGGGGTGGTACATTACGTAGGGTTTGATGTAAGTATAAGCGCCTAACCATTTATAGTGTGCCTATCAATTTTCATTAAAGCAAAAACTGTTTTATTTTTAGTTTGAATTCAAAAACTAATTGTTATTTAGTGTGTATTGTTTTCTCCTGAAATCTCCCCTATTGTTGAGTTGTGTTTATCTGTTGCTATTTCTTTTGTCGCGGTGTTGTGTTACAATATTTTGGTCCTAAGCATTTTAGAAAAGTTTTTCAAAAGTACAATAGTAATATTTGTGTTAATCCTTTAATCATTCCATAAATTGAGTCAGGGCTCGAACCTCACTTGCTTAAGAAAAAGGTGAGGTTTCAAAACAATGGACAGTGAAAGAAATATACTATGTAAAAAATCAATGGTAAAAGAAAGATAGTAATTTATGAAGTAGATATAGAAATTAACAATAGTTAATAAAAAGAGGTAACACACAAGCTTAGATTGTATTGAGGGCAATTTACAGGGAAGATGAGAAATTATTCAAATAGATAAATAAAGAAAAGGCACATGATAAACAAAATTGACATCGCTGCCAAATTAAGGGAAAGCAGACAGTTTTTTACAGCAACATCAATTGGTAAAATAGAGTGGAAAAGCGTTGAGAAATAAGAGAATCAAATAAGTAAAATCGAAATTAAATGGAGGATAGTAAACAGAAGCCGTTTTAGAAAATCAGTGAAAACAAAATAAACAGAAGATAGCTGATAGCTGAAATGGAAAGAGGAAAAACCCCGTTCTGCGATGCTCAGGTACATCCACAGCAGTTGACTCAACATACTGCGAATCAAAACAATACCGTCTGCAATCACAAATTACTTCCCTTTCCCACATTGTCGCGCCCCTTTCTTTTAGCCGTCTCTACTCTGACCCTCGCTGGTCAAAGGTTTACGAGTCGTTTCCACAGGCCACCAGCTAGGTTACACCTTGTCATCATGATGACTAAACCAAGCCAACGTGGAGGTAAGAAAATAGGACACTTGCAAGGAACCAGAGCCATGCTGTTTTGTCCAAACAGCACTACGGATGTAGTTGGGCTCCTTCCGGGATGTTCCTCGCCTAGGTGTGTCAACCGACGAGTATCATCAGTATCATGCACCCTTGGCCTGCAAATTTTTAAAAAAATAATGGAACAAAAACTTATAAATTCTTAAATTCTTAAATACTTAAATTCTGGACCTTATGAAAAAAAGAATTGCATAATTCTCAATTTCTGCACCTTTTACAAAATGAAAAGCTCCAGCATTCTAAAATTCATAAATGCTTACAGAAAATCTGAAAACTTAGGAGCATTTTTGGAGTCATATTTTAGCTTAGAGAAATTTTGAGAAGAAAATAAAAAAAATTTAGATGTCATGATTTTTTAAATTTGTTTATTTTTTTTTTATTAAAATTTCATTTAGGTTGAATATTTCAATTTCTGAATGTTTATATTTTTATTTTTGATTTTATTTTTTTGCCAAAACAAATTTTTTCCCTTTGCTTTACTTTATGCTAGCAAAAATTTGTCCATATAATTTTCGGTGTTTCAAGATTCAGAAATTCAGTCTCATGAGGCTTTTATGAATTTAAAATGGTATTTATCGAATACAACATTATTTAAACGTTTGTGATTTTGCGTTCCTTCCCACGGAACCCCTCAACATAAAACGAGTTTAGTTTTTGTTCTTAAATACTTTTTTTTTCATAAAAAGTTAAATCATTATGAAACTCTCTTGTATGCTTGTAGCAAAATTATTTTTTCTTAATATGACGCAGATTTCGCGCGGATCGGTTTTCGGGACGGCGCGGATTTGGCGCGGATTTTTTTTCGACTTCTCCGTAACAACCCTGGAATTGATCAAACGATTTCGTATGCCAATTATTTTGTAGTTCCCTGGGTTAAGCTTCGGTAAAACAATAGGCAGATGAAGTCCCTGGTTGCAACTTCGGAAAAATGCTGCTTAAAAAAATGTCCTTTTTAATATGGCGAAATATCGATTCATGCATTCCCATTTTCCGGTGATGATCAAGAGTCATGTTTACGTTGGTGATCTTCGTATCAGAAAACGAAACAGTGCGTGAAACACGTTCGGAGAAGCTGCTAACGTGAACAGAGAACGAAGAACGGCGTTGAACTTTTCCCGAAAATAACCTAACGTTTCAGAGAAAAATGAAAAACGCATTTCATGATTCGGCGATGACACGCACACTAATAAATAAGATGTTTATACGCCAAACCCTTTTACCTTGGTAATCAAAACCAAGCCGAAGCTCGACCACTTTCTTCTAAACCATAAACCGAACAAGTCGAGTTTTGCCTTTGGTCCAAAACCCCTTCCCACGTACCCTCACTCTGATCGGTAGAGACCGTAAAGACAACTAAGGAAGGTGAACGAGTTTGGTATTGTGTTTTTTCTTCCAACAAATGCATAAGCGTTCGCTAGGTACTTGAAGTTCACATCCGTGTTTGGGAAGTGCATTTTCAGTGAAAAATGATGTGCATTCCAGGTAGTTACTTGTTTACGTTCACGACTGTGTTTGGGAAGCGCCCATTTTACTAGAAAGCTTGATGCATTTAGATTTTTTTTTCAAAACTGTATTGTTTCAATAGTTTAACAATTAGGACGCTGCTGACAGTTCTCGAAAGAAAATTGTTGACAAGATTTCGAATCTAATTGCAAAATTATTACTAAACTATTATTTTTACTTTTTACTTATCGAGAAACATTGACAAAGTTGGAAGAAAACTGGGAATTTAAATGTAATTTCGGAAGCCACTGTGATTCTAAGTGTTAATATAGGTATTCGGTGCCCTCTCCCCGTGCCATACCTTCACACTTAGGAGACCCGGGAGGCGGAGTCTTGTCGCAAAAAGAACGATACACGCCTGTTGTAGAGTCGCAACCGGGACTCCTTGAGACACGATGTTCCGGACGCAGCACCATCACTGCCGATCATTAACCTCCCAATCACCCACTGACCTCTTGTCCGCTTCCGTCGTGTCCTGCTCCGGATTCCGCCAACCGGTTCCAGCACAATTCAATCACACTCACCCTTCCGCGCCAATCGTTCACTCTCCCCTGTCCACAGCGTAAACATAAACACGCGCCTCTTTACATGCGCTGTCAAAAACCAAGTACACGCTTCAGTAAGGGATAGTCTGTTTCGGGTTATTATTACCCGGTCAATATATTTATATTGTTTACATTATTTTGAAGGACGAAAACCCTACACCTGTGTATCCGTTGACGAAACCGCAAGGTTTAAGAGGGCCACATTATAAGGTGTTACGTCGATTCCGTTCCTGTGATTACGTCTGCTACCGCATAGTTGACATCGATGCACACTACCGATTCCAGTAAATGAAGCCCAGTTATTTTAATTAATGCTATTTTTTGTGTATTCAACTTTCATCTTTGTGTCTCTTTTTTCACTTCGACTACCATTGGATCTCAAATCCAACAAATGTCAAGCTGTCCATGGTCAGCGTTGATTGGACTAGGTCTAGCCGAGGAACGGTCTAGTACTGCGATTTGTCCTTTTGACGTCTGCCACCTGATTAAAAATTAGGTGCGTTAGATTGAGAATTGACAGCTCTAGCGTTAGGTTTTATTAACATTATTAACCTTAAAATAATATAAAGAGAAGCTAATTGAAGACCAGAGGGCACATCTTCATTCTAATTCAAGTCTTGGGATGGAATAAAAAACAAGAACTGATAATGCCAGGAGTCATCGACGTGGTATACGATGAGGGCAGGGTAGCGCCGATTTACAGCTGCGACTTTATTGTTAACAACGAAGTGCAGTTCCGGCATAATCCGAACGTTAATCACAGCAAAGAGTGCATCAAAAATTGAAATCTCGAGATGGCGAAGAGATTTTCCACTTAGTGAGATTGTGACATCAGTTCTCTGAAAAAGAAAACAGAAGATCCAATGCGTGAACCCAACGACCACACTAATTCAGATGAATGAACAAATGAATGGAGCCAAGTTGAAATCTTGGGAGGATAGCGATTTTATTGCCGCCTTAACAAATGCAAGAGTGCTCCGCGTCTTGCAAAAAAAACTTCAATGGAGCGAAATACGTTTTTCAGAGAGTGATGAGTGTGAACTGTTAAAAATTTCACTTCTAGGCTAGTATCTAGACGAGCTTCAGCATATCAAGCCAAATTAGACAATCCGTATGAAGTGTACCACCCTAACGTTAATGCGTTGTCACGCACACTATCAAAATATGGACACGAACCGAACCCTTTAGCAATAAAGCCGAGCCAGAAGCTCGATCACTTCTCTTTAGACCACGAACAGAACAAGTAAATCTTTACTCCGAAACCCTCGCTGAAACTTTTCAATACTTGCACTCACTCGTAAAGCAGGTCATTTTATGCATTCGAGGTACTTGAACTTCACGTCTGTGATCGGGAAGCGCATTTTTCCATTAAACATTCTAGGCACTTGACATTCTCATCGGCATTTCGGAAAATAAATCAAACTGAATTAATAAATAATCCTTCATTTATTTTGAAAATCGGTTTAAGGAACCTGCTTATACTTGATAGTACTCTTGACCTACTGTGCACCAAATGAGGGGCATAACAAATCACATTGTTCAGTTTATTACGTTTGATTTTTTTGTTTCTTTTCTGCTTGCAAATAATTTGTTAGAGAAAGCTTGGCTATGTTTTGTTTTGTTTCATAAGATTAGTATCCACCGACGTTCGTTCACAGTTTATCCTTGGCGAACGCGTAGTAATCGGCGTATCCGTCAACGGGTTGCGATGGTTGCTCTTCCTGCCTGGGCGGTTCCACCACCTCCAGGTTGATGTCGTACTGCTGGTCCAGCCCGATGTACCCGTCCGACATCAGGTAGACGGTGTAGATTCGGCGACCTGTTTATTTTTTAAGAGATAAGATTATTATTAAAACTTATTTGAGAGAGTTGATAGATGTCGCTTACCCAACTGCGGCGGCGCGTAGAAGCACAGCTGGTGGGTGCTCTTGTTACTCCGGTACACGCACCGCTTCATGGCCAGCAGTTCGCCCTCGGCCTGGTGACCCAACGTCAGGAACCAGCCTTCGTCCTTGCCCTTGGAGTACTTGGGGCAGTGAATGCTGAGCGACTCGAGGCTGCCCAGCCGGATGAGCTGCACGTTGAGGACGTACTCCTGGCCGGCGTACAGCTCCAGCCAGGTTTCGCGGTGCTGGGGCTGCGCCACGGGTCGGTCCGCGTTCGCGTCGTCTCCGTGGGGACCGCGGATCGAGAGCTGCACGTTGATCGAGGGAAGCGCGCACAGGACCTTGTAGATTTGCTCGATCTCCGGCTCTTCGAACTCTTGGCGCAGCGGGCCGGCGAGGTTCTCGTACTTGCGGTTGCACTTTTCCTTGAGCGCGGGCAGGGTCAGGATGGGGAAGCTGGAATGACGATTGTTTTTAGAATGGGTTTTAAGAGGGGTTTGAATGTTCATCGACTTACTCCAACTTGACGTGGTTGAACACGTGCGCATTGTGCGGTTCAACGTGGGGCAGCGTCAGCACGACCGGATCGTCGATCCAGCGGGCCTGGATGATGCACTGCATCAGCTGCTGGGTGCGCAGGGTGGTCGCCAGCCAGCCGCGTTCCGCCGTAATGTCGATCATGGCCTGATGGAAATAAGACAATAAATTACCGAAGATCGAGTGTATGAACAACCTTTACAAACCTGAATGATACGGATGGACTGGTCCATCACCGACTTGGTGTCGGTGCCGTAGTCCGAGTTGGGCAACGGAAGTCGCGACATGTGCGCCTGCATTAACAGGAACACCTTTGTGTGCGGGTTGTCCACCGTCAGCAGGTCGATCTTGATCGGGCACAGTTTGGCGAGTTCGCTGAAAAATTAATGGATTTAAGAATCTTCAAGCAATCTTGAAGAGTGACAACTCACGTATTGTAAACGTCCTCGTGGTGCCGCACCGGGTGCTGCTCAAACTCCCACGCCTCAACCATGGCCCGCAGCACCTCCACGAAGCTCATGTCGTGGCGCAGCGTGTCCGCGTACAGCCGCATACTCTGGTGGGACATGTAGTAGTACGACGAGATCCGACCCATCGAAGTCGGCAGCAGTCCCCGCTCGTCGTCGGCGATTTCCACACACCCGGCCCGAACCAGCGTGTCCAGCGTTCGCTGAACCAGCGTCGACAAGAAGTGGTTGACCTGCGTCTGCTCAATGTCCTCCAACTCGTAATAGGCCGGATTTCGGAGCAACCGTCGGAAGAAGTACGTCCACGTGAGGTAATCCAGCACGCCCTGTTTGGTCTGCACCGTTCCAGCTACGATTTCCGCGTTCACGTGGTCCGGCAGCACCTCCAGCAGGCTCGACTCCACCGGGAACGGATCGTACAGGAACTTCTTGTAAAAGTTCTTCTTCACGTCGTGCACAAATACACACGCGATGCCCTCGTTGCCAAACTGAGGCCGTCCAGCCCGACCCATCATCTGCAGCACGTCCGTAATGGGCATGTCGACGTAGCGCTTTAACTTGCCGTCGAAAAACTCCGTTCCC
This sequence comes from Culex pipiens pallens, assembly GCF_016801865.2. Classification (NCBI taxonomy): domain Eukaryota; kingdom Metazoa; phylum Arthropoda; class Insecta; order Diptera; family Culicidae; genus Culex; species Culex pipiens. Next base: position 124,292,609 of record NC_068939.1, read on the forward strand.
TTGATGATCACCAAGTGCGCCGGCAAGTTGACACCCCAAGCCAGCGTGGCCGTCGCGATCAACACCTGGATCTTCCGGTGCAAAAACAACTCCTCAGCCGTTTTCCTGTCCCGCTCTTGCAACCCCGCGTGATGAATCCCAATCCCAAACGCCAGCGTCAACTTCAAGTTGTTATCCTTAATGTTCATCAAAATCTGGTCCATTTCCTGCTCCGGAATGTGCAAAAACTGCTTCGGATTGTCCTCCCCCGCCAAAAACGCGATCAAGTCCAGTGCCGTAATGCGAGTTTGCTTACGCGACGCCACAAAAATCAACGCCGGCGTGCACGGCGAGTACTGCCGAATCGCCTGGAACGCCGGCCTATTCATCGTCGCCATCCGCGGGCAGTAGTGCTTCCCCGGGAAGCCCTGAATGTGCACCGACAGCGGCACCGGCCGCACCGACGGCTTAAAGTTATACAACCCCATCATCCCAATCCCCAACCAATTCGCCAAATCCCGCGCGTTCGCCAACGCCGTCGACAGCCCCACGATCCGCAGCGTCCGCTCCGTGTGCGACGCGATAAAGTTCGTCCGCGACACGATCACCTCCAGCACCGGTCCGCGATCCTCGCCCAGCAGGTGGATCTCGTCGATCACGATCAACGCCACGTCCCGCACGTAGTCACGCGTCTGCCACGACCGGCTGATGCCGTCCCACTTTTCCGGCGTCGTCACGATCACGTGGGACTCGCGGATCGCCCTGATGTCGGGCGTTACGTCGCCCGTCAGCTCGACCACCCGCTTGCCGAGGCGCTTCTCCAGCCGGTGCTTCCAGTCGTCGATGCGCTCCTTGACGAGAGCTTTGAGGGGGGCGATGTAGACGACCTTGCCCTTGGGGAGCGTGTTGAACACGCGGAACATGGCGATCTCGGCGGCGATCGTTTTGCCGGAACCGGTTGGGGCGCCGAGCAGGACGTTGTTGTCGGTGTGGTAGAGACAGTGGAAGATTTGCGTTTGGATCGGGTTGAAGTGGGTGAATTTGTAGAGGGCTTCGAACTTGCGGTTGTTCAGTACGGTCACCGGGAGTGGTTGTAGCGGGAGTAGTTCCGTGTGAGGCGGGTGGACTTCCGGCAGGATCAGATGCTTGAACGAGAGAGGAACCAGGTTGGAACTTCCCAGCCAGGTGTCGCTGGTCGCTCGGATGTAATACTGCGGTGGTAGCGGATCTTTCAACGGGATCGTCATGACCAGTTCCTGTACCTCTTGTCGCATGGTTTGCTTCTTGGTCATCTGGAAGTACTCCGAGTGGTAGATGAAGTTGCTCTCCGGATCTTCGATCCAGATCCAGAACGACTCGGCGGTTTTACCGTGCACGCGATCATTCCACTTGAACGAGGGCGTTATGAAGACCCTGATCCTCAGCACCGTCCGCGTGATCGGCTGAAGCGTCGCTTCAATCTCCAACAGCGGGAACTCCTCCGCACAGCGCTTCACCAGCGTGGCTTGCCGTTGATTCCTCAACATGTCACCGATCTCCTTCACGTCCATATCTCGCAACGCCGCAATGCTCAACCCTCGCCGCTCAATCTTCTCGACCACGTCAAACGGCAGAATCGGAAACTGGTACATCGGCGTCATAAACTCCCACATCTGCTTCTCGAACATCTTACTCACGTTCAGCATCCTCCCCGAGAGGATCGGATTGTTCTGCCTCAGCACGATCGTAAACAACGCCCTCGCTATCCTAACCGCATTCTGCGTAATGTACGACATGTCCGAGATCAGCGAGAACGATCGCACGAACCCCTTCGACAGGTACGTCTGCATCAGAATGTTGACCTTGCCGTGGATGTTCTCGCTACCCCCACGAACCGGCACCTCACAGCACACCCTCGTCAGCTCGTCCAGCTCATCCATCTCGTCGTCCCGCACCTTCAGCTGCTCAAACTCCTGCGCGTTCGACATCATCGCCAGAATGTCCGCCTCGTTCATGATCGGCTTCAGCAGCTCGTTGAACACCTCAACCGTGTCGTACTTGATGTAGAAATGGGACGCCGTCCGGCCCAAATCCGTCACGTTCATGTCGCCGGTTCGCTCGTTGTACCGCACCATCCGCGCCTTGTCCAGCGCCATCGCAGCCGTGTTGATCAGCTGTCGTCGCTTTCGCTCCAGCGTGGGATCCTCGTTCAGGTCGTCGTAGTTCAGTCCGTAACACTGCGGGTTCATCCGCATCCGGACGAAAAGATACGTGTAGCTCAACCACTCGATCGCCTCGTCAATGTTGCTGATCGTGCCCAGCGTCACCTCGGCGTTCAAATTGTCCACCAAGCACTGGATAAAGTTCGACTCGATCGGGAACTGATTGGTCAGCAGTGACAGGTAATGGTTCAGCTTATCGTGCGTCGTGATGATCGTTCCAACGCCGCTCTTGTCGAACTGCGGTCGACCCGCGCGGCCAAAGATCTGCAGCACGTCCAAAATACCTAAATCTACGAACGTACCGTGCTTCGAGTCGTAGATTTCCGTTCCCTTGATGATGACGGCGTGCGCGGGCAAGTTGACACCCCAGGCGAGCGTTGCCGTACAGACCAGCACCTTGATGATCCCATCGCTAAAGTACTTCTCGACCAGGTTCCGATCTTGACGCAGCATACCGGCGTGGTGCATCGCCAACCCGTTCTGGAACAGCTCCACCAGCTGTTTGTTCCGGCTCTTGGACATTGCCTTGATCGCGTTTCCGTACTCCGGGTTGCTGTCCGGAAGCAGCAGCTGGCTGTGGCCCTTTTGCTGGGCAAACTCCTTGATGATGGTGGCCGTCCGGACGGTTGCGTTTCGGGCGTGCACAAACACCATAACCTGGTGACCCTGGCGGACCATGTCGATGCACCGATCGTAGCAGATGTTGTCCATGTCGGAGAGTTGCTGCAGCGCTTTGAGGGACTTGACGCCGATAAAGTTTGAGCTGAGTGGGACTGGTCGGAAGCGTGAGTCGAAGAAGAACAGGCCCTTCATCGGGTTGACGCGGAGGAACCGGGCGACGTCGATGTAATTGGGAAGGGTGGCGGAGAGACCGACGATGCGGATCATGCTCTGGGAGGACTCGACGAGGCGGAGTGTTCGTGCGACGAGCGCTTCCACGACCGGACCACGTTCTCCGTGCAGCAGATGAACCTCGTCGATGATGAGCAGCTTCACGAGGCTGATGAAGGCCACATCTCCGGCGCCCTTCCGCGTCACAACGTCCCACTTTTCCGGCGTCGTGACGATCATCTGCGTCTGCTGGAGTTCGGTTTTCGTTAGTTGCATATCACCTGTGAGTTCCCGCACGGACAGGCCTAGCGGCTGGAGGCGTTTGCCAAAGTTGGCGGTCATTTCGGCGGCCAGCGCCTTCATCGGGGCCACGTACACAACCTTGAACTGGTCGCGATGGATGACGCCCTGGTCGACGAATTGACGGATGGTGTTGACGATGGTCAGCATGGCCACGTTCGTCTTACCGGCACCGGTCGGAGCGCACACCAGCAGGTTCTCGTTGCTGTGGTAGGCCGCCTCGTACACGATGCTTTGGATGCGGTTCAGTTCCTTGCAGCCCTTGAACGCAATCTGGCCAATTTCGTCCAGTTCTTCGACTTTGATGCGATTGTTGCCGATCGTCAGGGTGGGCGGTTCCGCCGCGGGAATCTTCACCTCTTCGTACATTTTGGTATCGTTCCGCTCGACGTTATCCGGCAGAAGCAGCTTGCCACCGGCGATAAACCCGACGTGCGCTTTGGCCTCGCTGTACGAATCGAACACGTACGGATACTTGATCGGTTTGGGGGCTCGCGGTGCCATCGTTCTCGGCGGCCGATCATCATCCAACAGTGGTGCCATCTGGGCTGCAATCAGCAAACTCTGCTGGTAGTTCAGCCTCATCTTGACCGGGTCCAGCTCTTCCACTTCGTCTTCCACCCCTCCGACCGTGTTGAGGAACTTTTTCAACTTCTTCTCCTCCTTGTTGACCTGCTTGCGCAGTTGCCGCTCCGACTCGGACTGGATCATGACCGGCATCAGATAAGCCGGCGCGTGCTGCATCGATTCCAACTTCTTCACCGCTTTCTCCTTGAACACGCTGATCTGCGCAATCGCCTTCACCCGTTCGATGATGTGCTTCCGGTTCTGCAGCACCTCCCCAATCAGCTCCAACTTCTCAAACCCAAGAAAATCAACCAAATCGTTCTGCAGCTCGTCGTTGCTCTTCGAGGACTTCAACAACTCCACCAGATTGTCAATCAACTCCGGCGTCATCTGCTTCGCCAGCCAAGCCCGCGTGTACTTCTCACTCGAAGAAGAAGACGAAGAACTTGGCCCCGGCTGTCCCAACTCCACCCCCTTCCTCTGCTCCTGCTCCTTCTTCCCATCGTACTTCATCGAAAACTTGACCGCCGCCTTGCTATCGGTAGGTTGCGCCGGCGCCAAATCCGTCAACAGTCCAAAATCCCCCCCAATCCCGTCCGGCAGCGCGCACTTGATGTGTCCTCCCCACAGCGATTCCGTCTCGTCACCACCATCCCCTCGTTCCTTCTCCTCCAAATACTGCCGGCAGTCCGCCGTCAACAGTGCGCTCATTTCTCCCCCCACCAGCTGGCACATCTTGTTGATGAGGGCGTTCGGCACCTGCCCCCCAAACATCTTCTTCAGCCGGGACGTGTGCTTCAGCATGACGATCCGCTGGTCCAGGAAGAGGCGCAGCACAAAGATGGCCGCTTCGTCGACCAGGGTGGCGTTCTCCTCGGCGCCCAGCATCTCCCGGCAGTGGTTGTGCAGGTCGCGCAGCTTGTTCGTGAGCACGGACGCTTCGGTGGGGGGAAGGCGCTGGACGATGAACAGCTTGAGCTCCTTCCAGGAGACGCCACTGTGGAAGGGGAGAGAGAAAACGGGAGTAGTTGTTAGGATGTTAGACTTGGATCGGAATTTGATGAAACTACAATTCGTTTAGATTCAAAATAAAACTTTATTCCAGCAGTCAATTTTTGACAGCCACCCAAACCATTTTTTTTTTTCTCGTTGATCGCAGGAGCCGACAACGATCACCAAGGACGACTCGCGTAACCATGGTAGCCATAGTTACGAGAAAATAACAGTCTGAAAGGTGTGTAGGTCAAGTGCAGACCCCCTGTTCAGTCATACCCGCTTGGGACGTTGGTGAGGTTAGACGCACTTACTAATATTTCTCTCTCTTTCTCATTTCAGATAGCCGGAGAAATGGGTGCGAAAATGTCTCGCCGTAAAGGGCGGAAGGCCGCTGCGGCCGCGGAAGAGGCCGGTACGGCCGAGGAGTTGGCCACTCCGCGTACGGACGAAGCTGACGTTGACCGGGTTGCGGGTGGCGAACGGGTTGACGGGGGAAATGACTCGGCGGGGGAAATTCCGGAACCGGATCCGCCGGTTCTGGAACAAAATTTAACTGACTCTTGTTTTGACCATTCCGATGAACCGGCGGATCCGGTTCCGGAAGCCCCGGTGGTAATTGAAATTCCTTATTCATTAAATAACTCTTTGGACAATGCTACGGCGGTTCCGATTCCGGAACCGCCCGCAGATCAAAATTCTACTTTGAATGATTTGTCTATTTCAGGGGGAATCGAGGGCCAAATCGATGAGATTACCGTAGTTCCGATACCGGATCCATCGGTCACGGAACAAAATTTAAATGACGATCCTTTGGTTAATTCCGAAAGACCGGTGGATCCGGTTGAGGAATCTACGGTAATCGATTCAGTTGAATGTTCGGAACCAACGGCTTCCATCCTGGAACCGCCAGAACGTTACGTTCGCAAAATTTGTTTGGAGGAAGTTCCGGAACAACCAAATTTAAAGGTATTTTCAAATTCTAAAAAAAATGTCCGTTTTTCAGATGAAGCCCAGGTTCAAGAGTATACCGTTTTGGAATCCTCTATTCCAAAACAGTACTCGATTCCAGTAAAAGATTTCCCAGAATCTGTTCCGGAACTTCCCATTCTAAATTCAAAACAAATAAAATATTTTTGGTGTTACACCTGTCAAAATTCTCGTACGAATTCTTTGCCCTGGTTGCTGCGATTGCGGTATTCAAAATTTTCGATGTGGTTGCGCCATTTGTTTTGTGGGTCGATGTGTTGCGCGGTTATTTGTTTGCTTGTTTTTGTTTGAATTGTTTAATGTTTTTTCTCGTTTCATGAGCTGTTTCTTGTTAGGAGCGTTTTTAGCAATTACAGATGACGATTGATGACGATGATGACGATTGATGACGATGATGACGATTGATGACGATGATGATAATGATGATTAAATGCGATGAATATTGGATGGATTAGTAAAGTAAGTTTTGAGATCGTTAACAAATAATTTATTACAAATAATTACAAATGTATCGTTTTGCCATTTCAGATGCCGAATTTCTGGACTGGACTGGACGATACTGACGGAGAGGCCTTTGGTTGCAGACTGGAGATTAGTTATTATGAATGAAATGTATTTTATTTCCATTTTTGCCATGTATGAAATAAATGTATGATAACATTGAAAACAGTTGTTCTGCTTTATTTTAAGAATGTGGTACATTAAAATTTCAAAAATTTCAAAAAATTCCAAAATTTAAAAATATTGAAGATTTCAAAAATTTAAAAAAAAATAAAAAATTAAAGAAATTCAAAATTTCAAAAACATTAAAATTTTTAAAAATTTCAAAAAATTCCAAAAAAATTAAAATTTGATAGTTTCAAAAATTACAAAAATTACAAAAAAATCAAAAATTTCAAAAACTTCAGAAATTTAAAAATTTTAAAAAAATTAATTTTTTTAAAAAATTTAAAAATTTCAAAAATTACAAAAATTACAAAAATTACAAAAATTACAAAAAATACAAAAATTACAAAAATTACAAAAAATACAAAAATTAAAAAAATTACATAAATGACAAAAATTACAAAAATTTCAAAAAATTACAAATATTTCAAAAATTTAAAAATAAAAAATAAACTTCAAAAATCATAAAAAAAAATAAATTAAAAAAAAAATATAATAAAAAAAAATAGTATCAATGACGAAAGAAGATCTGCTGTATTTAGGGCATGATTATCAGGCTTGATAATCAAGTTGCTGAGAGCTGATAATTTGATATTTTTACTACCCTGCGTGTTCTGTTTTTGACAGAGCTACTAACTTTTTATTTTAAATTTTTTAAAATAAATAAAAAATGACGTTTTTTTTCAATTTCGTAAACTTTATTTTTTTTTTAAATGTAACTTTTTAATATAAAATTTTTGCTGAGTTTTTTTTAATTTAGATTTTTTAATTTTGGCATTTTTAAATTTATAAAAAAATTAAAATTTTAATTTTTTTTTTGAAATTTTAAAATTTTTTGAAATTTTTTATTTTTTTTATTTTTTTTTATTTTTGGTTTTTTTTTAGATTATTAAATTTTTATGTTTTTTGAAATGTTTGAAATTTAATTAAAAAAAAAAGAAATTGATTTAGATTTGTTTTAAATTTTGTAATTTTTTCACAGCAAATAAATTATCGATGGAATGGCCAGTACGGCGTCCAGAACGGACAAGTTCTTCGTTTCGTAAACCCTTGTCAGTTCAAACTTGCGCAGCTTCGTCAGGTTCTGCAAAACTTCCAGTTATTCCAACGTTGTCCACCCAAAACTAATACTCAGTCAGCAACTTGGTTAGAAAGGGGCATGAATTACTTTCCAACGACTTTATCTCGGGGAAAATCTCCATCAAACGCGTTATTGAAGGGAGTGTTGATTCTCCCCTTTTTCTGATGGGATAAGGGAAATTTTCTCGACGGTATCCCCAAATAAGTTTCGCATGGAACTGGACGGCGGTTTTGAGAGGTGAACGGTTATGCCCCAGGATACGCTCTATGCAAGCGTTATGATCAAATTGTGTTTTTCGTTATTGATCAAAAACTAAAAATATATGCTGCTGGTTTTAAAATTAGATTTTTCTAGCACTCGTTCAGCCTCGTTTGATGCATGTGCTTATTAAGGAGTGCAATGATTTGTGATGAAAAACTACGTAATTTGTGGATGGTGCCGTACACGATCCTTTCAATTTCGAGGAATCTGTTGTTCTAAGAAGGTTCGTTCCTTTTCAAATATTGACAGAAAATTTAGGAGAGAGAAAAAATTGTTTATTGCTGATATTTATCCTGTTCCTCTTCGCAGGTGTAAAGAGAAAGGAAAAAAGGATAAACATCAGCAATAAACATATTTCCCCATTCCACTCTCAGCACACATTCGAACGTCGCGTCGTCCAGATAAGGGTTTGCGTATGGTTTGTGTACATGACCGAAAAGCTGGAACCTGTCGTCGTGGTCGCGGTCACCACACACGTACAATAGCTGAGTGTATCGTTAAAAAACGGAACCAACACGCTGCTATTACGATATACCTACATCGTCGCGATATAACCCTCACACACATGTGCGGCTGCGTGGTCTGGACGATTCTTGTACTAAGTGGCTTACGGTGACGACTTTCATTCATTAGTTCGCAAGGCAGTCACTCATTCATTTCGTTGCTGGACTTAGCTGTAGGACGACATTATTCCTGCTCTAGTTTCGAGTTATTAATTTTCGTCTGGGGTGATAATTGGTTTCGGTGAAATTTTTCGGGTAGTCTGAATTTGTATAGGCCGTTCCGCTTCCCCCGTCGAAAAAACTTGGTTCGTTCCCTTCACATTTTCGTAATTGTGTGATGAGTAAGCGAATAACAGGTTTCGTGTGAACTCTGCCAGCCGCGATTCCACCATGAACAACAATACAGCCAACTTCCCGCTGCTGTGCATTGCCGATCCGCAAGTAAGAAAATCTGACTCTGACTCAGGGTGTCTCTCGGAACTCCCCCCAAACTGCCCAAGATCACAAGTCATCTACGAGCTACTTGGTGCATAATTGAGTCCGAGACACGCCCTAGCCGCAACGAAATAAATCGTCTGTTTATTCATTACATTATCATGTGTGTGCCATCATCATCATACAAAAAAGAAGAAAAACGATTCTAACTCTCTTATAATACAACATTTTTAGCACGCCTTGGCCGCCAGCCTGGCCGAGCGCAATCTGAAGCACTTTCAGTTGGCTCTGAACCTGGGTGCCGATCCGAACCGGCGGGATAGCAGTTCCTCGAATCAATCCGTGTTTGAGCATGCTTGCCAGAGCGCCGGATGTTCCAGCTTCATCGTAGAGTGCCTCAAGCATCACGCCGACGTGCAACAGGTACCTCATTCATTATACAGGGGAAACTTTGCAGAACGAAAATGTGATTTAGATTGGCATATTTCGTCTACTAGTATGGTGGCGATGATGATGGTGTGTTTACAGTTACGGTCCGAGATCTTCAAGACCCACGGAACAGAAATAAAAGCGAGTGTGAAGAGGGAATTAAAATTTGGACATTGCGTGAGTGAGTGGCCTTTTTTGGGGGGTTTGTTTGTGATACAGTGCGCGCGATTGATGGGGTTCGCATGGTGTTGGTGGCTGGCTACATAGCAATGCAGGGTGGCGAGTAAACTAGAAATAGTTAATATTTGTATGCATCAACATTGGATTTGATTCCACCTGTGGTAAATGACTTGTAGCAGAGGCTTATTCGTGGCCTGAACTATGATCTAAAAAAGACAATAATTCCAGTTTGGCGAATTTCACCAAATCGGCACCTTTTCTGGTTTCTCTTTTTTTTTTTTTTGCATTTTAATGGTTGATCAAACACTGAAGTTTTTGAAGCTAAAAGTCAATGTTGAGTTGATAAAAATTTAGGATAGGGTCGGAAGCGAAATATATAAAATTTTAACTTAAATTTGAAATTTCAAATGTCGACCCTTTTCATCCTATTCAAAAATCGATCTGTAGGTTCGTCAAATTTAACTTTCAAATGCAACCAAAGATTATAAATTGGAATTAAATGGGAATTGAGATATCCCCTACAACAAAATTGTATGATCTCAAGAGATTTTGTTTAGCTCCGTGTTTTTTTATGTTTATAAGATCTTTTGTAATAAAACTTTGGAATTTACCACCCACGATATCCAGGGAAAATAAATTCGCAAAGGTGATTTAAGGAATGCAACGTCATTTGTAGATGGTGCCCTACCACCTAACAATCTGGTAACCCTGCGTAAAGCTTCGAGCACTTGTGTTTATGTGACACAATAGGGTGCAATATCAAAATCGATTTTCTAGCACAGAAACTTTTCAGTTCCTTTCGGGGTCCTAAACAACTCCCCAAAGTTTGGGAACGATTGGTTCAGTCCTCAATTTGCGCAAAGCGATTCAATTTTCTATGGGAAATTGCATTGGCAAAACCATTTTCTTGGATTTAGAAAATTATAAAATTGACTTTTCACGCTGAACTTAAACCGGATTCATATTCGGGTGCTCTGCTGGAAAGTACTCTATAGCTTTCCCCAAGAGAGTATGGCGCTAGCTTACTCGATACTGGTCTAAAACGTGTGTTTTGCTCTAAAATCACGTTTTAGACCAGTTTTGAACACGCTGTATCTTTTTTATGGGCAAGCTAGCACCATACTCTCTTCGGAAAAGTTGCACCGTTCTAGAGGGATTTTGGCAGAATCAGCTCTGATAGAATATTACGTGGCTAGGAGATTGCATTATTAAACCCTTTGTTCAAGCAGAAATTAGGCTGGTACAAATATTTTCTAAAGTTTACCACCTTTTCAAAATCGTCACGAAAAATAAAGGGGTGTTTTTTTTTCAGCGGGCTTCAAATTTGCTATAGAAGTTCAAGTGGAATCAGCTGAAATCAATTTAAAATGCATTTTTCTGCTTAAAATCATTTTAGTATGTTTGGGTCTATTGAAAAAACCTTTTGATTTTTCGATGAAATTTTTTTTATGTACAGTACCATAAAAAGGTTTTTTCCCTAAAATTTTAGCTTATCTGATTTTTTTAGTATTTGCATCCGCTCAATTTTTAGATGTGTTAATGAAAGTCACCAACTCTGAAATTATATATTTTATTCCTGTAATTGGACGGACCGAGCCACGTAGCCTGGTGGTAACGCTCCCGCCTAGTAAGCGGTAGATCGGGGTTCAAATCCCGATTCGGACCAACACAACTGGTGATCGTTTCTCTTCTGGATTCGATTGCTTAATAAAGGGAAGGTAGTGTTTATCGTCACAAACTGGACCTTATCACGACACCTTAGGAAGGCGACCTATGGAATGTTAACATTAACCTTAACATGTTAACATTAAGTTGAGAATGAAATTGCCACTGAATCAGCTTTGTAAATGCCGGCCCCGATACTCTTCAAGGGTGTTCCCCTCAGGAACTGGGAAAGATTTACTTTACTCTAATTGGACGGCTGTGGTCATTAGACTAAAAATAAACTCTGACATTTGTTATTTGTCAAAAATATTTAAAAAAATATCGTTTAAACTTCAAGATTCAAAAACGTGAATCTAAATTTGCATTGGCCTAAGACAATTTCACTGAAGTTTCACAAATGTTATTGGCATTGAAATCGAAATGCTCAAAAGGGTTTGATGGTTGAAAGTTTTCTTAACAACTATTGCAAAATATCAAATATTTAAATAAATTTTAAAGCAAGGGTCCTGATTTTCGGTTCAAAGATCAGAAATCACTCACTCATCGACGAGCGAATCTTTACCGACTGGAGCTCGAAACCAGTCGCGAGCGAACACTGCACTCATGCTGCCAGCGACTTGTTCAATCGCTTCTCCCAGCGACACAAATACTCCGTCGACCCGAGTCACACACGAATACGTTCAGAGAGGAGAGAATCTAACAACATACCAGCTCAGTGCTCTTTTGGCCTGCACTACCACAGTTTACCGTAAATTTGTATTTGATGTCGTGTTCTCAATAAAATTGCAAAACATTTTTGATAACATAAATAACATAAACTGAGCGATATAACGTAATCGGTCTCTCTGAACCATTCGCTGTACTACTCGATTGAAGTGAGAGGGATAGCAAAGAGAGAGTTTTCTGTAACGATTGGTGTGGAAGCGACAAACGATAGGAAACGGTCAGAGCAGTTTTGTGTCGCTTTCAATTTGTGGTCGCGAGTGAATGAGTCGTTTCGGAGCAATCAGGACCCTTGTTTTAAAGTTTAAAGAATCTGATTAAGGGTGCACAGCAACCAAGGAAGTTGTTGTCTTCTTATTCCAAAATTGACAATCCTACAACAATCCCATTGTAAAAATAGGAAAATTTTGTTGTAAATCGCTTAGTTGACAGTACTCAAAAAATAAAACCATCCACATTCACGACCCCCAGGTCTTTTGTGTTCTCTATTGCAAGTTTCTACTCGAACCTAGGAGTCCGAAGGTTTGAATGGAGAGGGCACCCAAACCTCTTTCTACTCCAAGGTACCTTCCACCCCAGGGTTCGAACTGACGACCTTTGGATTGCGAGTCCAACCGCCGCCAGCGATGCCACCGGAGCTGGTTTGGTTTGGTGTGTTGTTTGTACATATAGCAGGATCTTCCGCTTACGAAGCGGACAGGTTAACCATTTGGCCAAGCTTGAGTCCAACATAGTTTTCCCGAATTATTATTAATTTAGAATAATTTTAATGTTTTGAGACAAATAAATAAAGAATTCATTTAAAAGTTTGTCCAATTTTAACTGCATTTATAATATTTTCTCGGTTTGTCAGTGAAGTTCCTGATTTTTTATCGGTGGAGTTCAATTCTCGATCGTTTCCCATTCTTAGAACCTTTGGATAGACATGTGAAAGACCATTCCTATAAACTCGGGAGCGAATGACTGATAGGGTTAAAATTCCCCTAATAAAATTAACATTAACAACTTATTATGAACTATGAAGTTGAATGTTCTCGTAATACACTTAAATTTGAAATTTGTTCAAGAAGATTATTGAAGAAAAGTTCATAGAAATTTGGTAGGGCAGATGTTCTGTATTTTGACCAGAAATATTTCTTTCGAATAGCTAAGAAAATTTTCTTTAATTATTGTTTTTTACAAAATCGAGCAATTAGTTGTCGAGATAGGCCTTGCTTAGAATAAAAATTTATATAATTTAAGTTTTATAAAGTGTCAGCTAATTAAATTTTACTTTTCAAAGAAGATAGCTGGGCATTAGGGTGACAAGAAAAATTGAAAATTTCGGAAAATCGCAAGAGATACCCCCTGGATCGATTCTTTAGGCAAAAACAAGTAACTGTGCCAATTTTGAGCCAAATCGGTTAAGGCTTAGGGGTCGCTTTTCATCGTTGAAGTTTATATTAGGAAAATTGCAAAAATGTATGGGGAAAAACATCGCTTCAGGATTTTTGCAGCAGGTGGCGCAAGACGATTCGAGTTGATCCTGATGAGTTATTAGCAATGCGATGAAAAGAAATCGGCTTATATACTTGAAAGTATACAAGGGGTATATAGGAAGTATATAAGAAAATATTTTTTTCTAGAAAAATCACCAAAAATCAGGATCAACTCGGATCGTTTTGCACCCTTCGACAAAGTTGTAGGGAATTAAATTTCCTACAAGAATCTCACACTTGGACAATTTTGGGCGAGACCTGCGCCACCTAGCAGAAAATTACTGAAACAATGTTTTTCCCCATACATTTTCGTGATTTTCCCCATATAAACTTCAACGATGAAAAGCGACCCCTTAGCCTTAAGCGATTTGGCTCAAAATTGGCACAGATACTTATTTTTGCATTAGGAATCGAGTCAGAGGGTATCTCTGATGTCGATTATTTTTATTGTCACCCTACTGGGCATCCAGATTTTCAATGTTAAAAAACCTAACATTTGTAAAATTTTCAGATCTTTTCGAAAAAAAAACTGCATTTAATAATCTAACCAATGTTTGTAAATTATCTAAATATGATTTTTTTGGATTTAAGAAAAATTCTGCAAAAATACCAAATTCTTATAAATTATTTTTGTAAGTTTTTTGAAAACTTTTGCTTACTCTTGTCTATTCCATAGTTATAAGTAATAATTTTTCGATTGAATAACGATTTAAACCAGGGGTGACCAAAGTATGGCCCGCGGGCCAAATGTGGCCCGCGAGGTGATTTTTTGTGGCCCGCGGACCCATTTTGAATGATCATGTAAAATGGCCCTTGGGCCCATCTGTAAAGTGATTTTAAATTTCATAAATTAAAAGGTTTAGTTTTTTTATGCTAATTTTTATTTTTTGTTATTACAATACTTATGAGTTATCCGTTTGTTGTTCCCGATTTAACGACATAAATATTTTGTTCAAAAATCTATCTCATTGAAACAATTTCACAAATTTGAATGTGATTGAAAATAGTAATAATAGTCAAAAAGCTGCATTTCTGGAAACAAATTTGACTAAAGTTTAAAAACTGTAAAGATAACAAAAAATGTTGTATTTCAAAATGATAGTCATGTTGCAACTTTTTTTAATGGACTGCGCCTCAAACTTATTTCGCACTTAGAAACCTTCCACCTCGGGATTTGAACTCATGATATTTGGATAACGAATCTTAGTGAATGCCGTCTGATTCAGGTAGAACAAAATTTGTTTAAATTCTTTCACAGCGATTTATAATTATAATTTGCACTTCATTTAAAAATAAAATGACGCCCTTACAAAAAAAAGTCAAAGCTTTTGTCTCTTCAGAATATTAAAAAAAACTATGAAATTTTTATGAAAACACAAGTACACTAATTACAAAAAAAAAAACAAACAAAAAGACTCGGCCTTTTGAGGTTATGCAAAAAATCACGCTTTTTTTTGTATCTACAAAAAACTTGTTCATAGAATTAAAAATGCAAACTCGGCCAAAATCGATTCAGCCAGTTTTGAGAATTGCGTGTGGAAAGAAAATCATGTCTACACACATCCCCACAGACATTTGCTCAGAAAATGATTCTGTCGATATGTATACGTGAAGGTATATCACAGAGTTGTATTTAGGAAGTTCAATTTTCGAGTGATTTTATAGCCTTTCCTCAGTGTGGAAGGCAAAAAGGCTAGAAAATAAATTTGTTGTTTTGGTTTTGTATAAATTTTTAACTAATTGATGAGAAATGGTTTTGAACAAAACTGTTGGAAAATTGTCTTTTATTTTTTTCTAATGACAAAAATGTCTAAAAATACCTGAAGGATCGAAAACTCCAACAGATAGATGTACTTTATAGTCTTATAAAACGTAATTTATTTATTTTTAATAAAAAAGTTCCCACATGTGGCCCGCAAGCTTATGTGAGCTTAAAATTTGGCCCGCCATTCAAAAACTTTGAGCACCCCTGATTTAAACACAGCTGAAAGGAACACCAAAAGTCTGTTGTGCACCTAAATGAACTCATTGTAACTTGATTATTCACAAATAAAACCGAATTGAATTGAATTATAAATTATTTTAATTAATCAATATTTCGCATCGAAATAAGAACTTACATTTAAAAACTGAAAACAGGTCGCCACCCTACCCGAAGTAACATGTAGTTGTGTGTCTGTATACTAAGAACGTATAGCTTAATGATTTATGCTTATGTATTCTAATTGCTCCCAAAACAATGAATGTGTTGTATTCTTCAGGTTCTGAATCAAATCTCTTCGTTTTCTTCTAGCCAAACGCCGACGGCCGCTACCCGATTCACCACGCGGCCGCATCGCTCGACGTCGAAAACATCCGGGCCCTGCTCGACCACTCTGAATCCAGCTTGGACGTCCAGTACCAGCAACGGACGGCGCTGCACCTGCTGTTTGAGTCGATCAACGACGGGAATTGGCGCGCGGTGTTCGGCTGCGTCCAGCTGCTCATCGATCGGGGCGCCAACGTGAACGTTCCCAATGAGGACAACCGGTCGGCGTTGGGCGTCTTTGTGAGGGATTCCAGGCGGAAGGTGGGGACGGAGTTGTGGCGCGAGGAGGTCGTTCGGTACTGCTTGAAGGCGGGCTGGGTTGACGTGGACTCGTTTCGGCGGGGGGAGTTGCGGAAGCAGATTGGGGAGTTGTTTCCGGGGGTTTCGATTCCGGTTTATGTGATGGAGGCGAATTTGAACGCTTTGTTGGCGGCGGTCAAGAGTAGGAACGAGGGAAAGTTTGACTTGGTGTTGGCGCAGTACAGGGATAAGGTGGATGAGGTGACTAGGAGGGGGGATTTTGGGGTGTTGTTGGAGGAGACGGTTTTGACGGGGCGGGTGTCGTTCGTGGAGAAGGTGTTGAGTGAGGACTTTGTGTTTGAGGGGGACTCTGGGGTTACAAGGTTGCTGGAGACTTGCTGTAACCGAGGGTTTCCGGATCTGCTCAAGTTTCTGCTGTCCAAGTGTGGCCAGAAGGAGGATCAAGTTCGGCAGATCAATGCGTCTCCGCTGTTGTCGCAAACGATTAGGGAGATGAACATTCAGAAGGACAATCGCAAGTGCCCCTTCTTCAAGTGCTTTAACATTTTGCTGGAAGATGGTCGCGTCGAGATCGACAAGGTCGATGAGAAAGGCTTCAGCGCGCTGCACTACGCGGTGAAGTACAAGGTTGACGCGGCGGTGGAGTTGCTGCTGCAATGTTCCGCCTACATCGGAACGCTGAACATGTTCAAGGAGTTGCCCATCTGCGAGATGAATCCGGACGCGCTGGAGGGTTATCTGGACAGCTGCATTACGACGAACGAGAAGCGCCCCGGGGACGATGATTACGAGATCAGTATTGACTTTTCCTGCCTGGTTCCTCCGACCTACAAGAAGAACTTCAGCGAGAAGAAGCAACCTCCGCCAATCGACGAAATGCTGCCGATTGTGTACATGTCCAACTCCAACGATCTGAAGCACCTCCTCAAACATCCGGTAATCTCCAGCTACGTGCTGATCAAGTGGCTCCGCCTGAGCATCTACTTTTACGTGAATCTCCTCGTCTGTACGGTGTTCTTTGCCTCCTTCACGGGGTACGTCGTTGGCTGTTACGGCCAGGACAACGTCACTCGTTGGCTCAAGGAAACTCTCCGATGCGTCTCCCTTCTCGGCGCAACCTACATGTTACTCCGCGAACTCGGCCAAATGATCCTCCACTCCAAGACGTACTTTCGATCGCTTGAAAACTGGATGGAAATAACCCTCATCGCACTATCCTACACCGTCCTGCTCAAAGAATTCCAGTCCGAAACGCGCCAAATCATATCCGCCATCGTGATCCTCCTCTCGGCCGTGGAGTTCACCCTCCTCGTCGGAACACTGCCCGTGCTCTCCATTTCCACCCACATGGTGATGCTGAAGACGGTCTCGAAAAACTTCCTCAAAAGCCTGGTGCTGTACTCGATCATCCTGATCTCGTTTGCGTTCTGCTTCTACACGCTGTTCAACGTGAACAACGCCAAGTCCGCCAAGGACGGCAGTGGTGCCGACGCCGAAGGTGAATCCGACGACGAAAAGTTCAACGGCTTCAGCGGCATCCAAATGGCGCTGCTCAAGACTGCCGTGATGTTGACGGGTATTACGAGTAACTTGAACCTTTAGAAGCAAGTATTTAACACTGGTTTCATTTTAGGAGAATTTGAGGCAGCGAATATTAAGTTCCAGAACAACGGACTCAGCTACATCATCTTCCTGCTGTTCCTGTTCTTTGTAGCCATTGTGATATTCAACCTGATGAACGGTTTGGCCGTGAGCGACACTGCCGTAAGTGTCACCTGTTTTGTATTTAATCCGAATTTAATTCACGTGACTCTTTTATTTTGCAGGCAATCAAAGCCGAAGCTGAGCTGATTGGGCTATCGCAAAAGGTGGACGTCATATCAAAGTACGAAAATGCAATCAAGGCGAAATCTACGGGATTGTTGTAAGTGTTACAAACGTCGTAGTCGTAGTCACATCTAAACAATTTCCTTCCCTTTCCAGCACCACCCTCATCTTCTCCATCTTCCGCTCCAACTTCCTGCACCTGTTTCCCGAGTACCTGCCCTGCTACCAGGTGATCGTCAAGCCCAACCAGTCGAACGCCATCTACATCCCCAAGCCGCTCAAACCATCGGAAACGGAGTCGGTCATCGACGTCGAGACGCAAAGCCACATCGAGCTGATGGCGCCCGGAAGTCGGGGCCAGGAGCAGTTTAAGCTCACGATCGGCTGCTGCATTCTGCCGTCGTTCTCGCGCATGGACGGGAAGATCATGAAGTACGCCAAGGAGATCATCCACACCAAGAGCCGGAAGGGCGCGACGCCGGCCGGGATGGTGCCGCTGGAGCAGCGCATGATTCAGCTCGAACGGAGGCTGGATCTGATCCTGCAGAAGCTGAACATTGCTTCCGCTTCCTAGTTGAAATTAGTTTAGGCTTGAACTCTACAGAGATTGCTGACTTGTAGATAACATATCTGTTAAGTTTCTCACTTGTATTAAAAACTGCTTGGCAAAGGCCATGTCGTGCGTTGTCCAATACTTCATTCCGCTTACCAGTTTATACAAACTAGATGTCCATTCAAGTTACTAGCAAAGCAAACAGTAATTTTTAAACTTGTGAGACAATGTGTGTTTTTTCTAATAAATATTTATTATTGTGGCACTTGAAAACATTATTTTGAAATTTGACAGCCAAAAACTCTAAAATTCCCGGTCGTCGATCTTGTCGTCGATCGTAGGAGCCAACCAAAATCCACCCACGAAAAACAACGATCTTCAGGGCTTCACGTAACCATGGAAGCCATAGTTACGAGAAAATAACAAGCTGAGAGGTGTGTAGGTCAAGTGCGCACCCCCTGTTCAGCCATTCTAGCTTGAGACGTTGTAGTGTGTTGACGCTCACTAATATCTCTCTCTCTTTCTCTTTGCAGGAATCGAAATGGGCGCAAAAATGTCCCGCCGAAACGGGCGCAAGGCCGCTGCGGCCGTAGATGAGCCGGAGATGCAAATGGACGATAAGGACGTTGACCGGGTTGCGGGTGGCGGACGGGTTGACGGGGGTGACGATTTGGCGGGGGGGATTCCGGAACCGGATCTGCCGGTTTCGGAACAAAATTTATCTGACTTTTGTTTTGAAGCTTCCGTTGAACCGGCAGATTCGGTTCCGGAAACTCCGTTGGTAAATACACTAAAAAATATCTGTTTGGAAATTACTGCGGCGGTTTCCATTCCGGAACCGCCTGCAGAATTAAATTTTTCATTACAGGGTGTGACTAAATTAGGGGAGGGGAACCTTTCGGAAATAGAGGACAAAAATGACACGGCGTTGACGGTGGTTCCGATGCCGGATCCACCGGTAGAGGACAAAATTTTGATTGATGACGATTTGACCAATTCTAAAAAACCGGTGGATCCGGTATCGGGCCCACCGGAAAACGACGACAATTCAAACTCCCTTTCGATACCAATGGCGGCGGTTTCCATCGTGGAACCGCCCGCCGATCCAAATTCTTGTGAAATTATTTTATCTCTTTCAGAAAACAATCCGGAACCACCTCCGGAAAATAACGAAATTGCCTCTCCTAAATTTTCAGATAATCCTGGACCATCTTCGAACTATGTTTCAATCGAAATTCCACCGGAAGTGGTTCCGGAGGTGCCACCGCAAAATTCTAAATTTCAGTCGGAATATTTTTGGTGCTACAAATGTCAAATTTCGAGTAGAAATACACTTCCGTGGTTGCTGCGATTGAAATATTCTAAATTCGCTATGTGGATGAGATATGTGTTTGCCGGCTCGATGAGCTGTGTTGCTGTTGGTTTGCTTGTTTTTGTTTAATTTTTGTTGTTATTTCTTTCTTTTTAGTTTCATGACCGGTTTCTTGTTAACTGATGATGATGTTTATGCGTTGATTGAATTGGAGTTGTTGGAGATTTTTACTGTAATGAATGGCATTGGTAACTTTTGATTTAATCATACTTGGAATCTGTAATTACAATTGCATTTTGAATTACAGATTGAACCTTGGAGATTCGGCTTCTGGACCTTGGTGAATGAGGATGGTGACGATGACGATTATTAAATAAAGATGTTGAAGATACTTGATACATTGACTAGGTAATTTTAGTGATTGATTAAAAATAGCGTAAATATAAATAACTAATTAATTACTTCACTTTATAGAAGCCGACTGGATGTTGAGGGCGATGATGACTGTAGCTGATGGTTGCAGATTTCCTGAAGAATTTTATTATAATAAATGATTTGTAATATATTGAATTGTAATTATTATTTTTTACTTTTTGGAATAAACAAAAAAAAAATCGAACAGGATGCTTTTATTTCAAATATTAGAAACTTTACTTTTTAAGCGGGGTTTTTTGCTTTCATAACAAAATAAAATAGCATGTTTGAGTATATTTACATAAAGGACAACTATTATTTTTTATCAAAAACCTTATGAGCATTGATTAATGAAATTCGTTATATGTTATGAAGTTATGAAATTATGAAGTTATGATATTATGAAATTAGCATATTTAGAAAATTATAAAATAAGTCTAGTACAAATGTATTTAAGGTTTTTCTTAAATGCTTGAATTTTAAAATTACTAGATTATTAATTTTTTTATTCTTAAATTCTTAAATTAGACGTCAACATTTCAAATAGCATCATGTAAAAACCATGTGTTTTGAGAAAAACGCATTTGAATGTTGAGCATAATTTTTCAATTCCCATTTTAATATAAAAGCACAAGAAGATGTTCTAATGATAACAAACGATGAAAAACGTTGCTTTTATTGATACTTGATCATCCATATTCAATAAAACATTATTTCCGTTATTATATTTAAGAAAAAATAACATAACTTCTTTTGACATCACCAATTTCTATATCACCCTGCTGTCATTGGAGGGAAAGTTTTGTTATGATTCGCTTTTCGTCAGCAAATGTACATGGCGTCTTTTTCAGGATGCTTTTTTGTTGACACGAGTTTCATGCAGTTTTTTATTTGACAGGTTGACAGGGCTATATAAACAAGCACTGCTGATGCCAGAAAATTTGTTTATGTTACTTTATTTAAAATCATTATTGAACAGACTGTACTGAACTAACTTTTGCTAATTTTTGGCGGAGAGGTAGCTTATCAGGAGTACTTTGAAAATGTGCAATAACCCAGAAATTGTCAAAATGTACATGATGCCTTTTGAAATGTTGCCGTCAAATTCTTAAATTTTTAAACTTCTAAATTATTAAATTACCAATCCTTAAATTCTTAAATTCCTAAATTTTTAATTATCAAATTTTATGTTTTTAAATTTGTAATTTCAATTTTCTATATTTCAGATTTTCTAATCTTTTGAAATTTGGACTTGTAATTTCTGAAATTTTTCAGGTTTTGAATATTAATTTTTTTTAGCTATTGAATTTATAAATACTTTAATTTTAAAATTATTATTCAATCCTGCATATATTTTTTTAGAATTTCCAAATTTCAGATATCAATTATTGTTGAAATTTCCTTTATTTTTTTTTTGATATTTGAAGTTTCTGAAATGATTCAGATTATTACTGAATTTTAGAAAATAGCATATTTGTATGATTATTTTCAAGTTTATTTTCACTCTGGTTTACTTCATTTCGGTTCCGCCAGTGTGGATCAATAGAGTAATCTACGTGCGCATGTATTGCGTGTACTTACACGAAAAAAATTGAGGTTAAATTTTGTCCGGACAGCAAAATCAAATGGTGCGCTAGTGTGTGTACGCGAAACGTCATAAAGCTCTATCGGACAGCGCATGGGACTAATTATCCAGAGGTTGCTGGTTGGTACAGTCATCCCACATATTCGGAACACTTTTGTGGTAATTTGTCAATGAAATGCAAAATGCAACTTTTCTGTCTACCCTGCTATTTGTAGGGCCTTTATTTGGACATTCTCTTGCTATTTCACTAGTAAAATTAATACTTTTTAAACAAAAACTGCATTTCAAGACTATTTTATCCAGAGCACCAAAACACTGCCTTCAAATTGCCTGTTCCATGATTGTGGGATGTTATTGTGTCTCCCACAATTGTGGAACACCTGAATTTAACTGATATTTTCACAAAAAAGTTATCAGACCATTCATAAAACATTACTAAGCATGAGTTTTATTGGTTTCAGAGTGCAAAGTCATTATTTTGTAAAAAAAAAAAATTACTCCTGGAGAAAAAAAAAGTTTGTTCACACCGTAAGAAAAATTTTCTTTGAAAACTTGATATTAAACGTAAAAATGTACAGCCGGTCTATACATCAATCGAAAGATTGCAAGAAAAGCTTTCACATGAAGGTAAAAGCAAAACATTATATTCAATTATCGATTTTAAATGATTTGTTGAACATTGGCCGATCTGTAAACTGTTCCGAATATGAGGGATGACTGTACTAGCAATAAATAGTTGGCGACACGATGGCCGACAGTTATAAAGACAACTTATTTTTTTTGTCCCGCCCGTGTGGATCAATCGGACCGCGCACTGGACTCACAATCCAGAGGTCGCTGGTTCGAATCCCGCGGCGGGCGCGTGTAAATATGGGTATTTGGCGCCGTCGCTCCGTGCCATACTTTCATACACTTAGGAGCCCAGGGCGGCGAAGTCCTTGTAGATAAAAAAAGAAAGAAACTAGTGGTTGGTACTAGCAATGGTGGCCGACAGCTATAAAGTCAACTTCGTTTTTTCGACAATAATCAAATTTTAAGTATTGTTTAAAGATGAGAGAATTTTTAAGTTCAATTATTTTTTTTTTTAAAACAACTGTCAAATTTAAATTCTACACTGTAACTGAAAATCGCACTTTGCTGAGTTCGTTTTCGCACTTTCTCATACGAATTTTTCAGTTCGACTACGATTACACAAAAAAGTGAAATCATAGTTGAACTGAAAAAATCGTGTGGGGAGGTGCGAAAACGAACTCAGCAAAGTGCGATTTTCAGTTACAGTGTATTTTATACCCCAAAGGACTTTTATCAAGACTTTTATTTTAAAAATTGAAATATTCTGCCTGTGTGGATCAATCGGACCGCGCACTGGACTCACAATCCAGAGGTCGCCGGTTCGAATCCCGAGGCGGACGCAAAAAATTCTAAGTGTAAATATAGGTATTCGGTGCCGTCTCCCCGTGCCATACCTTCACACTTAGGAGACCCGGGAGGCGGAGTCTTGTCGCAAAAAGAACGATACACGCCTGTGGATCCGTTGACAAAACCGCAAGGTTTAAGAGGGCCACATTATAAGGTGTTACGTCGATTCCGTTTTTTCCGAAATATTCTTTCCGATTAGATAGTTTCAAGGAATGTTTCAGACATAGAATATTTTTGCAAGCCCCCCAAGAATGACCAAATTCCTCCCTAGGGGGGGGAATTCCTCACCGGTTGAGAAACACTGCTTTAAGATCGTCAATACTTTTTACTTTTTTTATATAGATTTAGGATTAGTGATTATTTCACGAACCACTCACCTTTTAGCCTCCTTGCTGCGAAAGATTTGCAGAGTTGGCCGTTCCTCGGGCCGGTTCGTGAGCTCCCGGCGGATGTCCAGGTCGGTGTGGGCCCGCATTGAGCGCGATAGCTTCGGCAGGGTGGCCATCGTTACTGGGCTCTAGCCGGTTCCGAACGGTGTATCACAACCACCAACCAACTTTATCAATTTCACAATTTGAGCCAAACTCGTTTCTTCTTTTTGTGTTGACACTTGTTTGGGGTGCACTTTTTCGCTCACTTGAAACTTGTTTCGGAAAGCACAAATAAAAAAACCACGCTAAATAAGGAACAAATCGGCACTAGAACCTGCTACTGACCGGCAATAAACGAAATTAATCCGACGATTCCGGCGACACGGGAATTTTGCTTGCGTGACGAGCGCGGCCGAAAACAGAAGAAATCTGTCAAATCGGGCCGACCCTGGTGGTGAATTTGACGTGGTTCGTGGGGTGCGTTCACGGAGCTTTCGCGATTTGTTGTGATTTCGCGTTTTGTTTTGGTTCCAATCTGGTGAAATTCCGCGGTGCATTTCGCAAGTTGTTGTTCCGGATTTGTGGATCATGGAATCGAAAGATGACGACTACTGGAACGATTCCACCAACAAGTCGTTCAACTTTGACGAGGATGAGGTGAGAAAAAGGTTGAAACAATTTTGTCCCTTTAAATTTCTACCGACACTGTCGTAACAGGTGGCCATCCTGGAGGTGCCGAGTGCCTCGACCGCCGCCAACCGGCGCAGCCTGTTCGGTGAGGACACGGCATCCGAGGTGCACTTTGCCAACACCCAGCAGGAGCTGCCCCTGTCGGTGATCATTTCCGACGAAGATCTCGCGTCCCTGCTGGAGGACCAGTCGCGCTGCGAAGCCCCACTGCCGAAGGGCATCTCGCTGGAGGAGGAGGTCAAGCTGCTTCGGCGGCGACTGCAAGAGTGCAGCTACGCCCCGTCGGCTGCTTCGGTCGTGGCCAAGCTAGTTTTGGGGAAGAGCTGTTCGCTGGAAATGTTCCGATCGCTGGGCGAAAAGGAGGAACTGCTTGACGACGCGGTGGCCAGTGGCAGCGGGAATGCCATCCTGAAGGTGGTGCTGTTTCTCGAGCGGACGTTGAAGAAGAAGCTGTTTTACCGGCTGCTGCAGACCCGGCCGGAAGCGGTCAGCCATTACGTGAACTACATGGCACTGCGGCTGAAGGTTACCGAGTGTACGGATTTGCTGGTGTAAGTGGGGCGGTTGGAATCAGTTATGGGGCCTTTTAACATAATTTTTATATTTTTAGATTTCTCGGAAGACATCACGAAGCCAGTGTAAGTAATTCCATATCAAAGATTCTTAAACTGAGTCTTTAATTCTAAGCATTTTCTGTTACAGCTACTGCAATTCTCCATCTACGTCCGCAGTACGTCCAACGTCGAGTTCAAACGGCAACGGCTGAAAAAGATCTACAGCGATTACTTCTCCCAGCCGGGGGCCAACAGCTTCTACGCCCAGCTCGTGGCCAATTACATCAACTTACTTGGTAAGAAGTTCGTCCTCTTCCAACTTCAACCTTCCAACAAAAAGTCAAACCATCCGCAGAGTTCCAAGTATCGGAGCAGCACGCCCCCAACGCCGGCTCCATCCTGGACCGATCGGTCCTGGAAACGCTCCACTACGCGTGCGGCCGCTACAAGTGGGGCGACACCGCCGCCGCCACCCTCCAGTCCCCCGCGAGCCCCTTCAAGCTGGCGGAAGCGCACGCCGTTGGTGCGCCCCAGTTCGAGTGGATCGCGCTGAACGAGCGGGCCCGCGCCAACGCCTGGCTCGACTTTGAGCACATTTTCGAGCGCAAGGCGTGGCTCAATCTGAAGCAGCGAAAATCCTTCACCATCCACATCCCGATCGATCGGACGATTCTGCGGCTGGCGGCGCTGAGCGCGCCCGAACCGGTGCTGAACAACTTCCTCGCCAAGGTGGACGATCCCGCGCGGAGGTTGGGGCTGGCACGGCGCGTTGGCGCCAAGAAAGGCGTCGTGGACGCGCTGGTCGCGCTGAAAGACCGGCCCGAGCTGGAGCTGTTTCGGGACGGGTTGGAGGCGGGAACGGAGGAGCGGTTCTACGCGGAGAATGCGCTCAAGTCGTTGGTGAGTAGATTTGGCTAATTTTGCGGTGTAAGTTTTTAAAGCGAGTTTTGATTTTTTTTGCAGAACAATAAGTGGAAAAGTGATGCAATCAAGTTGATTAAATGAAGTGATTTATTGATGACTATTTTTCTCTCTGCAATGTACAGTATTTATATACAGTTAACTTTGGAGCGTTTTCCTTTATTGTATATCACATCCATTTTCTTATTGACGATATTTACGATCAAAATGATTTTGACTGGAATCAAAAGTTTGGTTGAATAATTTGATCATAAATTTTAAATTTCAGAGTCGAGACATCTAAATGAAAGGGGCGATTGTAGAAGGTTCGCAGCATGTTGAGCGAAATGTTGTAGACTAGGTTGCAGACCACTTCCCAAACACGGACGGGAACTCCAAGTATCTAAATAGAGCGTGGACAAACGCAATTCTTTTGCATCCTTTCTTGTACGCCACAACATGTGCAGTAATTGATGACACATCAGAAAAATACTTTATTTTTATGGGTAGATCCCAAAACTATTCCGGAATCGTATTATCAACTATTTATCATTCGCGGATAGTACTAGCACTTTATTTCAACGGTTACTTTTCCACAGCAGTCACCGGCGGTTATGTGGTCTGGTGACGCAGCAAAGTAGGCGATAATTAGGCGAAATAACTAAACCACTATTTCTGCCACTAACATTACGGTGTTTGTTTGCCCTGAAAGCATTTAATGCTTCTTTAACTCCATTTAATTCATTTTCTCTGCCGTAAATGCATGCGGGAATATAATTAATAGCAGTGTCTTTGGCGGATTAACAATGTTGATTGAGCAGACTGTCCCCTGGTCATCTCAATTAAATCACAGTCTTGTTAAGATATGTACCAATCCATGAATTAGACAACATCACGTACCAGATTCTTTGAGCTTTCATATCAGTGACATGTACTCATCATCCGATCTTGAAATTCTGCATGTCACAAAAGGTTTCTCGTTTTCTGCCAAAACTGGTAACATTGATTGTTGCGGATAAGTTCCGGTTGGTCAATCCAGTTCCGTCGTCCTGGATTGCTTGCAGGAGTGAAACAACAGCTGCCTCCATTGAATTGTCACTGCAGGATGAACGCGGCGTCACAGACACCTGAAATAACCATAAAATATATTGTTACAATGTAATATTCAGCTCAAACATAATTCATACAGAACTGGCAACATGGCTGTTATCAACAGAGAAACAAAATAAAACAAGCAAAACATAATCCGAACGTCGGTGGTTTATCTGTTGCTCCAAGACACGAATCAACCCACAATGACCACCACAACCCCCACACTCCTGGAGATCTGCATCGATTCGTACGACTCGGCCGTGGCCGCCATCCGAGGGGGCGCCGATCGGCTGGAACTGTGCGCCGCCCTCAGCGAAGGTGGCCTCACGCCAACGGTTGGCCTGCTGCGGGAAGTTCGTAAGTTCGTGGTCGACGCAGCCCGACCCGTTCACCTGTACGCCATGATCCGGTGCCGGCGGGGAAGTGACTTTTGCTTCAGCGACCCGGAGCTCGCGATTATGGTGGCCGATCTGCGCTTGTTGGCCGAACATGGCGCCGATGGGTTCGTGTTTGGTGCGCTGACGGAGCAGGCCGAGATCCACCGGGAGCACTGCCGGTTGATTGCGGAGGAGGCGCTGAGGTTGGGCAAACCGGTTACGTTTCACCGGGCGTTTGATTGCACGGCAGTGGACAGGATGGGCGATAATCTGCGGCTCGTTGGTTCGCTGGGCTTCACGACGATCTTGACCAGTGGGTTCGAGAGCACTGCGGTGCGAGGACTCGAGAATATCCAGCGATTGGCGGAGTTGGCAAAGGTTTGAGCTTTAAAGGAGAATCATTTAGTGTCACTAAGCATTGTTTACCAACAGGATCTAGCGACTCCGGTCACCATCATGCCAGGATCTGGAGTTTCTCCGGCTAATGCGAGGGATATTCTTCAGCAGACCGGATGCCGGGCTATTCATGCTTCGGCCAGATCGGCTTCCAAGAAAGGGGGAGCAGGCGGTTTGTCCATGGGAGGTAGCGCAGCGGATGGAGAAGGTTTGCTCGTGTGTGATGAGGTGATTGTACGGGAAATTAGAAAGCAAATAAATTGATGGAGATGCACCTGTCTACAAGGAGACGTTAAATTTTGAAATGAGAAACCCTTCGTGGACAATTTACATACAAAACAAATCTTTTTTTGTATGGAGCGTGGACAATCGTATTTTATCTTAGTCTATGTTGCAAAAAACAGTGGCCGTTTTACCCCTGCAAGAGGAGGAAAGATCGAAAAGGCACTTTTTTTTTAATCAAAAAAAGTAATGAAAAGTTTATTTTAAAGATAGCTAATTTCTATCACAGACAACAGACGTTTGGGCTCGATTCTTCCCTTGTGTAAATCATTGCTACAGTTTTTTTAGTTGTGGCAATCCGTTTGTGGCGCTGCAGTCGCTTTGCCCTGACACATTGCCCGCTGTCAAAATATCGCTTTCCGCCTACTGTCATTTTCCATTTTGTTGGTTTTCAACGTTTGTAATCGTTTGTTCTGGATGAAAAGTTGATTTCAGCCGATTTCAGCAAAATCTCTCGCGCTTGCAGCTGCTTGACAAATGTGAGGCAACCAAAGTGGCCAACCTGGTTCCTGAACCGATTTTAGCCCCGACGGATTGCCGATTGGAGTATGGCGTCACAGACAAACAGACGTGACTCTCCATACAAATTATTTTTGAAATCCATCGTCCTTAATCAAACCACCAAATCACGACGACGCCAGCGCTGCCTGGTGAGCTGATGCCGAAGCGCAGCCCAAACAAACCAATACAAACCCATTACCACAGACAAACAGACGGGACACTCGAGTGCGGAACCATCGTCCTTCAATAACCGAGCCAAAAACGGTTATTTCAAATGCAATATAGCTTCGGCATCCACTCACCCGGCGCTGATGGCGCTGCTGTAGTGACAGCTCGCCCGTCTTTCCTCAGTGTGTGTGATGTGTTTTTGTTGTTCTAAAGTTGAGCATGAGCACGTGGAATCAAATGAAAACAAAAAATATGATGGAATTCAATTCATGATCCACAATCCAGGCTTTGCAGGACAAGATTGGAGCAGTCTCGGCCAGAGTCAGATGAGCGGCTGACTAGCGAGCACATACTTTTTGCCCCACTATTAGCCGGGTGGCCTGCCGATGTCGAGGCTGCTGCTCGGCGTCCTCTACTGCGGAGGAAGTCGGATTCTGTGGTGGAGTCATCTCCTTCGGAGCAACCTGCTTATCCTTCATGGATTGCTGCTGCTGGTCGTCCTTTCGGCGATGTTACGTCGATCGTGAGCGCCACTCAATCTTCATCCACAGTTGTTCTGTTTCGACGTAAGATTTTGCGGCAGCGTTTGGAATCTTTGCGACTTTTTTCATCTCATTCGCCACTTTTTGCTATTGTTGTTTGGCGCAACTTAACTGCGCCGTGGACACGTTCCCCTCGGATTTTTACAAACGCCCATCGTGGGGATCAATTCCGGTAGATATGAATAGGATTTTTCTATTTCGGCGGCCATCAGGTGTTCGAGTTTTTGGAGGAGGAGGAAACTTCTATAGAACTTGGAAGCAACGGGGAGGACCTGTGGTTTGATCTCTGTCGTTGCGGTTGTAGTGCGTCGTTGCTGGTGCTGCCACATGATTTGGCTCATGAAGTTCTGCCATTGGAAACGGAACTGATCCACCGTCAACTTCGGCCATCGACGTTGATTTTTATTTTTTGCAACGGGTACTGACGATCAGCAACAACAAAATTATTTCGGTCAGCTGTTGATGTTTACAATCGTTAAGGCTTGATTGTCTCACGCATACACTAACATGACACATGACAGTAATGGCACAGACAAACAGACGTGACTCTCCATACAAATTATTTTTGAAATCCATCGTCCTTAATCAAACCACCAAATCACGACGACGCCAGCGCTGCCTGGTGAGCTGATGCCGAAGCGCAGCCCAAACAAACCAATACAAACCCATTACTGTCATGTGTCATGTTAGTGTATGCGTGAGACAATCAAGCCTTAACGATTGTAAACATCAACAGCTGACCGAAATAATTTTGTTGTTGCTGATCGTCAGTACCCGTTGCAAAAAATAAAAATCAACGTCGATGGCCGAAGTTGACGGTGGATCAGTTCCGTTTCCAATGGCAGAACTTCATGAGCCAAATCATGTGGCAGCACCAGCAACGACGCACTACAACCGCAACGACAGAGATCAAACCACAGGTCCTCCCCGTTGCTTCCAAGTTCTATAGAAGTTTCCTCCTCCTCCAAAAACTCGAACACCTGATGGCCGCCGAAATAGAAAAATCCTATTCATATCTACCGGAATTGATCCCCACGATGGGCGTTTGTAAAAATCCGAGGGGAACGTGTCCACGGCGCAGTTAAGTTGCGCCAAACAACAATAGCAAAAAGTGGCGAATGAGATGAAAAAAGTCGCAAAGATTCCAAACGCTGCCGCAAAATCTTACGTCGAAACAGAACAACTGTGGATGAAGATTGAGTGGCGCTCACGATCGACGTAACATCGCCGAAAGGACGACCAGCAGCAGCAATCCATGAAGGATAAGCAGGTTGCTCCGAAGGAGATGACTCCACCACAGAATCCGACTTCCTCCGCAGTAGAGGACGCCGAGCAGCAGCCTCGACATCGGCAGGCCACCCGGCTAATAGTGGGGCAAAAAGTATGTGCTCGCTAGTCAGCCGCTCATCTGACTCTGGCCGAGACTGCTCCAATCTTGTCCTGCAAAGCCTGGATTGTGGATCATGAATTGAATTCCATCATATTTTTTGTTTTCATTTGATTCCACGTGCTCATGCTCAACTTTAGAACAACAAAAACACATCACACACACTGAGGAAAGACGGGCGAGCTGTCACTACAGCAGCGCCATCAGCGCCGGGTGAGTGGATGCCGAAGCTATATTGCATTTGAAATAACCGTTTTTGGCTCGGTTATTGAAGGACGATGGTTCCGCACTCGAGTGTCCCGTCTGTTTGTCTGTGATGGCGTCGTTATAGAGGAGGTGTGCAAACGACGGACGTTCCAATCAAGATCCCCTCGGAAAATACGGTAGCCCGGTGTCATCATCAACGCAACGGAAGCTGCCACACTCCCCCCGCCTGGTGCCACTCATGGAAGAGGATGGGAATGGGAGGGGGGTGGGGGTGTTTGAGGATTGCTTGCACTGGAAATCCGGTGGGGGAATCTGACGCGCCGGGGAGAACATTAAAAATTTAGGCCTTTGGTAGTGCGACGAGGGTTCGCCGGAAGTGGCGGCACTTGAAGGTGGGGTGGGTTTCGAGGGCGTTGAAGAGGTTGGTGTCTTGGAGGTGAGGGTTGAAGTGATCGTGGTAGCTGGTTTGTCGGTTCCGGAGATAATCTTCGGAATGCGGTCGTTTGGGGCCAAAACGTTTACGGGGTTGGCCGTGATAGTAGCTCTTGCTGATGACGCCGATGACTTCAGGACCTTATCGTGTCATACCTCGCTATTTTTCCTTCTTCGACAGTTCCGGATTGTTTCGTTTCTGGTTCCGGATCTTTTATCCTCCAAGAAACGCTTGCCCATCCTCCCGATTTCCACCGGGTCTCCTCCTCCTTTTCGCTCTCCTCTGTTGGTTTTGTTTATAAACACAACCAGCAAGAATTTGACAGCCTCAAGCGCGGCCTTGGTTGCTGTGTTTAAAAAAGCATCAGACTAGACTATTTTTTAATATCGATGATTAAATGAAAAAAAAACTTCCATGTGCTCGTAAATCGTGTTAATTAATAATTAAAGTAGATTGACTATAGCATAAAATCGTAATCTTTACCTTATAGCCCGTTCGCACGGGCGAGTTATAGCCGGTTTTAACGAAAAGGTTATAAGTTAAAACCAAGTTATATCCAGACCGTTCGCACGGACCCGAGAGGTTTTAACGGTTTTAACTATTTTGACAGATTACAGCAGGCTGTGTTTATTTAGTCTTGTCATTTATTTTCGATTTTTCACGGTGATGCAGAACTTTTGGCTTTTGGCCTTTTTTCGCTTCTGAATTTGGGCAGGATGGCAGGTATTTTAAATTGTTATAAGTTCGATCTGTTTTGACTAAATTCATTCACAGAATTTATTTTTGATTGTCGGCCGGTTGGAGCTGGACTGACGATCCAATTGACGCCCCCTTGTTCGTTCGAAAGGTCGCGCCTTGATGCTGTGGTCTAACTTGAGGTTACAATGTCTGACGCTGAACAAAATCCGGAAGGTGGCCCGTAAGCCGCATATGGTCAAAGAGAAGAACGAGGCTGATTACGTGCTTTGCTTCAAAATCAATGACTTTCTGGAAGTTCGCATGAAGATTCAAGTGTTCAGGCTGGAAAAGGTCAAGTTCTACTAACACGCCCGCATAATGATCCGTCTGGAAGGATTACGATGAGGACTTGGAAAATGTCTTGCTTCTGGAGATACAAATTGGGACTGAATTGTAGCAGGACCCCGATGGAGCTAAAGAAAGTTGTTGAAAAGCACCTGATCACGATGTGACTCGAAAAATCCAACCGATCAAATTTATACGGGTCGCATGCAAAAGTTAAATAAAGTCTAAGAGTAGTAAAAAGGGGGGGGGGGGGCTGACCAGCTTATCCAGAGCGCACTGAACTAAATGCGATTTTTTTCGTGGGATAGCACGAATGGGTCATTTTTACATTAGATGTAAATACATTTACACGAGGTAAATTTATTTAATAGTTCCATAATGGATTTTACTCAAGATTATTGGTCTGCTGGAGCCAGATTCCTAGTCCTTCGCAGTATATCCCTGAGAGCATCTTCGTAGAAGTGGGGCGAGTGAGACAACAACGAACACATGTTCTACGTCGACCCTACCTGCTGGAAATGGGCAAGAACCAATGGAACGAACTATGTGCTTAAAGTTAATTAGAATTGCCTTTCTAATTTGTTAAGATTACCGGAAGACCGCTATATTCCCTAGCCCCGACCGGGGTGTCCATCGAAGCACTGCGCCGAACCAAAATAAGACTCACTGCGTTGAAGAATTTTAGAGCGAAACCTTGATTATGATGCGAATGGATGCTTGAGAGATCTTGGCAAGAACATAATGCACCTCATCAGCACCTCACCGCCGTGATCAACATACTCTAATGCTCAGAGACGACCGCCCTCCTGCAAAGTGTGGCTCAAGGCGAAGTTTTCGAGTCACCCTAAACACCACCCCCCAATAAAGCCCCTAATCATCTTTTATTATAGAATTTTCAAAAGAACATGCAATCAAATAAAAACGTTCTCCACCTAAGGTCGCATCCGGAACAGCAGAACCAGCGGGTCACGCACGTTGTAGGTTTGCGAGCCGTAGAAGAACGCCTGTTCCGATTTAAATGGGCAAAGATCCGTCTTGAGATCGTTCAAGTGGAACATTTGGGCGTCATTTGAACCTGATCGAAAAAGGTGATGCTAGCGCTCCGTTTGGTACTTTGATTCAGACGGGCCACTTCAGGTTGTGTTTCTTTGACTGGCGGAAGACAAAGACGCCACACCATCATTTCCAAGCCACAGGACTGGATCATCGACGAGAAACCTGCCTCGCTGGTCGGCTGGCCGTCCTCACGGCCAGGTGATATCGTCCGTAGAGGTCTTTGTTTTCGATCTTGAGCCACTGGACCTCCATCGACGTTCGTTAGCATCCAACCCATCCGACGATCGACTCGCGACACGAGGTCGGCAATTATAGCTCGATGCACGAGTCCGTAGCGTGCCCGCCAACGCTCGTGAGCCATTGGACCCTACCGTTTCCAACCAGCATCGCTGGCGAGCACTCCGATAGTGGTCAGTAGGTGAGTCGTTTGTAGGAGACGCATCAAATCTCCTAGCTAGTGGACCTCACGGGCGTCTGGAAATAACAAGCTCGAGTGCCACGTGTCTCTACAAAGTACCACCAGCGTTTGTGCCAGGCGGCCCGAGAATCTGCCCAGAATCAGCACACGTGATCGCGAAAATCGGTCAGCAGCGTAGTCTGCGTCGGCGTCCATCCGCCGAGGAACAGCATCAGCACCGCGAGTCCCTAGCAATAGCAGCAGAACATTGAGTCCGTAGCATGCCCCGCTAAAGCACGTGAGCCAGTCGTTCCCGCCAGGACGCGCCAAATCCTCGAGTCAGTGGACCGCGTTGGTGACCGATCTGCATCCGATGGATTTAAACGGTAATGCCGCATCTCAGACAAGGAGAACTGCGTGAGCAAGCAGCTGAGTCCGGGGTTTGGTAAGTGCTTCGAGATCTAGGCCACCTTCCCGCAAGACTCAATGCTGGCAAATTATCGATGGGGAACTTGTTGCTGCGGAAGTTCTGATAAGCGAAACGAAGATCTACTTGGAAACCCTGTTCAGTTCTACAGCAAGCACCGAGCGTAGTGTGGAATCGGATTTCTTCTGGAACACTTCTTGCAAACGTCCAAGTGTATGTCCGCTCAGGTTTTTGGGCATTGGGT
Organism: Culex pipiens pallens; assembly: GCF_016801865.2. Lineage (NCBI taxonomy): Eukaryota > Metazoa > Arthropoda > Insecta > Diptera > Culicidae > Culex > Culex pipiens. Next base: position 124,326,617 of record NC_068939.1, read on the forward strand.
GGCACTGAATCCGCGGGCAATAGCGAAGAAATCAAGGGTGGAATCTGCAAGGGCGTATCGGATCAATAAAATGCTTCCAAACTGATTATCTCAACAAAAAAAAAAGATTCCAAACCAAATTCTTTCAATACCAAGTTCCTTGCTACGGCGATCTGTCTGTCCGCTCCATGGAACTGGAACGTTCCGATACGCTGGCGTATTTTAGCGACAAACGAAAGAAGAAAAATTAGTTGTTTTTTCCAGTCAATGACAGATGTTTTTTTTAAAAGTATTTCCAAAGGCTACTAAGAGTTTTCAAGTACTCGAGTTCCCGTTTCGAGCAGTTTTAACTTGGTTATAACTTTTAAAACCAGTTTTAATTTGACAGCTCGTTGTATGGGCAAAACCAGAGTTATAGCCGGTTTTAAGAGTTATAACCACTTTTGGTCTTATAACCGGTTATAACTCGCCCGTGCGAACGGGGTATTAGTCTTTACCTATTAATTTTTTTTTTGCCAAATTGAATTAATATATTTTTTAAATATTTCTGGGTGATGCATTTTCAAACACACCTTCTCAGAAAACCATCATGGCTGCTTTAGAGAGTGGCAATAGGCTAACAGATGGCGCTAGTAGATTAGCAGGATGCGACAGCCATGTTTTTACACACGATTTTCAAATTATTTTGTTCTAGCCGCTACGTCTGTTGTCTGTGTTTCTATGTAGGAGAAGTCCAACTATGATCTGTACTAATTTGTATTTGAAAAAAAAACGAATTATTTTGATTTAAAATTAGTTTTTATCTTAGAGTGACCGTCTTACCCCCATCTCCCATAGTTAAGTACTAAAAAAAACGATTTAGCAGGGGTGCCCAACCTTTTGGCCCTGCGGGCCAGATCTGATTTTTTTGAAGGAGTGGCGGGCCGGAACTAATGTTTGACAAAAGTTGAAAAAGAAGACAATATTTTTTCATAATATAATTTTGAAAAGGTTCTTTTAAAGTAAACAAATAAATAAACTAGTATTGTAAATAAGATTCTTGGTTTAAGGATAGAAAAACAAAAATAACTGTAAAAAATGTGTTTTATTATCATTGACTATAAAAAAATATCAAAAATTCATTGGTCGTTGCAATTTTTTTAAAAGCTTAATTTCTTCAACACAACAATATATTTCAAAAATCAATGAGGCATGATAAAATTTATTAAAACTAAATTTGGATTCAAATCTCCTTACAAAAAAAACATTTTTTACGTTGGTGTTCAAATTTATAAAAAAATATTTCAAAATGGTTTTAACCATACTCCAAATTTTAAAAATGTTGAAAAATTTATATTGAATAGTAAAAAAGTCGTAAATTTTCAAATTTCAGTAAACTATTGGAATTTATAAAAAAAATGAAATGTTGTTCCCTGATTTCTTGACTCATTTTGATATTTTTTTGTTCATAAATTAAAAATATTTGCAGTGATCTTTCTTTTCAGTATGAATAATTTGCTTTTTAAAATTTGTTCTTAAAAATTCCAATATTTTTTGCTTACTCAATTATTAAAAAATAAATTTGAATCATGTTCTTCAAAACAGAAAAGCATCAAATTTGTAGTGAACACAGTAAAAACTGAAAGAAGTTTAAATTTAGTGTCTTTATATACATTTTTTGACAAAAAAATCTATTTTTTATATATATTTTACATTTCGACGAATTGGATAACTTAGTTGTCCTGCCCTATTTTTCAGTTTCTTATTTGATATAAAAATGATAAGAATTAGTTTCAATTATAAAGAATGTTAGATTTTGAAAAAGAAAACTAGAGTTTTTTTTTATTAGGTCCTATAAACATATGAAAGACAATAGTTTATTGGTCCTTTTTTTTGAAAAGAAAACTCTTGAAAAGGCAAATTCAAATAATACGTTGAATCAGCAACAATTTATTGCAAAAGCAAAAAAAAAAACAAACAAAATGTTTCTTATTAAATTTTAGTTAAAACAGTTTTTTTTTTAATTTATACACTCATTTTATTAGTTGAATATTTCGGTTCTATCCCATTCCCCAGAATCCCATTCCCCAGAATTCCATACCCCAGAATGCCATTCCCCAGAATGACCCATTCCCCAGAATGATCCATTCCCCATCCATATCACATCCATTTTCTTATTGACGATATTGACGATCAAAATGATTTTGACAGGAATCAAAAGTTTGGTTGAATAATTTGATAATAAATTTTAAATTTCAGAGTCGAGACAGCTAAATGAAAGGTAGAAGGTTCGCAGCATGTTGAACGAAGTGTTGTAGACTAGGTTGCAGACCACTTCCCAAACACGGACGAGAACTTCAAGTATCTAAATGGAGCGTGGACAAACGCAATTCTTTGGCATCCTTGCTTGTACGCATTTACTTCGTAACGAGCTTTATTTTTCTGGGTAGATCCCAAAACTATTCCCGAATCGTATTATCAACCATTTATCATTCGCGTTTCTTATAGGATAGTACTAGCACTTTATTTCAACGGTTACTTTTTCCACAGCAGTTACAGGCGGTTATGTGGTCTGGTGACGCAGCAAAGTAGGCGATAATTAGGCGAAATAACTAAACCACTATTTCTGCCACTAACATTACGGTGTTTGTTTGCCCTGAAAGCATTTAATGCTTCTTTAACTCCATTTAATTCATTTTCTCTGCCGTAAATGCATGCGGGAATATTGTAGCAGTGTCTTTGGCGGATTAACAATGTTGGTTCAGCAGACTGTCCCCTGGTCATCTCAATTAAATCACAGTCTTGTTGAGATATGTTCCAATCCATGAATTTGACAACATCACGTACCAGATTCTTTGAGCTTTCTTATCAGGGACATGTACTCATCATCCGATCTTGAAATTCTGCATGTCACAAAAGGTTTCCCATTCCCATTCCCCAGAAATATGTATGACCTTGAAAAACATGTTACGTTTCCATTTGATGTAGTGCCATTTAGTATCCAGGTTTTTAAGCGAAGATGGCGTTCGAATGGTGAACGCCCGAAATGTCAAAATCGCGCAGTAGCACCAACATTAGAAAAAAATTTGGCTGTCATGCCATGGCACACTTTTTCCGTAATGTTGGTACCACTGCGTGATTTTGACATTTCGGGCGTTCACCATTCGAACGCCATCTTCGCTTAAAAACCTCGATAGCGCCGTTTGGCATACCATAATGTGGCATAATGGCGCATAATGGTCAATTGGCATAATGATATTAAATTTTCAACATTAATTCAATATTAGAATCGGTTTAAAGAAGCCTTCTCGACTTGTGATAACTGTTGACACTAATTTATTTTATTTTATCATTCTTTAAGAAGGGAAAACTCTCTTTACTAGGGATAACTGCTAAAGGAAAATTGTCAGCATGCTGCAGTTATCACAAGTCAACAGAGTTATCCCTTCTTTAACCCTTTCAGGCCTGATGGGTAATATATTACCCAAAAATGAAAATTTTTAAAAGTAGCCTTTAATTTTCGTATGGTCATTAGAATCATTTTCCCATAATTAACTCAAAAAATATTAAAAATATAAACTCAGGGTTAAAGAAGGGAAAATTCTACTTTAAAGGGAAAATTAAACTTTTGGCAGACAGTCAAGAGAGTTGTTCCTTCTTTAACGGCGCACATCAACCAGAGTATTTGCACCAAGATTGTTTGTTACAAATATTTAGTATTTTCGAAACTACGGGAACTATCGATATAGTTTTCTATTCATCCCCTAAAGTACTGTCTTGTAAGCGATTTACAACAAAATTTTCCTATTATACAATATAGCTGAGCATCCTTAAAGGGAAAATTCATCTTTCGTCAGCAATTATCACAAGTCAAGATAGTTTTCCTTTCTTTAAAGAAGGAAACTTTTAAGGCGAAATCTGTATACTTCACACTTTAAAACTGATCTTTTTTTGAAATAAAGTACATTCGTAATAAAAGTAAAACTTTTCTGGGGAATGGGTCATTCTGGGGAATGAGTTTCTGGGGGAATGGACCATTCTGGGGAATGGGATAGAACCGAATATTTCATGAACAGCCTTGAGTTGAGGGCCGTTCATAGAACTATTTTGAAAAGCCATCGCGGACCGGACGTTGGGCAGGCCTGATTTAGACTAAAGTCCGGAACATTGTTTTTGTAAGAGAACCTGTCACGTTATATATTTTTAGAAAGGTATTTGAAAGACATTTCCAACGGGTCAAAAATATCAAAGATCAGATCTTGGGTGAGTTTTCAAAAAGCCGTAAGAGCCACCGTGACCTCTGACACTAGTTTTCGTTTTTCCCCAAAATGAAACAAAATTTCATGTATTTTTAGTTTGGGGTGTAGATGAACAATCTCAAGCATTTTTGGTATTGGTTTTTCGTAAGTAGGTCGAATACTGATGCAAAAAGGATTTTTTTTACCAATGGCTATTACGGCTTTTTGAAAACTAATCCGAGAGGTAACCTTATTAAAAGATATGAGCACTTAAGTGATATTTTAGTGCTTTTCAGATGCTTTATCTCAGAAATTTTAGCTATTACGAAGGTTATTATGTAACTTTTTTTCCTTCAGTAGATTTACTCGATTCCTTAAGCCCACGCAAACTCTGTTCCTAACTTGGCTTAGGATAGTAACTTCACACATGTAATGCTTAAACAAAGAAATAAATGAAATGAAATCTAAAAAAAAAGATGATTAAAAAGATTTGCAAACTTCTATTTCAATGTTACTTGAAAACCCCTTGAAATCAAATCATCAAAAGGGCCTTATCTTCGTTTGCCGCAACCGGTTTCCGCTCGGAGCTTAAGCTTTTGATCGGTCAGCAAAAAAAGACTCCACGGTGGCACGAGACTCTTATCTATGTACGGGTTCCCAACCACATCCATTAACTGTTTTTTTCCATAAGCAAAGTGAATCAAAGTTGATAAAAACAGAAGGACAGGTGCAACAATCACTCGTTATCAACTCACCGCTGCCGCGTATCGAAAGTCTTCAAAACGGTCTCGCATCAAAACGAACGCGTGCTTTGAACAAATATATCTTCATTATTTCATCTTTTTCTTTATTTCTGCCTCCATTCCTTGAACTCCTCTCTCTCTCTGGATTAAATGATAATTATGATATCAGTGTCGTTTTGGTTTGGATTCTTTTTTTTTTCTTGTTATCGTGAAATGCAAAGGTTACGTGTTTGTGTGGATGTGTGTGTGTTTCTACCATTTTCCTCCCTTTTCGTCCTGTTCGATTGCAAGTGCATTTTTTTTTTGTTTTTTGATTATAAATTTAAAGGAACCATAACATTTTTCCGCTAAACTGCTCACTACGTCTGTTTTTTAATTTTATTTTGTTAGTAAAAATTTTCTTTTTCGAGGACGTTTTGTTATAATGCTCTCTGAACACGCTGCTTATTTTTTTTTTTTGAGAAAAAGGGGGATCAATTCGCAACAAGAGGGAGAAATAGATTTTTTTGTGTTTTTTTCCTTACGTGCTACGGGGTTTCTTTTTTTGTATCGTTTGTTTTTTTGTTTTTCTTAATAGGAAAAAATAATAGTAATAAAAAACGATTATAACTTGTTTCTTAAACGGTAATAATAGCTTTGATTTGATCATTTGACAATAATAATAGTGTTTTCTCTTTGACTACGACTACGACTACAAACATTATTCTTGGTTCAACTTTAAGGGTGTGTGTGAAGTACAAACGACAAGGTACAAATCTAGGATTTGGACCGGGTAAGCAACGGTTTGTCCGAGTCGTCGAAGGTACGCTGCGGGGCCAGGCTGTTGCTGCGCGTGCTGGTGGTGGCAGGTGGCGCGGACCCGTGGCCGACGACGAGCGGACCGTTGTGGTGATCTGTGGACCCGAGCATGGCCAACGTGGGCGAGGGCGCGTTGCTCGTGGGTTTGCTGGCCTTGGGGGTTTGCAGGTTGGCGGTGTCGGCGCCCACGCTGCGATCGTCCTCGTCGTCCAGCGAGTGAAGCAGTTTTTCCACCTCGTCGTCGATCGGTTCCAGGCCGGAGTTGTCGGTCCCGAGACGCTGGGAGCGTTCCATCAGCGTGGCACGTTTGGCCGCCAGGTACAGGTTGCGCTTGATCTGGATGTAGACCATCTCGGTGACGGCCTTCACGGTGTAATCCGGGATGAACGTGTGCCGCAGCATGGCGTCCATGTTGAGCGACTGCAGCGAGCCCATGATCTGCTGCGGGGAGTCCACCGGGACGTCGATGCAGATGTTCTGGACGAGGGCTTGCGTGCCAAAGTAGCTGAACGGACCGCTGTCGAACATGAGGTTCTCCTTGCCGACGGTGACCTCGACGCGTCCCTCGAGGATAAGTACGAAATAGTCCACCGGCTTGCCACGCGTGATGATGAACATCGACGGGTCGTTCCGATCCTTGCCCTTGTGCTTCACGTGGTGCACAATGTCCTGGTTGAGCAGCCGGCGCAGAATCGTCTCGGACACCGAGTCCGACTTAAATGCCTCCACGGTGGTGCTCAAATACTGGAAGGTGGCCAGCGTCAGCTGGGGAGAAATGCGCAAACGCTGCGAGTTCGGGTCGCCACGACCCTGGGAAAACACGGCAAAGTCCTGGCGCTTGTTACGATCGCGACGCACCTTTCTACGATTGTCGGTAAACACGTCCGTCTCGTCCATAATCTCCGCCTGGATCAGCTCCTCGATCACGTCCTCCAGCGTGACCAGCCCGATCGTCTCGTAGAACGGATCGCCCTCGCCTTCGTTGTTCACCCGGTGCACGAACGCCATGTGGCCCTTGTGGCCTTCCTTAAACTGCTTAAACATCACATCGAGCGTCACGTCCTCGAACACGAAATGGCACGAATTCTGGTAGAACTCACACAGCGTCTTCAGCTGCGTGTTATCGTCCGGATCGACAAACGCCAAATCCTTAATGTACAGCAACGTCACGATGTTGTTCCGCTCGTTCTCGTACACCGGAATCCGCGAGAAGCCACTCTTCATAATCTCCGTAATCGTCTCGAAATCCAGCACCGCGTCCAAATCCAACATGAACGCGTCCTCGATGCGCGTCATCACGTCCTCCACCGTCTTCTTGCGAAGCTCCAGCACGCCCGAGATAACGTTCACCTCGTCCTTGTCCAGATCGTTGATGTCGGTCGTGACTTTCACGAGCTCCTTCAGCCGCTCGCGGTTGTAGAAGTTGCCAATCTCCTCGCCGAGCAGCACGTCCAGCACTTTGGACGTCGGATAAGATAGCGGGAACGTTATCAGCATCACCGCCTTCGTGATCATGATGGTCTTGGCACCGACGGCCAACCCGTGCCGGGAGCAGATGGCCTGCGGAAGCAAAAAAGAAAATTTGATCACAACAAAGTTTTGACACTTGCGGGAAATTTTTCTACCCATCATAGCAAGCCACCCCCGCCCAACCAACGATCACCGCGATCACCAGGGACTCGCGTAACCATGGAAGCCATAGTTACGAGAAAATAACAGGCTGAAAGGTGTGTAGGTCAAGTGCAGACCCCCTGTTCAGCCATACCCGCTTGGGACGTTGTAGTGTGTGGACGCTCTTACTAATATCTCTCTCTTTCCAATTTCAGGTAGACGGAGAAATGGGCGCCAAGATGTCTCGCCGGCGGAAGGCCGCTGCGGCCGCGGAAGAGGCCGGTACGGCCGTGGAGTTGGCCACTCCGCGTACGGACGAAGCTGACGTTGACCGGGTTGCGGGTGGCGGACGGGTTGACGGGGGAACTGACTCGGCGGGGGGAATTCCGGAACCGGATCCGCCGGTTTCGGAACAAAATTTAACTGACTCTGGTTTGGACCATTCCGATGAACCGGCGGATCCGGTTACGGAAGCCCCAGTGGTAATTGAAATTCAATTAAATGACTCTTTGGACAATGCTACGGCGGTTCCGATTCCGGAACCGCCCGTAGATCAAAATTCTTTGATTATTTCGACCATTTCAGGGGGAATCGAGGGCCAAATCGATGAGATTACCGTAGTTCCGATACCGGATCCACCGGTCACGGAGCAAAATTTAAACGACGATTCTTTGGTTAATTCCGAAGGACCGGTGGATCCGGTTGAGGAATCTACGGTAATCGACATAGAAGAACGTTCCGAACCAACTGCGGCGGCTTCCATCTTGGAACCGCCAGAACGTTACGTTCGCAAAATTAGTTTGGAGGAAGTTCCGGAACAACCAAATTTAAAGGTAGTCCTAAATTCTAAAAAAAATGTCCGTTTTTCAGATTTGGCACAGGTTCACGAGTATACCGTTTTGGAATCCTCTATCCCAAAACAGTATTCGATTCCGGTGAACGATTCCTCAGAATCTGTTCCGGAACTTCCCATTCTAAATTCAAAACAAATAACATATTTTTGGTGTTACTCCTGTCAAAATTTTGGTTCAAATTCTTTGCCCTGGTTGCTGCGATTGCGCTATTCAAAATTTTCGATGTGGTTGCGCCATTTATTTGGTGGTTCAATGTGTTGCGCGGTTATTTGTTTGCTTGTTTTTGTTTGAATTGTTTAATGTTTTTTCTCGTTTCATGAGCTGTTTCTTGTTAGGAGCGTTTTTCAGTTACTGATGATGATGACGATGATGACGATTATATAACGATGATGACGATGATATGATTAATTGCGATGAATATTGGATGGATTTGTAAAGTATGTTTTGAAATCGATAACAAATAATGTATTACAAATAATTACAAATGTATCGTTTTGTCATTTCAGATGCCGAATTTCTGGACTGGACTGGACGATCCTGACGGAGAGGCCCTTGTTTGGAGATGTGAGATTTCTTGCAGCCTGAAGATTTTTTATTATAAATGAAATGTATTTTATTTCTGTAATAAATGTATGAAAACAAAATTGCTATGCTTTATTTTATGAAGGAAGTACTTTGATAAATTTCAATTGCAACATGTATTTGTTTTGGTTTATCTTTCATTTAGTTAGAAAACAAATCGTTTGAAACTGAATTCTTGGAATCGTTTGAACTTGATTGGAACTTGATTTAGTAATGTTAGTAGAAAGAAAAGAAAACGAAAGAAAATTAAAAAATCATATATTTTAAAATTATAAAATTGTAAAATTGTAGAATTGTAAAACTCTAAATTTGTAAAATTGTAATATTGCAAAATTGCAAAAATGTAAAATTGTAGAATTGTAAAATTGCAAAAATTGTAAAATTGTAATATTGCAAAATTTTAAAATTACGTGTAAAATTGTCAATTTGGAAAATTGTTAATTTGTAAAAATTTTAAAATTGTATGATTGTAAAATTGTGAATCTGTAAAATTGTTAAATTGCGAACTTGTAAAATTGTAACACTGTAAAATTAAAAAAATGTAAAATTTAAAAATTGTTAAATTTAAAAATTAAAAAATTTAAAAATTGTAAAATTGTAAAATTTTTGAATTTCTAAAAAAAAATGTTAAATCTAAATTTGTAAAATTGCAAATTTGTAAATTTGTAAAATTGTAAAATTGTAAAATTGCAAAAATTGTAAAATTGAACATTGCAAAATTTTAAAATTGTGAAATTGTAAAATTATAAAATTGTAAAATTGCAAAAATTGTAAAATTGTAAATTTGGAAAATTGTAAAATTGTGAAATTGTAAAATTGTAAAATTGCAAAATTGTAAAATTTTAAAATTGCAAAATTGCAAAATTGCAAAATTGTAAAATTGCAAAATTGTATAAATTGTAAAATTGTAAAATTGTAAAATTGCAAAATTGTAAAACTTTAAAATTGCAAAATTAAAGAATTGCAAAATTGTAAAATTGTAAAATTGTGAAATTGCAAAATTGTAAAATTGTAAAATTGTAAAATTGTAAAATTGTAAAATTGTAAAATTGCAAAATTGTAAAATTGCAAAATTGCAAAATTAAAGAATTGCAAAATTGTAAAATTGTAAAATTGTAAAATTGTAAAATTGTAAAATTGTAAAATTGTAAAATTGTAAAATTGTAAAATTGTAAAATTGTAAAATTGTAAAATTGTAAAATTTTAAGATTTTAAAATTGTAAAATTGTAAAATTGTAAAATTGTAAAATTGTAAAATTGTAAAATTGTAAAATTGTAAAATTGTAAAATTGTAAAATTGTAAAATTGTAAAATTGTAAAATTGTAAAATTGTAAAATTGTAAAATTGTAAAATTGTAAAATTGTAAAATTGCAAAATTGTAAAACTGTAAAATTGCAAAATTGAAGAATTGCAAAATTGTAAAATTGTAAAACTGTAAAATTGCAAAATTGAAGAATTGTAAAATTGTAAAATTGTTAAATTGCAAAATTGTAAAATTGTAAAATTGTAAAATTGCAAAATTGTAAAATTGTAAAATTGTAAAATTGTAAAATTGTAAAATTGTAAAATTGTAAAATTGTAAAATTGTAAAATTGTAAAATTGTAAAATTGTAAAATTGTAAAATTGTAAAATTGTAAAATTGTAAAATTGTAAAATTGTAAAATTGTAAAATTGTAAAATTGCAAAATTGTAAAATTGTAAAATTGTAAAATTGTAAAATTGTAAAATTGTAAAATTGTAAAATTTTAAAATTGTAAAATTGTAAAATTGTAAAATTGTAAAATTGTAAAATTGTAAAATTGTAAAATTGTAAAATTGTAAAATTGTAAAATTGTAAAATTGTAAAATTGTAAAATTGTAAAATTGTAAAATTGTAAAATTGTAAAATTGTAAAATTGTAAAATTGTAAAATTGTAAAATTGTAAAATTGTAAAATTGTAAAATTGTAAAATTGTAAAATTGTAAAATTGTAAAATTGTAAAATTGTAAAATTGTAAAATTGTAAAATTGTAAAATTGTAAGATTGTAAAATTGTAAAATTGTAAGATTGTAAAATTGTAAAATTGTAAAATTGTAAAATTGTAAAATTTTAAGATTTTAAAATTGTAAAATTGTAAAATTGTAAAATTGTAAAATTGTAAAATTGTAAAATTGTAAAATTGTAAAATTGTAAAATTGTAAAATTGTAAAATTGTAAAATTGTAAAATTGTAAAATTGTAAAATTGTAAAATTTTAAGATTTTAAAATTGTAAAATTGTAAAATTGTAAAATTGTAAAATTGTAAAATTGTAAAATTGTTAAATTGTAAAATTGTAAAATTGTAAAATTGTAAAATTGTAAAATTGTAAAATTGTAAAATTGTAAAATTGTAAGATTGTAAAATTGTAAAATTGTAAAATTGTAAAATTGTAAAATTGTAAAATTGTAAAATTGTAAAATTGTAAAATTGTAAAATTGTAAAATTGTAAAATTGTAAAATTGTAAAATTGTAAAATTGTAAAATTGTAAAATTGTAAAATTGTAAAATTGTAAAATTGTAAAATTGTAAAAATTGTAAAATTGCATAATTGTAAAATTGTAAAATTGTAAAAATGTAAAATTGTAAAATTGTATAATTGTAAAATTGTAAAATTGTAAAATTGTAAAATTGTAAAATTGTAAAATTGCAAAATTGAAGAATTGCAAAATTGTAAAATTGTAAAATTGTAAAACTGTAAAATTGCAAAATTGAAGAATTGTAAAATTGTAAAATTGTAAAATTGCAAAATTGTAAAATTGTAAAATTGTAAAATTGCAAAATTGTAAAATTGTTAAATTGTAAAATTGTAAAATTGTAAGATTGTAAAATTGTAAGATTGTAAAATTGTAAAATTGTAAAATTGTAAAATTGTAAAATTGTAAAATTGTAAAATTGAAAAATTGTAAAACTGTAAAATTGTAAAATTGTAAAATTGTAAAATTGTAAAATTGTAAAATTGTAAAATTGTAAAATTGTAAAATTGTAAAATTGTAAAATTGTAAAATTGTAAAATTGTAAAATTGTAAAATTGTAAAATTGTAAAATTGTAAAATTGTAAAATTGTAAAATTGTAAAATTGTAAAATTGTAAAATTGTAAAATTGTAAAAATTGTAAAATTGCAAAATTGTAAAATTGTAAAATTGTAAAATTGTAAAAATGTAAAATTGTAAAATTGTAAAATTGTAAAATTGTAAAATTGTAAAATTGTAAAATTGTAAAATTGTAAAATTGTAAAATTGTAAAATTGTAAAATTGTAAAATTGTAAAATTGTAAAATTGTAAAATTGTAAAATTGTAAAATTGTAAAATTGTAAAATTGTAAAATTGTAAAATTGTAAAATTGTAAAATTGTAAAATTGTAAAATTGTAAAATTGTAAATTGTAAAATTGTAAAATTGTAAAATTGTAAAATTGTAAAATTGTAAAATTGTAAAATTGTAAAATTGTAAAATTGTAAAATTGTAAAATTGTAAAATTGTAAAATTGTAAAATTGTAAAATTGTAAAATTGTAAAATTGTAAAATTGTAAAATTGTAAAATTGTAAAATTGTAAAATTGTAAAATTGTAAAATTGTAAAATTGTAAAATTGTAAAATTGTAAAATTGTAAAATTGTAAAATTGTAAAATTGTAAAATTGCAAAAATTGTAAAATTGTAAAATTGTAAAATTGTAAAATTGTAAAATTGTAAAATTGTAAAATTGTAAAATTGTAAAATTGTAAAATTGTAAAAATTGTAAAATTGTAAAATTGTAAAATTTTAAAATTGTAAAATTGTAAAATTGTAAAATTGTAAAATTGTAAAAATTGTAAAATTGTAAAATTGTAAAATTTTAAAATTGTAAAATTGTAAAATTGTAAAATTGTAAAATTGTAAAATTGTAAAATTGTAAAATTGTAAAATTGTAAAATTGTAAAATTGTAAAATTGTAAAATTGTAAAATTGTAAAATTGTAAAATTGTAAAATTGTAAAATTGTAAAATTGTAAAATTGTAAAAATTGTAAAATTGTAAAATTGTAAAATTGTAAATTGTAAAATTGTAAAATTGTAAAATTTTAAAATTGTTATATTGTAAAATTGTTAAAACTGTAAAGTTTTAAATTTGTAAAATTGAAAATTGTAAAATTACCAAATTGTTAAATTGTAAAACTGCACAATTGTAAAAATTGTAAAAATAGTAAAAATTGTAAAATTTTAGATCACTTTTTCAAAACAACCAATGCGCCATGGGTTTCCTATGTACATAAGACCTGAACCTGAAAAAGTAAGCGAGAATTGTAAAATTTATTGTAAAATTGTAAAACTGCGAAATTGTAAAACTGAAAAATTGTGAAATTGTAGGATTATGAAATTGTAAAATTAATTAATTCATTATTTTCCTACAAGAATTTCACACTGGGTGATAACTGCGCCATCATCTGCTGCCAAAATCCCGAAGCGACGTTTTTCTGCATACATTTTAGCGATTTTCCTCACATAAACTTCAACGATAAAAAGCGACCCCTTAACCTTAACGCCTTAACCGATTTGACTCAAAATTGGCACAGATAGGGGGAGGGGGGGCAGAATGGCCCGCCTAAGTAAAATGCGCCAAAAACCATAGAAAAACATGAAAACTTATGAATTCAGTGTAGTAGGCTTATGCTTTGGGATGTTTCCTTCAATGTTATATACTTGGTTGATGAAATTTTTTAGCTTAAAACTGTTTTTAGCCACTTTAAAAAAAAAGTTTTTTCGACTACTTTTCCAGGGTGCGGGGCAGAATGGGCCACCCTGCGGGGCAGAATGGGCCACCTTAGAAAACAAGCCATTTTGTCTAATACAACGTTGAAGGGAGATAAGAAATGACTTAAGGTACCTTTCTAGCATAGTTTCCATGAAGTTAGACCACTTTAATAAAAATAGTCACTTATCAAAAAAAATTTTTTGAAGATAGTGTTAATATGTTGAAAAAGGACACTATTTTTACAAATAATCATCAAAACAACTAAAAAATCAACTAATTTTGCATTAAACGTGATTTGTGAAGCTACCAGGAGTGAAATAATCCATTTAATCCAAATTTCATAACTTTTGATTGTTTTTATAAGGCAGGATAAGGGTGGTCCATTCTGCCCCCAAGTGGATTTTAATTTAACACTTCCACCACCAAGTCTCTAAATGATTTTAAGGTTCCGTTGTTGTTTGTATACCTTGGTAGTAACATCTAGTAACGTTATAAGCATTGAGCAAACTTTTTCAAACAATCCAACTTTTCAGAAAGCTTATTTAAAAACCTCGAAATAAACAACATTTGCGTAGTTTTGTCAATAAATTTACATTTTTGCTCATAATTCGATAAATACAATGAATTCAAACGTCGTTTTCGGTATGGTGAAGTTATTTGACGTCCTTTATAAGACCCTTGCCTTACAATTGGTCTAAATCCATTCTAAAGCCCAAAACCAAGGGTGGCCCATTCTGCCCCCCTGGTCCATTCTGCCCCCCTGCCCCTACTTATTTTTGCCTATGGAATCGAATCAGAGGGTATCCCTGCAGTCGATTTTTTTTATTGTCACCCTTCTGTCCTCTCAAAAATGGTACGTAGATATTCGAAAATCTGTATCTTTTGAAAAAAAATTCTTATCGATTTGGTGTCTTGGGCAAAGTTCGAGTTATTTATGAGGACTATTCAAAAATAATGGTACACGAAAATAATGGCCGATTTTTAACCCTCTACAACCCAACCCCGCTTCTAGACGGGCTTCGAAAGCATTGGAAAAAGAACTCTTAAAATTTAAGAAAATTCTTAGGTTAGAAGTGTGACTTGTTTTATGTGACTTTGCCAATGTTTTCAAAAATGTCATTTTTTTTTCTGGGGTCAAGGGAGAGTCGTTCCTTCCGAGCTCCGTACTAGCCTTTAATCGATGCATTATTTGATACGGTATGTTTAGGGAGCATCGATAAATTGGATGGAATTTGCTTCAATTTTAAAATTGAACTAAAAAAAAAAATCAAATTATTCGCTCTACAGCATTGCCTTGGCGTTCTCGATTGCGAGATTCCTACTCGAAACTAGGTGTTCGAAGGCTTGATTGTTGAGGCAATTGCAAACCTCTTTTTACACCTTAGCTTCCATCCACCCCGGGATTCGAACTGACGACCTTTGGATTGTTAGTCCAACTGCCTACCAGCGACTCCACCGAGACAGGACCCAGGAAGACGACTCCTACACCTGGACAAAGCTAACGACCTAACCTTTAGGTTAGTCCGGGGCCAACATTTACTTCCCTTCCGACGGAAGGCGTGATCAGACAAATCTCGTCTCGAAAAATGCCACCGGGACCGTCTGGGATCGAACCCAGGCCGACTGGGTGAGAGGCAACCACGAATGGCGAATTTTTAGGTTGAGGTTCTGTCTTGGACAAACTAAACCAAAAGTCGGCGCTGAATAGCCTGCGACACTGATTGATTGATTTATCTGTTTTTACGAGCTTTCAGCGCACGCGAAGTCGGCAAGACAATGCAACGTTATCAACTTCGCACACACACACTCACCTGCGGGGTAATTTCACCAAAGATGACGATCGCGATTGTGGAGCAGATGACGGCGACGAGGCCGGACGTCAAACTGTCCAGCAGGATGGTGAAGGTCGAGTTGACGAGGACGTTCCCGAGCAGGATGCTGCACAGGAGGAAGTTTCCGTGGTCGCGCACCGGTTGGATGGCACGGGCGTACTGCTTCTCCTGCTCGGTGCCGGTGTTGCAGAGGATTTTGAGGTCGGTCCGGTCGAGCGACATCAGGCCCAGGTTGAGGCCGGAGAAGAGCGCGGAGAACATGAGGCAGGTGCCGATGATGATGAGGGAGACCCAGAGCGGGAGGACGGGTTCGTAGCTGGAGAGTCGCATCCAGTCCTTGGAGCCCTGGTGGGTGAAGGGTTCGACGGATTTGGCGAGTTGTTCGCCAGTGTCGTGGGTTTCGTACTTGGCACAGACGTAAAAGTACTGGCCGAGGGGCTCGACCAGGGTTGGCAGTTCGACCTGAACGAGGGCGCTGTACTCGCTGACGGAACCTTTGAGCACGCGGAACTTGTTGGTAACGGGGACGAGGCACGATCCGCCGTACACGTTGTGCTCCTGAGTGAACACGACAACGGTGGATTCGGTGAGACCCTCGCCGAACAGCCGGACCGTCACGGGTGCGTGACTCAGCACGGCCGGTACGCCGTCCTCATCGACGCGCGGCTCTTTGGAGGCGTGCTCCACGCGAAGGCCAAATATTACGAGGTTCGGCGTAGAACTGTCTACAGCTGCCTCCACGACTGCCTCTCCCTCCCCTACCGCCGCCGTACTACGCTGCGTTCGTTGAAGCTCCTTGCTTGCTCGCGCGACTGACGAAATCGACAAGAAAAACAAATCAATGTCTTCTCCCCCTCGTCCAGCACACGCTCCTCCGACCATCTCCCCTGACCCCTCTTCGTTAATGGACGGCCATTGCTGCTGCTGCTGCTGATTAAGCTTCAGCACCATTTGGAAGTGTGTATCGTTTCGTGCCAGGATACGGCCACTTCCCACATCTTCATCCTCTCCATCTTGCTTCTGGAAGCAATCTTCGGCGCTCCGCGCCCACCTTACAACCCGTAACTGGTCTCCCGGGACCAACTCCCCCTGCGTCACCGCCGCCGCCGTGACCAACCAACCAAGCTGTCCATCGCTGTTACCGTTCCGCGGCACTATCACGGAACCTGCGACACCGCCGAGGGCACATGACCCCACCAGCACCAGAACCAGAACCCACGAACGCCGTAACAGGAAGTTGCTGCTGCTGCTGTAGCAGATTCTAGGAGCCCCACCGCCGGGACCAGCTTTCGGCATATTTTTACACACAATCAAAAATATTTTAGCGTGAGTTTTTCTTTTTCTCTCTTCGTGGTTACTGTTTTTTGCTTTGCATGGTTCTTGAAATTCAACTATTTTTTTTTCCTTCACAAAATTTTTGTGTTCTTCTCGAAAAGTGACTCACTGCCCTGGGCTGATGCTGCTTTCGAATGTTGTGTGCTACTGGTCGTCGTCGTGCATCGTGCACCTGATTTCGGAGATGATTTTGGGGACAAGACTGCGACCCGCGACCGCGACTACGAACCGATTCGATCCGATTTTTCTCCGTGACTGTTCCTGATTGTGTGATTTTCTTGGATGTGACGACGGGGGTTCTTCAACTTCAACCCACCACAAGAATAAAACGCGAAAAAGGAAAAGAGAAGAGCGATTAGGGCAACTCTACCGAGGGGGTGGCATTTTTAGCCGCGCAGCTGGGGAGTGTATAACAGTTGGGTCTGGGTGGCTAAACTGATGTTTTTGAACTCGGATTTGATTTGATTTTATAGTCGGATCCTAAAATTAAATCCAAAATCTAATCAAATCAAATTGTTCGCTCAACAGAACAGAACAGAGATTCCTACTCGAAACGGTGAAGGCAATCCAAACCGCCTTTTATACCTAAGCTCACATCCAGCTAGGGATTCGAACTGACGACCTTCGGATTGTGTGTCAAACTGCCGACAAGCGACTCTACCGAGGCAGATTTTGACCCAGAGAGACGATAACTGGACTGAGCTAACGACCTAACCTCTAGGTTAGACCGAGGCCAACTTTTACTTCCCCGTCCGACAGAAGGCTTGATCAGACAAATCTCGTCTCGAAAAATGCCACCGGAGCCGACTGGGACCGATCCCACGTCAACTGGGGTAAGAGGCAACCACGCTTACCACTACACCACCGACCCCGGCATACCGTGTGACAATTATTTTTTGAGCAAAGCATGTTTTCAAATTTAGGGTTAGATTAGATTTGAAAGCTCGTTAGAAAGCATGTCTTCAAACCTTGATAAAATATTATTGTTTTGTTTTCAACTGAAAAAAAAAGTTTTAATAGTTTCACATTACCAAAGCTTTTTAGACGATTTAAAAAGTAACAACACTGGTTTAGATAAAACTGAAAAAATACAGCAGTAGGTAAATTTCAATGCCCGAAGTGGCTTATAAAAGGGGAAATCGTGCTGAGAATATTACAAAGACAATTCTTTAAAACTCGAGAATGTCAAAATTTCAAAAGAAAGGTAGGTATTACTGCGGGCGTAAATAATTAGAGTTCATGCGCGGTGATACGACCGCAATATAATGGTCGCATGACAACTGCAGAACAAAATTTTGGCTGTTTTCAAAGGTTGCCTTGAGTTTTTAGCTGACTTTTTGGAAAATATTCAAAACAAACCAAGTTGACTGTCGTTCACACTTGAACATCCCCAGCCTGCAGTTTTGACGCACCCTGTGCGGTTTGACGGGTTTGACGTACACACTGAACAAAACTTACACAGCTCAACGAAGTGTTCTACACATGATCTGGCCCTGCTGTACAGAGCACTCAAAAATCAATCGCAAAACACTTGAATTTTGGGCACCTAAGGATGCTGTCAATTCAATAGCACAACACTTGAATTTGATGTGTTGTGTCACATGAAAAACTACATTATATCTTTTGTTTTTAAATCATTTTTCCTTCTATAATCAATGCATGTTTGTATGTAATAGAAGTGGATTTCGGTTTGTTAAAAAAAGAGAAGAAGTTGCGTCATGAAATTAATTTGACAGCTTTTATTTTCAACTTTGCTTGTCAAAAATTGATTTTTTTTCGTTGTTGAATTGTCTCTTCTTCCGGCTTTCAGGATCGTCCTCCTAGTCAGGTTGTTAGCCACCACCGCTTGCTGCGGAGATGGAGGCCCCGGGGAATCTTCTGGTTGCCCCTGATTCTCACCGCTCCTTGTCCTCACCGACACCGATTCCCCAGCGCCCGGCGAGTGTTTTCCTTAATTCCATCAAACGCTCCCTGGTATGGCATCTGCAGCTCAATCGAATCCTTCCTGCAAATTAAACAAAATAAATCCAAAAATCAAAACAAAACCCCACTAAAACATCTTTCTCCACACTCACCAAGTGGGTAAATCTCCGGAAAAGCACCTCTATCGCCAAAATTGGCCTCTTTCCGGGTCCGGGAGACCGAGCCCTTCCTTTGGCCATACGGATCCTGAGTCCGAGGACACAGCCTTGTGGCGATGCTCGTCTTTGCGGCTACAAACCGGACAGGCAATTTACTTGACAGGAACATGGCGGCAGCGAACTCACGCGGTCATTCGGGCCTGCGAAAAACGAACACACCGGCGGACCGCCAAAACACAAATGAAGAAACGAAGCAAAGTCTGACGAAGCTGTCACGAAACTGCAATTCAAATCAAAACAAGATCGATTTCAAGTGTTTTTCTCATCGCTTTGAACAGTTCAGCACAGTGGGGCAAATTCATGAGCAAAACACTTGAAAAGTTTGAGCCACCCGAGTGAAAATAAGGTGTCAAAAAATACCAAAAAGTCAATCGCTAAAACACATGAATTTGATAATGGATTGGATTGAAATTCAAACACAAATAAATTAGATCTAAGATGTGGCTTTATTGAATCATTCAAGTGTTTGGGCACTTGAATAAAACGTGTGGCGTATTTTCAGTGCACACTACACCGTGCACTACACACTAACACACTCACACACGCATGCATACAGAATAAAAGCTGAGTCGAGTTTTGCACGTCGAATCGAGCGGTCGCATTTTTTGCTCCTATCCGAAACTTCCGGTCGCCGCGAGAAAAGTACAGTCCACTCTACGAAGGCCAACATGGTCCTTTCGGAACCGGATCGCGAGACCCAGTGAATCTCGGCGGAAGCTCTTTCCCTCCTCGGAAAGGGAAAGAGTTTACGAGCATTCGATCGCTGCTGTCGGTCGGGTGTAGTGACGCGCTTTCGGGTAAAAGCGGTTGCTGCGAAAGAATCGAGCATTTGTGGCCGTGTCCGCAAATGTGACGCTGTGTCGTCGCGGAACAAGTGAACGAGCATCAACTTGGAGAGTCCAGTTGGTGTAGGTGCCCTTACCTCAAAAAGGAAATCGAGCACTCGTCCGGTTGACTCCGCGAGTGTGACGCCGTGCCGTCTCGTGAATTGAGCAACAGTTTCAAATTGTTGTTGGCTTCCCTTTGCCTCGGAAAAAGGTTTGTGAATGTGTGCGTTCCGCGGTCGGAACAAAGACGCATTGCTGCATGGAAGCATTGAGTAGCACTGTCCGGAGTTAGTCGAAACTGATCCGGAAGTTGTGATCGCGAAGGAATCAACCCGGAGGTGTTCCGCTTTCGAAGCAGAAGAAGTGAACCCCGTCGTCGTCGCCACCCCCCATCGACGCCGCCCCGATTGAAAGCAGGTGCTGAGCAAAAAGCGGAAGGAAAAGGGGAGAAAGGCACAGTTGCATGTGTTGGTGAAGCAGAGAGACGCAGCAGGCAGCACGTGAAGCGATGACTGGTGTGCGTGACGTCCTGCTGCGGAGAGCAGATCATCGAAACTAACACCACCAGAAGAGCAGTGAGGACAGATACGTCGACTCCGAGTGGATGAGCAGCGTCGTGCCGATAATGCGGAGATCGATGATGGTGTCTTGCCGAGGGTGATACCGAGGCCGGCTGTCTTGGTTATTGGAGCGCGGTCCCGAAGAGAGCGAGTCTTCGGCGTTGGACGAGGAGGAAGGTGATTGAAATCGGTATTTCAACGCCCGGGAGTATGTCGTTCACACTTGAACATCCCCAGCCTGCAGTTTTGACGCACCCTGTGCGGTTTGACGGGTTTGACGTACACACTACACACTAACACACTCACACACGCATGCATACAGAATAAAATCTAATGGTACGTTCGTTTGATGGCTAGTTCCACACTGAGTGCCGCACTCAGAGCTGTCAAAGTGTTTCTTTGAAGAAACTCGCGCTAGTTCCGCACGAGTTTCGCCGCCATCGTGGAACTGAAACTCTAGTGCCGCACTCGATATTTTTTCAGTTTCATGCGAGTTCCACGCACACTGACAGATGACGTTCGATTGAACCAAAACTGGCACCGACGAGTGCGGCACTCAGTGCCGCACTGGCTGTTCAAACGAACGTACCATAAGTCGAGTTTTGCACGTCGGATCGATCGGTCGCATTTTTTGTACCTGTCCGAAACGTCTCCGGTTGCAGCGAAAGTACAGTCCACTCCTCGAAGGCCAACATTGACAGCCAAATCGACGCAGAATTTCAGTTCAACTTGCTGATTTTTACACTGCGGTTGTTTTTTTTTCTGTTTGAGTATTAAGACACGGAATCCTGATTACAAGGACTATGGTATCGTGTTACCCATTTTTACTGTTATTAAGCATTTCCAGATCTATAACACAGTTCCTATTGAGAGGAAAAGTGCTGTTCTATCCAGATGCTGTAAAATCCTTTCCTTGTGTCTTGTGCGCTATGTATCGCTAGAACCGCGGTGACAATTTTTTCGTGTCATTTTTCAAGCTCTTCCCAGCAGCTATTATTTGCCGCGCGGGGTCTTGTAAAGACAATTGTCTTTTTGCGGCGCTACTCTTGCGGTGTTCCCTTTGATCTGATCTGGACAATGCGACTGGACTGCAGTGCAATACCGATCGGCTGGGCATTATTTACATGCGAAGGCACGAGGAGAGTATTTTGGGAAGAGGCGCAAAGGAATATCCCAAGATTGATCACATGCTAGAAGAGCACGTGAAGCAACCGTTTTATACTCATACGGTTGCTGCTACCTCTGAACTTAAACCTTAGGCTGCCACCCTGAGAAGAACCCATGACTTTCCGCTTATGAGGCGAAACCCGTAACCATTCGGCCACAGGAGGTTGGCACTGCGGTTGTTAGGCGGCAATAATCTTCTGTCACTCACAGCGAAGGAGAAACGTGATTTGGCAATAAGCAATATATGTTTTAATGTTAAAATAATTCCTATTTCAAAAAAGCTCAAAATATGGCCATATTTTTTTTCACAATTTGGTTGATTGAACACTCAAACCCCGATGGTTTGACACCAACGGGGTCACTTTTTAGTTTGACACCCCTTTTACACGGAGTTCACACACACTACCAAACGTTTGTTTTGATAGCATGTGTGAGCGCCGTGTGACAGTTCGTCACTTTTTAGTTTGACTTTGACCAACCAACGGGGTACAAACTAAAAAAGTGTCAAACGAAAAAGTGACCAACCACCGGGGGTTGAGTGTAATTCACAGTCAAATTAACGTGAAAAAAGCATATAGTTGGACAATTTTTTAGTCTGGATGGTGTGACTTAAACTTTATTATACAGTCCAGACTCGATTATCCGAAAGCCTTGGCAAAATTTCACTCCGGATAATCGAATCACGAAAAAAAAAATGTTCGCTGCTTATTTTTTACTGTTGAGCTTATGTATAAACCTTAAACTACTTTAAAATGATAAAAAAATGTATATCCAAGATGGAAGCTAAAATGGTGACGACGAAATATTGAAAAAACACTTTTTTTTAATTTTACATCATTCAAATTTGACTAAAACGGTGTCACAGAACTTGACGTTCAATGTAAGAAATTAAAAAAAGCGAAAAAAACTTCGGGTAATCGATTATGGACTGTACAGCGGTCCAAACTTTAATGCTGTATTTTTTTCGAAAAGCTCTTCTAGAACTCCTTGAACTTTCTGCCATTTGAGCCCTTCTTTGATGAAAAAATAAATTTAGCATTAAGTATGAATTTTCAAAAACACTTCGGTAGAAATATTCATACAATTGAATCTAATTTTTATTTATATTTTAAACCTAATTATGTAGTTATTTGTAGTTCTACTTTATAATTTGGCGCCCTTTCTGTTTCAAAAACCTAATGAGGATGTTAGTAAACTGACATGAAAATTTTGTAAAATCATCGATTTCGGCGCCACCAACTGCGCCAACCCCTAGGTACGGCGCTGCTTGTCTTACAAATACTTTGAACACTTCTCTACTTTAGGTACTCCGAAAAATAAGCCTTATCACCGCGACTCTATGATTAATCTCGAAGATCCTCTTTGGATACATTGTTTGAAGAATTTTCAATTCTAGATTACTTTTTCAATACAACCGAAGAAATCATTTTTGTGTTAAGTACAGTATGCTGATCGGAAGGAACGCGGTCAAGAAATGTTGCGTGTTCTTTTCGTGACCCCCCCAAGAAAAGTTGACAGCTCGGTTGACAGTTCGGTATGAGTGCGATTGACGGTGTGCGCGCTTCAGGTTCTTTCGAGGAAAAAATAAAAAGATTAAAAATATTCAAAACTTAAAATTAGATAGATTAAAAATGTTTATTCAAAAACTTCTAACAACAATTATAAACAAAATTAAGAAATCAATAAATAAAAGCAAATTTAAAAATTCTTATATTCTAAAACAAGAAAAACTGAAATTAAAAAAAAAATTAATTATGAAATAAGGAAATTAAAAAATTATGTAATTATGAAATAAGGAAATTAATAAATTAGGAAATTATGAAATAAGGAAATTAAAAAAATAGGAAATTAGGAAACCAGGGAATTAGGAAATTTGGAAATTATTATAATAGCATATTAGTAAATGTATGTATGTATGTATGATCCCCATACCCGCAGGCAACTTGGTCCTGGAACACATGTGAGCGCTAGGTGAACAATTCGATCATCTTTTACTCCGTAATCTGTACACCCACGTGCATAAGTTTTTTTGCACGAATTTTAATGCTACAAATACCGGCGCATAGATCAAAATGGTTTCCCTTTTCCCTCCCCAAGCGCCGAAAATTTGTAGCGGGTGTAGGGACACTTTGCATAGACGCCCTTGCTCCCATCACGTCACTGAGGGTATGGAGCGACGAGAAATTAATAAGCATGCCCCCCTAGTCGAACCTTCATTAGAGAAGCAGGCAATCCACAACTCACAGCGAACGACCAAGGGAACACCCTACCGCGTATATAGTAAGATTGGCGTGGTTGGTCTTTAATGAGTTGTAAATATGTTAGAATATATGAAGAGTTGCCTGTATTAAAATGGAAAGCTCTCACCAAGTGAAATAGTCTTCATGTTTTGTTGAACATCGAATCTTGCTAAAACTTAGTGCACCGAAAAAACATCTGCAAACTTGTTTTCTTGAGTTGCTAAAATGGATAGAAAACAGCATCAAAAACAACAAAAAATAAAATAAAATGAAGCAGGAAGGCATAGTTTTGCACATAATAGAGAATGAACATTTTGAGGAAATCAACATTTGGTACAAAAAAAAAAATAAAAATATGACAGCATACTTAATTCCTAAGTAGAATAGACTGAAATACTCAAGTATCATCATCAAAATTAATAAAATAATAAGATACAAAAAGGATATAATAATTTAAGCAAAATGAAGATTTTTTTAGTCGTTCATTAGTACAAAGATGGATAGGAAAAGAAATTATTTACAAAAAGGAATAGCAGAAGTTTTCAAAGTTTTATAATCAGAAACTTTGAACAGATTTTTATTAAAACCATAAAAATCATCAAACATAAAACACATTTACAATACCTCAATTAATTCTTAAATATTTGATGAATTCATCAAGCAGCATACAGTTTCTGAATTAATTACTCGGTGCATTTTTAATATTTATTTTAATATAAAAAAAAAAACCAAATCGAAGTAATCATGTTTTTTTCTACTGTCACTAATATTCTTAAATCTATATTGATTGTGTAAATGTCATTTTTCAATTTAGAAAATCTATGAAATTAAAAAAAAGGCATATTTTTCTTTGAAAGGGTGTAGCAGCGCTGAATTAAGTGTGGTCTTAAAATGCTTTATCATTTTAGAGAGAACTTAAGCTATTTCTTGCACAAATTAGATTTAGGAACGTAAAAAATCACTGAAAAGTGAAATAATTATTACAATGAATAACAAGGTAGCCATTAGTTTCGGGAAAAAGTACGTTGCCATGACATTGACAGCAGCAACTTCAAATATTTTTTTTCTGTTATGTAATTAATACATGAACACTAAATAAGGACCCAAAATGGAAAGAGCTCACCGGGATAGGACAACACGACCCAAAACAGCCGCTCTACCGCTCCAGAATTTCCACCAACAGCTTCTAAAGGCTCTGCTTCTTAGTAGAGGTTATTTTCTTCTGTTTTCCTTGCGTTGAGGCAAAGCTTCATCAAATAACTCTAATTCACAAAATCACAATTTCCACTTTTATGGAACCTAGATGTGTTCCAGCACAAAAACCCTGAGCCCCAGAAACACTCCGAGCCGAAAACCGAAGATGTGCCCAAAGCTGCCATCGCAATTCCAACGCCAAAGACGACGCTCATCAGTCGGAAACTACACTTTTCTCCACCACCAATTTGATATTCCGTAGCTCTTCAATCCAGCATTCAAAACCCGACTCTCAGCTTCCCGGATTATTCACATTTTTAACTAAAATTTCACAAAAAATACTAAAAATATTAAAATGAGAAAAGAAAAATCCGCGGAGCAAAATTTCAAAACGTCACGACGCGCGCGCGGCTTGCTTCGATCATTATAATAGCATATTAGTAAAATAAAGAAAATAAGATAATTAGGAAATTATGAAACAAGGAAATTAAGATATTAGGAAATTATAAAATTAATATGTAAGGAAATTAGAATGTTAGGAAGTTAGGAAATCAGGAAATGAGGAAATTGGGAAATTAGGAAGTTAGGAAATTAGGAAATTTGGAAATTAGGAAATTAGGAAATAAAGAAATTTTTAAAATTAGGAAACTAGGAAATTAGGAAGTTAGGAAGTTAGGAAATTGGGAAATTAGGATATCAGGAAACTAGGAAATTAGGAAGTTAGGATATTAGGAAGTTAGGAAATTAGGAAATTAGGAAACTAGGAAATTAGGAGTTTAGGAAGTTAGGAAGTTAAGAAATTATGGAATTAATATGTTTTGAAATTAGGAAGCTAGGAAATTATGAAATAAGGGAAATAGGAAATTCAGAAATTAGAAAATCGTGTAATTAGGAAAATAATATGTTAGGAAATAAGGAAGTTAGGAAATTAGAAAATTAGGAAGTTAGGAAATTAAATTAGGAAATTAGAATATTAGGAAGTGTGGAAGTTAGGAAGTTAAGAAATTGGGAAATTAGGATATCAGGAAATTAGGAAATTAAGAAGTTAGGAAGTTAGGAAATTGAGAAGTTAGGAAATTAGGAAATCAGGAAATTAGGAAGTTAGGAAATTAGGAAACTAGGAAATTAGGATATATGGCTGGTACAAATGTTTAATTTTTTTTCTGGAATTCTTAAATTCTTAAATTCTTAAATTTTTAAATTCTTAAATTCTTAAATTTTTAAATTCTTAAATTCTTAAATTCTTAAATTCTTAAATTCTTAAATTCTTAAATTCTTAAATTCTTAAATTCTTAAATTCTTAAATTCTTAAATTCTTAAATTCTTAAATTCTTAAATTCTTAAATTCTTAAATTCTTAAATTCTTAAATTCTTAAATTCTTAAATTCTTAAATTCTTAAATTCTTAAATTCTTAAATTCTTAAATTCTTAAATTCTTAAATTCTTAAATTCTTAAATTCTTAAATTCTTAAATTCTTAAATTCTTAAATTCTTAAATTCTTAAATTCTTAAATTCTTAAATTCTTAAATTCTTAAATTCTTAAATTCTTAAATTCTTAAATTCTTAAATTCTTAAATTCTTAAATTCTTAAATTCTTAAATTCTTAAATTCTTAAATTCTTAAATTCTTAAATTCTTAAATTCTTAAATTCTTAAATTCTTAAATTCTTAAATTCTTAAATTCTTAAATTCTTAAATTCTTAAATTCTTAAATTCTTAAATTCTTAAATTCTTAAATTCTTAAATTCTTAAATTCTTAAATTCTTAAATTCTTAAATTCTTAAATTCTTAAATTCTTAAATTCTTAAATTCTTAAATTCTTAAATTCTTAAATTCTTAAATTCTTAAATTCTTAAATTCTTAAATTCTTAAATTCTTAAATTCTTAAATTCTTAAATTCTTAAATTCTTAAATTCTTAAATTCTTAAATTCTTAAATTCTTAAATTCTTAAATTCTTAAATTCTTAAATTCTTAAATTCTTAAATTCTTAAATTCTTAAATTCTTAAATTCTTAAATTCTTAAATTCTTAAATTCTTAAATTCTTAAATTCTTAAATTCTTAAATTCTTAAATTCTTAAATTCTTAAATTCTTAAATTCTTAAATTCTTAAATTCTTAAATTCTTAAATTCTTAAATTCTTAAATTCTTAAATTCTTAAATTCTTAAATTCTTAAATTCTTAAATTCTTAAATTCTTAAATTCTTAAATTCTTAAATTCTTAAATTCTTAAATTCTTAAATTCTTAAATTCTTAAATTCTTAAATTCTTAAATTCTTAAATTCTTAAATTCTTAAATTCTTAAATTCTTAAATTCTTAAATTCTTAAATTCTTAAATTCTTAAATTCTTAAATTCTTAAATTCTTAAATTCTTAAATTCTTAAATTCTTAAATTCTTAAATTCTTAAATTCTTAAATTCTTAAATTCTTAAATTCTTAAATTCTTAAATTCTTAAATTCTTAAATTCTTAAATTCTTAAATTCTTAAATTCTTAAATTCTTAAATTCTTAAATTCTTAAATTCTTAAATTCTTAAATTCTTAAATTCTTAAATTCTTAAATTCTTAAATTCTTAAATTCTTAAATTCTTAAATTCTTAAATTCTTAAATTCTTAAATTCTTAAATTCTTAAATTTTTGAATTTTAAAATTCTTAAATTCTTAATTTTTTAAATTTCTTAGTTCTTAATTTTTTTAAATTTCTTTATTCTTAAATTTTCATTCTAGATTTTTTTATTTTGGAAGAAATAGAGTGTTTGATTTTTATAATTTCTAGGTTTTCGTAAATTTGTATTTACGAATTTCTATATTTCCAAGTTTTAAAACTTTTGGAATTTCGACTTGTACATTCGTTTCGAATTTTAACATTTTTGATCTATTGAATTTATAAAAACGTTAAAAATTAAAATTATTATTCAATTCTGCATATTTTTAATTTTGATTTTCCAAATTTCAGATTTTTGTTGAAATTTTCTTTATTATTTAAAAAAAAATGTTATTTGAAATTTCTGGAATGTTTGTTTTTTTTTCATATTTTTGAATTTGTTGTTTGGTTGGATTTCAAAATTTCAGATTATTATTGTATTTTCAGTAAGAACATAGATATTTGTATGATTATTGTCAAGTTTAATTTCACTCTGATTTACTTCATTTTGGTCCCGCGAGTGTGGGTAAATCGGACAGTGCAGGGGACTCATAATCCATAGGTAGCTGGTTGGTACTAGCAATAAATTGTTGGTGACACGATGGCCGACATCTATAAAGACAACTTCTTTTTTTTACTCCATTTCGACCAAAAAACTAAATCTGTCCTTTTAGTTTCAATATTCTGCTTTTTGAGATTCGGCGGGAATTTTAAATATTATTATATCCAATTCAAAATTATTAAAACGTTTGTAATTATCAGTCGCATTCAAAAAGAAAAATAACAATTCATTGATTTTTTCATCAAAACATATTACAAACAAGCACCGCGCGAAGAAACGTCAAACGCAATCTTTCCGTTTCTGTTACTTTTCAGCTGCGTACCGCTTAAGAAAAATCTTTTCGTGACCCTTTTCTTGACCGTTTCTTGGGCGTTTTTTTGTATGGAGTTTTGCGTTCCTTCCCATCTGCGTATCAGCCTTTACCCATGTACATCCTATAGAATGGTGAACGCCCGAAATGTCAAAATCACACAGTGGTACCAACATTATGAAAAAAGTATGCCATGGCATGAAAGCCACATTTTTTTCCTAATGTTGGTGCTACTGCGCGATTTTGACATTTCGGGCGTTCACCATTCAAACGCCATCTTTCCTTAAAAACCTGGATTATTTTCAGTGGATAAAGTGGAGTCCATTTTGCCACTTCACATCTTTTGAAGCCGATCGGTGGAAATGCCCTTCGACAACTGTTCGAAAGTTCTTGCTGACAGCTGACAGTTAACGTGTGCGTGTGGGTGCGTATTTATGTGCCATTTAAATGCTGGCTGCATGTGTTGTTGAGCATGTGTATATTATGTAACATGATTAATACATACGCAAACTGTACACGCTAATCGATTTTTAACTATTTAATTAAGGTAAATGCATCTAAGTTCAATAATAGTTAGCTCAAACCTTTTAATGTTATACTTTAATAATTAAGTAATTATTAAGTTATTGCTTTATGTTTAGTTAAGTGAACTCGTTTTTAAATTGATTAAGATTTCATTAATCATGTTTTTTTTAAAATAAACTTAAATCAGTTTCCGCGCAAATTAAAACGCAATTCTTAAATAAAAAAAAATCAATTTCGACGTGTTAAGGTTAACACGTTGGTATGTTGGATGGCCTTTCAGTTATGAAAGCATAAAATACCAATTCTAGATTAAATTTTCAAAAGGTCCTATCTGCATAGGAAACCCATGAGGGATAGGTTGTTTTGAAAATTTAATCTAGAATTATGCTCAACGCGATGAACCGCCGTCTCATCGCTACAACTATTTTTGTGTCCTCTTGTGAAATGTCCAGCAAAGACGGGGAGAAAGAGCAGTGTGGATGGGGATAAAAAAAGCAACGCATGCAAATTGATTGGTTGTTGTTTTTATGAATGAGGAACAAATCTTGACTTTTTTTTGATAAGGTCCTATAAACAAATGTAAACATTGAGTGTATCCCTTTCACACCTTATGTCAAAGTCCATCGGAGTAAGCGGGATACACTCAATGTTTACTTTTGTTTATAGGACCTTATCAAAAAAAAGTCAAGAAATTCTCTCTCTCTCTCTCTCTCTCTCTCTCTCTCTCTTTCTCTCTCTCTCACACACACACACATTTTGTTTATGATTTCGCACTTCGATAGTGGCGACTAATAGAGGCTCCCTCTTGATACTAACAGGATGTGAATGATCGTACGATTTCTTGTCCCCGGTTGACTTTCTCACGAAACCATCCAGCATAATCCAATGTTTATGTGCAAAAGTTCAAATATCGGCTCCTTATAGTGCTTAGTGGTGCAAAAACATGCCAAAGAATGCCGCATATTTATCCAAACGGAATAAGCGCTGGTTCTTATCTCGAGGGGTTTTGTAACGGGACACCCTAACGATTTCCGACCGTTACGGGCGACGTTTGAAAATTGTTAAGGGAATTTCGGATTCAGCGATTTTTTTTTCTTGTTAAATGATTGCAAGCATCGCTACTCTATATTTGTTAGTAACTGTTGGATAACTTTTACAACAACTACGAACTACTGAAATTAACCTTTCTTTTTGGTTTGCACTAAAGTTATTACAGTTGTGATATTTCTATCTTAAGTCTTGCTAGTCACAAGTCTGGGCTGTGTTAAATTACAAACATTTACATCTAAGAGAGTGTTCAAGTTTTAGCTTTAAAGAATCATAATAAATGGCAGAATATAATCGTAGCAATTTTATATTTTTTTTTTTTTACAAATCTTCTGTTTGTCCTAAAAAGCCATTTGGCATCATTGCACAGTGGTCCAGATCGCAAAATTAAGTGAGAAATGGATTTTCCGAAAAATGGTGAAGTTTTGGAAATTTGGTGTCTTCAAGAGAGTTGTTGCATGGAAAAGGGCCACTTTTGGTTTGGTTCAAAATTGTGGTGGTTCACGATTAGGGTGATATTGAAAATCTAACTTTTCAAGGAGCTTTTAAACTACGGCAAACAAACTCGCACACACACACAAACTTTTTGGCACCCTCAGCAAACGTCAAATCAATACAAATTGCTGCCGGATCTTTTTTCCGGATCTCTCCCGGAAAAGATCCGGCAGCAATTTTGTATGGTTTGACGTTTGCGGAGTGTACCAAAAAAATGTAAACAAATCACTTCGTGCATCGGCCAATACATGTTGCCTTTTTGCGAGTTTGCCGCAAACTGTCAAACACGAAAAAATGGGAGTTTGTTTGCGGTAGTGTGATAGCTCCTTCATCTAATCTAATCTAATCTAACACAAACGCAGCCAGTCCGATGAAAGCATGCTGGAAAGTCTTGTGATTATATTACGGCCCAAGCACTTTTCTTGTCATTCTTAATAATTGCAGTACATCCGAGAACACACGAAAATGTAAAACAAAATTTAAAGCGGCCAGCCCTACTGCGTTGTGTTTACCGCAGAGAGGATTCTGTGAACGGATCACATTTTTACAGAATCTACAGGGGAGGAAGGATGCGTAGACATATCGTACCAAACGCAACGGTTTATTTTTTGCATTAGTGTTTAGTGTAATAATATATGATAAAAATGTTATATAATAAATGAATATCAATAGCTTCATTTTGTTAAGTCATTTACCTTCATAACCAGCTGAAAAATAACAAATTATTAAATGAAAGAAGGCAGAGCGTACAGTTGCGGTAGTTTTTTAGTTTTTTTTTTTGGTAATTTATTCGTCTTCTAAAAAAAATGTTGGGCTCGCCAATCCAAGCAACTTTGTCGAAGACACCAAAATTCTATCTATCAGCTGAGCGAGCCTTCAAAAATCAGTTTTTTGAACGTAGCAATTTAGGTCTAAGTTATTGAGAAAAGTGATGTATGCTTTTAGAGCTCCAAATACAAAGATTTTTATTTTTTGACAGGCAATTTGGACTTAAGGGTCAAAAACTACAGCCATTTTATGACAAAATATATGTAAATTTAAAACTTAATTATCTCGAAAAAAGCACCAGGTTTCCATCGTTTAATACTAATTTTTCAAATACAGTAGTTGTTCGGTAACTGGGCGTTGTTTAACTGGGCTGCTTTTTACTGGGCGCTCGATAACTGGGCCGTAGCCCAGTTAAAAAGCAGACAAACGTCAAAAAACCAAAACAAACCAAAATGACCGAGGGGTTAATGGATCCAAAAATCATATTCAATAAATAAAAATACTTTTTTCAAACCTTTGTTTAATTTCAAGTTACAATTAAAGAAAAATGAAAAGTAAGCACTGCAAATAAATTTGAGTAACTTTTATTTTTATATTTCATCTGGAAAATATAATGCATCGGTGGTCCCCTCGTTATTTTTGTTCAGACCAGTTTTCCAACAACAATTCGGTGACTGGGCTACGTTCTCAGCCCAGTTACCGAACAACTACTGTAGTTCATAGTATTTCGGAAAGTAGAGAACTTATTCTTTTAAACATGCTTCATTTTCACAAAATATGATTTAATGGAAATGTTTTAAAGAATGAGCAATTTAATTTTAATAAATACACCTGATTGTGTTATCTTCTATAAGATAATCATATTTAGATATCGTATTTATCCTGACGATAACGATACAATTATAGATAATCTTGATTTACATCCAAAATATAATGTGATCCGATTTGATTGATGAAATCATATTTTTTTTTTCGATGACTTTGGAACATATTTTATACTTTTTTAAAAATAAAATTGAAAGCATTCGATTTTTTTATGTTACGGATTCTACCATTCATCATGAATTCCTTATCTTATAATCGTTAGTCACATTAAATTACAAACGTTGAGAGAACTGCGTGTTATATTGCTAAAGATTCCCCTTTTTTAGCTTAACATTATCACACAAACGAAATTTCGCTCCTCCCAGTGCGCCCTCAAACTCTTCATGGTTCGATTTCGCAAAAATTGTGGCACACAGAATCGCCCTCCCTCCTCCCCCGAATCCATTTTCAGTCATCATCCTAATTCCTTACCACATTCCGCAGGGCCTGCGCGAGCAGAAACGCCGACAGCGGAAAGATGATTCTTCGCTATTTCTGCTTGCGCGGTTCCTCCGCCGGGCACGCCACCAGTTCCGTCACGATGTTGTCCAGCTTGGTGGAGAACGCCTCGAACGAGAACCGCTGCTGGACGCGCTTCCGGCCCATTTGACCCATCCGTTCGCCGTGGTGATGGTCGCGCACGAGTTTGGCCATGGCGGCGGCGAACTTTTCCGGGGTGGGATCGCACAGGAAGCCGGTTTGGTCGTGGATGATGGTTTCGGTGGGGCCACCGCTGTTGGCGGCGATTACCGGCTTGCCGAGGTACATTCCCTCGAGCGGGACGATGCCAAAGTGTTCGTTTTCCGGGGTGTAGATGAGGGCTTGGGCGCGCTGAAGGAGGAAGAGCTTTTCGCGGTCGTTCGGGGAGCGCAGGAGGCGGACTTTCGGGCGGAGGCCCATGTCTTCGGCGAGTTCTTCCAGCTCGTCGTGATGTTCGACGTTTTCGAGGACGCGCTCGTCGTAGCCGCCGGCCATAATTAGGATGACTTTGTGGAACTCTTGGGCGGAGACCAGTTCTTGGAGCTTCCGGAAGGAGTGCAAAGCTAGGGGAAGGTTCTTCTTGCGCTCGTAGCGATTGATCGAGAGAAAGACAAATTGATCTTCGGGAATCCCCGTCAGCTTGTCCTTCTCCTCGAGGACCGTCTGGTCGAAATACTTCGTGTTCAATGAAGGGTACAAAATATCCGGATCAACGGATATTCTCTTGAAAGTTTCCTTAAACACTCGACTGGTGAACTTGCTGTTGACCAGAATCCCATCCGCCTGGCCCGTCGTGACCTCCTCCAGATAGTTCAACGGCATCCGGTAGTACCGCTTCAACAGACTCCCCGGCGCCGACAGCAGCTGATCCGGATAGTGACAGTAAAACAGCACCTTCGGCTTCTGCTTGGCCAGCCGGAAGATCGGAATCCCGAGCGAAATCAAATCGCAAAACACCACATCGAACCGCTCCCGCTTCGACAGGCAAAAGCTGAAGTAGAACGCCGCGTAAACCATCCGGACGTACGCGCAAACGGCGTAGAACCGGCCGAAAATGTCCCGCGGAATCCAGTCGCCCACGATCGTCACCGCCAGCTTGCCGTCGCGCGTCTCCTCGAAGCAGTGCTCCGGATCGTGGTGGTTCGTCAGGAAGCTAACCGTGTGGCCCTTGCTCTTTAGGGCCAGCGCCGCATCGACCACGAGCCGCTCGGCGCCGCCGATTCCCAGATCCGGGTGGACAAACAGGACGCGAACCATGCCTCTCTAAAATAAACCCTGATTCTAATTTGAGAAAGAAAACCTTACAAATTCGTCAAAATCACCTTGGAATCTGCTTCACACTCTCGGAATGGCCACCGGGGAAAAAATCTGATACGCAAGGGTGGACGTGTAGACTGCCAGCAAAACAAAACCGACAACACTAAAACTGCTGGTTTTGACAGTTTGTTCTTGTTCGGTCGTTCTCTTTTGTGTTGTCTACCCCGGTGGCGAATTTGCAATAACAAACGCGCAGGTTCAGCTGTGAACGTGCTCCGAAAAGGGTTTTTGGTTTGAAAAGGAACACAGTTTGTTATTTTGTATTTTTGCTTGGAAGTGTTGCCAAATCGTTGGAAGAAATGTTTTCTGAGTGAACTCGAGTTTAAACATCCCGGACAAAAAGTACATTGTTTTTTCACAGTTTTCAAGTGATTAGTTTTACCACTGACGAACTGACGTGCCACCTCGAATTTAAACTTGACCGCACTTTCCTATCTTCCTTCTCACTCTCCCTCAGCGATCAGCGATTGTCAAACAGACGATTTGACAGCTGCGCAGCTGCAGTTGTTGAGAAACATTCTGGAACAACAAATGAAAATGGGGGAAAACATATTGGAACCTATAAACATTTGCGAATTCTGAACTAAAGGCTAGTATGCAGATCGGAAGGAAAGGGGTCAAGAAACAGCTTCACGGACAGCAGAACAAAGGAGAGGGAGCGATTTTTGGGGCTTTTCTTCACCCTCTCTGACTTGCTTGCGCTGCCGCTGCTGCCCATTTGATTTTTTTTCTTGACCGGTTCCTTCCAAAGTGCGTATACCGCTTAAAGGGTAAATATTTTGCAAAATTTGCATTATTCATTGTGAAATGAGTCAGCAGTCAAGTCAGCGATAAAATTCCAAATTAGGTTTGTTTCAGACTTTTCCTAACATTTCCATTCCAACTCTTATCCTCTATGTTCACCTGTTGTTCCAGAATTGTTAGCATCAAGGAAGCAAAATTTTATACTAATTTGTTCCTGGTGATTCGTCAGTTCGTCAGTGGTTTTACAATCACTAATAATTTCTAATCACTTTTGACCAGGGAGTTTCGTTGTTGAACAATGTATATACACCTAGATAAACACTCTGTGGTATATATTTGTCAAAGGTGGTGGTTGAATGGTCAAAGTGAAAACACCGTTTTAATAGCAGCTGGAAATTGAGCAGCTTTAACAAGGTCGGAGGTCACAGTGGCTTTTACGGCTTTTTGAAAACTCACCCGAGATTTATTCTTCGAACTCAGCACCCAATTGGAGAAGTGCAAGACCCGCCGGAACAGTTAGGTCTTGGCTACTTGGTTTTGATGTTTTGTATGTGTTTCAAGATGTGCAAAAAATACGTCAGTAGACTACACCAATTATGTCTTTAAATTAAACCTAAATAAAAGTTATTATTGTTCACAACGATAAAGCTTATTTTTCTGAGTACAATGCCTTTTTGTACAATCGAAAAGAAAAAATGGAGTTTTCCTCGGAGTTTTCAATCAATTGGGTCCTAAAATGAAACTTAGATTGCTGATATTATTGTTTCAGCGATAAAGCTTCCCAAGTAACCATCCAGCACTAAGAGAAATCATAAATGTGCTGTTTGTCAGCATTCTACAGCTAATCAGTCATAAAACAGCTAGGATGATAACAAATCAGCTCTAAAACAACTGCTGTAGTATTAGCTGATATGCAGCAGTTTTAATGCTGCTCCTAGCAACACTGCCGCATTTTTCCCCATTTTACTGGCAACACTGTTGAGGAGTGAAGGAGAGAGAACGATATAAACGAAAATAAAAATATCTCTTGCTCGCTCATTCCTTCAACCAGTACGACCAAAACAAACCAGCGGAAAAAACGGCTGTCAGTCGATGGCTGAGATTCATCCTAGGATTCATCGTAGGTTGTTTATGCTCCTGATGTTTTTATTCTTTGAGAAGAATATTTATGGCTGGTTGAACAACTTCTTCGTTCAAAACCTGTATTTTGTGGGTGTTTGCGAGCACCTTTTCTTTGTGGAAAAAACTAAATGATCTCTTCTAAAGGCTAGATTTTTGCAGGTTGGATTTTCTCGGCCACTATGGTGACAAATGGCTTTGAAGCTAGCTTTGAAGTGTTTTTTTCTCTTACGATTCCCGGCGGTACTGGAGAAATCTGCCGTCTTCGATGCTCACCTCAGTAAATTCCCAATTTGAGTCCCGCAAAGTACTAGCAATTGTAGGTGTCAAACGAGCTATGCTAAACCATCTCCACACTGGCCGTGCGGGATCAGGCTCGAAAACTTCCACTCATCAGCGGCAACATCTCCTGGCATCGAATCTTCGACATCTCAATTTCAAACAAAAAATCGGCTCCTCCCCAGTGGTTCAGCTTCATCGGCAATGCAGTTGCGTACAAAACGAAAATAGATCGGAAGAGGGAGAGATGAAAGAGAGGGAGAGAGCAACATTTTTGCTTCTCCCATTTTTTTGACGTTTTGTGCAGGGTTGGATCAACAACAGTAGAGGCCAGCTGGAAATCAGAAATATAAAGTCCAAAACAGGTTGTATATCAGCTGTAAAAGCGCATTTAGTGCAGATGTCAAAACAACTTAGCTGTAACCCACAGCTGGTAAAGCTGCAAT
Organism: Culex pipiens pallens; assembly: GCF_016801865.2. Classification (NCBI taxonomy): domain Eukaryota; kingdom Metazoa; phylum Arthropoda; class Insecta; order Diptera; family Culicidae; genus Culex; species Culex pipiens. The sequence continues at coordinate 124,363,046 of NC_068939.1, forward strand.
CTGACTTGTTTTAGTGCTGATTGGTTACTTGGGTTATTTTTCTGAGTACAATAACCCTTTGTACGACCACAAAAAGTTTAAAATGGATTTTTAAATCAATTTTGAAAAATTAACCTCGCGGTCCTTCTTGACAGAAAAGGTCCCACTTGACAGCTCGTTCCAAGGGGACCATAGTTGATCCATCGAAAAAATGTTGTCTTGTCATATTTTGTTTGCATTAAAATGAAAAAAAGTGATCAGAAATGGTTTTTGATCGTGTTTTTTACCGTTGTAGATAAAAATTGACATAGGGCTTTAGTACCCAATTCTTGACAACTCGTTCCAAGGGAACCATATGGTACGCTCGTTTGATGGCTAGTTCCACACTGAGTGCCGCACTCAGAGCTGTCAAAGTGTTTCTTTGAAGAAACTCGCGCTAGTTCCGCACGAGTTTCACCGCCATCTTGGAACTGAAACTCTAGTGCCGCACTCGATATTTTTTCAGTTTCATGCGAGTTCCACGCGCACTGATAAATGACGTTCGTTTGAACCAAAACTGGCACCGATGAGTGCGGCACTCAGTGCCGCACCGGCTTTTCAAACGAACGTTCCAATAGTTGATCCATCGAAAAATGTTGTCTTGTCAATTTATTTTGTTGCAAAAGTGACCAAAAATGGTTTTTAATCATGTTTTTTACCGTTGTACAGGGGCTTTAGGACCCAAGTTGGATCACGGCATAAAAAATGTAAAAAAAGATGTTTCATCAAGTCGCCGTTTGATGACATCAGAAACTGAAACATAACAAACATTGATCTACAAATATCCGAACAAGTTATGTTTTGTATTAAATAATACTTTTACTCGGGCCTTTTTGGAACAGCTGTTCAATGTTGTGACGTTACAAGCGGTTGTTGATGCTGATGAATTTGTTTACATTTTTTCGCGATCGCAACGTTTAATTTTTTTAGAATTTTGGTTTCAAGTTTTCTAATTAATTAACTGTTTTAAAAAGACTTCCACCAGCATGAACGATCCGAACAAAAAGATCGAAATCGACAAATCATCGGTAAGTTCTAAAATTGCACAAATTTAGCAGTCATTCAATTGAAACTTGCTCATTCAACCAGCTCCTCAGCTTGAAGGCAGAACTGCTCCGAAAGCAGGAAGAGGTCAGCCGCGCCAAGACGTCCACCTCCATCGATGACTTTGTCCCGAAACGGGTTCCAAAAGCTCCCGAATCTTCGCATCCACCTTCGTCTGGTGCCAAGAGTAAGACTAAACCATCCAAATCTTCTGCGAGTGGTTCCGATGGCAAGGGTAAAGTGGTCGAGCTGGAAGATTCCGCCCAGTTGGACCGCTCGAAGAAGGTTCTACTTGCCAAGTCCAAGTACTACGACCGGATGATGGCGTCGGGCGGGGCGTTGAACAGCGACGAAAACTGTCTGGTGATGTTCAACCAGAAGAAACAGACGGATCGTGTGGTTAGCTATCGGTACAGCAGCGAGGAAGAGTCGGACCCGTCGTCGTCGGACGAGGAGGATAGAAGGGGGTCGAAGAATCGACTGCCGGAGCGGGACGATGATCTGTAAGAATTTGTGTGATTATTGATTTGTTTCAAGTAACTCATGTTGAACTTTCTTTAAAATTTCTAGCGTCGAATACACCGACTATCTGGGACGTAGCCGGAAGTGTCCCCGAAAGGAACTGGACGAGATGCTGCGGAAAGATCGCGAAATGGAACGAGAGGCCAGAGCTAGTCGGGGGGAGGAACCGAGTTCGAGTTCCGGAGGAGGGCCCGGTCCGGCGGCAAGTCTGTGCGATGACAACAGCGACGAGGATGAGTTGATTGGACCGCCCGTTCCGTCGGTGGCCATCACCGAGGAAACGATTGGGGAGCGGTTCCGCGAGATGCGCGAGCAGTGGACCAGGCAGGAAGCGGCCAACATGGAGAAGGACTCGGTGCACTACTCGGATGTGCTGTTTGACGGTGAGTTTTTATTTGTTTTTGTCTTGTCTTATTTAAAAAAATTGTGCAAAATGTGCGATATTTGTTTTTAGAATTTCGCTATTTTAAATTTTTAGAATTTTAGAACTTTAGAATTTGAGAATTTGAGAATTTCAGAATTTAAAAAATTTAAAGAATTTAAAGAATTTAAAGAATTTAAAGAATTTAAAGAATTTAAAGAATTTAAAGAATTTAAAGAACTTAAAGAATTTAAAGAATTTAAAGAATTTAAAGAATTTAAAGAATTTAAAGAATTTAAAGAATTTAAAGAATTTAAAGAATGAGCAATTCTCTACGAAATCGGTCTTTTTTCTTCAATTTTAATATTTGTATTTTTTAATCCGACTGAAACTTTTTTGGTGCCTTCGGTATGCCCAAAGAAGCCATTTTGCATCATTAGTTTGTCCATATAATTTTCCATACAAATTTGGCAGCTGTCCATACAAAAATGATGTATGAAAATTCAAAAATCTGTATCTTTTGAAGGAATTTTTTGATCGATTTGGTGTCTTCGGCAAAGTTGTAGGTATGGATACGGACTACACTGGAAAAAAATAATACACGGTAAAAAAAATTTGGTGATTTTTTTATTTAACTTTTTAACACTAAAACTTGATTTGCAAAAAAACACTATTTTTATTTTTTTTTATTTTTTGATATGTTTAGAGGACATAAAATGCCAATTTTTCAGAAATTTCCAGGTTGTGCAAAAAATCATTGACCGAGTTATGAATTTTTTAATCAATACTGATTTTTTCAAAAAATCGAAATTTTGGTCGCAAAAATTTTTCAACTTCATTTTTCGATGTAAAATTGAATTTGCAATCAAAAAGTACTTCAGTGAAATTTTGATAAAGTGCACCGTTTTCAAGTTATAGCCATTTTTAGGTAACTTTTTTCAAAATAGTCGCAGTTTTTCATTTTTTAAAATTAGTGCACATGTTTGCCCACTTTTGAAAAAAATATTTTTGAAAAGCTGAGGAAATTCTCTATATTTTGCTTCTTCGGACTTTGTTGATATGACCTTTAGTTGTTGAGATATTGCAATGCAAAGGTTTAAAAACAGGAAAATTGATGTTTTCTAAGTCTCACCCAAACAGCCCACCATTTTTCAATGTCGATATCTCAGCAACTAATGGTCCGATTTTCAATGTTAATATATGAAACATTTGTGAAATTTTCCGATCTTTTCAAAAAAAATATTTTCATTCAATTTTCAAATCAAGACTAACATCTTAAATGGGCGTAATATTCAATGTTTGACCTTTTTGAAATGTAAGTCTTGATTTGAAAATTTTGAAAATATTGTTTTCGAAAAGATCGGAAAATTTCACAAATGTTTCATATTTTGACATTGAAAATCGGACCATTAGTTGCTGAGATATCGACATTGAAAAATGGTGGGCTGTTTGGGTGAGACTTAGAAAACATCAATTTTCCTGTTTTTAAACCTTTGCATTGCAATATCTCAGCAACTAAAGGTCGTATCAACAAAGTCCGATGAAGCAAAATATAGAGAATTTTCTCAGCTTTTCAAAAATATTTTTTTCAAAAGTGGGCAAACATGTGCACTAATTTAAAAAAATGAAAAACTGCGACTATTTTGAAAAAAGTTACCTAAAAATGGCTATAACTTGAAAACGGTGCACTTTATCAAAATTTCACTGAAGTACTTTTTGATTGCAAATTCAATTTTACATCGAAAAATGAAGTTGAAAAATTTTTGCGACCAAAATTTCGATTTTTTGAAAAAATCAGTATTGATTAAAAAATTCATAACTCGGTCAATGATTTTTTGCACAACCTGGAAATTTCTGAAAAATTGGCATTTTATGTCCTCTAAACATATCAAAAAATAAAAAAAAATAAAAATAGTGTTTTTTTGCAAATCAAGTTTTAGTGTTAAAAAGTTAAATAAAAAAATCACCAAATTTTTTTTACCGTGTATTATTTTTTTCCAGTGTAGTCCGTATCCATACCTACAACTTTGCCGAAGACACCAAATCGATCAAAAAATTCCTTCAAAAGATACAGATTTTTGAATTTTCATACATCATTTTTGTATGGACAGCTGCCAAATTTGTATGGAAAATTATATGGACAAACTAATGGAGTTGAATAACTCTGGCTGTAGACGTCAAATCGATGTCATATTTTGGTCAATGTTAGAACAAATTAAAAGAAAGATAAGTGAAGTGCTTCTGGGGACGCGCAGTCCTGTTTTCTCGCGATAATTTTCGTCTCTTTTGTGTCGCTGTTTGTGTGCATGGGGTGGTCATAATAATTGAATAATGCCTTCATAAGTGCAGTGCTTCTGGGGACGCGCAGTCCTGTTTTCTCGCGACAATTTTCGTCTCTTTTGTGTCGCTGTTTGTGTGCATGGGGTGATTGGTCATAATAATTGAATAATGCCTTCATAAGTGAAGTGCTTCTGGGGACGCGCAGTCCTGTTTTCTCGCGATAATTTTCGTCGTAAATGATCGTACAAAATTATTACAACTTTCAGTTTTAGTATTAACTCATCAAACTATCGGTTTTATGAAGAGTAAAGCGTCATTCATTTACTATTTTTGAAATTTGCTCGCGTTATCAAAATTGTAAAAACAGTAAAAATATACTGATAAGTCCAGCCCATAGCATTACTGCTCGGCTGGCACGCGTACGATAAAAATAAACCATTTTAAATAATCAATTATCTATCTTTCCGCAGCCGGCTGCCTAAGATTTAAAAAAATTCAACCGATAAACAAAATGCTCATGGTCACATCACTGCCACTCGTGAATCCTGACCTCATACCCATCTACTAACCCCCTCAAAACTCATGTGATACTTTGTCGGAGAAGCAGTCGATTGGGCGGTCTCTATCACTCAAGTATCGGACTAACATTCCCATCCACTTCCCCGTGACCCTACCACTGGTCGTGGCCGGCGCCGGTATTGATCAGCATGATAGGGGCCTTTGAGAAGTTGCGAAGCGAGGAAAGATAGCACCCACTCATCTTCCACGGCTCGTGGATGTAACTTCTGGAGGTCCTGGTCAATAACGGAGTAGCAACTGCGGGTGGGCACCTATGCTTATGCTATGCTTAAAATTATATGGACAAACTAATGATGCAATATGGCTTCTTTGGGCATACCGAAGGCACCAAAAAAAATTTAATCGGATTAAAAAATACAAAAAAAATTGAATGACCGAAATCCTAGAGAACTGCTCGAATTTAAAGAATTTAAAGAATTTAAAGAATTTAAAGAATTTAAAGAATTTAAAGAATTTAAAGAATTTAAAGAATTTAAAGAATTTAAAGAATTTAAAGAATTTAAAGAATTTAAAGAATTTAAAGAATTTAAAGAATTTAAAGAATTTAAAGAATTTAAAGAATTTAAAGAATTTAAAGAATTTAAAGAATTTAAAGAATTTAAAGAATTTAAAGAATTTAAAGAATTTAAAGAATTTAAAGAATTTAAAGAATTTAAAGAATTTAAAGAATTTAAAGAATTTAAAGAATTTAAAGAATTTAAAGAATTTAAAGAATTTAAAGAATTTAAAGAATTTAAAGAATTTAAAGAATTTAAAGAATTTAAAGAATTTAAAGAATTTAAAGAATTTAAAGAATTTAAAGAATTTAAAGAATTTAAATAATTTAAAGAATTTAAAGAATTTAAAGAATTTAAAGAATTTAAAGAATTTAAAGAATTTAAAGAATTTAAAGAATTTAAAGAATTTAAAGAATTTAAAGAATTTAAAGAATTTAAAGAATTTAAAGAATTTAAAGAATTTAAAGAATTTAAAGAATTTAAAGAATTTAAAGAATTTAAAGAATTTAAAGAATTTAAAGAATTTAAAGAATTTAAAGAATTTAAAGAATTTAAAGAATTTAAAGAATTTAAAGAATTTAAAGAATTTAAAGAATTTAAAGGATTTAAATAATTTAAACAATTTAAAGAATTTAAAGAATTTAAAGAATTTAAAGAATTTAAAGAATTTAAAGAATTTAAAGAATTTAAAGAATTAAAAGAATTTAAAGAATTTCGCGATAAAACAACGAATTGTGCTAAATACGACCGTTCCAAATAAAATTATTATCCGCAATAAGCTTAATATTTTGCGTCAACATGTAGTTTGTGTTATTAAATAGCCTTAATAGAGGAGCGCTATCAATGGTGTACGTGGCACTGACGTGATTCAGGTGGATTCGTGTCGACGCAAAACTGTTACATTATCCACTTTAGTAGAGCTTTGCCTTCTCTTTATGAGCATTATTTCAAGTCATTTTCGGTCATTTTGGAAAAAAAACTGATTCAATTTTTATTTTGATAAATTCACCATTCTGACATTTTCAAATATCGACTCACAAATCACAACCAAAGCCCATCAATGTCATGCATAAGGCTATTTTCATAAAATAATCCTCCCTCCGGAGATTCAGCTTTAGGACGGGGACAGGACCTATACACAGTCTGGTTAATTTCCGTTCCACATGTCAGCCATGCATGCGACGACGACGACGACGACTCTGCTATAGGCCATCACAATACCAAATAGTGAGGCCGCGTGCTCGAGAATTGGGCCTCGCAAATTATCCTAAAACAATTAGCCTGTTCAGGGGGAGGGGGAGTTCAGATTGTGGAGGTCGTCGTGGGTGGGTGGTTCAACAACAGTCGTGCACGGTATGGATGAACATTTAGATGCATCACACCAGGAAACGGGCTCCGTGTCTGTCACGTTTTGTTTCATTTCCGGAATAATGCACGACAGGGGGGAGGATGATCTGTTTTTGGCATTTTTATTTTTGACAGAATGAATTTAGCTTACTCACATTTTTATCTGTATCAAATTTATAAGAATAAAGAATAAATCGATGCGAAATATGATCTTTCCGAATATAAAATCTGTACCTCATTTTGTTGATGCAGTTCCAACGGAATAAATTACTCGATATTATTCATAAGCATGGCAATGATGAATTCGTACGCCTTAAAACTATAAAGTCGTTCAGTTCGAAAATATAACGATAAGTGGGACAGACTGAAAAATAAGAGTTATCTCAAAATCATGATTCATGGTCCGGACTTTGACCTGGAAACATTTTTTTCCTCGCAAACGAAAACGCTGGCCAAACACGATCGAAGCATGCCTCGACCATGGTCGAGGGACAAAAATTCGATATTTAAATGGCCTAATATTTTTCGAAACTTTTGTTTTGACAGGCAAATGTATTTGAATATTAATTACACATTACAAATCACCCCCGACCCCTCGGTGGAACCGTCCGCCAGTAGTCCTCGCAGGGTTTCCTGCTGGCCGCACTGTCCGGGGCACAAGTTCCGGTTCCAAAGTTAAACACGTGGCCCTTTGCACAGGCATGCGTCTGCTTGACGAAACAAGACGCACAAGCGGTGCCCTTCTTTTTGCAACTGCACGAAACGTCCGCGTACCGGGAACCTCCCGGCGCACAATACTGCACTCCCGGTTTGACGCCCTTTGCGTCACAGATGAAGGGCGAGCAGGCCTGGAAATTAGTTTACAATTTTAGGAATAAAATCGATGCAACTTTTAACTTAAAAATCTTACCTCAGCTACATGATGGCGGTTCGATTTAGCGTCAGCTGCACCGCCGGATGTTGCAGAAAGTGCTAGAAGAACCACTGAAACTGATTGGGAAAAAAAATCAAGAAAATTCCCCTTTTCTGACATATTGGTTTGACTCACTTTGAAGTAATGCAAGCATTTTTCGCCGTCTTGCTTATCAAATTCTTATTTCACGTTGCGTTTTTTATACTTTCATGGCGAACGAGAAAATTTGTTTTGAAATTGTTAATAAAAGGGCGTGATGTGGAAAATTGTACACACCGCTTAATCAAGTTTTTTGTTGTTGTTGATAAGTTGCCCAAGTTTGTAACCCGGAAAAATTATCTGGACATCGAAATGAAAACGGAGCGTTTTGGTACGGTATGTCTACGCGTATATTCTCCCTCGTAGATTATGGTGCAATGTGTTCCGTTCTCAGAATCTGACTCATGCGATACGACCCATCGGAGTCGGTTCCATTTGTGTTCGGTGGCCACATCCGGAACCGCATGAAGCACTTAGGGTAAACTATGCGACTTATCAAACTTCTTGATTTTGGATGGGGAGTAGGGTGGTCCAAATCGGAGCGGAGGGGTTCCCGTGGTCAGAATGAGCTCGAATTTGGAATTTAGACTAGTAACTAGAGGGTGACGAGTGGGAATTCCCGGGAAAAATTTCCCGGGAAATCGATCATTTTTGGACCTCTCGATTCTCGGGAAATTTGGTCGAGACTCCCGGGAAATTTTATTCATATAAATATGAAAGCCAAATTATATAAATTAATCAGAAAACATTTGAAAAAATTCAAATTGTTCAGAACATTGAGTGTTCAATGATCTATATTCAAGTTCGAATAAACCAATGCTTTTATAATCTTCTTATTCAGAAAGTGTAAAATTTAACTTGTCAAAAATTCCAATAACTACAATTGAGTGTAGCCAAAAGTTACTTCAAAGCATACTTAGCAGGTTCACCCCAGAAATGAAAAACTCAAGTTTTTTTTATAAATATTATTTCTATGCATTATTTCTAACAGGGAAAAGCCTTTTCTAGATAAGTTCAATTTCCATATCATCTCTCGAGCATAGCAAACCTTATAATTATGTTTTTTTAAATACTAAGTAAGTTAATTTCGCTTTATCACGGTAATTTCCTTTTTGATGTCAATAGTAGTTTTGGGTTTTGCATCAACCTCAATATTAAATAACATTTTGCAAAAATAACTCTGCAACTCTTTGTAAAGTTTAGATCCGCCAATTGTTAAAATTCTGGTTTTCCGGGTAACTGTTAATATTTCTTCATTTAATATTTTCCAGCTAAATATTTCTTTATTTAATATTTACAGTAGACCCAAGAAGGAAAAACAATTTTAAATTGTTGTTTTGAGTCGTTATTTCTCATATATTGCAAAAATAAAGTTACTGGAAAATTATATATTAGCTAATTTTTTTCAATTTCAATTTCAATATCGGTTTTCCCTGGGCCTTGTAAAGTCAAGGGGCATGATTTGATCCTAGTGCATTAGTTAAAATTTGGGTATACATTCTTTTTTATAAGCACTATGGACACCACTTCATGCTACGAGAACTCGCTTTGCCGCAGCCCCAGGGCTTAAGCGTTGACCGATAAGCTGTCTTCGTGAACTAGGTAGTTCTCCGATAGTGAAAATATCACAATTGCACAAGAAACCGCTGCTTCTGTGACTTTTTCACTATCACAATGTGGGATTTAGGTGGGACTTTAGGATAGTACAATTGATTTGTTGCTTAGCAATAGCATTCAATATAAATCTGTATCCTTTCCAAATCTATTTGATGTTAAATTTAGTTGCAATTGTTAAGTTAGAGTAATGCTGTCAATAAACTTTGATTGATGTAGAATACTAGGCATTCTTTTATGTCAAATTGTCCATAGAGTCTCGATCAATCAACAATGTAATGATATCGGACAAAATTCGTTGATCTGTTGAACTAACGATTTTCGGATTATGGTTGTATCGGCCATTGTTGCGAATCGAGGAACTACGGATCTTTTGACGTAAATAGTCATTTCTCAATTTTTTTTTTTTTTTTTTTTTTGAAAAGGTCCTATAAACAAAATTTTTACTTTTTGCTTTTTGGGTGTTTTTGAATACCCCTGTCTCAAGGCGGTTCTAAAAACACCCAAAAAGCAAAAATTGAAAATTTTGTTTATAGGACCTTTTCAAAAAAAACTCTAGATTTCTTTTTCAAATCGCGATTCTATCCTATTTGTATATCAGTTCATACATTTTTATTGTTTTTTGATAGAAGTTGTACTACAACAGTTAAAGGAACGTTTAGTTTTGAACATTTAGTTTAGAGGATTTTAGATTAAAATTTAGATTTTCAATCCAAAGTAGTTAGCAAATGAATATTTGGACTTAAATGAATAATTGAATAAATTGGACTTATGAATAAAACACACCTGTACATTTATTCTAGAGTCAGATCCATACAGCGTCAGTGTTTATTTGGTCGAAGTGTACTAATTCATTGGCAGATCTGATTCTAGTTGTAATGTACGACAAGACTACTGACGGACGTGACAGGACGAGGGCCCAGTTTAGAGGTTTCGACATCAACGATGTGCGGCTGGATCACCCTACCAAAAAAAAAAAAAAAAATTTCAATATCGGTTTTATTTGTGAATAAATAAATTACAATTTGTATATATTATGAACCTAACAGAGTTTTTGTGTTCATTTCAGCTGTGTGTTACATCATCATTCGGTTTAGAGCAATTGTTAATGTTAATTAATGTATAAACAAGAGTAAGAAAAAGTTTTCAAAAAACTTACACAATTGCTAATGATAGGGAATAGTAACCGGTCAATCATAGATTTCAGAGGGTAGCACCGGGGGTACCCGGATTTGGACCACCCTAATGGGGGGTGTCCTTAAGCCTCCTGGATCGGTTTCCAGGTTCTCTGGTAACCACATCCGGAGCCCATATTTGACAAACACCTGAAACCACTCTTGTGACATATCAAACTTCATGTTTTTAAGAGAGGAATGTTCTGTGTTGACATGAACACATCTGGAGTTTTTTTTTGAAGAGGCCCAATAAACCAAATTTCCAGTTTTTGCTTTTTGAGTGTTTTTGAAACCGCCTTGAGTCAGGGCTATTAAAAAAACACCCAAAATGCAAAAACTGAAAATTTGGTTTATTGGACCTTTTTTAAAAAAACTCCAGACATGTGTCTTATCCCTTGCTTGGTCCGTTGTTATGGTTAAAAATCAAATGCTTTTTTTTTGATAAAGTACATTTTTTTAGACTATACCAAATTAAACCAAATTTCATTTTTTTTTCTATAATCTAGAGTAGAGGTCCTATAAAAATATGGATCACAATATCTATACCTACTGCAAAAATAAAGTTTTAACCCTTTCTTTTTTTCTTGATTTATTTATAAAATTCTGAAGTATTTTTTATTGAAAAGAGCAGAAAATTTTACAAAAATTTCTATTTTAACATTGCGAATCTGACCATTAGGGGAAATATACCTATTCTCGTCAGTCCCCTACCTTCGGCATATGTAGAGTTTGTTGCTCGATTAAAGCTCCAAAATAATTGTTTTTGTCAAAAATTTACCAGCAACAGCTCCGCCTCGAGTAAGCACACCAATTTATGCCATTTACTGGCCAACAAGATCAAATTTAATTTAAGAAATCTTTGAAAAATTGAAAAATATTTGCAACAGCCTTACCAAAATTTCATTAAAATTCTCTTTGATTGCAAATTTGGTATTATATTTCAAATGAAGTCGGACCATTTTTTTACCTTTTTAATTAAAATTTTGGAAAAATGGCATTTTATGTCCGTCCCCCAATGTGGTGTTTTTTTGGAAACCAATTTTTAGTGACAAAAAGTGATTTTAAAAATCTACAAAAAAAATCCTCCAAGGCACCTACAAAGGTTTCAGCCAGATTGAAGAAAAAAGCAAAAACAAAAAATAATCTGAGAATTGTTCAAATCTAAAAATTGTTTAATTAAATTTTTCAACGATTAACTTCTCAAAAAAATGTTTTAACTCAAATTGTTTCAACCAAATAACTTTGTCTTCAAAACAGTAAACTTAAGAAAATTTTCTTAAGAGGCAGTTTGTCCTAGAGGTCGTATCTCGTACGACTCAAACTTACGTGGAATTTCTCGAGGATTCCGAATATGTCAAAATTTAGACCAAAAAGTGCCGTTTTGTTGGCCTAAGTTTGCTATAGAAAAATCAAAACTATGAGAAAAACTGCGATTGGCAAAAAAGTGGCGTAATATTGAATGTTTGGCCCTTTTGAAATGTTGGTCTTGATTCATATTTTACCATCGTAAATCGGACCATTAGTTGCTGAGATATCGACGTTAGAAAATGGTAGGTTGTTTGGGTGAGACTTAGCAAACACCAATTTTCACGTTTTTAAACCTTTTCATGGCAATATCTCAGCAACTAAGGGTCGTATCAACAAAGTTAAAAAAGCAAAATATTGAGAATTTTCTCGGCTATTCAAAAATATTTTTTTTTCAAAATTGGGCAAACATGTGCACTTATTTAAAAAAATGAAAAACTGCGACTATTTTCAAAACAGTTACCTAAAAATGGCTTTGACTTGAAAACGGTGCACTTTATCAGAATTTCAGTAAAGTACTTTTTGATAGCTAATTTGATTTTACATCGAAAAATGAAGTTGATAAATTTTTGCAGCCAATATTTCGATTTTTTGAAAATAATCAGTATTGCTTAAAAATCATAACTCGGTCAAAGATTTTTTGCCCATTCTGGAAATTTCTGAAAAGTTGGCATTTGATGTCCTCTAAAACATATCAGAAAAAATTAAAAATAGTGTTTTTTTGCAAATCAAGTTTTAGTGATAAAAAGTGAAATTAAAAATCACCAAATTTATTTTTAACCGTGTATCACTTTTTTTCAGTGTAGTCCATATCCATACCTACAACTTTGCCGAAGACACCAAATCGATCAAAAAATGCCTTCAAAAGGTACAGTCGTCGGTACAGATTTTTGAATTTTCATGCATTATTTTTGTATGGACAGTTGCCAAATTTGTATGGAAAATAATATGAACGAACTAATGATGCAAATGCCTTCATTCGGTACACCGAATGCGCCAAAAAAGTTTCAGCCGGATTAAAAAATACAAAAAAAAATCGATTGACCGAAATCTCAGAGAATTGCTCTGGACTGGATCGCGTTTCCCCATTTTTCGTTTGCAATTTTTTCCAAAGGTCCGAAACAAAAACGTGCCAGGAAATGTAAAATCATGAACACTATGTAGGAATAACAAGGAAGTAGTTTGAAATTGAATTGCATCGTAATTCAAATAAAATAACGAGTTATCAACTTTTTTACATTCTATTATCTCTTAAAACTGGGAAGAGCAATTTCAACATTTTAATTAATTTCATCGCGCTAATTTGTGCAATTTTTTGGTTTTCTTCCGCGCTTCTCATCATGACGACGCTTCCCGAAAGATGAGGCCAGGAAAAACACCAGCCAAGTGGATTTTTCCGACAGTTATTATTGCATTTCCGCACACTCTTGAATTCGCGCGCGCTAAACTTCCCCCTTCCAGTTTGACAGCTTGCTCAGAGCAGACGTCTGTCTTTTGAGCGCGTTTTTGACGGAGTTTTTTTTTTAACTTTCGCCGACGGCCATGGCGGCGGCCGCGACGGCGGAGAGTGAGTGGACGGAGCATAGGGCTGAGGATGGAAGGCCGTTCTACTGGAACGCGGCCATGAAGAAAAGTGTGTGGGAGAAACCGGACGGGTTCCAACCCAAAACGCAGGCGGTGACGGGCATGGAGGTGGAAGACTCCGAAGGAGGAGGAGAGGACGGGGGAGAATTTCGTCCCGTGATCAAGGTTCGGCGCAGGAAGGCTAAGGAGGAGATCAACGACGGCAATGGCCAGGAAGTGGAGAAACTGCTCAGCAACAACAAGTTCAGCCCGCTAGCGGAGAAGAGCAACAACAACAACAATGCGAACCCAGCAGCAGAAAAAACCACCCCCGTGGTACCAGCACCCGGCAAGTCGGCCGGGGAGAAGAAGCAGCCGCCGCTGGTGGTGAAAGAAACGAGTTTCGCCCGCCTTGCGAAGGTGATGTCGACATGTGATGTCCAGCCGGAACACAAACTGACGCGGTACGGCACCAAAATTACGTGCTTCTCGAGCGACGACTTCGACACGGTGCAAGCTCACCTGAAGAAGAACAAGGTGCAGTTCTATACGCACGGAAAGCGCAGTGCGAGACCGCACCGGGTAGTAATGCGAGGTCTCCCGAACGCGGAACCGGATTACGTCAAGGAGCTGCTCAAGACGGAACATCAGCTGGACGTCTTGGCAGTACACGCCATCAGGCGGAAGCAGCAGCTTCCCGTCATCGATGAGACGCCTTTCATCGTGCTCTTCCCCAAGGGGCATACCAGTCTGAAGGAGTTGAGTAGCAAGGTAAAGAAAGTGGGACCAGTCGTCGTCCGGTGGGTGGCCTACCGGAACAAAGAACCGCACGTGACCCAGTGCAAGAACTGCTTGCAGTTCGGTCACGGAACCAGTAACTGCCATCTCAAGCCCAGGTGCAGCAGCTGTGGGGGTGCCCACAGCACGGAAAAGTGCAAAGCAGAAGAAACGGAAGCCAAGAAGTGTGTCAACTGCTCTGGATCTCACGAGGGTCTGGACCGCAGCTGTCCCAAACGTGCGCAGTTCATCCAGTCGAGGCAGCAGGCGTCCACGCCGAAGCCGCCAGCATGGAAGAAGGACAAACAGTCTCCGGCTGTAGCCGCGTTCACCGCTACCTGGAGCGGTGCCGTCCGTAGGGACGGAAGAAAAACATCCTCGTCCCGCAGGAAGAAGTCCAGATAATACTGGCGCCGGCGCCGGTGCAACCCCGAAGGCGGAGCAAGGCGAACCGAAGCTGTACAGCGAGTCGGAGCTGTGGTCCATTTACAGAGAATACAGAGGTCGCTTGAGGCAGTGCAAGACACCCGAGGAACAGATTGACGTGATCGCACACTTGCTGACACATGGCACGAGAAAATGATAATCTTGATCAGTTCCGGTTTTTTTTTATTTTTCTTTTATTATTTTTTGTATTTTTGATCCTCGGTCCTAACCTGGTCACAGCACCTAAAAGGACCTAATAAAAATAAGTTATGAACAAAAAAAAAAAAAAAACTTTCCCCCTTCCGTCTTGATCCCGCACCATAATCGCACCACGGCTGGTTCGTCGCTGACTTTGTGGCACTTTTGCGTGGCGGATTTCAGTGGTGCTTGAACTTATGAAGTTTTCTTGTATTTCATGATTTTGTTTTTTAAGGAGTTCAATTTTGTTCAGTTAAAAAAATTAGAAACATTTTGAAAAAGTTCAGAAAATAGTAAACGTTATTTTGATATTTTTTTCTTACGATGAAAGAATCTTCATCAAAAGAATTTTGAAAGAGACCGAATCTCTCTTCTCTCTTGTGCGAGTTTCAATCTCAGGTAAAACGTCAGTCTGTGCTATTCATAGACGAGCAATGTTTGTAAACATTGAAAATATCGTTTACTTATTGATGATTCTTTGAGATTTTGAGAGAGATTTTCGTCATCTCGTCGTCTCACTCAGAAAACCAAAATTGAGACAATTTTCACGAGTTCTCTTTTCTCTTGATTCGAACAATAGAACCACTGTCCGGAAGTGGTATGATTCGACAGTAGAGCAAACTTTCCCACCACCATCACCATCGTGGCTAAGAACAATAACGAGAATCGCACTCATTTTCACTCCAGCGAGCATCTCCTCGCTCTCATTTCGAGTGCACGATTATTACAACAAGCTGTTCCTCTTGCGCGCTCTCTCTCTCTCTCTTTGTCGTTCTGTGTGATTCTTGCCAGCCGGTTCTTCCGGTTCCGTTGTCCTAGCCTCCGCCAACCTCAAAACGTACAATTTCATGCCAATCCAACCGAAATAAGCACAGCCAAAGCCAAGAGGCATGGTGGGCAATAATTTCCGTAAAACTATAAGCAGCCAGCCAGCCAGGAACGATTGGGTAGAGGATTGTGTCTAGCTATAGTTACTATACCAGTTAAGAGCCAGATTGTTACTGTATACTGTATGCCTCACTTTAGGGAGTCGGGGGGGAATGTGGCGTTCAATGAACACTTTGATTAAGTTTCACCCTTAAACAGTTTTCTAGCAAAAGCAGAACGAAAAACGCTTTCAGTTGAATTTTAAATTCAAAAAAAAATATGTTTGTTTTAAAAGCGTTTTTTTTTGTTTCACTTTGCTATGCTAAACAAACGTACAGACAAAAATCCGGTGAAATCATCACTTTTCTGAAAATCTTCACATAAAATCCGGTTTTCGTGCTAACTATTTTTTGACAGCTGGAAAATCCCCCTTACCTTATCTCATCTATATGCCTTGCTGCCATACAACCGATCAGAGTAAGAGCGAGAGCGAGAGTATTCAGTAGCGATTGGTGTGGTAATGACAACCAGTAGGAATTCAGATTTGCGTCGCGTCCGATTTGTGCTCGCGAGTGAATGTTTTTGGACCCTTTGTTACATCAAATGTTTCTTTTCTGATTTGGACAATATGGAATTTTTGCTTAAGTATTTTTGATTGCAATTTTCTTGTTAAAGGAATTGTTAATTTTATTTTTTAAATACTGCCTACTTAGCTCGCGAGCCTTGTACCTATGTTGGACCTTACGAAAGTGAATTTTACAGAATTATGCATTTAGTTTATGTTACAGTGAATGTCATTGATGATACTGAAAATAAAGCCAAGAAATTGTGAAATCATTTGAATGTAATTGCATTTTAAATAGGATGAAACTTTGTCCATCATTTTCTTTTGTCAAAATTCGTCATTTCGCATCTTTGGTTTCTTCATACAAATACGGGGGACATTAATTGAAAAAGTACTTTGGAAACACAAAAAAAAAATCCGTTTAGTGATACAGAATAGATTTCCTGATCGATTCAGTGTCTTCGGCAAAGTTGTAGGTTATGATTAAGACCTTTCTGGAACAATTGGACCACGCAAAAAGCAGGATTCTTTTTTAAATTTCACTTTTTGTTAGAGCAATACTCTACAAAAACCGGAAATGGATATATTTGTTTTTTTTTATTTGGCTCAAACTTTGTGGGGGCCTTCCCAATGACCAAAGAAGCTATTTTGTGTCATTGGTTCACCCATACAAGTCTCCATACAATTTTTGGCAGCTGTCCATACAAAAATTGTACGTTAATTTACGAAAACCTTTGATGTGTTTCAGGGAACCAAAACCCGCAACTTTTGAGCCATAGAGAAGTATGGTCAAAAATTCTGCCGCTTAGTTATGAATTTTAGAAAAAAATGTGATTTTTGGAAAAATCTAAATTTTATACACAACATTTTTTTGACCAAATTTTTTAATGTAAAATGGTCCGATTTTCAAAGTTAAAATATGATACATTCATGAAATTTTACGATCTTTTCGAAAACAACATTTTGAAATTTTTTGAATCAAGACTAACATTTCAAAGGGCGAAATATTGAATGTCACTTTTTTTTAAATCGAAAAACGGCAAATCTAGAAAATTTATTCAAAAGTTACAGATTTTCGAATGTTTTCGTACCATTTTCGTACGCATTTTATAGCTATTTTTTAAATAAAATGTTATTACCATGGCTTGCCCCCTCCCCCCCCCCCCCCCTATAAATAAACTTATAACAATATTTGCAACGGCCCAACTTTGCTGAAATATCAACGTCCGTTACCAGATCCATTTTTCTCTGTAGCAATTTTTCCCCTGAAAAGTCTTCATCCACCGGCAGTTTTGCGGAAGACACCAAATCGATTCAAAAGTCCCATTTCGAGATTTTGATTTTGGAATATTTCGAGATAAGATTTTTCATTAAAGTCCATGGTTTAATTTTATAGCAAATAATCAATCATAAAACTAGATAGGTAAAACATTGATGTCTTTTCAGCAGATAAAAAAAAATCAAGAAGGTAAAAAAATAAGAGAGAAAATTTACAAATATAAAAATTTCCTTGAAATTTTTTAACCAAATGACTGATAAATGCTTCTCACACAATTCTGGAGCAACATTTGAAAAGGGTGCAAAATCATTTTGACAGCACAGGACCTGTTTTGCAAACTCCGAGACAACCAGCAACTATTTTACAAAACTCGATGTGTTAAACAAGGGTTTTGTTAAATTAATTGTTTTATCGGAATTGGCAAAACAGATTCAACTGTCAAATGCAATCCAAAATGTTCATTAAAATTTGGATTTAATCTAAAATAATTACTTCACAATGTTTTTTAAAAGAAATTTTGAATTTCTTTTAAATATTAATGATGTTCGCCCACTTTATCCCACATATTCCAGTAGGTTCCCAACGGGGCAGGGTGGTGGAACAGATTTTCATTCAACTTTTTAATTAAATTATAGCGTTTGTACAGTGTAAAATGGCACATGCCTGCCTGTCCTGGTCTGGGATCCGGGATAACAGCAGCAGCAGCATGGTGCTGGGGATTGGCCGGAAGTTGTGGCGGTGCATTCGGACTCGAACTTTGCAAGATTTTTGATGTTTGGTCTGACTTTGGGAGGGTTTAACAAAGGCAGGCCAAATGTATGGTAGTGGTAAGAGTGTAAAAGTTAACACTTTGAGATTTGCTGTAATTACTTTTTTTGGTAATTTCAAATATTGAAGTTTCACTGTACCGAAAACTCTTCTTTCCACCGAACTACGAAGGTAAGTCCTCGTCATTCTCCCGTCATTTGGCAGTGAAAAATTATATTTAATCAGCACACCAAGAAATCACACATGTCTCCACCATTCTAGACCAAAAGTTAAACAAAAAAAAGGAGCGAATTTGCAACCTGGAACTGAACCATCCAAAAGTGTACCACCCGGAAAAGAAGGAAAAGTTGGAAAAAACCAGGTCGACGACGGCTGAGCAAAATTAATGAATTGAGCAAACTTTGCTGTGGCTCTTGCTCTAAGTGTGTGTGTGTGTGTTTAAGGGCGGAAGAAGTGAAAACTAAATTAAAAGAAATTTGCAACGTGCCTAACGATGCAGATTTTTGCAGCCCTGCCCTGACAGCCTTCTTGAACTCATTAACGAAATGTGGGTGGAGCGGCGTGGAGTTTTCTTCAAGGTTGATGGATGGATGTGAAAAATATTGGATGAGAGTTTAGTCAGGACAGATGGGAAACATTGTAGGTCATGATTAGGATTATTCCGAAAATAGGTGTACGAAAAAGCAATTTTTTATTTAACTTTTCAAACAAAAAAAGATCGGTTTCATCAAACTTCCCCCCTTTGATATTTTATTTTTTTTATTTGTTTTAGTAGACAAAAGAGAAAACTTTTGAGCTACAGGGTATGACAAAGGTTTTGTTTGCCGCGTAATGATTTTTTTAAATTGTGATTTTTGAAAAGTATTGAAAATTCACCCGATAAAACTTTTAAAAATCATGTTGAGATGCAAAAGTGTTACTCATTCGGCCTTTAATTTTCAATCGATGATACACAGCAAAAAATTGTGTAAATTTGGAAGGTGTAAAATTAAAAGATTTAATATTAACTCAATAAAGATTGAAAAAGTGACATTATACATACGTGAAGGTACACAGCAAAAAATCCGATGGTAAAATCGCATGCAAAAACATGCACATCACCTTTGTTAGCAAAAGCATGTAATATTGTATGAGAAAACGTGTACACAAAAAGCATGTACAAAAGAAAAATAAATAAATATTGCATACCCCAAAAATAACATCAATCTAGTGAAAGTCATATCCAGATTACCAAGTTGCGCCCCAACCGTTTCGGCTATCTCACCGTCTTGTAAATGCTGTGTTCAACGCCGATGTACGATGTATGGGGAACGTACAGCTACATTGGTGTTGATCAAGCTTAATTTACAGCGGCGAGATAGCCGAGATGGTTGGGGCGCGGACTTGGTAATCTGGATAGGACTCTCACCAGATAGTTGTTATTTTTGGGGTGGTCATAATTAATTTATTTTTCTTTTGTACATGCTTTTTGTGTACACGTTTTCTCATACAATATTACATGCTTTTGCTCACAAAGGTGATGTGCATGCTTTTGCATGCGATTTTACACAGAATTTTTTTACTGTGATTGGAGGCTTATTTAAGAAGTTCTTTTTTGGGTGATTTTATAGTGAGGATGGCAAAAAGTGGAAAAATTACACATTTTTAGAGGTAAAATTATAGTTTTTTCAGACATAAAAGATGTGATAATTCCTAGATGTAATATTACCATGATTTTTTTTACTGTGTATGTTGAAAACAATTGATCCAATTTCTAAAGTTAAAAAGTGAAACTCTTGCGAATTTAAAAAATAAGATTTTTTTAAATCACGAATTTCATTTTCGTAAAACTAGCTGCAATTGATAGATTTTTTGAATCACTTCAAAGTACCATCCCGGAGTGGTTCAACTTTTTCTTATAGCTTTTACAAATTATTGTAAACACATGATGATTTTTTAACTTCAACATATTTTTTTTTAACTCTGTGTTACTAATGTGCTAATTTCTCCCTTCTCTTCCAGAGGCCCGCCAGCACGGCGTCGGCTACTACGGGTTCTCAACGGACCGGGACGAGCGCAACCGGCAGCAGCTGGAGCTGGACGCGATCCGCGAGGCCACCGTGGACGCCCAGCGCGAGAAGGAGGACCTGCGTGCCGCCCGAGACCGCATCATAGCGGACCGAGTGCGGGCTGCCAAGGCGCGGCAGCGTGCCCGGCTCGGACTGCCCCCGGAGGAGGAGGAGAAGAAACAGAAGGGCGATCCGGAAGTGGGACGAGACGAGCTGTACGACACGGAGGAGGAACGGAAACGCGCCAAGGCGGAAGCGAAGGCGAAAAAGAAGCGCGAAAAGGAGGAACGAAGGCGCGACCGGGAACGGAAGGGCCATGTGAGGCCTTGGGATGAGGGAAAGGAGCAGGATGGGGATTCGCGCGAGTGGAAACCGGCGAAAGAGTGGCGCGTAATGTCCCAGGAAGAGTGGAACGAGATGCAACGGAAAGAGCGGAACGCCGAGTTCGCTCCACCTGTGGATTATGGTGGACCGCCACGGTGGGAACGTAATCCGCTGTTGGCGACGCAGAATAATCCGCGGATTGACGAAGCAGAGCAGAATGAGGACGAATCAGATGAGGAGGAACAGATTGGCCCACTTCCACCAACGGGATACGCGCAAGGGATGGATTATAATCCACTTTTGATGCCACCACCGACGACGTCCGGTGGTGGGGCGGAACCGGAGGAAATCAGCATGCCGTCAATCCCAGGAATGGAAGATATTTTCCTGCCCGAAGCACCCCCAACGCGGGCGCTCTTCTTCACCACCAAGAAGAAAGAGTTTAAACGGCGAAATTACGAAACCACCGCGGAGACGGCGGAAAAACGACCCAATCTAGAGCAGCAGCAGCATCGAGTGCCGATACGGAATGAGCTTAGCGAGGATGAAGAGGAAAAGGAAGAAGAAGTTCAGCGTGGAAAGGGCGTTGAAATTGCCCCACCACCCACGTTCGATTATTACGGGCCGACGACGGGTAAAGCGGCAAAAGCGCCGCGGAAGCCGCCAGTTTCGAAAACTACCCTCGAGGCGTCCATTGAGGCGGGGCTGAAGTTTTTGCGGAATCAATCGGACAAGGCGGGTCCGAGTGGGGGCACGAAAAACAGGTGGACCTCGAATGCGGATTACTAGTGAGAGATAGTGCATGGGTGTGAATGAGTTGGAATGAAATAAACAGGATTGTAAATTTGGATTCATTTTGTTTTAATCTTTTTGTCTGAAACCCCTGAAACACCAAAAGAATCATCCCAACCTTTTTTTTACAACCCGTCAAATTATTTAAAAAAAATGGTACTTTTGAATGTTGAATGTTTACTCGGCGTGTAGTACTAACATTTCCTAAATTTTCATCAAGTTTGGTTAAGCACAGGCGAAGTTACAGGGCAAAATGTAAACAAAAATGTGCAAATTTTCGGGAAATAAACCTGTTTTGAAAGACTCTTAAAAATTACCTAAACTATTTTATTAAAACAGAAATTCATTGTTTAAAATGTAAAACTTGAACAAGAGCCTTTGTGAATAAAATTGAGGGTTGGAACAGTTTTTTGACCTGGGTTTATGAACAACGAGTGTCAGGAAATCCTTATTTTTAATCAAAACAAAAGTAAACAGTAAAAACCTAAAACCTAATGGCTGTTCAAAAATGTGGCAAAACGATGTAGTTTTCGCAATTTTTTTTTCGCGATTTCAGAGCTTTGCGCCTGTTTTAAAATAGTAAAAGGGCAAATTTTGGTCTAAGCAATTTTCTACGAAATCGGTCTTTTTTATTAAATTTTAATTTTAGTATTTTTAGTTTGTTCGTATAATTTTCCATACAAATTTGGCAAAAATCTGTATCTTTTGAAAGAATTTTTTGATCGCTTTGGTGTCTTCGGCAAAGTTGTAGGTATGAAAAACGACTACATTGAAAAAAAATATACACGGTAATTTTTTTGTGGTTTTTAATTTTACTTTTTGTCACTAAAACTTGATTTCCAAAAAAAAAAAAAAATTAATATGTTTAAGGGGACATTAAATGCCAACTTTTCAGAAATTTCCAGATCGGGCAAAAAATCTTAGACTGAGTTATGAATTTTTGAATCAATAACGATTATTAAAAAAATCGAAATAATGGTCGCAAAAATTTTACAACTTCATTTTTCGATGTAAAATCAAATAAAATCCATCCATCCGAAGCGGAACAGCATTTGAAAATTACCATCTCTGATTCTGCTCAAATTTGGCAGAGCTGTTAAGACTATCAAAACATGCAAAAATCCTGAATTTCATCCAAATCGGACCACCCCCTCCATTTTTGTACCCTCCCAAAATATCGACTTTTTGGCGATTTTTGAGTGAAACCCCTATCTTCAAGCGAAGATAACTCAGGAACCACAAATCTTAGAGGGGCGGTCATAGACTCAATTTTGAAGGAAATTGGACGTAGAATCCATTTCCGTGATCAAAATTTAGATTAAAATATGTTTTCTACCTGTATTGCGCAATTGAAAACTTTAAATGGCCGTATCTCAAATCAGCCCTATTTATTTTTTTAATTCGACCTCACCATCGTATTCCCCGGCCAATTTTACATAAAAATCACTTATCGACAAAAAGGAATATGTTTCGTTCCAGAGATATCGAATTTTAAAGTTTTGAGTATTTGAGATTACCTAAATTAGCTACACTCGCCGCATATGCTAGAAGCACTCAGTCGTGCTGATCAATAATTACTACCTGGTGTTCTGTAAGATGAATTATTTTTATAATTTTATACGATTTTGAGATAATCAATACCTTGAACAATCTATTTTTTGTTTAAGGAATATTTATTGGGTAATTTTTAATGCACTGTTTTTCCTGATCTCAGTGTCATTGAACCATATTAAGTAAAATTTGAACTTTTAATATTTATTTGCAAATGCTATAGAGTTTTTACAATACAATTTTCAAAAATTTATCATTTTTCTATTATTTTCATATTTTTCCTAATTCCTCATTTCTTCCCACTTTATCAAATTATTTCTTTTATTTCTTCTTTTATTTGAAGCGAGAACAAATGTAGAGCTGGCTGTAGTAGATGAAATAATTCTCATGGGTTCTAGAGCTTTTGCCATGTGCGGTAGCGAAATAGTGCCATTCAGCAAAAACCCCAAAATCTGCCTTACGGTTTGAAAGATTGATCATATTAAACCGATTTTTATATTGTGAGCCAGTTTCATCTGAATAATTGATGATTTTTTTCAATTCTGGTGCATTGAATTTCAAAAACAAAACCATGTACTTCTGATACATGTGGACAGCAGCTGTATCGTCATCCAAGATTTCGAAATGATTGACAAACAAAAAAAAAAAGATTATTGTTCGGACGGTGTCGAAATCAACACAACTGAATTTGATCTTAATCAGGGTATAAATCAGATGAATCTTTGTGACATTTTTCAGTTTTATACTTTCCAGAAATCCCCATGCTTTACGAGAGTTTTATTTAAGTTAATTCATAATTTTTAACACGATAATGTATCGTACACTTTTTCTTAAGTGTTACTTACAAGATCAATTGCAATTTCCTGCTAGCTCTGCGGGAATTCCATTCTGCCCTGTATTGCGTGTCGTTCTTGCTCTGTCCTGTGGGCTAATTTGTTAATGATTATTTGGGATGTTTTATTTTGGATCCAACTGTAATTTTTCGTTATGTTTAAATCCTTGACCTGGTGCACAGTTTATACTAACAGGCTATCGTAACCAATAAAACAACAAATTACAATTACAATTACAATGAAATCTTATTTCAATAAATAATCAGGTAGCAGTTATTGATCAGCGCCCGAGTGCTTCTAGCAGATGCAGCGAATAAAGCTAATTTAGATAATCTCAAACTTTAAAATTCGATATCTCTGGAACGAAACATATTCCTTTCTGGCGATAAGTGATTCTTATGTAAAATTGGCCGGGGAATACGATGGTGAGGTCAAATTAAAAAAATAAATAGGGCTGTTTTGAGATACGGCCATTTAAAGTTTTCAATTGCGCAATACAGGTAGAACAAATATTTTAATCTAAATTTTGATCACGGAAATGGATTCTACGTCCAATTTCCTTCAAAATTGAGTCTAAGACCGCCCCTCTAAGATTTGTGGTTCCTGAGTTATCTTCGTTTGAAGATAGGGGTTTCACTCAAAAATCGCCAAAAAGTCGATATTTTGGGAGGGTACAAAAATGGAGGGGGTGGTCCGATTTGGATGAAATTCGGGATTTTGGCATATTTTGATAGTCTCAACAGCTCTGCCAAATTTGAGCAGAATCGGAGATGGTAATTTTCAAATTTGCATTTTTTCTTGCACACTTCAGGTGGAATGACCCAAAGGCAATCAAAAAGTAGTTTAGTGAAATTTTGAGAAAGTGCACCGTTTTCAAGTTATAGACATTTTGAGGTAACTTTTATGAAAATAGTCGCAGTCATTATTTTTTTTAAATAAGTGACATGATGCCCACCTTTGATAAAAATATTTTTGAAAAGCTGAGAAAATTCTCTATAAATTGCTTTTTTGAACTTTGATAGGAACTTAAGCTGCTGAGATAAAGCCATGCAAAGATTTAAAAAGAGGAAAATTGATGTTGGTGCTCTGGTGCACCATTTTGAAAAATAAAAACCGTAAAATAAATCAAAGCTAGGTAAACATTTCAAATTTAATTTGCTAAGAGCCCTTGCACAGAAGGGTCCCAATGAATCGTGAAGATTTTTTTTGTTCATCTAAAATGCGTATCGGTTTTGCTTGTAAAAATAGTGTTAATTTTCCCAAAAATAGCCGATTTTTGTTTACGTTTTGGTTTGTAAAAAACTCGTACTTCATCAATGTGGCTGAAATTTGGCCACAAGTTAATTTATACATATGTTTCATAAACATCTGCAAAAAGAACCAGTTTAAAAATATTGTCACATCTCCGAGATCTCGATTAGAGGGTTAAGTTACCAAGCTGTGGTGGCCGAGGCAGTTAATTCATTCACATAGTTGAATAGAGGTCCCTGGTTTGATTCTCTCAGTCGACACTTTTTGTACACTCAACCCCCGGTGGTTGGTCACTTTTTCGTTTGACACTTTTTTAGTTTGTACCCCGTCGGTTTGACAAAGTCAAACTAATAAATGGCGAACTGTCTCTTTTACACGGGACTCACACATACTATCAAACAACACGACAACAGTTGGTGTCAAACCATTGGGGTTTCAGTGTACCATTATTCTCCCGGATCGAACTTCTCTCAAGCGATTGCTTTCCTTTTTGACTTTCCTTGTTGTTTTTTTTAGAAACCCTGGTGATCATGCATTTTTTCTCTTGCCTACTGTTATATCAAAATTTATCTCTAGAAGGAAGCAAAGGAAGTATTTTGAAGAATCATCGTTGCGGTTAAATGTTATGCAGTAGTCTTGGCCAATAAAAAGAAGGGGAATCTACATACGATGCTACATCCAAACTTAAGCGGCCTTTTTTTAACTAATTTGTCAGAGGCTTTGCAAATGGATGTCAGACAGCCCATGAGATCTCAGTTCAATAAAATTTGCAGTAATTCTATTTTTTACTCATACAAAACCATATGTCACTCTTTAGTATATCGTCGCGTGTGTGATATCATGTGAAACGATTGATTTAGGTTTTTCATTATTCTTCGTGAAAAAACTATCAAAACTTCGCCCTAATTAGACCGCCCAAACTTGATCCGAGTCGCTTAGCCGCGGCGTATAACTTTAGTGTTATAAACACGTTGATGAGTTTGAGAGTGCCTCATCATCATCATCATCGCCGTCGTCGTCACACCATTCACGACGTTGTGGTTTGGTGCAGTAAATACTGCATTGTCGGTCCATATCCGAGGGAGCAAACAGTTTTTGCCTGACATAATTATGCCGGTTTGGTGTCGTAGGACATGGTCGTCCTCCTTCTAAGCATAAGTGGAAGAGAGAGAGAGGAAAAAATGTGTCGTTTGAGGAACACAGTTTTACGATAATGATCCACCATAATAAAAGTAACAACGTTTCCCATAAAGTGTTCCTTGAAGGTTATGGTATGTCTTCGAGGAAATTGACCTAGATCGGTGCTCGTGTGTGACTGTAAGTGTGGAGTTGATGCTGGATAAAAGGTGCGATATGATGATATGCTGCAATTTACATACGCAATATGGACAATTAAAAAAATTAAATGCAGAAAGATGAGGCTTAGTCGAATTTAATTTACAGCAATAACAAAATCTTGATTGCAACATCTTTTTGAGTTGTGTAATTTCTAAGTAAAATTTAGATCAATTTATAAAACGGGATGACTCCTTCGTTTAATAGAAGAGAGTTATACATTAGAGTTTGAACAAATTACCACTGCTGCCTAATTTGGGGGGAAACCCCTCAAGCAAAGTGGCGACGACTTCCAATTCCGCTCGCTAATGGATAAGATAAGGCGTCACACGGGTAAAGTGCTATTAGAATGTTTCGCAGCAATATCATCAACCGATTCAATTTGGCTTTTAGTTTTAGCGACCGAAAGACGCTAAATTTCTGCCTTCCAGGAAGATCTGAAAATTTAATGAATTTGATGGCTGAATCGCTTGGAGCTGTGTAATTTGATGTAACTTATTTATAAATGTCTACATTCTAACGATGAAGAAATGACAAACTTGAAATAAATGTTGCCTTCAAAACTGAACATGCCATGGTTTTCCAATTAACAAACACAACTGTGATAAAAAAATCGCCCCTCAGCCAAAACTCGTCGCTCGGTCAATAAATTTGCTGCCTCATTGCTGGACCAATAAATTAATCAACGAAATATTTGAGGAAAATAGTCCAGCGTAGTATAGAGTATGTGAAGTGAGTGTGAAAACATAAATGTCGACCCCGCGGGAATGCTTCATCAGTCATCCTCTCGCACCAGAGTTGTCCCTCTCTGTGGAAGTTGTTGGCGCGGAATGCATGAAGAGAATGAGAAAAAAAAGAAACATTGAACTTTGAAGTACTTTTCTTAAATATAATTCTTGTTTCTGATGACAAATTAACAAATTAACAAATTAACAAATTAACAAATTAACAAATTAACAAATTAACAAATTAACAAATTAACAAATTAACAAATTAACAAATCAACAAATTAACAAATTAACAAATTAACAAATTAACAAATTAACAAATTAACAAATTAACAAATTAACAAATTAACAAATTAACAAATTAACAAATTAACAAATTAACAAATTAACAAATTAACAAATTAACAAATTAACAAATTAACAATTAATTAATGAATCAATGAATCAATGAATCAATGAATCAATGAATCAATGAATCAATGAATCAATGAATCAAATTTCACACTTCTAGTTGGATTTTCCCACAAGTTTTGATTCAACCAACTTGCTGCGGGGGAAGCATGAAAACAGGCACGTGATAAAGTTTATTTTTGAATGAATTTATGGACTCTGCCGCTGCAAATGGTCCCCGTGGGCTTTTGGAGGGCTCGCATGGGATCAACGAGGGGGGATGTGTTCGATTTTTTTTGTTGCCTCCGTTGACACACTTGATTCGAGACTTTTGAGCGGTTTAAAAAGTGCCATGAAAAAGTCGAGTGTATCAATCAGGGAGCGTGCGACGTATTGGTCGGTTGACCTGAATGAAAATAATTGATTTATTGTGTGAAAGAGCAGCGGCGTTGGTTGAAATTGGAGTTGATTCAGTTCGGAAATCGGGGATTAAAAGTTTTTTTTCAGCCTGAAAAAAAATATAAATTAGAGTTTTTCCAATAGGTTTTTTAATCAATTTTTAAACATGTCAAACCATTAACCACACCACTTTTTTCTGCTCCTGAAAGGTGAAATTCTTTTGACATCCCACATGGCAAAGAAAATACCACAGAATCCAATTTTCCATCCAGAACCCCCACATCCTGAGTAAAGCTCACCACAATCACACATTTATCCAAGTTTTTTTTCCTGACGACACTGAATATCGCGCAAACCACGTGGAGGAGAGGAGGGGTTGGTTGCTCAACGTAAGAAATAAAGAAAAACTGCAATGAATAAATTATCCTGACAAATGCACAAAAGTTTGGTTTTGTTAAATAGCGAAAAAAGGGCAAATTGTAAAAATGTTTTCCATTCCACGGCTTTTCAGGCTCAGTTCCGTAACATTCCAAAAATATCGCAAGGATTTTTCCCCTTCTTCTTCCCTTACATTCATGCAAACTCGAGCCTGTTCTTATTTAGATTACCATTTTTCAACAGCTTTGCCTCAACTCTTGCCTGACTGACTGACTCGTTGATGCCGACAGACACGCACCCGACTTTACCTGTCCAAATTGAGTTACCCGGCTGAGACGGTACACACGCCGGAACGCTATCCTCGTCCTGGCTGGCGTTCTTACTTGCAGGTACCTCCAATTAAGTGGCTGCGCATTTGCTGCAAAAGGGCATTCAAAGGTTACGTATTTTTGGTTTAATTTTTATCAACCAAAAGTGTAAATCTCTAAAATTTCGAAAATTTCTTCGCGATTTTTAATATTGTATTTTTTTGGGGATTTTAAAATAATTCATGAAGGAAATGTAACTATGTAAAAAAAAAATCTCAAAAGCTATACTTGCATAGCTCTCATTTTTCAACTCGCGATATGTCGGAAACTTTTGGTCCAGGCAAGGTTTAGGCTATTGGTTCAATTTTCAGCGTTAAAAGTGACACTATTTTTAAAATGTCTGCTCTCTACGAATAAAGAAATGAATTCCCAGAATCGTGATTAATTGTCATGAATTTGAGAACCATTCATGGTGCATTTGCACTATAAACGTGAATTTATTCCTTCGTGTTTTTCAATTTCATGAGCACAATTCACGGTTTCGAGAATGGACTTTTTGCCGTGTATAATAAAAGTAGTTTACCTAAACTTTGAAAAATATTTGCAACGGCCTTAAAACAAGTTTTTTGGACATCTAAATTTTTTTTGGATTTTTAATTTTTATTAAGGTACAAATACATTTACAAATTTTATTTAAATTTTTTGTCTCCCCCCCCTTTAAAGTTGGCCTGAAAAATCAGAAGGCAAAAAAAATATTTGTTAAAAAAAACTTTAAAATTTAAATGCAAATTTAAGTGCAATCAGCAGAAATTAATTTAAAATGCATTCCGCTGCGTTTAAAATTATTTTTTTACATGTTTGGGTTGATTTGGTGCATCTTTTGAGTTTTTGAAAATTTTCGATGTTTAGTATCGCATAAAGTTTTTTTTTGTTTTCGTCAAATCTTACTTTTTTTGGAAACTCTTGATGGCAAAACAGCTGAACTAGTGTAAAATGCATTTTAAAACACTTTTTGCATTCAAATGTTGGGACTATGGCTTGTTATTTCCATTTTTTTACTCCCTCCCCCTCCCCCTTCTCGGCTTTGGTCAGAGCCGAGGGACAAAAACTTTCAAAAATGTTTGTATCGACCTAAACATGTTCAGGTTATTTAGAAATAAACAAGCTCTTCCCGGCAAACTTCGTCCTGCCTTTTTTTTGGTTTCCTGACGTTTCTTGCTTGTTTTCCAGTTCAGCCTCCTGTGATCAAAATTTGATTTTACGCAGCTTTTTCCATACAATCTGCAGATTCCAGGTTCCAGAGTGGCCAAAGTTGTCACTTTTTGGCGTAAGAACCTTCCTTGAGCTTACACGAACCTAACGCAACAAAAAGCGCCTCGATCCGACGTTCCGTGTTCAATTGATTCGCGTTCGAACAAAACCGTCGAAATTTTTTATATATATAGATATGGTTTTGAAAAAAGTATTGCTATGACTTTTACAATCCTTCAAACATGAGCCATTTAGAAAATCAATTTTAAAACAAATAATATCTATGAGTTTTCGCATTGTTTTGACATACCCAAGTCTTTGAAATTTTTTTCATCAAAACTAATTTCTTTAGTTTTTCCATTCATTTCTTTTCTACGGGTTTTGGTATTCTTTTAAACATTCATGTTTAGTTCTATAAATAATATAAAGAGATGGTTTTTAAAAACGGTTTTGCATTTTTTTTGCATGAGTAGTTCCATTAAAAATAGCATTTCAATAACATTTTTGATTTTTTTTTTTATGTTTGCATAAATCAAGCAAAACAATGTAAAGGGGCCAATGTGAGTTTGTAAACAATGAGTCTATCCTGCTCACTTCTAATGTAAACATCCACTGACGTGAGCAGGATAGACTCTTTGTTTACAAACTCGCATTGGCCCCTTTACATTGTTTTGATTGAAATACTATAAAACAAAAAAGGCAGTTTCTACATTTATATCATGTATAAATTTAGTGAAATCTTCATGTTTTTCTTTGGTGTTTTGTTTTTAATACAAAAAAGACGAGTTGTTCAAATATTTCGATTTTGAGGTTATATCCAGCCAAAAATCACAGACCGATTCTTAGCGAAGCTACACCAAAATGTCACATTTTTCAATTTTCAATGTGATTTTTAATATGAAAAAAATCATTTTTATTATGATTCAATAATTGCAATGTGCTTTAAATGCGTTTTCTTACCTTAGAAGCGAAGAATAACTACAAATATGGTCTGCAAGCCATTGAACGGGAGAGGAGTTTTTTCATAAATCTGCTCCTTTCGTTGTCCCGTCACGAAAAGAAATGGCTGGCAAAAACTCAAATTTCAACCATCAGTTCAAGGAGCAAAAGATTCGTTTTTTAATTTGTGATAATGTGTAGAAGAGCAAAAGTTTTTAAAAATATAACTGGCAAAACTGTAGCGATTTTTGTAGTGTGCCTTTTAAAAGTCCAGTTTTACGATGTTGTCCCGTCACGCTACATTTTTAGTTCAGGGGAAGCACAGGTACTATATGGTTCATTCTGCATGATATTTCCTTGTAGGAAAATCAATTATCTTTCCAAATATGTAATAACATTGGGGGTGTTGCCGCACCAACTGTGCGACTTTTACGTTGTTGTTTAGCACCAGCCGATCCCTCAATTGTTTACTAAAAGTAGAGAGAAGAAGTGTCAAATAACTTTGTTAAGTGGAAGATTAGCCAGCGTGCGTTTAAAATAATCACCAACTTGGTGTCTAAGCCAATTAATAAAGGCGTTTATCAGGTTGCGGTTAAGATTTAAAGAATATTAATGGAACACTGAAATTGTAAGTCAAGTTAAACATATTGTACTTCTTCAACGACTAATCGCAATAAAATGCAGCTTTAAAGCTGCTCAATTTTCAGCTGCTATTAAAACGGTGTTTTAATTCTCACCCACCGCAACAGGGGGGTTTCTTCTTTTATTTTGCCACTACAGCCAAAACGCTGAAAAAAACTTGGGATTTTTTTTGAAAAGGAGCCGAAGAATCGGTCCACAATGATTTTCTTAAAGCAAAAAAAAAAAAATACAGTTGATTACTATGAATACAAAGAGACGAGTTGTTCCTCTTTGTATTCATAGTAATGCATTCTGCTAAAACGCTCAACCAAACCACAAACAGTTAAATACACTAAATCGATCTGAAAATCCTTTCTATTACAGATTTTAGGATACAGAGCGGATTCGCTAATTGGAACGACTGACAGCTGTCAAAAGCTTGAAACCACGTGTTCAGAAATTGTCGAAAAATGGGGTTGAAACGTCAACATCAGTTTGACAACTGGTTTTGACGGTTGAGTGCTTTTAATTTCGATACGTTCGAATTAGCGAGCGTTCGAATTAGCGGACATTCGAAGTAGCGAAATTCGAATTAACGAATCCGCTCTGTATACAGATTCTTCTTTTGGATAGCGAGCAGGGTTGTAATAATATCAAACTTTCTGTTCTCAGCGACTACAATTATCATGCCCGAAATCTCATCTACCATGATCGACAAATGATAGTTTTTGGACAAAGTTTTATTGAAATAAAGAAAAATATAAAGATAAATCTGGTTGCGAAAACGTAATACTCTCCCATTGGCCTCAATTAATAGAAATAAATATAATATAACAAACGGTTGATAAATAAGTAAGAAATTCCATAAAACAATTTGCGTTGTTTATCTGTATTTTCATGGAATAGCCATATCAAAACTCACGTAATTTACGACCACACCTTAGTAAGAAGCCCTGAGGAGTCTGAGTAAAAGAGCGCACTTGAAGAGCAGGAAAAACTGCAGCCGTGAAAAGACAGTCTTCGGCAGATTTATCAGCAGCCTGGTGGTGAAAATTTTGTTGATAGCAGGTGAGAGGAAAGGTTGTGATGGTGGTGCAGCATGCAAGGCATCAGCTCTGAGCTCCATTAAGATTGCTTGTGAGATGTCGTCTTATTTTCAAACCCATCAATCACATCACGAGCACAATTTTAAAAAGAGTGAAAATGGGTCAAAACTGAGTAAAAGAGGTTATGAAGGTATCGTCTGGTCTGTAAATACACGTCTGCTTATAATGGAATGCCTTGCTCGATTAATTGAGTGAGAGTAAAATATGCAAAATTAATGACTTTTGAGGTGACCACAGACAATGTTCTTTGTCATCCTCTTAATGAATTCGAATGCTTTGTAGGGTATTTTAACCATTAGTGGACCCCCTAGTAGAGCCGAAGCACATTTTTCACAAATTTTCAATATTTTAAGCACTTTTTCATAACCCTTTGTACAAAACAATGAAAACTGAAGTCTTTTGAACAATTTTGACTATTTGTTTCATCAGTTATTTGTTTTTGAGCAGAAAAATAGCCAATTGAAAAAAAAGTTTTTTTTGCCTGTTGTGGACCCCCTTTTCCTATAGTGGACCCGGGTCCATAATCCGATTGTGGACCCGGGTCCACTATAGGCAAACTGTTATTTTTATACCAAATTTAACCGATATTTGATGTTTTGATGCATGGTGTAGGTCTAATGATAGGTATAATGAATAAAAGGTGGATTTTGCTCACTTTTCATCATAAACAAATATTTTTTGTTAACAAATTTGGCTTTAAACAACAAAAAACCAAACAGACATTTAAACACATTTATTTCCGAAAAAGATCAGAAAAAACGTCTCGAAAACCACTGTAAACATAAAAATAATTTTAAAAAAGTAATCTTGATGCAAATTTTTCCATATTAATTACATAAATGGTTGACCGAAACTAAACAATAGAATTGTTTACAGTTGCTGATAAAACCACGCATGTTTTTTGGAAAAAAATGTTTTGTTATGATTTATTATTATAAAATATCATTTCAAACTGTAATTATGGTGCTTCAGTTAAGTACAATTAACTATAGTTTTGATAAATTATAAATTCTTACGGCTTCAGCATTATTGGTACTTTTAACATGAAAACAGCTATATTTATACTAATAATTGAAAAAAATATGCGTTTTTTTTTTTTTTTTTTTTTTTTATGCGTTTAGGTTGATAACAACAAGCATTTATTGTATGTTTTAGAGAAACTTTTGCTTGAATACACAGTTTTCATCATTTTTGAAGGTTTAATTAACAGGGGTCCACTTTTGGAAAAGTTTGGATTTTGGTTGTCCTATATTGGACCCCCATAATTTTTGCTAGAAAATTGCATTTCTTCGCTTTATTTTAGTAAATATCCTTAAACTTACATTACTTCGACTTGCTGAAGTTAAATAATCAGTCAAAAAATGATTGGATGGTTAATTCAATCATAAAATATAAATGCAGTTTTGTTGTGAATATGCTAGTGGCCATGGCTGATTTCAGATGTCGAACTCAAAACACTTATTTTGGTGAAAAGGACAATTCAATGTCAGTCAACATTGTTCTAAATGATGCTGAACATGCCAAATAAAAGATTTGTAGACAACAACGCGCTTGAAATTGTGATTTTATTGAATTTTCCATTAAAAACCCTTCAGAGGGTCCACTATAGGAAAGGGGTCCACTAATGGATAACGTACCCTACTCTTGTTTAAAAAATCATGTACTCAATCTTGAAAAAAATATAGAATAGTCAAATTTAAGAAAAAAATCCTAACCAAAATTTCTCAAAATAGAGCTTGAATGATTTAACTTTCCAGAAACCATTGCTCAACCACACAATAAAGTTAAGGTACCCGTTGTCGTCACCGGAGAGGTTCATCTTTGTTGTGAAGCTCTTGCACCCATCCCCCTCAAATATATTGCATTGTTTGCAGTTTAACGCAATTAGATGTCGTTCGGTCTGCAAACTTTTCTCATTGTGTGTGCTGCCACAAGTTCTGCAAACACAAAAGTGCTGCACAACAGCCATAAGCCATAACCAGAAGTGCCAGTCGCAAATTGCAAACGATGATATTAAATTATGCGCACCGGGGAGGGGTTTCTTTTTGATTTAAATTGTTTAAAAAAAATTAAACTTCTCATTCATAACAAACTCGAATCTCATTTCGTATTTATAGCATGAGGAGGCTTTTTATTAGCCGAGGGAAACATCAAAACTAGATTTGTCGTCCCACACCAGCCGGGTGACAGGAAAGTAGTAAAAAGGCAAAACCTTCAGAGTTCGAATCGAGTTCCTTATCCATTCAGTTATCAATGCCACATTAACGATTCTAGTTATAGGGTATCCGTGGAATGGTTTTAGTACCTCGTAAAATGATGAATATGAACTGTGATAGATTTTCGTTGGCAAATTGCCATATTTGTTATCAATGTGGAGATTTTACAACCTCAGACAATTGTTCGAACCGATTGTAAAAAATGATGCTTTGAATACATTTTCGATTCGAACCAATGAAAATGTATAAAATGCTCAAATTCATCAATTATAAAGCTGTAGTTTATGAGTACACACAAAGAAAAAATACTGTAAATTTAAAAAGATCGTTCGCTGGATTAAAAGTTCGCGTTGGTGAATATTCGTAGAAAGTTCAAACTTTTTAATTTAAAAGTTGCAAAGTTTTTGATACTACCATGCACTTCTGGAACAAAATCATTGTATCGGTAAAAGTTTTTTACTTTTATTATAAGAAGAAACTTTTTATGGCAACAATAAATAACATTTAACATTACAGTGATGATTTTCGAAAAATGTGATGGATTTTATTTCTATTTTTATTTTAATATTAAAACTGCTGCTTATGCTGCTTAACATCGCGGCCTACATTTTGGAGCGCGACAGCGATGTAGAGAACAGGGTGGTCTCGTTGCCGGCCATCATCAGGACAGGCTTGGAGGAGTTGGCCATTGGGTGTTAATTCGAGAAGGTAAGTCGACGTTTTCCGACTGGGAAGTGAAGCGCCTGAACCGATAGTTCCCGATCACATCGTCCTCCTTCGGAATGGCACAGATGTTGCCAGTTCATCCGGCCGAAGCTGCGCCATCGCGAGTTGAGAGTTTGCGGGCGGGAGTTGCTGAAAGTGTTTGAAAGTAAATTAAATTGGCTAGACACTGAACACATTCTCAATACTCACCGGTGACTTCTTCGGTATTCCAGGTAGATTTTCTTTATCAGGTTCGTCGGATATCGCTCCAACCTCTGGAAGTAATCCGAGTACGACAGCTTCAGGACCTGCGGCTTTCGTACAGACGGTTCTTCCAGAACTGGTGCAAACTTGTCAAACATGTCCCGCACCGAGAAATGGAAAGCAGACCCTCAGGACATCCCACACTGTCCCGTCATCACATCCGGCACAAAATGCTGCTGATGGTCGTAAACCGCCGGCACCGAGTGCAACATCCGCGCTGACAACCTCCGATCGCTTCTCGTCGTTTCCCTCTTCCGTCGGATCCTTCTCCTCACCGTTAAAATTAACTTTATCGAATACAACCGGTGCAAATTCACATCCGCATAAACGGCGTCCTACAAAAACAAACAAAATCAAACACAAACGCCACCAAACACCCAAGCTTCCTTCTTACCCATTTCGGTCGTGAAACAGCTGCAGATCCGGCAGGAAGCTGGCCTCATCCTTTTGAAAACCAACTTTCCCCTAATCCAGTAACCTTGTTCCGCACCATCCTCCTTCGAAGGTATCCGCGTCCAAGTCCTGGCTGCGGACGCGTTCTGTTTTGATTGACGTCGTGGACCACACCTCACTAACCACCGGAATCACCTAAACGTTTGTTTACATTTTGGACTTAGACGAACACGGTTTCACGAGAACGACAAAATGAAAGAAATTATACAGTCGAATTAAAAGTTAAAACTTTTAAATAAGTTAGCAATGAGATTTTCAAAAACTGTAGCATTAAAAGTTTTCATTTTCAAAACAAGAAAAAAACTTTTAATGTAGCAAATTTTAAGCACTTATTAATTTAAAAGTAAGTTACTTTTGTCATTACCATAATATTTTTTTGTGTGTAGGACTTTTTAGAAAAGAATGAGTACACGAAAAAAACATTTCTCATTGTTTATTAAACGCATTTTTTTATTTTCATTTTTATATGTTTCATAGGAAACAAAAAAAACATCATTTATAGGAAACTAAAAAAAAAACACGCACAGTCATAGTGCATGATCAGAAAATCCCTTCGCAATATACAGAATTTCATACATATCCATATTAATTTTCAGAATTGTGTGGAAAAACTAATGATGAAAATGACTTCTTTTGACATAGGGAATGCATAGCAAAAATTCCATCCAAATGAAACAATACAAAGAATAGTCGTTTTGCGTGTTTCATACTTCATTTATTATTTATTATTAAATAACGATGTTTAAATAAATCTTCTTTAAAGAAAAACATTCTCGTTTCTATTCGACGTGCAGCCCAAGTCTCCAATCCTTCAATCCCAATCCAATTAAATCTCTCCGGTTTAGCTCATAACCGGACTCTGCTCAAAAGCTAGTACCGATTTAATTTTCATTCTCTTTCTCTGCTTAACTTTCCGAAACTCTCTAAAGCCTAGAGATCTCGTTAGCAGAAGGGTTCTACCACTTTTTTTTTATTCTGTTTGCCACCCCTCTCCCCGTCTCCAAAAGCTCCCAGCATCATCCTCAACTCGAACACAACAACCACATTATGCTCTGGCTGGTTGCTTTTCTATATGTAAATGCAATCCGATTAACACCACGTGGCAGACCCCACATCATCCTTCCCCCACATCGATCGCACCATTACGAAAACGAGCTTTCGATTTTCCCTCCGGTTTTATGCTTCGATACTCCTCTGATGGGTGGTGGTGGTGGTCCAGCCAGTGGTGGTGGTGGTCTGTGGTTTGTTCTTTGTGTGTCCACAATTGGTTTGGCCAATGGATTGAAGGGTTCTGAAGAAGGAGGAGGGGGAGAGCTTTCGAATGCATATCAGTGACATGGCACTGCCGGATTGGATGATGCTGCCATAGCTAACCCAAACGCTGCCTAGAACGAAGCTATCATTTCACAACTTTGCTGCGAGTGTTTGCTAATGCATAACAATTGCGCTGGTGTTCATTTTCACAATGATGCAAATGAAAATGGATATTGATGGATGTGGGAGCGTGGCCGCTCAAGTTGAGGAGCGGAATCAATTATTATTTATTTTTATCATACCTTTTGTGAATAATTTTTTATTCCGTGCAGAGAAAATTATTTTGAAAAATTGCATGCAAACAAAACGGAATTTCATGACTCTTTGTTTGAATTGATTAGGACACAATCCGGCACTGCAACGTCACGAAACCATCTACAAATTACCCCCATGGCATGTTCTATCAAAAATTTGCAATTTTGGTGATAAAAATGGATACAATGCGCAAGCAAGACCCTTAAACAAAAATTGTCCACTTCATTGCCAGAGAACCCCTGCAAAACCTTATTTCCCTACTCTCAAATATTAAAACTTAAGGCAGTGCCAACCGGCCTTCTGAAACCTTACAACTTTTTTGGTTTGTCCATTAGTAGTACTAGCCTTATCACTTAAGGTCGTAGATGGTGTCTTTCACTTTTGGGGCAATGAATGTAGATTATGGTTCTGAATTCAGGGTCCAGAAATAGTAAATGATTTTTTTTTTCACTATATGTTAAATACTTCTACAAACATCACAAAGAAAACCATTTTTTGATTGAAACATTCTGAATCAAGATTTGAATGTTTTTCTAAAACAAACATGACCACCAAATGACCGATCGGGAATGATACCTTTCAGAGCCTTAAGCTGCCGTTTTCGCTGCCTTTATATCCGAAGAAAACATGATTTTTAGGAGGTGTATAATTACCATATTACCCCAAACTTTCCTAAATGTAGTCAGAGTCAGAAATTAGGTGGAAACTTTTCTTTTTGGGAGTTGTGATGGCAGTTGCACAGCTAAAAAAGTAGTAATCCATCTGCGTGTAAAAGACCTGGGTGTAAAATAAATATTGCATTATTTTATGCAATTTTATGTGATTTTACACCCTGAAATATGTAGCCCATCAGTATGGGAAACCTACTCGACCGAAATGTCAAGCTCATATATGCGTTTATCCCTACAGCTTTTCATCGGTCTGCTGGACGAGTGGGCTAAGGCGCCAGTCCTTACTGTTGGTGATGGGTTTGAATCTCATCGGATGCAGCTTTTTTTGTGTTTACAAAAATTGTACATGCAGTGTGTAATATTAAGTGTTT
Source organism: Culex pipiens pallens (assembly GCF_016801865.2). Lineage (NCBI taxonomy): Eukaryota > Metazoa > Arthropoda > Insecta > Diptera > Culicidae > Culex > Culex pipiens. Next base: position 124,401,686 of record NC_068939.1, read on the forward strand.
ATTTTGACGAAGGTGATGTGCATGCTTTTGCATGCGATTTTACCATCGGGTTTTTTGCTGTGTGGAGACACAAAATCTCAGAGTTCGAGTCTTTATAAAATAATTGTGTGTATGGATTCCAATCATTTTTCAAAAATATCTAATCTAATCTAATCTAATCAGACCCTAGCGCAGCCAATCTTTCGAAGGGATCCTGGAGAGTGCCTTAGGTTAGATGACGCCTAGCACTCTTCTTGTCATTTATTAACATTTGTAGTGCGCCATTGCATTAGAATGCATTGAAACATCACAAGCGTTAAACCGGCCAGGCCTACTGCGTAAAGCCGTATCGCAGAGATGACTCGTAATTGGGTTGAGTTTGAGCACAACAACACAATTCTGAATCGACAGGGGAGGAAGAAGCGTGGGGACACACCACCATACGCTCCGAGATTTTGGTTGTATTCGTTGGGAGCACCATGCTAAGAAGGTTTGGTACTCCGGGACCCTCTGGGATGGGACATTGTATTTCCACGAATGCCCTGGACTCTATTTGCCGTGGTTATAGCGCCACAACTCGCTCTCTGTAACAGTATTCCTAATTCCAGTCCAAGCCTACCAAGTCGTCATGGCCTAGTGGTTAGCATTTTTGCTTACCAATCCAAAAGACGGAGGATCGAACCCCGCCTCGAGTGACTTTGATTTTTCGTTCATATTCATCATTTCAAATTTATGTGTTCACAACTTTCTCGTTGGGAGCAGATGGGAATTGAACCCAGAACCATTCGCTTACAAAGCGAACACCGTAACCAGTCAGCAGTGTTGCGATTTTGAGCGCTCATCCGCTCATGAGCGAGCATTTTTCGCTCATTCGTGAGGAGGAGCGCGACGCGAGCTAGCTCACGTTTGCTCGTGCTCGTGTTTGCTCATTTATTTTATGAGCGAAAATGCTCATTGCTCGCGCTCGCGCTCATTTTTGCTCATTGAGCAAAATGAGTGGTATTTTTTTACCTGTAACGGGTAAACGATAAAAACTTTTTTTTTCAGCAGAGCTTCGAGGTTGCTTTTTTTTAAATGGAGGCTTGAATAGGCTAATCTTAATAATATTGGATGAAGTTATTTGTCATATTTTCTGTTTTGAAACTTGTTTTGGAGTCAGAGTTAAGGGGTTAAGGTGTTACATTAAGATCTGTACACAGTAAAAAACCATAGAAATATTACATCTGGGAAGTACGTCTTTTATGTTAGAAAAATGCGTAATTTTACTTACATCAATTATCTTATTTATATGCTGGAGTCGATCTAAATAAATAAATGAGAAATGAGCGTGCTCACAAGTAAAAACATGTTTTAATATAAAAAAAATCGATTACCATCCTATTTACAGCTTATTTAAGACCTAAAAATTCCGTTCCTTGACAGTTTACTCTAAATTTGAAAGTGAAATAAGCTAAAAAGAGTGTCTGGGATTCTTAGCAAATTAAGACACCTTAATTGCGAGTCAGCCATTTTTCAATAATGATAAATTATCAAACTCTGAAAAAAATATAGGCTGACAACATTAAAGTTTCATTGTTAATTTGATTTTGGTTAACCGCGGTAAATTTTCTTGAAATATTTCGAATTAACAAAAATCCACCAAAGCATTTACCATTACCACATTGATCACACAAAAACTGTGGTAGAAAAGTATCCACCGCGATTAATGTTTGATAGTTCGACGCCAACGAATGATTTCATGAAAATTTACCGCGGTCAACCAAAATTAAATTACCAATGTAACTTTGATGAGTTCATGTCCTTTTTTCGCGATGAAATTATCTTTAAAAGTGGCAATCCAATTGGCCTGTGCCAGATTCATCAACAATACTAAAAATCTACCTGATTTGCTGATGAGCGCTCATTGAGCGCGAGCGCATGCGATGAGCATGAGCGAGCACGAGCTACCTGTTAAGTCCTCATGCTCATGAATGAGCGAGCACGGCTTCTGGCTCGCTCGCTCATTCGCAACCCTGGTAAGAACCTTCCTTGGGCTTATACGAACCCAACGCAGCAAAGTGCGCTCCGGTCCGACTTTCCGTTATCAACTGATGCGCGTTCGAACAAAACCGTCGAATTTTTTATATATATATTAGGGTGGGTACGTTTTTCAAAAAGTTCTCGGATCAAGTTTTAGTATGGTTCCCCTTGTAGGGCATGCCCATAGGGTTGCTGCCTGACGTATGGCGTCGCGGTGTTCATCAAGCTTTCATAGCATGCTAAGGAAATTTTGATGCTTTTTGAGGGAAAACCGTTGATTCCGGAGACATCGGATTGTTTGCCGATGCGCCAGGTCTAGGGATATATGCTCTCTTCGGGAAAAGTGTTCTCCAGACCATTCCCCATAAGCCTGACCATACCAGAAGTTGGCGCGTGATTTTCTCAGACCTGTAGGAGCGTTTGAACAAAAAGTTCCAATTTCCCATAGTAATTCCTAGGTAAACTTTAACCCTGATGCGCGCAGCCAGTTTACAACCAAATGAGCTGATATTTGGCATGAAAGTCCCTATGGGCATGCTAATTTACTCAAAATTCTCAAAAATGTTGAGCTATGAATTTGACGGGCATTTGGAAAACCTATTAAAGTAACCCCGGGCTATCAAAGTCACCCCAGTTTACGGCACCTGAAATTCCTCGATATGACCTCAGAATGGGACAGGCTACTGCACAATATTTGAATATTCTACAATCTACAAGTCAAAGAAAGAATAGCAAACTAAAAGAGCATACAAACAAAAAAAGAAAATTGATTGTAGTAGCAGTGCAAAAGACACACATTAATGATATTAATTAGGTCATAAACATAAACAAATCTCCCGCCGCTCTTCAATCACATTTTAAATAAGATATAATGATCCGATTTGATTGGTGCGCTGGAAGTGGGGACGCGAAGTCGTGATTATTCAGGTTATTTTTTTTGTGTGCTTTTGTGTCGCTGTTCGTATGGGGTGAGTAATTGTTGTAATTGAATAATAGCATCATTGGTGCGCTGGAAGTGGGGACGCGAAGTCGTGATTATTCAGGTTATTTTTTTTGTGTGCTTTTGTACCGCTATTCGTATGGGGTGAGTGCATAATTTGTAAAGGTGGTGTAAAACATATTCGGAGTGAGAAGTGTTTTTTTTGTGTGCCTGTGGTCGTGAATTATGTGTGTCTTAATTTATTGTTTTGTGATTTTCAAGCCCTTTCTATATTATCGTTGATCGGAAGGCACGGCGTCGGATGGATTCTGTTTAAATTTTTCGAAGTTTTTTTATTTTGTGGTGAAAAAGCCATTTCTATATAATGATCGAAAGACGCACTGACAATTTGGATCGTTGATAACTGTGTGTGAGTGATTTTGTGTGCTAACCAGAAAGACCTTCCCATAGCACCGTTGCTCGGAAGGCTCGCCGACGGGTCTGTTATGAAAGTCCTCCCCATAGCGCCGTAACTCGGGAGGCATCGAAAAGCCAATACCTTATCCTACTAACCCAAAAAAATATTAATCACGTGATGCTTGAAGGAGATGCTGTGGATTCAACGGTCTCAAGCGGTATCAACAAGTATATAGCGAAAAACTATGTGCTTGATGAGTCTGCAACTTTAACTATCGGACTAACATTCCTCCCTTTCGTTGAACTGCAGGCTTCTTGGGAGGGCGCCGGTATTGACTAATAAAGTAGGGATCTTCAGAGGTTAAACAGTGAACGGATGGTTGGCTCCCACTGATCGTTTTTGATTCATTGTTTAACTTCTGCTGATCTGTCAATAACGGAGTAGCAGCTCATTGGCAGTCAACAATGCTCATGCTCATGCTCATGCTCATAATGATCCGATTTGTTTGTTTAGCTTGCAACCCTCCCGCGGTGCATCCCTTTCGCCCCTTATTCCATAAAATATTCATTCAAGCTTCCGTAAAAGCGGTAAATGTCGATTATTCATTGCTGACCAACGCGCCACATAATGCAATCACTGGAGGAGAAATTCGAAAAAATAATGACATGCATCACCTCGCCGTCATATCTGGCCGAAACCTGAAATTGATATGTTCAGCCACATTAATTCGAGCCTGGCAGGGAGTTCAACCAGAGAACAAGGAAGAGACCTTTCAAAGGCCAACACTGATAACGCGCATTATTGGTGTTATCAAGCGTTGTTAAAAAATTGGGAAACATTGTTTCCCTCTGAATACTGAATCACACACCTGATGGGGAATCAGCTTTTGTGCGTTATCGTGTTTCGGATGGACACAAAGAGTTTATTATGTCTGGCCTCTCTCTCGTGACATTTTGACCAGCCCTGCACAGATAGCTCATTAATTATTTTTTAACCGACAGCCTAGGGCAGATTAAAGTTTATGGGACCAAGTGAAGTGAGCAACCTCTGGGTAATTAACAATAATTGCACCTATCAAGGCGGCTCTAGAGCCTACAATTTGCCCACAATTACTTTGTTTCATATTGTGCAGAATTGTAACGGAAGAGAGGAGAAACCTATTATAGGTTATGTAAAAGCACTTTAATCAAGGGTGACTGGTTTGCGTAATTGAATTATACCTTCCGTTTAAGGTTAATTGTAATAAGGATCCTCTTATCTCTAGCAGGTTTAGGTTTAGATCCAATAAGACCTGAATTGGTTTATATTGAGCAATTCTCTACGAAATCGGTCTTTTTTCTTCAATTTTAATTTTTGTATTTTTTAATCCGACTGAAACTTTTTTGGTGCCTTCGGTATGCCCAAAGAAGCCATTTTGCATCATTAGTTTGTCCATATAATTTTCCATACAAATTTGGCAGCTGTCCATACAAAAATGATGTATGAAAATTCAAAAATCTGTATCTTTTGAAGGAATTTTTTGATCGATTTGGTGTCTTCGGCAAAGTTGTAGGTATGGATACGGACTACACTGGAAAAAAATAATACACGGTAAAACAAATTTGGTGATTTTTTTATTTAACTTTTTATCACTAAAACTTGATTTACAAAAAAACACTATTTTTAATTTTTTTTATTTTTTGATATGTTTTAGAGGACATAAAATGCCAACTTTTCAGAAATTTCCAGGTTGTGCAAAAAATCATTGACCGAGTTATGAATTTTTTAATCAATACTGATTTTTTCAAAAAATCGAAATTTTGGTCGTAAAATTTTTCAACTTCATTTTTCGATGTAAAATCAAATTTGCAATCAAAAAGTACTTTAGTGAAATTTTGATAAAGTGCACCGTTTTCAAGTTATAGCCATATTTAAGTGACTTTTTTGAAAATAGTCGCAGTTTTTTATTTTTTAAAATTAGTGCACATGTTTGCCCAGTTTTGAAAAAAATATTTTTGAAAAGCTGAGAAAATTCTCTATATTTTGCTTATTCGGACTTTGTTGATACGACCTTTAGTTGCTGAGATATTGCAATGCAAAGGTTTAAAAACAGGAAAATTGATGTTTTCTAAGTTTCACCCAAACAACCCACCATTTTCTATCGTCAATATCTCAGCAACTAATGGTCCGATTTTCAATGTTAATATATGAAACAATTGTGAAATTTTCCGATCTTTTCGAAAAAAATATTTTCAAAATTTTCAAATCAAGACTAACATTTTAAAAGGGCGTAATATTGAATGTTTGGCCTTTTTGAAATGTTAGTCTTGATTTGAAAATTTTGAAAATATTTTTTTCGAAAAGATCGGAAAATTTCACAAATGTTTCATATATTAACATTGAAAATCGGACCATTAGTTGCTGAGATATTGACGATAGAAAATGGTGGGTTGTTTGGGTGAGACTTAGAAATCATCAATTTTCCTGTTTTTAAACCTTTGCATTGCAATATCTCAGCAACTAAAGGTCGTATCAACAAAGTCCGAATAAGCAAAATATAGAGAATTTTCTCAGCTTTTCAAAAATTTTTTTTTCAAAACTGGGCAAACATGTGCACTAATTTTAAAAAATGAAAAACTGCGACTATTTTCAAAAAAGTCACTTAAATATGGCTATAACTTGAAAACGGTGCACTTTATCAAAATTTCACTAAAGTACTTTTTGATTGCAAATTTAATTTTACATCGAAAAATGAAGTTGAAAAATTTTTACGACCAAAATTTCGATTTTTTGAAAAAATCAGTATTGATTAAAAAATTCATAACTCGGTCAATGATTTTTTGCACAACCTGGAAATTTCTGAAAAGTTGGCATTTTATGTCCTCTAAAACATATCAAAAAATAAAAAAAATTAAAAATAGTGTTTTTTTGTAAATCAAGTTTTAGTGACAAAAAGTTAAATAAAAAAATCACCAAATTTTTTTTACCGTGTATTATTTTTTTCTAGTGTAGTCCGTATCCATACCTACAACTTTGCCGAAGACACCAAATCGATCAAAAAATTCCTTCAAAAGATACAGATTTTTGAATTTTCATACATCATTTTTGTATGGACAGCTGCCAAATTTGTATGGAAAATTATATGGACAAACTAATGATGCAAAATGGCTTCTTTGGGCATACCGAAGGCACCAAAAAAGTTTCAGTCGGATTAAAAAATACAAAAAAAATCGAATGACCGAAATCCTAGAGAACTGCTCTATTTAGGTTCCATTCCAAATTACAAACTTTTAAGTGCTCTAAACTCTGCTCTTCTTATTAGGACTGTAGTGCCAATTCGTCCCAGATGATGGTAATCACAAGTTAATTTCACATTATTTATTGAATCACACAAAATGATCCTAACCTTTAAACCAACTTCCAACTCATCAACATCGCCGTCAGTATCTACAAACTGCAAGTTGCCCCAACTTTGCCACGCTTCTTCACGAGAGGAAAAACAATGTGGTGCAGACGGATGTGGTTCGTTGTCTGTCGGATATTCATTGCGCGGAAAAACGGAAAACTTTTCCCTCCAGGAATAAAAAAAGAGAAACAAAAATACCTGGACAAACACCGAAGAACAAAAACAACGGCTTTGGTAATGAGTGATAAAAAGTAAAAACGTGGATTTGTTATTTTATTTTCTGACTGTTCAAGAATATTTTTTTAAATTTTAGCACGATAACTAATCTAAAAATAAAGCAATTAACCCCACTCTTCTTATCAGATGTCAACCGGAACGTAACTCGAAACCATAATGCAGTTTTGCTGTGACCAGAAAAGGAAGAATATCAGGTGGGAAGAAAGTGTAAAACGTGGAAAAATGTTTTTCCATTTTTGAAGTCTGTCGTGGTTTTTCCCATTTCATCCTGATGGTCCACTCTTGAGAAACACTAATGATTGCCGGTACGATATTGGTAAGTGCACCGATTTTGAACATATAAGAATTAAAAATAATATCTTTGTCAACTAGAGTCCAAATCAGGAACAGTTACTCTGATTAAGGGAGAGGCAAGCAAAATACCACAAGAAATATCGAACATTGGCAAATGTCTGATGTCCCTGGAAAGTTTCTGCAATACTTTCTGGCCGCTGCTGACTGACGCTGGCACAGCAAATGTAAGACGAGAGAGAAGAGTCCAGACAATATTGAATGTTGGAATATATTGATCGAAGGGATTCAATTCGAGCCAGCCGTTGCAATCTCAGTAATTGATTTTGAAATTTTACGCTGGACCAATTTAATTGGCAATACTTTAGCACTCACTGTCCCAATATTTTTTTCAGTTTTGCATTCCGCTACAAATTTTAAAATTAAGAGAGATGCTGCAAAATAACGAGATTAATTGTAGTTCAAATCATCGTCACCATTTTTTGTCGACGATGCTGTAGATATCAGATAAAATATTTTGAAATGAATAAAAAACGGTAAAATAATTTGTTAGCACAGATCGAGCGGTGAAACGAATGCTTGAGCAGACTATTCATCAATACTAAAGACACAACAAAAGTTAACCCTCAATAGACAACTACGTTAATGAATGCTCGTAATATCTCGAATGTAATTTTTGGCCAGTTCGTTTTTTTTTTCTGACCAAAAGTATCGCGTTTATGGCGCGACCCCTCCAAAATTGAAACCGCTGAAACTTTTTTTGTTGCGAATGAATTTGGCTGAAATCTGTTGTAATGTTAAGAAACTATCTCAAGATTAAGTGCTCAAAATATGAAGTTGGTCCGATCAATATTTTTGGAGATATCGTCAAAATAGTGAGTGTCGGTCAAATTTTTATGAAAATGTCAATAACATTGAAACGATAATAGATAGCTAAGTTTTTTAAAAAGCATTTGAAAGTAGACATTTCGAAATACTTATAATAATAGTTTCACGAGGACAACAATTTGTATTTGGAGTTTGGATTCCTATGTCATATACTTTTGACCAGTCAAAAATCAAACCATCCACTTTAACGACCCCGGGTCTTTTGTGGTATCTATTGCAAGTTACTGCTCGAACCTAGGAGTCCGAAGGCATGAATGGGGAGAGCACCCAAACCCCTTTCTACTCCAAGGAACCTTCCACCCCAGTGTTTGGACTGACGGCCTTTGGATTGCGAGTCCAACCGCCGCCAGCGATTCCACCGGAGTAGGCTTGGTTTGGTGTGTTGTTTGTACTTATGGCATGGAGACGACTCCTACACCTGGAATGACTTAACGGCCTAACAACCAAGGCCGGGGCCGACATTTTACTTCCTCATCCGATGGAAGGTTGGAGCAGATGGGAATCGAACCCAGAATCATCCGCTTACAAAGCAGACAGCGTAACCATTCGACCACGCACTGCCACGAACCAGTACTGTATGTGAATATTTCTTTAAGTTTAGTTGCAAAATGATGGTTTTTACAGCACCAGTCGACATTTTTTTTATGCAATTCCGAAAAAAACTTTTAAATAGAATTTTTCAGTGATGTCCATGTGTATGGTCATATTTAAAACCAAAACAATTTCGACCAGTATTACTTTTCGTTAAAAAGATAAACTTATAACGAACTTTTGCAAATCCATTGTGAAACTTTCTAATTGTCATGCCATTCTCGAATGACGAAACTGCCGTTTTGCAATTCCGTCGTGAAACCATTGACGAACGAACCTGGGTGCTGAAAAGACAGAATGCGTAACGTGATTTTCGAATGCTCCCAACTGCTCCTCACTACTACAAGTGCACTACTACTGTAAACATAAACAAAGTAGAAGGCTTTGTTCAAGCTCAAGCGTGACATATTTTTTGCTGCTGAAGTGACTGGTATTGAAACATTTTGAATCTGTTGATGTTAAAGTTTTCGCTGAAAAATTAAGTGCCACGCGCATTTTTTGTTCGTAGACTAAACGATGGGCGGCCAAAATATGCTTTTTTTATTTTCCACGTGACGATAAATTGCGTCAGAAGTGGGTGGAATTTTGTGAACCAGAAGAACAACCGAATGGAAGTTCCGAGATTATGTATCTTTGTATTTTAAGATTTTTTGACTTCGAATGCCTCAAAAGCTGGAGTAATTTTTTTAATCCTGACAAAATAAATTATAGATCGATTACAATACTTGCCATGTCTTGGTATCATTTTGCAAACAGTAAATTGGTTCCGCTTTGACAGTTCTAAATTGAGGCCGTTTTGCGGACAACTATTCTGCACCCAGGAACGAACGTGCTACGTGCCACGGTGAAACTTCCTACTTTTCCTGGCATTCTCAAACTTCAAAACATTATAGTGTTTTGGAATTAGCATGATGTCAGCTATCCATTCCAATTATAACTACATGAAAATTCTCACAAAAATACGTATTTTTTCTGTTCTAGAAAACATTATGTCGAAAGTTTTGTTTTTTTTTTCATACATTTCTTATAGGTTAAAGTCGCGTTAATAAAATAAACAACAACATACATTTCTAGAGTTATAACAAACATTTTTTTAAATACTAAAAAAAATCACCAAACTACGTATTTTAGAAAAAAATACTAAAAATTTCAGTTTCAAATGATCGGATTTTTTTTCATACATTTCGATAGTTATAATATTTCGTGTATAATACGAAAAAAAATCACAAAACTACGCATTTTTTACAAAATACTCCAAATTTAAGTTTTTTACAATATGGGTATCAATCGATCGGGATTTTTCATACATTTTGAAAATTATTACACACGTTTTTAAAAATACTCTAAAATTTCACAAAGCTACGTATTTAAAAAAAAAGATAAAGAATAATTAATTTTTTTAACAATATGAATATCAAGTTATCGGGAATATTTTCATACATTTCGGAAGTAATAACACATACATTTGAAATTACTAAAAATTTCCACAAAACTACGTTTTTTGTAAAAAATACTCATAATTTCAATATTTTACAATATGCGTATCAAATCAAAACGTAGTATTAGGAAAATTTAGAGTATTTCATAAAAAATATTATAACTATCAAAATGTATGAAACATGTCCGATCATTTTATACCCATTTTGTATAAAATTTCAGTTTTTATTCGAAAGACGTTTTATTTTGTAAAAAATAGTATTTCACGGAAAAATATTATAACTATCGAAATTTTTGAAAATAGCAGATCTTTAATTTTTTTCCCCATATTGTAAAATACTGAAGTTTTGAGTATTTTTTCAAAGATACGTAGGTTTGTAAAAATTTTGAGTACTATCAAAAAAATTTTTATTGCTTTCGAATGTATGAAAAAATCCCGATCATTTGATACTAATATTGTAAAAAAGTAAATTCCGATAATACGTAGTTTGTGAAAATTTTGAGTATTTTCAACTATACCTTGTGTTATAAGTTATAACTTATAACTTTCGAAATGTTTGAAAAAAATCCCGATAATTTGATGCCCATATAGCAAAAACAATAATTTTGAGATTATTATCGAGAAAAAATTGCACAAAAATACGTATTTTTTCTGTATGTTTAGCAGGAAAAATACGTATTTTTTAAAAAATTTCATGTAATTATAATTGCAATGGATAACTGACATCATTACGGTTCTAAAACACTATATATATTTTTTTTGTATGATTTTTAATAGGATTATAGCTAATGTCTCCCATATAGTCAAAATCTCATAAGCTCTGTGCCTCAGTTATGCACGCCTCGTGTTTGCATCCCGCATATGCGGTGCTAAATCGAGGCATGACTGTATTTTTAAACATTTTTTGTAAGAAGAGCTGCCAAACTTGTATTGACGAACTTCACAGTGTTTTAGCAAAATCAAAAAAATATAAATAAAAAATATAATTTTAAGAAATCGGCTAAATTTGGGGAGAATTGCTCGTAGGATAAGTTTAAATTTTGTGATATTGTTATAGATTTGATAAAGATTTCAAAATTTAAATTTCATCAACTATCGACTAAGGAGTTACCAAATCAACACAAAATAGGAAACTCATTTTTTACTCCCAAAGGGCATACTGTTCCAGTGAAAAAATATGCTTCCCTTTTTCAGAATGTACTCGGCACAATACAAAGTAAAAAAAAACAAGTAAACGTCCCTGTGGATTTTCAGCAGGTTTTGGAGGAAATATCCCCTGATTTCAAAGCCCCGTATTGATTGTGGTCCCAGCGCACCTGTGCAAAAAATAAAAAGTTTTTTTTGCGATCCAAAATTTCCCCACGTGCATGGCTTCCCAACCGTTTATTTTCTGATATTTCGCGCTAACAATAGTGTTTTTCTGCATGTAGATTTTTCTATCTCTGTTCTGCACTGCCAGGGCAGGTCTGTTTCCCGCCATTTTTTTGCTAGCTTCAGGCACTGCATTTTTCGGTACCAGGAGAATAACTTTTCACTTCACGTGTTTTAATTGAAACCGTTCGAGGTGCGCTCCAGGGACAAAATATGTCAGGCTGGGCTTAAACGATTACCCATTTTGTTGGCATATTTATTGTGAACAAGCTGGGAAGGAAAAAGTTGATATTTTTACTATTGTTGTTGAACCTAAACAAAGAGATTTGTTACAGTTTATGAGTTGAGTTATTTTGAGCACATTGTTTCAATTTCAAGTTGTTCCTTCTCCACATTAAAATTGAAGCATTTCAAATCTCAGCACCATCAACAGAGAAAGTCCTCAATCTACATGGAAAACTTTGAATTTCCAGTAACTCCACGTTCTGCAACTTTCTAAGCTGCAAACTTTTCATCGTCTTTTAGCCTGCAACCCTTGCGTCTATTACCGGGCAGTTAGTTAGAGCACAGAGAGTCATCATTGTCCCAAGTTTGCACCACCCCAGAAACCAAACCAAACCGAAACTATACCGAGACCTAACTTTTCCCACTCCGAGTTGTGGATGTTCCACACGGTACGACAAACTGTTTCGGGCTGGTCGGCACATGATTATCCCCGGAAACGGCTTCAACTCAATTTAGCACGCCATCGGTGCCCCGACTCCGAGGACTTTGAATTTCAGGGCTGTCCGTACTGCCCGGTGCTTTGGTTGTAGAGTAGACGGATCGATTTTTGAACACTTATTTAAACTTTTTGATCTAAAAATAAAAAAAAAATAAAAAAAGGTAATTTTAGAAGGTTAAATATTACCTCTTTTATGATGAAATTTTACCTCAATTTAGACTGCAAAAGCGACATTACACCAGAAAAGATGTAATACCGTCAGTGGGGGTGACATTGGGTCTGGGGGTGAGATTGGGTCAAAGTGATTTTTGACGGATTTTACCATTTCTCAGGTTCTTCTAAATGAAAATGAATTCTGTTGAAAGGGTTGTGTAGGGGACATCTTAAATCTCGTTCCTAGAACAAATCCTGTTATTTTGGCAGCTGTCTAAAGTTGGGGTACGTTTTTGGTCAAAAATTACCTCTCGAAAAATCATTTTTCTAATATTTTTGTTAGAATTGCTCGAAAACTACCCAAATGTTTGAAAATCTCCACTTCAAACATTGTAGCGTGTCAATACGATTCCCTCGAACAAGAAACACTGTTGGATGACTTGTTTTTACCATATTGTTGTATTTGAGCATCATTTTAGTTTCATTTGACCCAATGTCACCCCTTCTAAGGGGTGAGATTGGGTCAATTTTCAAACAATTGGCATTTAAGGTAGTGTTCATCAAAATCAACCATATTTTGGGAAAATGTTAGTAAACTATCTAAGAACAAATCTACGTTGAAAGATTTTCGATGTTATTTAAATTGTTTTTGTTATTATGAAAATACGAGAGGTGTATCGTTTTTTGACCCATAGTCACCCCCACTGACGGTATTACTCATTTTAGAGGTAAAATGACACATTTTTTCAACATAAACTATGTAAATACCCAATCCCAGATGTAATATTACCATGATTTTTTTCTGTGCAGATTTTAACAGATTTTGTTGGTACATGCTACATGGTCAGATTGTCTGAAAGAATCTAACTCCTTACCCTAGCCGGCCAAGGTGAATCTGCCTGGTCCGGATTCGTCTGGCGGAAAATTAAGCTCAGGAAATCCTTTTTTCTGCACTGCGTCCCCGAACTGAACTAAGCCGAAGCCCGAAGTGAATCACTCCGAGAGCTGAACTCTGTGTCTGTGTGTGTTTGTGTGATACTTACTTACCAGTGGACCAAAACAAGGCTGATGCTGCAGCACCATTAAATGAATGGTTCAAAGAGAACGAGAGAAACAATAGGACAGCAAACAACAACTAGGTTAGGTTAGGGGTGGGTGGGTGTTTGAGGGCACTTTGCGACAATATTTGCCCAAATACAGCCATGTTAGGCAGGGCAGCCAGGAGAGCACCATGACCAAACAAAAACGAGGAAAAAGGGCTCGGCTTGGCACAACGGAACCGGATGAGGGTGTGTGTGCGTTAACTACACCTCGAACAGAGCAGAAACTATGCTGAACAGTGCAGCATAACTACAACACACCCCATTTAATAGACACAGATTTCCAGACAAACGCCCTTTTGGGCCGGTAAGTAACCGTAGTAAGGGTGCACAAGTATTTTATTTGAGTTAGTAATAAGTTAGTAAATACACGGAGAAAAAAGAGATCCCAAAACCGTGAACATGCGTTCATGAAAATGGGCACCATGAACAACGTCGCATTGTACGTTTTTGAAAAACAAAAAAGGCTGAAAGGACAAAAGTTCGAAAATGAGAAAATAAGAAAAAATAATATTTTTTAATCATATTCGTGAGTTCAAAAATTAACAGTTCTTAAAAAATCTTTTTGAGATAAATAGCGGAGAGTGGGGAGACTTGATCCCCGGGAACACTTGATCCCAACGCTGTATCTCATCAGCATGAGCACAATTATCTTTATTCTAGAAAGTTGAGCGAAATTGACTCAAACTCATTGTAGAAAAACAATGTTTGGATTGAGTTACACATAAACCACAAAAAAAGAGATCTTTTCTCTTTGTTTTGATACGTATAGAAAACACTTAAAATTTATTTTAAAAATATATTTTTTATACACGAATTGTTTTATAAACTTATCAACTCCAAACCCCATACGCATTTGACTTTAAATTTATCGTCATACTATTTTTACAATCAATTGATTAAAAAAGTGCGTTTAAGGAGACTTGATCCCTGCATTTTCACAGTCACTGGAATCAGCCTCAAGCTTAATTAATTGAGCTGGGTTTTCGTTCATAGTTTCCTTTAGTATAGTTGTACATAACTTACAGCAGTTTGAACCATTTTTCAAACGTGTTGTAAACAAAATTTACCAGCTTTTGTAAACATGTTCAATTTTGGTCTCAAAAAGAATATTTTAAGGTTTTAAATATTTTACATATTTACTAATCTTGTTATATTTTGAACACAAACATACAAGTTTTTCTGAGAAATTGCTGTAATTAATAGTAAATCACAAATTTGGATGAATACGAAACAATTTGCTTAAATTTCTTCAAAATGTTTTTTTGTAGTTTATGGTTTAAATCGTGATTTTCAACCATTGCATAATTTTATATATTTTTTATTTGATCACCATTGTGTTCCCCAGACAATTTTACATAAGAATCAATGCACATCTCAAACTAAACCAAACCATTGCCGAGAAACAACTCTCCAAAAATAAAAACTCAGAATTTCCTAAACAAAAATAAGCACGAGGCCTACGCTTGCGCTCAAGGCTTACATTCAGGGGGTTGCAGTTTTGCATAGGAAATTCAGAGATTTTATTTTTTTTTTAGGGCTGTATCTCGAAAAATGGTTTTGTTGTTAAATTGTCTTGGGAACACGACGGTGATAAAAAAAAGTTATGGAATGGAAGAAAATCACAATTTAAACCATAAACTACAACAACAAATAATTTTGAAAAGCATTTGAGGGTTGATTTTTTATTTTTAATGAATTCCTTGGACAATTTAGTCTAATAGTTGGAAAGTTACGAGTTAAAGAATAAAAAACAAACAAAAAGGGATGGTCGAATCGGCACCAAACTTGGAATTTCTATAAACTATCGATAGATGAATCTTCCCTTCAAGTTTAGTCCAAATCGGAGAAGGTCGAGTCCAAAATTGTACCCAGTTGAGCTGGAATGACTCATATACTTCGAGATTAATTTATTTCTTGCCTCAGTTTTTTTTAAATATTATAATTATAACATTCTGAAAAAATCTAAACTCAAACATATTTTAAAGAATGTTTAATTCTTACATATATATCTTTTGAATACAAACATCTTTAATTTTATATTCCTTTAAATCAAATTATTCATGTCTCATTTTTTTGTAAGTTTTATCAATCTATCAAACATCAGCAGTTCTTTAGAAATTTGTATGAGAAGAATTCTAAACCCAAACATATTTAAAAAAAAATAATATTTTGCAAAGTAACTTATTTATGTTTCTGTAGTTTTAAATTTTGAATTTGTTGAATAAATAGAAGAGATTTTTTTTTTGTATTTTTTCAGGTTCCTTTTTCTAGAAATAGGCGTTGATTAATTCATTGGTTCATAACGGATGGAGCCTGGAAGAAGATACTTTAAGTTGCATTTGACGCTTATGTACCAACAACACAATTTTTTTCCGTACCGTACGGATTTTTGACCCACTTAGCGAATTTTTAAAAAGCTAGATTTTTGTACGGAGTTTTTTTTTTCGTATAATACGGTTTTTTTAATGAATTTAATGATGATAGTAACAACTTTTTAAAATTTGAATTGGCCTTAAGAGAAAAAAAAACATTTAAGAAAATTTAACTTTCCAGGTATTATTTTTGGGATTTTATCAAGACAATTTTAAACCATATTGAAAAAAATGCCTCGAAACTATGTATTACTAAATGAATTCTATAGTAAATTTTCAAAATAACCCTTTAAAATTTTTAACTAGAATTAGAAGTTAGCCCCAGGCTAATTTTAAACTAGGTATTATGTCTGGGATTTGTTTTTTTTGAAGTTGGAGTCAAATTTAGTGGCGTCAGGTCGCTTTGGAAAGCTGAAGTCGGAGTCGCTATGTTTTTAGAAGACGAATTTGAAGTCGGAACCGCAGCACTGGTTTATAAACTAAAGCCACTCCATTATACTGTGCAACTTGTCCCTGGACCTTTTGTTGTTGCTATTTAACCTTAACTCGTCGTCGTCCCTGTTTGTGGCCGCCTCCAAAGGCAGGGGGACAACGCTCATACGGCCGGAATCGTCCCAGTCCGGCCAAGTGGCACTTCCTGTGTGTTGGTGTGCCGAAGTGAACTAAATTGAAACTTTTCAAGTGTGTGCAGATGGTGCACACAAGTGCGGTTATAAATTTTTGATGACTTCTGGTTCCGGTCTTTGGCATGTGTGAGCTTTGGCCTTTTGGCCCTTGGTTTTTGCCATTGATCCTCCCCCTTCCCCTTGCCAAATGTTTTCATTGTGTCTTTTGCTGCAGTTCTTTTCAGTGTCCGGGGATGATTCCCAAAGAGATTGTGCTTGTTTGCTGACCGGCCTGGTCCTTGCTTATTGGGTTGTATTAGATTGAGCCCGGAGGTTGCACCAGATTGCATGTGTGTGTGTGTGCTCTTGTACGTGTGACCGAACAAAAAGTGGAGCACCTTCGTATGTCTTTCCGGGGTGGTGTTTAACAAAGCTCTGCTCGTAATCTGATAATTAGGTGGCTTGATTGTATTTGGTTAAACTGGTTTTTTGAATCGTAGTAACTTAATTTACTTTCTAAGGTTTGAAAGTTTGAGTTTTTCTACCTACAATATTTCGCCAAAATTAATGATGATATCTTTCCAACTTTCTAGAATTGTCTTTACCACTATCGATTTCATCCAGGTCATTTTGATTTAAATATTTACTTCATCTTGAAACTTGATTCCATTGGACGAGATTGCAGTTATACGCTTTAGATGATGCTCATAACTAAAAATATGATAATTTATCAGTATAGTTAGCTGGATAGTAGTAATCTGGATAGTAAATTAGCTTACATCAATAAACAAATTATTCAAATTAAAATGCTGTTAAAGGCAAACTTATGAAAAATTTGACGAGCCCTCCATTGAAAAAAAAATTTTGAGACTGAAAAAAAATATGATCAAAACCACGTTTTCCACATTTTGCTTTCCTCACCTTACTAACGAAAGGCTATAAAAGCAACAGCGTGGCCCCACTGCCCGCAATAGATTTCACGAACAGCGACACAAAAAGAAATGAAAACAAACATGAAGAAGCAAGACTTTGCGTCCCCACTGCCCGCATAGAAATATCAGCTGGGAGGGGAAGGTGGGGCAAGACGACCATATGGGGCAAGAAGAACAATCGCTCGTACGGCCTTAATTTTTAAAATTTTGATTATTTCCAGTATGAGGAATTGTTGCTAGCAATGCAATTAGCTGATTCTACTACCACATACAGTATGTAAAAAAAGTATTTACACCCGTTGGGCACTATGCACATATTGTGATGAAACATCTAAACAATTTAATGTTGACAGAAACCTAGTACTACGTTTTGTTCAGAAACTCATGCCAGACATTTTGCTACAAAAAGTTCATGAAAAGATGATTTCTATAAAAAGTTATATAACAAATACTATTACGAAAATAAAAAAGGTGAAAAAAAAGTTTGTACACCTTTCGAAAAATTAACATAAATAATGTTATTTGTTCAAAAATCACCATACATCCAGTCTCCCAACTCCAAATAGGCATCCTTGACTGATTAAAAAAATAATTTGGATTGAATATAAAGTTTACTAACTATTTAGTATAAAAGTTTATATAACTCTGGAAATTCCATATAAAACTTATCTAAACTTAATATTGCAAACTTTAAACTCAACTAAATGTCAATATATTACCATAGAATTGCTAAATAAACATTTTGGAGTGGGTACCGTAAACTGGGGTCAATCGGGACACATGGGGCGAATTGGGACAGCAGTTTTAACCATGTTGGAGCACAATATTTTGATTTTTCCGGTTGGTTTCGGTTAGAACAGACTCAGGCCAACAAAATGTGTACATCCATTTCCAAATTTAAAAGCTTTAAGTGCTCTAAAACCTGCTGTCCCTATTCAGACTGTAGTCCCGATTCACCCCAGATTACGGTATAACACCGATTTGGGGGTATTTGTATCGATAGAATAGATTTTTCGTTGGAATTTCGTACCAACCCGGAATTGCGTCGTCAGAAAGTCCGCCGGCATCTGATCCGGTCCACAATTTACAAGTCAACCTATGTGGCATCAGAAAGGGCATAAAATTCCCGATCTTTTGATACCCATACATCCAGGTTTTCTATTAAACCCACGTTTTTAAATACCTAAGCAAAAACGTTGTTATGGTTTCGTTTGAGCAACCTGCCAAAAATGTATGGAATTTCGTAATTTTTGTTCTCGTGGATCAAACTTACTTTTTGCCCAGGTATTTAAAAACGTAGGTTTTAAAGAAAACCTAGGAGATTGGATTTATGGTGATTTGTCAACAAATAACATTATTTATGTTAATTTTTCGAAAGATGTACAAACTTTTTTTGCACCTTTTTTTTATTTTCGTAATAGTATTTGTTATATAACTTTTTTATAGAAATCATCTTTTCATGAGCTTTTTGTAGCAAAATGTTTGGCATGAGTTTCTGAACAAAACGTAGTACTAGGTTCCTATCAAACTTTTTTTTTACCTGTTTCATCACAAAATGTGCATAGTGCCCAAGGGGTGTAAATACTTTTTATACATACTGTAACCGCCAAAATGACGTAAACGCCACGGAGCATAAGATTTAATGAAGTTTTTTTTTTTCAAAACCTTAGTTTTCTTATAATATTTGGAAAGTACAAAATAAGGCTTAGGGTTCGTTTTAAAGCTCATTTTATCAAAATGCTATTTTTCTAGATCAATAGTGTCCCTACCAATGACTAGCATCTATTATAAAGTATGATATAACTTTTGGTTATTTTTGTTGAGAGCTTTTAAAAAACCTTGTTCTGGTGGGGCAAGTGTACCATATGGATTTTTAGTATGGAGAAAATAGGAATTGCTGCAACAACACATTTTATTAAGAAATAAATACATAAAAGTACTTAAAAACTGATAAAGAATTGTTTAAAAAAATGTCCATGCAAAATATAGTGATATTCTGAAAATTTCCTTTTTTCATGTAAGTAATAATTTGTTTTCGTAAAAACGATCAAATTTTTAGTAAAATAAATATTATTATTTAATCTAAAAATAAAACAAACGTTTCAAATACATTCTAATCTGATGTATCTAAGTGATAACAGTTCAGTTGTTAGCAAATTAACATGTTGTTTCATGCATTGTTCCTCTTACCCCAACGCACAGTGGAAAAAATCGAGCCAAAAAACGGACTTAATTGAGGCAGGTCAATTAGAACTTTTAACCGAGACTTTTCTTATGTAAAAAAATCTGAGGAATCGATTGGTGATGGTGAGAACTCGCGGAATTTTGCGTAAGGCCGATTTACCCTGTTTTTGCTGTTTTTAATTAGTTTTAAATATGTTGCTGAAATGACTAGTTCCTTGACATACATTTTTCTACTCTCTTCTCTACTCCATCGACATGAGTTTCAGGTGCATTTTGCGGGTTCTCATCATCACCAATCGATTCCTTGAGATTTTTCACATAAGAAAAAGTCTTGGTTGAAAGTTCTGATTGACCGGCATCAATTAAGTCCGTTTTCTGCCACGATTTTTCCCACTGTGCAACAAGTTGTTCGTCTTGCCCCACTAGTTGAAAAGAACGCACGGAAAATAAAAATTTTAAAAATCAATTTTTGACATTAAAAAACAGTATTTTTTAAAACTTGTTCTATGAAAGTCTTAGTCAATACCTGGAATAAGATGTTTACAAAAAAATCCGACAGATTTTTTTACGTTTTTGATGGGTTATAACGAACATTTCCTTAGCTTGTTACACTTGCCCCACTTTCCCCTACTTGAACAAAACTCTACAAAAACAAAGAGGAGCTGTAGTCAAATTTAACAAGTAAATATAAACTAATGTAATTTTACATCATTTCTGTGCTGTTTACATTCGGTTTACTTGATTTAAGCAAACCTGACTCTTCGGTAAAAATATCACAAAATTTTTTTTTTTGTTTTTTTTTCATGATTTTATTAAATAACTAGCGATTAAAATTAATACATTTCTCAAAGAATTTGACTTTTAATAGGTCTTTTGACGGCATATATCCGGTTAATGGTATTTGACAAATGATTCAATGCTTGAACATTCATTCACCATTGCGACAAACGTTTAACTCCCATTTAATCTGATTTAAATCAGTTATGACCATTGATTTTCATTATTCAGCCGCATCCGCGGCAACAGTTGCATAATTGCCATCATAAATATTTCAATTGAAAACGTAGCTGTGTGTAATATAATACAAAGCGCCACCCAGTAACATATTTACCACCACGTGGATGATGGTGATGGGGTTTTGCACAAATTACTATTTATTGGCGTTCTTTTCGGGGCCGAAATCAAATGCGATTAAATCGAGGGTACAAATACGACCACCGCATTATGGCACACGGCGTAAATAAATTGAATCATGCGTGCGGTGCATCTGACACGTGGTGGCCCATTCCGAGGTGCTAATTAGGTTATACAAATACATTCAGCGATACACACACACACTCGCTCTTACACGCGACCAATCGAGCGGCACTAATAAATTCATTATCAGATCACGCAGCTCAACATATGTTTTGACCAGTCTCTTCGGAGGGGATGCTTTCAAAAGGGCTTACTATAATAAGTTTTATTTATTTTTAAAAACGACATTTTTGGTAAAATTATTCAAAACGTTGACATTGTAAGTTGAGTTAAATTTATACAGCTGGTTAAGTTCAATTTGGGGTCAATCTTAAAATACACAACACGTGGCTCATCGCTAAAGACCCCAACAATTGGTAAGGGACAAGCCGAACCCCGATAATGATGCGGTCAGGTTGAAAGTGCACGTGTTCAACGAGTGCGGTTGTGGATGGGGGTTTGCATACATTCAGGAGGAGGTGTTCGATCGAGAGCGCCAGATAAACAAAGCGGCATTGATTAATTGAATTCGTGTTTGCCTAATTTTGCTCTGGCAACTGCGTCGGCAAAGGGTCAAATCAATTTGCCATAACTCATGTCAACAATCGTTTAAACCACTTATCGTGCATTTTTGTTTAAGGATGCTTGACGGTGAATTTAATTTTAATATCATTAAGTTTTTTGAATGCGGTTTTTATTAAACATGTACATTGTATTTAATAAATGTAGGAAATCAAAGCTTGACATTCGTGCTTTATTGATGAAACAATAAAATAATACAAAAGTGACAAATGTCCTCCATTACTTATATGACCACTAACAACTATACATAATGATGCAATTTATCTAACTAACTTGTGAGGTGTGTGGTCGCTGATGAGTTAATAAACAGTTAATTTGATTAACGTTATTTTCTTCTCTTGTTCAGATTGCATTTGAATGAAGATATCCAGTGGAGTTGCTTATTTCTGTAGTGTTGAAATTTATAGTGTTGCTCAAAACATAAATATCATGAGCGAAAATAAACATTCGCATATTTTGGCGATGCAAATTATAAAAAAGTGTGTATTTTGTTTTAGGAGCGTAGATATTAAATCGTTCTCGAGACACAGTTTTTTTTAATAATAGCATTTTTGTAACGACAGCTGCCAAAATTGTAAGAAGACTTGTATGGACAAATTAATGATGAAAAATGCCATCTTTTGTCATAGAAATGGTACCGTCAGTGGGGGTGACTATGGGTCAAAAAACGATACACCTCTCGTATTTTCTGAATAACAAAAACAATTTAAATAACATCGAAAATCTTTCAACGTAGATTTGTTCTTAGATAGTTTACTAACATTTTCCCAAAATATGGTGGATTTTGATGAACACTACCTTAAATGCCAATTGTTTGAAAATTGACCCAATCTCACCCCTTAGAGGGGGTGACATTGGGTCAAATGAAACTAAAATGATGCTGAAATACAACGATATGGTAAAAACAAGTCATCCAACAGCGTTTCTTGTTCGAGGGAATCGTATTGACACGCTGCAGTGTTTGAAGTGGAGATTTTCAAACATTTGGGTAGTTTTCGAGCAATTCTAACAAAAATATTAGAAAAATGATTTTTCGAGAGGTCATTTTTGGCCAAAAACGTACCCCAACTTTAGACAGCTGCCAAAATAACAGGATTTGTTCTAGGAACGAGATTTTTTCAGCGAAGTCATCTTCCGTAAAAAATCACTTTGACCCAATCTCACCCCCCAGACCCAATGTCACCCCCACTGACGGTACACAGAAAGTTCCATTAAAAAAAAATACATAAAATAATCGTTGTCCAAAGTGTTTAAGTTTTACTTAGGGACCATACATAAACCACGTGGAAAATGTAGGCTCTTTATAGTAAATTGTCCATTAGAGAAATTCCCCCCCCCCCTAAAGTTTCCACCTCGTGGTTTATGGATCGCCCCTTATCGTAACTGTTGCGGACTCTTCAAAACATTTTTCACGAAAAGAACCATATTACATTTTCGTCAACTTTATTGGTTGACCCTTCGTTTATTTCATCCTAGATATGGCAAGTAGCTTCATTACAGCTGAGGGGGTTGTTCATAGTGGACTTAAAGTTACATTTTTTTTATCTGACTTTTACACACTTTTCCCAGGGGAAAATCTTCGTTTTGGAAAGTTTGAAGGTCGATTTTGCTTACATTTTACTCGCTCTCTACGCTTCATGTTGGTGCACAGATTTTGACTTGTTTTTTCGCACACCTTTGATAGATTAAAGATAAACTTACACCTGGAGACAGCATTTTTTTATACACTCATTGTGAATGTTTCATTCAGTGGAATTTCGCTTCTACAAAACTAACTTATTTTATACTTTTATTTTTGCCTTGACAGCAATTCGTGGGAATTGTCGTTGCTTTGGATCTGCACTCGCGTTGCAATTTTATTACTTTTCTTGCACTATCAGAGGGGAGGACAATAACATCATATAGTTTTAGCATCGATTTTGTTTTAGTCTTATTTCTTATCATAATACTTTTTACTCTTCATACCAAATAATAAACAATCTTTTCTTCTTTCGATTCACAATATTTACAGTCCATATGTACAAATAAAAATCAATTAACAACACAATTCCGTTCTTTTTATTTTCGTTTAGTTTTCATAAATATAATACTATATAGAGCATGCTTGAGAAAGGAAACACAGATTAAATTGTCTGCTCGGATGTCGTTCTACTTAGACCTTGGTAACCTTGCAGTCATCGTTTCTACAAACTACGGCGTTGAGTTGCACAAGATGTACTTATTTATACACTAAACTAATGCTTAGCATAATCCTACACACAGTATGTGATCTCTTCTGCTCTTCTCAATTCCGACAAAACGAAGCAAACATAGTGAGCATTTTTGCGGTTTTCCTGCATTTCAGCACAAAAGAAACTGGACAAGTTACACTTGCCTCTATCCCTCTTGAGGTACACATAAAACTAAAAGGAATATTTGGGGACATTTTCTGTCGAGTTTTTCTCTGTTTTGCTGCTTTTGAAGCTCGATCGAGCACCATCACAGTGTTATGTTTTTGCGTTTATTTTGGAAAGATACGTTTTTCCCGCGGCTGTGGTCAATTTTCGAGTTGATTAGTTGAACTAAATTCCGTCGACGAGTCAGTAGGGTTTTGGGGAAACCATAAATAGGGTAGTGTACACAGCAAAACAATTCTTCATGCAAATGTCAACTTGGTTGTTGTAAACTCTTTTTTCCGAAAAAGATAATTTTTCTTTGTGTGTGATTTTAATTCGATACCCTCCAGCCGGCCGTGAAATTATGGAAAAGTTTAGACTTTGATCATGCTGATACAGCTAATCTCTGTATTTTGGAGACCAAATTTCAAGAAGTAAATGTGAAAAAAATTATTAGGTCAAAATAGATTCATATGGCACA
This sequence comes from Culex pipiens pallens, assembly GCF_016801865.2. Lineage (NCBI taxonomy): Eukaryota > Metazoa > Arthropoda > Insecta > Diptera > Culicidae > Culex > Culex pipiens. The sequence goes on from NC_068939.1 coordinate 124,425,969, forward strand.
TTTTTATGAAAAATCTTCAAATCTTAAAATCTTTAATTTTATGCAAAATTGCATCTTTTCATTTACTAAATCCCAAATTTATATGGATTATATTACAAAAAATAAACTCAGGTAAACATACATCAGAATGAACATTTTTCTTACAAAACGTGAACAGCAATCTTTGTAATGGTCCATTCTACATAAAAAATAATTTGCACGCTTTTAATGCAAAGTTTTTAAAGAATCAGACAACATTTTCACAGCACAGTTAAAAACAATCTTTTGAAAAAAAAACACGGAAATTGTTTGGCCATATTTCTAAAATATAAGCAATGCCAGTTAAAAAATATTTGATAAATAAATTGAAATCCAATCAATGGCACGAAAATATTACAATATCAAAATTGTTTTTCGCACTTTAATTTTTTTATTGGATGAAACTTTGCCTATGAATTTCGCCTGTCAAAAAACCATTCAGGGACCATCCACAGACCATGTAATCAGTTTATTTGAAGATTCAGGAAAATGGGACTTTTTCAATAAAAATCTCTTAAATTGCGGAATTTCACAAACGTTTCAATCGTTTCAATTTTAAATTTCTGCAACATACACGGCAACGTATCAGCTTAGAAAAGCATTTTATAATCGATTTTTGTCTATATGTTTACATATTATGTTGAAAACTGTTTAAAAAATCGAGAGGCAAAAAACATGAGCAATCGATAGTTCTCTCAACACATAGAAGAAATCCAGAGTTTTTTTATAAGGTCCTATAAACATATGAAAGACAATACCTTATAAGTCGTTTAAAAAAAATCTAAATAATGTAAATATGTGATATATCTGAAAAATGGTAAATTTTTTTACCAGTTTTATAGACGAAAGTTAGTTTTTGTAACTATAGTTGCAAAAAGAAGTTATTTTCAGCACAAGATATTGGAATGTTTTTTTTTCACTTGTCAAAAGTTTTCAAGCTGCTGTCAAAACCGGTTCTGAAAAGTTCATCTTTTGAGAACTTAAATGGGTTGTACAATGAACTGTTGAAAACAGTTCAAATTAAGAATTGTTTTATATCATTTAAACTCATACATATTGTCATTGATTACGACGTTAAATACATGTAAATCGGCAAAAATGTCAAAGGTTGGTATGAGCCCACCATACTTATGGGTCATTCGAAGTCACCTGAGTACAATATTGGACTCGACCATCACCGATTCGGACCAAACTTGGAGGGAATGTTCATCTATCGATAGTTAACAGAAATTCCAAGTTTGGTGCGGATTGGGCCACCCTTCTATTTTTGGCACCACGCTCTTTTTTTACTAATTTCTAAAATATTTTTTTTCTTTTACTCGAATCTTTCCAACTATTTAACCAAAATACTTTCTTCTGGTAGCATTTTATAGGAAATTTTCCAAAAAATTCAATAAAAAATAAATATTTACCCCGCTTTCCAAAAACATTTGCCTCCATGGCATGTTTTATCAAAAATTTCCATTATTGATGATAAAAATTAATAAAATGCACAATATTTGTACGTACATATCTCAGAAATTGTCCAAGCAAATTCATTAAACAAAAATTATCCACTTTATTGCCCTTGAATCCCTGCCAAACCATATTTCACAAAACTCAAATATTAGAACTTAAGGCAGTGCTAGCCAGCCTTCGGAAACGTTTACATATTATATCAAAATTACTTAACCTATTCCAACTTTTTTGTTTTGTCCATACTCCTAGGCCATTACTAGTTCTGGCCTTGTCACTTAAATTGCCCTTTTCACATTATATCCGAATAAAACATGATTTTTAGAGAGGTGTCCAATTTACCCCCACTTTCCAAATTACCCCAAACTCCCCTACTAATGTTTGAAAGAATGTAAAATGCCACTTTCGACCTTATGTCTTTCGACCTTTTGGCATTAGAATTTGATCGCACATCCGTTTGTACCCTTAATCAAATTCAACGAATCACCATTGTGGATAACTTAACACAGTAGGCCTGTCCAATGGATAAAAGTCAACTTTGCTTTGGATGATTTCTCGAAAAAAAAAAATGGTTGCCAACTTTTGCATAAAGATATTTGGCTGTGTACTGTAATGAAACAACCGATTACATTGATTTATGTTTGATAAAAATGCTTCAAAATGAGGTCATTTCTAGGGTCATTTGGATATTCAAGGAGCTTGTTTTCCTATATCATGAAATTCATAAAATTTCAATTGCAAAAAGTAAAAGCGACTAAGATTTCCTGCATTCCAAATTCGACGTGTTATTGTCATTTCTAAAGAAATAATTTAAAAAATATCCAACCAATTTCACTAGAAGTATTTCTCACCTTGGAAACTCTCTTCTCGAATCATTCTACCAAAAACACCTATCGCTCTCCCAAAGTTTTTAAACAACCACCAACCCCTGTAATCGCCACAGTGACGCCCCCACCAACAGCACCACCAAACTAACCGATTCCACCGGCCACCAACTCCGTCCTCCACTGCTGAACGTCTCATTCTCGCCCGCCCGCGAGTCATTCCGCCGCTCGGTGGTCGGAATCGGCTTCAGCGTCACCATGATCTGGGTCGTCGCACCACCCAAGTGACCCACCGGAATCTGTCCGCGGGCGTGGTGCTGGTGCTTCTCGTGCGATTCCGGATCCTGGCCGGACGACTCGGACAGATCTTCGTCGTCGCTGTTGTTGGGCTCGTGCTGCTGCTGCTTCAGGTGCAGCGAGTGGCCAACCCGTTGCGCTTCCTCGATCTCCCGCCGGATCTGGGTCCGCGTGAGCCTGTTGCACAGATCGTCGTTGCAGTAGCAGTAGTCGATCTTGTTGGCACTCTTGCAGTCGTTGATCGAGAGACTCTCGCCGCACGTGCGCAGCTCCATGTCGCCTGGTGGAGAGGGGGAGAGAGAAAAAAAGATAGTTTAAATATTTTTTTGTGTAACTTTTTGTGTAAATTTAAAAGCCAATGTATGATTGAATTTTCAAGTTACAATCAAAATGATCACCTTAAAATTTGAAATTTAGGGTAAATGATTTGATGTAAAAAAATCTAAAACTCTAGAAATACATCAAACACCTAGTAGCGGTGCTGCAATAAATGTTTCGCAATCATTAATTATAATAATCAGACGCTCGTCATTTAACCGTTGCTAAAAGTCAAAGAAAATGTCTTCGCAGAATTCTCCAAGTTCCAACCTGGCTCCAGCGAAGTCATCTTTTCATCTCACCATAATGAGAGATACTTTCCACTAATTTTTGCCGCCATGCTCTCCAATTATCTCGAAAGTACTTCCGCAGGAACAACCTCGGAGGGATGGCCACCATTAGCGGAACCAACCTGGGTTTGATCCCAAGCGAAGGTGGTGCGTCGTCGTCGTCGACGTTTCAACCAGTCAACTGAAGTGCACTTCTTCAATCTAGTCAAGAGGCCGGGCCGGGCCGGACTTGAAACCATCATCCCTCGAGGGGCAATGTTTACAACTCGCTGTCTCGTGATGGTTGTGCTAGTATTTCAAACGGCAGTTGTACCAGGTACTACTATCATAACCGTTACTTCTGCGCTTCACGGAAAAGAGTAGGAACCTGAAGCGCGCGCGGTTTTCAATTTAGCTCGAGAGCAATTGTCCGGTCACAGACAAGTGGAGAATGTTTTGCTGATTAACATCCAATCCATCTATCGGGCACCTGATGTTGGCATATCATAATGTAAATATGTTGTGTTTATGTTGCAACAATTTGAAAAATTTAATAAAAAAAGGAAAAAAACCCAAATCTGACTAACAAAATGTGAAAAAGTTGAATAGCCCCTTTTAAATACTCGTAAATTTCAATTTCTTTATCGTTCCTGATCCCATGCCTTTTCCTTTATCCTACCATTCCCCCATATGTAGTCAAATTGCAAAAACTCTCGACACGTACAGAAACACAGACTACATAAAAACTGATCCGGAGCATTTGGTACGGTATGTCCACGCGTCCTTCCTGCCCTGTAGATTCGGTGAAATGAGATCCGTTCACAGAATCTTCTCTGTGGTGAATGCAACGCAGTAGGCCTGGCCTGGCTGGAGTGTAACACAGCTCGGAGATGTTACAATATACTACAAACATTTTTTTGACAAGACGGAACATGGGGCGTAATCTAACCATATGTTCTTCCAGGATGCTTTAGACTGGCTAGCCCAGTAAAAAATCCGAAAAAACGTAAACAGTTCAAAAATTGCCACCATTTCCCTTTATTACCTTAAAAAACGTTAAGTGTTTAATTTTTATAATATCTAATGTACTTTTCGAATCTGTAACTATTCAGATAAAGCAATTTGCAAAATTGAGTGAACTTTTCAATAAAACCATTTCCTCATGCCATCCTCATATTGAAAAACATTTTTTGAAATAGCAATGTCCGCCCCACAAACGGTAAAATACAAATACAAAGTTTTACTTCATATACAGTCCAGACTCTATTATCCGAAGGCCTCGGGAAAATTTCCCTTCGGATAGTCGAATCACGAAAAAAAAATATTTTTTTTTTTCGCTGCCTCATTTGTGATTGTCGAACTTAAGTATGACCCCTAACTACGCTAAAGTGATTAAATATTTTTAAATCCAGGATGGCGGCCAATATGGCGGTGAAGGAATATTAAAAAAAAACATTTTATTATTTAAAAGGAAATCAACTATTCAAATTTGACTAAAACAGGTTCGCAGAACTCGAATTTGATTTTTAAAACAATAAAAAGAAAAAAAACGAAAACAAAAATTTTTGTTCTTTGATTCGATTATCCGAAGTCCAATACAAACCTTCGGATAATCGAACTTTGGATAATCGAAACTTCGGATAATCGAGTCTGGACTGTACTCATAACTTTTAATTAAGGTTGTCCGATCTCCATTGTATTTAGACAAGTTGGAAAGGCTTTTTGACCTACAGCGGGCCAAATCTGATTTTTTAAGCATGGCGGGTCGAAAATCATGTTTGATTGAACTTAAAAATAAATTAAGTAGTGTTGCATATATGATTCGCATTTTGTGATTTACTCTGTGGATCATTTTTGGAAAAATGTTTACCTGTTTTTTTTTCATTTTTGAATTTGTTTAAAATTGTATTGTAATTGTTTTTTGTTTGCAATGAAATGTACAGTTTTCAATAAAGTTTTTTTATTTAGATATTTATGCCTACGAAAAAAAAATATTTCTGCTCGCTAGTTTTTTTTAGGAAATTCAAATATAAGAATCTTTTAGCAATATATATTCTCGAAATAAAGAATTGGATTATGTTACTAAACTATGTTATTATTCAAAAAATAATCCCTGAAAGTAATTCTAAATAAAACAGCGAGCTGTCAAATCTGCAACATGGAGTTAAACTTTCTGTGAAGTTTTCCATGGCACTTCGAAAAGTTTAACTAGATGTTGGACGCACACATTCTCACTCTTAATTTATCGATCAAATTTATTTATGGCCCCTACGGTGGTCCAAATCCGGGGGATTTTTTAAAATTTATATTCGATTTCATAATTTCAACATTTGAATGAAAAAAAATATATATCTATGGAAAATGCATATTTCAGCAGTACAGTTGGTTTGCAATCGTCAGGAAAGCATTTTAAATTGTTTTTAGCTGATTGCACTGAAAATTTCATAGAACTTTTTATGGTTTTCGAAAATATAATCTTCAACCCTTAATTTTTCGGCCCATTTTTGAAGGAGGGGGAGGTCAATTTATGTACCGGCGTTTTGTATCATTAATTAAGTGTAACCTAAAATTAGGCCGATGAAAATATTGAAAAATAAAGTTGTCCTCCAGCCTTTAGTTAATAAATATGAAGTACTTTTATTTTTGCTATTATTACAGATTTCTACCCAAGTCAAATTTGAACTTTTCATAAACATTTCCAAAAATAATGATGAAGGGTTTTTGATGAAAATTCAATAAAATCAAAATTTAAAGCGTGTTGTTGTCTGCAAATCTTCTATTTGGCATGTTCAGCATCATTTGAATCAATGTTGACTGATATTGAATTGTCCTTTTCACCAAAATAAGTGTTTTGAGTTCGACATCTGAAATCAGCAATGGCCACTAGCATTTTCACAACAAAACTGCATTTATATTTTATGATTGAATTAACCATCCAATCATTTTTTGACTTCATATCATTCTAATACATCATCCTGCATAGATACATGACATGGTCAAACCTTTGGGCACCGGAACAGGTTCCAACCGGAAACGGTTCACTGAGCTGATGTTGATTGGTGCCCAACTGGAACCGGCTCCGGTTCCCCCTAAGACTTAACCATGTCAATTATTTTTGCAGGATGATGTATTAGAATAATTTCTTGAAGTTTTGCATCATTTCCGGCATTTTTCTGTGAAATAGATTTTGTTATATTGACCAAAGACCCATATAGCAGGGCCGAGGTACCCCAACTGAATCCGGAATATCTCCGGTTAAATTGGACCATATTTGTCCACCATCTGACAGTTGAAAATATAGACAATTCTGGATCTTTTGCAACCGGAAGCATCCAAATTAGTCAATTCTACCAAAAGTTATGAGATTTTTAAGAAAAAAATAGGGGTCAAATGACTACCCGAGCGTTTGAGTGTTAATTAAACCTTCAAAAATGAAGAAAACTGTGTATTTAAGCAAAAGTTTCTCTTAAACATACAATAAATGCTTGTTGTATTACGTGTGTAATTCTGTTTTTTCCTCAAAAAAACATCTTTTCATTGTCTGTGACAGCGTCCCATTATTACGCACACTAGAGCGTTCGTTCATCCACTAATTCGCGAAGTAGTGCTTTTTAAAGAAATGCCTGCCCATTGCGACGGACAGAAATCGAGGAAAAAGAGAGCCCCCGCAATCCTCTTTCCGCCATGAATTTAATTTTAATGATATTTCCCCAACCCCGAAAGTACTTGGTGCGGATGGCTGCCTTCGGGCAATCCTTTTCCTATTTCACCACCCCCTCGCTCTCTCTGGTTGTATTGAGGAACCGCTCGAATGATAATGATGGCCAGCATTCGGGGTTCTCTTTTTGGGTTTTCCCCGCGGAGCAAGTGGACTGAGGAAACTCGCCTTTCATAACCGCATAGTTTGCGTTGTTGTTGGGAAAATTTTACAATCTTATGGTTGGCGTTTGCAGCGTGCCATTTTCTCATTAGATGTTCCGAGAAGTGTCCCCTATTTGAATTTCCAAACAAGTCAATTCATTTTTAATTATTCGATACATAATAAGGTCCACTTGTTTATACGGCAGGACTTTGGGAAGAGAAGTTTCTGTCCCTGAATGCAAGCTGGGGAAATTAATTATTCAAAGTACAGATAATTGCATCTGGCCGGGTTCCGATCGCTGTCCGAAACAGGTATACTTTGCTAATTAGGGACGAAACTTTGGAAACTTTGCTTCTTATTTTAGAGTTGCATGAGAAGCAGTCACATTCAGTTTTGCCTCCAGGTCAAGGGAATTATTTTAATTAGTTTTCTATCAAGAAGTGACTGCCGATATGTTGATTATATTTCTTCACTAAAACCGAAAATGTGTTGCCATAATTAGAGGTAGATTATGCTGCTGATAAGGTTAGTCTCATGTCTTATAAGCTTGCTTAAGCTTGATGTCTTATAAAGCTAGTTTTACGATCATGCCTTCCGTACCTGGAAGTACACACAAAAAAATATTATGGTTATGACAAAAGTAACTTACTTTTGAATTAATAAGTGGTTAAAATTTGCTACATTAAAAGTTTTTTTCTTGTTTTGAAAATGAAAACTTTTACTGCTACAGTTTTTGAAAATCTCATTGCTAACTTATTTAAAAGTTTTAACTTTTAATTCGACTGTATAATTTCTTTCATTTTGTCGTTCTCGTGAAACCGTGTACGTCTAAGTCCAAAATGTAAACAAACGTTTAGGTGATTCCGGTGGTTAGTGAGTGGTGGTCCACGACGTCAATCAAAACAGAACGCGTCCGCAGCCAGGACTTGGATGCGGATACCTTCGAAGGAGGATGGTGCGGAACAAGGTTAGGGGATTAGGGGAAAGTTGGTTTTCAAAAGGATGAGGCCAGCTTCCTGCCGGATCTGCAGCTGTTTCACGACCGAAATGGGTAAGAAGGAAGCTTGGGTGTTTGGTGGCGTTTGTGTTTGATTTTGTTTGTTTTTGTTTGTTTTTGTAGGACGCCGTTTATGCGGATGTGAATTTGCACCGGTTGTATTCGATAAAGTTAATTTTAAAGGTGAGGAGAAGGATCCGACGGAAGAGGGAAACGACGAGAAGCGATCGGAGGTGGCTAGCGCGGATGTTGCACTCGGTGCCGGCGGTTTACGACCATCAGCAGCATTATGTGCCGGAAGTGATGACGGGACAGTGTGGGATGTCCTGAGGGTCCGCAGTCCATTTCTCGGTGCGGGACATGTTTGACAAGTGTTACATAAACATCCGGAAGAACAGTTTGCACCAGTTCTGGAAGAACCGTCTGTACGAAAGCCGCAGGTCCTGAAGCTGTCGTACTCGGATTACTTCCAGAGGTTGGAGTGATATCCGACGAACCTGATCAAGAACATCTACCTGGAATACCGAAGAAGTCACCGGTGAGTATTGAGAATGTGTTCAGTGTCTAGCCAATTTAATTTACTTTCAAACACTTTCAGCAACTCCCGCCCGCAAACTCTCAACTCGCGACGGCGCAGCTTCGGCCGGATGAACTGGCAACATCTGTGCCATTCTCGAAGGAGGACGATGCGATCAGGAACTATCGGTTCAGGCGCTTCACTTCCCAGTCGGAAAACGTCGACTTACCTTCCCGAATTAACACCCAATGGCCAACTCCTCCAAGCCTGTCCTAATGATGGTCGGCAACGAGACCATCCTGTTCTCTACATCGCTGTCGCCAAGGCTGTCGCGCTCCAAAATGTAGGCCGCGATGTTAAGCAGCATAAGCAGCAGTTTTAATATCAAAATAAAAATAAAAATAGAAATAAAATCCATCACATTTTTCGAAAATCATCACTGTGATGTTAAATGTTATTTATTGTTGCCATAAAAAGTTTTTTCTTATAATAAAAGTAAAAAACTTTTACCGATACAACGATTTTGTTCCAGAAGTGCATGGTAGTATCAAAAACTTTTCAACTTTTGCATTAAAAAGTTTGAACTTTCTACGAATATTCACCAACGCGAACTTTTAATCCAACGAACGATCTTTTTAAATTTAGAGTATTTTTTCTTTGTATGTATGCTTTTGAATGCCTTAATTTATTAGCGTGAATCACAGTTTGAGTCCAAAATGTTTAGACATTAACTTTAATCAACTCTTTACAGTTACTTAATAAATTAAATAATGTCTTCTTATCGTTTTCCCGTCAGAAAGTTGTGCAGAATTTGTAATCCAATACCTGTCAAGATACCATTTTTTGGATTTGAGATCTTCGTCGAATCACTACCAATTTAATTAAAAGCACGGACGTGTTAAAAGTGACATGACGCGGATCATCAATTTTATCACTAAAAGTTGACCAAAATAAAACCTTAAGGCAAAGTTTCGTTTTTTATGGGAGTTAGAAATCATATTAACATCACTCATTAGCATCACGGTACGTTTGAACTTCTATCTCAGGTTCGAACCTTCCCCAAAACCTCCCAATTGTCACCCCATCTAAGAGTTGACCACCATCACGCCCCCCACCCAATCGGGAAACGAGCTACTCACCATCGACCTGGGTCAGACAGCTGGTGTACGACGGTGGACACTCGTGCTCGTACTGCTCCATCTCGTCCCGGTCGCGCTCAAAGTCCTCGCAGGTTGGTGCAATCCGGGGCACCGCCGTGGCCGTCCCCGTCGTCGCCATCATTGTCGTCCGGAACGGGGCCTCGGCACCTTCCCCACAGATGTAGCATCTTCGGGCGACCACCAGCGGAACCTGCCAGAGGGCTGCTGAAACGAACGAGAAGTGGAGTGGGGGGAAAAGGTCAGTTAAAAGTCGGCGAGCAATTAGAGTAATTAGATCTGGAGTGATTCTGGAAGAGGGGAAGACCAACAGTGATTGCTAACGATTATTGTTACGGGGAATGTTCCGACCGCTGGTGGTGACAATTGTCGCCGGCGAGGGATGAAATTACGTGGAAACGGTCAATACCGTCTCCAGGGTGATTAAGATCTTGACTCCCTCTCTTTCTATTCTATCTTGTACTAACAGGTTTACGGCTCAATAAAACCCTGGAGCACTGTACGGCGTTGGTGGTGCCAGCCCAGACCAAGCCCAGACTGTAATTGAGACGAGACGATGCAACGACGAAAGCTTACAAAGCAGGGGTTTCCAACGATTCTATCGCTACGATTACGGCACATTTTGTGTTCGGGCTACAGACTGGTTCCACGAAAAAAACGGCAGAAAACCTGCTTCTTCTCCTCCACACATTTTTGCGCGTTTTTTTGCTTCCTCTTCCGTCGCTGATCGCAGCAACAGTTGCGTTTTGCTTTACAGGATGGTTCGTCAATCGAAGCAACCTGGATGCGGTGACAGCAAGAGGTGCCAATTTTTCATCGACCGTTGAAGAATCAACACCTGGGAGCAGACCCGGCAGGAGCAGGTTCGTTGTCCGAAGACGTTGAAGATGCTGCCACTTGGACAACCGGTTCGTCGAGATTTCTTCGTAGGTTGGTTCAGAGATGGCCGTGAGCGGCCGCACGATCACGAAATGACCCGGCATCAAGACCTCCGGATCCGAGGGGTCGGACGACATTGCGAACAGCGGCCGGGAGTTAAGCACGGCTTCAACTTCGGCCAGCACGGACTGTCGACCGTCCGTCGAGCAGCAAGAACTGGCTTCTCAAGATGGCAAGCAAGGCCGACGGCCCCGATTGCAGGTGTTCCTCGTGGTAAGTTCGGATAATCTGGTCCGTGACCCGATGCTTGGGTAGAATCAGCTGGTGTTTCGTTCTAAATGGCAGCTCCGATTGCTGCAGTCTACCTCCTACTCCGAGAAGGCCGTTGTCTAGGAAGGGTGCCAGACACTGGAGCTTTCCGACCGAATCGTTCTCGGCCACCTGCTGTATCTCCTGGGACACTACTGCGTGCTGCACCACCTTCGTCGTTCAGGGAGATGGCGGAGGCATCGGAAACGACCCACAACTCGGTCGTTGAGTTCGAGGGGCGGAGAATGGCATGGTGGGACAAGAAGTAGCGGCCAAGGTAGGTAGGTCACCGGTTTCGTCAACCGTTTCGCAGTGCCCCAAGGAATTGGTATTCTTGAATAAACTCACCGTATTATTTCCGCAGATCCGGGTCTCGGTTGAATCGCTTCTCCAGCGACAGAAAAGTGCGAGGCTGCGGTTGTCGTCGAGTCTGGCGACGACGAGGCGGAACGGCAAGCGAACCTCGGTAGGGTCCCACCTTTGAGTGGAGTGGAAGTGTGGCTGTCCTGTGGACTAGGAACGGTGTCCCTGACCTCGCCTGCGACGAAACAACCCAGGTAGGTCTCGCGCAGATCCGGTAGGTTGTTCCCCAACTCAATGTGTCTACTTTTCAGGAGCCTGAAGAACATGGACAATCCGAGCAGCAAGTCGATGCGGTCCAGAGTCTGAAGGCGGGATCGACGACGACGACGGAATCAGCCCAGTCACATTAGCCACGATCAAGCACTCAACCTTCACCGCGAAGCTGTTGTACAGGGAGTGGAGCTGTTACGGGGACGGGGACTGGAGCTTTGCCATAGACTCTGAAATAAAGTTGACCTGCGAACCGTTGTCCAGCAGGACTCGGTTCGGCACAGGGGTGTGGGTGGGTGTGGGGTTTCACTTCGCATCGGTTGTCGACGGCGACTGTTGTTGGCTAGCGGGTTGGGCCACTGGCGCCGGGTTCTTTCTTTGGTGAGGCAGCGCTCTTCTGCGGTGTGAACTTCGTCACAGGTTCAGCCTTTGCTTCTTCGTGCAGCAAGGAGTGGTGGCATCTCTCCCAGTTGTGGCCACTGCGCAAACAGTTTAAGCACAGGTTCTTGCTTCGGACCTTCTCTCTGCGCTGGGCCACCGTCAGGCCAGTGAGGTTGGCGCATCGGAAGGTGAGGTGGCTCTCCGCAGACTCCACCCTGGAACTCCGGTTGGGTCGAAGTTGTCGCCGCGTTGGTTGGTTCTCGCCGTTCCGTCAGCTTCTCTTGCTTCTTCTCCACGTTTCGCGCGTTTTTCTCCTTCCCCTTCCGTCGCCGATCGCAGCAACAGTTGCGTTTTGCTTCAGATAGTGGTTCGTCGATCAAAGCAAAAAGGATAGCTTTCTTCCGGAGCAATTTTAAGATTCGTCTAGGCGGAATTCCGTCCGGGATGGTAAATTTTCCATTGATCGAGGGTCTCAAACCCTGAAATTAATTAATTTGACTTGGACATTTTTCCGATCGTTACTGATCGCAGTAGCCCACCAAACACCAACCACCCAAAACAACGTTACCAGGGCCGGCCGTAACCATGGTAGCCATAGTTACGAGAAAATAACAATCTGAGAGGGGTGTAGGTCAAGTGCAGACCCCCTATTCAGCCATACCCGCTTGGGACGTTGGTGAGATTAGACGCTCTTACTAATTTCTCTCTCTCTTACTCATTTCAGATAGCTGGAGAAATGGGCGCCAAGATGTCTCGCCGTAAAGGGCGAAAGGCCGCGGAAGAGGCCACTACGGCCGGGCAGTTAGCCACTCCGGAGATTCGAGTGGACGAAACGGACGTTGACCGGGTTGCGGGTGGCGGACGGGTTGACGGGGGAATCGATTTGGCGGGGGGTGCTTCGGAACCGGATCCGCCGGTTTCGGAAACAAAATTTATTGATTCTTGTTTTGGCCACTCCATTGAACCGGCGGATCCGGGTCCGGAAGCCCCGGTGGTAATTGAAATTTTACTAAATAACCCTTTGGAAAATTCTGCGGCGGTTTCGATTCCGGAACCGTCCGTAGATCAAAATTCTTTGTTGACTGATTTGTCTTTTTCAGGGGTATGCCAGGGCCAAATTGATGAGGTTGTTCCGATACCGGATCCGTCGGTTTCGGAAACAAAATTTATTGATTCTTGTTTTGACCAATCCGTTGAACCGGCGGATCCGGTTGCGGAATCTCCGACGGTAATTGAAATTTCCATAAATAACGTTTCGGCCAATGCTACGGTGGTTCCGATTCCGGAACCGCCTGTAGATCAAAATTTTTCAATGACTCTTTCAGGGGTATGCCAGGGCAAAATTGATGAGATTACCGCTGTTCCGATACCGGATCCACCGGTCACGGAGCAAAATTCAATTGACAATCCTTTGGTTGATTCCGAAAGACCGGTGGATCTGGTTGAGGAATCAACGGTAATCGATTCTGTTGTATTTTTGGAACCTACTGCGGCGGCTTCCACTTTGGAACCGCGCGCAGAACGTTATGTCCGTAAATTTGATTTGTCCATTTCAGACTCTTCGGAGGGAGTTCCGGAACCTCGAAATTTAAAAACTTCGCAAAATTCTAAAAAATCCGCTCGATTTTCAGATTTGGCCCAAGTTAAAGAGTTCACAGTGTCGGAATCTTCAATTCCGACCCTGTACTCGGTTCCGGTGAAAGGTTGCCCGGAAACGGTGCCGGAACTGCCTCCACAAAATTCAAATGAAGTAAAATATTTTTGGTGTTACACCTGTCAAAATTCTCGTACTAATTCTTTGCCCTGGTTGCTGCGATTGCGGTATTCCAAATTATCGATGTATTTGCGCCATTTGTTTTGTAGTTCGATGTTTTGCGCTGTTATTTGTTTGGTAGTTTTTGTTTGAATTGTTTAATGCTTTTTTCTCGTTTCATGAGCTGTTTCTAGTTTTGAGCGTTTCTTGGTTACCGATGATGAGACGATTGGATTGGAGATTTCAGAGTAGACTAAATATTATTGGTAAGTTTTGGATATTTTTTTTTCAAATCAAAAAATTTACTTTATTTGGTTATTACAGATGATGATGACGATGATGGCGATGATGATGACTATATGACGAGCAAGACGATGATGCAGATGATGGATGGGCGAAGATTAGATTCTATGAGATGAATTTTGGATGGATTAGCAAGGTATATTTTTAGATCGTAAATGTTCAACAAATAATTACAAATAAATCGTTTTGATATTTCAGATGCCGAATTACTGGACCGAACGACGATACCGACGGAGAGGCCTTTTTGGAGATCTTGAAGACTGAAGATTTTGTTTTATAATGAAATGTATTATATTTTTGTAATGTATTTTTGCATTGTTTGTAATAAATTTTTTGAAAACAAAATTGTGTTGCTTTATTTAATGAATGTGAGAAATTGATAAATTTCAATTTAATTTAGCTTTTATTTAGTTAGGCTAGTACATATTTTATTTAAAACATTGTTCTCTCGCCTTTTGTTAAGGGTAGAGGGAGGACAAACGAATAAATAAAAACTTTGCTCGAAATTCAATTTTCAATTTTTAAGAAAAAAAAGTATTACATAATGATTTATACATTATAACAGTTATACTTGAGTCTACCAACTGTACGGATTTTTTTTATTATCGTTCATATTTTCGACCCTCTTGACGGATTTTTAACAGGCCATATTTTTGTATGGATGTTTTCGTTTAATACGGATTTGTACGGAATTTAATGATGACAACAACAACTTTTTCAAATTGAATTGCTTTTTTTTTATTTGGCCAATACTTTCGCTAGCGAGAAATATTCATATAATTGTAAATTTAATTTTAAAAGATAAATAAGAAACAAGAAGTTTCATAACGTTATCATACTTTAAACATGTAGTAAAATTTCCTTGTAAATACCAATGAACATGGCAAAAAAAGGGGAGAGCGACATAAACTTTGAAAAATCGTCAGCTGTGTGCTATCTTGTGACATAGACCATTTTGGTCGAAAATGAGTTAATGATGACGTTTTGCTATACTTAACAAACACTACAAGATGCTTTAACCCGATTTTGGAAACTCGCTTCCGTTTCCCGGATATCGCAATACACACTTGTGACATAGACCAATTTATCATCAAAATGATCGTGCACACTTGTGACACGTCATACATGGTGTTGGAAAATGTGGAAAAATTTTCTTGTTTTTCACAAATTTATGTTGATACACCCTTTCTAAAAGCATTACAATCTTTTGTTTTTGAAAATATTCTGATTAAGTCGGTCAAACTATTGATTTAAGCCTATATTAGTTTGTATGGGAATTCTGTGCACACTTGTGACACGTAGTACAATTTTACTTTCGAAACACACTTGTGACACGTGCTTTTCAGATTTTTATTTACATAATTTACTGTATCTTTTAACTGGTGTAACCAAATTAGTTGAAACTTGGAGCGTTTGTTAAGCGATAGTATACGTACCGATTGCTTCGAAAATGTTGGCTCTATCATTCATAGTTTTGAAAATATTTATAATCAAACTTTAAAAACCGATTTTCTCGAAAAGTACGAAAAGTCACAAGATAGCACACAGCTGACGAAATATTTGCAAAGGTCTTACTCTTGGCACTTTAAAATCACATTACAACTTCGAAAAAACAAACAAACCAAAAAACTGAAAATAATAAATAGAAATAATAAAAATATATTGAGCGAAGCCTGGCACCAACTAAATCGCCCACCCAAGTGAGGAAGCTACCACAGCCCTACTGGGACACGGAATTGCAAACGGCGCTGGAGGACAGATGGGACAAGTTCAGAGCATGACGCAGAAAATTAGTCTACGACAGTTACTGCATCTACACGGATGCAAAGCAACATTTCAAGGTTCTAGTCAACAGGAAGCAACGAGAATCGTGGAGGTCACTTTGTGATTCCTTCCATTCCCGAACGTCTGTCCAGAAGCTTTGACGTCTCGGGCGGCGATACAAGAACTGTGCCATTGGAGCGAATCAAGTTCACCTTAACAAGCTACTCGACAAGTTGGCACCCCCATCGACCAGCAGAGAACCCCTGGAATTCAACCAATGCAACTGCAGCTGTACTACGGCCGGAGCTTATTCCACCGTACAGGTTGAGGTGCTAGTAGCGCAAATGCGCCGATTGGGAATTCAGCGAGTGCATTGTCAAGGCTGTGTACAGTCTGTTCAAGGAACGCCTGCTCTACGCGGTTTTGGATGGTAACCCATTTCAACGGGTGACATGGGTTGGACTACCGCAAGGGTCTCCGTTGAGTCCTCTGTGCTTTAACGTCGTGATATTCAGACGACATAACGGTTGCGTGTCGAGGCGCGAACCTCGACGAGAGTATTTGTAACATCCAGACGGCGTAGACGAAGTGGTAGGCAGAATCAACGCATTGGCTTTACCGGTAGCCCCGAGCAAATGTAGTTTCAGACGAGCGGCTGACGACGACAGGACACCGGTTCGATCCGTCGACGGATCACCTGTACCATATCTGCGAAGCATCAATCTCTTGGGGCTGCATCTTACACCAACGCTTTCCTGGCGAAAACATTTTCTTTACGTAAAGCATAGAGCTGCCACCTACACTAACTTCATGCGACCGGTAGCTGGACAGTCCTGGGGTGCTGACCCAGCGGCCTTGTTGACCATCTTCAAATCCTGCATCAGATCGATCCTGGAGTACGCCTCGATCTTCTTCACCGGTGCACCGTAAGCTGATACGATCATCCTCGATCCCATTCAATGGAGCTGCATCAGGATTGCATTAGGATCTACAAAAACGACACACACACGGGTTATCTAGAAGTGCTGAGTGGACTGATGCCATTGAAACATCGGAGAGAAATGACAATGAAGATTGTTTAGCGCCGTTTTTCCCTTCTACCATGGTATGAACGATTTGTCAACACGACCTTGGAAGGGCAATCGTCAACGTGGATTCGACGTAACATCCTGCAGTACCGAGCTTTCAGTGGTTGGTTGGGTACGAAAGGCACCCTGCCATGTTTCCAGTTCGACCAAGACACTCGCCGGTCGACCTTTCTGCACATCGAGCTATGCAGGAAGGGTTGCATCAACCTCATTGCTGGCGCCTTGACAAGCAGTGGAAATTATTGCTGGGTCCGGAGCTGGAGAAGACGTTGTGCTAACCGACAGCCTGAGCAGCCTGATGAGTCTCTCCAGCAACCGGGTAAAGCGGTTCATCTCCCATATTTCTGAACGAGGCGCTACTGTCACTTTCATGTGGGTCCCCGCACACCGGGGTGTTCCATTGAATGAGGCAGCGGATCGTGCGACAAACCAAGCACGGATTACTGTGGTGGTCCAGTGCTGGTGGAACAGAATATTACAAACTTATACTAGCCACGACATTAGTTTCCCTGCCCTCATTGGCAGATGGACTGGAATACTGGAACCAAGGGAAGATTCTAGACTGGCCGTGGGTGTTAGAAAGAAGAACTAGATGACGACTCTTTCACTAAATACTAACTTTATTAAAAACTAAATAACAGCGAGTTGTCACAGAGTAATTATTGGTTACTCTGTGGAGTTGTGTTTGCAACTAGTTGTTATCTCAACTAGACCTTGATGTTCTCTTTTCGATCTATCAGTTCTTCTATGATTCCAAAATATCGATTTTGTTTTTTTTGCAGTTAGTTTTCTTCAGTTAGTTTTTCATTAGTATAACTCGCCTTAAAACAAACCGTCGTTTGCACCGGAAGCAGAACAAGATCGCGCCCCAGCAACTGGACATCGAGTTGCGGCTGAGGACAACAACAACTAGCTTAGCCAGACAAAAACCCTACACAATTCCCCTCCCCTTCCCACGTCTTGTCTTTTAACATCAATCCTTTTCCCTACTAACCCCGAAAAGGCCGCGGGTAATCGGCTCCCCTCCCACTAACATTTGCACACAAGATTCTCTGGAATAACTCTTAGCTTTAGGAAAAATGTTATTACAAAAGCCGACTCGGTCCTAACCGGGTCCCAGTACCGAAAAGGACCTTATAAAACCTGCAATGATTCATCTCCTCCACACGTTTTCGCGCGTTTTTTTCCGTCGCCGATCGCAGCAACAGTTGCATTTTGCTTCAAATGGTGGTTTTTCGATCGAAGCAACCTGGCTGCGGTGACAGAAAATGGTGCCAATTTTTCTACGACCGTTAAAGAGTATACATCTGGGGGAAGACCCAGCGGAGCAGGTTTGATGTCCAGGATCGGGAGGACAGCCAGCTTGGTAAGAAGCCCCCGGACCGTAGTGCTGCCAACTCTCTCGTCAGTCGTTCGGACGGGGCCATCGGGCTCTGGGTAGGTCGTCTGTGTCGACCGTCCGTCGAGCAGCCAGAACTGGCTTCTCAAGATGGCAAGCAAGGCCGGACACTGGAGCAGCCCCGCGTGCAGGTGCTCCTCGAGGTAAGCTCGGATAATCAGGTCCGTGACCCGATGCTTGAGTAGAATCGTCAGTTGATGTTTCGTCCCAAATGGCAGCTCCGATTGCTGCACTCTACCTCCTACTCGGAGAAGGCCGTTGTCCAGGAAGGGTGACAGACACTGGAGCTTTCCGGCCGAATCGTTCTCGGCCAACTGCTGTATCTCCTGGGACACTACGTCGTGCTGCACAACCTTCGTCGTTCTGGGAGATGGCGGAGCGTGACATCTTGGCCGAGGCATCGAAAATGACCCACAACTCGGTCGTTGAGCTCGAGGGGCGGAGAATGGCATGGTGAGGCAAGAAGTAGCGGCCAAGGTTAGGTGAGTCACCGGTTTCATCAACCGTTTCGCAGTGCCCCAGGAATTGGTATTCTTGAATAAACTCACCGTATTGTTTCCGCAGATCCGGGTCTCGGTTGAGTCGCTTCTCCAGCGACAGAAAAAGGTGAAGCTGCGGTTGTCGTCGAGTCTGGCGACGACGAGGCGGAACGGCAAGCGATAGGGTCCCACCTTTGAGTGGAGCGGAAGTGTGGCCGTATGGCTGTCCTGTGGACCAGGAACGGTGTCCCCGACCTCGCCTGCGATGACCCAACCCAGGTAAGTCTCGCGCAGATCCGGTAGGTTGTTCCCCAACTCAATGTGTCTACTTTTCAGGAGCCTGAAGAACATGGACAATCCGAGCAGCAAGTCGATGCGGTCCGGAGTCTGAAGGCGGGATCAACGACGACGACGGAATCAGCCCAGTCACATTAGCCACGATCAAGCACTCAACCTTCACCGCGAAGCTGTTGTACAGGGACTGGAGCTTTGTCATAGACTCTGAAATAAAGTTGACCTGTGAACCGTTGTCCAGCAGGACTCGGCTCGGCACAGGGGTGTGGGTGGGTGTGGGGTTTCACGTCGCCTCGGTTGTCGACGGCGACTGTTGTTGGCCAGCGGGTTGGACAACTGGCGCCGGGTTCTTTGGTGGGGCAGCGCTCTACTGCGGTGTGGACTTCGTCACAGGTTCAGCCTTCGCGGCGTTGTTAACACTTGCCACACGAGTTCTTTGACGAGCCTCTCTCCCAGCTGTGGCCACTGCGCAAACAGTTGAAGCACAGGTTCTTGCTTCAGCCAGTGAGGTTAGCGCACCGGAAGGTGTGGTGGTTCTCTCCGCAGACTACACACCGGAACTCCGGTTGGGTCGAAGTAGTCGCCGTGTTGGTTGGTTCTCGACGTTCCGTCAGCTTCTCCTGCTTCTTCTCCTCCACACGTTTTCGCACGTTTTTCTCCTTCCTCTTCCGTCGCCGATCGCAGCAACAGTTGCGTTTTGCTTCAGAAGGTCAAAGCAACCTGGCTGCGGTTGAAGACGTTTTTTTTCAAATTTTCCATCGACCATTGCCTAGCTCTCGACCTGGTTAGCTTTCTTCCGGAGCCATTTCTAGGCGGAATTCCGTCCGTGAGGGTAGATTTCCCATTGATCGAGGGTCTCAAACCCTGAAATTAATTAATTTGACATGAACATTTTTCCGATCGTTACTGATCGCAGTAGCCCACCAAACACCAACCACCCAAAACAACGTTACCAGGGCCGGCCGTAACCATGGTATCCATAGTTACAAGAAAATAACAATCTGAGAGGGGTGTAGGTCAAGTGCAGACCCCCTATTCAGCCATACCCGCTTGGGACGTTGGTGAGATTAGACGCACTTATTAATTTCTCTCTCTCTCTCTAATTTCAGAAAGCCGGAGAAATGGGCGCCAAGATGTCTCGCCGTAAAGGGCGAAAGGCCGCGGAAGAGGCCACTACGGCCGGGCAGTTAGCCACTCCGGAGATTCGAGTGGACGAAACGGACGTTGACCGGGTTGCGGGTGGCGGACGGGTTGACGGGGGAATCGATTTGGCGGGGGGTGCTTCGGAACCGGATCCGCCGGTTTCGGAAACAAAATTTATTGATTCTTGTTTTGGCCACTCCATTGAACCGGCGGATCCGGGTCCGGAAGCCCCGGTGGTAATTGAAATTTTACTAAATAACCCTTTGGAAAATTCTGCGGCGGTTTCGATTCCGGAACCGTCCGTAGATCAAAATTCTTTGTTGACTGATTTGTCTTTTTCAGGGGTATGCCAGGGCCAAATTGATGAGGTTGTTCCGATACCGGATCCGCCGGTTCCGGAAACAAAATTTATTGATTCTTGTTTTGACCAATCCGTTGAACCGGCGGATCCGGTTGCGGAATCTCCGACGGTAATTGAAATTTCCATAAATAACGTTTCGGCCAATGCTACGGTGGTTCCGATTCCGGAACCGCCTGTAGATCCAAATTTTTCAATGACTCTTTCAGGGGTATGCCAGGGCAAAATTGATGAGATTACCGCTGTTCCGATACCGGATCCACCGGTCACGGAGCAAAATTCAATTGACAATCCTTTGGTTGATTCCGAAAGACCGGTGGATCTGGTTGAGGAATTAACGGTAATCGATTCAGTTTTATTTTCGGAACCTACTGCGGCGGCTTCTACTTTGAAACCGCCCGCAGAACGTTATGTCCGTAAATTTGATTTGTCCATTTCAGACTCTTCGGAGGGAGTTCCGGAACCTCGAAATTTAAAAACATCGCTAAATTCTAAAAAATCCGCTCGATTTTCAGATTTGGCCCATGTTAAAGAGTTCACAGTGTCGGAATCTTCAATTCCGACCCTGTACTCGGTTCCTGTGAAAGGTTGTCCGGAAACGGTGCCGGAACTGCCTCCACAAAATTCGAATGAAGTAAAATATTTTTGGTGTTACACCTGTCAAAATTCTCGTACTAATTCTTTGCCCTGGTTGCTGCGATTGCGGTATTCGAAATTCTCGATGTATTTGCGCCATTTGTTTTGTAGTTCGATGTTTTGCGCTTAGAGGGTGACGATTCTCGAGATTTTCAATTTCCCGGGAATCGAGAGTTGAACTTGGCTATTTCCCGGGAATTCCCGGGACCCGGGAGTTTTTTTTTTACTACGCCAACAGTGTCAAAAATTTCAAATGAAAAGTAATAAATGTGTTTCTTTTAAATGAATTCAGTTACTGTTAATTCATACTAATTCTATGAAACGTTAATTTGAACAGCCTCATTGTTTTGAGGAACTCGAGGAACTATATAAAACTTTTGATTATTTTTTTCTGAATCTGCAAAAACTAAATCGTTTCTTGAGTTTTTTAAGACTCAAAATTGTAGTTTAAAATATATTTACGAATCTTAATTCGCACTGAGTGATTTTTCAAAGGGTTCACAAACTTGTTATTAGATTTTTGTAAAAAAATAACTAATATAGCTTATATATAATTTACCACTATCGGGAATTTTGCATTATGATAAACAACGACTCAAAACAACAAATTAAATTGTTTTTTTTTTAATTTTTTAGTTCAACATTAAATATTCATTGAAAAAATATTTACAGTTATCAGGAAAACCCAAATGTTCACAAAAAACTAGATTGGATTGCTATGCTCAAGAGAAGATATGGAAATTGAACTTAACTTGAAAAAGCTTTTCCCTTTTACAAATAATTAGAAAAAATAATATTTGAAAATAAAACATTTGATTTCATACCTGGGGTGTAACTGCTAAATAATTTTAGGGGTAAATTTTTGGGTCCACCTTTTTTTGGCTTCTCTAAATTATAGTTATTGGAATTTTTGACAAGTTAAAATTTACACTTTCTGAATAAGAAGATTAGAGAAACATTGGTTTATTCGAACTTGAACATCGAACATTGGACATTCAATGTTCTAAACAATTTTGAATTTTTTAAATGTTTTTTTTCTGATTAGTTCACATAATTTTGCTTCGATATTTATAAGTTTAAATTTCCCGGGAGTCTCGACCGAATTTCCCGGGAATCGAGAGGTCCAAAAATGGTCAATTTCCCGGGAAATTTTTCCCGGGAATTCCCGCTCGTCACCCTCTATTTGCGCTGTTATTTGTTTGGTAGTTTTTGTTTGAATTGTTTAATGCTTTTTTCTCGTTTCATGAGCTGTTTCTAGTTTTGGCGTTGCTTAGTTACCGATGATGAGACGATTGGATTGGAGATTTCAGAGTAGACTAAATATTATTGGTAAGTTTTGGATATTTTTTTTTCAAATCAAAAATTTACTTTATTTGGTTATTACAGATGATGATGACGATGATGGCGATGATGATGACTATATGACGAGCAAGACGATGATGCAGATGATGGATGGACGAAGATATGATGATATGAGATGAATTTTGGATGGATTAGCAAGGTATATTTTTAGATCGTAAATGTTCAACAAATAATTACAAATAAATCGTTTTGATATTTCAGATGCCGGATTACTGGACCGAACGACGATACCGACGGAGAGGCCTTTTGAAGATCTGGAAGACTGAAGATTTTGTTTTATAATGAAATGTATTATATTTTTGTAATGTATTTTTGCATTGTTTGTAATAAATTTTTTGAAAACAAAATTGTGTTGCTTTATTGTGTGAATGTGAGAAATTGATAAATTTCAATTTAATTTATTTTTTATTTAGTTAGGCTAGTACATATTTAATTTAAAACATTTTTCTCTCGCCTTTGGTAAAGGTGGAGGGAGGACAAACGAATAAATAAAAACTTTGCTCGAAACTCAGTTTCCAATTTTTAAGAAAAAAAGTATTACATAATGATTTATACATTACAACAGTTATACTTGAGTCTACCAACTGTACGGATTTTTTTTCTCATCATTCATATTATCGACCCTCTTTATAGATTTTAACAAGCCATATTTTTGTATGTATGTTTTAGTTTGATACGGTTTTGTACGGAATTGAATGATGGCAACAACAACTTTTTCAAATTGAATTGCTTTTTTTTATTTGACCAAAGCTTTCGCTAGCGAGAATTTTTTATTTAACTGTAAATTTAGTTTTAAAAGATGATTTAGAAAATTGTTCGGTTTTTCATTTCAAATTTCTTACAAAACATATTTATCCAATAAAAGATCTCAAGTCAATCCAATGCTTTGAAAACCTAAAGAAATCTAAATTAACAAATTGTAAAATTTAACCTTATGCTAAATTTGAACTTTTCTTTAGAGTTATCAATAATTGCAACAACAAATAAACTTTAACTTTGTGTTTGTTTTCTAAATTAAAGAATTAATGGTTTAGCAAACAAAATTTAACTTAATGATAAATGTCAATCTTTATTTAAACAAAACAAGAAACAAGTCGTTTAATAACGTTATCATACCTTAAAAAAAAGTGAAATATCCTTGAAAATACCAATGAACTTATGAAAAATATTTTCCAAAATTTATGATTATATTTGTTGTACTTTTTTAATTTGGTTATTACCATTGAGGCAATTTTGCATTATTAGTTCGCCCCATTTGTCCATACACGGTTCCATACAAATTTGACAGGTTTCTTCGGCAAAATTGTAGACATTAAATAAAAAAATCCATTTCATCATTTTTCAATTTAACAGATTTGATTTGCGCAAAAACAATATTTTTGAAAATGTATATTTTTTTATATGTTTAGAGACAACGTTTTAGCTGTGCCCCAGCAATGGCCGAAATATTTGACAGTGTAGCCAATTTTTCAAACTTTGAACCACTGTCATACTTTCATTTTGTAATGTAAAATTGGATTTTTGAATTGAAGAACATGAAAAAGAACTTATCGTAATTTTGATAACTAAAATCGTTTCGAGATTAATCCACCTAATGTTTGTTTCTTTTTTACGAAATTGAGATTTTTTTAAACATTTTCCCACGCTAAAAAATAAATGAAATTAGCTATGGTATTAAAATTTGAATGAAAAAACTGTAGTAAAATGCATTTTGCACTTGCCCAGTTGCTTTGCAATAATTAGTTTTTAGAATATTAAAGTATTGACGATTTTTTATCCTCGAAAAAAACTTTTTGCGATAATTAACAACGAAATTTTACAAAAAATCAAAATATTATTAGTGATCCTAGACATGCTTAATATGATTTTGAATGCAGGAAAATGCATTTCAAATTGTCCTCTATTTTCATAACAATTTTGAAGTTTTTTGAAGAAATGAGGGCGACATAACCTTAAAAAAATATTTGCAAAAGCCTTACTGTTGACACTTTAAAATTACATTACAACTACGAAAAAACAAACCAAAAAACTGAAAATCATAAATAGAAATAATAAATATACTTTGAGCACCCCTGGCTTCCCCTTAACGCAAGCAAATCAAACTGATATTATTTTAATTGATTTATCGAAACCCGGGCCATTCTCGATTGAGCGCTTATAGTCAGTTTAGTCTCTTGGCATAATTCGCTAGGTTTTGATGTCGCAAAAGCCAATTTAGCCCCAACGGTTCCGAAACTCTCTGTATAATCCACGTGATTGATGAGCTCCGCGGGGCGGATGGGCATGATTGGAACGAGACTTTTCAACGGCTGTTCGATAAGGGTGAGGAGCGATGCGGGCCTTTTAGATGGTAATTTATTATCTGTTTATCAACGTCACGGTGGCCATCGAAAAGTGATAAACTTTGACCGGACCTCCCGACGAGAAGTAAACAGCTTTGAAGTGCAAAGAAGCGACAATTTGTCAACTTTTGACACGCGTGGGAAGGAAGTTTGGATGTTTTGATTGATTTTTGACCTGTTTATGAGATTGGGACTTATTTTGATAGCTTTGGAGCAAATAAAACTTTATGTTTTGTAAAGCTAATTTTTCAATTTTTCATTTACTGAAAATTTCAGACCTTGATAATCATATTTCAAGTTCAAGTTGTAAACTTCTTTAGCAAAAAAAAACAACCCTGTGGCTAGCGCAGCCAAACAATTGCTTTTTTCGAGAATATTAATTTCCGGCCCGTGACACTTTTTGGCAAGCTAGCCGAGGCCTGGTGGTGGCGCGTCGGGAAAACCGACCCACAAAACGTGCCCTAGAACCAAAGAGAGCGAAAATAAACGGCCGCCGACGCCGTCTGGACGTCGGATTTGGATTGTTGGGTGAAGAATGGGAAGAAAAAAGTTTACAAGAAAAGCGTGTGAAAAACGAATTTCCCTCTTTTGTTTGGGATTGTGAGAAGCGGGGGTGAAGTTTTTTTTGTGTGCGAAAAATCGTAGATTCTAGAAAGCTTTTCTCATTAATTAAGCATTTTTGCACTAGTAGTGAAATCTTAAGTTAGTTATTCGAAAGGTTTTAATTGGTACGATCAAATCCGAGCAGTTTTGGAGAATTTTGGAACAACACGATTTTAATTTATGTATTTTATGATTTGTATGAAGCTTCGGCCAGCGATTTCCTATGTCCAAATAAGCCATTTTACATCATTAGTTTATTCATACAAGTCTTGAGACTGTCAATAGAAAAGTGCTTTGAAAACATTCGAATATCTGTATCTCGAGAAGGAATTTTTTGAACTATTTGGTATCTTTGGCAAAGTTGTAGGTAATGATTAGGGTCTATTCAGAAAAAAATAGCTTCACTCTAAACTGGTTTTAGTAAACAAGAATTGGCAACTTTTGAGTTACAGGGTTTAAAAACGTTTTGTTTTTTACCAAGCTATGATTTTTTGGATATTTTTTTTTTGAATGTATAGAAAATGCTTACAAAAAATAAAAAAATCATTTAAACATTTTAAATTAAATCTTAAATTGAAAAGTACTGTTTTATAATTTTCATAAAGTGCACAATTTTTTGAGTTATAGCCATTTTTAGTTTAAATTAATGAGCAAAATTTCCTTATTTAATTTGTAGAAACGGTATCCAAATATATCCGAAAACTGAGAAAATTCTTTTAAAAATGCTTTTTTTGAAAATTATTGATTTATCATTGGTATCGTGGAGTTTAACACCAAAATAAGTTTTTCTAAGTCAAACCCAATTAATCCTCAATTTGCAATCGATCTTGGAATCCATGGCATGTTAAAAAGTGAAACTTGTGTGATATTTTCTCAACCTTTAAAAAAATACATAAATTCCCAATCATCAGCCATTCCAGGCTGCAAATTATTGAAAAACACGTCTTTTTTGAGTGTTAAAAAATCAGAGGGGTCGTACCACCCCTCCGTCACTAGATATCGAAAAATGGACCTTGGACTCGTGATCAGGGACTAATATTACCTCTAAGAACAAAGTTTCAAAGGCAGTGTCAAAATATTTCGAAGAGGCTGAGAATGACCCAATTAAAAGAGTCTCTCCAATCCAAAATTTTTAGGTCGTTTTTTTTGAGCTTGAAAATCATGTTTTAGACCAGTTTTAACGATGAGGAAACAAGATTTTTTGGCCTGTTGAAAAAGTTACTCTAGATACTAAACAATTAAAAATAAAATAATCGAAATAGAACAGAAAATTCATCAAATCCATTCTTGTTTATCGACTCAATAAATAACAAGATGAAAAATGAGAGCTAATTATTTTTTAATAAAAAAAACTTGTGAAATCATTTGTGAACTTTTAATAATACATTTATTTTTATTTGTTTTTTCAACGATTAACTTTTCAATCATCATACAAATTGGAAATAGGTGTGAATCTGCAGAAAAAATATGTTCACTGAAGATAAAAATTACGACCAAAATGTGTCGATCCGACACATTGGATGTGTACACCGTGTTGTTTTGAAATCGATGTGTCGATTCTACACATTGCGCTGGTTTTTGCTCGAAAATCCATCCAATGTGTAAACTGTCCTTTTGCCTGATTCATCAAAGTTGCCGTTGGGTGTCGCCACTAGTCTGGGACTTAGAAACAAACATGAGCGAAAAAAAAAACATGCGGTTTGTTTGCTAGCGGAATATTTGTGATTTTATTTCAATTATTTCGTGTAAAACTGGCACACAAATGTGGTAAGTTCCTTTGCGGAAGTTTAGAGCTTACGGCGGTGCCGTTTGTTCTATCGGGGAGCCGGTATTAATGGACAAAAAGTGCGTTTTCCGAGGTCATTTTTTTTCCTTTTCCACAGAAAATGGAGGCTCGATAAAATTTGTCTTCCGGACTGGAAATACGACTTGTGGCCACTGACACGAAGAACCATCCTGTGCTGACGCTGGTAAAGAAGGTAAGTTTGTTTTGGACAAAAATGGAATGAAATAGAAACCCTTGTAGAAACCTTAATTTTTATTTTACTTATTTCCAGCAAATCGTTCCCGTGCGCAAACTGCCCATTTCGCACCGTCGCTCTTCGTCCAACTCGGATAGCTCCAGAAGAGCGGTTCTGATTTATCCGACTCGGGCACGAATTCCAGCTTAAGCAGTTCGTCACGGACTCGTCCTCGCGGCGGCGACGAAAAAAAGGCGACACGGTCCGAGTTCGAGTTCCAGCTCGGATGACGCAGGTGGCGAAGAAAGATCAAGCTGATAAAGAAGCATGTGAAGAAGGCGTCGGCGGATGGAATGAAGCGGATCGTGACGAAGAAGGTTGCGAGGGGCACGTAACGTAGATCCGGGTGAGCAGGTCCAGTCCGCGGGAGACGAGCCACCTGGGGAATGTGCGGGATGTGTCGCCTGGGGGGAAAGTTGGCACCGTGAAGTAGGTGGTCGCGGTGGAGAAGGACATGCTAGCAGCTGTGGTTGATGCGGGAGCGGGTTCGCTAGAAGGAACGGGAAGCGCGAGTTGGCGATTAAGGAGAAGATTTCGTCGCGGAAGAATCGCTCGCCGAAGTCGCGATGTCACCACGGGGATCTTCCCGAGGTCGAGAATTGCTCAAGATAAAATCGCCGGAACCGGTTGCTCGCTGTCGTAATGCTCCGGCCACCGTTGTTTGAAGAACGGAGCGTTCTCCGGATCTTCGACTGGACGATCTTCGTGGACGGGAGGAAGCGTTGACCCGGTGTCGAGAGAGACGGCGCGAACAGGACCGGTTGAAGAGTGCTGGGAAGGATCGTGAACGTGCAGTTCCACCACCGGCACCGAGCTCCTTACTTACTGGATCTGTAAGTCAAGGTCGCGACCTGGATGAAGGTTTGGACTAACCTGATCAACATCGGGATGTGGCGTCCGCCGCCTCGCGGCATCATCGTAGAGTCGAAATGAAGAGAGAACTGCCAGCATTACGTGGACAGCCTGGGCTGTCATAACGAACAGCTGGACGAGTGGAAGAAGCGGTTCGAGTAGCGGAAGAAGAAAAAGTGTAGCAGCTGCTGGAACGATGGGGGCAAGCGCTAATCCCGAATAAGTCAGAGGACTTGTGGTCTCAGCGTATGAATCGATGACGATGCATCGGGGACAAGGCCTCTTCGATAACGGCAGCTTGGCGTCCCGGAGTCGGAGGGCGAGGCGTGGCGAGAAGCGGAACCGAAGAAAGAAAGGTTAACGCATCCGAATCGACGGAAGTACCAGAAGATTCAGAGCATGGAAAGTGGGCGATGAAGGTAGGTTTGAATTTATTTCATATTGATGGGAGATTCTAAGTAAGTTTTTACTTTCATTCCAGAGCTGCCGTGCGGCTACCAACGACATCATCAAGCTGGGTTTCCCCGCTCGCTGCCAATCACGCTAAGGGTCAACTAATTGGATGGACATGGTTAGTGCTGCTCAAATTGGTTTGGGGAAAGTCTGCTGCTGGTGCTGGTTCCGACGCGTGAACTCGCCAAGAATTTCCCGATGGTAGTACGTGACTTGGACATGCACAACTCGTGCAACTTTGGCGGCGAGTTGAAGGGACCGCTGGTTAGATTTCAGTAAACAATATTTTGTGAACTTGCTGACGTTGGTTCCGTTTCAGGTTCGTGACTTGGAACGCGGCGTTGATGTGCACAATCCTGTGCTGCTGCACGTACTCGTCGAAGCCGATCCGCAAGATAAGCCTGTAGGCGATGCACAATATTCTTCAAATCGTGTCTAGCAGCAAGCTGCTTTCTTTGCTGAAGATCGGTTGCTGAAGACGGGTTCAGAGTTACGTCACACCCGGCCCACGGCTCACGCCCGGATCGCAACTTTGCCTGGAAGAAAGTGTCCAACTGACCAACAAACGGGAGGTTAACCACGAGCGCGAGTCTTCCTTTTCGTCAACAAACACCAAGCACAGCGACGATATCAGTGACAAACTGTTATGTATTATAAATTTAAAATTACATTTAATTCTTTGTTTGAATAAAATACAATAATCTAGTCTAATTTAAATCATCTAAATGAAAATAAAAGCAAAAAAAATAGTCCATTCTCCAACAGGTGGCAGCACAGTATTCCCGCTATTCATGAGCTTCCGATTTTTGCCACCAGGCGGCTACCGCTTAATCAAAAGTTACACATTGGATGCGTTTTTGGCCAGAATCCAGCCAATGTGTTCCGCGCTGTTTACTCGGTGCGATGGTTCAAGCGTGGTCTTGTGCGAAAATGGTTGGATTCAACGCTTTTTGGTGTAATTCTGATCTTCAGTGTAGCTGTAATAATGTACACACCATTTTTTTCACTGAAATTCAGTAAAATTTTATTGAATTTTCATCTACTGCAATTTCAGTAAACGATTCAGTAATTTAGATATTACTAAATTCTCAGTTAACTGATATTTGTCACTTTGACAGATGATTTACTGAAATTTCAGTGAAATGGTTTTCAAAACAACTGAAATTTCAGCAAAATAAACGTCAAATTATTTTGCTGAAAATTCAGTAATTTTCTTGTGGCAGTTTGACAGATCATTTGCTGCACTGAAAAAATCTCACATAGCAAAGTCATGTGCTTTTTCACGTGAACTGCTCCAAAAATCAACACGATAATTTGCCATGCTTTTCCCTTGACTTCGATGTGTTTTTCATGTGACATTTATGTGATAATCATTTGAAAACAGCTGATCGCAAGCGAGATTTTTTTCATTCTTTTTTCGCTTGGTGTTCACTTTGGATTCAATGGAATTTCACTTGGATTCGCCCCATACGACTTTTCCCTTGATTTCATAGTGAAAATCACGTGAGATTGAAATGTATTGGTTATTGAAGGTGTTTGATGAAAAATTATTTATTCGTAAGATGGCGACGGACGAAGACGGTCTTATTTGCGTATTTTCTGTCGAATTAATTATTTTACAATAGAATTGATATTTTTGTGTGTAAATCTCAATCGTACTAGAACTTGTTGGTAAGTATTTTATAGAAAAACAGTGAAAATTGACAAATGTACATAAAGACTAATATGGCAATGAAATTTCAGGAAATAAAACTCCGGCGAAAAGTTGACCCCTGAGTTTATTTTCTCTCAGCACCGACACTGTATTGGCCGATTGATCCGACAACGACGAAATCTGGCTGCGGTACGATTCGGCAATTTCGTGACGTAGTGCTGGGCGACATGGCTTCTCGTCACCCAAGGCCACTCGGCCCAGATCATCAAGGTCGAGTTGGTGGAGGCCTCCAAGAACCGCCGTCAGCAGTTTCACGGCTTCAAGTAACTGTTCCTGCTGGTGTGTTACCGGAATCTGCTACCAATAAACTGTGCCGTTGTGTACTGTTAATTTCACTTTTTTTTAAGGAAAGTAATAAGTGAAGTGCAAAAAAAAAATGGTTCGAATAATTTGTAATTATTATTTATTTCATGTATCAATAAAAACATGTTGAATAAAACATATAATCGTAGTAAAAAATATTTTAAAATAAATCGAAATATATACAATATTCAGCTCACATAAAAACCACTGGAAAACCATTGCATTTATACTACAAAATCATTTGAAATTCATGTGCACACCCATTCCAAATTCATGTGAACATTCACGTCAAATTCACGTGTTTTGCACTTAGATTTGCCGGTTCACGCGTTGGATTTTTTTCAAGTGATTTACACATGACATTCACATGCTAAGTCGTATGGGGTAGATTCATGTGCAAAACATGTGATATTGCTATGTGCCTTTCTTTCAGTGTGGAGATTCAGCAATCGTTGCTGGTATAGACGAATCCAGTTTGAAATGGCCGCTAGGTGGCCAATGGTGTGAGAAATGACAGCTTCCATGTATTTGAATATGGGAGCTCAGGAAAACTCAATTTTTAAGCAATAAAATGATTATTTATGATAAAAGTATTGATTGATTAGGTGCACAAAATGTGTCTAGAATATTATTAAAATAAAAACTGGTCGAAAAATTTGCAATCGAGATAAGTACACCATTCGATTCAGCAGGAATTTTGGGCACCAAAAATATATAGTTTTCATATGTTAAGTATTTTATTTTAAAAGAAAATTAACAAAAAGTATGAAAATCGAGACATTTAGTATGGGAGCTGTCAAATCTCTCACCATCAAAAAGCAGCATTGAGCTTTCGCTGGATTTGTCCAATTCAGTTATCAAAATTTGATCTTGCTTGTCATTGAAAATGTTTCTAGTACTGTTATTTATAGATTTATTTCATCAATCGTCCAAACCTAAAAAAAAACAGGTGGTTAGCATCGAGGCATTTGTTATTAACATTTTTCTTACCTTGGTTTCTAAAGATCACAATACAAAATTAAAAAAAAAACACAACATGTTTGAAAGAGGATTTTCTCTCGGCAGCATCCAAACAATAAGTCATAAGTGACATTTCAGTTTGACAGATATGCAGTTACTGATATTTCAGCAATGTTTTTGTTCATTACCGAATTTCAGCAAAAGTGATGATTACTGAATCGCATTCAGTTAATTATTTTACTGAAATGGCAATCCAGAATTTGCTGTGTAATAGTAGTTTATGCAACAAGTTGCAAAGAGAGGATTTTTTTAGCACGAGTCATACATTTATCCAACGAGGTTCACCGATCGTTTAAATTAAAAAAAAATGTTGAAAAGTGTTACTTTTCCAAACAAGTGCTGAAAAGTTCAACTTTTCAGCACCCATTTCAGTGCTGAAAAGAAGAACTTTTCAGCATTTATTTTGAAAAGTGTTGCTTTTCGATTCTGTTATTTTTGATACAGAAAAGTAGGCTATTTCGTCGTTCAAGAATGACAGGAAAAGTAAGTAGTTTCACGACGGAATTGCAAAAAAGCATTATTTAATACTACTTGCTTGTTTTTAGGAAAGTCAGCCTTAAAATTTGAATTAGTTTTCTGTAATAGATTTCTTATATCCTTGTCTCTCGTCAATTTTTAATTTGAAGTTAAATTGTTTTAGACTAGGTTTTAGACGACAAGATTTTCTTTCAAGATTGTTCATGATATTTTTTCTAAATCTTGGAAAATATATCTAAAAAATCAACTATTTCTGCAAAATCACCGTTACGTAATTCCGGCTCATGTCCTGACAGATGTTTGGACAGGTTGTGTCCGGGCTCCATTTTACAACTTCTTTACAGATCGTTCCCGGTTCGGTGGACCGTATCGTGTGCCATCAGTAGTTATGTCCAACAAACGGCTACAAACCACTTTTCTGTTCCGATATCCCGGAAAACTGATATGTAGCTAGGAGAAAGGGAAAAACATAACGTCAACACTCTGTTCTTGGCGTTGAAATGGCAGCGGCGACGAGCCTCTCGACAACAACAACAACAAAATCAACAGGAACAACAACACGTTTAGTTACAATGTTGCTCAACCGGCGATGCTGCTGCTGTCCGTCACTCAGGACCAGGCCCCTGATGGGATTAAATTTTACATTTTACACCATCAAATGCAGCTCGGACGTCGTCGTCGTCGGAGATTTGCTGTCAGGACCTCGTGTTTTGGCCGGTGCGGGCCAAACGAGTGCTGTCAGCTTAGAGAACCTGGCGTGCCGTGGTCGGGGTAGACCGTGATGTGCTGCTACTGAGGTATGAGTGGTAATGGAACAAAGTAGGCCACGTGACAGCTTTTAGATGGTAGATTCTGCCAACGAGCGGCGCGACGCAAGGCTGTATATCATAGGTACTCGCGATCTTGCTTTGCATTAGTGTGAGTGCATGGCTCCGTGCCACTAAAACCAAAACAATAACAAACGAACAATGGACCGTGCCAGGAAAACCAAAACATAGACAATGTCAGTGTCAGTGGAGTGAGAGAGTCAGAGATAACGATTTTGACAACCGCACTACTACACACTCAATCGCGAGTAGGTAGTAGGTAGAAAGCCATGGGCGCGACGGACGTCATGGCCTGCTGATTTCAGGTTTTTTGGTGGACCGCGCATTTTTGGTAACCCGTAGTTGCAGTCTGTAGGAAGAAGGGATTATTTTCCGGGTTGGTTTGAGTAGTTTAGATGGAAAGCTGGGAGTAGAAAATAAGTACTTTTTTCAAGTTAAAAAGCCCCGAAAATTTGCTGTGCATTTCCAATCGCAATTTGCGCATTAGACGCATGGTTTGTGCTGTTTATAATTCCTAGCTATTCATTCCGAGGACAAACGATAAATTTATTGCCTCAAGTTGCATAATTTCAACCAAGATTTAAACCTATTCCGTCGAATTGATTACTCAACGTGTCAAAGCCATTCGATCACATGTTTACCGCAAACAGTACCTAACATCGCACATGTTCCACGAAATTGAGGTCACATTTCGAAACCATCCAAAGTAACGAATTGCAATTCGACGTTCTTGGAGCTTATCTCATCTGCACGGGCATCAATTTTGCAGCTTCCAATTCCGGCGTCAGAGAGTCAGACGGGAGAATCTGTTTATTTCCGGAGAAGTCTTGCACCCCCCAAGAGGTGTGGATTCTCGATTCCCTAGAAGTTGGTTGAAAAGTGCTGAAGGTAACAGACGCGAGCTCCAGGAAAGAAAAGCGATCCCTTTGGAGTTGAATGTCAGCAGATCTTTGATATCGCTGTTTTTAAATTTAAATTCAAACTAGAGGAAACATATTTTCAAGTTTTCCGGAATTTAATTTCAAAAGTTGCAAAACACTTGAACGAAGTGTAAATAAAAACCTTTTTCAAACTTAAATTGAGTTACAGAGCCCTACATTACTTTGTAGCAAAAAGTGTAGAATATTCTCACGTTCAAATTGCTAGCTGCAACTGCATCCAATTGCAGCACCATTCGAGAGTGGAGGGTAGCCGGAGTCGACTATGTAAATGACTAAATTGACTTTGCCAAACCGGTGCACCGTGGTCCAAACGAAGTCCGGAACAACGGGTGCATATGCCAGTATCGATTCGCACCCCAAACGTACGGTGACACCTTGATGGTTTGACAACTGTCAAATTTCAAATTGGGGTGTTGTCACCCTTTCGACTGCTTCTTGCCAAACCATCAAAATTCAAATCAAAAAGGTGTCAACCTAAAAGCTGTCCAACCACCCGGGTTCCCCTGTAAAGCATAATAAAGTGGTTGGGAAAACGGTTCCACGTCAATTGAGCGCAATCCGCCCCACAAAACACTTTTTCTCCAAACGTGGGGTGGCGGTCGCGGTGCCCAACGGGTTCTCTCTATTTTGAATATAAAGTATAGCAAAGTATGATTTTCTCCACCCCCACCTTACCCCTTCCCACCGTTAACAATTTCAACCATCATCACCATCCATCAGGAAGGAAAAATCTGTTAACAGTGTACTCTGTGTTCTGATTTTACACAATTGATTGGGTTTCTTTTATACGTGTACATATAGTACGTCAAATATATTTAGTCTGTTCTGTTGTCTGTACAAAGCAACACGTTGCATTTTATTCACGCCTCCGACATTAAAAGGTTATGGGCCCAGATAAGTTCACATAACCACGTTGTTGAAAAGTTTCGGTTTTGTACTCGGTAATTCGGAGTAGAACCGGTAGAAGAACGCGCGCGCGATGGAGGAGGACACGAAAACCCTCAAGATCCGGTCGTTCGACGGCACAAATTTCAACAACTGGTGCTTCCGGATGAAGGTCTACCTTGACCAATTGGAGGTTATGCACTGCGTCGAGACGGCGGCTGAAACGGAGCCGTTCTGGGAGATCCCGGAGGGCGATGCGGCGGACAAGAAAGCGGAGAAGGAGCTGCTCAAGCTCAAACGCGTTCGCCAGGACAAAAAGTGTCGGTCGGTACTGGTCGAGTCCATCGCCGACAGCTACTTGGAGTACGTGAAGGACAAAAAGAGCCCCAAGGAGATTTGGGACGGACTCCACGAGGTTTTTGAGCGCAAGAGTATTGCCAACCGTTTCATACTCAAGCGCAAGTTGCTCTCCATGCGGTTCCGGGAAGACGAGCGGCTGGAAGAACACTTCCTGCGGTTCGACAAGCTCGTGCGGGAGATCAAGGGGGCGGGCGCCAAGATGGACGATGAAGATGTTATATGCCACTTGATGCTGACCATGCCCGAATCGTACGACGCCATCACGACAGCAATGGAGGCCGTGACGGAAAAGCTCACGATGGATCTCGTCCGGAAGAAGTACCTCGACGTGGAGGCGAAGCGGAAGAGTATGCTGCAAGAGGCGGATTCCGAAGGTGCTGCGTTTGCCGGGAGGACGCGGGCCAAGCTGAGGTGCTACAGTTGCGGGGAAGTTGGGCACAAGAAAGTGCACTGCCCGAAGAACAAAGACCACCACAAAAGTGCTTCCCGTTTCCAGCCGAAGAAAAGTGCCCCGAAGGCGAACGTGTCCAAAGCCGTCACGTTTGTGGCCACCGAAGGGAACGACGACGCCATTGCTGCAAGTACGGTTACCTCATCAAAGTGGTATCTAGACAGCGGTGCGTCGGAGCACATGTGCAATGACAGGTCGCTTTTTGACAGCCTGGAGAAGCTTGACAAGCCGGTGACAGTTCAAACAGCAAAAAGTGGGGTCACGCTGTCGGCTTTTCATTGTGGTAGTGTAGTCGCTTTTGCTGCAGTGGACGGCGCGAGTGTCAGGATAAACATCGAAAAAGTGTTGTTTATACCTGATCTGTCAGTCAATTTGCTGTCACTGCGAAAGATGGGAGAAAGCGGTTTGAAGGTTGTGTTTTACAATGGAACCGTGATCGTCGAAAACGCCGGCCAGACCGTGGCCGTTGGGAAGCAGTCTGGAAAGCTGTACTGCATGGATTTCGACCTCAAGCCCCAGCGAAGCGACAGAGCGATGGTGACCGGTCAAGTGGAACAGCAAGTCGGACTGTGGCACTTGCGCTACGGTCATCTTGGAAACGACAACCTCCTGAAGCTGGCGAAGAAAAACCTAGTCAGTGGCATGCAGATTGACGACGCAGGACACGAGCGACTCCTGTGTGAAGCGTGCATAAGTGGTAAGCTGACGCGCCTGCCGTTCCCGGCCCGAAAGCAGAAGCATTCCGGCCGCCCCCTGGAAATCGTGCATAGTGATGTGTGTGGGCCAATCGATCCCGTGGCGTGGGACGGTAATCGCTATTTTGTTACCTTCACGGACGATTACACCCACCTGTCGGTTGTGTACCTGTTGCGGTCGAAGAGTGAAGTTCTGGAGCGACTGCGGGAGTACGAGGCCATGGCCACAGCACACTTTGGCACGAAGATGTCGCGCCTCCGGTGCGACAATCGCGGAGAATATACGGGCGAACAAGTGAGGCGGTTTTGTAAACAAAGAGGAATTCGGCTGGAGTTTACGGTTCCCTACGCGCCGGAGCAAAACGGGGTCAGCGAGCGGCTGAACCGAACAGTGATTGAAAAAGTGCGTGCGATGATGGAAGCCAAAAGTGTCCCCAAGTTCCTGTGGGGAGAAGCAGTGATCACCGCTGTGTATCTGCTAAACCGCAGCCCGAGCGTCGCCGTCGCCGGTGACGTCACGCCGTTCGAAGCCTGGAGCAGCCGGAAGCCGGACGTTTCGCATCTACGGGTGTTCGGAAGTGAGTGCTACATCCACGTCCCGAAGCAGCTGCGGAAGAAGCTGGACGTGAAGAGCGAGAAGGTGCTGTTCGTTGGCTACGCGTCGAACGGGTACCGCGTCTGGAACGGAGAAAAAGTGATTGTGGCTAGAGATGCGATCTTCAACGAAACGGGGATGCGGCCGTGCACGGTGACCAACTGCAAGCGTTCGGTTACCATTACGGAATCGGTGTCCGGCGAAACGCAGTTGCCGCAGAAGCCCGAGGAAGACGACACCGGAAGCCGAGAAGAGCAGCCGCAGCAGCCGGCGGTTCCGGAAGGAGGGGAAGAAGAGAACGACTCGGAGTACTTCACCGAAGGCAGCGATGCGGATGATGCGGCTAAAGAAGAAAACAGTGAACAAAACAAAGAAGAAAGTGCACCTACCGATAAAAGTAAAAGTGGAAGACCGATCATTCCTCCCAGTTGGCACAAAGACTTTGACATGGACATGTCGAGTTACGCGCTCAGTGCTGAAGAGTTCATAGACAACATTCCGAGTGACATTTGTGAACTGCGGAAGAGAAGTGATTGGCCGTCTTGGGAGGAAGCGATCGAGGAAGAGCTAAGTGCACTGAAAAAGAACAAAACGTGGCATCTAGTGAAACTACCTAAGGGTAGAAAAGTGATCGACACCAAATGGGTGTTCAAGCTGAAAAGGAACAGCGCCGGCGAAATCGAGCGGTACAAGGCCAGGCTGGTGGCCCGTGGCTTTACGCAACGCCAAGGTTTCGACTTCACGGAAACCTATTCGCCGGTTGTACGGATGTCCACGGTACGGATCCTGCTGGTGCTTGCGAACCGTGAAGATTGGCACGTCCACCAGATGGACGTGAAGTGTGCATTTCTCAACGGCGGTTTGGAGGAGGACATCTTTATGCGCCAACCTGCCGGGTTCGAAGAAGGAGACAAACTGGTTTGCAAACTGGACAAGGCCATCTACGGTTTAAAGCAAGCCTCTCGGAATTGGAACAAGCGGTTTCACGAGTTTGTAAGCGGTCTGGGTTTTCGAAGAAGTGAGCACGATTTCTGTTTGTACTTTCGTGTCACTGGCAAGCTGGTCATGTACGTAGTTATTTACGTTGACGATATTTTGCTCGTGAGCAGTTCGGAGGACGCCATCCGAGATCTGAAGGAAAAACTTTCTGACGAGTTCGAAATGAGGGATCTGCAAGAAGTGCAAAGCTTCTTAGGGCTGAACATCCGGCGCGATCGGAGTTCGAAGCAGATGACGATTGACCAGCGCTCGTACGTGCAGAGCGTACTCGACCGCTTCGGGATGGCTGACTGCAAGCCCTCGGCCATTCCCATGGACCCGCACCTAAAGCTCGTGAAAGGTGACCAGCAGCAGCGCACGGAGAAGCCGTACCGGGAACTTGTAGGATGTCTGATGTACCTCACGGTGACGTCACGTCCAGACATCTCTGCGGCGGTGAACTACCTCGCCGGTTTTCAGTGTTCCGCAACCGATGAGCACTGGGTAACCGTCAAACGTGTGCTGAGGTATCTCCGGGGCACACTCGATTATCGTCTTGTTTACCGTTCGGCCGACTCAACGGAAGCTGTCGAAGGCTTTGCTGACGCCGACTGGGGTAACGACCTCAACGATAGACGATCCGTGTCCGGATTGATCGTGAAGCTGTACGGATCTACCGTGATGTGGGCAACAAGGAAGCAGCAGTCCGTCGCCTTGTCTACAACCGAAGCTGAACTGATGGCCCTCTGCCAGGCCAGTTGCGAAGTCCTGTGGGTGGCGAACCTGCTGAGTTCCGTTGGGTGGCGTGTACCGGAACCGATCAAGATGTACGAGGACAATCAACCTTGTATCGCCATCACCAAGGACCCACGCAAAGCGAGACGAATGAAGCACATCGAAATCCAGCATTTCTTCGTGCGCGACTTGGTGGACAAGGGCAAGCTGTGTTTGGAGTATCTGCCAACGGAGGATCAACTGGCAGACGTGATGACGAAAGGACTGGCCGCTCCGAGGTTCCAGAAACTTCGGGCCATGTTGGGAGTGATCAATTGAGGCGGGATGTTAACAGTGTACTCTGTGTTCTGATTTTACACAATTGATTGGGTTTCTTTTATACGTGTACATATAGTACGTCAAATATATTTAGTCTGTTCTGTTGTCTGTACAAAGCAACACGTTGCATTTTATTCACGCCTCCGACATTAAAAAAATCAACCTGAAACCCCTTTTTCCGAGCTGTGAGGGTCACGTACGGTACAGTAGACCAGCAGGTGCCGTCGTACATCAACTCTCGCTGGTGTAGTGTAGGTACTGCATGAGTGCACTCACGCACGCACGCACGTAAATTGTGCACGAGCACGGATGGGAGCGCTGGTGTTTCCTCTCTGTATAGAGGGGTAAGAGGTGTGGTGCACATTTGGGGACGGGGCACACTGATTTGGGTGGGAAATTTTGCTTTGTGAATATTTTGAGGGCAGGGTTGAAGTTGGTGATTGATTTGTAAATTTATAGAACGAACTCTCTTTAAAATTGAACATTGAACATTCTCCGCCAAGTCACACAGCAGTTGCCCTGGCCCCTCTTCGGTTTGCATGAAACCTTGTCCTAAGGGGTAAAACACGAATCCGAGCTCCATTTTTCGATATCTTGTGACGGAGGGGTGGTACGACCTTTGTACGACCCCTTCCATAACTATGCAAAGTTAGAAAATACACTCAATTTTCAAAATTATGAAACAAAAAGTATCCACGGCGTGTTTCCTAGAACAAACTCTTCAGGAAAAAATAGTCATTGCTACTTTCAAAAGTGTCTTACAGGATATTTTCTCAGTTTTCCGATGTTTCAAAGAGTGAACAGTTCCTTGGAAAAAATGCTGAGAAATTGTTTTTTTTTAGTTTTTTGTTTTTTGTTTCTAATTCCTTTATTCTTTATTAGAAACTTCTAGAAAACTGTTCCGGAAACTTGTCAAATAATGTGAGTTATGTGTCATATCTTGCCACTTCCGCTATTAGGACGTTCCGAGAAAAACGCTATATAAAGTTTGACCTTGAATACACAAAAACAAGAGCACGCACGCACGAAAACAATAACAAACACGTTTTGTTTGGCTGACCATTCTGGGCATTTTCCCAAAGTTTGGTTGAATTTGTTTGCCGGAGTCCCGAGCAAGATTGCCAGATTGAGAAAATCTGGCCAAGTATTGAAAAAAAATCAGAAAAATCTGGCAGACGAATATTTTATAATTGGGTAATTCTCTACCAACTCACAGGAAATCGGGTAAAGTAGCACCGACGAATAAACGCAAAAAAATCTTTTTCGCTTGCGAACATTCTTCACCCGCCAAAGAGAGTGGAGACAAAACACGCAAAAGAAAATCGCCCCCGAACTTTTTGAAAAAATCAATCATCAGAAATTTTTTTGTGATTCTTACTGTTAACACCACTTAAATAAATTTATTTCTTGTTGTTTACAAACATTGTTCATCTACGAACAGTGACAGGTCATTTTTGGACGTGTGACATTACACCTGCAAGTGTAGTAGTGAAATCGATGTTCCGCCGAATAATCCCGGTGATGATTTTTTCAGTTTCCTTTTACCGATTTTTCGTGATGATTCTTCCATCGCTGCCCCGACCCCTCTTCGATTTGCGTGAAACTTTGTCCTACGGGGTAACTTTTGTCCCTTATCACGAATCCGAGGTCCGTTTTTTTATATCTCGTATCGGAAGGGCGGTACGACCCCTTTTATTTTTGAACATGCGAAAAAAGAGGTGCTTTTCAATAACATGCAGCCTGAAACCACAGACAAACAGACGAGACTCTTCATACAAATTTATTTGAAAATCCATAGTCTTTGATGAATCCACCAAATCCCGACGACGCTGGCGCTATCTGGCGAGCTACAGCCGAAACACTACTCAAACATACTAATACACTCATGTGTTCTCCATGCGTGTTCTCGTATTTGTGAAACAACCTAATGTTTACGTTTTGAAATGTCACCCCGGAAATTTTGGTAATGATGTTGTTGATCATCCATTCGTTTGGTCAAAAGTTATTTATTAAAATTTAGAGATCGGAGAAAGGGAAAACGTTTCCTCGGAACATTTCAAAACGCACCTCCTTACCATGCAAACCACGCACGTGAAACGATCTTTTTACCGCCGGTCGTGGTTGGCGGAAGTGTCCGCATCTACGGCACCGGAGCGATTGGCCAGGCGAGTGTAAGAAGGGTAAAACTATCTGGCCAAGACGAACTTCCATTCCCGTGTACCCCGGCCTGACGCTCCAAAACCTTGCTCGGCCCTGCTAGAGGTTGGTCCGTGAGAACACGATAGAGGAAAAAGACTCCCCACCCAAAAGATGTGCTGGCTAACGGGTTGTTTCGTTGGAACACGGATGAAGCAACAACTTGTTGACCCAAGCTGGAGCAACACGTTCGCAGACGGAAAGTAGATCGCTTTTTTGGGGACGGACGTCGTTGGCCGTCGTGATGCAGAGCGGGTCTCGTAGTACATTTCGCCTAGCAGCATTTCTTGGTCGTCGCACGCGTTACCAAGCTGGGTTGTGTTCCTCCAGCTAGGGTCAACATTTTCCTCATTCTTATCACGTGTATAACCGCATTCCGACGAAACAACCCGTTGGTCAGAACATTTTGGCCGTCTTTTTTCAAACAAAAAAACGTGCGCGCACGCGCATTGTTTTGAAACGTCATTGCTGGCCAGCTTCACACGCATACTTAAAAAAGGCGGGTGAGCTGTCAGTACAACAGCGCCATCATGTCGCGGGTGAGCAAATGCCGAAGCTAAATTAGAATTGAACGGATCTTTTCTGAAGGACGATGAGTTGGAACTCGAGTGTCCCGTCTGTTTGTCTGTGCTGAAACGGTGATGAGATAGAAATTTAGTGTCAAAGGGACTTTTACACGCAGAAAAATAAGACATATTTGAATCAACGGTCAATGGTTAGCGAACGACTGGACATGGCGTACCATAGGTACTTCGAGTACCGCAGGAATAAAATAGTCCCACCAAGCGGTCCTTTAGCCTCTTGTCCAGTAACTCCGATACCCTGGCCTCCCCGCGGCGCTAGCCGGGATACTAGTAACCATTGGAGAGATCGGGTAACCAACCCCGGTGGGAACTATGGTAGTATGCTGACAGGGAAGGGGGGCTCCATCCTCTTCGGAGGGTGTAGCTATGCCGTTAGGCCTCGTGAGAAAGGCCCCCGTTACGGTGTCGAGAGAAAACCGGAGCTGGGTCTCGGTAGCTTCAAGGTGGCAGCCCCACCCCGAGACTAGGTATCGCAGCCCCAATCCGGCTGCATACCGAAACCAAAATCATTACGAACAATCAAGAAGGAATAAGGATCCGGAACAAACGGCATAGACCTAGGCACGAAAAGGACACCGATTGGAAACTCGGAACATGGAACTGCAGATCGCTACGTTTCGATGGGTATGAGTACGCTCTGTTGAACGAGCTCAAACCCCGCAACTTCGATGTTGTAGCACTGCAGGAGATGTGCTGGAAGGGAGCGAAGATGTGGGAGGATGATGCTTTGGAGCTCACCATGTACCAGAGCGGCGGAGCCGAAAACAAGCTGGGAACCGGCTTCATAGTGTTGGGCAAGATGCGGAGTCGTGTGATAGATTGGGAGCCGATCGACGACCGGATGTGTAGGTTGAGGATTAAAGGCCGTTTCTTCAACTATCACATCTTCAACGTACATTGCCCACACGAGGAATCATCCGATGCCGAGAAGGAAGCGTTCTACGCGAAGCTGGAGCAGAAGTTCGACAGCTGCCCGCAGAGGGACGTCAAGATCGTCATCGGAGATATGAACGCCCGCATAGGAAGGGAGGAGATGTACAAGCCGGTGATCGGGCCGAACAGCCTGCACACCGTCACGAACGACAACGGCCAGCGGTGCATCAACTTCGCAGCCTCCCGCGGTATGGTGGTACGAAGCACATTCTTCCCCCGGAAAGACATCCACAAAGTCACCTGGACATCGCCTAATCAACGAACAAAAACACAAATCGACCACGTCCTCATCGACGGCCGATTCTTCTCGGACATACGGAACATCCGCACGTACCGCGGTGCGGATATCCACTCGGACCACTACCTGGTGGGTGCAAGCATGCACTCAAAACTGTCGACGACGTACCACCGACGACGGAGCCGGCTCCCACCGCCGTTCAACACCGAGCGGCTGCAGGACACGGCTGCGGCTCAGCACTACGTGCAGCAGCTGGAAGCGAGCCTGCCAACGGAGGAGGAACTCGGCGCTGCCTCGCTCAACGATGGATGGAGCAGAATATGCTCGGCCATCGGCAGTGCCGCTGAAGCCGCGCTAGGTAGTACGGTCCGAGTTGGAAAGCAGCGCTGGTTCGACGAGGAGTGCCAGCGGCTA
Source organism: Culex pipiens pallens (assembly GCF_016801865.2). Taxonomy (NCBI): domain Eukaryota; kingdom Metazoa; phylum Arthropoda; class Insecta; order Diptera; family Culicidae; genus Culex; species Culex pipiens. Next base: position 124,469,339 of record NC_068939.1, read on the forward strand.
CTTGACGAGAAGAAAGCAGCTTATGCGGTGAAGCTGAGAGCTGCAACTGATGAGAACGTGGCCAGATACAAACAAGCGCTGAAACAGCAGAGAACGGTCTTCAAGCTCAAGAAGCGCCAGCTGGAAGATCGCGATCGCGCCGAAATGGAGCAGCTGTTCCGGCAGAACGAGACGCGAAAGTTCTACGAGAAGGTTAACCGGTCCCGCAAAGGCTATGCGCCGCAAGCCAACACTTGTCGGGACGCCGAGGGAAACCTTCTTATGGACAAAGGCGAGGTGTTGAACAGGTGGCAGCAGTTCTTCAACGAGCACCTCAACGGCGATGTAGCGCATGGAGACGGCTTTGAAGCCCAACTTGGACCGCCCGCTGCTGACCAACAGTTCCCGGCACCTGATCTGGAGACGGTGAAGAAGGAGATCAGGCAGCTGAAGAACAACAGGGCCGCCGGTAAAGATCGGTTACCCGGTGAGCTCTTCAAATATGGAGGAGAGCAGTTGGCGAGGGCGATCCACTTGGTGATTTCTAAGATCTGGAGGGAGGAGAAACTACCAGAAGAATGGATGGATGGTGTCGTGTGTCCCATCTACAAAAAGGGCGATAAGCTGGACTGCGGCAACTACCGCGGCATCACGCTTATCAACGCGGCCTATAAAATCCTCTCCCAGATCCTCTGCCGTCTGCTGACACCGTACGCACGGAGGTTCGTGGGCCCCTATCAAGCGGGGTTTACTGGCGCTCGGGCCACCACGGACCAAATTTTCTCGCTCCGGCAGATCCTCGAGAAATGCCGTGAGTACAACGTGCCCACACATCACATCTTCATCGATTTCAAGGCAGCGTACGATACAGTCGACCGCGAACAGCTATGGCAGATCATGCACGAGAACGGATTTCCGGACAAACTAACTCGGCTGATCAAGGCTACCTTGGATCGTGTGATGTGTCACGTGCGAGTGGCAGGGGAGCTAGCGGACCCCTTCCAATCGCAGCAAGGGTTACGACAAGGTGACGGCTTATCCAATGCACTGTTTAACATCGGACTTGAGGGAATTGTGCGAAGAGCGGGTATAGACACGAGAGGAACGATCTGCAACAGGACAGTCCAACTTCTTGCTTATGCGGACGACATTGATATTATAGCGAGAGACCTAGAGACGGTAAAAAGGGTTTACACCGCCTTAAAGACGCAAGCAAGACGAATTGGATTGGCCATGAATACGACGAAAACAAAGTACATGAAAGGGAGGGGCTCAAAGGACGTTGACCCCCCAAGACTCACCCCTTTAGCTGTGGATGGCGATGTGCTGGAGGAGGTGAGTGAATTCGTGTACTTGGGATCGCTGGTAACGGCCGACAACGACACCAGCTTAGAGATCCGGACTCGTATCCACTCCGCGAATCGCGCTTACTTTGGATTACGGAAAACCTTGACATCTGATCGAGTGCAACGCGCCACGAAGCTGACCCTGTACAAGACACTGATTAGACCGGTTGCCCTCTATGGCCACGAGACCTGGACGCTGCGGCAAGAGGACGAACGAGCCCTTGGAGTTTTCGAACGGAAGGTGCTGCGAACGATCTACGGTGGAGTACGTACAGCTCAGAACGAGTGGCGAAGGCGCATGAACCACGAACTGCACGCGCTGCTGGGAGAACCGACCATCGTCACCCTGGCGAGAATCGGGAGGCTCAGGTGGGCCGGCCATGTCGCGAGGATGGACGAAGACCATCCTGTCAGGATGCTCTTTGACCGCGCGCGACCGGATGGCGGCACAGGCCGAAGAGCAGGAGCACAGCGTGCACGATGGGGAAATCAGATCGAGGCGGACCTAAGAAAGTTCTGCAACCTAGGAGACTGGCGAGCTGCAGCCCAGAACCGAGCAACATGGAACAACCTTCTTGATACAGCACGGGCACCGCGTATGGTGTTCTAAGCTGATTGGTATGGTATGGTATGAATCAACAAAACGTTTTGTTGATTTGAAAATCATGATTTTTGTTGAATCAACGCTAAACGTCAAAGTAACTTTTTCAAAACAACTAAAGATTTTTGTGGAATTGAGAAAATCAAGGTTTGTTTGAACGCAAAATCGGCGTTGATTATATTCAACAAAAATTTTGTTGAATCAAACCTCGTACAGGCTGATTCTACAAAATATTTTTCTGCGTGTATGTAAAATGGGACGCCCGATTTGATGGTGTACTCAAAATTCCGAAAAAAACGTATTTTTCATCGAAAAAAAAACACTTAAAAAGTTTTAAAAACTCTGCCATTTTTAGTTACTAAACTGTAAAATTTTTTGGAACATGTAATTTTAAGGGAAATTTAATGTACTTTTCTAATCTTAATTAACCCAAAAGGATCATTTTTTCATTCACAATAAAAAAAATTATTTCAAAATTTTGTTTTTTTTCTAACTTTGCAAGGTTATTTTTTAGAGTGTAACATAAGGGGTAGAGCAAACATAAGGGGTTTGTTTGTAACCATTACGAGTTATCGCGATTTTACAAAAAAAAAAGTTATGCATCGTTCAAAAATATGTTTAAGGTGATGCCGTTGATCATTTTTGAAGAAAATTGATCATCACTTTAAAATATTCTGTATTAAATTCAATTTAACGAATTTCAGCACCAAAAGGAATCAGCATGTGCCGGTTGTTGCCTTCTTGAAGCCACTGAAAGAATTTTTGATCTAAATCAAATGTGCTTCAAAATTTATATAATTTTGTGGCACAGTCATTGACGTCCTAGTTGGCAATCATTGATTAATGACGATTTCCATAACTTTACCAGAAATGGGATAATCGTTACCAAAAGGAATCAGCATGTGTAGGGCACTATTCTAAACAACTTGTTGAAGGAATTTTGTCAAAATATTGAAAGCGACGCAAAATTTATATCTTTGAACGAAAAATCATGACAATGATGGAAGTCTTCACGTTAAAATTGGCTGAAAATGTTAAATCTGTCGAAATCAGTCAAAATATGGTACAGATAACGATAAATCTTTATTTTGACTGACTCTTGAAAAATCTGGCATTCTAAGATTTATCTGGCAACCTGGCAACCCTGGTCTCGAGTTATAATTTCAAATGTTTACGGTAGTCGAACTTGTACGTATCACCTGACCTCAAATCACTTTGGCCAGTAAATTTTTAGGGTGTGTCAAGATAGCATTACAAGGTTGAAACTTCTTTCTTATGAGAAGTGACAAAAATGAACGGATTTTTTTTTTTCGTTTTTTATTGAATATTTCTGGATTAAAATCGAGTTTTGGGGATCTGTGAAGGTCAAAAGTTGAGGTATTGTGAGCTGCACAACATGGCGTTTTAATTCAATTTGGCCCAAAATGCACGTGTGACAAGATAGCATGACAGCGACTAAACGTAACTATTTATTTAAATATTTTGAATATATTTTTAATTTAGAGATAGATAAACCTCTAAATTGATCAAAAAAATAATTGTATCACATTTCGCATAAGCATTTTGACAGGGCGAACTATTTTGCAAATTCCAAGACAACAGGTCACTATTAAACAAACCCCGCATTGTTGGAAGGTAGCTGGAGATGCCAGCTATTGTTTAACACATTTAGTTTTATGAAAAAGTTGAAATTAACCTAAAATTAGCAAAACAGTTCAAACTGTTAAAATGCTTGTCCGCCCTTTTCTCGTGTTGCTCCAGATTGGAAATCAGATGCATATTACAAATTTTAGTTGTATGCATGAGCGACGAACCGTCCCAAATTCTTCATACAAACTTTAGAGAAAAACCATTCGGCCGTTCCTAAATATTTTCGAAAAATTCAAAGTGCACCTGTTTTTGAAGACCATGCTTCCCCTCGAGTTGAGTCTGCGCAGTCATTTTTGTCATTTTGTGTAGGTCAGTGTTATTTGTATTTTCGCCCTTTGTAAAACCATCAATTTATCCTGTCCATATAATGTGCAAAAATGGGTTCCATCGCCATAATGCGATTAAGTTCAAAGAAAATATTTAAAAAAAACCCAGCCTCGTTTAAAACATATTTAGACTATAGAGCTGAAAATTGTTCATTTTGCTACTCGTTGCATTAACTACAGCTGATTCAACAGTTTCAAAACTGTTGCGGAGTTTTTTTTTACAAACAACCAGAAAGTCGCACAATCAACTAAATTCAGCCATTCGTGGAATTCCCAACCAGTTCACTGCCGTTCTACGCATAATTGTCCCATGTCATTTTTGGTCGATTCTGACTTTTTGACATTTTTACGTTAAGTTTGACATTTACTTTTCGAAAAACACATAAAATCTAGTACTTTGTTCGTAAACTCATTGAAAACAACACCAAGTCTGTTTGTCCCATCGTTAAACTTCTACGCATAATTGTCCCACCAAGTATTTTCTTTCACGGAATCATTAGTTTTACTAAGTATTGTGTCTTGTTTACCTATTGTATAGCAAGAGGATTACTAATAATAGTAATTAATTGCTAACTGGAATGATTAGGGACTTATAGGGTGAATAGGAACCCATGGGACAATTATGCGTAGAAACACAGAAATCGGTCGAAAAATTTCAATCGCGTTTTTCTCAGTTGCACTTTTTTGAACATGGGACAATTATGCGTAGAACGGCAGTTCACTAAGCAGAACTGCGCTTTAGCATTATCGCCACGGTCGCAGAATGTTTCCAGTTTATTTTTTTCAACACAATTTGTGTGGATTATTTCCACTTCAGGGGAGAACAGAAACAAATAAAAACAAGCCGGAAACTCGAAAAACTGTACTCAATCTCAAACTATATCGTGACTTCATTAATAGCAAAACTACCACCTCGATAGCATTATGCATATATTTACTGGCCCCCGACAAAAAAGGGGGAGAGGTCGGAGGGGGTGGAAATCTACCATAAAAGAAAGGAAAAACGACGACCGTGATTCATAATTCTTTCCCTTCGTTTTCCCGCCAGAACCACTTTTTTTTCTCTCCAGACGCCAGAGAGCAGCGAGAACTTTGTCCCACGTTGTTGGTTTGTAACCATTATTTTTTCCCCGTGGCGTAGCAAAAATTGTTCCCTATTGCGGGGTGCCCCCGCTTTCCTTCAAACCCCTTCCACACGCTGAATGGTTCCTGGGAAAAATTTGCATATAGCCACCAGCAATGAGCTATTAATTGAATTCGTTTGCCGAGCGTTTTGTTGTATCGTCGTCGTCTCCTGGAGCACTGTGGAGACTGTGGAGACTGGATTTTGTGATGGGACTTTGACTTTTTTGGGTTTGACTAAAAAAATGGAAAAAGGAAAAGGTTATGGTTTCGCTGGATTTGCCTTTTGGTTATTGCAAGTATTCATTTTTATTGTTTAAAATTTTCGTTAAACAATAAATAACTCAAACATTTTTTCAACCAAATGGAGTTAAGTTAGATTTAAGTTTTGGCTATGTGAAATTTTGGTCTAGTTTCCAAAATAGATTACCGTGCCAAAATTGGAAACTTTAAAAACTCAAATTTTCATTTTCATGTTATAAGGTTGCTTTAACAATTACATTGGTGCAGTTGTTATCCTGAGCTGAGATATGGACTACCTTTCAACAGCTGATTTGTTCGATATGGGGAGAGAGTTTACTGGTACTAAGGAGAACGAATTGGTCAGAGAAGGAAAAAAATGCAAAAATAACCTTCGAAATCTCAAATTTTGTGGGGATTTTACATCTCTTTTTTGGGCACCTCCAACAATTTATGCATTTTTCTTTTTTATTGCGAAAAAACTCTCAACAAATAATAAACTAGATTTTTTGTATGAAGAATTGTTAACGAGGGTGGAGGGGGGGAGAGATTGAGATTTCCAAAAAGGGTCCACGTGATTTATGGATGGTCCCTAACAGGCCCGTAGCCAGGGGGGTGAGCTTCGGGCTGAAGCCCCCCCCCCCCCAGTTTTTGAAAGACATATGGGAGAGATTTGTCCCGCCCGTGTGGATCAATCGGACCGCGCACTGGACTCACAATCCAGAGGTCGCCGGTTTGAATCCCGCGGCGGGCGCTCTAAAATTCTTTGTGTAAATATGGGTATTCGGCGCCGTCGCTCCGTGCCATACTTTAATACACTCAGGAGCCCAGGGCGGCGAAGTCCTTGTAGATAAAAGGAAGACACTAGTGGTTGGTACTAGCAATGGTGGCCGACAGCTATAAAGTCAACTTCGTTTTTTTATGGGAGAGAGGGAAGAAGAAGTAAAGAAGAAGAAAATTTCCAAAGAGAATTAAGTCAGAACGCGTTTGACACACGTACAAGCCCGACTACAGTAAACATTTGTAATCATAACTCGGGTCTCTAGAAACCAAATTCAACCAAACTTCAGGACAAAGCAAAGAAAGGTTAACCAAACGAACGTGCTTGTTATGGTTGTCTATTTGTCAGACTTTTCAATTTAAAGAAATTGATCTCGTTCGACGTATTTTTAGAATTTTATCTTCATAAGAGCTTAATCCTAAATTTGTCATTTAAAAAAAATTGTGCTTAAATGTTACCAAAAAAGCTGTTGGAGTTATCAGATAAGTACAGTAAATTGCACACATATAATTAAAATGATTGGCTTTGAGCTTTATTGTTCTGTATCTTTTTTAAATCATGGAATGCCGAAATATCGATAGCATTTGAATATAGTAAAATATAATTTCATGGTTGATACACACTTTATATTCTTAACGTGAAATTTTTTTTTCGAGTTTATTTTGCCGATTTATATCAAAAAGGCTGATAAACCACACTGCCAGGTGAATTACGCATCGTTTTAACGCTTTATGTTTACAATTTTTTTCGAAAAAGAAGAAGATGAAAACTGCGCCAAAAAATGACAATCCTATTAGCAGATTCCATTCCGGTCTCGACGGCGGCGGTGGCCACGGTTTGTGTCTGGGATACATGTTACAAGCGGGCATTACACCCTCGGGCGGAAGGTGGGTGAACCCACCCCGGAATACATTTACAAAGAAAAATATTTCGCTCCAGGTCGATTGTGTTAAAATTGGAGGCCATGCGCAAAAAAAATCGTTGATGGAGCAGACGATAATTGGATTCATTTGAATTTATTGATGATTCTCAAATCGGATTTCCTCCGCGAAGCAAATTGAAGTCAATCACCGTGAATCATTTCGCTGGTGAGAATAAAGCTTACATAAATTTTGCCCTTCTTCACGACGGGGCAACGGAAGTGATTTGAAAACTCTAGACCCAAACCGGTATCACGTTCCGGCCATTTTTGGTCGAGCACCTGCGATTTATGACCGGTCCTGTAATGTACATTTATCAAATTCCGATGCGGTTTGTGTGGGGAGGTGGGAAGATTGTAAGCTGTAAGGAGTAGATTTTGATGGAAACAGTTGGCAAATCCAATGCTGCATTTGGTACGATAAAAGTGGAGCAATTTGGTGCACGCTGTGCAGTGTTTTAGAGTTGAATTAATGTGATTAAGTTTCATTGATGTGTAAAAACATGACAAAATATACGTCTGGAATTATTCTCGCATCGACCTTTTAAAAATTGTTTGAGTAGTTGTGTTTTAGATCAGTAAAAATCCGAAATGTCGCAAATTCACAAATATAATCCGAGTATAGGTTTCGATTGGTGGATTAATCTGGCAAGCTGCGGGAACCGTACGCTACTCCGGAAACGGTCGATTTTCCTTAGAATTTATGTCTTTTCCCATCAAATTCAAACGCGAAAAACAAGAACGATCACTAGGGTTAGTAATATTTCGCGATTTCACGGAAGCCGTGTACCGTGAAATTTGCCCTTGGCCGTGAAATCTAGTCAACACCGTGAAATGCCACGAAATTGCTCCTCAGTGTTCAAAAATATGATTTTTGAATTGAATCAAACCACGAGTAGAGCATGTTTAATAAATTAAAAAATATTGCTTAATTAATTTAGATTTTTGTTTTATGAAGATAATGATCATAAAATATAACTAACAAAATGCTGATTTTCACATGTAAATATCGTTTTTTTACCGTGTATATTTTTTTTCTTCAGTGTAGTCCCTAGCCATACTTACAACTTTGCCGAATACACCAAATCGATCAAAAAATTCCTTCAAAAGATACAGATTTTAGAATTTTCATATGTCATTTTTGTGTGGACAGCTGCCAAATTTGTATGGAAAATTATATGGACAAACTAATGATTCAAAATGGCTTTCCGAAGGCACGAAAAAAGTTTCAGACGGATTAAAAAATACAAAAATAAATAAATTATAAGGCGAAACTTTAGGGTGGTGTCAAAAAGATTAAATTTGGATGAAAAACGGGATTTTTACATGTTTTGCTGACTTTGATAGCCGGGGTGACTTTGACCCCATTTCAGAATGACAGAGCTCCTTGCGGTCCAATTCCGAGGTCGCTGGGCATTGTTTGGCCCCGCCTAAACATAGAAGCAAGCATCTGAAGGAAACTTTTCCGATTTTTCCGCAAAACGAATAGTACAATTAAAATACGTACGGAATGGTTTAGAACCATATTGACCGTGATAGAGAAGTGTTCAAAGTATATCCAAAAGAATTTTTATAAAATTTTGAAAAGTTTAAAAAGTTAGTCAATGAACCTGATTTCGAATCAAAAAATTGAATGCATTTTCAAATTCTTTGGACAATTTTCCACAAGGAGAAGGTAAAATAAATTTGTAAATAATTGATATCATGTGTTTTTGAAACATAATTCAACAATTTATAGGCAATTTCAGGTGAACAAATTTCATGTAAAATGTGAAAACTTGTGCTTCGTACTTAAAATTCAGTATGAAATTTAATTTCAATCGATAGTTTTAAAAAACAAAACTAGTTTTAACAAATTTCTGGCAAAATTTTGTCCTTTTAGCAATTTTACCTAAAATTAATATGTATTTTGTTAAAAAGCTTATAAACTTAGTTAACTAAATATAAAGATTGATTTTTTTTTCTTAAAACTATATCAGCTACTTTAGTTATGGTATATTTAACGTACAAATAAAGTTTGAAAATCTTAACGGTGCACATCAATCAGAGCTTTTGCACCCAGATTTTTGTTACAGACATTTTAGTATCTTCAAAACTACGGGAACTATCGATATGATTTTTCATTCATCCCCTAAAGTAATGTCCACAAAGAAATTTACAACAAAGTTTGACTAATTTTATAATCCCGTTGTTGCAGGATTGGGTTCGTAAGTTTGACAATTTTGGAATAATAAGACAACAACTTCCTTCGTTGCTGTGCACCCTTAAATATGATTTTAATAAGAAAAACTATGACTATCAAAGTCACCCCGGAATTGAAACTAAGAATTTTTAACGTAAGCAAATCTGGAGTTATTTTTGAACAGGTCCAACAATTACCAGTTTTTGCTTTTTGGGTGTTTTTGAAATCGCCTTGAGTCAGGGGTATTAAAACACCCAATAGCAAAAACTAAAAATTTGGTTTATTGGACCAACGTTCAAACTCAGCTCCAATAATAGCCTTTTACACAGTCATAGTGAGAGAGCTAAACAGAGGCAGGTCATACTTTATTATGATTGGACCCTATTATTAGCCGTCATTGCGCACGCACGCTAAATGCAAACACCAGATTAAATGGTCGTGCGAAAATTTTGACCACGCGGGCGTGCGAAATATTAGCAAACAAAAGTGTGTGTGTTTGTAAAATTGAAATTGAGCTTGCTGGAAGTCGTGGGAGGTATTTGAGCTAATATGTTCGACAAGGGAATTGAGTTACTTAGTTTGTGTTAAGATTATTTAATTTTGGTTGTTTGGACAACTATAAAATAAATTGAACTAAATCTTCAATGATTCGAAAAATTCTTTTAAATCAGACATTTAATTATTATTAACCACCCTAACGTTGCAAAATGTATCGCATTCGATTGATGTACTTTGAGTGATTTCTTGTTTATTGGCTGCCACACAATTCGGAAAACTGTGTATTTGGCTCAGTTGTTATATTTGATTACAAAACGAGGGATTTTCAAAGTGGGTTGAACCTCCAGCTAATTTTAGAACAAGCTGTAAATATCTGCAATTGCGTGCAACGGCACTTTTTGAATCGCTCTGAAATGTTTGGATTGTGTAACATTTGAGGAATGTGAGCAATTTGTGGTGTAAATAATGGGAAAGTTATAAATATCGAGAAATTAAAAAGAGAGATGTGAGCCGGTAACATGGAGTGAAACTTTCCCTGCTGTCATGGAATACTTCACAGCAGCTTGACAGAAAGTTTAACTCCATGTTGCACTTTTAATTTCTCGATAGGATAGCTTTGGTGTCATTGCCCATGTTTCAGTAAGCAACGCATAAAAATTACATTTTGATGATATTTCAATAAATGATTCTTATTATTTTTGATTGTTTTATTCCATTCAAATTTTGAATGGTTGAAAAAATCATATGAAAGATCCCTTATTCAAACGCTGCATAATGCACCTTGCAAATTTGTGCAATTTCCGCCCAGCAAACTGAAAAGTTTTCCACGTGGCATTCGCCATGAAGAACAACTCCTCGGTGGCCGCTAACTTACCTCATTAAGGCTGTTTTCACCTTGAGGCTTATACTCGCCCGCGCCTCAGCAGCATATTTCAAGCCAAGTTGGGCAATACTTTTGCGCTACACTTAATTCCTGGACTTTTTCTCCTCCCCAACTCCCTCTCTCGAATCTGGAATACCTGGAAACCCCAAACCACGACGACACAGCACAGCACAGCACAGCACACCGGAATGAAATAAAACTCTCCAAAGACAAACTGCTCGAGTTTCGTCGTCGTCGCCGCCGCCCTCAGCCGCGTGGCCAATTATAATTGGCCCATGTATCTCAATTAAAAACTGTGCGAGTGAAATTTATGAATGAAATTGCTCCCCGCAGGCCAACACCGGTCGGAGCGGCAGCAGGGAAGTCCCTGGCCCCAGACTGCCACCTTGTTGTTGTGGGTCTTCGTTTGCCCTAGCGGTGCTACTGTCTGTGGAAATTCTACTACAGAAAGTCGATCGGAGAGTGTTGGTTTGTGCTGTTGAAATTTTATATTTAAATAAATACAGCGATTTCACGAAAAACCAGCATGATCCAGATCAAAAGTGCTTAGATTTTGCTAGAATTTTTTGGCTAAAATAATTACACTCGAATTTTTTTGTTTGGCGATTAGGGTGGTCCAAAAGAGCATCAAAACGGTTTTTGCGATAATTGTTAAAAATGCCGTTTTTTGGACCACCCTATTTCGGATAGGGCCACCTTAATCTCTAAACAAAAAAAAATATGTCTACTTATTTTGTCCAAGCAACTCCGTTACAAAATTTGAGCAAAATTGGAGCTCTTTTTGATCTGGATCCTGCAAGTTTGACGTGGAATCGCTGTATCATATGATTGCGACTGAAGCTTTAGACGATTATTTGTTTGTATATTTTTATTTGGATTAAACTTTTGTATTTACTCTGCTACGACCAAAAAAAAATTCGCATCATTAGTTCATTCATACAAATCTTCATACAATTTTGGCAGCTGTTTATACAAAAAGACTATTAAAATATTAAAAACTCTGTATCTTGAGAGCGGATTTCCGGATCGATTTGGTTTCTTCGGCAATGTTGTTAGAAATGCTTAGAAAATTTGAAAAAATAGCTACACTCTTCAAAAAAATCGCCCATTTCAACTTCTCTCACAATAAAAAAAGTGAACAAAATAATCATCATTCAAAATATTGATTTGTTGATATGTTTTAGATGACTAAAAAACTTACTAACTATATTTAGCATTTGAAACAATGTAAAATTAAACGAAAGCGAGACAAATGATCAAAGTGAGCATATGACTAAGAGAAATGTTCAAGTTTCTCAAAATTCTAGCATTGTAAATAAATGTGATATAAAATGTGATCCTCAAACCAAAATTGAAATTGAAATTTAAAAGTTTATATTTTTAAATTATTAATATAAATACTCCCCTAGGATATTAAAAATTTACATAAATATAATTATTTAAGTGTCCATAATGATTTTGATATGGCCGAAATAGTGTCCTTAAAAAAGTTGTTCAATTTTTTCAATTAGTTTTAGCTAATGTTAACTAACTAAAAAAAATTAAAAAAAATGGGTTAAGGACACCAAAAAAAAATTCAAGCTATTTTTTTACTTGTGGGGTATAACAGTAATAAAAATAACAACTTTTAAGTTTTGAACTTTTTGTAAAAGTGTTGGATTTCAAATATTACATGGCCAAAATAATGTCCTAGACAAATTTGGTCAAATTACTACTATTTTGTCCGTGGTTCTATCTAAATTAAACAAAATAAAAACAATTAATAAATTGAGCAATGGAACATTGAATTTCAAAATAGTAAAAAATAACAAATTTAACAATCATAGGTTTTTGTTTTTCAGTTGGAATATCACACGAAAATCGCGATCAATGATTTTAGGACATGTGGCATAACTTGAGTTTTTATTTTGTCTATATTTTCTGACTATGCTTAGGGGAGTTATTATTTTTTTCGTTCATTATAGATGGACATGATTTTCTTATAAAAAATCAGGTATTTTAACAGGACTTAATTTTTTTTTGATGAAATAACATCTATTGTTTCAATTCCACCTGCCAGGGACATATACAGCAATTCCATTTGGAAAGAGCATAAACCGAAAAAAAGTTCTCCGATTGGGCTTAAAATTAGTCTGGGGGTTGTTTGGCCAAAATAATTAAACCCGTATTTAGGGTAACTTACACCGTGCTAGGGTGGTCCGAAAAATTGCATTTTTCATATTTTTTTTTACAAAGAGCACATTTTTCAAAAAGTCTTAACTCCGCGCCATTTAAACCGATTTCAGTTGTCTTGCACGCAAATGAAAGTTGGCCTTTCAAAGAAAAATAAATTCAAGACCGAACAATCTAGTCTAACATTTGAAAAGGTCATATGAAACTTTAAAATGCCGTTTTGACGGTGTCTGGATCAAAGAGCCCATGTCTGAAAATATTTTTATCGGATTTTACGTAACATACTCAAATGGGTCTAATTTTTTTGGCCAAGGAACCCTCAGAAATTTTTGAGTCCTGTCGGAGAACTTTTTTTCAGTTAAATCTCTTTTCAAATGGAATTTCAAAAGGTTCTGTTTACATAGGAACCCCATGGCGCAATGGTGTTTTGAATAAATAATCTAGATTCTATATTTGAACCAACATTACACTGAACCATTTCAAACCCACGACTTGTGCTCTCTCTCCCTCTCAGCCCATTCACAGATACGTGTCTCTACTCTGTGTTTTCCTCGTCGTCGCGTAAGGAAGAAACACTCTCTTCTTTTCAGATAAGTCAGGAATCCAAATAATAAGGAAATATACACACGCGCGGAGAAATGCAAATTAGCGCGACCAGACAAGCGAAAACAAGCACTCGAAGAAAGGCCAACTTTTGATTGCAAGATTTCTTGTTTTTCACTTGAGACCGTTGTCATCGGTGTTTTGATTTTTTGGGGGAAAACTTGAGTTTTGTGTGTTTTGTCTCAATTAAAATAAGAATTTGAACAAACGCCAAAAATAATGGCAATGTTTGCGAACAAACTCTCCGTCAAGAGTGACCCAGATCCTCCAGAAACCTGAAGTTGACTTTCCACCTTTGGCACGTGGTGCTTATTTGGAGTGGAACCCTTCTTCTGTCTGTCTTGTTGGCAGAGTGCTACTAAGCTAAGCTCGGAGTACCTTCCTACCTTTGTATGCAAAGTTGAACCAAGTAAACAAGCGCACCCAAACCCCAAACGCAAGATTCACTGAAGAGTACAAATAAATAAACAGCAGCAGCAGCGATGTTGGTGTGTTGAGGGTTTTCGCGAAAAACTGGTGTGGAAAACTCTGCTGGTTGAGGGTTTTCCACGTCGGGACGTCTGCACACCGAGGAGGACGTACAAGAGTGAAACATTGTGGAGTGCTTTTATTTAGCACGTGTTGACGGGTTGCCTTTGCATTCGCTTGCAGCGCAAAGAGTGACGGGGTTCAGGTGTTTTGAACTTAATAACAGGTGCAATTGGATTTTGATGAAGAAGTGCAGTGTTATTAAGGTTCACGTTGCAAATATTTGAATTACTGAAATTTCACAATTGACCCCTGATTTGTATAGTCTTTTTTGAATGGGGAAGAGGGGCTATATCAAGCTGTTATTTGAAATTTTGAGATTTTATACATGTTTGTAACCCCTTAAGGTACTGATTTTGGAATGCTAGGCTTCCGGTTTCATTCAAATTTAAATATACCCAAATAAAAACTTCAAAAAATGTAGTGAAATTAGAGAATTACTCATATCGTCACTGTCGTGCAATCTTGTCGCAGCGTGACCACCCAAGTAACCACAAGCACTTAATTGAAGTATTAGTTCAGTACTAAATCAGCACTTCAATGCTTTGAAGTAGTATATAAGCTTTGCCCATATTAACCCCAATCCTTCCGTAATTATTTGTACTGCACTTGGTTTGCTTGTCGCAATTGTAACTAATCCAATTCGATTTCAATCCAGAGACCAAAAAACTCCGTGCATTGTTGTCTCTTTTCATATGAAAGAAGTTTCAATCTTGTCGTGCTATCTTGACACACTCTTAAATTTGATGTATGTGTGACAACTGGCCAAAGGGATTTCAGGTCAGAATGCGTTTGACACATGTTCGAGCCCGACTACCGTAAACATTTGTTATTATAACTCGGGACTCCAGCAACCAAATTTAACCAAATTTCAGGACAATGCTAAGAACGGTCAGCCAAACAAATCTTGTTTGTTATTGTTTACATTGGGTGCTCTATTTTTTTTTGTTTAATCAAGGTCAAACATTAGAATGCGTTGTTCTCGGAACGTACAAAAGCGACGAGCGACAAGATAGCACAACAGCGTCGGATTGGAACGTTAATCACACACTTTATCACACACAGTTTATCGAATTTTCAACTGCCGAACAGTTCGGTTAACTGAAAATTACCCAATTCGTTAAAAACTTACTTAATTTCGGTAATGCAGTTCATTACTGTTCATCGTATAACCGATTTTCGGTAAAATTTTGTTCATTTTGACCAGAGTTCGGAAAACCACTCACACTCACAAATCGAGTAGGCTTCCTCACAGCAAACACTCTCGATACTCACCGTGAGTGTGAGGGCTGAGTAAATTTACTCATATTTGAGTAAAATGAGGGTGTGAGTAGGCCGTTTCCAACAATTTGTTATTTACAAAATCATTGACAACATCAATCCAAAATCAAGCGTCTTTATGAATCATTCGAGGTAGTGTCAATGTCTATAAATCCGAAGGTTCTGTGTTGGTATTAATGTAGTATCAATATTTTTTTTTTGTCTGTCTGGTATATTTTTTTCATTGCTTCAAAAGAAACCTTGGATTGTCAAAGTCCAGCGGATGGGCAATTATTTTCATAATTTTAAGATTGGTGACCGGTCGAATCCGTTGTGGATTGAAATATCGCAGGATAAATCGGAGGCCACAGACGGGGGCAGCTTCTGCGGGTGGATGTTGGCAGCCATACCAAAAGAAGATGGCCGTGTTGCTGTGGGTAATGGTCACTCCCTTCGACAGCTGTGCAACTGTGGCCACTCTCGGTCGCTGACAGTTCTTCCAATATGTCTTGCCTAAGAACCAGGAATGGAGCCTCAGCGGCCGCCGGTGGCCCTAGCCTAAAGCTGTCCAAAGCACTGGATCGGCCTTTTTTAGTTTTCAGTGAACCTCCAAGCCAAAGTCACCGGCAGCTACTGCAACTTCTTCGGCGTGTCCCGATTCTGAGCCAAAACACATTTGTACAACTGTCGACGACCGGGAGTGGCCACTTGCCTCAGCTACACGGCCTTCCACTGCTGGTAAAGCTGTCAAAATTCACCCGCAGAGGCATCCCCCGTCTAAACAACCTCCGACCTGTCCATCGGTAGGGCTGGAAGCTGACAACAAACTTTGTGATTAAAAAAATTAAACTCGCTGAAAAAAAAAACAGTTAAAATCGGGATTTGAACCACTGTGATACAAAAAAAAAACTTCTGATTGATAGCATTGCGTATCTACCATCAGGACTACTTTTTCGCTGTTGAGTTAACAAGAAAATCACCGATGTAGAGTTTGACATCTCGAAATTTGTTTTCTAAAATAGCCCTCATGAGCGCTCAAAGCCCTCTTTGTGAGTAAATGAGGAAGGCCCTCACACTCACCGAGAGTGATGAGTAATTTACTCGCAGGTAACTTAGTTTTTCCTCATGGTTGAGGAACTCGTGAGTGAGTTTCCGAACTCTGATTTTGACAGATGGTTTACTGATCTAAACTTAACCGATTTTCAACTGCCGAATTCGGTAATAAAATCTTACTATGCATGTTCACATTTCGATGCCTACTAAGCATGCTGGGATTCCTATCGATTTGTTAAGTAACAAACGCTCACTGAATCCACTTTTAAAATGCCTGTCTCAATACTCTTTATCTAAAACTTCAACACTTTATTCAGGAACTGTGAAAGATGAAATCTTCTTAAATTTTTACATGGCGTCAGATTTTTTTTAAATAGTAATTCCGAATCCCAAAAACATGTCAATATGTTTCCATTTCTTCGCCAAACACTGTCGTCGCTCGGTAATTTAGTTGTCGGCGTAGATCAATCGACACCCCCAAACATTCCAGAAATCATCAACACCAACACCGGTCCTGCTAACTGCCATATTTCACGGCCCATGAAAGGCCGCGCTAAAGTATGCGCCCCGAAGAAAACAAAAACAACAACATCAACAAAAAAGAAGAAACCCCGATAGGCAAACATTAATAACGCCACTACACCTAACGGAAAATGATTCCCATCGGCATCTCACGTGGCTTGGGCCAGCGAGCAAAAGAAAGGGAGCATCGTTAAATAAGACGTTAAAACAATAAAACCATGTGATATGTTTATTTTGACTACCGACTTTGGACCCATCTCGACCGACCAGAAGGCGGCAGGCATCACTTTGGTGCACTCAATTAATGATAAAGCAAGAGTTGGGAAATCTTCAGGGGAAAGAGTTTCGAACATGAGAAGAGATATGTTAATTTTAACGAAAGTGTTGAAGTTTCCGCGTTCTTCCGGAGGTTCCCGGTGGTCATGATAAATGCCACATTGGTGTCAAAAGTCATTTTCGATGAGACTTTTAAAGGGCTTGAGCAATTAATTAGGCATTCGTGAAAGCGGTTGGAATATTTAGGCTAACAAATGAGTGTCGTAAAGCAAGCTGTTTTACGTTAAGGTAAATTGATTTGATCAATGGGCTCAGCGTCTGCGCGGGCAGATAGGCTTTTGAAATGGATAGAAAGTGAAAATATCATGATTTGTGAACACAATCAAAATTGATAGTTTATGCATAGGATTCGGATTGAAGTTCATTAAGTTTGCTTTCATAGAATCGACTGTCTAGTTTTTTATTTAAAAATCTAAGTGATTAACTGCTACAAATCAACCATAAATGTATTGGCTCTGTTTAGATTTGCATATGTTTGTTGTAACCAGGGCTAAGAAGTTGGGTACCTTTTCACACGACTCCGACTTCAGCTTCTGAAGATTTATTTACTCTGACTCCGACTTCAGCTTTCCAAAAAGACCCAAATTTGCCAACTCCGACACTTACAACAACTCCCATACAAAGTTGCTGCTAATAAGCTAACACCAACTCCGCGTTTTAATTTTTTGTATTATGGAATGTCAATTTCTAAAAATTTGCTTCGAATGTAACCTTTTTCAGATTGTATCGTTTTTTTTGAGTTTTTTAAAGTGTTTTTTTTTCGGGTTTGCCCTCGCAGACCAGAAGACCTGTTAACAAAAATATGATTTCTAAAACACTTATTTTGTTCAACTGCTCTGTTTAATCGCTCTGATAAAAAATTTAGCAGATAACCATGTTTTCACACTTCCCCCACAAGTGGCTCTCTCCACAGTTTAATGTCTATTCGTCTGGCAGAGGGCAAACCCCCGAAAGTGCCAATAAATATATGAAATTAGGCCGAACCGATGATAGATGTTGGAGAAATTCTTGCCTTTCAACGCGCCGGCTATGGCTGCCAAGAAAACCCCAAAAACAAGATTCCTATCGCCCGACCCGGCTGCCGTTCTTGTTATGGGAAATGAGTGCGATCCAGTTATTGGGAAATTTTTGGACCCAGGCCACAACACACAATACAAACACTCACACAAATTCCGAACTCAATAACGAATTAATGAGCAAACCGGAGAAGCGATTATGCGCGCCTTCGAAATTTTGTGGATTGTTGTCAAAACCGACGAGGCATGCAATATGTTTGTGGTTTTTGGGTTTTTCCGTTGAGTTTGGTGGTGGCTCGAAGTCGAAAATTATATGTTTATGCTTCTGGTGTGCCGGAGGGTACTTAAAACGAGAAGTCAGGGTACAAATTTGGAACTGTGAACATTGATTGCTGTAGGAGAAGATGGTTTGAGTGAGGAGTTTGCAAGCTCGCTGTTTTTTTCTTAAGTATCTAAAACTTTTAACACATTTTTTTTAGATGAGCTTCTGATGAATAACAATGTCATTTAAGAGCTCAAAATTGGATTTTTAAGCATAAGCATAAGCAGAGGTGCCCACCCGCAGTTGCTACTCCGGTCCTGAAGTTACATCCACGAGCCGTGGAAGATGAGTGGGTGCTATCTTTCATCGCTTCGCAACTTCTCAAAGGCCCCTATCATGCTGATCAATACCGGCGCCGGCCACGACCAGTGGTAGGGTCACGGGGAAGTGGATGGGAATGTTAGTCCGATACTTGAGTGATAGAGACCGCCCAATCGACTGCATCTCCGACAAAGTATCACATTAGTTTTGAGGGGGTTAGTAGATGGGTATGAGGTCAGGAATCACGAGTGGCAGTGATGTGACCATGAGCATTTTTTTATCGGTTGAAAATTTTAAATCTTAGACAGCCGGCTGCGGAAAGATAGATAATTGATTATTTAAAAAAAAAATTATCGAACGCTGGACTTATCAGTGTATTTTTACTGTTTTTACAATTTAGATAACGCGAGCAAATTTCAAAAATAGTAAATAAATGACGCTTTACTCTTCATAAAATCGATAGTTTGATGAGTTAATACTAAAACTGCCAGTTGGAATAAATTTTTACGATCATTTACGACGAAAATTATCGCGAAAAAACAGGACTGTGCGTCCCCAGAAGCACTGCACTTATGATGGCATTATTCAATTATTATGACCAATCACCCCATGCACACAAACAGCGACACAAAAGAGACGAAAATTATCGCGAAAAAACAGGACTGCGCGTCCCCAGAAGCACTGCACTTATCTAAGAGCTCAAAATTGTTTTTTTTTAGGAACTTCGATATTCAATTGTTATTTAATTTTCAAATTTTACTTTTAAACTTTAACACTCAAACGCTCGGGTAGTAAATTGACCCCTCCCCTATTACTTTTCTTCAAAATTTCATAACTTTTGGTGTAATTGACCAATTTGGATGCTTGCGATTGCAAAAAATCCAAATTTGTCAATATGTTTAAGGGGTTACATAAATGTAAATCGGCAAAAATGTGTTTGAGCACAAACTTAAACTTTTTTTTAATTTGTTTTCAGGACATTGAAATATACATTTTCAACTGTTAACAAAATAAATTTGAAGACATTTGGTTGTATCATTGCCGAGATACAGCTATATGAAGTTAGCAGTTTCAAAAAACGGGTGCCACGATATCTCAACACTGCCTTGACCAAATCGGCTCAAATTTTAGTGAAGATTCGTCAAACTGGTCTTGTGTGCATGACTAGGGCCGATTTTGAAAAGTTTATTTTAAAAAAAGATAAAAATATTTTTATGTTTTTCATACAAAAAATCGAAAGTTTTTGATTTTTGTATTTTTTAAAAATGCAAAATTTTAAAATCGGGCTTCGTCATGCACACGGGATACGTCTTGAGAGTCTTCACCTCAAATTTCAGCCAATTTGGTCTATCTCATCTCGAGATATCGTGGCACCAGTAAATCAACTCGGTGTTCAGAGAAAAACGCTCGCAATGTTTGACAGTTCGCCTTGCGCATGGCAAAATTTTCGGTTTAAATCGTCTGTAACTTACTTTAATCATAAACTATCTTTATGAAACTTTCAGGAGTGATTGTAAATCATCTTTTAAGTGGATTTAATAAATTTTCTGTAATATGAAATTTTGTGATTTTCTACATGTTTGTAACCCCTTAACTGCCAGATGGGGGACACATACGGTCCGGAGAAATTTCGGATTCCGTTAGGGTACTTCGGACCTCCTATATGGGTTTTTGGTTAATATAACAAAACTTTTCTACAGAACAATGCCGGACATTTCGACTGCAACCTATATGGCATGAAATTATACTTTATCCAAAAATCTTTCAATGAATTGATGTCTAAAATGTGTGGATGTCCACAATTATCAATTGACTATGGGTTTTATCGAGCTTTCAAATCGCAACATGGAGTTAAACTTTCTATGCAGTTGCTGTGAATCTTACCAAGGCACTTTTAATTTCTCGATATTTGTTTAAAACAATCTCAAAACTTTATCGAATTTGATTGTATGGAATATTTTTTTTCTTTCATGGAATTATATAGGCACTTTTGCTCAACTTAAACATATAAAAAAATGTTTAACATCGTGTTTAGGGTGTCCTATTTTCCCGGGTATTAAGTTTACCAGAAAACGGGAAAATACTTTTTAAATCCCGGGAATTCCTGGGATCCCGGGAAATTTTTTAAACAGTCGTTATATCTTTGTTTTTATTATATTTTTTAATGTTTTTCAAGCTTTAAGCTCATAGAATAAGTTCAATACTATCAATTCGTGATAATCTACACTTCAAACGAAACAAGAACAGTATTTTTCAAAAAGCTTAAAATATATTAAAAATTGTTTTTTTTTTGTTTTTTGTTGTGTTTTGGATTTTGAATGAACCACAATTTTTAATTCAATGTGATTCAAATGTTTCTATTTAATATGTTTCTTCTATTTATTTTATTATATTTCATGGCTACAAAAACTTAAAAAAAAACAATTTAAAACAAACAAGAAACGAAAACAAATAAAATGATATCAATGTAAAAAAAATTCCCATGTAAAATTTTAGATATGTTTAGAATTTCGTGTTTTTTTTATAAAACATATTTTACAAATTATCTTGAGGTCACCACCGCCAACTGAAGAAAATCGAGACTGCAGTCTGAATAGAAACAAAAGATTTAAGAGCAATACATTTGGAAAACGGTGTACTTATTGTTTATTTCTGTTCCTGCATTAACCGAAATCAATCAAAAAATCAAAACATGTTGCAAATAAATGGCTTAAACAGCAGTATGAATTCGTTAAGTTTAAGATTATAAATATACGTAATTATCATACCTTTTGAAAATAAATAAAACTAAATAGAAATATTTAAAGCGCTAGGCATTTTGCGGATTTGTAAACAAAAAAAAATTTCCCAGAAAAGCCAAATTTATGCTGATATATGCCAAATACAAATTTTAATGTTTAAAATTCTTATCGATTACTAAGTATTCAACTGTTTCGGGAATTCTCGATTTTGGAAAAATGCCGGGAATTTCGTCCCGGAAATTCCCGGGATGGACGCACTTATTGTGTTTTTGTGATGAAAAGTAAAAAAAAATCGAGTTTTGGTTTCGTGTATCATTTTTTCTGAAAAGTCCTAATTATAACCTAAAGCTTAGCATACAAAGAATTCTATTTTCATAGCATTCTTTGTATTGACATACTTCACTGTTAGTCCTAAAACGCATAAAATCCTAAAATTTTAGTAAAGTGACAAAATAAAAAAAAACAAGAAGCATCTAAAATCGTTGGAAATGCAAAAAAAAACACAATTTTAACGTCCCAATTGCTAAAATCCTAAGGAAGTTAACACCAAATTATAGAACGAAAAATCAAAGCATGCTTCTTGAAGGGACAGAAAAATTCATAGATAGCTGGAGCAATATTGATATCGAGAAGATCGACAGATAGTCGACTGTATGAAAATATAATTTTATCCAAATCAACATAAATGAGGCAAATTAGCATCACCATTTTCTTGCTTTGACTTTGTCGTCAGGGCAGGAAAAAAACATAGAATTGATTTCGTTTCTCTCCTTAGGTTATGATTTCATCACACTTCCAAACAAAATTTCTTCTCAGATTCTTAAGGCTCTGGAAGGCATCATTCCAGATCGGCCATTTGGCGGCCATGTTTGTTTTAGAAAAAACATTCAAATCTTGATTCAGAATGTTTCATTCAAAAAATGGTTTTCTTTGTATTGTTTGTAGAAGCATTTAACATATCGTGATTATTTTTTCATTGCAATTTACTATTTCTGGACCCTGTATTCAGAACCATCATTGATAGTCATTGTTCCAAAAGTGAAAGACACCTTCTACGACCATAACAAGATCATCGCTCCAAGCCATTATCACGAACCTCCGATAACAGCCACCTTGTCGACCATTCATCAATTAGTTTACTCTGCCCTCTTAAAAACACGCTCAATGACTTTTCCTAGCGCAGTGACATGTTCAAAAACACACGTGACCAGTGCACCTTACGCGCCTAGATTATCACCACAGATTGGTGCTGCTGCACGTCCGCGCTATTTTTGGTCCATCACGCGTACTTTTCTGCGGACGGATATCAGCTTCACGCGACTGCTGCGGGATCACGAAACTTATCCCATTGAGGGGAACGCGTTCGGGCGCATAATACCAGTTTAGAAAAGCATAAACGGCTCAGGTCGTGAGCCGGAGATCTTATGGCTTCTAATGTTTACTAAACTACTGCTGCCCCTGTGGTCACGTGATTCGGTAGGGGTGGTCATTTCGATAAGTTTGTTTGATAATAACAAATTTTAGACTGGTTCTGAGAAATTTCGCTCATAACAGTACATAACTACTCGCTAAACGTTGCGGCAGTTCACGACAACCCTAAAGGTCAGATTTAATAGCCCATCGTGTACCACGTCAAAAGATAGTACGAACGACCTGCCCTGAACTGAGGAGCTCTGGCCGGGGCAGGGACCACCCGTGTAAATAAGCTACTGCGGCCAATGGCCACCTTCACGGATGTCGTCGTTTCGGCGTCAAATTGGTACACAACCGACCGCAGTGCTTTCAGGCTAGATGTTGTCTCTGGGAACGATGATCCGGTGTCATAATCCGAGACGCGCTCTTTTCCCTTCATCGTCAGCATAATTATGACGGAAGCTGCACGCGTGTCCGACCGTCATGTCACGTGGGGGGTGTTTGAAGCACTTAAATGGGTTGAACGAGATTTTGCAACTCATTTCGGGAGTTTTTTACTGACAATCTTTAAAAACAGCCCCAAAATGCCAAAGTAACCCACTTGCACGGTACAGCTTCAAAATCCAACTAAACGCGATTACAGAAATGCACGTGTTCACGAACATCCATCATGCAAAAGGCCGGAAAATCGGTGATGGCAAATGAAACGGTAATTAAAAGTGGGAACCGCACCACCACCGCAAGTCTGGCAGACAAACATTAGTGAATCAACGACACGCTGAAGTTAGTCTCGTTTTAAGTTTATATTTAAATGCTTCAACGGATACTAGGTGCTCGTAGTAGAACTGGAGAACGAGCTAAAACTGGCTGACGCAATCAAAGAACAAGCAGAATAAGTAAACAAAACTGCTCTGGATGTACTAGAAGCTTGAGGAACTGACCTGCACATCAGCAGATGAAACATACACATTTTGGTGCATTACATGATGAAAGTTCCAAATAGTCTAAACATGTTTACGCATATAAGTAGTTTGCTAGCTTTTCTTGTTTTCTTTTAAATCTATATTATCAGCTCGATCGATAAGAAAATCTTGTTTCAAGACTGACAGGTTGCAGGTTATAATACCCAAATTTAAAATTCTCTTTTTTTGTTGTCGGGAATGAAAATCTTTCTTGATTTTTAAACAATTGAGTCCTTCTTTACAACGATAAAGCTTATTTTTCTGAGTAAAATGACCCTTTGTACAACCGCAAAGTATCTAAAATTGATTTTTAAACTTCGCGGCCCTTCTTGACAGAAAAGGTACTAATTCGACGCTGTCGTGCTATCTTGTCGTACGTCTCTTTTTGACGTTCCGAGAAAAACGTGTTTTAATGTTTGACATTGAATAAACAAAAACGATAGCACGCAATGTAAACAATACCAAACACTTTTTCGTATTTGACAGTTTGCCAAACTCGCAAACTTGTTTGTGGCAAACTCGCAAACTAGGCAAAATGTATGCAGGCTGACGTTTGTACAAACAAAGCAGGCAAACTGACAAACTGTCAAGATGTGCGAGTTTGTTTGTTTGTTTGCCGTAGTGTAATAGCTCCTTTACGTGATGATTGATAAACCACTCAAATATTTTTTTACAGCACCGTCATCTGGGCCGAATTGGGACTACAGTCTGAATAGGGACAGCACGTTTTAGAGCATTTTAAATTTGAAATTTGGAAATCGCTCCCTTGTTTATCTGTGCCTGTTCTATCCGAAAACAATCAAAAACATCAAAATATAAAAAAACAGCTGTCCCAATTCGCCCCAGTTAGGTAAGCTTTTAACAGATTGATGTTATTTCATCAAAACAACATTAACTCCTTGCCTCCAAATTAAAATTGAGATTTTTAACGTTTTTGTTTAACATAATCAAGTGAGATGAAAATCGAATTTGTTCAAAAAGAATTAATTCAATTGGTTGAATACCTACTACTAGAGAAATTTCAATTTGAAGTAAAAGAATTATGGAGCACTGGTGCAACTACAGGTGTTAGAGGGTTAAATGTGAAAAAATAGATGACTTTTTGTGGAATGATGTTATTTTATCGTATAATTTAAATCATGTTGCATAATAATACAAAAAAAAATCATTGAAAAATTCCTTCTTATTGTTTGTTCTCAAAACATGCAAAAATATATGCAAAGCTTGCTTCAAATATTTGAAAACATTGGGTTGTTTAGAGTAAAACCAACACTAAAAAGCTTTACCATTCGTTCAAGAGCCGAAACCAGTATTTGTCATGAAAAACATAATTTCTGCATGTTTTTTTCTCATTTTAATAAACTGGTCACAGAGGCAAGTGTAAAATTTCTCATCAAACAATACCAAAAATACATTTTCTTAATAATTTTTTTCATGCAGTCGAGCTGTTAATTGATCTTCACACTTATTTTAACCATTAATGTTGATGTCCTATACAATTTTGTTGCATAATATTAATTAAAACAAGATCATAACGATTTTCTATAAATTTAACATTTCCCGGGAATTCCCGGGATTTCCCGGGAAATTGGCTGAAAATTTTCCGTTTCCCGGGAAATTTGTAACCCCGGGAAATTGGACGCTCTAGTCCCAATTCAATCGACAACCGACTCACTATCAGTAAATTTATTTCCACAATTAAATTCCATCATCCCGTGGACCACCAACTGAAGGATGCTGCCCGAAGACCACAGAATTGGAGGACCAAAAGCACTTCCGCCGCCGCTGTTCATTAACTCAAACGTCGGAGGCTGTCTTATTACTGCGCGCACACACGCTCACTTCTGCCAGTCAGTTTAGGCCCCCGTGAGCTCTGTCCGGCCAGTCATTCCGTCTCCACCCCCCAGCAACGGGAAGAACTTGAAATGTGGATCAACGAGAGTCCGTCTTTAATTAAATTGCCTCCTCTCCTTGGGTCCTCATTTTGGACTTCCAACAGTTAAGCGCAACTTTGACCTCGTATAGGGGAGAATCGTCAATCCAAAAAAGACAGTTTTTGGCTTATCATCAATTTTTGTTCATGAATTTAAACTTACAAAAATCAAGTACTGCTGGTTGTGGACGAGAATTTGCTTCAACATTTCCCGCCGGCTCAAACAACTGCTTCCTGATTGAGTGTGCTGAGTGATGGCCATCGTCTGGAAACTTCTAAGGTCAATCCGGTTGCTGTCGTCCGTGTGGTGCAAGATTTCGGCTATCTGATCTCATGTTCCATCAAGTTTGATCAAGTCCTAAAACATGGATTACTTATTTGGTGAGACCTTTCCTATTTGAATAACAACATATTCTTTCATCTACTCTAACATTCTCACATTTCACTAAAGTCAACCTACGCCAACCTTACTATATACGTGGTAGGGTGTTCCCTTAGTCGTTCGCTGTGAGTTGTGGATTGCCTGCTTCTCTAATGAAGGTTCGACTGAGGGGGCATGCTTATTAATTTCTCGTCGCTCCATACCCTCAGTGACGTGATGGGAACAAGGGCGTCTATGCAAACTGTCCCTACACCCGCTACAAATTTCCGGCGCTTGGGGAGGGAAGCGGGAAACCATTTTGATCATTGCGCCGGTATTTGTAGCATTAAAATTCGTGCAAAAAAACTTATGCACGTGGGTGTACAGATTACGGAGTAAAAGATGATCGAATTGTTCACCTAGCGCTCACATGTGTTCCAGGACCAAGTTGCCTGCGGGTATGGGGATCATACATACATACATACATGAATTTAAACTTACAAAAATAGTTATAAATCAATTAGATACATTTTCGAAAAAATGCCAACTTTCCCCTACGACGTCTTCCAACTCGGTTTAGTTGGAAGAAGTTGCGGCTTCTAATCAACACACTGCGTGAACCCAATCGTAAATATTAATCTTAATTGGAAATCTCGATAAGAACGTTGTGTTTTCTTTTTCGGGTTTGGGGCGTACACGTTGTTGTGGGCAGAATTTCAAAATATACCCGCCTTTGTTTGCGGTGTGTCCAGAAGCCAGAGTATGGCTGGCCTTCAGACTGCCAACTAGTCTGGGAGTTGGGATGTGGGAGGGAGTGTGGCACTTAACAGCAGGGGTTTCCAAAAGTTTGGCGCTTTGTCTATCTGGTTAGTCCGGTCGTTAGTTAGGGGAAGCCATAGTGGCAAAATGAATGTCTTTTAAATTGATCGATCGATTTCGATTTGGTGAAATCTTGAGACCAAAAGTATAACTCCAACTCAATTTTATTTTGCAGCAGTTATCTATCTAAAATTAAAAAAAAATTCTAAGATTTTTTAATTTGAGAACCCCTAACTCAAGTCCAGCAAAATTGATCGAATAGGTTAATCACGAAGGTAAATAAAGGAATCGCGTTGATTGCGGCATTCAGGCAATAAACCTGTCGTTTCGCGAAGCAATAGAGACTTATCAATTTGCACCCAAACGCCTCAGGTTGAACCGTGAATAGCTATTTGAGTGCGGTGCGATTACTTGGAAGGGTTTCAATCGATGTGAGTAAAATCGCGTTTGTATCATGCAATTATCCCGTTTTGAAAAAAAAAGTCTGTTAAGTTTTTTTTATTCCTCCGTAAATTTGCCTTTTTTGTAATGTGTTGTCCATGTCGCAAAATTAAGTGGAAGTCAATTTTTGGCTTGGTTGAAAATTAGGGTGGTTCACGATTAAACGATTTTTTTTGTATTTTTGGGCATTCCAATCCAAGTAACTTTGTCCAAGACACCAAAACTTATTCTCGCAATCTACGTCTTCTACGACAAATTTGGTTAAGTTTCTTGAACATAGCAATTCAGGGTTAAGTTTTAGATAAAAGTGATTGAGAGCTCCAAAAATACAAAAAAAAAATGTTTTTATTTTGAAAGTTTTTTATTTTGTTTTTTATTTTGAAATGTTTTTTATTTTGAAAGTTTGGCCTTTAGGGTCTCGTCAAAAGTTACCGCCATTTTAAGGTAAAAAAAAATATTTCAAAGCTTAAATATCTCGAAAAAGCAAAGGCAAAATTTTTAGCGACAGGTTGAATTTGAAAGGAACGTTGAAGAAAATCTCAAAGGTATTTTTCTTTTAACTTTAGATATCTTTATTTGAAAATGTCTATTTTTCAAGGAAAATGTGTATGGGACCACCCTATTGAATTCGAATATATTGCTCGCTGAATCTGATTCTGAAAAAAATGTGTCACAGTTTTAATTTTTGGTCGTATTTTAGGTTTCTATGTTAAGAGTCATATATAACCTGCATTTCGTTGTACTCGTGCTATCTTGCCACACGTGCATTTGGGCCAATTGAGTTAAGAATGCAATTTTGTGCAGCTATCAATGCCTCACCTTTCAACCTATCAACCACAAATCGACAATTGCGACAACTGGCCAAAGGGCATTTAGTCAGAGGATGCTTTGTCACTTTTGAATGCCCGACTACTGTATAGTATACGTTTTGATTGCAACTTGGGTATTCGGCAACCAAATTCTACCAAATTTTGGTACTATGCACAGAATTGTCTGTCAAACAAACTGTTATTGTTTACATTGCGTGCATAAAAAAAACTGTCAAATAGCGACTTGCGACAATGTAGCTCGAGCACGTCGATTTGCTACAAAGTAAAAAATTGTGTAAATTTGGAAGCTGGAATTTTGGAAGGTTGAATATTACCTCTTTTATTATGTAATTTTACCTCAATTTAGACTGAAAAAGTGACATTACACCAGAAAAGTGGTAAAATTACACATTTTAAGAGGTAAAACTACACCTTTTTTCTGACATAAAAGATGTACCCCTTCCCAGACGTAATATAACCATGATTTTTTTCTGTGTAGATTTTAAGCAATTGTTGCTGATTTTCAGTTATCAGGATTTTATTTGTTGCAATTAAAAATGTTTTTCTGCAATTATTTGTTCAACTTCTTTTTATAATTTGCACATAAGTGGTTAAATTGCATCAGAAATCCGCTTTCTCTTTCTCGCAAAGTTGATTATCGTGTGACTTTTAGCAGTTTTCAAGGCTGGTCAAATCGAGCTAAAAATTTCGAATTTAACCTTGCAATGTTTTAAGGTGAAGCCGTTGATCACTTTCGAAGAAAATTGATCATCAGTCTAAAATGCTCTGTATCTCATTCAATTTAACGAATTTCTGCACCAAAATGAATCAGCATGTGCCGGTTGCTGCCTTCTTGAAGCCACTGAAGGAATTTTTAGTCTAAATCAAATGTGTTCCAAAATTTATATAATTTTGTGGTACAATCTGACGTCCTATTTGGCAATCATTGATTGATGACGATTTCATTCACTTCACAAGAAATGGCATAATCGTTACCAAAGAGTATCAACATTTACTATTCTGAACAACTTGTAGAAAGAATTTTGTCAAAATATTGATAGCGACGCAAAATTTATATCATTGAACGAAAAAACTTGGCAATGATGGAAGTCTTCACGTTAATCTTTGATTTAATAGGCTTTGATTTAATAATCACCAGGAGATACCAAGATTTGGACCACCCAGAGGTTTAGCTATCAATCGCATCGGAATGGCCCTCGATTAATAACAATTATTCTCGCGTGAGTGCCGAGGAAAATTGACCATCCACAGCTGTGCTAATTAGGCTTGTAATTTGCATATTTGTGCACAACAGCGACGGGTGTCGGACGCGTGCCAGGAGAGAGAATTTACGCACGCGAAACTAATTTGGCGACAATGTTGATTTAAAACGGCAATAGCTAATCGCTGCTGGATGGTCGGTCGGATTCGAGGAGGGGGGCTTGGGGGAGATAATGAAATTCAAAGCACTTGTTGGACAAGTTTGCTACTAGTACTGATGCTGCTGCTGCAAGTGCTGGTTAATAAATCTAGTGGGATTCGTGGAGTGGCAGATTAAGTTGACAGAATCTGTGTTAAGTGTTACGAGTCATTGATTTAATTTAGTTGATGATTGGTTCAGCTGCTTTAATTTAACAAAAATTTCAATTCAGTTCAGTTAAATATAATCGTGTCAGTTCATATGGAAAAAGAAGAAAAACCGAAACGAAGGTCGATGAAAATAACTCTACTCAAATGCACTTCAGGTAGATGATGCAACAAGGATTTTTTACTCTTCTCCAAAAACGACATAATACACCGGATTGACCAAAGGATATCCTTGATTCGAATTAATCACATCAAATGGAAGTCCCGTGTCGTTAGATAACACACACACACAATTCCAGTCTCCCACACTCAAAGAAAGGAGAGAGAAAAAACGAAAAACTCGGTACAGACCATAAACCGTATAGTTGCTGTATGTGCCCACCATTAAGATCACGTGTCGTGAGTTTATGTGTCATGGCAGCAAGGACCTTCTCTGATAGAGAAATACTCCCGGTGCTAGGAAAATACCAGAGAAAAGAAATCCAACCATTATTGGAGTGCTCACTTTTGTCTTCCTACTATTCTTCCCCAGCTTCGTACACGTATCGCGTGGTTGAGGCCATGCTATGTTGTCACGTTGATTTTGCTTGACGTCACTTAACGTTTGTTATTCGATCAATCAGAAGAAAATCGATTGAAAGAATGCCAAACGGTCAAATCCTCAATCAGAAAAGGAGCAAAAAAATCAATCGGCAGAATCTCGAATTCTAAAAAAAAGCAGAAAACGGCAGAAAACTGACTGGCAGATTGGCAGAATTTCAAAGGACCATAGTTTAAATAGCAGAAAAGATACATCCAAGCCAAGCCTAACTTATTCGGCAGGTAGTCTGCGATCAGCAGAGAAGCGAGTCAGACGTGCGTCCCTCACAAACCAAAAAAGTGCTTAAAAAGTGCAAAAATGCCTCACGGCAAGAAAAAGAGGCGGTCCTCACCAGCAGGATCGGCAGATTTGAAGAAGCCGCCGAAGCGCTACCTGCAAAGCCAGGCAGTTTGAGCAAGGACGCTCAAAAATTGTCTGGAAACCAGTTCGCTACCCTCCCTGTGGACGTGAGCGAGAAAGAAGAATTTGAACGACGGGAAAAGTTGCCACCCATTTTTGTGAAAACATCGTCATCGGATTCGGTGCGAAAGTGGCTGACCGGGTTTATCAAATCTGGTGCTTTACGAGCTTCCATTCGCTTGTGTCTGATGGACTCAAAATTCTGCTACCTACCAGAAAGGATTCCTGAACAACACAAAGATTGAATACTACAGCCATGACGACCCAGGTAAACGCCCCATGAAACAGGTCCTCCGTGGCCTGTACGACATGGATGTGAGTGTGCTGAAAGAAGAGCTCAAAACTCTTAAGTTGAACGTGATCGAAGTCTTCAAGATGACGAGACACAACAAGGACATCAAGTATCGTGATCAACTGTACCTGGTTCATCTCGAGAGAGGATCGACAACGCCGTCTGAGCTGAAAGCAGTTCGGGCAATTTTCAACATCATCGTGACTTGGGAACGTTATCGTCCAGTGCACCGTGACGTGACACAGTGTTCGAACTGTTTGCAGTTTGGGCATGGTGGAAGGAACTGTTTCATCAAGAGTCGTTGTGCAACCTGCGGAGGTGAGCACAAAACTCAAGCTTGCGAAACAATCAACGAGAACATTGAAGCGAAATGCTACAATTGCGGCGGCGACCATTCTACCAAGAATCGGAGCTGCCCAAAACGAGCTGAGTTTGTGAAAATTCGGCAGCAAGCGACGACGAGGCACCAACCAAATCGTCGCAAAACACCACCAACTTACACGGACGTGGATTTTCCTGCTTTGGCGTCACCTGGAGCGGGATCTGTTCGAGTGGTTCCAAATCTGCAGCCATTGCCGTTGAATCAGCGGCAAAAAGTTGCAGAGAATACAACACCTCCTGGTTTCAGTCAGCAACCGAAGGAAAACCAACCAGCATCAACGGATGAAGGCAGTAGTGACCTGTTTTCACCACAAGAACTTCTGAACATTTTCATCGAAATGACAACAACACTGCGTGGTTGCAAAACTCGTGCGGAACAAGTAAGAACGCTTGGCGGATTTATCTTAAAATACAGTTCGTAGTTTACTCGTTCTGATGATTTTGAATATTTCAATGAATTTACTTTTTTAGTTTTAAGTTAGGATTAGTTGTTAAAGTGATTTTTTTTTTCATTTTTACCCAAATGTATTCGATTCAATGCAAAAATGTAAAACAATTTGAAGTAAATAAATGAATGTGAACAGTTAATAAGAAAACGAAAAATATAACAAAGATGAAGAGCATGTAGCCATACCACTTAGAATGTAAATGAAATGTAATTATTATAAGAAAGTTCAATAAAGACATATTTAATTTCAATTTCAAAAAAACTTATTCGGCAGAAATTCCAAAAGCAGACAGCTTAAAAGCAGATTTAAATAATTGCAATCTGCCTAGGCCAAACGAAAAGTGAATTAGAAGACAGTTTTCGCCAACACTGCCAAAGGACAATAAGCATAAAATTTGAAGGCAGTTCGGAAAATTATTGATTGTCAATAAAATCGTATGAATTTCAAAATATATAAATTTAAAAGCAGACTAATCTGAAAGCAGCATCAAAAAGTAGATAAATTTTGATTAGGTAGAAATTTGATAATTTTGTTTGCAGAATATAAAGTTGCCCAAGTCAAACGAAATAAAAGTTGAAGGCAGATTGGCAGAATGTTAAATTGGCAAAAAAGTTATTCGACAGAATTTCAAAACTGAAAGCCGTTAATAAGCAGAAAACGACATTTTGGCAGAATTTTAAATTGCCTCTGAAATCTGAAGAATTTGAAAAAGGCAGAAAAAGTAAATCCTTAGAAAATGGAAAGGCAGACTAACACAAATGCAATTTAAAAAGATATAAATGCTAAAAATAGGCAGAAAATTGAAAGGCAGATTTTCACTGACGAAGTCAAACGAAAGAAAATTTAAAGCAGATTGGCAGGCTGTGAAATTGGCGAAAAAGTTATTCGATAAAATTTCAAAACTTAAAATCGTGAATAAGCAGAAAATTAATAGGCAGTTAAGAATTTTATAAAGGCAGAAAAAGTCAATCCGCAGAAAATTGAAAGGCAGACTAATAAAAAGGCAATTTAAAAAGATAGAAATGCTGAAAATAGGCAGAAAATTTAAAGGCAGATTTTCAGTGACGAAATCAAACGAAAGAAAAGTAAAGGCAGATTGTATGAATTTCAAATTGATGAAAAAGTGTTTCGACAACATTTCAAAACGGAAAGCAGTTTGGCAGAATTGAAGTTTGCAGAAATCCTCAAAAATCAAAACGCATATGAAGCAAATTCGCAGAACATTGAAAGGCAGACTAATTTAAAGGCATTTATTCAAAATAAGAAAAGTTTGAAGAAAATGTAAAGGTATATTGGCAGAATTTCAAACTACCGCAGTCAAGCGATAGAAAATTTCAAAGCAAAATAGCAGGTTTTTAAATAGACGAAAAAGTTATCATACAAAATTTCAAAAAGCAGAAAAGGTTTATAAACAATAATGGAA
Organism: Culex pipiens pallens; assembly: GCF_016801865.2. NCBI lineage: Eukaryota > Metazoa > Arthropoda > Insecta > Diptera > Culicidae > Culex > Culex pipiens. The sequence continues at coordinate 124,502,550 of NC_068939.1, forward strand.
AGCAGTTTGAGAGATTTGAAGTTGGCAAAAACCGAAAAAATATCAAAAGGCAGATAAAGAACATTTATAGGCAGTTGAATAAAAAGCAAAAAAGCATAAAGTAGATAGTCGACATAGTAATTAGTCTGATAAAATGAAGGTAGAACAGATGAATGGCCCAACTGAAAATTATATTAAAAGTTGTTCGGAAGAATGTCAGACAGCTAAAAAGGTCGATCAGGTATTCGGCAGAATTTTAAAAATCAAATCAAAATCAAATTATTCGCTCTACAGCATTGCCTTGGCGTTCTCGATTGCGAGATTCCTACTCGAAACTAGGTGTCCGAAGGCTTGATTGTTGAGGCAATTGCAAACCTCTTTTTACACCTTAGCTTCCATCCACCCCGGGATTCGAACTGACGACCTTTGGATTGTGAGTCCAACTGCCTACCAGCGACTCCACCGAGGCAGGACCCAGGGAGACGACTCCTACACCTGGATTGAGCTAACGACCTAACCTCTAGGTTAGACCGGGACCAACATTTACTTCCCCGTCCGACGGAAGGCGTGATCAGACAAATCTCGTCTCAAAATTTGCCACCGGGACCTTCTGGGATCGAACCCAGGCCGACTGGGTGAGAGGCAACCACGCTTACCCCTACACCACGGTCCCGGCTTCGGCAGAATTTTAATAGATATTATTTTTTTTAATTTAATTTAAATTTATTTTTTTTTAGCCGAGATGTTGAGGATGATTTGTTTTGTAGATTTTCAGATAAATTGTGGGTTTTTTTATTTACAAAATTTAATCCTCTAAATTAGTCAAAGTTAAATTGTGACAACAGACCACAACATCGCCGCCATAGTGGATTGGTGGCATGACATCGCAAAGGACCTGTCTCTATAGATATCTCTAACCATGGTGCAGGGGATAATGATGTCTTTGTTGCCTATATTCGTCGCCGTGTGGGTCTTCACACGCCTCTACCTGGCCTGCACTACACACTTGCCCTTGTCGGGGCGCCTTGGACAGGAACCTGTCACCGTGCAAGGATTCCCACAAATCATCCTGCGCGCTCCAGATTCCATTCGGCGAGGGCTGAAAGGAGGACGTTCTCCATGTCATCTTGAAGGTATTCACACAAACCCACCTACATGTCATTCAGGTGAGTAACGCCTAAACTATGTCGGAGTTCATGACGGGAATGACGCGGTGTTCCGGGCGTGGGACATCTTGGGATTGAGCGCTTCAAAATCTTGTTCACTCAACAAGACTTGAGTTGTTCCTTGAACTAGAACTCCTACAAATATCCCCATTTCGAAGCTGGAAAATTCCCAACAATTAAAATGCAGTAAATTGCCCACTTCCGGCAAACCGATTGCATCAAACTTCCCTTTCCCGGAAAATGCCTATTGAGGTCAACTCCCATGCAGCAAGAGGACACATTCCAATCGTACACCTGAGAGCACTCCCTCGGTTGTTCATAAGAATTTTAAGAGTGAAGTGAATTGGATATTGCAGGGTACTGCTACTAGGAATCTGTCAACTGGGGCGCAAAGAGACATTTCAACTTGGATGATGCCAAAAGAGGGATTCTCGATACTTGGTGGCTAGATTTTCAGAATTTTGCATCATCGGAAAGGTGTTTTAAATACCTATCCAACGGTGAAAAATTAGGCAGTTCCGGTAGTCTTTGAGAATATTGAAATTGACCGCTTTTATATGTAACTTTAATTCCCCCCTTTTACTTTAAGAATGACAAAAATCTGGGGTCTGAATAAGGTGCCGAAAAAAGTCATTTTGCTTAATTATTTTTGGATTAAGACCAAACAAAATGTAGCAATATAAATGTATCCACTTTGAAGATTGATAATATGGCAACTCTGCAACAAGATAAAGCTTATTAGCAGAAACTAAACATTATATTTCAAATAGATCTTTCACAAATTTATAGATTTTATTTTCGTGGAATAAGCAACTTCTCTATATTACTTAAAACTTAACAAGTAAATACATTCCAAGTGAGTAGAAATTCACACTCAGAATCCAAAACACCAAACAATTTGGTGACCAGCCTGTGGACCGTTTAATGAAATTAGTTTTGCTTCGTTCGACCTGCCCTTTACTGTCCAAAAGTCTACCAAAATAGTCCGACTGGACGACACCGACGACATGACCTGGAACCGTTCCCTCAAGATGAAGTATAGTGAGTGAAGGTATGATGGATGGCACGTGGTTGGTTCAGACGACGACAATGACGGGAAGAAATTCCTTTCGGATGCTCTCTGGCAGAGTGGAAAGCAATCGACAAATTGGAATTTCATTCAAATTATTTCCTAATCAAGTATAAATAAGTAAGAAGAAGTTGAGTAAAGAGTGGGCAAAGTATTTGTCATGGCGGCGTGAAAAGTTTTGGTGCGGCATCGAAATTTTCGGTTTGGGGGCACGTTGGAATTGGCGGCGAATAACTCTCGCCTCTGGACAATAATAGTGCGCACAAACGATGACAAACGGCTGCCATGACTGGACGCTGGAAAGCACGTGGCGAGTGGATAAATGTTCTTTCTTTTTGTTATTGAATAATTGATGGGTTGTGGTTTCTTGGTGGATCAGGAGATTTGATGGACAATGATTCAATTTTGAATTCTTAGAAAAGATTCCTGCGCCCAGTTACATCAAATAACTCCTTTTTCAGTTCAGATTTAAAGAAAAATCTGGATAAACACTTACTTTTCTAGTTGAAACCAATCTGCAAATGACTGAGACTTACCTGTAAAAAAGAAAAAAAAAAATATTATGAGAAATTTTAAACGAACATTAAATTGAAAAAAAAATTGATACAATGATGAAAGATTTTTACAATATTAAACATTATTTTATCCAAAAGCACTGTCACCTGACGCAATTCGGAACAAACGTCCAACTAGCAACAGTGTACAGTGGTCTGAGGGGTGTATTAAGGGGTTACATATAAGTAAATTGTCAAAAATTTCAGAGGAATCTTTTTTCATCTATCAACTAATTAAATTTGAAGACATTTGGTTGTATCATTGCCGAGATTTAGCTATTTGAAGTTAGCAGTTTCAAAAACGGTTGCCACTAGGGCGTCCAATTTTCCGGGTTTTGAATTTCCCGGGAAACGGGAAAAATATTTTTGAAATCCCGGGATCCCGGGAATTTTTTGAAGCATTCATAAAATCTATGTTTTCATAATATTTGATATGTTTTCAAGCTCAATAATAATTATTGGTGACAATCTACACTTCAATCTAAACAAGGACGACAGTTTTTAAATAATATTTAAAAAAGTACAAATTTAAATTTTCAATGTCATTCAAATTAAATAAGTGTTTTATAAATAAATTTCTTCTATATATTTTAATATATGCCATAACTAGAAAAGCTAGAAAAATGTCTTTGAAAATATCTACAAAAACGAGAAGCGACAACAAAACAAGAGTTTTTTTTTTTTAAAAAAAAGGTCCTATAAACTATTGTCCTGCATATGTTTATAGGACCTTTAAAAAACAGTCTATGCAAAATTTTAGATAACTTTTGAATGTCTTGTTTTATGTAAAACATATATTAACAATTACTTTTTAAGTTACTTCCGCCAATTAGGAAATCAGGACTACAGGCTGAAAAGGTACAGGAGATTTCAGAGTAATACATTTGGAAATCGGTGTACTAATTGTTTTTCTCTGTTCCTGTTTTACCCGAAGTTATTCAAAACACGATGCAATTTTTTTACTTGCCCCAGAATCCGGAGTTTGATGAAAAATAATTTAAGATGATATTTTTTTTCAATTTTAATAAGGCTGGTACAAATATTTTTAAAAGTTTTTGTCATCCCCCCCTTCAAAATTGGCCCGAAAAATCAGGGGGCAAAAAAAATATTTTTACAATAAACTTCAAAATTTCAATGAAAATTCAAGTGCAACCAGCTGAAATCAAATTAAAATACATTCTCCTGCGTTTAAAATAATTTTTAGCATGTTTGGGTTTATTAAAAAATCTTAAGATTTTTTGAAAATTTTCGATGCAAAATCTTTTTTTTTCGATACAATTTTTGTTTTTGTCAGATCTTAGATTTTTTTGAAAACTAATGATTGCAAAAGAACTGAACTAGTGTAAAATGCATTTTAAAACACTTTTTTCATTTAAATGTGAAGACAATGGCTTGTTATTTAAATTTTTATATTTTTATATTTTTTTGCCCCCCCCCTTGACCTCGGCCAGGGCCGAGGGACAAAAACTTTTTTAAATATTTGCATCGGCCTAACATGAATATGAATATGATACCCAGTCTTTAAAAAACATAAAATTAAATAGAAAGTATTTAAAGCGCCAGGCATTTTGCGGATCTATGAACTAAATTTCAAACAATTTTCCCTTATCAGTCAAATTAAAGCTGATACATGCCGAAAACAAATTTTAATGCTCTAAAATTCGTATCGATTACTATGAATTCTACTGTTCAACTATTTCTACAACAAAATTTGAATTTTCAGACCAAAATTTGATTCTTTTTTTCAATTTCGGGAATTCCCGGGACAAAATTAAAAAAATCCCGGGATTCGGGAATTCCCGGTTTTGGAAAAATCCCGGGATTTTTGTCACGGGAATTCCCGGGATGGACGCAACACTGCTGTCCAAATCGGCTGAACCATTTACACACTCTTTGAAGTGGATATTTCCAGTGAAACGATAAGTATCACACTCCAAAACAGTATCAATAAGTTTGCTTTTCGATACAAGTGCTGAAAAGATGAACTTTTACTTTCAGTACCGTTATTTCTGGTAATGAAAACTAAGCCGTTTCGTCATTTTAGGGTGTCACAAATAAGTAATACCACAACGAAATTGCAAAATAAATCTTCTGAAATAAATATTTTCAGAAATGGACACTCAAGAGCACTATTTTAATTAGGATTTTTATCACAAATAAAAAATAAATTTAAAAGGTGGGGGCAATTTAAAAAAAGTGTTGAAATAAATTACAAAATTGAACTAATATTTCTGAATATCATAATAAAACGAAAACAATTATCAATCCAGTTTAAGCGATATTTTGTTTTTTAATGCATGAGAGAAATTACAATTACTTAAATTTAAAAAAAATCGAAAGAATTAAGAACATGTTAAGTCTAATGGGATAGCATTGCATAGCATTACGGGTCTGTACCACATTGTGAGGTGTGTAAAACGTTGAATTTGGCTTTATTTTATTTTCTAGAATTTCTTCATATTTTACTTTTTTTAAAAAAGCTAAACTGTTAGATTGTATAAATTATGTTATGATACATTTTGATTCATATTTTGTAGAATTTTAAAATTCAAGATGGTGGCCAAAATGGCGGAAATGTTTTGATAGAAATAAAAAAAAGAAAAATATAAGTTTTTTTTGTTTGTCATCCGATTATCCGAAACCTTCACATGCGATGAACGATCGGGAAAATGTTTGATGGCTGCAAGGGTGGCTGTCAAATTTCTATTGTGATGTTGTTTTTGTCTTTCTTTTGAAGGATAAAACGTGACTGTTCCGGAAAATAGAGCGCTTCGGCCAATTTAGGGTAACGGTTCCCGCCGTGAAGACCTGTGGGGTAACATTCGGAAGTGATGGAAAAGCCGCGGAAAATCGTTGATGTGATTTCAAAAAAGAAAGAAAAACTAAGAGTCTTGTACACAGGTTTATACCATTGTATATTATTCAAATATCGTTGTATTCATTTTCATTTGACTTGACAAATCTACAATTTTAGCTCAATCTCCAATCTCCATCTTGAACGAAAATCGGCAAACCCTTTCCTTGGCCAAAGGACCAGCTTCGAGTTACTTTATCAAAAACTGGAACTTCCCAAATCGAATAGAATAAATTTCCCGCACCCACACTATCCCCTTGAGTGCAAAAAAAAAGACTGAAACAAAGATGAGCCCAGGTTTTGGAGAATCTTGCCGGGGAAACCCCACATTGGCTATCAAATTCATATCTTTCCGAACAAAGTAGATACATCTAGCGAAATATCGGGCTTCGGTCCGAGCGCTGCTCCAGTAGAGCCGTAGACGCCACCAGGAAACGAAACTTTCAACTTTGCATTTAAAATATTCATTTCGAAAAGAAGATGAAACAACATTTTGGAATTGCAAATCGTTAGGAACGAAGTAGAGTCGAGTCGATTCAGAATATATTGTTTTTATTTTGCCCCATCATCAAGTCTAAACCCTTTTAACTGGATTGAAACTTGAAAACTCTGGTTCGGTGACTTTGAATAACGATCATTTACGCGGTGGAAAGATCGAATTTCCTTGGGCCGTAATCCCAGCTTGACACATCCCACTCTGGTGTTTGAAAAAGTCGTTGATTTACACACCATCGATCGCCACCATACACAAAGATCAAATAAACTTTTTTATTCCTGTTGCCATTCAAACAGATTCAGAGCCCCTTCCTGGATAGATGTTGTTACGCTCGTTATTTATGTTTCCCATGCTGCTGCTGGTGCTTCCAACAAAACGCCGTAATCTGGATAAACATAAATATATTTATTTTCAATTTGAGTCCCAGCTTTTCGGACCCAGAAAGTGAAATGTATGTAGGTGGGACTGACGGTTTGTAGAACCCCTGGTGGCTCTATCGGCAAACAGATTGCGCTTTATTTAAATTTTCTACTTTATGTGGTTGGAATTTTTGTTCCTAGAAAAAAGATTTAAAAGGTTTCGAAACTTCAGATAATCGAAACTTCGGATAATCGATTTAGAACGGTACTGTAGTATAGGAGTGAGTTCTTCCATTTTTCTAAAACCATTTATGTTGCTTGTTATGTTGTCACATTTTTTGTGTGATTTTCTTTTTTTCATATAAAAATGTTGTTTTAACTATTGTTTTATAGAAAGACTTCCTTTTATCCTTCAAACTTTCATCACATATTATTTAAAAAAAAAACAAATATTTACAAGATCGGCTTAAATAAGACAAAAAGCCTCAATTTCAATATCAGTATTGAATATCAAGCAAATTCAACTAAATTTGCCTTGAACAACAAGCTTAGTGAAAATTTCCTTTTCTTGCAAATTGATAGCAAAATGCCACACACTTTGTAGCAACAACTCTTCAATACAATGTTCATCCAACAGAAGCAGCACTGGTAGAGTGGTGATAATGAAGAGTAATTAGATTCGCCTTCTTTGGTGCAAGAGTTGTCGGCAATATTTAAGGAGCAACAACTTTTCTGACGTCCTAAGGGTTGAAGATAGGGCGGTTGGATCAGAACAGGAGATGATGGTGTTTTCCGTGTTCAAAGAAGCAACCCTGTGATGGCTGGAGCTTAGCGCTAAATAATGATCGTTGCACCTAAATTAATGACTCAGTTCGAGGGGGAGGGGGTTTCCAGGGAAGTTACTCGTCGAGCGCGCTCAGCTGACGACCGGAGACGAAGTGACGATAGTTTGGAGGTCACCCTAGGGTGCTACCAAATGTTGCAAAATTAAATGTCGACACTGTTTGAAATAAGTGCTGAAAAGTTATACTTTTGAGTACACTTAAGGGAGTCAAAAGCTTAGAGCCTTTTTCATAATTTTTAAATTTATAGATGAACCACCCTAATTCACTACTAATGTTTGCGATTATCACTTCTCCCTGGGGTGGTCGGAGTTGACGTTGAACGACGTCTCAGGGATGAATGAATAAAAAACAACTTTGCGAAAGAACAAAAAACACGATGACGTCCCCGCGGCGAAGGGATGAGTAACAAAACTTTGTCCGAATTTAGTGGGTGCAGAAGTAGTACTACATACTCTGCTGGTGATATCAAGCAAGAAAAAAGAAGACAGTGACGGTGGCATCATCGCCTTTTTCTCCGGAATGAGAATGAATGGCAGAAAAATTAGAATAAGAAAAAACAACAACAAAAAATCCCAAGTCGAGCTGCAGAGAATGAACTAAGCAACAAAATAAACCATGTGGGAGCAGTGTGACAATTAATTCTATGGCTTCACAACTGCCCATACAAATCATGGTGTTTGATGGTGTAATAAAAACAGAACAAACACACACCCCAAGCCAAATGATGAGCTGCAGCAAATAATGGCTTCAATTACTGGAGAATTTGACTCTCGCGTCATTTGTCAGCGTTAATACTCACCGGAGAAAAAAGTTGCTGTGGTAATGCTACAGGCATAACCATTATGACGAAGAACTTCGGACACAAACGTAAATGAATTTTTTATAGTTATTAATATTTGCGTTTCTGGGCCACAAAATTAATCACGAAAGAGTTATTTCTTAAGATCTATTAATTTCTGCTCAAAGATGGTCTTATGTTAATTTGACGTTGGATAACGGGGGAAGGTACACTCCTGCTCCCGGAGCCTCCGGCCACTCCAGGTGGTGGCCACTACAGATTGTCAAGGGAGACAGATTGGTCGATGCAAAATAAATTGGCACTGGCAACGTATGTTTTGCGCTTGCAACACTGCCAGTTTTGCGGGTCGCAAAGGGCGGTTGGTGTCCAGCGCGTTTGGATCTGTCAAACATTGGCCAATCTGTTTGCCTTGACAATCTGTAGTGGCCACTACTGCCAACATGTCAAATTTCATGTCCAGTATCAAAATCCCTAAATTTTGATACCCATATTGCCCCAACTCTTATGGTTCCGCAAATGTCCCCATATCGGAACATCCCCGGGGCCTGCGGCCACTCCAGGTGGCGGCCACTACTGCCAACATGTCAAATTTCATGTCCAGTATCAAAATCCCTAAAGTTTGATACCCATATTGCCCCAACTCTTATGGTTCCGCAAATGTCCCCATATCGGAACATCCCCGGGGCCTGCGGCCACTCCAGGTGGCGGCCACTACTGCCAACATGTCAAATTTCATGTCCAGTATCAAAATCCCTAAAGTTTGATACCCATATTGCCCCAACTCTTATGGTTCCGCAAATGTCCCCATATCGGAACTACTGCCAACATGTCAAATTTCATGTCCAGTATCAAAATCCCTAAAGTTTGATACCCATATTGCCCCAACTCTTATGGTTCCGCAAATGTCCCCATATCGGAACATCCCCGGGGCCTGCGGCCACTCCAGGTGGCGGCCACTACTGCCAAAATGTCAAATTTCATGTCCAGTATCAAAATCCCTAAAGTTTGATACCCATATTGCCCCAACTCTTATGGTTCCGCAAATGTCCCCTTATCGGAACATCCCCGGGGCCTGCGGTCACTCCAGGTGGCGGCCACTACTGCCAAAAATGTCAAATTTCATGTCCAGTATCAAAATCCCTAAAGTTTGATACCCATATTGCCCCAACTCTTATGGTTCCGCAAATGTCCCCTTATCGGAACATCCCCGGGGCCTGCGACCACTCCAGGTGGCGGCCACTACTGCCAAAATGTCAAATTTCATGTCCAGTATCAAAATCCCTAAAGTTTGATACCCATATTGCCCCAACTCTTATGGTTCCGCAAATGTCCCCTTATCGGAACATCCCCGGGGCCTGCGGCCACTCCAGGTGGCGGCCACTACTGCCAACATGTCAAATTTCATGTCCAGTATCAAAATCCCTAAAGTTTGATACCCATATTGCCCCAACTCTTATGGTTCCGCAAATGTCCCCTTATCGGAACATCCCCGGGGCCTGCGACCACTCCAGGTGGTGGCCACTACTGCCAAAATGTCAAATTTCATGTCCAGTATCAAAATCCCTAAATTTTGATACCCATATTGCCCCAACTCTTATGGTTCCGCAAATGTCCCCATATCGGAACATCCCCGGGGCCTGCGGCCACTCCAGGTGGCGGCCACTACTGCCAAAATGTCAAATTTCATGTCCAGTATCAAAATCCCTAAAGTTTGATACCCATATTGCCCCAACTCTTACGGTTCCGCAAATGTCCCCTTATCGGAACATCCCCGGGGCCTGCGGTCACTCCAGGTGGTGGCCACTACTGCCAAAATGTCAAATTTCATGTCCAGTATCAAAATCCCTAAAGTTTGATACCCATATTGCCCCAACTCTTATGGTTCCGCAAATGTCCCCTTATCGGAACATCCCCGGGGCCTGCGACCACTCCAGGTGGTGGCCACTACTGCCAAAATGTCAAATTTCATGTCCAGTATCAAAATCCCTAAAGTTTGATACCCATATTGCCCCAACTCTTATGGTTCCGCAAATGTCCCCTTATCGGAACATCCCCGGGGCCTGCGGCCACTACAGGTGGAGGCCACTACTGCCAAAATGTCAAATTTCATGTCCAGTATCAAAATCCCTAAAGTTTGATACCCATATTGCCCCAACTCTTATGGTTCCGCAAATGTCCCCTTATCGGAACATCCCCGGGGCCTGCGACCACTCCAGGTGGTGGCCACTACTGCCAAAATGTCAAATTTCATGTCCAGTATCAAAATCCCTAAAGTTTGATACCCATTTTGCCCCAACTCTTATGGTTCCGCAAATGTCCTCTTATCGGAACATCCCCGGGGCCTGTGACCACTCCAGGTGGTGGCCACTACTGCCAAAATGTCAAATTTCATGTCCAGTATCAAAATCCCTAAAGTATGATACCCATATTGCCCCAACTCTTACGGTTCCGCAAATGTCCCCTTATCGGAACATCCCCGGGGCCTGCGGTCACTCCAGGTGGTGGCCACTACTGCCAAAATGTCAAATTTCATGTCCAGTATCAAAATCCCTAAAGTTTGATACCCATATTGCCCCAACTCTTACGGTTCCGCAAATGTCCTCTTATCGGAACATCCCCGGGGCCTGCGGCCACTCCAGGTGGTGGCCACTACTGCCAAAATGTCAAATTTCATGTCCAGTATCAAAATCCCTAAAGTTTGATACCCATATTGCCCCAACTCTTATGGTTCCGCAAATGTCCCCTTATCGGAACATCCCCGGGGCCTGCGGCCACTCCAGGTGGAGGCCACTACTGCCAAAATGTCAAATTTCATGTCCAGTATCAAAATCCCTAAAGTTTGATACCCATATTGCCCCAACTCTTATGGTTCCGCAAATGTCCCCTTATCGGAACATCCCCGGGGCCTGCGACCACTCCAGGTGGTGGCCACTACTGCCAAAATGTCAAATTTCATGTCCAGTATCAAAATCCCTAAAGTTTGATACCCATTTTGCCCCAACTCTTATGGTTCCGCAAATGTCCTCTTATCGGAACATCCCCGGGGCCTGCGGCCACTCCAGGTGGTGGCCACTACTGCCAAAATGTCAAATTTCATGTCCAGTATCAAAATCCCTAAAGTTTGATACCCATATTGCCCCAACTCTTATGGTTCCGCAAATGTCCCCTTATCGGAACATCCCCGGGGCCTGCGGCCACTTCAGGTGGAGGCCACTACTGCCAAAATGTCAAATTTCATGTCCAGTATCAAAATCCCTAAAGTTTGATACCCATATTGCCCCAACTCTTATGGTTTCGCAAATGTCCCCTTATCGGAACATCCCCGGGGCCTGCGGCCACTCCAGGTGGTGGCCACTACTGCCAAAATGTCAAATTTCATGTTCAGTTTCAAAAACCCTTAAGATTGATACCCATATTGCCCCAAATATTATTGTTCCGCAAATTTCCCCCTATCGGAACACCCCCGGGGCCTCCGGCCACTCCAGGTGGTGGCCACTACTGCCGAAATATCAAATTTATCAAAGAGAGAGCGAAGGGGTGAAAGCAGCTTTCTGCGTAGCTGTGGATTCCTTCACCCCTCGCGTCCTTCCTTGGTTCTGTCCCGCAGTCTCCATGGCAACACGATGCACGGAATCTGGCCGCTTTCTCAACCCGGATGGGAAGGACAGGTTGGATAGAGGATCACTAATGGAAGAATTTGCCGGGTGAGAGCAGCTACCTCGAGCTGTGAAATCCGTTACCGGTTTGGGGGAGCAGGATGAAGGCAGCTTGCCGAGCTGTGAAATCCGTCACCCCGCGCGTCCTTCCTTGGTCCCGTCCCGCAAAATCTCTTCCTCGTGGCTGGTTTCCTCCTCGGTCCCGCATCAGCAACAGCAGGAGCTCCTTCCAGGTCGGCGTCCAATATTGAATTGACTTGATTTTGGAACGGCACCTCTTTTTATATCAAATCGTTTTGGCGTTTGGCGAAGCAGCAGCACAAAAGGAAAAAATCGCCAAATTGTGTCAAGGCCAAACGCAGGCAAGGCTTTGGGGGCGGAGTCAAGAGAGAGAGTGTGCACGTGTGTGTGTTGTGTGCATGCTTGCTTGCTGTGTGGAAGCAGTTTTATTAATTTAAACTCAGTTTTTAAGTGCTTCAACTAAATTTCATGGCCATTAATTAGGTATATTAAGAAAGCTTGAAATCTCCCCTTTCGTTTGGTGAGTACCACTTTTACGTGTGTTGAACAGGAGTTGAGATATTATTGTTGCAAATCTTGCAGTCGCGTTTAATTTCTTTTCGTTACATTTCGCTCCGCGAAATTTTGGATTGCTACCCTGTATAGAGCCCTAAGACGAAGTTCTTCGTCAAAAATAACAAACAGTTACTGAAGGAGATCAGTTTTATAAGATAACGTTCGGGAAGGAACTGTAACTTTAATTGGATGCTGGTATGATGTAGTTTTACTAAGAATTTTCTGAACAACAAAGATCAAACATATCTTTTCTACGAAAAAAATTAAGCTATCAAATAATTTTTTTTGCGAAAAAAAATGTTTCAATTATTGTCGACAACCGATACCCGAAAAGAATAGAGTAATACTCTAGTACCTTAATATTTAGGCTAAAAAATTTGCTAATGTCATATTTAAAACTCATTTAAAAAAAATACTTTTTACATCATTCGATGGTTAATGACTTCCTCGCCTTTAAAAAGTCATTTTAATCGAAGAAGCAACAGTTGGACTTCAAAAACATTAAATTTCAGTTCTTTCTAATTTCAAATGGAGTTTTTATATTTCTAAAATCCATGTCATTTCGAAAAGAGCTTTCGATTACCCATCCAACGACAGTTCATGGGTCCTTTCGTAATTTTCAACCAAATTGTGCCGGCTTTCACTTAAGTGCTCTTAACTTTTGATAGGGTTGTCAGATCATCAATATTTTCGACTCATCGAAAAGTTCTTTCAATCATTCATTTACCACTCCAAAAATTAGTTTGTTTATGAAATTGGACATTATTTTCATCAAAATACCTGAGTTCCGACTTCTTAAAAGTGTATAAATAACACTTAAGTGCTCATAACTTTTGATAAGATTGTATGATTTTAAATCTTTTTGGCTCATCGGAAGGTCTACCGAGAACTTGCCTTAAATTTATAAAACATGCTGAGTTTTCTTTTGAAAGCCACACATTCACAATATTCCGAACTTAAACCAAAATCGTGTAGACCAGTCGGTCTGGGTTCGAACCCAGACGGTTCCGGTGGCATTTTTCTAGACAAGTTTTGTCTGATCACGCCTTCCGTCGGACGGGGAGGCAAATGTTGGCCCGGTCTAACCTAGAGTTTAGGTCGTTAGCCCAGTCCAGGTGTAGGAGTCTTCTCCCTGGGTCCTGTCTCGGTGGTGTCGCTGGTAGGTAGTCAGACTTACAATCAGTTCGAATCCCGGGGTTACAAAAATTCCAGGAATTACAGACTTTGCGAACAAGCTTGTAACACCTCGCTTTGACCTGCCCTCCCATTCCCTAGAAATCTGTAATTCACAGATCCACGACGGAATCACAAATTCAGTGTCACCTTCTGCTAATATCTTCCACCTTAATCTTGACAAATGCGACCTGTCGGCCGGAAGTTTGCTATTTAGGCCGCGGCAAGGTTGTCCCTTGCCGTGCTCAACAAGCCACTTCTGCCATAAATCATCATTCCGTTCTATTGCTCATGTCCCAGCGCGTGACATCTTCGGCTTCTTCATCTCCATTTGTCGCTGTAATCGGCCACGGTCAAATCTCGTCCAATTTGGCGCTAGGTCGAAGAAACTTGGCCAAACCTAAATCTGTGCCCACTCTGGAAGTGCATCGTTGCAGCGATAAAGCCCGCTCACAATTGTGTGTTGCCAAAGTGCGGACAAGTGCCGGCTAATTTCCACCACGTTCAGGTTCGCTGAATTGCTTGTATAAAAGCGCTATCAATCCTCATAAAAACGCCTGGGCCCGGGTCGTCCCGTAACGATCTATTGCCAGCAGGGCCGAGTAAATTGCCGCAACAACGCGTTCAACTGCATCATCAGGGTAAGTAGTGAGTGAACGTGTGTGATAGCTATATATCTCTGCAAGCAAGCAAGTGCACATAAAATTGCATTTTCCATGGCTGGTTGGCACGTTTCGGATGTGCGTTGGTGATGCAGCTTCTGGGCTGAGCTGGGGACGGCTGGCTGGTTGTTGTCTCAACCGAGCTGAGCTATTGGTTCTATCCTGTTGATGCATCCCCGCCAACCAGTGCAGTTCACCGGAAGCGATTTAGGGGTGGCGGTGATACTCTGTAACTAAACTAAAGATGAAAGAGAAATTCGTCGTGAACGTGCTATCGCACGTCAATATTGGACCTAATTGATTTAAGAACGCCATTTTGTGCAGCTAACAATACCCCACCTTTTGACCTTCACAGATCCCCCAAAATTAGGTTTCAAAACTGAGATATTCAAATAAAACCGAAAATCCATGCATTGTTGTCACTCTTCATATGAAAGAAGTTTCGATCTTATGGTGCTATCTTGACAAACCCTGAAAAATGCTGCAAGTGTAACAACTGGTCAAAGGGATTTCAGGTCAGAACGTGTTTGCACACGTACCTGCCCGACTACCTAAACATTTGTAATTATAACTTGGGACTTCGGGACGTCGAATTGAGCTTGCCTTTAGATTATACATATCACGAATATTGACTTCGAATAAACATTGAAAAATCGTTCAAGAATTGAACAACAGATATTTTGCAAAAAGTTGCAAAAAGACGATATTTTCCGCACGACTCGTACAAAAGAGAAAGGAGAAAAAATGAAGAAAAAAACGTTTTTTGTGAATCGCTTGATTGTTATTTGCCATCAAGATTAGTGCCTAACTCCAAAGCAGTATTGAAAAGTATTACTTTTCGATGCGAAAGCTGAAATGTTGCTTTTCGAAGGCCACGTAGTGTACGATCCCTAAGGCAAATTTAATTTCAAGATTTTGGTTCCCCAAACAAATTAGAGGGGGAAAAAGTTTGCTAAAAATATAAATTTTCATTGAAAAAAAAATACTTGAAAAGTCTAAGTAACTTTTTGTACATGCTTTTTTAACTTATAAAGGGTTTTTAATCTTAAACCTGAAGAAAAACAAAATAAAAATGAATTTGAAGTATAATGCAAACTCATTGATTTGTGAAAAAAAAAGTAAAATATGTGTAATGAATGTAATAATAAAGCATTTTGTGATACTTTCTCGATTTTTGTTTTAAATAGAGTTGGAATTTTAAATTTTATTTTTTGCAGGAAATTTTAATAATAGCTTTAATATAAGCTTCATCATTGTGAACAATAACATCACCAATTTCAGCTTAATTTTAGGACCCAGCACGGATTTTTCCGAATTTTTAGAAATAAAAAAACATAATTTTGATTGTCGGTACTCACTACGTTTAAGTTTTTCATGTGAAATATTCAAGAAATTGTGTATAAATTTGCCTACAATGGAGATTTAAAGAAAATTACTCAAATTTCTCAAAATAATGTGTTGTTTGTAAACACAGTTCAAACGCGATTTTCTGGAATCCTCAGAAAAAAATCACTTTGGATAATCGAATCACGAAAAATAACTTTTTTTTTTCTCTGTCTAATTTTGGTTCGTTGAGCTCAAATATGATCAAAAAAATGCTCTAAGCAGCGATTCTTAACCTTCTTCCAAGCTGATACCCCTGCCATGTAAAACATGAAAATGCAATTTTCAATGTAACAGGCAATCAGACTAAAATTTGTCAAAAATTGAATGTTAGAACTCAAACTTTGAGGAAACACATTAGCCCCTGATTTGATTACCCGAAGTTCCAACGAAACCTTCGGATAATCGAATTTCGGATAATCAATACTTGGGATAATCGAGTCTTGACTGTATTGTCAAAATAACGGAATTTTATGAAAATTTGAGTTCTATCTTATTACCCGTCTATGAGTTTAATTATTCCTTTAAAAATTTCCCCTGGGTATAAGTTATTGTTATTGAAAAATGTTCGACCTTAACTTTGATCCCTAAACTTTGAAAAATTCCCTAGAATTTGAAAAATCCCCTACAAACCTTCGGATAATCGAAACTTCGGATAATTGGGTCCTAAAATGAAGCTTAGATTGCTGATATTATTGTTTACAGCCATAAAGCTTATTGTTCTGAGTACAATGACCCTTTGTACGACCACAAAGAGTTTAAAATGGATTTTTAAATCAATTTTGAAAAATTAACCTCGCGGTCCTTTTTGACAGAAAAGCTCCTACTTGACAGCTCGTTCCAAGGGGACCATAGTTGATCCATCGAAAAAATGTTGTCTTGTCAATATTTGTTTTTGCATTAAAATGAAAAAAAGTGATCACAAATGGTTTTTAATCGTGTTTTTTACCGTTGTACATAAAAATTTACATAGAGCTTTAATACCCAATTGCGGATGCGAATAAAAAATAACTTTCCATCGGAATAGCATAATAGATGCATTGGAACATCCTCTATCATTTGGAGCGAAATCTCAATTTCGTAAAAAAATAGTAGCCATTTTTTAATACCATGGGCAGTCCATGAGCCAATAATCGACTGTTTAACCCTACTGCGCTAGCATGTTTGTTTTCCGGATTTAATTCCCATCTAGTTATATCCACTACGACGACGCCGTTGACATAAGCAAAACTGCATTACTGTATCGAATTGCATCTTATGTGCAAAGAACGAAGCACACTCGCTTGTGTTTAAAAGTATGCAAAAGATTCCTTCAAATAAATCTTGCTACACTTAAAAAAAATCACTCAAATTAAAAAAAAGTTCAATTTTAAGTTTCTCTTTCCCAACCAGTAACCTTAAATTTAACCCTCTACTGCCCAAATTTTTTTTTCGAACATTTTTATTTTTCCCGTGTTCAGGAGGTCATTTTGAGCAACTTTTGTTCTACGAAAAACTTTACTTCTCTTGTTTTATGTTTTTCTTGTTTCATTTTTAGTATTTTAATTTGCATTTATCTTGTTTAGTTTATGTTTGTTTTTGATAGTATTTGGCCTATTCTACCACCTCCTATCATTACATTTTGCCTATCTAATTTTTTCATGTTTTTACAGTAACTTTTTCAATTTTTTGTATGTTTTTCACATTTTCTGCTATAAAATGGAACCATTATCATTTAAATTGTAAATAAATGCGAAGAGGCATAGTCTGGGGCACTAGAAAAATTACTGCATACTTCTTTTTACTTAAAATATAGGAAATGTTAGTAAAAAACACAGCCAAAGTTGACCCCTAAAAAAATTACATTTTTAAAAACATTGGCAAAGTCACATAAAACAAGTCAAACTTTCAACCCTAAAGTATTCCAAAATTTTAAGAGTTCTTCTTTACAATGCATTTTGAAGATCAAAAATTGGTTGAAAAATGTATTTTTGGCGATTTTTTAAATCGAAGCCCGTCTAGAGGCGGGGTTGGGTTGTAGAGGGTTAAACCCAACCGTTCAATACTGCCTCTAATTGAATAAATTGATACCGGTGCTGGGTCGCAAAGATGCACAATGCACGGTTTAATTGCATCAGTGGGGCTTCATCATACATGGGAAGATGTGCAATATGCTTGGACGGGGAGAACAGCACATCGCCCGGGCTCCGTCGATGAAATATCAATTTTGCATCCAGCCGAGGGGCAAATATGTGATGCCGTCGATACGCTATCCCTTAGCACGGTCTGGACATAATGCATGTAAGTTTAAAAAAATTTTGAAAGCAAAAATATTTTAAAAATATTGGTTTAAATAGATCATTACAAAAAAAATAAAAATAATCTTGAAAAGTTAAAGGTTAGCATCTGTCACATCATCGACGACGATGCCAACATGTAGTGTCGTATATCCAAAAGAAAGTAAACTGTGCCACTACCATGGGTTCGATGCACCTCGTCATGGCAAGTGCATGAAGAGAGCGAAAATTATTGCTCCGATAAATTGATGCCAAAATGTAGAGCATCGTAAGTTCGAAACCGTTCCGCTTTGCCAAGAGAAACTCCACTAGTGGGGGTTTCTCTATGGAAATCGAGTAATTGTGTATTCTCTCAAAATTAAATCAAAGATATTTGCGCCGTTGAATTTCACTGTTTCACATGTGAAACCTTTGCCAATAAGAACCAGCGCGATGAAAGTTGCAAAGTGCATATCAGTAGGGAAATTGGGTAACCGAACTTTGACTGGCTAACTGTCTGAACCAAGCTGGTGGCCGGAACACTTTGTGAAATGAGTAAAGTTTCGACAGCTTCGTGCTTTTTTAAAGGTTTTTGTTCCCGAAAGGAACGTTAACATAATAAGGCAAAGTGCTTTCGATGATGCAAGTGCTGTGCAAATGAGAAATTTTCGGAATAATTTAATTTTCATTCAATCCATTTCAAACAAGGTATTCGAACTTTTTTAATTGGTAAGGAGCAATTTATCAATCAATTTCAATACAAAAAATCTATTAAAATACTCAAATATCAGTCGGTCGGAGAAGGTTATGGTTAGGTTATGTTTTCTATAAGATCAGTTCTTTTTAACAAAATACTAATACTATTTTTCAAGGTCAGTCATCTCTGATGACGGTAACCAATAACTTATGATAAGGTACTTCAGAATGTAATGTTAAATGAATCCAACAACTAAAAATAGTTCATAATAATTATTAATAACCCTGATGATATCCAAGTTTCATGATAAATTTTAGTAATGTAGATTCACAATTATTCATAATTATCAGTTTTTAGACGTTTTCTCATGAATTTTCAATATTTTTTTTTTGTTGAGGATGTGTAGCAGACTTGTTCAAAACAATGAATCTAATTATCAAGTTCACATATTTTAGATAATGTTTGACGAACATTGAAAAATTGGTTCAACGGTGTCCTACCAAATCAAACGAAAACAATTTGTACACATTAGTCAACAAAGATCAGCGTGCCCAACCATATATTAACACTATTTACGCATACATTATCTGTTCAAGAGCCAAACATCAACACTTTGCGTCAGAAAATCCATCGATCCGTCACTCTTCAGTGCAACCCCATTGTCCCCTAAACCCCTCGACGAGCAGCATCTTTGAGCCACTTAATTTACCGCTCACTCGCGCAATTAACACACACTCATCGTATGTGATCATCGACACAGCCGTCAGTCGTCACCCCGCTCTCGAGCAATCACAACAACAGCAAAAAGAGTACAAACACTGGGGCACTCTTTTTGCTCACTATTCTCAGTGATCCGATCGCTCAAGAATGATAACTAAGTGGTTGAGCTCGAGCTGACTCTGACTCTCTGGCTGAAGTGACCGGTGAAACCTGAGCTGGTCGTTCGACACCTGGTTCCGGTTGTGCTCGGTTGACGCAAAAAAAAAACATTCAAAAGACAAATAATAAAGAAGGCAACATAACATCTTTGCGTCAAGAGAACACGTCACTTACAATTGGCAGTGCAAGATATTTAATTCGCAATTGATAAATATTCGATCGAACACGATCGCAAACCTCCTTTCACTTTCCACTGTGACAGTAAGTGTGACTTGTGTTGGTTTTGAGTTATTTTCAAAATATCCTTTTGATCGCGTCGCGCGACGTTGCTGTTTGATTTAATTGCACAATTCTTTCGATTACGTTTTGTGGGAAACACCGATCATCAGTGTTATTAGTCAGTGGAGTCCGTCAGAGTGGCGGAAATTGCGGTTCGAGTTGCACTTTATTGTGCTTTCATGATCAATTAGCAATGAGGGGGAGGGGTTGTTTTGGCGACACTTGGCGGATGTAATTGAATAAGAATGTGAAGATTGAATGCTATTATTTTATCAGATATCGATACTATTTTGTCATTGAATGATTCTATCTACGGAAACTACATTTATACGCATTAAAACTAAAATTCTACAGCTTATAGCATGATTTTTTTTTAGTGTATTCTGTCTGTCACAAAAAAAAACGAACTAATACCAACGGTAAAGCTACACAATTTCTTTCAAAATTGTATGCATTGTAAAAAAATGTGTAAATTTGGAATGTGTTTTTTGCAGGTTGAATATTACCTCTTTTATGATGTAATTTCACTTCAATTTAGAATGAAGAAGTGACATTACACCAGAATAGAGGTAAAATTACACATTTTCAGAGGGGGAAATTACACATTTTTTTCTGTCATGAAAGATCTAGAGTTTTTTTAAACATATGAAGACAGAACCTTCCAGGACCTTTTCAAAAATAACTTTAGAGATATACACCCCTTACCAAATGTAATATTACTAAAGCTACCAACTGTACGGATTTTTTCTTTACCGTACGGATTTTCTACGCGAATTTTACACAGGCCGGATTTGTACGGAATTTTAACTACTTTTTAAAAATTTCATTACTTCTTGGATTGGGCCAAAGCTTTTGCTAATTAGACATTTTTATTTAACTGTCAGTTTGATTTTAAAGGGATAACTTGCACAATTTTCCGGGTTTTCCTCATTTCAAACTTGATTGTCAATAATTGTTCTTTTCAAATTCCTTACAAAACATATTTATCAAATTAAAGATCCAAAGGCTTTCTAAATCTTGTGAAAACCTTGTGTTGTGCTTGTATTTATAGGACCTTTCCAACAAAAACTCTAGAAATGTTTTCGTGAGAACACTGACAACGATATTACTCGTAAAGCAAACTAACATTTCGTAAACTTTTAAACGTTTTACAAAAATATTTTTAATTCCCAAATTCCAAATTTATCTAAATAATTCCTTGACATTTTTTGTTTACCGTGGTGTCGTATTGGTAAAGTATACGGATTTTTGCTCAGCAAGAGTTGGTAGCCTTAAATAATACTACATTTTTTTTACTGCGTCGAAAAAAAAGTGAGCTTTTTTGTTTCACAGTAAAAAATGTGTAAAATTGAAAGATCTTGTATTCGGTTGTGTTTTATCTTTAATGGTGTAATATTACCTTAATTATACATAAAAATAAGTGTTTTTGGGCCAAATATACATTTGCGATTGCATTTTTATTCGAAGGATCGAAGAAATTGGGACCATCCATAAACCACGTGGACACTTTTTTAGAAATCACAACCCCCCCTTCCCACCCCCCCCCCCCCCCCCTTTTTAAGACAATTGTCCATACAAAAAAGATATTTTTTTTCATTTTCTAACATTGAAAATCGGACGCAAATTTAGGTTATCGTTAGGCTTAGTGATTTTTCACGCTCAAAAATAGCAAATTTCACGGGGACCTTTATTTCAAAACACCAAATTTCACGAAAATTTCGCGGAACGTGAAAAATGTTAAAATAACTCTGAAAGTCTTATGTTTTAATCACAGAAACTACTTTTTATGCTTCATTATATATTATTATTCAATAAATAAAAAAAAACTTCTCTAATTTTGAACGTGACACAAAACAAATCTCATAATTCATTTTTAATATTCAACTACTAAAGCTTAAAAAGTTTTCGCTGATTTGCTTTTGTTTTATCAAATGAGAAAAAAAAGATAAGAGATAAAAAATACCCTTCAATTTTTTAAAATTAGAACAAAGCTTGTTTTTTTTTATTTTCTTTGAAATAAAATAGTAGTGATTTATCACTACAGCGAATCAAAAAAATACTAAATTTAGTTAGTTTCAAAAAAATTGAAAAATCTCTACAATTCTTCAAATGGCTCATATCATTGAAAACTAATAAAATTTACTTAAATAGTCTGTATGGTTGAAATATTTATTATGATGTATTTGATAAAAAAAAAATGATTTCAGAAAATTGTTAACACCGCCCACGAAATCGTCAAAATTCACTAACCCTTTATTAATAATTGAACAAGGGAATACACTCGCTTAATTATACAGTAGTTTTTAAGACTATTTTTATTCCTATTTGCGCTTGAAAATCTATGTTGAGAAAAATCGTTACAGTTTTACGAAAACATAAAATTTCACGGGATTTCGCGGAAAAAGACAAATTTCACGGATTTCACGCTGTCCGCGAAATCGTGAAATTTCACTAACCCTAGTTATCGTCTATTAAAAACTTTACGTCTTTTTGGTGGTATATCTCAACAACCATTGGTCCCATCTTCAATGCCTTTGTAGCAAAATATAATTTCAGAGATGATAAGATGAAATTTTCTTAATTTTGAAAAAAAAATTGGACGTTTCTCATGTCGTCAGTTGTGTGCTATCTTGTGACAACGACCATTTAGTAATTTTCGAGAAAATCGATTTTTAAAGTTTGTTGGTAAATAATTTCAAAACTATGAATGATACAGCCAAACTTTTTGAAGCAATCGGTTCGTATACTATCGCTTAACAAACGCTCCAAGTTTCAACTAATTTGGTTACACCAGTTAAAAGATACAGGAAATAATGTAAACAAAAATCTGAAAAGCACGTGTCACAAGTGTGTTTCGAGAGTAAAATTGTACTACGTGTCACAAGTGTGCACAGCGTTTCCATACAAACTAAAATAGACTGAAATCAATAGTTTAACCGACTTAATCAGTAAAACAAAAGGTTGCATTGCCTTTAGAAAGTATGTGTGTACATAAATTTGTGAAAAACAAGAAAAATTTTCCACATTTTTCAACAACATGTATGACGTGTCACAAGTGTGCACGATCATTTTGATGATAAATTGGTCTATGTCACAAGTGTGTATTGCGATATCCGGGAAACGGAAGCGAGTTTCCAAAATCGGGTTAAAGCATCTTGTAGTGTTTGTTAAGTATAGCAAAACGTCATCATTAACTCATTTTCGACCAAAATGGTCTATGTCAAAAGATAGCACACAGCTGACGATGTTAAAGGTATTTTATGAGAATTTTGTTTGAAAAAATTACAGTTTTTTGAAATTTAAAAATGCTTCATGGAGGGAAAGTACCCCTGCAAGCATATTTTTGAACTTCTGAGAAAATTGTTAACCACTGAATTTTTCAACTCACGATTTCTCGGAAACAATTGTTCGATTGATAAAAGTAACACTTTATAATTTTCTTCAAAAATTGTTTCGAGTTTTCGGAATCAAAAGTAACTTTTTAATTGGGCTAAAACACCTGTTTTTAACTCTCCTTATCTCCTAAAACATATTAAAAACCACGAAAATTAAAAACAACAAAATTGGGATTTTTTTTTATGAAAAAATATATTAAATAAAGTTATGATTTTCGAATATTCAGATGCCCTTTTTATATGGAAAAACCCCGAATTTTTTATTGAGACGTGCAAGGAAAAAATAATTATGGCAAGTGGTTGACATCTTTTTGCAAGGAAATAGTTCCATTCAAATTAAAAAAAAAACGAAAAAGCCGAATTTCAAAACGTAAGTATAACAGTTTAATATCATACATTACATTCATTTAAATTTTTAAGAATAACCTATAATACTACCATGATTTTTTTTTTGTTTTGGTGTGGTAGAAATTGGCTTAAACATTGGGCTTTGTTCAACAAACTTTTACGAACACAATAGAAAGTTGTGTAATTTTGAAAAGTGTAAGAATTGAAGGTTCAATATTATATTAAATAGAAAAGTTGCATTATATCGGAAAATAGTAAATTTCCCCATGCTTATAGAACCTTTTCAAATTTTATTTGATTTATTTCCTTACTTGTGTGACGTTAATATCCTAAGCTGAAATGTGGAATACCTTTCAACAGCCGATTAATTCAATCTACTGAACGAAAAAAGTTACAAAATAACCAGTGTAAAACAATTCTGTCTTTGCTAGTGACTTATTCCAAAGTTTCGAAACAATTTCCCCTGGAATCAAGCACCAATTTGTGAGCAGTCATCAAAATTCCGACTAGTTCGAGCTCAAGCTCGCAAATTAGCCCCAACCTACTCACATGAGTTGCATTTTTCATCCGACAAACCGACGTCACAAAATGCTTCGGGTCGAGCCAAATTAGCAACATCGTTGACATTCTCCAGGGCCGGCGTAATTAATTGCACCTACCGCACACCAGAACCGAGCGACGTCTCCGGATAATGGATTCGGAGCGGAAAAGTGGTTTTGTCGATTGTTGGTTTATCTCGCATGTGCTCGTTGTCGTGTTGGGGCCTGTCTGATGTCTGTGTCTTCGATATCGATTGACAGTCCAGCCGGGGATGGGTGAATCGAGAGCGATTGATGGATGAAACAGATTGAAGGGTGGGTTGGGGTGTCTTGGAACGGGTTTCATTGTGATTTTGTGTTGTTCTACTTTTCTAATGTTCTTTTTTTCTGGGTTAGCTTTCTGTTGTTCTGTAATTTTTCTGTTTTCTTATTGCTCTACTGTTCTGTTGTTCTGTTGTTCTGTTGTTCCACTGTTTTATGTTTCCGAATTCTGTGGTTTTGTTGTTCTGTTCTTCTGATGTTTAGTCCAACCGTTTTCAAAGGGTTATGCCTTTTATACACTTTCATATCTGCTGACTTTTCAATCCTGTCTCGCGACTGGTTCAACATGTGCCATAACATTAACGTCCGCACGTTACCAGTTTCATAATCAAAATGCTAATGTATTCCATCTTGTGGCAGATTGTATCTCCGATATGATTGATAAAACGGCGAACGGGGCCAGAATGTTAAAATAAATTCCAATCTCTTTTATGACAACAAACCAGTTCTCAGTTCCGCTCGAAGTTGACCAATTAAAATCACAGCACATAAATCGATGCATAATTGATTTACCTGTAAAAGAGAGAGAAAGAGAAAAAGATCGATTAAATTAAATTTGCCAAAAAATTCACACAGCAATGTAATCATGTTAACATTGTTGTCATTGTCGGGATTGTTTTAAAGTTTGCACCTCCTGGGAGTATTTACATGTCACACGGTGAAGCACCACTTGGGTGCCTTGTTCGCACTTTTGCAAACCCAACATGATCAAAGGGCTCGCCGGAATCAGGCATCAGGCGTCCGGTGCATTTAACCCCTTTTTGCATGAGTTGGTTTTGAAGTGTCGTGTACACATATCAGAGCAGAGTGCGTTAAAGAGCTTTCCAGTAATTTTACATCGTTTTGATGTGAAAAATGCAATGTTGAGCAAGTCATTCTGTTGACATTCAAATCATTTCCTCAAAAAAAAATTTGTTAAATTGTTGAATTGTTAAATTGTTAAATTGTTAAATTGTTAAATTGTTAAATTGTTAAATTGTTAAATTGTTAAATTGTTAAATTGTTAAATTGTTAAATTGTTAAATTGTTAAATTGTTAAATTGTTAAATTGTTAAATTGTTAAATTGTTTAATTGTTAAATTGTTAAATTGTTAAATTGTTAAATTTTTAAATTGTTAAATTGTTAAATTGTTAAATTGTTAAATTGTTAAATTGTACAATTGAAAAATTGTAAAATTGTTAAATTGTTAAATTGTTAAATTGTTAAATTGTTAAATTGTTAAATTGTTAAATTGTTAAATTGTTAAATTGTTAAATTGTTAAATTGTTAAATTGTTAAATTGTTAAATTGTTAAATTGTTAAATTGTTAAATTGTTAAATTGTTAAATTGTTAAATTGTTAAATTGTTAAATTGTTAAATTGTTAAATTGTTAAATTGTTAAATTGTTAAATTGTTAAATTGTTAAATTGTTAAATTGTTAAATTGTTAAATTTTTAAATTGTTAAATTGTTAAATTGTTAAATTGTTAAATTGTTAAATTGTTAAATTTTTAAATTGTTAAATTGTTAAATTGTTAAATTGTTAAATTGTTAAATTGTTAAATTGTCAAATTGTTAAATTGTAAAATTGTAAAATTGTAAAATTGTTAAATTGTTAAATTGTAAAATTGTTAAATTGTTAAATTGTAAAATTGTAAAATTGTAAAATTGTACAATTGTAAAAATGTAAAATTGTTAAATTGTTAAATTGTAAAATTGTTAAATTGTTAAATTGTTAAAATGTTAAAATGTTAAATTGTTAAATTGTTAAATTGTTAAATTGTTAAATTGTTAAATTGTTAAATTGTTAAATTTTTAAATTGTTAAATTGTTAAATTGTTAAATTGTTAAATTGTTAAATTGTTAATTTGTTAAATTGTTAAATTGTTAAATCGATAAATTATAAGAATCAGAGATTCAACGCTGTAATATTTTAAGATCACGTATCACTCCATGATCTTAAACGCTTATGTTCCACTTCTGAATTCATGAATGAGAACGACCCTGGTCCAAACACATTATCTTGACTCCGGAGAAGATGGTCCTCGACGTCCAAATTTAGCCCAAGAGAAGCAAGAAGCAAAAAAAAACAAATGGACAGAAGCTTCCATATTTGCATACCAGTCCGGTTAAATCAACAACGAGATTTACAAATCCAGCACGAACCGATTAATTCAAGTGTCATTCAGCACACCTTGGCCCGGGCCAATTGACTAAAAACGCGGGACAGAATAATTGGCTTGGTTGGACTGACCAGTGAACAGCAAAACGAAAACATTTGAACACCACCTGATGGTGGGTTGGAACGTTTTTTTTGCTCTTTTGAACGATGATTGATGAATATTATTTATAGAAGAAATTGAAAAAAAATAGTGCAATGAGGTTGCAGAAAATAATCCTACGTCAAAGCATGTGCAATTGTTTGTTTTGACAGAGATGAATGAGATCTAGATAGAAGAATCATCACGAATTTGTATTTCAAACTATCAATACCTGCCCAAGCCACGTGTCCACCAGGAAACAACTCAAATACCACCTGCTGACCAGGAAAGTGCACAAATTACTGCGCTCTCCCTAATCGTTCAGGCTGTCTTGGCCATAATGTGCTCCTCCAAATTTATGCCCCTCGTAAAAGGAGCCATCGAATCAACAATAAATGGTGGTGCACAAAATTGACAGCATCAGCAGTATATCGGCACGCAATCGTGTGCTCTCTTGGCACACTTAACTTTTTGGTGTTATTTTGTGGAAGATTTAATTTTAAATTCATGCAAACAAATGGTCGTATGGCTTACTAAAAATCAATCAAACTCATATTTTCACAAAAAAATTGACTTTACGTCAACAGACTGCAACTCGACGTCGTCGTGCTATCTTGTCGCACCCGCCATTATGACGTTCCGAGAAAAACGCGTTCTAATGTTTGACCTTGAATATACAAAAACGAGAGCACGCAATGTAAACAATAACAAACACGTTTTGTTTGGCTGACCATTCTGTGCATTGTCCCGAAGTTTGGTTGAACTTGGTTGCTGGAGTACCGACTTATAATTACAAATGTTTACGGTAGTCTAGCTTGTACGTGCGACAAACGCATCCTGACTTTCCTGACCTGAAATCCCTTTGGTCTTTTGTCGCACTTACATCAATTTTCATGGAGTGACAAGATAGCACGACAAGATTGAAACTACTTTCATATGTAAAGTGACAAAAATGCACGGAGTTTTTTCGGTTTTTGTTGAATATCTCAGGATTGAAATCGAATTTTGGGAATCTGTGAAGGTCAAAAGGTGAGGCATTGTGAGCTGCACAAAATGGCGTTCTTAACTCAATTTGGCCCAAAATGCACGTACGACAAGTTAGCACGATGGCGACGAACTGCAACCAAACCTAAGTGTATAGATCTAGCTAGTACAATCACACACAAGGTGGGACCTAACGACCGTAGGTGGATGTCTCCAGAGCCTGGAATAAGTTATGACTTTGTTGTTCAACTTAACTTCCTCTCTTTTCTCCCGGGGAGCTCCATGCTGGTACCTGGGGACCTCACTTGTAATGTCACAAGATGTTATAAGTTTTTGAAGTGCATTTTGGCAGCCGTCGTGCCGTGAAAAAGCTTGAAGAGATTTGTTGCAGCAGGAAAATGAAGGACTTTTCTCGAGGAGTGAGGCTTGTGTTTGTGAGAAAACTTTTGGAACAAATAGTCACTAACTGTATGATTTGATTTGGCTTGAATGTTTTCATAAATCAATTGATTCGACTAGACAGTAGTAGATTTATAGCTTTGAAAGCTTGAATAAAAATGTTTGGAAAACAATCCATTTTGGGTATTTGTGATGTACTCAAATATATAAAAAATATCAAGACAGAAACTCTGCTCTACACAATTGTAAAATTTATTCTTTAAAAGGTCCTTCGCAATTTTTTAACTTTTAAATGTGTTTTTTGTTCTTGAATTAAAATTTATATTTAAGTTGAAGGAATTCAATTTTGACAGTTCAAATCCTTAAAACCGGTTTCAAGATTTTGAACTGTCATCTTCATGAAAAATCTTTCATCAAATGATTGGTAAAAAAACTAGCAAAATCTATAATAAAACTAACAACTTACAAACTAATAAACTAACAAACTAACAAACAGCTCACATTGTTTTTCGAGATTTTTTTTTTTTTTGTTGGGAGCGTTCTTTCATTACGTAACGCAATTTTGGGGGGAAAGGGGGTTTTGAGGCCGTTTTACGGTCCAAATATGTTTTAAAAATTTGTATAGAAATTTTGTAACGTGTCTAAGAATCCAAATTTTTGCGTTACGTAGTAAAAGAACGCTCCCACCAAAATAGGCATGTGAATATTCGACAATCTGTTTCTTGAGAAGTGAATTTCTGATCGATTGCTTGTTTTTGGTGAAGTTTTAGGTTATAATTAGAGCTTTTAAGACAAAAAGGTAGACGGAAAATTACTCATTTTGTTATTTATTGAATTTTAGGCCAATGCAAATATTTTTCAAAGTTTTTGTCCCTCGGCTCTGGCCGGGGTCGAGGGGGGGGGGCAAAAAAATAAAAATTGGAATAACAAGCCATACTGTCAACATTTGAATGCAAAAAGTGTTTTTAAATGCATTTTACGCTAGTTAAGTTGTTTTGCAATCATTAGTTTTCAAAAATGTATGATTTGACCAAAAAAAATCTACGAAAAAAAACTTTTTGCGATACTAATGATCGATAATTTTCAAAAATTCAAAAGATTTTTAAATCAACCCAAACATGCTAAAAATGATTCTGAACGCAAGGGAATGCATTTTAAATTGATTTCAGCTGATTGCACTTAAATTTCCATTGAAATTTTGAAGTTTTTTGAAAAAAATATTTTTTTGCCCCCTGATTTTTCGGGCCAACTTTGAAGGGGGGAGACAAAAACTTTAAATAAAATTTGTACCTGCCTTATTGCAAAATGTTTAATTCCCAAAATCCGTATTTTTTATTTCTGATTTTTTTAAAGTTTAAGGAAAAATGCATCTTTTAGGCTTGGGTTTAGGTTTATACCGGAGAATGTCAAAAAAAAGGTGCAGGTGGTTATGTTACACATGACCAGTATGACAAAGAACTTTGCTAGATGATTGTTGAAATTTTCGATTAGAACGTCCGATCCAAATTTCCCCATGATTCCCTTATAATTACACAAGACAACTCTTTTGTGGTCTATTTCGTGGCTCTGAAACAGGCTGTTTGATTTGTAAAGTTTTAAGGCATAATATCAACGTCCTATCGAACTAAGGGGATGAAAATTGCAAGTGAAGCTGAACTGCCCTATTCAGGGCTCTAATTGATTACGAAATAGTTATTCTAAATTTCCAGAAACAGATTTCAGAAGTTTAACAGTCATTTTTCCCCAACTCTTATGGTTTGGCAAATGTCCCCCCATCGGAACATCCCCGGGGCGTCCGGCCACTCCGGATTGTGGCCACTACTGCTGAAATCTCAAATTTCATGTCCAGTATCAAAATCCATAAAGTTTGATACCCATATTGTACCAACTCTTATGGTTCGGCAAATGTCCCCCTATCGAAAAATCCCCGGGGCCTCCGGCCACTCCGGATTGTGGCCACTACTGCCGAAATGTCAAATTTCATGTCCAGTATCAAAAACCCTACAGTTTGATACCCATATTGCCCCAACTCTTATGGTTCGGCAAATGTCCCCCCATCGGAACATCCGCGGGGCCTCCGGCCACTCCGGATTGTGGTCACTACTGCCGAAATGTCAAATTTCATATCCAGTATCAAAAACCCTAAAGTTTGATACCCATATTGCCCCAACTCTTATGGTTCGGCAAATGTTCCCCCATCGGAACATCCCCGGGGCCTCCGGCCACTCCAGGTGGTGGCCACTACTGCCAAAATGTCAAATTTTATGTCCAGTATCAAAAACCCTAAAGTTTGATACCCATATTGCCCCAACTCTTATGGTTCCGCAAATGTCCCCCCATCGGAACATCCGCGGGGCCCTCCGGATTGTGGCCACTACTGCTGAAATGTCAAATTTCATGTTCAGTATCAAAAACCTTAAAGTTTGGTACCCATATTGCCCCAACTCTTATGGTTCGGCAAATGTCCCCCTATCGGAACATCCCCGGGGCCTCCGGCCACTCCAGGTGGTGGCCACTTCTGCCAAAATGTCAAATTTCATATCCAGTATCAAAACCCTACAGTTTGATACCCATATTGCCCCAACTCTTATGGTTCGGCAAATGTCCCCCCATCGGAACATCCGCGGGGCCTCCGGCCACTCCGGATTGTGGCCACTACTGCCGAAATGTCAAATTTCATATCCAGTATCAAAAACCCTAAAGTTTGATACCCATATTGCCCCAACTCTTATGGTTCCGCAAATGTCCCCCCATCGGAACATCCGCGGGGCCTCCGGCCACTCCAGGTGGTGGCCACTACTGCCGAAATGTCAAATTTCATATCCAGTATCAAAAACCCTAAAGTTTGATACCCATATTGCCCCAACTCTTATGGTTCCGCAAATGTCCCCCCATCGGAACATCCGCGGGGCCCTCCGGATTGTGGCCACTACTGCTGAAATGTCAAATTTCATGTTCAGTATCAAAAACCTTAAAGTTTCATACCCATATTGCCCCAACTCTTATGGTTCGGCAAATGTCCCCCTATCGGAAAATCCCCGGGGCCTCCGGCCACTCCAGGTGGTGGCCACTACTGCCAAAATAATAAATTTCATGTGCAGTATCAAAAACCCTACAGTTTGATACCCATATTGCCCCAACTCTTATGGTTCGGCAAATGTCCCCCCATCGGAACATCCCCGGGGCCTCCGGCCACTCCAGGTGGTGGCCACTACTGCCAAAATGTCAAATTTTATGTCCAGTATCAAAAACCCTAAAGTTTGATACCCATATTGCCCCAACTCTTATGGTTCCGCAAATGTCCCCCCATCGGAACATCCGCGGGGCCCTCCGGATTGTGGCCACTACTGCTGAAATGTCAAATTTCATGTTCAGTATCAAAAACCTTAAAGTTTCATACCCATATTGCCCCAACTCTTATGGTTCGGCAAATGTCCCCCTATCGGAAAATCCCCGGGGCCTCCGGCCACTCCAGGTGGTGGCCACTATTGCCAAAATAACAAATTTCATGTGCAGTATCAAAAACCCTACAGTTTGATACCCATATTGCCCCAACTCTTATGGTTCGGCAAATGTCCCCCCATCGGAACATCCCCGGGGCCTCCGGCCACTCCAGGTGGTGGCCACTACTGCCAAAATGTCAAATTTTATGTCCAGTATCAAAAACCCTAAAGTATGATACCCATATTGCCCCAACTCTTATGGTTCGGCAAATGTCCCCCAATCGGAACATCCCCGGGGCCTCCGGCCACTCCAGGTGGTGGCCACTACTGCAGAAATGTCCAATTTCATATCCAGTATCAAAAACCCTACAGTTTGATACCCATATTGCCCCAACTCTTATGGTTCCGCAAATGTCCCCCCATCGGAACATCCCCGGGGCCTCCGGCCACTCCAGGTGGTGGCCACTACTGCCGAAATGTGGTGGCCAATTCCAATTCCCGATCATGCCGGCTGGCATGTCTTGGCGTGTTCATGCCTCCAGGCTATCTGCTCCCGGGCCTCCAGGCCGTCTGCAAACGGGCCACCAGGCCATCTGCTCCTGATGTGGTCTCGTCGACGGCCAGCAACAGACTGAATTTTCGGGACCGACCGAGCCGAGTTTTGTTAATTTAGATCGGGGACGTATGCCCCGCCTTTTTGCACCCATTCTCCTACATCTCCTTATTCGCTTTTTGCCGCGTCGACGATCCGAAAATTATGAGGTAGAGTGGGGGTGATTTTAGATACATCAATCTCACGTCTCTATATTGACTGATTGGGAAACGTTTGTTCAACCAACCAGCGTGCACCAAAAAGAGGGGAAATTTGCCGAGAGGGGAATTCGTCACGTAACGTTTTCGCTTCGCGAAAATTTTGGATTGACACCCCGTATAGAAACCTTAGGACAAAGTTCTTTGTCAAAATTGAAGATGCAAAGTCCAATTTGCAATCAAAAAAACTTTATGAATTTTCAGATAAAATGCTTCGTTTTTTTAAGTTGTAATTTTAGGCAAAAAAATATAAAATAATGCACTAATGCCAAAAATATTTTCGAATTGGCTGAGAAAATTTCCTTTTTTTCTTTTTCAGTCTTTGATTATTGAACAACTGGTTGCTAAGATAAAGCATCTTTAGAATTAACGGAATTAACTTTTAAATAAATAAGTTATTTCCCAGTGCAATCTTATTGAACCCTTATTTTTCTACTCACAATATTGCGCAATTCCCACTAACTTGGACTTCGCACTAAATTATTGCTATCGATCGCACTATTGCGACTTGTCAAACTGCCTTGGGAAAATTTAAATTGTCTAAAAAATTATCAAAGTGCCCGCTTGTTTTTCAGCTGTCAATCGCAATTTTAAAGTGCGAATGTCCAGTTTGGTGGAAACTGCGACTGGCAGTGTAAACAAACAACTACTGGTTGCCTAGTTTTTCGAATTCTTGTTGTCAAAAGTGCGAGAGAAAACTGCGGGCAAAATCCAAGTTACAGTGCATGGCTCAATATACCCCAAATTATTGGTCCAACAAAAAAGTTTAAATCAAGACAAACATTCTAAAAGAGCGTTATTCTGATTTTTCGGTGCCTTTTCAGAATGGAGATTTGTACAAAAAACACACACACACACACACACACACACACAAGTAAGAGAAGATGGGTTAATTCAGTGTTATCATTTAAAATCGACGAAGTCCCCCAATATGCAGCATAGTCCATAATGCAAGGCCACATGCCACAAATATCCCATCCGGAAATCTCCCAACAAACTGCACCAGTTCACGGGCTGCTGATGCTTTGCATAAAAGGTCCCTCCAGCCGGCAGCCGCGGTCGGAATATGTATGCCAAGGTGTACCGGACGACGCGGAATTGGCAGAACAGACTCCCGCTAGTTTGGCAACGCGCCATCCAGAATCGAAATCGAGAGAGCAAAGTTTCGCTGTCTAGCCGAGCTGTCTGTCCCGCTTTGAGCTTCGAAAATCCATAAATAATTTTGCCCCCGCAGCAGCATGGCAACATGGCACTAAACATCAACCCAGGGTCTATGTATAGATACGGGCACGACCGACCATCATGGCTCATAGATTTTCCTTTTTGGAAGAAACGAGAAAATCATGTATCACGACGACGACGATTTGTGCTGACTGGAGAGGATTCCGGAAGAAAGGGCAGGTTTTGGAGGAGTAATCAATTTGTGCAACATTTGGGCCCAAATCGACCGGACTTTTTTGTTGTTGATGTCGGATTCCGGAAAATGGCACGGTGCTGATGATGGCCCAGCATGATTATGATTCATTGAATCGATGTTGCTGCTCCCGGGCAGGTTGATCCATCTTGGCTTGGCTGCTGGAAAGTTCTTGGGGTATGATAATGCGGCCGAACGAACTTGCGGCTGCTGAATTATTGATGAACACCGAGACGACCCGGTAGACGACCGAAGGACCGCTGATGACAAGGACCGTGACTTTTGGACAGCTGCAGCCGTTGTTGGTCATCAAAGTTGGAAGATACGACACGGTGTCTCGAGAGTTGTGCACTGCTTCCTGATTATCCTTTTTCAATATTGAAGGATTCGAGGCAGGTGGAAAACGGAGTGGGCTATAGTTTCAAGTTATGGGGGTCTTTTTAAAGTTATAGGCTTGGTTTTCCATAGAATGTTAAAAAATTATACAAATTGAAATAATTGAAAGGAAAAGAAATTTGAAATAGCCATTTAAGAGTCAGCCCTTCAAATTTTACAATTTTACAATTTTACAATTTTACAATTATACAATTTTACAATTTTACAATTTTACAATTTTACAATTTTACAATTTTACAATTTTACAATTTTACAATTTTAC
Organism: Culex pipiens pallens; assembly: GCF_016801865.2. Classification (NCBI taxonomy): domain Eukaryota; kingdom Metazoa; phylum Arthropoda; class Insecta; order Diptera; family Culicidae; genus Culex; species Culex pipiens. The sequence goes on from NC_068939.1 coordinate 124,536,783, forward strand.
AATTTTACAATTTTACAATTTTACAATTTTACAATTTTACAATTTTACAATTTTACAATTTTACAATTTTACAATTTTACAATTTTTACAATTTTACAATTTTACAATTTTACAATTTTACAATTTTTACAATTTTACAATTTTACAATTTTACAATTTTACAATTTTACAATTTTACAATTTTACAATTTTACAATTTTTCAATTTTACAATTTTACAATTTTACAATTTTACAATTTTACAATTTTGCAATTTTACAATTTTACAATTTTACAATTTTACAATTTTACAATTTTACAATTTTACAATTTTACAATTTTACAATTTTACAATTTTACAATTTTACAATTTTACAATTTTACAATTTTACAATTTTACAATTTTACAATTTTACAATTTTACAATTTTACAATTTTACAATTTTACAATTTTACAATTTTACAATTTTACAATTTTACAATTTTACAATTTTACAATTTTACAATTTTACAATTTTACAATTTTACAATTTTACAATTTTACAATTTTACAATTTTACAATTTTACAATTTTACAATTTTACAATTTTACAATTTTACAATTTTACAATTTTACAATTTTACAATTTTACAATTTTAAAATTTTGCAATTTTACAATTTTATAATTTTACAATTTTACAATATTACAGTTTTACAATTTTACAATTTTACAATTTTACAATTTTACAATTTAGCAATTTTGCATGTTTACAATTTTACAATTTTACAATTTTACAATTTTACAATTTTACAATTTTACAATTTTACAATTTTACAATTTTACAATTTTACAATTTTACAATTTTACAATTTTACAATTTTACAATTTTACAATTTTACATTTTTTTTGATTTTGATCACCTCCGTGTACGCACGAGAGCAAGCAGCAGTCAAGTGCTCAGTGCTCCATCGTTTTTTCGATTTTTTTCGCCGTAGTTTACCGTGATTAGCCGCGAGTTTGCTCCACCAGCATGCCAAGGGCCGGCCGTGGCCGTGGCAGTTCGAGTGCGGCCTCGAAAAACCCGCGAAGTTCGTCTACCGGCCGTGTGCAAAAAGGTAAACAAACCAACGCCGTGTCGACCGCCATCGCGCAGGGGAGAGTGAGCGCAGAAGGAATCGACAAAAAGTTACTACATCCCGGATATGTTCCAAGATCACCAGTGCGAACCCGTTCAGGTACTTCCGGTGCCACGACCAGTGGCACATCGACATCCGCCAACATTCCCATCAGGAACGAGTTCCAGATGCTGAGCGACGACGAAGAAAACAACAACAACAACTACGACGGTAGCAGCACTACCGACGACGACGACGACGATGATGGTCGTGCACGGAAAAAAGTGCTGACGCCAAAAAAGAACAATTCTCCAACGGAACGAAGACCACCTCCAATTTTTGTTTTGGACACGTTGGCGGACGATGTTGACGAGTTGCTGGAAGGCCTCGGATATTGTCTGAAAATCGGTAAGTCGGCAGTGCAAGTGATCACACTGAACAGAAAAGATTTCGACCTGGTGCTTGAAGAACTGAAGCGTAGCAACTTCAACTTCTACACATACGACCCAGAGAAGCCCCCTGTTAAGGTCGTCTTGCAGGGTTACCAAGACCGTCCGATCGCCGACCTGAAGCGACACCTCTCGAACGCCGGAATAAAGCCACGGGAGATAAAAGTGCTCTCGCGAAAGACAGCAGTCACGGGTACGCATACCCTGTACCTGTTGTACTTCGACCGCGGCACCGTCAAGATCCAAGATCTGCGGCGGACTAAGACGTTGGACGGTTTTTGGGTAAACTGGCGGTTTTACACCAAGAACCCGACGGACGTAGCGCAATGCCACCGTTGCCAGAAATTCGGCCACGGCTCGCGGAACTGCAACCTCCGGCCCCGCTGCGTGAAGTGCGGTGAGTCACACCTCTCGGAGGCGTGCGCACTGCCACGAAAGGCAGATTTGGGGAAAAACGCAGAACAAACTAAGCCGCGCGTAAAGTGCGCGAACTGTGACGGCAACCATACCGGCAATTACCGCGGATGCGTCGCGCGCAAGGCCTACCTCGAGGAGCAGGAAAAGAGGAAGAAGAAAGCCCATCCTTCTCAGCGAAGTACGAGCGCAGCCGTTCCTGCAGCTGGACAGCGTACGGTTCCAGCGGACAACCCAGCGATCCCTCCTGGATGGGGGCGTTCGTTTGCCAGCGTGGTCGCTGCCGGTAGCGGCGATGCGGCCCAGCAAGGAGTCACCGGGGAAGATCTCTTTACCCTGCCGGAGTTCTTTGCTCTCGCGGGGGAAATGATGACGCGGTTTCGGAGCTGCCGTAACAAGGCGGAGCAATTTCTGGCCCTCGGGGAGCTGATGATCAAGCACATCTATAATTGATTATTTCTGTCTGTGATCTAGTTTTAAGCTTTCTCTCTATCTATCCTTTTCCCATTGCACTTTCTGTAAGTTTTTTGAAAACTTTTTCTTACTCTTGTCTCTTCCATAGTTATTAGTAATAATTTTTCGATTGAATTACGATGTAAAACACAGCTGAAAGGAACACCAAAACTCTGTTGCGTACCTAAATGAACTCATTGTAACTTGATTATTCACAAATAAAACCGAATTGAATTGAATTGAATTTTGATTTTGATAAGTTTTATAGTCATTCTACTAACATTACTAAATCAAGTTTCAATCAAGTTCAAACGATTTCGAATTCAGTTTCAAACGATTTGTTTTCTAAATAAATGAAAGATAAACCAAAACAAATACATGTTGCAATTGAAATTTATCAAAGGACCACAAAAAAATAAAGCAGAACAATTTTGTTTTCATACATGTATTTCAAATTACAAAAATAAAATAAATACATTTCATTCGTAATAAAAAATCTTCAGTCTCCAAACAAAGGCCTCTCCGTCAAGATCGTCCAGTCCAGTCCAGAAATTCGGCATCTGAAATGACAAAACGATACATTTGTAATTATTTGTAATAAATTATTTGTTAACGTTCTCAAAACTTACTTTACTAATCCATCCAATATTCATCGCATTTAATCATATATTCGTCATCGGGATTCTTCGTCATATAATCGTCATCATCATCATCATCATCATCAGTAACTGAAAAACGCTCCTAACAAGAAACAGCTCATGAAACGAGAAGAAACATTAAACAATTCAAACAAAAACAAGCAAACAAATAACCGCGCAACACATCGAACCACAAAACAAATGGCGCAACCACATCGAAAATTTTGAATAGCGCAATCGCAGCAACCAGGGCAAAGAATTTGAACCAAAATTTTGACAGGTGTAACACCAAAAATATTTTATTTTTTTGGAATTTTGTATGGGAAGTTCCGGAACAGATTCTGAGGAATCGTTCACCGGAATCGAGTACTGTTTTGGAATAGAGGATTCCAAAACGGTATACTCTTGAACCTGTGCCAAATCTGAAAAACGGACTGATCTTTTAGAATTTGAAAATACCTTTAAATTTGGTTGTTCCGGAACTTCCTCCAAACTAATTTTGCGAACATAACGTTCTGGCGGTTCCAAGATGGAAGCCACCGCAGTTGGTTCGGAACGTTCTTCTATGTCGATTACCGTAGATTCCTCAACCGGATCCACCGGTCTTTCGGAATTTTCCAAAGAATCGTCGTTTAAATTTTGCTCCGTGACCGGTGGATCCGGTATCGGAACTACGGTAATCTCTTCGATTTGGCCCTCGATTCCCCCTGAAATGGTCAAAATAGTCAAAGAATTTTGATCTACGGGCGGTTCCGAAATCGGAACCGCCGTAGCATTGTCCAAAGAGTTATTTAATGGAATTTCAATTACCACCGGGGCTTCCGGAACCGGATCCGCCGGTTCATCGGAATGGTCCAAACAAGAGTCAGTTAAATTTTGTTCCAGAACCGGCGGATCCGGTTCCGGAATTCCCCCCGCCGAGTCAGTTCCCCCGTCAACCCGTCCGCCACCCGCAACCCGGTCAACGTCAGTTTCGTCCGTACGCGGAGTGGCCAACTCCTCGACCGTACTGGCCTCTTCGGCGGCCGCAGCGGCCTTCCGCCCTTTACGGCGAGACATCTTGGCGCCCATCTGAAATGAGAGAGAGAAAAATTAGTGAAAGCGTCCAACCTCACCAACGTCCCAAGCGGGTATGACTGATCAGGGGGTCTGCACTTGACCTACACACCTTTCAGGCTGTTATTTTCTCGTAACTATGGCTACCATGGTTACGGCCGGCCCTGGTGATCGTTGTTGTTTTTCGCGTTTGATTGGTCGGCTCCTGCGATCAACGCGGAAAAAAATGTTTGGGTGGCTGTCAAATGTCGATGGCAAGTCGATTTGGTGCAAGATTTGGTCGTCGTTTTTCTTCTTTCTTTTCAAAAGAAAGGTACATTTCCGGCAATTCAACCATTTCCGGAGTAGTGCACGGTTCCCGCAGCTCATAGTGGAAGAATCATTGGCCCATTTTCGGGAGCGGTTCCAGCGAAGACCTGGAGAGAAGAAAAATCCACGAACCGGAATCAAAAATGCGATTTCATGTCATTATTGAACCATTTCAGGTGATGAAAGCCTCAACAAGCTTGCTGATATAATCCTGCTAGACAAGAAGAGATCAGACTGAGCCATTCAAAAAAATCGTTTCCCAAACCTGCTCATAATAACCACTTTGCCAATCATCAATTTTCGTTCTCAACAATCATTTATCTTCGACGTCTGCCAATAGTCGCCGTTTTCTGCCTGTAAGATGCCTAATTTGTCTAAGCCCCTGATCATGACACCGGCAAACAACACGACAAGAGTTATGTTAACCAATCTATCGAGAAATTAAAAGTGAGAGTGTGTGCAACATGGAGTTAAACTTTCTGTGAAGTTGCTGTGAAGATTACCATAGCACTTTGAAAAGTTTAACTCCATGTTGCACGCACACACTCTCACTTTTAATTTCTCGATACGCCAAACTTGAAATCAGCCATTCCATCAAACACACTCCCAAAACTATTGACCTCAGCCACTCAGTAGCGGAATCTATCTCTCGAACAGCTCGAAAAAAATCACTTGATGGAAGCGCGCGCCGCCGTTCGGCTCAAATTACTCCCACCGATTCTGTCATAGATAACAATTAATGGCTTCATCCAGTGTCGGTGGCACTGACTGTACCGAACCCATTCCAAACCTCATGTTTGAACTTGGGCCATGTAGTTTATCAATACTCGCCCAAAGAACCGACCCGACTTTCATCAATCATTGTCAATTTCGGCGCGGAAAACTCAAACGCGAGCTCGACTTACTCTCCGAGATATGCCACTCACTCATTCAGACCCATGGCTTTCTACCTAAGGTACTCGCGATTGAGTGTGTAGTAGTGCGGTTGTCAAAATCGCTATCTCTGACTCTCTCACTCCACTGACACTGACATTGTTTATGTTTTGGTTTTCCTGGCACGGTCCATTGTTCTTTTGTTATTGTTTTGGTTTTAGTGGCACGGAGTCATGCACTCACACTAATGCAAAGCAAGATGACGAGTACCTTTGATATACAGCCTTGATTCAGACCTAAACCAACCAGCCAATCTGACCTGGGCAAGTTGGAGTATCTCTACTCTTTGAAGATTTTTATTGATAGATTTAGGGGAGGGAGGTCAGTTGGATGTTGTATAAATTGATTTTTTGAAGTTGTACAACATCTTAAACTTCTCTTTAGCATTCTTCAAAATTAAAAAAAAATACTAAAAAAAGACAACAACAAGAAACTATACCCTACTGACTGGCTGGTCCCGGAACCAATGCTAGGTCGTATAATAGTTGTTATCAGTTTGATCTCTGTTTTTCCCTTCATTCCTACAACACTTGCCCCGATGATGCGTGATGGCCAATCAAAAGTTGTAAACTTTCCGAAACTGGAAAGCGGGATTGGGAAGGCATTTGGGGGGTAAAAGTTTTTCCTCTGCTGATAGGTATTAGAGGAGAGTTGACCATTTTTGTTTCATTTCTCTTTAGCATTTATTTTGGTAGATTTTCAAGCGTTTATTTGTGAAAAAATAGATTTAATTTCTTTCGAGTGTCGAATCACAATCCTCGATTTCTCAGCTTGATTTAAGTATGTTATTGTCAAGTTTTACCTTTTTAAGAATCTCAACCCTCAACGATTTTTCTTAACTGATGAGAAATTCCTTACTGAAAGGGAATTTTACTATTCTTGTAAAAAGTTAACCTAGTTCAACTCAAAGCAAGAAAATATTAAAAAGAAAAAAAATTAAAAAAAAATTAAAGCTAATCAGAACATAGACTATGTTTCAAAACGGTTTAAAAATTAATGTTATAAAAAATGCATTTACAAGGCATCATTTTCAAAAATGCACTGTTTGTTATAGAGGATCGAAAAAGGCAACCTTTGAGCTATGGCCCAGCAACGTCAAAAAATATGAAAATTTAGTGCTACTTAAGTGCTATTTTACCCAAAACAACTCATTGTTGCTGTTTCCTTTTAATTTCAACTAGAGGTTCAATCTTCAAAGTTTCTTAGACAAATTTACAGGAAATTGTCTTAACTTTAAAAAAAATCGATTTACTTTGTGAAAAAGTAAAATAAAAACGTTACTCAATCCACCTTTAGGTGGTTGGTGCCTTCCTCGCATTCATAAAGTGAATACACTACAATATTTGAGATCCGGCCTCAAAAAAAAGTATTAAAAACACCAAAGTACTTATAACTTTTGATTGGGTTGTCAGATCTTCAATCTTATAGGCTCGTTGGAAAGGTCTTTTGATTACCTAACCAACGATGGGTCGCATGATAGATTCGGACAACTTTTTCATCAAAATATTTGAGATCCGGCCTCAAAAGAGTGTATAAATAACAGTTAAGTGCTCATAACTTTTGATGGAGTTGTCAGATTTTTAATCTTTTGAGCGTGTTGAAAAGGTCTTTCAAATACCTTTCTAACAATATATAAGTTATAAAACGTCGTAACTTATAGCATGATGGGTTTTCTCATAAAAATCACCCTTTTTACAATCTTCCGAAGTTTAGCTAAAATCGTTTTTTTAGCATAACTTTTGAAGTACTTTTCTAAACTTCATAGTATTAACTAGGGTCTTGTGGGACCCCAAGACGGATCGAATGAGACCAAAACGGTCCAAATCGGTTCAGCCAGTCCGGAGATAATCGTGTGCATATTTTTCGGTGCACGGACTCACATCCAGACACACGCACAGACATTTGTTCAGAATTTGATTCTGAGTCGATAAGTGTACGTGAAGGTGGGTCTAGGAGGTCGAATAAAGAAGAGCAGTTCTCTACGGAATCGGTCTTTTTTCTTTAATTTTAATTTTTGTATTTTTTAATCCGGCTGAAACTTTTTTGGTGCCTTCGGTATGCTCAAAGAAGCCATTTTGCATCATTAGTTTGTCCATATAATTTTCCATACAAATTTGGCAGCTGTCCATACAAAAATGATATGTGAAAATTCAAAAATCTGTATCTTTGGGCGTAATATTGAAAGTTTGGCCCGTTTGAAATGTTAGTCTTGATTTTAAATTTTTGAAAATATTTTTTTCGAAAAGATCGGAAAATTTCACGAATGTTTCATGTTTTAACATTGTAAATTGGATTTATAGTTGCAGAGATATCGACATTAGAAAATGGCGGGTTGTTTGGGTGAGACTTAGAAAACATCAATTTTCCTGTTTTTTAACCTTTGTATGGCAATATCTCAGCAACTATCAACAAAGTTCAATAAAGCAAAATATAGAGAATTTTCTCAGCTTTTCAAACATATGTTTTTCAAAGGTGGGCAAACATGGGCACTATTTTAAAAAAATGAAAAACTGAGACTATTTTCAAAATAGTTACATAAAAATGGTTATAACTTGAAAACGGTGCACTTTATCAAAAATTCACTAAAGTACTTTTCGATTGCAAATTCGATTTTACTTCGAAAAATGAAGTTGAAAAATTTTGCGACCAATATTTCGATTTTTTGAAAAAAATTGTATTGATTCAAAAAATCATAACTCGGTCAAAGATTTTTTGCCCATTCTGGAAATTTCTGAAAAGTTGGCATTTTATGTCCTCTAAAACATATAAAAAAAAAAATAGTGTTTTTTTGCAAATCAAGTTTTAGTGACAAAAAGTTAAATAAAAAATCACCAAAAAATTTTTACCGTGTATCATTTTTTTTCAGTGTAGTCCATATCCATACCTACAACTTTGCCGAAAACACCAAATCGATCAAAAAATTCCATCAAAAGATACAGATCTTTGAATTATCACACATCATTTTTGTATGGACAGCTCCCAAATTTGTATGGAAAATTATATGGACAAACTAATGATGCAAAATGGCTTCTTTGAGCATACCGAAGGCACCAAAAAAGTTTCAGCCGGATTAAAAAATACAAAAAAAATCGAATGACCGAAATCTCAGAGAATTGCTCAGAAGTTTTTTTTTCGAGTGATTTTATAGCCTTTCCTCATTGAGGTGAGGAAGGCAAAAATTCAGTGCATTTTTTTCGACCATTTTTTTTAAATTGGCAACACTGCCAAATATGTTTTGTCCTTGCTGGGTCATAGCTCAATGTTGTTTTTTGATCCTCTGAAACAAATTTGAAAAAAAAAATCTAAGATGTAAATGTTTTTGCGAAAACCAATTTACTTTGTTAAAAAGTGAAATAAAAAATGGGCGCATTTTTTAGAGTTTAGAGTTTTTTTATGGAAACTATGACGCAAAATGACCCCTACAAAGTTTGACTCAAATAATTCAATTCAATTCAATTTGGTTTTATTGGTGAATAATCAAGATACAATAAGTTCTTTTACAGGTCATAACAGAGTTTTGGGGTTCTTTTCAACTGTGTGTTGCATCATAATCTATTTTGGAATAATTATTTCTTTAACTAAGGCGCTTACAAGAGTAAGAAAAATTAAAAAAAAAACTTAATTAAAAAAAACTAAATTAAAAAAAACTAAATTAAAAAAAAACTTATTACCTCAAATAATAAAATTTTTAAACCAGATTTTTGAGATAGCTCAAATACTTAAATTCTTAGATTTTAAGTCGCAGTCGTGTATCGAAGCATAATCTGGAGCAAAACAAAAATATTTCCTTACTTGTTTTGACTTAACCCTGTAACGATCAATTTTCTTCGATTTTCTTTTTTTGCCGAGTTCAAGTGGTTGTTATGAGCAAGTTTTGTTCTAGGAAAAACTGCACTTTTATTGTTTATGTTGTTATTGTTCCATTTTTAGTATTTTTTAATGCATTTATCTAGTTTAGTTTATGTTTGTTTCCGATATTATTTAGTCCAGGGGTGCTCAAAGTTTTAGGAGGCCGGGCCAAATTTTAAGCTCAAATGAGCTTGCGGGCCAAATTTAACAAATAGGTTATTTAAAAAAAATAGCGCTATTTTAATTTAAAGAACAAAAAAATAAATCTATCAACTGGTGTTTTTTGATTTTTTTTATATTTTTTGAGCTTTTTCGTAAATTAAAAATAATAGAAAACACTATATGGCAGTTTTCCATCAGTATTGTTGAACAATTTATGTAACGGCGTAATTTCATCATTAAATTAAGTGGGACTAAAGAAAAATCGTTGAGAGCCAGAATTTCAACATTAAATGAAACAAATGTTAGCAAATGTTTTCAGCACCCGCATAGTTGAATTGCAATCATTATTTTCTAAAAATGTAAAATTCGACGAAAAAACATTCTAGCAAAAAATAATTATCAAAGATTCACTATATTTCTAATATTTTTGGAATAAACCCGAACATGCTCAAAATGATTCTAAACGCAAAGGAATGCATTTTAAATTAATTTCAGCAGATTGCACTTCAAATTCCATTGAAATTATAAATTTTTTGTAAAAAATATTTTGCCCCTGATTTTTTGAGCCATTTTTTTACAATGGAGGGGATGGTGCAACACTAAGTACAACAGCCTTATTCCTCCGATTTCGACATTTTGTATGCCTTCCTAAGTCAAATTTGAACGTTTTATAAATGTTTTCAAAAATGTTTGATGAAATTTTTTCACGATATTGACTACCCAATAGGGTGCCCAGAAAAAATGACCCCCTGCTCCACAAGCGGAAAACGGGTTTTTGGGTTATTTTAAGCATCTGTGTAAATTTTGAGCGAAATTGGTTGAGATTTACCCATTGATACCCGAGCCTAAAGTTGGTGAAAAAAATGTTTTTCATACAAAAATGACTTTTTTAAATCGCTAATAACTTTTCACCTCCGAGTATCAATGGGTAAATGATGACCGATTTTGCTCATATTTGGCCCAGAGTCCTAAAATAGGTCAAGGAACAGTATTCAGCTTGTGGAGCGAGGTTTTGAAAAAAAATTCCCATATTCTGGGCACCCTACTACCCAAGTATCATTTTTCCCAGGAGTACTACAAGAGCTCTTCAAGATAGCTACAGCATAGCAGTTTGGACCGCGGTAGGATAAAATTCTCTTCAAAACTTCTTCGGGAGTTTTGAAGAGTACTTGAAGAGAGTTTTATCCTTCCGCGGTCCAAACTGCTATGCTGTAGCTATCTTGAAGAGCTCTTGTAGTACTCCTGGAAAAAAATGATACTTGGGTAGTTTGACTCACATTGAATCGTGTGAAGTTGTTATAATTATTAAGATTTTTGAATATTTCTGGTCTTAAAATGGGTATTAAAATAAAAAAAAATCATTAGTTTTTTATCAACAAAAAAAGTTTAAAAAACATAAAAAAGTTTTAAAAACACCTTAATTTTGAAAAAGTATAAAATCACTTTACAAGTGGTCAATGGGCCATTTTACATGATCATTCAAAATGGGTCCGCGGGCCACAAAAAATCATCTCGCGGGCCACGTTTGGCCCGCGGACTCTACTTTGGTCACCCCCTAGACCCAATGACGGTACTCGTTAAAAAAATGTATATTGTGCTAAAAACTCTGGTGCCATAAAACAAAAAAACATTGAAGTTTTAGCTTCAAATTACACCAAAATTTTTAGTTGTGTCAAATTCAGTATTTTCAAAATAATACGGCACAATCCTAGCATCATCCATCTCCAGTCTCCCCTTTCAAAAAGCTTCGTTCCAGGAGCAGCGTTTAGCAGCTCACAATCTTCTCCGCAAGTTCAACTTTTTGACGGCCCTGGCTGGCTGATAAGGGCGCTTACTTTATGTGAGCAGAACCAATAATGGCCAAAGATGGTCTATATTTATTTCCGTACTTTTGTGAAATGTGACCAGCTCTATTCCAAAATCAAAGCACAACACTACCAGTCCAGTTTTACTTTAGTGATAACTTTTTGGGGGAGAAAGGAGCAGAGAAAGCTTAAACGGTTTATCAGAGAATAAAACTTTGTTACGAAACTAAACATTCCCTTGGTCGATCGCGTCGCAAAAGATGCCGTCTAGTCTGGGTGTATAATATTATCGTTATTCATACACGAATTGACATTTGCCGTGTCTGTCCCGTTCGGTCCTGCAGGTCAGTCCGGGAGTCCGTAATGTGGTCTTGTTGGACCAGCTGTTACCTTGCCTGATGTTCACGGAAAAAAAAGTGTGCGAGAAATCGTGAATTTCGATTCATGAATTCGTGAATAATTTTGTGCATGATTTCGTGATACCTTTCATGATTTCATGAATTTTATTCATGAAATCGTGCATAAAAATGCACGAATTTATGAATTTAATTCATGGCAAAAATATTTTTACGAATATTCATGAATTTTCCTTCATGAAATCATGCATATCACTATTCATGATTTCATGACTGATTTTCATGAAGTCATGACTAAACTTCATGAATTCATGAAAAATATTCATGATTTTACGATTATTTATGCATGCGTAAATTTTACGTCGTAAAATTTTATTCGCGAATTTATGAATCATGTTTTTCATGATTTCATGAAAGTTTACATGTTTTCATGAATAAAATGCATGAATTCGTGCATAACATTCATGGGTTTATGAATTTGTATCCATGTTTATGACGAGTGATCTTGATCAATCAAGAACAGTTTCATTCGAACTGTCAAGTTTGTTTTTCGCTTGCCAGTTCAGCCGCGTGTTTATTTGCCACGAAGTCAATCGCGTTGTGACTTGTCGCGTCCTGTTGTGTTTGCCGGTGAAAGTGACCGTGATTTGCGGACCCGGGATTTGGAGGTGCTGTCCACCGGAACCGGGAAAAGATCTGCGGCCGTTCCGTTGGAAATGGCAACGGAGCCAAGGGCTAGCAGGAAGAGGACCGAGCTGCAGGAGGAGGACCGAGTGGCAGTAGGAGAACCGAGCGCGGGAGGAGGACCGGGCGGCAGGAGGAGGACCGAGCGGCAAGAGTAGGACCGAGTGGCAAGAGGAGGGCCGAATGGCAGGAGGAGGACCGAGCAGCAAGAGTAGGACCGAGTGGCAGGAGGAGGAACGAGCGCGGGAGGAGGACCAGGCGGCAGAAGGAGGGCCGAGCGGCAGGAGGAGTAACAAGGTAAGAGACAGAACAGTTCCCGGTTTGTTTCGATTGTCGAATCAAGGGGAACATGGTCCATAAGACAGTTCCCGTGTTTTATCTCCGCGTGTGACAGTTTCTTGGTCGTGGACTCGTAGGGATCTCGGTTTTCTGTCAATTGCCGGAGCATTCTACGCGTGTGACAGACAGTGAGGTTTGTTTTGGTTTTGGAAACGAAAAAATCCCGTTTTTTTATCGGTTCTCGTGGATGCGCTGAGTGACATTTCGGTGCTTTGTTTTGAGCTAGAAATGGGGACATAGGTAAAGTATGTTAATAATTTTAATGATTTTAATATTGTAAGCATATTATTTTAAAGTATTTAACATATTTAAAGTATTTGAAGTTAATAACGTATTTTAATAATTTTCAGCATTTCAATTTTCTTAGGTACTTTAATTTTGTAAAGACTTTTAAGTTTTTTGAAATATTATTATTTTTAGGTATGTTAAGTATGCTAATGAATTTAGGAATTTTTATTTTAACAGGTATGTTAATATTGTGACTTTTAAAAGTATCTAAGTATTTCAAGTATTTTAAATATTTCAAGTGTTTAGAGTTTGTTGAGTGTTGAAATAATTTTAAGCATTTAATTTTTTCCAGGTATTTTAATATTGTAAGTATTAAAAATATTTTAAGTATTTGAAATATTTATTTTTTAAGTATATTCATTTGTTCAGGTATTTTAATATTAAATGTTTTTAAAGTTTTCAAGTATTTCAAGTATTTGAAATAATTGAAGTGTTTAAAGTTTGTTAAGCTTTTAAATAATTTTAAGCAATTAATTTTTTATAGGTATTTTAATATTTCAAGAACTTGAAATATTTTAAGTATTTTTAAGTTTTTAACATATTTAAAGTATTTAAAGAATTTTAATAATTTTAAGTATTTAAAGTATTTTAAGTATTTTAAGTATTTTAAGTATTTGAAGTATTTAAAGTATTTAAAGTATTTAAAGTATTTAAAGTATTTAAAGTATTTAAAGTATTTAAAGTATTTAAAGTATTTAAAGTATTTAAAGTATTTAAAGTATTTAAAGTATTTGAAGTATTTAAAGTATTTAAAGTATTTAAAGTATTTAAAGTATTTAAAGTATTTAAAGTATTTAAAGTATTTAAAGTATTTAAAGTATTTAAAGTATTTAATGTATTTAAAGTATTTAAATTATTTAAAGTATTTAAAGTATTTAAAGTATTTAAAGTATTTAAAGTATTTAAAGTATTTAAAGTATTTAAAGTATTTAAAGTATTTAAAGTATTTAAAGTATTTAAAGTATTTAAAGTATTTAAAGTATTAAAGTATTTAAAGTATTTAAAGTATTTAAAGTATTTAAAGTATTTAAAGTATTTAAAGTATTTAAAGTATTTAAAGTATTTAAAGTATTTAAAGTATTTAAAGTATTTAAAGTATTTAAAGTATTTAAAGTATTTAAATTATTTAAAGTATTTAAAGTATTTAAAGTATTTAAAGTATTTAAAATATTTTAGGAATTTAAAGTATTTAAAGTATTTAAAGTATTTAAAGTATTTAAAGTATTTAAAGTATTTAAAGTATCTAAAGTATTTAAAGTATTTAAAGTATTTAAAGTATTTAAAGTATTTAAAGTATTTAAAGTATTTAAAGTATTTAAAGTATTCAAAGTATTTAAAGTATTTAAAGTATTTAAAGTATTTAAAGTATTTAAAGTATTTAAAGTATTTAAAGTATTTAAAGTATTTAAAGTATTTAAAGTATTTAAAGTATTAAAAGTATTTAAAATATTTAAAGTATTTAAAGTATTTAAAGTATTTAAAGTATTTAAAGTATTTAAAATATTTAAAGTACTTAAAGTATTTCAAGTATTTCAAGTATTTAAAGTATTTAAAGTTTTTAAAGTATTTATAGTATTTAAAATATTTAAAGTATTTAAAGTATTTAAAGTATTTAAAGTATTTAAAGTATTTAAAGTATTTAAAGTATTTAAAGTATTTAAAGTATTTAAATTATTTAAAGTATTTAAAGTATTTAAAGTATTTAAAATATTTTAAGAATTTAAAGTAATTAAAGTATTTAAAGTATTCAAAGTATTGAAAGTATTTTAAGTATTTAAAGTATTTAAAGTATTTAAAGTATTTAAAGTATTTCAAGTATTTAAAGTATTTAAAGTATTTAAAGTATTTAAAGTATTTAAAGTATTTAAAATATTTAAAGTATTTAAAGTATTTAAAGTATTTAAAGTATTTAAAGTATTTAAAGTATTTAAAGTATTTAAAGTATTTAAAGTATTTAAAGTATTTAAAGTATTTAAAGTATTTAAAGTATTTAAAGTATTTAAAGTATTTAAAGTATTTAAAGTATTTAAAGTATTTAAAGTATTTAAAGTATTTAAAGTATTTAAAGTATTTGAAGTATTTAAAGTATTTAAAGTATTTAAAGTATTTAAAGTATTTAAAGTATTTAAAGTATTTAAAGTATTTAAAGTATTTAAAGTATTTAAAGTATTTAAAGTATTTAAAGTATTTAAAGTATTTAAAGTATTTGAAGTATTTAAAGTATTTAAAGTATTTAAAGTATTTAAAGTATTTAAAGTATTTAAAGTATTTAAAGTATTTAAAGTATTTAAAGTATTTAAAGTATTTAATGTATTTTAAGTATTTAAATTATTTAAAGTATTTAAAGAATTTAAAGTTTTTAAAGTATTCAAAGTATTTAAAGTATTTAAAGTATTTAAAGTATTTAAAGTATTTAAAGTATTTAAAGTATTTAAAGTATTTAAAGTATTTAAAGTATTAAAAGTATTTAAAGTATTAAAAGTATTTAAAATATTTAAAGTATTTAAAGTATTTAAAGTATTTAAAGTATTTAAAGTATTTAAAATATTTAAAGTATTTAAAGTATTTAAAGTATTTAAAGTATTTAAAGTATTTAAATTATTTAAAGTATTTAAAGTATTTAAAGTATTTAAAGTATTTAAAATATTTTAGGAATTTAAAGTATTTAAAGTATTTAAAGTATTCAAAGTATTTAAAGTATTTAAAGTATTTAAAGTATCTAAAGTATTTAAAGTATTTAAAGTATTTAAAGTATTTAAAGTATTTAAAGTATTTAAAGTATTTAAAGTATTTAAAGTATTTAAAGTATTTAAAGTATTTAAAGTATTTAAAGTATTTAAAGTATTCAAAGTATTTAAATTATTTAAAGTATTTAAAGTATTTAAAATATTTTAGGAATTTAAAGTATTTAAAGTATTCAAAGTATTTAAAGTATTTAAAAGTATTTAAAGTATCTAAAGTATTTAAATTTTTTAAATTATTTAAAGTATTTAAAGTATTTAAAGTATTTAAAGTATTTAAAGTATTTAAAGTATTTAAAGTATTTAAAGTATTTAAAGTATTTAAAGTATTTAAAGTATTTAAAGTATTAAAAGTATTTAAAGTATTCAAAGTATTTAAAGTATTTAAAAGTATTTAAAGTATCTAAAGTATTTAAAGTTTTTAAATTATTTAAAGTATTTAAAGTATTTAAAGTATTTAAAGTATTTAAAGTATTTAAAGTATTTAAAGTATTTAAAGTATTAAAAGTATTCAAAGTATTTAAAGTATTTAAAGTATTTAAAGTATTTAAAGTATTTAAAGTATTTAAAGTATTTAAAGTACTTAAAGTATTTCAAGTATTTCAAGTATTTAAAGTATTTAAAGTTTTTAAAGTATTTATAGTATTTAAAATATTTAAAGTATTTAAAGTATTTAAAGTATTTAAAGTATTTAAAGTATTTAAAGTATTTAAAGTATTTAAATTATTTAAAGTATTTAAAGTATTTAAAGTATTTAAAATATTTTAAGAATTTAAAGTAATTAAAGTATTTAAAGTATTCAAAGTATTGAAAGTATTTTAAGTATTTAAAGTATTTAAAGTATTTAAAGTATTTAAAGTATTTCAAGTATTTAAAGTATTTAAAGTATTTAAAGTATTTAATGTATTTAAAGTATTTAAAATATTTAAAGTATTTAAAGTATTTAAAGTATTTAAAGTATTTAAAGTATTTAAAGTATTTAAAGTATTTAAAGTATTTAAAGTATTTAAAGTATTTAAAGTATTTAAATTATTTAATTATTTAAAGTATTTAAAATATTTTAAGAATTTAAAGTATTTAAAGTATTTAAAGTATTCAAAGTATTTAAAGTATTTAAAGTTTTTAAAGTATTTAAAGTATCTAAAGTATTTGAAGTATTTAAATTATTTAAAGTATTTAAAGTATTTAAAGTATTTATAATATTTTAAGAATTTAAAGTTTTTAAAGTATTTAAAGTATTTAAAGTATTTAAAGTATTTAAAGTTTTTAAAGTATTTTAAGAATTTAAAGTATTTAAAGTATTTGAAGTATTCAAAGTATTTAAAGTATTTAAAGTTTTTAAAGTATCTACAGTATTTAAAGTATTTAAAGTATTTAAAGTATTTAATGTATTTAAAGTATTTAAAGTATTTAAAGAGTTCAAATAATTTAAAGTATTTAAAGTATTTAAAGTATTTAAAGTATTTAAAGTATTTAAAGTATTCAAAGTATTTAAAGTATTTTTTAAAGTATTTAAGGTATTTAAAGTATTTAAAGTATTTAAATTATTTAAAGTATTTAAAGTATTTAAAGAATTTAAAGTATTTAAAGAATTTAAAGTATTCAAAGTATTTAAAGTATTCAAAGTATTTAAAGTATTTAAAGTATTTCAAGTATTTAAAGTATTTAAAGTATTTCAAGTATTTAAAGTATTTCAAGTATTTAAAGTATTTAAAGTATTTAAAGTATTTAAATTATTTAAAGTATTTAAAGTATTTAAAGTATTAAAAATATTTAAAGAATTTAAAGTATTTAAAGTATTTAAGTTTTTAAAGTTTTTTATTTTGTTTAGTATTTAAAGAATTTCGGTTTTTTTTTTAGATTTTCAATTCAACTCTCTATGACTCTATTTGCGTCAAATTAAAGTGTTTGATCATCTGCATTTACAAAAATAAATCCTTTTATTGTAATTAATCACTTCATTGTAATTGGAGTTATTAATGAGACAAAAAAATTATGGCTTTATTATACGAATGATCGATTATTCTATTATTAGTTCATCAGACAATCGAGTCTGGACTGTACAAGAAATCCCTTAGGTCTTTTTGTATTTAATTTATGTTTTCGTTGTATTTTTGTATAGTAACGATCGGTACCCAATTAACGTTTCCGAAATGCTAATGTCAAGTTTTGAATGTTGGTTTTACTAAATTTATGATTGTATTTTTAATTTATTAAAAGCATTTTTGAACATCACATAACTGGGACCTTTGTAAATTCAGAATTCTTCCGCAGTTACCGGTAATCGGTTCCAAGGTGGCCAGATGGAGCCAGAGTACATTGGCATCACATACAATGGCTACAGTTTTAAATTTCATGAATTTTGATATGTCACATAACAGGGTTCCTTGCACATTCCAAAATGTCCCCAGTGACCACCGGTAACCGGTGACCGGTTCCAAAGTGGCCAGGTGGGGCCAGATTTCATTGGCATCACATAAAATGGCCAAAGATTTGAATTTCATGAATTTTGATATTTTGACGCTTGTAGTGTGCGTGCGGACTAATGCGGTGTTGTGCTCCGGCCGGTCCGTCGAATTTACTCGCGAATCCGTGGTTATCCGGTCCCCCGCGACGTGAAGTTCCCGTCAGCAGGTGTTGGAACCTGTAGTGAAGCGGTGCAAAACAAAATCCGCGTCCAGCGATCGCAAAATCGCCAATATTTCGCGCGAAAAAATTGGTCGATCTTGCGGTTTAGATCTGGCCAAACAAGTGAACAATAAAGTGCTCCCCGGCAACAAGAAGCTCGTCGTCGTCGTCGTCGTCTTCGGTCCTTCGCATCGCGGTAGTATTGTGTGATCGTACCGTCGTCGTCACGAACGGTCTGCGTGTAGTGTGGCTTGGAAGTGTGGAAGAAATTTCGAAGGCGCACTGTGGGCCGGAGTGAAATCGTAGTGCGACAAAATAAAATCGGCAAAAAGTTTTTTTATATTAAAAATTAAAAAGAAAATTATAGTGAAAGCAAGTGAGCGTTGCGTACGTGCACCAAACCCGCCCCCCCCCCCCCCCTCCGCCATCCGTTTTTGGGCGGCTGTACCCCAGGTTAGGGGCGGCCCAAAACAACGTGGGGTTTCGACTCCCTTTCTCCGTGAGCGGCTGTTCCCAGGTTAGGGGCGGCTCTGAAGAGGTGAGCGACCTCCCCCCCCCCCCTTCAACGAGCGTCTGTTCCCCAGGTTAGGGGCGGCTCGAAGAAACTGGTGTCTGGCTCCATAGTCGAGGTAAGCGTCTGTTCTCCATGTTAGGGGCGGCTTACAGCGGATAGAGTTCAGACCCCCCCCCCCCCTCGAGCGGCTGTTCCCCAGGTTAGGGGCGGCTCGAAACAGCGTCTGTTCCCCAGGTTAGGGGCGGCTGATTAAAAGTCCCAGTGCCAGGGTGGGACCGACGACACGACAAGACACTCGGTGCAAAAATCTGAGTTAAAACAGGTCCCACCGTGAATCCCGTGAAATCACCGTGATTGACAAAAGTCACGGTAAATTGAAAGACCCCTCGGGTTTTGCTTAAATTTAAATCAACTCGCAACACTGTTTGAATGTAAATATTTACATTGGTCATAACCTCATTCATTTTTTTTGGAAAATTCGCAGGTTCAAGATTCTTTCCCGGCGTTTCTAACGCCGGAATTTGGTCTCATTACGGCATTGGCCGGTGCCCTGGCCAAGACGCGAAGACGACGGAAATTATGTTATATTCAAATAACACGCACAGCGCAAAAAGCATCCCTCCGATGACTTTAACGGCCTCTTCCGAAACACTTCCGTTTTTAACAGCGACCATTTGGCTTGCAAGGAGATTTTAGAATGTCTGGAGGACAAGGTACCAAAACGGTTGGAGCTGCTCAGGCCGTACGAAGTTCCGGAACCGTTCCGAAGGACTATCCATTTTTGTCCTAAGAATTCTAGCTTCCTGCTGCCGGAACTAGAACTTATCAAAAGCGGATCGGTTCGTTGAGGCTGGCGTAACCGGCTGCAGGTGCTTAACCAGATTTAACACGACAATCTGTACGGCATTTATCGGGACTGGCTCTTGGAAGCTAGGAAGGGGAACGATTGTGGCGAGTCAGCTGTCGGAAGCCGTGGATAATTCGCGGGATATTTGCTTCAGAAAAACTGGCTTTGCTGGCAAAACTTTTTTCCCGGAATGGTCTAGATTATGGGGGATTAGTTGATGCTCCCGAGAAAAACGACGGTAGAGTAGATCGAGTTGTCGCGAAGGTTTCTTCCGGGGTTGGTGTATCACGTTATAGAACTGCTCAAGAATAGCTTTATCGAAAAGGATCCCAAGAAGGTTCTGGGGAAAGAGAAGAACCGAATAACAAGTTTTGAGTAGTTCCAGCTGAGTGAGGCCGCCCACAACCATTGCCACTTCGAACGCGGCCGCTCGGTTGTTCAAGTTCTAGGGTGGGTTCTATGGGTGGAACAGGTACTTAAGTAACAATTTCTTAGACGACTGTGGCAGTGCCAAGAAGATTAGCTACCTGTTCCCTTTCTCAAGCTTTGGTGCCGCGAAAGTGACGGAACAATGGCAGGCGACCCGAAACAGCTTTTACCGGTTATCCAGTACGATTTCCTCGACGAAATAAACCACGGAATTTCGCTGCTGGAACGCCTAATCGATTGCGGTTACTAGGACGAACCCACCGGATGCTACGATCAGCGCGTCATGATGCTAGAATGTCCGCTTTAGGGTGATCGCATCAGATGCGGGACAACTTCCGACCGTAAAAAGCTCTGGTCAAATTCCCCGACCACGTGTTCTGCAAGGGTCATCGCGACAACGGTTCCACCACTCTACCAGTACGCCGAGGACATCATATGAACGGAATCATGGTCAAGAAAACATCCCCCCCTCCACCCCTGGAGTTTTTATTGCATTCTACAACGCCTCTTAACGCACAGTTATCACCATTTCCTATTAAACTCCGTCGTCCACCTGTAGGTTCCCGTTGTTTCGCCTTCGCTACAACTTTTCTGCAGCATGATCTGTCCTTTCAGCTTCTCCGACTGCTATTTGATCTTCTCTTTTTCTCGTCCAACTGCTGGTATCGTTGATCGCGTTTTTGGGCACGGGCAGCCCGCTCGTCTTCGCTGGTCGAGTAGACCATCGTCAGTCTACTCGTAGTGTCAGTCACAGGATAATCTACCCGCAGTTTCTTTGGCAGACCTCTACGACCGGTGTGCTAGCCTCCGTCATGCCCTGCAGGTCAAGCTGCTACACAGCTTGGTGTACTTTTTTCGCCGCGCTTTCTGCCGATGATGTCCCACTTTTCCGGCGAGCAAACTGCGTTGAGGCAATCTGTTCCCGACTAAGCTGATGATGTCCGGTCAACTTGGACACGCGTCAGAGTCGCGATGCGTTTGCCAAAGTTACCCACTGTTTCCTGTACGAGCGATCGCATCGGCGCGATATAGATAATCTTGAACTCGTCCACGTTGATCGTTCCGTCGTCGTTGATGTGCTTAAGATTTCGCGCATCATGGTGGCAAATCTGCGTTCGTTTTACCGGCACTAGTTGAGGCGCAAAGTAGCAGATTTACATCGCTCTCGAGGGCCGTCTTGTACAGGCGACTTTCGATTCTGTTGAGCGTTTTGAAGCCAGCGAACACGGGTTGCACGTACTTGAGCTGCTTACCGATGACCATCAGTCCCATTGCCTCTTCGGAGGGTTTTGGCTTTAACGCCGGCACGTAAACTTTTTCGTAACCCTTGCGCTGTTCGCAGAAACTTCTTTTTGGCAACTGGCACCGTTTGTTTGCCATCAGATGGGATCTCTTTTCACCATCGTAATCATCCAACTCTTGCTGTCCCGTGTCCAGCTGGTGCAAGATCTTCGCCAGGAACGGATCGGCCTTTTCGCGAATATCAATCTCACTTACGCTCTGCAACGAAGCCAGCATCGTCCAGAACAGAATAATCTGAAAAGAGAAAATCAAAACAGTCAAACCTAAGCAAATGGACCAGCTGTCCCAGTATGTAGAGTGCTTTTACCTTCTTGCCTTCCTCGTTGCTGCCGAGATTTTCCGCGTGAATCATTCCGTTGATCTCCTTCGTCCATCACGTTCCTCGTCGCTCTCCTCTTCCGACCCGTACGGTCACTCCGACGCCCGCTCCCGCAGCGACAGCCGAATCCGTCCTAAAGTCGGTGATCTTATCCTTAAATTGGCCAACAACGCGTAATCATCCGAGATTCGTTTGAGTGGCCACCGTGGCCATATAATTCCATTCCGGAGTAAAAGAACCAGGTTGGGAAGGAATTTGACGACGTTGCGAAAAACAAACAAAAAATGACATTTCTAAATGTCAAAGTAGCAGTGCTGCTGATTTTATCATTTTTTTCAGGGAAACGTCAGTTCGACCGGTTTGACGTTTCGAGTTCCAAAGGAAGCGGAGGGGTAAGCCGATTTGGTGCCCACTTTTTGGAAGCGAGTGGCTTGTCGTGTCGTCGGTGGGACTCTAAACAGTCCTGGTACGACGGTCCTCCGGCGAGACAGGGGGTTGGTGATGGCTACACGCACCCGCCGTAAAAACCAAGTGCAGAGAGCTCCAGATGCGAGCCGATCCAATCGCCGACCCGATTTTCGGGGATCCAGGGATTGGAAACTCGGGACGTGGAACTGCAGGTCTCTCAACTTCGATGGGAGCGACCGCATTCTTTCCAACGAATTGCGAGTCCGCGGTCTCGAAGTCGTGGCGCTGCAGGAGGTGTGCTGGACGGGGAAGGACCACCGAGAGCTCGGTGGGTATACTATGTATTGGAGCGGCGGCGATACACACGAGCTGGGGACAGCTTTTATCGTGCTGGGCGAAATGGCGAAGCGCGTGATTGGGTGGTGGCCAGTCAACGACAGAATGTGCCGGTTGAGAATCAAGGGCCGATTCTTCAATCTGAGCATCATCAACGTGCACAGCCCGCACATGGGAAGCGACGCCGATGACAAGGACGCTTTCTACGAGCTTCTTGACCGCGAGTACAGGAAGTGTCCAAAACACGGCGTCAAGATTGTCATCGGCGACTTGAACGCTCAAGTTGGCCAGGAGGAGGAGTTTAGACCGGTTATTGGGAGGTTCAGCGCTCACCAGCAGACGAACGAGAACGGCCTACGACTCATCGATTTCGCTACCTCCCGAAACATGGCCATACGTAGTACTTTCTTTCAGCACACCTCCCTATACAAGTACACCTGGAGATCACCAAACGACACGGAGACGCAAATCGACCATGTTCTCATCGATGGTCGGCACTTCTCGGACATAATCGACGTCAGAACCTACCGTGGCGCGGACATCGACTCGGACCACTACCTGGTGGTGGCAAAGCTGCGCCAACGCCTGTCCGAGGTCAACAAGATCCGGTACCGTCGCCCGCAGCGGTATAACCTGGAGCGACTCAAGGATCCTGAGGTCGCTACCCAGTACGCGCGGGAACTCGAAGCTGCGTTGCCTGACGAGGGTGAGCTCGCCGAAGCCCCTCTGGAGGCCTGCTGGAGCCACATGGAAGCAGCCATCAACGCAGCGGCATCGAGCGCCATCGGGTACGTGGACCGAGTTCGACGGAACGGCTGGTTCGACGAGGAATGTCAGGCGATTTGGGACGAGAAGCAAGCAGCGCGGGACAAGTGGCTGCTGCACAACACCCGTGGGAACAAGGAGTCGTACAAACAGTTGCGAAGACAGCAAACCCATCTCTTTCGGGACAAGAAGCGCCGCCTGGAAGAGTTGGAGTGCCAGGACATGGAACAGCTGTATCGCTCCAACGAAACGCGCAAGTTCTACAAGAAACTCAGTCAATCCCGGAAAGGCTTCATGCCGCGGGCCGAAATGTGCCGGGATAAGGACGGAGGCATCTTGACGGACGAGCGTGAGGTGATCGAAAGGTGGAAGCAGCACTTCGACGAGCACCTGAACGGCCCAGAGGCGGAGTACCAGGGCGACGGGGGAAACGACGTCAGCGGTATGGTGGACGGCGAGGACGAGCCAGCACCCACGATGAGGGAAGTTAAGGATGCCATCAAGAAGCTGAAGAACAACAAAGCAGCGGGTAAGGATGGTATCGGTGCTGAACTCATCAAGATGGGCCCGGACAAGCTGGCGGCCTGTCTACACCGGCTGATAGTCAAGGTCTGGGACACAGAACAGCTACCGGAGGAGTGGAAAGAGGGAGTAATATGCCCGATCTACAAGAAGGGGGACAAGTTGGAATGTGAGAACTATCGAGCCATCACTATTCTCAACGCGGCCTACAAAGTGCTGTCTCAGATCATCTTCTGTCGTCTGTCGGAGCGAGCAAAGGATTTCGTTGGGACGTACCAAGCCGGTTTCGTGGAGGGGAAATCGACGACGGACCAAATCTTTTTGCTACGCCAAATCCTCCAAAAGTGTCGCGAGTACCAGATCCCGACGCACCACCTGTTCATCGATTTCAAAGCCGCGTACGACTCGGTCGATCGCGAAGAGCTATGGAAGATCATGTACGAGAACGGCTTTCCCGGGAAGCTGATCAGACTAGTGAAATCGACGATGGACGGGGCACGGTGCAGCGTGAAGATTTCGGGAGCGATGTCCGACCCGATCGAATCGCGCAAGGGACTGCGACAAGGCGACGGTATCTCCGGCCTCTGTTTCAACATTGGGCTTGAAGGTGTGATGAGGCGGGCGGGCTTCAACATGCGGGGCACGATCATCAACCGGTCCAACCAGTTCATCTGCTATGCCGACGACATGGACATTGTCGGCAGAACGTTCGAGGATGTGGCCAGGCGGTACACCGAATTGAAGCGGGAAGCGGATAAGGTTGGATTGAAGGTGAATGTGGCGAAGACGAAGTATCTGCTGGCAGGAGGAACCGAGTCCCTTAGGGCTCGCATAGGACCGAGCGTGACGATCGACGGCGACGAGTTCGAGGTCGTGGAGGAGTTTGTGTACCTCGGATCGTTGGTAACGTCGGACAACAACTGCAGCAGAGAAATTCGGAGGCGCATCATCACCGGTAGTCGTGCCTACTATGGACTCCACAAGACCCTTTCCCGGCGTACAAAGTGCACCATGTACGAAACGCTGATAAGACCCGTCGTCCTCTACGGGCACGAGACGTGGACGATGCTCGAGGAGGACCTGCAAGCGCTTGAAGTTTTCGAACGGCGAGTGCTTAGGACGATCTTTGGCGGCGTACGGGAGAACAATGTGTGGCGGAGAAGGATGAACCACGAGCTGGCGCAACTCTACGGCAAACCAAGCATTCGGAAAGTCGCCAAGGCTGGCCGAATCCGGTGGGCCGGACACGTCGCAAGAATGCCGGACGCGCTGGATGCGCGCCAACCGAACCAGACTATCAATCCGGTGAAGTTGGTGTTCAATTCGGAGCCGGTTGGAACGCGGCGGAGGGGGGCGCAACGTGCACGGTGGTTGAACCAGGTGGAGGAAGATCTGGAAAGTGTGGGAGTTCCGCAGCGGAATTGGAGAGTAGCAGCCCAGGACCGAGTTAGATGGCAACGCATCTGGAGACAGCTCATGACCCGGAGGTTGGACGAGCAGTAAAAGCAAAGTAAAAAGTAAGTAAGAATTTTGATATGTCACATGACAGGGTTCCTTGCACATTCCGAAATGTCCCCAGTGACCACCGGTAACCGGTGACCGGTTCCAAAAAGGCCAGGTGGGGCCAGATTACATTGGCATCACATAAAATGGCCAAAGATTTGAATTTCATGAATTTTGATATGTCACATGACAAAGTTCCTTGCACATTCCGAAATGTCTCCAGTGACCACCGGTAACCAGTGACCGGTTCCAAAGTGGCCAGGTGGGGCCAAATTACATTGGCATCACATAAAATGGCCAAAGATTTGAATTTCATGAATTTTAATATGTCACAAGGCAGGGTTTCTTGCACATTCCGAAATGTCCCCAGTGACCACCGGTAACCGGTGACCGGTTCCAATGTGGCCAAGTGGGGCCAGAGTGCTTTGGCATCACATACAATGGCCACAGTTTTAAATTTAATGAATTTTGATATGTCGCAAGACAGGGTTCCTTGCACATTCCGAAATGTCCCCAGTGACCACCGGTAACCGGTGACCGGTTCCAAAGTGGCCAGGTGGGGCCAGATTTCATTGGCATCACATAAAATGGCCAAAGATTTGAATTTCATGAATTTTGATATGTCACATGACAGGGTTCCTTGCACATTCCGAAATGTCCCCAGTGACCACCGGTAACCAGTGACCGGTTCCAAAGTGGCCAGGTGGGGCCAGATTACATTGGCATCACATTAAATGGCCACAGTTTTAAATTTCATGAATTTTGATATGTCACAAGACAGGGTTCCTTGCACATTCCGAAATGTCCCCAGTGACCACCGGTAATCGGTGACCGGTTCCATAGTGGCCAGGTGGGGCCAGTGTACATTGGCATCACATAAAATGGCCACAGTTATTTCATGAATTTTAATATGTCACAAGACAGGGTTCTTGCACATTACGAAATGTCCCCATTGACCACCAGTAACCGGTGACCGGTTCCATAGTGGCCAGGTGGGGCCATAGTACATTGGAATCACATAAAATGTGCTCCGTTTTTTTTTCACAAAACAGGATTCCTTGTCAATTCCGGTATGTGCCCCCAGTGGCACGATATGGTAAATGTACAGAAAAAGTAATCCGGAAATTGTGAAAATCGTACCATGAAATCGTGAATATTACGAGTTTTACTTTACGAATTTTTGAACTATGCATATTGGGCACGAATAAGCCAGGAGCCGTGAATAAATATGCATGATTAGACATGCCCGAATACACTCGTAAACGTGAATTAAATTCATGATTTCATAAAAAAAATCACGAATTCATGAAATTTATGCATGATTTCATGAAGTTTATACATGATTTCACGAATTTTTTTACGCCTTCAAAAATAAATCATAAAAAATATTCCAGAACTCATGAATTTTGTGCACGAATTCATGAATAAAATTCACGATTTCATGATTTATTTACATTTTTTCATGAATTGTGAGCATGAAATCGCGAATATTTTTACGCCTTCATTTACAAATCGTAAAAATAATTCGAGATTTCATGAATTTTGTGCACGAAGTCATGCATAAAAATTCATGATTTCATGAATTTTATGCATGAAATCATGAATTTTAATTCACGAGGTATATTTTTTTGATCGTAATCATGAATTTTTATTCATAAAATCGTGAATATTTTTCACGACTTCATGCATCCATTTCATGAAATCATGAATATTATTCACGTTTACGAGTGAAATCGGTCATGGAAAGTCATGCATATTTATTCACGATTCCTGGATAATTCGTGCCCATTATGCATAGTTCAAAAATTCGTAAAGCAAAAATCGCGATATTCACGATTTCATGGTACGATTTGCATGATTTTCGGAAACCTTTTTTTTCCGTGTTGTTGTTGGTTCAGTCAATCGAAATAACACCCGGTCATTTGCACCCCGTCCCAGAGTAGTTGCAGGTTGTCCAACACTCCCGGGACCTGGACACGGCTTGGCTGTGATAAATCATTCCAGAGTTGTTGAAATGTGGTGAGGTTTTTCATTTGCTCGTAAATTTAAAATGATGATAATTTCAAATGCTTTTTTCCAAAAGTTTTTTTTTGTGTCAAAAACGAATAAAAATTGCTGATCGAAACTTGACAGTTATGAACCACCCTAATATGCAAACAACTCTAATTTATTGCGGTTAGGTATTCCCTGCAGATGAAATCTCAAATGGACAGATAAAAATAGTCCCGCTATAACCAATTCATCAATTTGCAGCAATATCTAATTGAGATATCGGAAATCGTGCGCCGCCGTAAAATTGCAACGATAAACCCTCAAATGCAGCTGCTGGATTGTCCTAACCTAGAACCGTCCCAAGAGCGAAAGGGAAAGGTGCGAAACGGCGTAAGCGGCAATAAATTTTCGGATCTGGTCGATGTAAAAATACCTTCTACCGCGGTGGATTATTACAGTCACAGTCAGATTGCTTCACATTATTGATTTATTGCACTGTTATTCCATCGCGCTCTGCGCGGCTTTGCAGCATATATTAGATCAGCAAGTCAAATTGATTTGAGTGGCACTTTGTTGGCGCTTTAAATGGTTTTATTTTTTGTTTCTGGGATTATTGGAAAGTGGCGATTTTGCGAGCGGGCTAGAAGAATTCGGAAGATGGTTCTGGTAGCTGGCCAAATGTAGAGGAATTTCTTAAACGTTGACAAATGTTTTGAATAATTATTCCAAATTGCGAATACTTTGTTATGATTTAGCTTAGGATAGTCTTCAATCAGGGAAGGGGAACAACAATAAAGTGGCTCATATTTGGGGAAAAGGTGATACCCTTATGACACAGGAATGGCTTAGGTTAAGGACGCTCCCTTAAAAAGTATATTGGTTTGAATTCAGTGTGGTTTGGCTATTTTCTAGGCCTGTTACACATTTTGCAGCCTTCGGGTTCTGGCTGATAACAAGATTTTAATTTTCTTAGTTTTAGGGAGCGTTCTTTTATTACGTAACGCAAAATTTGGATTTTTTTACCCCTTTCCCCTTCATACATTTTCGGTTAGTTTTTTCACCATTTTTAAGCACGATTATATTTTATTCTTTTAAACATAATAAGTTAAGTGTTAACACTTGTAGCACCAACGGGGTCAAAACTTACGCAAAGTACCAAGGGGGTCAAAAAAGTTGGAAATGCAACTTCATCAGGCTGTATCTTGGCGAAAACTCAACCGATTTGGATTATTCTTGTTGCATTCGATCCGGAAGGATGTCAAGAATCACCTACAACAAGGTAGATCCAAAACAGATATACGCAAACGCATATGCGTCTACCTTAAGTTATAATAAAAAAGGCATTTCCAACTTTTTTTTCCAAGAGTTGTATGAGCCGGTGAAAATGCATTTCCAACTTTTTTGACCCCGTTGGGGCTACAAGTGTTAAACAGTTGTAAGATATTTTTGTTAAATTATAGCATCTATTTATTTGTATTTTTTAAATTAAATCAATCTTGTCTCAGTTTTTTGTGAGTTTTTCTTCACAATTTCAATCATGTTCTTGTAAAAGTTTTTATAAGAAAACATCTAAACTCGAATATTTGTTACATATTTGTTTTTTTTTCGATAATATTTTTATCTTGTTTTTGTAAAATAGTACATAATTTTCCTTTTGTTCAAGCGTGAATATTCATTTGAAAACACTTTAACCTATCGTGTACTCGACAGTTTGTCCATTCGACCTTTTGCCATTCAAATTATTAATGACGTCTTAATGTCTTAATGTAATTCAACCGAATTGTTGTAATGCTCAAATGTTTTTAAGTCTTGTCTCTATTCAAAAAAACAACAACTTTCAAAAAGAAGGATTGACTAGGTTTTAAATTTAAAAAATAAAATAAAATTCTGATCTTATCTAATCTTATCTAATCCAAAAAATAATGTTTGGCATGTATCATTGTTTGCAATTTAAATTTGAGAAACATTCTTCCCGATTTTGACAACAAATTTTACAACGGTGTTTTCTCAAAAAGGAAAAATTGGAACCTACAAATACCAAAAACGAAATTGCACTTTTACTCTTTGTATAGTTTTTGGAGCAAAACCCGAAAAATAGATACGATTTTTAAAAGAAAAAAAGTCATTTATGAAAATTTTAAACAAATTCTACTTACCTATAAATCTTAGTTTATGAAATTTTGTTGAAATTGTTTTAAAATTTGATTAGTACACTCAAACCTCGATGGTTTGACACCAACTGTTGTCAAATGAACGGGATCACTTTTTAGTTTGACACCCCTTTAACACGGAGTTCACACACATTACCAAACGTTTGTTATAATAGTATTCGTAAGCACCGTGTAAAAAGTGACAGTTCGTCACTTTTTAGTTTGACTTTGACCAACCAACTGGGTAAAAACTAAAAAA
Source organism: Culex pipiens pallens (assembly GCF_016801865.2). Classification (NCBI taxonomy): domain Eukaryota; kingdom Metazoa; phylum Arthropoda; class Insecta; order Diptera; family Culicidae; genus Culex; species Culex pipiens. The sequence goes on from NC_068939.1 coordinate 124,566,307, forward strand.
GTGTCAAACGAAAATTTTACAAACCACTGGGGGTTGAGTGTAGTAAAACACTGTACAACTTAAGTCACAAAGCTACCAGCAACACTCCACTGCACAGCTCATCCCACTTTGTTTGGCTCATTGCCAAATGAAACAGATGTTCTGTCCAAAATCCAAAAGCAAAAAAAAGTTTGGCGCGAAAATACACATCAATCCAAATCCGAAAGTCAATTCCTCCAATCCCCGTGCCAAACAAGTTCGTTCCGTCCGTCATGCAGCACCACGTGGTCTGGTGTGGTATTTGTTTACAAACTGCGTCTATTTACTTTATTGCCTGTCATTTGCAGCAATAAGCCACACTTTACTGCCCGACGACGACCTTTTTCTTTGCAACCGACCATCCACAGCTATCTATCCGAGTAATTTCCGAGTTGGGGTTCAATCTTCTGTTTATTTTCATGGTTCGTGGTAATCGTGTACCCAGGCGTCGTGTGTATTTGCACAGTTTATTGGACCAAATTTATGAGGTTTGCCTTTTTTGCGTGTCCGCACGTGGCGGTCCTTGTTACTTTGATTTTGTAACAATTTAATTATAATTTTTAATTAATTTGGGTTTTTTTCATAGATTTTTATTTTGTTTTCGGAAATTTGGTACGTGACAGGACCATAAATAAATCATCCATTAAATTTTATTAGTTTTTTTCCTGCGTCACGGTGTAGCATTCCCAAGAAAAGTCATTTCAGCAAACAAGCAAACATTGTGTAGGTAGCGAGCCAGAACATTTTTCGATTTTCAACCTGTCTACACCAATTCACTTCACCTGGTGCTCGGTTCCATGATGCCGGTTGGACAAGCTTATCGCTTATCGGATTCGTTTTTGTGTTAGTTTAGTGCATAGACTAATATTCAAGATGAACAACTTTATGATGTCTTGCTTACTGGCAACACTGACTTGAAAATAAAAATTTGATGTTTGTTTTTTTTTTCACATTAAATACAATCAATTAGGGGTCAATTAGATCTACTGGATTGGGATTTCATTGACTTCTATTGTTAAAAGTTCTTAAAGAATCATTAAACGAATGCACCATCAACTTTTTACAGTTATTTTCAAGAAAACCACCGTCTACAATCCAGCTCTCTGCTTCACCTGTGTCAGCAAACACATTTCTTTAATTCGATATTTTTGTTGTCCCTGTGGTCCGAACGGAGCCAGCAACTTTAGCAGCGATGAACCGGATAGACCTGTCCCTGGGCCAACCATAAAACACGTTCTTTTTTTGTTGCGGATTTCATCTTCTTATCGCGCGAAGGTTCTTCAGGATGCTAAAAGCTGGGATGCAACAGGTTGTTTTGACGTTCACGCTCTGAAGAATGCTGTTGGAGTGTAAATTGTTGACTCGGGGCGATGGTGCGTTGAAAGATGGAGATAATTCGGAGACGACTCTCAGATTCCATTAGTTTCTTTGCTAATTCGTTTGAATTTAAGGTCGGGGTCGTGGCCAAGGGATGTGAAGCTGTCAGTTTGCGCGCGATAGCGTTGCATTTTATGAATGAGCTTTAACATAAATTTGTCGGGAACGAAATGCATTGAAATTTAATGCTATCGTTCGGATTTTTTATTTTTTTTATTTATAGACAACTTTGAAGGAGGTAGATAAATTTGTTTTGTTCAACACTGCAATCTGGATAGAGTCCTTTTGCATTATTTCGCCAGAATAAAATTTTAATTAAACCAGAGAAAGATTTAATCTAATAGAAGTTCCAATCAATTGTCTTTTTTTCTGCATGTAAACAGTTCAAATGTTATTTCTTTTCATCAAAACTACACCACTTGACCTCTTCCGATCCATTGCGGCACTCAACGTGTTGCATCCACTTGGAAAGAGCTGAGCGGATTTCTTTTCATGCGCATTCCAATTTTGAAGCATCATCCTAAATATTCAGTACTCCCCATTCAATTCGGCGGAAGCTCTTTCCAATATCTCTTTCAACGAGGGGTTATCTGCAGCTCCACTACACTGTACTTTTCAACCGGGTGCAATCGATCGGAAGTGGCAAAAGAGCAGAGACCCCAAAAGTGCTGAAGCATTTCTGATGCGGATCAATCGCGATGCCTCGGCGGTTGGGTTGGTATTTTGGGGAGTTTGACCGCCACCGGTCTTTTGTTTAACCACCGAAAACCGAACCCCTAGCTGTGGTGTACTGTTTCCGTTCTGAAGTGGGAGTCTTCTGATGAACATCATCATTGACGTGATGCGGAACTGGAATTTCCGACTAGGAGTTCTACACCCAAACCAAAGACCTCTGACTTTCAATACAATTTGCTTGTCATAACATTGATTGACAGATGTTCTGACATTTGATACAAAAATTGTCACTTGTGCAGTTTGACAATTCACCGCGAACTTCGAACTTTTCTCATCGACAAAAGAGATCAAGAAAATCTCTTCAAAACTCTCAAAAGAAATTCTACGATATTTTCAAGATTTGATTGTTATTGTTTACGAAAATGATTCTCTGCAAAAAGTGACGTCTCATTTAGCAATATTTCATACAAGAGCGAAGAAAGATTCGATCACTTTCGAATTTCTCTCGCAGTGAGAGCTCAATGAAGCTGTCAAAAGCACAGATTGTCAAGGCAAACAGATTGGCCAATGTTTGACAGATCCAAACGCGCTGGACACCAACCGCCCTTTACGCCCAGCAAAACAGGCAGTGTTGCAAAACATACGTTGTCAGAGCCGATTTATTTTGCATCGGCCAATCTGTCTCCCTTGACAATCTGTAGTCAAAAGTACTATTTGGCTTGTCAAATGACTTGACGTTGACGTTTTAGGTGCACTTTTGCAGCAAGTTTTAGTGAGAATTCGACACTCTTTTCAACTGATACCAACAAAATCGGATTGATTGCGCAAATAAGCTACTTCAAAGTTTGACGATCTCTCAGTTTGAGGTTATGCTCAAAATACAGTTGAACCAGTCTGCTGACCGGTACAGAGATAAATATATTGGTTCCGTTCCGGCCAATGAAAAAATCGAACCGCCGGAACCAAACCGGCAAGATCAAATACACTGCCAATCGGGGTAGCTCGGGAAGTCCTCCCCCTTCTGTCATGAAAACATCCTTTGAATTTTGTTCACTTGCAGTTCGTTTTTGCTCCGGCAAAATTATACATGTGTTGAGGGTGGAATCATAAAAAAGTAGTCCGCCGGAACTTTCAAATACCGAACCCAATATTGCGGAAAACCCCCACTCCTCCTCTGGCCACTTTGGACACTCCACCAGGACGGAATAATCCACACGAGATTGAAAGGATCAAAATACGAGGACAGATGATGATGTTAGGTCTGGTCTGATCTGGCATCTGTTCTAAAGGGTGGGGGTGTTTTGATTTCGTTTCCCATCACTAGTGCCAACAGAACGCGAGCGGGGCCGGTTCTTGGGCGGTGGTGTTCATCAATTTCTGGTGCGGTTCGATGAGTTTGGGTTTTGGGTTTTAGGAATGGCTGAGCGCATGAAGCTGCAGTGCATGGGTTTTTTTATGGTGCCGCCAATATCGTACACTTCACTATGGGGAATCCGTTGATTTGAAGTGAGGGATGGTCACTTGGGAGGCTGCTCTTGATAAAAGTAAGTTTTACCAACATTTTTATTGTGATTCATATTATACTCGAATTTTTTCAAGCTTTATAATCTTTTGAATGCCTACACAGAGGTGCAACAAAAGGACAAAATATATCATATAGCATCTGATATTTTAATGGTTTCATTAAATCCACATATCTCATGGTAGTGTTGTCATATCATAAAACTACGTTAGGCCGTTGCAAATATTTTTCAAGGTTTAAATGGTCCAAAAAATCAGGGAGCAAAAGTATATTCCTTCAAAAACCTTTAAAATTGCAATGGAAATAGAAGTCTAATCAACTGAAAACAATCTGAAATGCATTTTCAGCATTGATATATGTATTTTGAATAATTATGAATGTAAAACAACGGCATTTAAAAACTCTTTTTAAATACAAAAGTTGAATACGTGGTTTGCAATTTAAATTTCTAACTTTCTTCTAACCTTTTTCTTGTTGGTTAAGTTTAAAATATATTTACAAGAATCATTCATATGGGTAATTCTCCGCCAACTCACACAGCAGTTGCCCCGACCCCTCTTCGATTTGCGTGAAACTTTGTCCTTAGGGGTAACTTTTGTCCCTGATCACGAATCCGAGATCCGTTTTTTGATATCTCGTGACGGAGGGGCGGTACGACCCCTTCCATTTTTGAACATGCGAAAAAAGAGGTGTTTTTCAATAATTTGCAGCCTGAAACGGTGATGAGATAGAAATTTGGTGTCAAAGGGACTTTTATGTAAAATTAGACGCCCGATTTGATGGCGTACTCAGAATTCCGAAAAAACGTATTTTTCATCGAAAAAAACACTAAAAAGGTTTTAAAAATTGTCCCATTTTCCGTTACTCGACTGTAAAATTTTTTGGAACATGTCATTTAATGGGAAATTTATTGCACTTTTCGAATCTACATTGACCCAGAAGGGTCATTTTTTCATTTAGAACAAAATTTTTCATTTTAAAATTTCGTGTTTTTTCTAACTTTGCAGGGTTATTTTTTAGAGTGTAACAATGTTCTACAAAGTTGTAGAGCAGACAATTACAAAAATTTTGATATGTAGACATAAGGGGTTTGGTTATAAACATCACGAGTTATCGCGATTTTACGAAAAAAAGTTTTGAAAAAGTTACTTTTTGCGTTTCTCTTTGTTTCGTCGTCCGTGTCTGTCGCGGGTGACCATGAACGGCCATGATCGATGACGACCAACTTTTTCAAAACTTTTTTTCGTAAAATCGCGATAACTCGTGATGTTTATTAGCAAACCCCTTGTGTCTATATATCAAAATTTTTGTAATTGTCTGCTCTACAACTTTGTTGAACATTGTTACACTCTAAAAAATAACCCTGCAAAGTTAGAAAAAACACGAAATTTTAAAATGAAAAATTTTGTTCTAAATGAAAAAATGACCCTTCTGGATTCGAAAAGTACATTAAATTTCCCATTAAATGACATGTTCCAAAATTTTTTACAGTCGAGTAACGGAAAATGGGAAAATTTTTAAAACTTTTTTAGTGTTTTTTTCGATGAAAAATACGTTTTTTCGGAATTCTGAGTACGCCATCAAATCGGGCGTCTAATTTTACATAAAAGTCCCTTTGACACCAAATTTCTATCTCATCACCGTTTTGTGCTGCAAATTATTGAAAAACACCTCTTTTTTCGCATGTTCAAAAATGGAAGGGGTCGTACCGCCCCTCCGTCACGAGATATCAAAAAACGTACCTCGGATTCGTGATCAGGGACAAAAGTTACCCCTTAGGACAAAGTTTCACGCAAATCGAAGAGGGGTCGGGGCAACTTTTCCCGATTTCGTGTGAGTTGGTAGAGAATTACCCATATAGAACTCGTTAATTTTGTAACAGCTTCCTATAGGTTTTATAAAAAATTGTTGCAACCTATGAAGATCAACAATTTGATAATTCAGAACACAACTCGTGAAATTTGGAAAATGCCGTATTGAAATGATATTTAAACGTTGGCAGGTTTTATGGGTTTTACAGAATTTCACAAATATTTTCAAGACATTTGCTGCTAAAATATCAGATGAAAAATATTGTTATCGAAACTTTAGGCTAGTACCAATTTTAATTAATGTTTTTGTCTCTCGGCCTGGTTGAAATTGGGCAAAAATATGAAAAAAACTTAATTTCAAAATTCAAGCCTAATTCAAAAGTTTAACAAAAAATATCACAAATAATACAAGCCATTACCAAAAAACAATGTTTTTTTAACTAAGATAAGATTAAAATATTTTCTAAATAAGAGACAATTTCAGTAGAACCAATTTCGTAATTAAATAGGGAATGTTTGATTCATGTTTTAAAATCAGATTAAATGGCAACAGAAATCGAAATTTTCATGAAAAAATGCCTTTCAATTTAGTAGAAGAAATTTTTTAACTCTTGACATAAAATTTACTCTGCATTTTCTTTAAAAAAAATTAAGTTGTGGTCCTTATATGAGTTGAAAATTAGTCAATTTACACACTTTCAATATAAAATTTGGAAGAAAAACTGTGACTTTTATGGTCACCTAGAAATTCAAAATTGTAATAAATACCGATGGAGTTAGAAAATTTTCCCACTGATTGGAAATTTGTAGAAATCTAACGTTTTCATAATGTTACCCTTGCGTTCACTAATGTTTATAAAAGAGGACACAAATGAAGCGTTGGAGAATCGAATGTCAAGGTATTAGTTGGAAATGTCTAGAAAATTTTATATCGAAGTGAAATTGACATAGGCAATGAATGAAGAGGTCCCAAATACATAATTTTAAAAGCACAAAGTTCATAATTTTAAAAATATTAAAAATCTAATTCTTAAGATAAGCCAAGTTGAACATTTCTATCCAAGACTAGCCATGTTGCTATCAATGTAACGGGGTGACATTGTTACAATTTCCACCACCAGGTGAAAGGGTGCTTCTTCATTTCTACGTTGCGGATTTATCTGTGTAATTCAAATAAATATGAGGAGGGCAACAACCGTCTAAATAAGAATTAATTAGCGTTTCTATGCATATTTTTTAATAGGCGATTAAATAAATAAGATTATTCAACCTTGTGTTATGACTACAAAAAGCACACCTACGGAATCCCACCAAAACACGCGGATCAAACTCCCGCCACAAAACCACGGTTTCGTCCAGCAAGTGTGCAATGCAAGTTCTTCACCATATTCGCGGTTTAGGACTCGTCATCCGTAGCCTAAGCTTGTTCTTGCAGATATGGACCATCCAGCAATAAGAACGCCACGGTCCCCGATGATGTTTGTTTGGGTGGCGTGGGCGTGTGTGCGACGGAACATATGAAATGAATGCATGTTTGCAACGAAAACACGTGTGATGCTGCCGGCTCGTACTGTGGACTAGTACCTACTCACACAAACAGACAAACACGAGCTAGAAACAATGTTTACACAAGATACCCAATCAGGAAACCGAGAGAAACAAATGCATACCGTGGAACAGGTTCCATGTTCCGGGTTCTTCCATTTGGGAAAGGTGCCGAAAAAAAGACAACTGGATGAATTATTGTTTGTTTTTGCAAAATTTAACAATTAAAACAAATTCAAACTTTTTAAATTTAAATTTCATCACTAATATACGTTCGATACTACATGTAATGCGGTGCTCACTAATACATGCTTACTTCTGACGCGTCGTTCTCTTTCGGTGATTTCTTTTTTGATCAATTTTCATCCATTGTTCTGTGACTTTTCAAATACTGTCCTAAAGGAAGGTGCACCTCCATGCAATTCCATTTGCTTCTGAACTCTTTCCGTGGAGCTATTGACTCTGGAGAGCTGGAAACAAAACAACACGAGCACCAAAACATATTCAGAGAAACTTTATTGAATCCAATCGAGAATTGCATCGGTTCTATTCATAAATAATTCTGACCTCTCTGTGAGAGAGCCAGACTCTGTTAATATTCATGGCTTGAAATTGATTCTCATCCTCCTGTTCCAGACTCGCAGGACTCACCTTCCGGCAGGCAGCAGAACCAGACTGCATTTATATTTGCAGTCAACTTCCCTCCTCCCCCCACAAAGGTCAATATTGCCCGGTGTTCAACATTCACAATGACGAGCAAATATCTTCGATCATTATCATTCTCTGCCGGGGCCGTTGTTCCTCATGAATAAATGGACGGGTTCGTGTAATGTAATTATCGCCTCAAAATTTACCGACCGTCGCATACGGAATGTTGGACAAACAATAAAGAGCGTCCGCAGGTATGGGCGCAAATAGCCGGCAGTGGTTCTGACCGCTTCTGGCCACAATCTGGCATCATTCTGGTGGTGTGGTTACACAGACAATGAGACCAAATTACATTTGTATAGATTTTACATTTACATTCCAAACTTAAATCTTGTAACTTCAACCTCCAATTTCTTACTTCTTACTTTTTACTTCTTACTTCTTACTTCTTACTTCTTACTTCTTACTTTTTACTTCTTACTTCTTACTTCTTACTTCTTACTTCTTACTTCTTACTTCTTACTTCTTACTTCTTACTTCTTACTTCTTACTTCTTACTTCTTACTTCTTACTTCTTACTTCTTACTTCTTACTTCTTACTTCTTACTTCTTACTTCTTACTTCTTACTTCTTACTTCTTACTTCTTACTTCTTACTTCTTACTTCTTACTTCTTACTTCTTACTTCTTACTTCTTACTTCTTACTTCTTACTTCTTACTTCTTACTTCTTACTTCTTACTTCTTACTTCTTACTTCTTACTTCTTACTTCTTACTTCTTACTTCTTACTTCTTACTTCTTACTTCTTACTTCTTACTTCTTACTTCTTACTTCTTACTTCTTACTTCTTACTTCTTACTTCTTACTTTTTTCTCTAAATTTTAAACATCAATTTTCAAACTTCAAACTTAACCCTCTACTGCCCAATTTTTTTCGATTTTTTTTATTTTTCCCGTGTTCAGGAGGTCATTTTGAGCAACTTTTGTTCTACGAAAAACTTTGCTTCTTTTGTTTTATGTTTTTCTTGTAATATTTTTAGTTTTTTAATTTGCATTTATCTTACTTAGTTTATCATTGTTTTTAGTAGTATTTGGCCTTTTCTACCACCTAATATAATTACATTTTGCCTATCTAATTTTTTCACGTTCTACAGTCACTTTTTCAATTTTTTGCTTGTTTTTCACATTTTCTGCTATAGAATGGCACCATCATCTTTTAAATCATAAAAAAGGCGTAGAGGCATAGTCTGGGACACTACAAAAATTACTGCACTGCTTTTTACTTAAAATATAGGAAATGTTAGTTGAAAACACAGCCAAAGTTGACCCCTAACAAAATGTCAAAAAAAAATTTTCTAAAATTTAAAGAGTTCTTCTTTCCAATGCTTCCAATGCTTTTCCAATTGGTTGAAAAATTGATTTTTGGCGATTTTTTAGATCGAAGCCCGTCCAAAGGCGGGGTTAGGTTGTAGAGGGTTCAAACTTAAACATAAAACGACTTCTAACCTTTAACATAAAGGTTAGAACTTCTCATTTCTAACATCTATCTCTCAACTTTAAACTTAAATTTTCGAGAAAAAAACACCAAATTTGTAACTTCAAACGTTTAACTTCGAATTTGAAACTAAAAACTAAGTAAATACAAAATAGAGTAATGTTTCATCAAAACATCAGGGTAATTTTTTTTAAATGAAATCAGGTGAAATAAAGTTTTTTCGTATTTTTTTTAATCACTGATTTGTTTTTTTTTATAAATCATTTTTGAATTGTGTACCGTAAACTGGGGTCAATCGGGACACTTGGGGCGAATTGGGACAGCAGTTTTGACCATGTTGGAGCACAATATTTTGATTTTTATGGTTGGTTTCGGTAAGAACAGACTCAGGCCAACAAAATTTGTACATTCATTTCCAAATTTAAAAGCTTTAAGTGCTCTAAAAACTGCTGTCCCTATCCAGACTGTAGTCCCGATTCACCCCAGATTACGGTATTAGGAAATCAAAACTTCAAACATAAATTTTTAAACTTTAGACTTCAAACTCGAAATTTCTAACATCAATCTTATTACTTCTAAGATAAAAATTCATACTTTAATCTTCCAACTTCAAACTTCAATTTTTGAAATAAAAAAAACTTCAAATTTCTGACTTCAAACTTTAAACGACGAACATAAAACTTCGAACTTCCAACATCAAATTTCTAACATCAAACGTTAAACATCAACCATCGAACTTTAAACAAAAAAAAATATAGTTAAATTTTGTCATATTTAAGGGTAAACTTTTCAAAAAAAAGTTGTTGCATAATTATTTATCATTTATAAAACACTGATATGATTTTTATATAACAAGTTCATGAACTATGGAAATCAAAACAGAATAAACTCTAAACTTCTAACTTCTTACATCAAAATTCAAACTTCTATCTCCCAAACTTCAATTATTGAAAAAAAAACTTGAAATTTCTAACTAAAACAACTAACGAACTACAAAATTATAACTTCAAACATTAAACTTTGAACTTTAAACAAAAAACAAAATGAGTTAAATTTCATCACTTCGATTAGTGTCCTAAGGGGTAATTTTTGTTCCTGATCACGAATCCGAGCTCCATTTTCGATATCTCGTGGCGAAAGACATGTTTATCAACAATTCAAACAACCTAAAAATGTGATGAAATGGAGATTTGGTGTCAAAGAGACTTTTATGTAAAATTGGACTCAGACACTTTTTTTCGTAAAATGGTAATAACTCGTGATGGTTACAAGCAAACTCCTTACGTTTTGTTTAAATATCAAAATTTCTGTCTGCTCTACAACTTTGTAGAACATTGTTGCATTCTAAAAAATAATCCTGCAACATAGCACAAAAAGTAGTAATCCAGCTGCATGTAAAAGGCCTGGCTGTAAAATCTATTTTGCATTATTTTATAAAATTTTATGTAATATTACAGCCTGAAATATGTAGCCCATCAGTATGGGAAACCTACTTGGCTGAAGTGTCAAGCTTATATATGCGTTTATCCTTTCCATTCTTCATCGATCTGATGACCGAGCGGGCTAAGGCGCCAGTTCTTTCTATTGGTGCTGGGTTTGAATCCCGATAGTTGCAACTTTTTCTGTGATTATAGAAATTGAACGTGCAGTGTTCACAAAGGTTATGTGCATGCTTTTAAACGCGATTTTACCATCGTATTTTTGCTGTGAAAGTTACAACTTTTTCCGATTTCGTGTGAGTTGGCGGAGAATTACCCTTCACAGCTAAAAAAGTAGTAATCCAGCTGCGTGTAAAAGGCCTAGGTGTAAAATAAATATTGCATTATTTTATGCAATTTTATGTGATTTTACACCCTGAAATATGTAGAAATGTCAAGCTCATATAGGCGTTTATCCTTACAGCTTTTAATCGGTCTGATGGCCAAGTGGGCTAAGGCACCAGTCCTTACTGTTGGTACTGGGTTTGAATCCCATCGGTTGCAATTTTTTTGTGTTTGCAAAAATTGTACATTCAGTGTGTAATATTAAGTGTTTATTTTGACGAAGGTGATGTGCATGCTTTTGCATGCGATTTTTCCATTAGATTTTTTGCTGTGTAGGGTAAAAATTCATAAATAAAATCAAGCGTAATCAAGTTTTTTTTTATAATAATTTTCCTTTTTAAGACACTGATATGTATGTTCTTGGAATTATGTAGTTTATGAACGTTGTCTATGGACATCAATTTTCATTCACATTTGTTCAAAATCCTTTCGAGAAATTATGTTCCAGTCTAGTCAATGCTCTGTGTAGAATAAAGTAGCAGTTTAGTTGGGAAATAATAAAAATAAAAATCCCGTTTTGTCTACTGCAGAAACTCCCAGGTTGTATGTGTGTGCCCAGATTGCTTCTGTATGTGTGTGTGTCCTCTACTCCTGTATAGTAGTAGCAGATACCTGCCGATGACGATGATCAACAATATGCGGCACACGCATTGTGTAACGAATCAATTTGCAATTTATTATGGTAATTACAATTCGGTGTCACTCGGAACGGAATTTATAATAACTTTATCAGCGCGCGCGTTCGCTCGTCTGGCCATAAATTAATTCCGACATGCGATGCGATGCGAGAGAATGTTGTTTTTGGCTGGGCGCGCACTTCCGGTGAATCCTTGCTTGCTTCCTTTTTTTCCTCTCTCTCTGTTGGTTGATTGTGTGAAATTATTCCAAATATGCCCGCACGAGCACATGTTGGGTGTGTGTGTGTCGAAAATGAACTGCACTAATTATGACAGTATCGCGGAAATTCGCTAGGAAAAGGTCGATAATTGGTGCTGATCTCGGCCAATTTCTGGCGCACAATCGAATCAGTAATCAAGAGAGACGAACCGGGATAATGAGTGCATGTAATTGCAAATAATTTGCAGAAATTTGAGTAAACATCGTTGGGAAAAAATAAGTAATTTGAATGAATTTACGAGTGATGATGCAATTTGTCTTAAATGACAATTTGTTATATTTGGCCCTTAATTGGCATTCATGCTATGTCACAAGGAAATTTTCTAGAAAAAAAATGACGTGTGAATAATTATTCAACTGTAATGAGTATAAGTATTTCAAAATATAAATTAAAACTCCTTAATTCGTAACTCTGAAAAAGTTTTGTTCAAATCTGCAAACAAAACTTATTTCAAATTAAAAATTTATTTCCACCGTCAATCACCCAAATTAATGAAAACTCAGCTCAACCCCCTTCCCCATTACCGTGACTTTACAACATTCAATTTACAAACTCGAAAAGTTCGTCACCAAATCAGCGGCACAAAAAAATCGACGAAAAAACTTTTTCCCGCGCGTTTTTGTCCAATCAAACGCGAAACATGATTTTGTCTTCCTCGTCAAATTACGGAACCAAATATTTCCAATTTGGGCTGTTCCTGTTCTACCCAACTGGCAACAGTGCTATCAACGGCAATATTCCCAGCCGATAATGACAACCATGGGCGTGGGGAGAGGTGACACCTCTAGTCAGATATTTTTTTTTTTTTTTTTTTTTTTTAATTTATATTTATTTTGATTTTCTCTTCCATGTACATTCATTCAGTTAAAATATTATTGAGTGTCCAATCACAATCGATGACTTTTCACCTCAATTTTAAATACTAGCAACTTTCATTTATTCATGAAATATTGTAGCTTTCGCTATTCAGTGATTTCAAATGTAGGAGGTCCTACATGTACAAAAGGGAAAAGGGATACCTTAAAACTAACTTATAAACTATATAAAGAGCGGATCAATGCAGCTGAAGACTGCAATGATTTTTGTCGAAATGCATCAATTATCTTATTGGACATAACATCCAAAGTGTCAACTTCGGCTAATTGATGAAGTTCACTGGTGCTGAACCAGGGAGGAAGTTTCAGAATCATTTTCAGAATTTTGTTCTGAATCCTCTGAAGTTTTTTCTTCCTGGTTAAGCAACAGCTTGTCCAGATCGGCACAGCATAAAGCATGGCAGGTCTGAAAATTTGTTTATAAATTAACAGTTTATTCTTGAGACAAAGTCTAGAATTCCTGTTTATAAGTGGATACAAACATTTAATATATTTGTTACATTTAACCTGGATACTTTCAATGTGATCCTTGTAAGTAAGGTTTTTGTCAAAAGCAAGTCCAAGATATTTCACTTTATCCTCCCACTTTAAATTTACCTCATTCATCTTTATAATGTGATGACTTTTTGGTTTAAGAAAATCAGCCCTTGGTTTGTGAGGGAAAATAATAAGTTGAGTTTTTGCAGCATTTGGAGTAATTTTCCATTCTTTCAAATAAGAATTGAAAATATCCAAGCTTTTTTGTAATCTTCTTGTGATGACACGAAGGCTTCTACCTTTGGCGGAGATGCTTGTATCATCAGCAAAAAGTGATTTCTGACATCCTGGGGGCAAATCAGGCAAGTCAGAAGTAAAAATATTGTATAAAATTGGACCCAAAATGCTTCCTTGAGGGACGCCGGCACGTACAGGTAGTTGATCAGATTTGCTGTTCTGATAACATACCTGCAGAGTACGATCCGTCAAATAATTTTGAATAATTTTCACGATATAAATCGGAAAATTAAACCTTTTTAATTTCGCAATCAAACCTTTATGCCAAACACTGTCAAATGCTTTTTCTATGTCTAGAAGAGCAGCGCCAGTAGAATAGCCCTCAGATTTGTTGCTTCGAATTAAATTTGAAACTCTCAACAACTGATGAGTAGTTGAATGCCCAAGGCGAAATCCAAACTGCTCATCAGCGAAAATTGAATTTTCATTAATGTGCGTCATCATTCTATTAAGAATTATTCTTTCGAATAATTTACTAATAGATGAAAGCAAACTAATGGGCCGATAGCTTGAGGCTTCAGCAGGATTTTTATCCGGTTTCAAAATCGGAACTACTTTGGCATTTTTCCAACTACTGGGAAAGTATGCCAAATCAAAACATTTGTTGCAAATTTTGACCAAGCTACTTAAAGTTGCTTCAGGTAATTTTTTAATTAAAATGTAAAAAATGCCATCCTCACCAGGGGCTTTCATATTTTTAAATTTTTTGATAATAGATTTTATTTCATTCAGATCTGTATTAAAAACTTCATCTGATGAAAATTCTTGTTCAACAATATTCTGAAATTCTATTGAAATTTGATCTTCAATAGGACTCAAAACATTTAAGTTGAAATTATGAGCACTCTCAAACTGCTGAGCAAGTTTTTGAGCTTTCTCCCCATTAGTTAATAGAATATTATCACCATCTTTTAAAGAAGGGATTGGTTTTTGAGGTTTCTTAAGAACCTTTGAAAGTTTCCAAAAAGGTTTGGAATAAGGTTTAATTTGTTCGACATCTCTTGCGAACTTTTCATTTCGCAGGAGAGTGAATCTGTGGTCAATAACCTTTTGCAAATCTTTTTGAATTCGCTTCAGTGCAGGATCACGAGAACGTTGATACTGTCTTCGGCGAACATTTTTCAGACGAATCAGAAGCTGAAGATCGTCATCAATAATGGGAGAATCAAATTTGACTTGGACTTTAGGAATAGCAATATTCCTAGCATCCAAAATTGCATTAGTTAAAGATTCCAAGGCTGAATCAATATCAGCTTTGGTTTCTAAAACAAAATCATGATTTAAATTATTCTCAATATGATGCTGATACCTGTCCCAATTAGCTTTGTGGTAATTAAACACAGAACTATTGGGTCTGGTAACTGCTTCATGAGAAAGTGAAAAAGTTACTGGAAGGTGATCAGAATCAAAATCAGCATGAGTCACTAAAGGACCACAATACTGACTTTGATTTGTCAAAACCAAATCAATTGTTGATGGATTTCTAACAGAAGAAAAGCAAGTTGGCCCATTCGGGTATAAAACCGAATAAAGACCAGAAGTGCAATCTCTGAATAGAATTTTACCATTGGAATTTACTTTTGAATTATTCCAAGATTGGTGTTTGGCATTAAAATCACCGATGATCAAAAATCGAGATCTATGCCGAGTAAGTTTATTCAAATCCCCTTTGAAATAATTTTTATTTTCCCAGTGCATTGGAATGGCAAATATGCAGCTGCAATCATAATTTTCCCAAAAGAAGTTTCAAGTTCAATGCCCAAACTTTCAATAACTTTTAACTTAAAGTCACGTAACGTGCTATAAGTCATACTACGGTGGATAACTATTGCAACTCCACCGCCATTTCGATTCATTCGGTTATTGGTTATAACTTTATAATCTGGATCACTTTTCAAATAAGTGCCAGTTTTTAAAAATGTTTCGGTTATAACAGCAACATGCACGTTATGAACTCGTAAAAAGTTGAAAAATTCATTTTCTTTCGCTTTTAAAGAGCGAGCATTAAAATTCATAATATTGATGGAATTACTTAGATCCATGATTAAACTTCAGGGTAAGAACAACATCATTCGCAAATTTTAATCCAATCTGGATAGCTTCCATCATGGATGTAGCATTACTCATTGTTTGAATCAAACCAAACAGTGAGTTTTGCAAAAAAGTCATTTTTTCAAACGTAACATCGCCGAGATCAGAAGATCCCAAAGCGTTGCCAGCAGAAAAATTTTCAAATGAAATTTGAGGTACCTGCCCAATTTGAAAATTGGTAGAGGATTTAAAATTCGTGGATGAACCCGAACCCGAAACGACGTTGGCATAAGAAATACCATTGCTGTTACCTAACTTTTCCACGGTAGGGGTATTTCTAGCATTGTTCGAGTGAGACAGCACGAACGTTTGATTTAAAGATGCAGGTACAACCTGACTTTGAGAAAATTTCGGTTTGGATTTCGGCTGATGCTTAGCACGAGAATCCAAAACCTTTTTTCTGATGGGGCAATCCCAGAAATTTGATTTGTGATTTCCACCACAATTTGCACATTTAAATTGGGTGACTTCTTTCACGGGACAATTGTCCTTGTCGTGAGAAGAATCCCCGCAAACCATGCATTTTGGAACCATGGCGCAATGATCAGTACCGTGACCGAATGCCTGGCAACGCCGGCACTGGGTCAGATTCTGGCCATTACCGCCATGTTTCTTAAAATGCTCCCACTTTACCCGTACATGGAACAAAAACTGAACTTTGTCCAAAAGTTTCAAATTGTTGATTTCATTTCTGTTGAAATGAATCAGATAAAATTGTGAAGTCAAACCAAAGCGAGAAATATTCCCGTTTGATTTTTTCTTCATTGGTATTACTTGGGATGGGGCAAAGCCAAGCAACACCTTAAGTTCGTTTTTGATCTCATCCACCGACAAGTCGTTGGAGAGACCTTTCAGGACCGCCTTGAATGGACGAGCATTCTTGGTCTCATACGTGTAGAAATTGTGTTTGTGGTTTTTCAAATAACCAACAAAAGTTTGGTGATCTTGTAAAGATTCCGTCAACAAGCGACATTCTCCTCTTCGACCAAGCTGGAACGAAACCTTCAAATTGCAAGTTTCCTTGCAATTCTTCAGTTGCGTTCGAAAGCTGGCCAAATCGGAGACGGAAGTCACTACAATTGGCGGAGCCTTTACTCGTTTCTCGACGGCAGTAGGCTCAGTACGAGGAGAAGGATCCTTGTCAACAGTTTCGGATAAAACACCGAAACTGTTTGCCAATGGAATTGGAGGATTGACCTCACTTTCAGAATCAGAATCAGACCTCAGAAGAGGCTGTTTTCTTTTTCTGTTTCCGTTAGCCGATTTAGCGTTCAAACGCTTCACCGACGTAACGACCAAATCTTCAGAAGATTTGCGTTTACCTTTGTTTTGACGCATTTTGCAATCAAAGTTCTCTTAAAAAGATGGCTTCGTTTGTAAAATACAACAAAATTTCAGGTGAGGTTAGTCTTGAAAAGACTGTTTAGAATTTTGGAAAATAACTCAGGTAGTCTTTAAAAAGACTGTGAATTTTGTTTGAAATAACTCTGAGCTTAGGTAGTAAAAAATACCGCAGCTCTAGTGTCCGTTCACCTCGAAGGTTCGCAAGACACTGTTCTAGTCAGATAAATATATTCATCAGAAGGGCAGAGAGTGAAAATAAAAAATCATGGGAAAAGTTTTGCCCAAGCGCGAAATGAAAAGTTCATCCAGCAGCGAAACAACAATTTAATTGTTGGGAAACTTTTTTGAAGGTGCTTTAGAAAGTTGACAACAAAAATTTAAGTTAGATGTTTAACAAGATTAAAAACAAAAATAACAAAAATAATATTTTTTTTAAATATATAAAATATGACCGTTAAGACATTATGAAAAATTAGGCTAGCAGAGCGTAACCCAATACCTAGACATGGTGGATAATAATCGAGGCGAAAGAATCAATAAATTACACAAAATATAAAAAAAATCAAACAGAGTTGAAACCATCCAAACCCGATAACGCTAAACGAGGGCGGACATCGGCCCCTGAAATGAAAAGAGTAAACAACCAACGACGTGCCTAATGAACGCGTAATTTGGCCGGGCCAGGCCGTCGATTCGATTAATTTCCATTTGTGGGATTGTTTTGCCGCCCTCCAACTTTTTTTCTGTTTAGATACTCTAGAATGCTTGTTGAACTGGAAACGGTGGTGATAAGAAAGTGTTTTTGAAGGGTGGGAATTTTTTGAAATGTTATGTGAAAAAAGGGTGGGAATTTTAGTAAAAGTTTAACAGTAGAATTTTTCCAACTAAACTAAAAAATCGAATTCATTTTTTTAATCTGTAAGTGGTTCTATTCTATTGGTGGTTTATTTTTTATTGTCGAGCTTAAATATGACCCCTTAACTACTCTAATAGTAGTTTATGCAACAAGTTGCAAAAAGAGTATTTTTTCAGCACGAGTCGTACATTTATCCAACGAGGTTGTACCGAGTTGGATAAATACGAAGAGTGCTGAAAAAATCAAATTTTGCAGCGAGTTCCATACAACATTTTTTGCAATTCCAGAAAACACCCATTGAGTGAAGTTTTAAGTCAAATTTCCATGTATTTTGTCAATAAATCGTTTAAATCAAAAAAAATGTTGAAAAGTGTTACTTTTCGAAACAAGTGCTGAAAAGTTCAACTTTTCAGCACCCATTTCAGTGCTGAAAAGTGTTACTTTTCAGCATTTATTTTAAAAA
Organism: Culex pipiens pallens; assembly: GCF_016801865.2. Taxonomy (NCBI): domain Eukaryota; kingdom Metazoa; phylum Arthropoda; class Insecta; order Diptera; family Culicidae; genus Culex; species Culex pipiens. Next base: position 124,584,521 of record NC_068939.1, read on the forward strand.
GTGTTGCTATTCGATTCTGTTATTTTTGGTACAGAAAAGTAGGCTATTTCGTCGTTCAAGAATGACAGGAAAAGTAAGTAGTTTCACGACGGAATTGCAAAAAGTGATTTAGAAGTTATAAATCCAAGATGGCGGCCAAAATGGCAGTGATGAAATATTGAAAAAATGCATTTTTTAATTTAATAGGCATTCTACAATTAAATTTTGACTAAAATGAGGCGCAGAGCTCGAATTTAATGTTGAAAGCATGAAAATAAAAAATACAGCACATTTTTTTTGCTCCTGATTCGGTTACCCGAAGTCCCATACAAATCTTCAGATAATCGAACTTCGGATAATCGAAACATCGGATAATCCAGACTGGACTGTAAATCAATTCTCTACGAAATGAGCCTTCCTCTAATTTTAATTTTTGATTATTTTTCATCTATAGGTGAAAAATCCTCCATACAAATTTAGCAGCTGTACATACAAAAATGATATGGTAAAATTCAATTCACCTCTGTATTTTTTGAAGGATTTTTTTGATCGATTTGGTGTCTTTGGCAAAGTTGTAATTATGAATGAGAACCAAACCGAAAAAAATGATACACGGAAAAAATGCTAATTTTCAAAATCACTTTTTGTCACTAAATGTTGTTTAAAAAAAAAAGTTTTTCTACTTTTTTGTTATGGAAAACAATATTTTCATCATAAGTTAATGGTGCCGTTTGGTTTAAAATCACGTGAACTTTCAGAAAAACTAAAAATATGCAGTACTTTGTTCTATAAATCCCGAGGAAATCTAATCTATGACATTTCCCCGAAACCCATATTACCGAAGGGACATTTCCCCGAATGCCACTTCCCCGAAAAGACACTTCCCCTAATAGTCATTTCCCCGAATTCCATTTACCCGAATTTCCCATTTCCCCTAATCGTCCACATCCCCGAAAGTCATTTTCCCGAAGGCCACAATCCCGAATGCCACTTACCCGATTAGTCATATCCCTGAATAGTCATTTCCCTGAATGCCATTTCCCCGAACGCGGTCAAGCGGAAATGCATTTTAGGGGGAAAGGGTGTTGAAAGGTTTGGTACTATTCATTCAAATACAATGAATATTGTTACAGACTTTTGGTTATATATTTTCAAACCAAATACTTTTTTTCTTATAGACTTATAGTCAATAATAATGCAATAGAAGTTTTGTTAATTTTTATGATTCAGAAAGCATACTGTGTGATTTTCGTTGTACAGAACCCCGTTCACACTGATCATTTTATTCACATTGCTAGTTTTGGATTTGGCGAAAAGTATAATCAACAAAAACTTTAAATAAAATTTGTACCAGCCTTATGTACCTATTTGTTCGATTTTTGGGTTCTTGAACACACAACAACTCGATTATCCGAAGGCCTCGGAAAAATTTCACTTCGGATAATCGAACTTCGGATAATCGAAACTTCGGATAATCGAGGTTTCGGATAATCGAGTCTGGACTGTAATTGGGTCCTAAAATTAAGCTGATATTAGTGTTCACAATGATAAAGCTTATTTTTCTAAGTACAATGACCCTTTGAACGACAGCAAAGGATTTAAAATGGATTTTTAATTCAATTTCTTAAAAATCACTTCACAGCCCTTCTTGGCAGAAAAGCTCTTACTTGACAGTTAGATCCAGGGGGGCCATAGCTGATCCATCGAAAAAATGTTGTCTTGTCAATAACTTTTTTTTTTTGCATAAAAATGAAAAAAAAAGTTATCAGAAATGGTTTTTAATCGTGTTTCTTGCCGTTGTTCAAAAAAATTGACAACATTTAATCAAAAGCATACCCGAAAAAGCTGTTTGTTCGGTAAAATTGAGAGAGAAAATAACTGTTAGTCGTGGAAAAAGGCTTTAGCGAAAATAAAGATTAGGGAATATGAAAATTCGGGAAAATTTAAATTTAAATAAACGGCAATTGGCGTAAGTGTCACATCGGGGAAATGGCCGATTAGGGTAAATGGCATTCGGGGATATAGCCGATTAGGGGAAATGATATTCGGGGAAATGGCATTCGGGGATGTGGCTGATTAGGGGAAATGATTTTCGGGGATGTGGCCAATTAGGGGAAATGATTTTCGGTGAAATGGCATTCGGGGAAATGAGCTAGACCCGAGGAAATCAAGTTTTTCCGCGAAGACCTAAAAAGAAACCTTAAGTCTGGGACAAACTTTCATGGTTAGTATATGTCTCTAAACTATTTTGGAAACTGTTTGAACATATGTACGAGAACGTATTTTTGAACGCTGTTCGAAATATTTAGATTTTTTCACTTTTAATACAGTTGTTTATTTTCTTAAATATTTTCGTAATCCTTAGTGTTAAACAGCTATTATTTAGTTGAAATTTTGATAATTTGGCTTTATTTACTTATTCTCTTATTCCCGGTTGCAATCAAAGGCGTGGAACATAAACTTTTTTGTATAGTAATTTCAAACAATCAAAATAATGTCAATCCTTACCCGCAATTATGTTTGCTGAAGGTTTAGTTACCTTTGTAAAGAATCAAGATATATCTCAAATGTTATATGAAAAATCGATTGCAACGATTTTTCAATGAAGTAATCAAGTTTTTGTATTCATTAGTGATTGGCGCCAGATTTTGTAGAAAATTGTGAAGAGTGTTGAAAATTATTTCTGGACTGTTCTATCATAGCGAAACAAAAGCCTGTATAAAAGTGTTCAGAGAGTTATGAGAGGTTAATTGATTTTTTTTTTCTAAAATGCCGCCATTTATAACGCAGTAGGCCTGGCCGCTTTAACGTCTGTGATGTTTCAATGCATTCCGATGCAATGGCGCACTACAGATGTTAATAAATGACAAGAAGAGTGCTAGGCGTCATCTAACCTAAGGCACTCTCCAGGATCCCTTCGAAAGATTGGCTGCGCTAGGGTTTGATTAGATTAAAATTCCGCCATTTATAAAAATTCTTACATTACTCATGCACAACAGATTCGTTAATTCGAATGGAAACGAAACTATTGGCACTACGCCCCCCGGGGCATGGCCTTCCTCTAACGTGGGATTTCTGCTCCAGCGCCTCTGACGAGACAGGAGAAACCGGGACCGACGTTTTACTTCACCATCCGATAGAAGCTCAGTGGATAAGGCGGGAATCGAACCCGCGTCTCATAGCATCATCGGGATCGGCAGCCGAAGCCGCTACCCCTGCGCCACGAGACCCCCCCCCCCCCCCGAATGGAACTGCATGCGAATTAGTGAATCCGTATCCGCTCATTGGAATTGTCAAAATCACGAAAACACTTGCTCAGAAAACGACGAACAAGAGAGTCATAATATAAACCTAAACATTAGTGTGACATCTCAATTTTGACATTTGAGTGCTTTTTAATTCGATTACGTTCGAATTAGCAAGCATTCAAATGAGCGGACGTTCGAATTAACGAATCCGCTCTGTGCGTTTATCCCGGGATTTTTTTATAACCGAGAATCCCTTCCCCGGTTTTCCTAAAATTAACAAAAAAAACATTTTTTATACATTAACCCTATCAGGCCTGATGGGTCATAATGACCCAAATGTCGAAATTTCCAAAAACTAGCCTATAATTTTCGTGTGGACCTAAAAGTCATTTTCCGATCATTAGATGCAAAAATATTTTTTTCAAGGTTCAGGCCTGAAAGGGTTAATCTGAATTTGCATGTGGAAATAAATAATAAAATATATATTTTAAAATCATTAAAATTCCCCATAAAAATTCACTAAAATTCACTAAATGAACTAAAATATGATAAAAGATACCAGACTTGAAATTATTTGAGATTTTTTTTTTATATTTGCTAAACAAAAAAATCAATCAATAGAAAAAAAAAACTTGAGTGAATAGAGAAAATAATTTTAGCCATAAATTTATTCAATATTTGGAATTTTGCTTGAATTTTAAGTACTTTAAAAATGGTTGTCCATATTTCGACTTCAGTCCAGATTAACCTCAGCTGACGGTAATTAACAAATATAAAAAATCCAAGATGTAAGGATAAATAAAAACTACTAAAATGTGTTAAAAGTTTGTTTTATTGACCTTTATAAAATTTCCGGATTCAAAGTGCAAATATCTAATTTCCTCAAGATAAAGATTACAGAATGTTTTCAAGCACTTTTGTTCCCCAACATTTCAAGAAAGACTTGTATGGGCATGATGCAGTATGGATTTTTTATAAAAAACTGAACCAACAATATTTTCTATTTTTTTTAATATTTCTACTGAATTTAGTTTCAGAAGAAATTTTGGGATGAAATTATGCAACTCCATTAGTTAAATATCTGGGTTTAACAAAGTATTTTAATTGGAAGGGTAATCTCAAATTTGAAGCATAACGACAAAAAAAATAAAAATTCTAAAAAATATGCAAAACTGAAATCTACATAATATACAGTATTAAAAAGTATTTACACCCCTTGGGCACTATGCACATATTGTGATAAAACATGTAAACAATTTAAATTTTGACAGAAACCTAGTACTACGTTCTGTTCAGAAACGCATGCCGAACATTTTGCTACAAAATGCTCATGAAAAGATGATTTCTATAAAAAGTTATATAACAAATACAAAAATCAAAAAAGGTGCAAAAAAGTTTTTTACACCTTTCGAAAAATTAACATAAATATTGCTGTGACTTTAAGTTAAAAGTTATTGAAAGTTTGAGCATTGAACTTGAAACTTCTTTTGGGAAAATTATGATTGCAGCTGCATATTTGCCTTTTCAATGCACTGGGGAAAATAAAAATTATTTCAAAGGGGATTTGAATAAACTTACTCGGCATAGATCTCGATTTTTGATCATCGGTGATTTTAATGCCAAACACCAATCTTGGAATAATTCAAAAGTAAATTCCAATGGTAAAATTCTATTCAGAGATTGCACTTCTGGTCTTTATTCGGTTTTATACCCGAATGGGCCAACTTGCTTTTCTTCTGTTAGAAATCCATCAACAATTGATTTGGTTTTGACAAATCAAAGTCAGTATTGTGGTCCTTTAGTGACTCATGCTGATTTTGATTCTGATCATCTTCCAGTAACTTTTTCAATTTCTCATGAAGCAGTTATCAGACCCAATAGTTCTGTGTTTAATTACCACAAAGCTAATTGGGACAAATATCAGCATCATATTGAGAATAATTTAAATCATGATTTTGTTTTAGCAACCAAAGCTGATATTGATTCAGCCTTGGAATCTTTAACTAATGCAATTTTGGATGCTAGGAATATTGCTATTCCTAAAGTCCAAGTCAAATTTGATTCTCCCATTATTGATGACGATCTTCAGCTTCTGATTCGTCTGAAAAATGTTCGCCGAAGACAGTATCAACGTTCTCGTGATCCTGCACTGAAGCGAATTCAAAAAGATTTGCAAAAGGTTATTGACCACAGATTCACTCTCCTGCGAAATGAAAAGTTTGCAAGAGATGTCGAACAAATTAAACCTTATTCCAAACCTTTTTGGAAACTTTCAAAGGTTCTTAAGAAACCTCAAAAACCAATCCCTTCTTTAAAAGATGGTGATAATATTCTATTAACTAATGGGGAGAAAGCTTAAAAACTTGCTCAGCAGTTTGAGAGTGCTCATAATTTCAACTTAAATGTTTTGAGTCCTATTGAAGATCAAATTTCAATAGAATTTCAGAATATTGTTGATCAAGAATTTTCATCAGATGAAGTTTTTAACACAGATCTGAATGAAATAAAATCTATTATCAAAAAAATTAAAAATATGAAAGCCCCTGGTGAGGATGGCATTTTTTACATTTTAATTAAAAAGTTACCTGAAGCAACTTTAAGTAGCTTGGTCAAAATTTGCAACAAATGTTACTTTCCCAGTAGTTGGAAAAATGCCAAAGTAGTTCCGATTTTGAAACCGGATAAAAATCCTGCTGAAGACTCAAGCTATCGGCCCATTAGTTTGCTTTCATCTATTAGTAAATTATTCGAAAGAATAATTCTTAATAGAATGATGACGCACATTAATGAAAATTCAATTTTCGCTGATGAGCAGTTTGGTTTTCGCCTTGGGCATTCAACTACTCATCAGTTGTTGAGAGTTTCAAATTTAATTCGAAGCAACAAATCTGAGGGCTATTCTACTGGCGCTGCTCTTCTAGACATAGAAAAAGCATTTGACAGTGTTTGGCATAAAGGTTTGATTGCGAAATTAAAAAGGTTTAATTTTCCGATTTATATCGTGAAAATTATTCAAAATTATTTGACGGATCGTACTCTGCAGGTATGTTATCAGAACAGCAAATCTGATCAACTACCTGTACGTGCCGGCGTCCCTCAAGGAAGCATTTTGGGTCCAATTTTATACATATTTTTACTTCTGACTTGCCTGATTTGCCCCCAGGATGTCAGAAATCACTTTTTGCTGATGATACAAGCATCTCCGCCTTCGTGTCATCACAAGAAGATTACAAAAAAGCTTGGATATTTTCAATTCTTTTTTGAAAGAATGGAAAATTACTCCAAATGCTGCAAAAACTCAACTTATTATTTTCCCTCACAAACCAAGGGCTGATTTTCTTAAACCAAAAAGTCATCACATTATAAAGATGAATGAGGTAAATTTAAAGTGGGAGGATAAAGTGAAATATCTTGGACTTGCTTTTGACAAAAACCTTACTTACAAGGATCACATTGAAAGTATCCAGGTTAAATGTAACAAATATATTAAATGTTTGTATCCACTTATAAACAGGAATTCTAGACTTTGTCTCAAGAATAAACTGTTAATTTATAAACAAATTTTCAGACCTGCCATGCTTTATGCTGTGCCGATCTGGACAAGCTGTTGCTTAACCAGGAAGAAAAAACTTCAGAGGATTCAGAACAAAATTCTGAAAATGATTCTGAAACTTCCTCCCTGGTTCAGCACCAGTGAACTTCATCAATTAGCCGAAGTTGACACTTTGGATGTTATGTCCAATAAGATAATTGATGCATTTCGACAAAAATCATTGCAGTCTTCAGCTGCATTGATCCGCTCTTTATATAGTTTATAAGTTAGTTTTAAGTTATCCCTTTTCCCTTTTGTACATGTAGGACCTCCTACATTTGAAATCACTGAATAGCGAAAGCTACAATATTTCATGAATAAATGAAAGTTGCTAGTATTTAAAATTGAGGTGAAAAGTCATCGATTGTGATTGGACACTCAATAATATTTTAACTGAATGAATGTACATAGAAGAGAAAATCTGAATAAATATAAATTTAAAAAAAAAAAAAAAAAAAAAAAAAACATAAATATTGCTATTTGTTGACAAATCACCATAAATCCAGTCTCTCAACTCCAAATAGGCATCTTTGACTGGATAAAAAATAATTTGGATTGAATACTTAGTATAAAAGTTTATATAACTCTGGAAATTCTATATAAAACTTATCTAAACTTAATTTTGCAAACTTTTAATTCAACTAATTGTCAATATATTTCCATAGAATTGCTAAATAAACATTTTGGAGTGGGTATAACACCGTTTTGGGGGTCTTTGTATCGCTAGAATAGATTTTTCGTTGGAATTTCGTACCAACCCAGAATTACGTCGTCGGAAAATCCGCCGGCATCCGAACCGGTCCACAATTCACAAGTCAACCTATGTGGCATTGGAAAGGGCATAAAATTTCTGATCTTTTGATACCCATACATCTAGGTTTTCTATAAATACCTGGTAAGTTTGATCCACGAGAACAAAAATTACGAAAGTCCATACAGTTTTGGCAGATTACTCAAACGAAACCATAACAACAGTAGTTACAGAGAAATTATTTTTAAAAATATTGCTTTGACGAAAGTAACAAAGCTGTATGTGATATAGATTCAGAGAAAAATGTCCGCACGCTAGGGAAAATTCAGGGGTTTACATGTTTCTTTGCAACGGCTATCAAAATCAAAACGGCTATATTTAATATTAAACATAACAATTTGTGAAAATTTAAGGCATTGATAATGCACGACTCCACTGATTCAGCACAGTGTAATAGTTTTAATGGCAGCTCACGCAAGTAGTTCATAAACCTACATTCCTGCTAAAAGCACCACTCTCTTCAAACACACACTCGTCGCGAAAGCACTTATTCCTGTTCCGGAAGCGAACAAGAAGCTCGCAAGACACATTTCCGGCAGCAACAACATCATTTTCAAAGAAAAGCCATCATCCCCGGGAAAACTGACGGTCGCGAAATGGCCCATCAAACGCGCTGAAAGCCATCAAAAACATCATACGTCGTTTAAGCTAGTTGAATAAATGATTGATCCACGTGCCAACCCTCTCCCCCCTCGACTTACCAAGCAAGATTGCCAGAAGCTGCAGACTGTATCGCCGATCCATCCCGTTACCAAGCAGCAACATCAGGGCCGGAACAATTTGACGAGCGCGCGGTGCGGAAGTTTGGAGATTTGTCAAACCCTGTGGCAGGACCAGTGCGAGGACGCACCGGGGTAATCCTTCGTCAAATCGAGCAAGCAAGCAAACACCACTTCAAAGAGTGCCTCTTCCTCTTTGGGATGAGAGTTGCTCTTCCGGCGAAACTGTTATTATTCAATTTGTACTTGGGAAAACACTCGATTTGCTGGCCCCTGCTCTGTTGGAAGGTAAAGCACTTGAAGAGACTTCAAGGACGAGCTCTTTTCCGCTTGAATATTTAACAAACTTTTATTCACTTTCAGGAATGAAAGACTTTTTCTTCACGATTTGATCTGGACACTCGCCAGCGGGGCAAAATTTCCCAAAATTTCTAGAATTAGAATGTATTATGAAGCACTCTCCAAACTTGGACAGCGTGGAGATTCAATTTTCTCACTTGACTCGAGAGAGCACCGACACACACAAACTTTATCACCAACTAAACAACGACCGAGAAGGTAGCGCTGGTAACCTGCCAATCAACTATTATTTATTCACAAATCAATTACACACTTCTCGACCAGACCAGCCTCGACGGAAGCTGCTGCGAACTGGACCACTTTTCCCACCTTGACGGAATTTTGCTTCACCTCAGGTGCAACTGCCACCTTTCAACTCACTAATCACGTACACACACACACACCCTTCTAGATATTAAATCGCGATTAAGCGCGGGTTTAATCACGCGCGCGCGCGTAAATTTCAAACAATCGCGTCACTCAAAATTCGAATCTTGCACACGCGTCCGTTCGGCTCGCCGGTCACAGTTCTACTGAACTCACGTGCGTTCAACAGAAACCAGTTCCGTTCCGCGTCTAGCTGGCACGCGAGAGAAATTCAAACTGATAACCTCTACACGCCAATACGCCTCAAGCTCACAAAAGCACAATGTGGTGACCATCTGTTTTTGGCGCGAGTGCTCGCTCTCTTCTCTCCGCTCTGTGAGGATTTTGCTCTCTGTTGTTGAAATTTTCTGCTCACTTTTCTCTCAGTTGCATGCTCTCCCTCTCTCTGTTTATCTGCACGATATCAGCTGCACCACATGTGGATAAAAGGTTCATTTCAAATTCAAATTTGTTTTTTTTTCGCGCTAACAACTGAGAAACTCGCCTAAAGTTATACTGAAGACTGTACTCGAAACAGTACTTTTTGAAAATATTTTCAAAATATTTAATTTAAATTTAATATAGTAAACACCAGGTAAACACTATAACAAGGAGCGGTCGTGGCTGAATGGTTACGATGTTCGCTTTATAAGCGAATGGTTCTGGGTTCGATACCCATCTGCTCCCAACGAGAATGTTCTGGAATCATTAAATTTGGAATTAATGGAAAATCATGAAAAGCTCACGGCGGGGTTCGATCCCCTGTCCTTAGGATTGGCAAGCAAAAATGCTTTCCACTTAACCGTGGAGCATTGGTAGCTTGAGGAGGAATTAGACTGGTATAGTTGAATCCAAGAATCGGACAAAAGAATCAAAATTGAATGCAAGTTGAACATCAGAACTCAAACAAGATTGCATGCAAGATTTGCAAGCGCAGTTGAAATTGAATCTAAAAATACCTCGCTATAAATAGCCTGGGCGACTGATAGAATTCATCCAATAAGAGATGAGAAGAATTGAAAGCTTTCCCATTAGAAATGAGAACACACGAAGAATTCGAACAACAATGCAAACGGTCGTTACCACTCGCCTAGGGTGGCTCCTCAGACCATTCACCTTCCCAAAAACCGTCCAACTCCAAGCGAAACTTACTTGAGGATACCGTGGAGATTTTCCCTTAATACTCTTAAAAAAGTGGAGCATCAACACTTCCCGTCTTCCAATTCCCTTTCCTTGTCCCTGGTGCGCGGTGGAGATGGGAGCGGCCGGCAATGGACGGCTGCCATGGTGGTGAGAATCTGGTTCAGGTGGAATTGGTTCTATTCCCAATTATCGATTCCTAGGCAACTTGGGCTTAGACAATCATCACATCACATGGCGAAAATCCAGTCTGCAATCCGCTAAAATCACCGTCTCCTAGCGAAGCGAAGCGAAACACCAGGTAAACACTATAACATGGAAACAAATAGGGGTCAGGGTCATCACGAACAAAATAAAAATCGTATTTTTTTTTATTTTCTTGCTTTTAACATCAAATTCGAATTCTGCGACCCCATTTTAGGCAAATTTGAATGATCCAAGATGGTGGCCGAAATGGCGGTGATGAAATATTGAAAAAAATGCATTAAATTGAAAAATCTTGGATTTAAAAATTCTAAATCACTTTAGAGTAGTTTTGAGAGAGATGTATTCTCAAAGGCTGCTATTGGCAGCCTTGCTTATATTACATCTTACATGAATATGTTGGTTTTTTAATGCTAATGCTCGTATTTAATTACATGTTTGATAAAAATACTTTATATTGCTGTTTAAGCCCAAGAAACTAAAACATTTTGTGTCCCTATTTTGGGGATATTGCTCGTACCCAGTCAAATCAATCCGAATTCTGAAACGGAATCTAATTAGAATCGTATACAAATTCCGTTTCAAACGCAACAACCGGTTCCGTGTTCGAACCGGTTGTTGCGTTTGAAACGGAATTTGTATACGATTCTAATTAGATTCCGTTTCAGAATTCGGATTGATTTGACTGGGTAGGATACGACCTTCTTTGTGCCTATTTTCGGCCTACTTTCTGATTGGTTGAAATCTCGAAGCAAGTGGCGAACTTTTTTGAGAGCGTTCTTTTATTACGTAACGCAGTTAGGGGGGGGGGGAGGGGGGGTCGGCGTCTGTTACGAAATGTTACGAAAATTGGGGGAGGGGGGGTGTGAAAAAAAATTATGTTACGTAACGCAAAAAAATGCAAATTTTCCTTGTGTTATGTGTTATAGGGGGGGGTAGGGGGATCGCTCATCTGTTACGATTTGTTACGAAGGGGGGGGGGGGTAGGGGGGTTTATATTCCCAATTTTGCGTTACGTAATAAAAGAACGCTCTCTTTGACGTACGGTTCAGCCCCAGCTCGTACAGTACAGCCGCACTTTACGAGCTTCCATTCGCTTGTGTTCTGATGGACTCAAAATTCTGCTACCTACCAGAAAGGATCACAACTACGTTCGGGATTTCCTGAACAACACAAAGATTGAATACTACAGCCATGATGACCCAGGTAAACGACCCATGAAACAGGTCCTCCGTGGCCTGTACGACATGGATGTGAGTGTGCTGAAAGAAGAGCTCAAAACTCTGAAGTTGAACGTGATCGAAGTCTTCAAGATGACGAGACACAACAAGGACATCAAGTATCGTGATCAACTGTACCTGGTTCATCTCGAGAAAGGATCGACAACGCCGTCTGAGCTGAAAGCAGTTCGGGCAATTTTCAACATCATCGTGACTTGGGAACGTTATCGTCCAGTGCACCGTGACGTGACACAATGTTCGAACTGCTTGCAGTTTGGACATGGTGGAAGGAACTGTGTCATCAAGAGTCGTTGTGCAACCTGCGGAGGTGAGCATAAAACTCAAACTTGTAACACTATCAACGAGAACATCAAAGCCTAATAATAAGAATCGGAGCTGCCCAAAACGGGCTGAGTTTGTAAAAATTCAGCAGCAAGCGACGACGAGGCACCAACCAAATCGTCGCAAAACACCACCAACTTTCACGGACGTAGATTTTCCTGCTTTGGCGTCACCAGGAGCGGAATCTGTTCGAGTGGTTCCAAATACACGGAAAAAAAAGGTTTCCGAAAATCATGCAAATCGTACCATGAAATCGTGAATATCGCGATTTTTGCTTTACGAATTTTTGAACTATGCATAATGGGCACGAATTATCCAGGAATCGTGAATAAATATGCATGACTTTCCATGACCGATTTCACTCGTAAACGTGAATAATATTCATGATTTCATGAAATGGATGCATGAAGTCGTGAAAAATATTCACGATTTTATGAATAAAAATTCATGATTACGATCAAAAAAATATACCTCGTGAATTAAAATTCATGATTTCATGCATAAAATTCATGAAATCATGAATTTTTATGCATGACTTCGTGCACAAAATTCATGAAATCTCGAATTATTTTTACGATTTGTAAATGAAGGCGTAAAAATATTCGCGATTTCATGCTCACAATTCATGAAAAAATGTAAATAAATCATGAAATCGTGAATTTTATTCATGAATTCGTGCACAAAATTCATGAGTTCTGGAATATTTTTTATGATTTATTTTTGAAGGCGTAAAAAAATTCGTGAAATCATGTATAAACTTCATGAAATCATGCATAAATTTCATGAATTCGTGATTTTTTTTATGAAATCATGAATTTAATTCACGTTTACGAGTGTATTCGGGCATGTCTAATCATGCATATTTATTCACGGCTCCTGGCTTATTCGTGCCCAATATGCATAGTTCAAAAATTCGTAAAGTAAAACTCGTAATATTCACGATTTCATGGTACGATTTTCACAATTTCCGGATTACTTTTTCTGTACATTTACCATATCGTGCCACTGGGGGCACATACCGGAATTGACAAGGAATCCTGTTTTGTGAAAGAAAAAAAAACGGAGCACATTTTATGTGATTTCAATGTTCTATGGCCCAACCTGGCCACTTTGGAACCGGTCACCGGTTACCGGTGGTCACTGAAGACATTTCGGAATGTGCATGAACCCTGTCTTGTGACATATTAAAATTCATGAAATTTAAAACTGTGGCCATTTTATGTGATGCCAATGTACACTGGCCCCACCTGGCCACTATGGAACCGGTCACCGATTACCGGTGGTCACTGGGGACATTTCGGAATGTGCAAGGAACCCTGTCTTGTGACATATCAAAATTCATGAAATTTAAAACTGTGGCCATTTAATGTGATGCCAATGAAATCTGGCCCCACCTGGCCACTTTGGAACCGGTCACTGGTTACCGGTGGTCACTGGGGACATTTCGGAATGTGCAAGGGACCCTGTCTTGTGACATATCAAAATTCATTAAATTTAAAACTGTGGCCATTGTATGTGATGCCAATGCACTCTGGCCCCACTTGGCCACATTGGAACCGGTCACCGGTTACCGGTGGTCACTGGGGACATTTCGGAATGTGCAAGGAACCCTGCCTTGTGACATATCAAAATTCATGAAATTCAAATCTTTGGCCATTTTATGTGATGCCAATGTAATTTGGCCCCACCTGGCCACTTTGGAACCGGTCACTGGTTACCGGTGGTCACTGGGGACATTTCGGAATGTGCAAGGAACCCTGTCATGTGACATATCAAAATTCATGAAATTTAAAACTGTAGCCATTGTATGTGATGCCAATGTACTCTGGCTCCATCTGGCCACCTTGGAACCGATTACCGGTCACTGCGGAAGAATTCTGAATTTACAAAGGTCCCAGTTATGTGATGTTCAAAAATGCTTTAAATAAATTAAAAATACAATCATAAATTTAGTAAAACCAACATTCAAAAACTTGACATGAGCATTTCGGAAACGTTAATTGGGTACCGATCGTTACTATACAAAAATACAACGAAAACTTAAATTAAATACAAAAAGACCAAAGGGATTTCTTGTACACTCCAGACTCGATTGTCTGATGAACTAATAATAGAATAATCGATAATTCGTATAATAAAGCAATAATTTTTTTGACTCATTAATAACTCCAATTACAATAAAGTGATTAATTACAATAAAAGGATTTATTTTTGTAAATGCAGATGATCAAACACTTTAATTTGACGCAAATAGAGTCATAGAGAGTTGAATTGAAAATTAAAAAAAACACCGAAATTCTTAAAATACTCAACAAAATAAAAATCTTTAAAAACTTCAAAAACTCAAACTATTTAAAATACGCAAAATAAATTAAATACTTCACAAACTCAAAATATTTGAAATACGCAAAATACATAAAATAAATAAAATGCTCATAAAACTTAAAATACTTGAAATACCTAAAATACTTTTTTTGTATACTTTATTATAGAGTTTTAAACTCTTTACTTAAAGTAATTAAAATTCTTAGAATACTTAAAATACTTCAAATACTTCAAATACTTCAAATACTTTAAATACTTTAAATACTTTAAATACTTTAAATACTTTAAATACTTTAAATACTTTAAATACTTTAAATACTTTAAATACTTTAAATACTTTAAATACTTTAAATACTTTAAATACTTTAAATACTTTAAATACTTTAAATACTTTAAATACTTTAAATACTTTAAATACTTTAAATACTTTAAATACTTTAAATACTTTAAATACTTTAAATACTTTAAATACTTTAAATACTTTAAATACTTAAAATACTTTAAATACTTTAAATACTTTAAATACTTTAAATACTTTAAATACTTTAAATACTTTAAATACTTTAAATACTTTAAATACTTTAAATACTTTAAATACTTTAAATACTTTAAATACTTTAAATACTTTAAATACTTTAAATACTTTAAATACTTTAAATAATTTAAATACTTTAAATAATTTAAATACTTTAAATACTTTAAATACTTTAAATACTTTAAATACTTTAAATACTTTAAATACTTTAAATACTTTAAATACTTTAAATACTTTAAATACTTTAAATACTTTAAATACTTTAAATACTTTAAATACTTTAAATACTTTAAATACTTTAAATACTTTAAATACTTTAAATACTTTAAATACTTTAAATACTTTAAATACTTTAAATACTTTAAATACTTTAAATACTTTAAATACTTTAAATACTTTAAATATTTAAAATACTTTAAATACTTTAAATACTTTAAATACTTGAAGTACTTGAAATACTTTAAATATTTAAAATACTTTAAATACTTTAAAAACTTTAAATACTTAAAATACTTAAAATACACAAAATACTTAAAAAAATTACAATACTTACAATACTTAAAAACTTACAATACTTAAAATACCTAAAATACTTAAAATACTTAAAAACTACAAATACTTAAAATACTTGAAATACTTGAAATACATAAATTACATAAAATACTATAAATACTTAAAATACTTAAAATACTTAAAATACTTAAAATACTTAAAATACTTAAAATACTTAAAATACTTAAAATACTTAAAATACTTAAAATACTTAAAATACTTAAAATACTTAAAATACTTAAAATACTTAAAATACTTAAAATACTTAAAATACTTAAAATACTAAAAATACTAAAAATACTTAAAATACTTAAAATACCATGAAATCCTTAAAATACTTAAAATACTTTAAATATGTTAAATATTAAAAAAAAACTTTAAATACTTACAATATTAAAATTATCAACATACTCAACATACTTTAAAAAAACATCTTTCACTTAAAATAATAAAATACCTAGAAAAAAATAAATGCTTAAAATTATTTAAATACTTATCAAATTTTATTCAATTTAAATATTTTAAATAATTGAAAAAAACGTAGAATATGAAAATACCTGAAAAAATGAAAATACTTTCATTCATACTTGAAAAATAAATATTTCAAATACTTAAAATTATTTAAATACCTAGAAAAAATTAAATTCTTAAAATTATTTAAATACTTAACAAACTTTAAACACTCAAATTATTTCAAATACTTGAAATACTAAAAAACTTTAAAAACATATTATATTAAAATACCTGAAAAAATGAATATACTTAAAATCATTAGCATATTTAACATATTTAAAAAATAAATATTTCAAATTCTTATAATATTATTAATACTCACAATATTAAAATACCTAGAAAAAATTAAATGCTTAAAATTATTTAAATACTCAACAAACTTTAAACACTTTGAATATTTAAAATACTTGAAATACTTAGCTCAAAACAAAGCGCCGAAATGTCACTCAGCGCATCCACGGGAACCGATAAAAAAACGGGATTTTTTAGTTTCCAAACCCAAAACAAACCTCACTGTCTGTCACACGCGTAGAATGCCCCGGCAATTGACAGAAAACCGAAATCCCTACGAGTCCGCGACCAAGAAACTGTCACACGCGGAGATAAAACACGGGAACTGTCTTATGGACCATGTTCCCCTTGATTCGGCAATCAAAACAAACACGCGAACAAACCGGGAACTGTTCTGTCTTTTGCAGATTGTCCTCACTCTTACCTTGTTACTCCTCCTGCCGCCCGGTCCTCCTCCCACGCTCGGTCCTCCTCCTGCCACTCGGTCCTCTTCCTGCTAGCCCTTGGCTCCGTTGCCATTTCCAACGGAACGGCCGCAGATCTTTTCCCGGTTCCGGTGGACAGCACCTCCAAATCCCGGGTCCACAAATCACGGTCACTTTCACCGGCAAACACAACAGGACGCGACAAGTCACAACGCGATTGACTTCGTGGCAAATAAACACGCGGCTGAACTGGCAAGCGAAAAACAAACTTGACAGTTCGAGCGAAACTGTTCTTGATTGATCAAGATCACTCGTCATAAACATGGATAAAAAATCATAAACCCATGAATGTTATGCACGAATTCATGCATTTTATTCATGAAATCATGTAAACTTTCATGAAATCATGAAAAACATGATTCATAAATTCGCGAATAAAATTTTACGACGTAAAATTTACGCATGCATAAATAATCGTAAAATCATGAATATTTTTCATGAATTCATGAAGTTTAGTCATGACTTCATGAAAATCAGTCATGAAATCATGAATAGTGATATTCATGATTTCATGAAGGAAAATTCATGAATATTCGTAAAATTATTTTAGCCATGAATAAAATTCATAAATTCGTGCATTTTTATGCACGATTTCATGAATAAAATTCATGAAATCATGAAAGGTATCACGAAATCATGCACAAAATTATTCACGAATTCATGAATCGAAATTCACGATTTCTCGCACACTTTTTTTTCCGTGTATGCAGCCATTGCCGTTGAATCAGCGGCAAAAAGTTGCAGAGAATACAACACCTCCAGGCTTCAGTCAGCAACCGAGGGAAAACCAACCAGCATCAACGGATGAAGGCAGTAGTGACCTGTTTTCACCACAAGAACATTGAACATTTTCATCGAGATGACAACAACACAACGTGGGTGCAAAACTCGTGCGGAACAAGTAGGGGAAATATACCCTTTCTAATCAAACACCTATCTTCGTCATATGGAGAGTTTGATGCTCGATTAAAGCTCCAAAAATACTATTTAGGCTATAAACTTACCAGCAACAGCACCGCCTCGAGTAAACACGCAAATTTTTGCCATTTACTGGCCACAGAATCAAATTTAATGCACTTTTGATCATAATTTCTATTTTGCGAGACCATTTCTCATCATTTTGGTGGCAAACACATCCACACGCAAGATCAGAGGTTAACTGCTTAACGAAAGTCGCCATCAATATCTTTTCACTTGCGCTAACGATTTCAAAGCGCTTAAGATATAAAATTGCTTCCAACTACCGGCAACATGTTCTTTTGACCGTTACTTAGTCCTTCCTTGACTTGACAAAAAGTACACACTACAAGTTATCGTATCCAATAAAGCAACAAATTACAAATTACTTAGTCACTCACTTGAAAAATAATCCCGAAACATGTAAATAATTAGCAAGCACCATCAAAAAAACAAACGCGCCAAGTCGTTTGACGTTTCAATTTTGAATACCCATTCCAATCGAAGGCTGAAGAAAACCGAGCGAGGAGCGAAGGCAAATAAAGAACAAAGGGTGGCCACCAACACCACCAACATGCTGGTGCAGCGCCTGTTGGAGTGAGCAAGTGCTGCCAGGAAAATTTCGCTATAAATGCTACTTTGATGCTACGTGAGTGCTCGCTTAAAATTTCATCAATTTTGGCAGCACTAAGCAGACCCAAAAGAGCGCTGGAAGAAAAAAAGAACTAAGCTGAAAATAGAAAAATGGGCGTGGCCCAATGCACTCGACTGATTAGAATGCATCATTCAAACACGACCGCTTATTAGGCTTAAAATGGGCATATTTCCCCTAAGAACGCTTGGAGGATTTATCTTAAAATACAGTTCGTAGTTTACTCGTTCTAATGATTTTGAATATTTAAATGAATTTACTTTTTTTAGTTTTAAGTTAGGATTAGTTGTTAAAGTGATTTATATTTCTTTTTTACCCAAATGTATTCGATTCAATGCAAAAATGTAAAACAATTTGAAGTAATGTGAATGTGAACAGTTAATAATAAAACGAAAAATACAATAAAGACGAAGAGCATTTAGCCATAACACTTAGAATGTAAATGAAATGTAATTATTTTAAGAAAGTTCAATAAAGACATATTTAATTTTAAAAAGCACATACAGAAAACATATAAATTCAAGTTCGCCTTGCCCAAACAATCGCTGCTCGGCCAAAGTTTTGTTATTTTGCCGAGACCGGCTTTTGCGTAGATAGGGATCCCACGGTAAATTATTTCAGAATAACAGACATCATGTTTCCGATATCGAGTCCAAGAAAACTAACGGGACAGGCTCTAACGACGAGTCCAACAATGTCATTGTATTGATGATTTGCGCAAGGATACCTACAAACTGTTGGGAATTCGCAGGATAACCTTCTTAGGTTTCACGTTGGCGTTGCTGGCTTATTTGCCCTTCAAATATCACATGAAGAGATGTGATGGCTGTCCTTCACACCGCTGCAGAGAAAAGTAGTACGATCGTAGTAAACCATGCAAGAAAACGGGATTGATCGCAACAGAAGAACAGTCAGACATAAGTCCGTAGGAAAGTCCAAGAGACATACGAAAACACGAGGAGATATTGGAAAGACTGTATCCCAGTACAATAGGGAGACGGTCAATTGAACTTTCCAGTATTGAAATACCGTTTTACCCGTACAAGTCAATTGGTATTCGCGTTTGTTTTAATAAGCAATTGAAGTCCGTACTTGAAGAGATAAACTTCAAAGTATAGTGAAAAGACGTACAGAAAGATAACTTATCTTTCTGAAATGGCTTTCCTGTTTTTATTTCGTTCCTGATGACCCGTGCAAAACTCTCTGGCTAAACAAAGCGGGTTCTACTTTTTGCATACGTATTGGGCGTCTCGAAACTGAGGAGCGGCTGTGGCTGAATGGTTACGGTGTTCGCTTTGTAAGCGAATGGTTCTGGGTTCGATTCCCATCTGCTCCTATCGAGAAAGTTAAGGACATAGAAAAACTTGAAAATGCTGAATATGAACGAAAAATCAAAGTCGCTTGTGGCGGGGTTCGAACCCCCGTCCTTTGGATTGGTAAGCAAAAATGCTAACCACTAGTCCATGGCGACTTGGTGAGCCTAGACTGGAATTAGGAATACTGTTATTCTCGATTTCATTGGTAGGTTTTCAAACGAGCACGAAGCAAAATGTTTAACGTTCGGTCAAAACGTTCATCATTTGTGCAAAACGAGAGAGAATTGAGAGAAAAATACCATTTCCGGTCTCTTTTCGCTCAATTCTCTCCCATTTGTCATCGAATTCCTTCATTTTCTTGACATTCGCGTCCTACTTCCTACTCCCTGATTCCTGTTTGTGTCATTTTACATGCATTCGAGTTCATCGCTCATCAATTTGAGTTCATTGTAAGTGCTCGTTTGAAAACCTACCAATGAAATCGAGAATACAACCAACCCGCAACGCCTTTCGAGGTGTATCCTAGGGTTTTACCTCTCCTACTAACATTGAGTCCAAAACCTCCCTACAAACATCTATACCACTAAGGTGACGTAGGGGTCCTTGCGCACTTTAGATAGGTGTTTACTAACGATCCTCCCCTTCCCTGAGGATAGCTTGGACCCGGCCTGGACCCCCTTATGCCCTGGGCTGTATTACACACTCATCAAAAGATGAAGACATGGTATCTCCCGTGTTGGATTATTGTTCCGGATGAGGGTCTAATACAACCACACCAAACAGTG
Source organism: Culex pipiens pallens (assembly GCF_016801865.2). Taxonomy (NCBI): domain Eukaryota; kingdom Metazoa; phylum Arthropoda; class Insecta; order Diptera; family Culicidae; genus Culex; species Culex pipiens. The sequence continues at coordinate 124,604,892 of NC_068939.1, forward strand.
GGATAAGCGTTGTGGAGCCTTCCGGTGGTGGGGCGTCCTCCAAATGCTAATGCTAATGCTAATGCTAATGCTAATGCTACGTATTGGGCGTCTCGAAACTAAAATACCAAATAATATTTCTAGAGATTTTTTTAAAAAAGATCCAGTAAACTATAGTCTTTCATATGTGTTTGGGTGGACCTTGGACTGGGCCGACAGGACACGAGACCGGAGGAGAATAAAAGACGACCGCGTACTACAACTTAACTAAAACTACCGTTTATTTGCTTCTGATCGCGTCGAGTGGTGGTAGGAGACAGTTGTGCAGGGTTGCCAATTCACCGGTAGGGAGCCACCGGAACAATATGATTATAGAACCTATTAATAAAAACTCTAGATTTGTTAAGCAGCGACGCGAACCATCAGACTGACATTTTCGGATAAAAATGAAACAAGTTATGAGTTAATTAATAAACCCTACAAGTTACACTTTATTTTGATATCAACGCGTTCTCATCGTTCACTTACTTACGCCTTCATGCAAAAACCACGAGAATTTCTCGAAAATTCAGCTTAGCTCATCTCGAACCAGCAGCAATTATTTTTTCTCTTGTTCATTATTGTTAACCTCTTTGCGCGTTACGATTTACCCCATCTTTTGGCTCCATTCACACGCACACATTTTCGTTCGCCCCACACACTTTCATAGTCGTTCCTAGATTATTCAATTTTTTTTCTTGTCTAAGCGCTAAAAACAGTTAATTGTTTAAGGGACTTCCAAACGAAGCTTGCTAGTGTGTAACTTTAAGTAGGAAGAAGAAGGGGGAGGGAAATTTTATGGATATTTTTTTTTCTCGGTAACAAAAACTGCTTACACGATAATTGAAGTGTTTTGTTTTTAAAAGCAGGGTGACAAATTCAAACAAGATCTCTTAACCCGTCTCAAAGCGTCTCGTTTACTGTACCAAAAAATACATAGAATTTAGCTGTTTAACTCATAACAGACTCGATTAATTTCATTCGGTGTGTCACTAATTGCTAAACTCTTTAGAAAAACAAACGGACGAAAGCGTCAATAAGATTTAAAATTAAAAACTATGTTAAGTTGAAAATTTTTGTTTGTTTTTTTCTCGGTTTTCTGTTGGAATATATATAAATAGTGATGATATCGTTTTACAATTGTAAGTTTAGAATGTCTCTGTGTAGGTGTGTCTGATCTCTCTGCTGTGTTTGTGTGTTTTTTTCCGTGTATCATATATTATTATCATTCCAACCGCACAAACAAACTAGGACATAAATAAAAAAAATAGCGATAATCCTTAGATCGACAGCCCAAACACCGACACGATGCAGTACATCGTCTTGTTCTCCCAGCGCACCGTGCAGGAGCCGTCCGTTTCGTTGTTCCAGAAGCAGGAGCTGGCCGTGTGCAGACCGGCGCCGTTCTTCTGCATGATCATACAGGTGACTGGAAAGAGGGAAGAGGGAAGGCGAAACTTTATTCTCCGAGCAAACTCAAAACAATGATAAGGCGAAACAATTATATCGATGGCAGTGCACTATCACTCCTATTGTGTCGGTACACCTTTTGAATGCAGTGCGCGCAGACACGGTGAAAGGAACCGGAACCGGGAAGGGAAAAAGTTTTTCTTTAATATCACACTTAATGAGTTTTCCACCGCCGCCGTTGCCTTCGGAAAAGTACCTTCCCTATACTTCTTCTCTGGCCACTAAGGAGTTGATAGATCCGCAGCAGCGCCCAGCGGTGAGTTAATAGACAATTATAGGCTGCCGCTGCCGGACTTGAGATTGTTGCTGAAAGTGTGAGACGTTCCAGCTTTCCCCTCTTGAACAGCAAGCTTTTAATTGCTCAAGTCCCTGGGAGAATGATTTTAGTTTTTCACTGTTTTTGTGCTACTGCAATGGAAATTCTTTCATCAAATCTTAGTTGAGTTTTTGAAACAGAAGCGTTTTATCAAATAATTTGAACCGAGATTGTTACAAGGTAAGCATTTCCCACTCACGGACTTCAACGTCAAGGTACCTCTGCAACTCTTCAGTGATAATCTTTGATAGGCAAAGGTAAGTTTCAGTGTAAACATTAGTATACAAAATTAAGATGAATTGATCTAAACATAACATTTCGAGCATAATTCCTTAGGCAAGTCCAGTAGACATACGAAAACACGAGAAGAAGTTAGAAGTATTTGAGTGAATGATTTTAGTTTTCACCTAAACAGAGTGACCACCGAAATTCTATATTAAATTCCCGGTTTTCTAGAGATTTTTTTTCACGTTTTTCTTGAAGCCAGTTTTCAGCAGTAAAATGCTTAGAGTGCATAATTGGCAAAGGGAGCGCGTGGTCGTAAAAAAATATTCGGAGTGAAAAGTGTTTTTTTTGGTGTGCCTTTTGTTTCGAATTTTTGTCGTGAATTGTGTGCTGCGAGGAGAAGAATACCCTCTGAAAATGCAGCGTCATCAGTGCATAATTGGCAAAGGGAGCACGTGGTCGTAAAACGATATTCGGAGTGAAAAGTGATTTTTTTTGTGTGCCTTTTGTTTCGCATTTTTGTCGTGAATTGTGTGCTGCGAGGAGAGGATTAAAAAATATTCGGAGTGAAAAGTGATTTTTTGTTATTTTTAAAGCCCTTCCTTTATCATCGTTGATCGGAAGGCACGGCGTCGGGTGGACTGTGTTTAAATTTTTCGAGTAAGGTTTAATTTTTGCGGCGAAAAAGCCATTTATATATAATTATCGAAAGACGCACTGACAATTTGGATCGTCGAGTTAACAGTGGAGCAAAATAACTGTGTGTGAGTGATTTTGTGTGTTAACCAGAAAGACCTTCCCATAGCATTGTTGCTCGGAAGGCTCGCCGACGGGTCTGTTATGAAAGTCCTCCCCATAGTCGTAGCTCGGGAGGCATCGAATAGCCAATACCTTATCCTACTAACCCAAAAAAAAAATAATCACGTGATGCTTGAAGGAGATGCTGTGGATTCAACGGTCTCATGCGGTATCAACAGGTATATAGCGAAAAACTGTATGCTTGATGAATCTGCAACTTCAATTATCGGACTAACATTCCTCCCTTTCGTTGAACTGCAGGCTTCTTGGGAGGGCGCCGGTATTGACTAATAAAGTAGGGATCTTCAGAGGTTAAACAGTGAGATGGTTGGCTCCCACTGATCATTTTTGATTCATTGTTTAACTTCAGCTGACCTGTCAATAACGGAGTAGCAGCTCATTGGCAGTCAACCATGCTCATGCTCATGCTCAAGCCAGTTTTCAGCAGTAAAATGCTTAGAATTAAGAACAACTCATTCAAAATTGCAAGAAAATCTTAATTTCTTTTCTCAAAAAAAAATAGTTGGATTCATAAACATATTTTTAAAACTAATCTATTTTTCAAACCATTGAGATACTCAGAAACAGGAAAAAAAAGAGCTCAAATCAAGGCCTTTTCAAATAAAACTCTAGATATTTTAAGATCAGTTCCTAACTGGACTCGGTCGTTGGAAACGACCGTCGGCTCAACGACCGACGAAATAGGCGGCGGGCCAGATGCGGGCATAAAAATGCCAAAACCTCTCCCTTCTCACTTCGTCTCACCATCCAGCTGTAGTTTGTTGACAAACAAACGGAGCACGCGGTCGCATGATGGCGGCATCGAGCCAGAATTAGGGGTGGTCTTGTGGTTAAAATTGAAACTTTTGTCAAGAAAAATAATATTTTTCCAACTGAATAAAAATAATTGCGAGCATGTTCAAACAATTATTTCTGATGTCAGAGAAGTGACTAAAAATCAAAATTTCAATCCGTAATTTTTCTGGTTCTATCCCATTCCCCAGAATCCCATTCCCCAGAATTCCATTCCCCAGAATGCCATTCCCCAGAATGCCATTCCCCAGAATGACCCATTCCCCAGAAATATTTAGGACCTTGAAAACATGTTATGTTTCCCTTGATTGTGTCACGTTCCCCAGAAAACCATTCCCCGAATACCATTCCCCAGAAATCAATTCCCCATAATGAACCGTTCCCCAGAAAAACATTCCCCAGAATGTATTATTCCCCAGAAAACCATTCCCCAGAAATATTTATCGCGGTGATTATAATTATTTCCAAAATTTCAAAAAAAAAACAAAATTTTAAATTTTTTTAAAATTTTCAAAATTTACAAAATTTTTAAAATTTACAAAATTACCTAAATTTCCAAAATTTTTAAAGTTTCCAAAAATTCCAAATAAATTCAAAATTTCCATAATTTCAAATTTTCAAAAAACAAAAAAAATAAAATTCATAATCTTTGATTTTTTTTTTTAATTTTACAATTTCTTTTCTCTTTAATTTTGATTTTGGAATTTCAAACTTTTTGATTTTTTGCCTTCCTCACTTTACTGAGGAAAGGCTATAAAATCACTCGAAAAATGAACTTCTTAATTTGACCTCCTAGACCCACCTTCACGTATACATATCGACTCAGAATCAAATTCTGAGCAAATGTCTGTCTGTGTGTGTGTGTGTGTGTGTGTGTGTGTGTGTGTGTATGTGTGTGTGTGTGTGTGTGTGTGTGTGTGTGTGTGTGTGTGTGTGTGTGTGTGTGTGTGTGTGTGTGTGTGTGTGTGTGTGTGTGTGTGTGTGTGTGTGTGTGTGTGTGTGTGTGTGTGTGTGTGTGTGTGTGTGTGTGTGTGTGTGTGTGTGTGTGTGTGTGTGTGTGTGTGTGTGTGTGTGTGTGTGTGTGTGTGTGTGTGTCTCATTCGATCCGTCTTGGGGTCCCATAAGTCCCTATTGAAAATTATGAAGTTTAGTTAAGTACTTCAAAAGTTATGCTAAAAAAACGATTTTGACTAAAGTCCGGAAGATTGTAAAAAGGGTGGTTTTTGTAAGAAACCCTGTCATGCTATACATTTTTAGAAAGGTATTTGAAAGACCTTTCTAACGCGTCCAAGACATTGAAGATCTGACAACCCTATCAAAAGTTATAAGCACTTAAGTGTTATTTATGCACTTTTTGGAGGCCGGATCTCAGATATTTTGATGAAAACGTTGTCCGGATCTCTCATGCGACCTGTCGTTGGATAGGTAATCAAAATACCTTTTCAACGGGCACGAATTAGATTGGAGATCTGACTACCCAATCATAAGTTGTAAGCACCTAAGTGCCCTGCAATATGAAGCTCTGACTACCCAATCTAGTGGTATGAATAATAAGTCAAATTGATAAAACACTGATAAACACCGCCCTTTTGTGTCTTTTTTGGACAGCACCCTTTAAATGTGAGGAAGGCACCAACCATTGGAGGGTGGATTAAGTAACGTTTTTTTTGAGAATTTTGAAAAAAAAAATTATGACATTTTTGAAGCTTTGGTCCCGCCAGTAATGACAGGAAACGCTGACAAACGGAATATGTGCCAAAATCATAAGTGGTTTTTAACATATGAAGGGAAATCATCGTGAACTGGAACTGCCGGCCGTTAGCCCGGGTAAAGTGGAAACGTTGAGATGATTGTTGTCCTCTGCTCTCATCTCGCAAAAAGCCATACAGAGAACCACGTCCTTTTCAACCGGCTCCGTGGCTTAATGGTTACGGCTTCTGTCTCCCAAGCAGAAGGTTCAGGGGTCAAATCCCGGTCGGTACCTTTGAAATTTGGAATCAGGAATTTGAATATGAATAAAAACTAAAATGAATCAGGTGGGATTCGAACTCACACCTTTGGATTGGTGGTCTGTGACGCTAAGCAGTCGGCCATCAGAAGGTTCACACTCTTGCAGAGAATTGATCCGTATATCACAGTAAAAAATTTCTGTGTAAAATCGCATGCAAAAGCATGCACATCACCTTTGTGAGCAAAAGCATGTAATATTGTATGAGAAAACGTGTACACAAAAAGCATGTGAGCAATTCTCTCAGATTTCGGTCATTCGTTTTTTTTTTGTATTTTTTAATCCGACTGAAACTTTTTTGGTGCCTTCGGTATGCCCAAAGAAGCCATTTTGCATCATTAGTTTGTCCATATAATTTTCCATACAAATTTGGCAGCTGTCCATACAAAAATGATGTATGAAAATTCAAAAATCTGTATCTTTTGAAGGAATTTTTTGATCGATTTGGTGTCTTCGGCAAAGTTGTAGGTATGGATATGGACTACACTGGAAAAAAATTATACACGGTAAAAAAAAATTGGTGATTTTTTTATTTAACTTTTTATCACTAAAACTTGATTTACAAAAAAACACTATTTTTATTTTTTTTTATTTTTTGATATGTTTTAGAGGACATAAAATGTAAACTTTTCAGAAATTTCCAGGTTGTGCAAAAAATCATTGACCGAGTTATGAATTTTTTAATCAATACTGATTTTTTCAAAAAATCGAAATTTTGGTCGTAAACATTTTTCAACTTCATTTTTTGATGTAAAATCAAATTTGCAATCAAAAAGTACTTTAGTGAAATTTTGATAAAGTGCACCGTTTTCAAGTTATAGCCATATTTAAGTGACTTTTTTGAAAATAGTCGCAGTTTTTCATTTTTTAAAATTAGTGCACATGTTTGCCCAGTTTTGAAAAAAATATTTTTGAAAAGCTGAGAAAATTCTCTATATTTTGCTTCTTCGGACTTTGTTGATACGACCTTTAGTTGCTGAGATATTGCAATGCAAAGGTTTAAAAACAGGAAAATTGATGTTTTCTAAGTCTCACCCAAACAACCCACCATTTTCTATCGTCAATATCTCAGCAACTAATGGTCCGATTTTCAATGTTAAAATATAAAACATTTGTGAAATTTTCCGATCTTTTCGAAAAAAATATTTTCAAAATTTTCAAATCAAGACTAACATTTCAAAAAGTCCAAACATTCAATATTACGCCCTTTTAAAATGTTAGTCTTGATTTGAAAATTTTGAAAATATATTTTTCGAAAAGATCGGAAAATTTCACAAATGTTTCATATTTTAACATTGAAAATCGGACCATTAGTTGCTGAGATATTGACGATAGAAAATGGTGGGTTGTTTGGGTGAGACTTAGAAAACATCAATTTTCCTGTTTTTAAACCTTTGCATTGCAATATCTCAGCAACTAAAGGTCGTATCAACAAAGTCCGAAGAAGCAAAATATAGAGAATTTTCTCAGCTCTTCAAAAATATTTTTTTCAAAACTGGGCAAACATGTGCACTAATTTTAAAAAATGAAAAACTGCGACTATTTTCAAAAAAGTCACTTAAATATGGCTATAACTTGAAAACGGTGCACTTTATCAAAATTTCACTAAAGTATTTTTTGATTGCAAATTTGATTTTACATCAAAAAATGAAGTTGAAAAATGTTTACGACCAAAATTTCGATTTTTTGAAAAAATCAGTATTGATTAAAAAATTCATAACTCGGTCAATGATTTTTTGCACAACCTGGAAATTTCTGAAAAGTTGACATTTTATGTCCTCTAAAACATATCAAAAAATAAAAAAAATTAAAAATAGTGTTTTTTGTAAATCAAGTTTTAGTGATAAAAAGTTAAATAAAAAAATCACCAAATTTTTTTTACCGTGTATAATTTTTTTCCAGTGTAGTCCATATCCATACCTACAACTTTGCCGAAGACACCAAATCGATCAAAAAATTCTTTCAAAAGATACAGATTTTTGAATTTTCATACATCATTTTTGTATGGACAGCTGCCAAATTTGTATGGAAAATTATATGGACAAACTAATGATGCAAAATGGCTTCTTTGGGCATACCGAAGGCACCAAAAAAGTTTCAGTCAGATTAAAAAATACAAAAATTAAAATTGAAGAAAAAAGACCGATTTCGTAGAGAATTGCTCATGTACAAAAGAAAAATAAATTAATTTTGCACACCCCAAAAATAACCATCAATCTGTTGACAGTCATATCCAGATTACCAAGTCTGCGCCCCAACCATCTCGGCTATCTCGCCGCTGTGAAATTCGCTGGATCAACACCGATGTAGCTGTGCGTTCCCCATACATCGTATACAGTTAATTCAGTATTTGACGTACGGGAAACCTACTGCTACATCGGCGTTGTACACAAGTTTTACAAGACGGTGAGATAGCCGAGACGGTTGGGGCGCGGACTTGGTAATCTGGATATGACTGTCAACAGATTGATGGTTATTTTTGGGGTGTGCAATATTAATTTATTTTTTTTTGTACATGCTTTTTGTGTACACGTTTTCGTATACAATATTACATGCTTTTGCTCACAAAGGTGATGTGCATGCTTTTGCATGCGATTTTACCATCGGATTTTTTGCTGTGTAGTTGAAACAAGTTATCTTCTCATATTAAATACGCGCTGATCCCTGTTTTGCCTGAGGGGATTGGAAGTCTAAATATAGATCAAGTTTCCTTCAGATGCTTGCTTCTATGTTTAGGCGGGGCCGAACAATGCCCAGCGACCTCGGAATTGGACCGCAAGGAGCTCTGTCATTCTGAAATGGGTCGTTGGAAGCAGCGCGAGGGCTATCACCACCTAATACCCGGGACTGAGATAAGCTGTATCAGCATTCGGCATGTACACAGTCTGATACAAATTATACTTTCCCATAATTTCGCTACCGGTTAGCGGGTATTGGATTGGACCACACACACATGACATTTTTGAACCTTTGGTTTTTTTGACTTACCATTAACAAATTATGATCGTAATATTTAGATCGAAAAATCTCGATCGTGATGCGAGAAATAAAGATTGCGCTCGAGTGCAATAATCACCACGTTAACTTGTGTCAGCAGTTATTACAAGGCTAGAAAAGTTGAATTTTACCTTTAAAAGGGAGGAGGAGAGTTTTCCCTTCTGTAAGGAAGAGAAAAATGTATAGCCTTGTTATTATAACTGCGACATGGGTTTAGTTTTCCCTTTTTTAAGTAAGGGAAAAAATACTTGACCACTTACACAACTTTTTAAATTTGTTATCACTAGTCAAGAGAGTTTTTCCTTATGGAAACAAGAAAGAATACAAGAAAAACAGTTTTCCCTTCTTTAAAGAAGGTGAAATTCAACTTGTGTCACGAGACCTTAAAAGAAGGAAAAATTAATCAGTTATTGTAAGTCAAGAGAGTTTTCTTCTTCCAAAAATGATAAATTAAATTTTGTCACCTTAAATCAAATTTAGAAAATTTCAATAATCATGCAAAATGAGCAATATGCCAAAGGTCCAATATGTCAAATGGAATCATACCAATGACACCCATAATCATATTTTAATTTTAACAAACATTTTTCTTCCTTGCAAAATAAAAATAGCATTCACGGAAAACAAGAAATAAAAAGAAACTGCAATTTATTCGGCATTTGTATAACAAATTTAACACGACTGAAAAAGAAGGGAAAATTTCTTAGAATAATAGAACGAGTCATAAGCCGAATTAACATTTTCTGTTATTTTCTCAAGAATTGCTGTCAAAAAAAAGAAAAATTTCTTGGCATGGATAAAATAACCTTGTCCAATTTTTATATTTTCTAAGAAATTTCAAACAAACTAATATTTGAAACTACTTTGATTTTTCGAGAAAGAAACTTTTCTGGGGAATGGTTTTCTGGGGAACGTGACACAATCGTTTCCCTTTTGATACAATGTTTCGGCTCAATTTTCACATTTTTGATCGTCAAAATTACAATTGTTGATATGTTCATGGATTCTTTGATGGAATCGGTTCTCAGATGTCTAGTGAACATAACTTTGATAAAAGTTTGGAAAAATATTTTTGCAGGTCGTTTTTATGTAAGTTTTAAGTGAAAAATTGGTCCGGCCCGCGGGCCGGATTGATTTTTGACGTAAAATGTAGATAAAAATGACTTGTATAAATATTTTTTCAAACTTTTGGTAAAGTTATGTTCACTGGTCATCTGAGAACCGATTCCATCAAAGAAACCATGAAAAAATGAACAATTGTAATTTTGACGATCAAAAATGTGAAAATTGAGCCGAAAAGGTTGGGCAGGCCTGCTTTAAAGTATGTTTCTGAACCAAAACTTGAGTGAATGCTCTGCCACGTGTTCACCGTCTGATATGGGGCGTCGTGGTTTTCACCTAGCCGTCATAGCATACTAAGGACAATGCGTACATTTGAAGGGTGAATCGTTGATTCTGGAGACACCGGACGTCGATCCAATGCGCACCTTGGGGACAGAATGGACAACCCTCATTCCTTCTAGAATTTGTTCATTGGACCATCCCCTACACACCTGTCTTTATTCCGAGTGAATCCATGTTGTCCCCAGACCTGTAGGAACGATTGAACGAAAAGCATAAAAATCCCATAGTAATTTACATGTAAACTTTGAACCGCTAAGGACAGGCCAATTCTCAACCAAATGGGCTGATATTTGGCATGAGAGTCCCTATGGGTATCCTCTACTAGGGGAACCTCGGTTTGCCTGATTCTGAGAACTTTTTTGTTTGGATGAAATACCCTAATAATGATATTAAATTATCAACATTAATTCAATATTAGAATCGGATTAAAGAAGCCTTCTCGACTTGTGATAACTGCTGACACTATTTTTTTATTCTTTAAGAAGGTAAAACTCTCTTTACTAGAGACTGCTTAAGCAAAATTGTCAGTATGCTGCAGTTATCACAAGTCAACAGAGTTTTCTCTCTTTAAAGAAGGGAAAATTCTACTTTAAAGGGAAATTAAAGTTTTGGCAGACAGTCCCCTTCTTTAAAGAAGGGAAATTCAACTTTAACGGGAAATTTAACCTTTTGTCCGCAGTTATGACAGTCACGAGAGTTTTCCCTTCTTTAAAGAAGGGAAAAATCAACTTCAAAGGGAAAATTAAACTTTTGTCAGCATTACTGACAGGCAAGAGAGTTTTCCCTTCTTTGGATAATTCAACTTTAACGGTGCACATCAACCAGAGTATTTGCACTAAGATTTTTGTTACATATATTTTACTATTTTCGAAACTACGGGAACTATCGATATGTTTTTTTATTCATCCCCGAAAGTACTGTCTGCTGAGCGATTTATAAAAAAAAATGCCTTTTTATACAATCATATTGTTGCAGGATTGGTTCCGTAAGTCTGTCAATTTTTGAATAAGAAGACAACTACTTCCTTGGTTGCTGTGCACCCTTAAAGGGAAAATTAATCTTTCGTCAGAAATTATCACAAGTTAAGAGCGTTTTCCTTCCTTTAAAGAAGGAAACATTTAACTTTTGTTAGCAGTTATCACAATAAAGACGAAATCTAAATACTTCACACTTTAAAACTGAACATTTTTTGAAATAAAGTACATTCATAATAAAAATAAAGCTTTTCTGGGGAATGGGTCATTCTGGGGAATGAACCATTCTGGGGAATGGATTTCTGGGGAATGGGATAGAACCAATTTTTCTATGAATTGAACTTTTTCACACCAATTGGGAATCCCTAGGTCTATCCACGACCGTTTCCAATGACCTTGAAAAGATGCCAGAAGATCCAGCTACCAGCGAAATCCACAATATGTTAATTAAAAACGAGGAATTTTAATTCGTGATCAACGTGTAGGATTTTTTTTAGGAATTTAGGAAACTGTGGCAATCTAGATCACAAATCGGAAAAGACGTAAAACTTTAGAAAAAAAAATTGTTTTATTAAATTAATATGTTGTAAATTGTATGATTTTGTAATGCTTTGTGCATCATTTTTTTAGAATTTGATTTTTGTTTTTTTTTATTGATAGAAATTTGAAATTAAGTTTTTTATATTTCGACTTTGTCAAGAGCCAAGGAACAAAAACTTAAAATAACATTTGTACTAGCCTTTTTCAAATGAAAAATGTTTTATTAGTTTGTTGTTGTTCACATAGTTTACATAAGTCATGACTCGAGTTTCAGAACCGTTTAAAAAATTAAAAAGATAATTGTCTTATATCAAAAGTGATCCGACAACGCGGGCGAAAAAAAGTGTCAAAAAAAGCGTTCCAAAACGATTTTCGCAATAACTACACTGCTGGTTCGACGTGGAATCGCTGTATATTTTTTTTATAAATAACTTTAAGCTTTTATTTCGCAAAAACCACATTTTTCAAAAAATCGCCATGTTCATGAAAATCAGCTAAGGGGCAAATGAATCGAAAAAGGTGGAAAATCACTGATTTATAATTTAGAAAAAATTTCCAATAATGCCCATGCAAATATTTATCAATGTTGTTTTTCCAAACATGCTGAAATGATTTAAAACACAGGGGAATGCATTTTAAATTGATTTCAGCTGATTGCATTGAAATTTCCATTGAAATTGTGAAGCTTTCAGAAAAATGTGTGCCTCCTTATTTTGAAGGAAAGGGAGGGGGGAAAAACCCGGCCGTTGCAAATGTTTCTTGAAGTTTATGTCAGGCGAGCGTAATATCAAGTTTTTATTTTATTTTAGTCGCTTTTCCAATACCTTATTGTTGCGAAACTATAGAGAAACGCTGAAAATACTGCTGCAACTATTTTGTTTTCAACATAATGCAAGATTTTTTTTCAATCTTGAAAACCTTGATTTGCGCTCTTATGTGCGTTATTTGGGGATTTGGGTGCAAATCGTGGGGTGTAAAACGCAAGTGGCGTATACTGGGCAGCGTGAAACGAGATTTTAATGTTCTTGCATGAAATAGTTTTAGATTTTTTATCAGAAGCCCTTCTAAAATATTTTAAAAATTAATACTAAAAATGTTCAAATTTCCCACTCACGGACTTCACTGTTCAATACAGAATTGAGATAACTTCAAAAACTGGAAATTTGTTTTATTGGACCTTTAAAAAAAACTCCAGATTTGATGACAATAAAAAACCGTCAGACATCACTATAAGGAAAATCCTGAAAACATACGAAAACATGAGAAAAAAATGGAAGCCTTTTGACGTATAATATTAATTTCTACCGTTTTTGCACATTTTCAATGTACATATACTCAACGGAAGTTCTTATCGAACTTTCGCAAAGGTAATTAAGTAGCTTTTTTTAAAGCTAAATGGAGTTTTAATATTAACATTAATGAACCGAGTTTGAAAAAGAATTGATCAAAAAAAACTGTTGGAAATAAATCCATTGGTTGGTCCAAAAGACACATACGAAAACACGAGAGGATTTTTTTTGACGAGATTTTGCCTCTTTTACTTAAAATAGATCGTTGATTTAGTTTTCGAAAAGAAGCCTTCAGCAAACTGTTTTTTTTTTTTTTTTTTGGGAGGGTGGTCCAGCCGCACATCGTTGATGTCGCAACCTCTAAACTGGGCCCTCGTCCTGTCACGTCCGTCAGTAGTCTTGTCGTACATTACAACTAGAGCCAGATCTGCCAATGAATTAGTACACTTCGACCAAATAAACACTGACGCTGTATGGATCTGACTCTAGAATAAATGCACAGTTGTGTGTTATTCATAAGTCCAAAATGTTCAATTATTCATATAAGTCCAAATATTCATTTGCGGATAACTACCTAACTTGAATTGAATACAATATTTAAAGTAACCTATCCGAAAGCTACTGTTATCTCAAATCCCCGACATTTTAATTAATAGACAAAAAATCTAGAACGTTTCTTTAAAAACCTGTCTGGCTTCTTTAAAAAAACAAAAACAAAAAAATAGATTAACAGTTCATATTTTACAAGTCATGAATTGAAAAAGAGACGACCATTTGATCGTCAGAATTTCAGTAGATCCTCGATTCGCAACAATGGTCGATACAATCATAATCCGACAACCGTTAGTTCAACAGATCAACGAATTTAGTCCGATATCATTTCACTATTGATTGATCGAGACTCTATGGAAATTTTTACAAATCAGAATGGTTTTTATGCAATTAATTCCCAGAAGCAAAGAAAACAACATAAAACAATGTTTAACAGCTTAACAGGCCCTCGTCTTGTCACGTCCGTCATAAGTCTAGTTTGCTGAAAGTTTAAATGGTTAGTGTTGTAGTTAATCGTATTCAACATGACCATAATAGGCAGGCCTGTAATACGATTTCCTTACTGATTTGTTACTTAGCTTTTAAGAGGACGACCCCGCAACCGCCGTCAGATGTCCTAGATCACCTTCGCCAGTAGATGTCGGAATTGGTCAGTAACGAGTTTGACTTGGTCATCCTTTGACCAGCTCCGCTGATGAGGCTGGGTACCTGCAAATATTAAGCAAAGGTGGCGGCAGTATCTTTTTTCTCCTAATTTCTAAGGAACGAAGAACTCATTAGGAAGAAATAAACCCTACAAATCTTCTCTAAATAATAATAAAAATAAAACTGAAGCTCATGGGCAAAATAAGTGTGCCTAAACCTAAATGCACTTTTAAATTTCTAAATAGTCTAGCTTAATTCCGCTTAACACCTATCATTTCTAAATTGTCTGTTGAACAAGCAAAAGGCTTAGGTAACAACAGATAGTATTTTTTTAAAACCTGTTATAGAAAGTTATGTGGAGATAACAAACAGATAAATATTGTAATGTTGAAAATAATTATCCTAAATACTCTAAACATTGATTTCAAAATTGTATGGCAAACAGTAATTTAGACCCTACAATGCCTAGAAGAGGCCTCGGTTTCTGTTGTTGTGAGTAGACGCTGGTTTCAGAGTTCATTTTTCAATTTAAAAGGGGTGGGAGACGACTAATTTGCTTCATGAACTCCTAATCGACCCCGGGATCACCTCTTGTGTTTGTCCACTGATCGCTCCTAGCTAGGTGTTACCTAGACACAGTGTTAGAGGCCCGCTTCGCATGGCAAAAATGTTGGCTGGGGGGAGGGTGATATTATCCAATGAATTTTATTTTTAAGCCAACATTGCTAACGGCGTTGAGATCTCTACTCATGCCCAGGGAAGAAGCCTTCAGCAAACTGTTGCAACAATAATAGCTACCAAGTAAATATTTCCCACTCGCGAACTACAAGGTTCAGTACTGTTGCTGCTGATGTATAAAAGAAGCGACAAATGAACACATATTTTCCACTCGCAGTTAAATATCAGTGTTCCCTACAGAAAATTAACTTGAAATAGTTAACGATGGTAGACGGAAAAGTTAATACCACTGTCGCCCAACAACATCTTATCATTGCACAGTGATGGTTCGCAAAACAATCCAAAAGCGAAATGAGATCATTTTTGATAAGCATGAACAAGAGAAAGTTGTTCATTTAGACGAGTTAAAGCGTCAGCCCTCTTTGGGCACTTGAACGTTACGTCCGGAGTAGAGAAAAGTACCCTCTGCTATACTGAAATCATATTGGGAGAACAGCACAATCTTCGTTGACCAATGCATGGTTTATGTCTGTGCATCGTAAAATAATGCCATTGGTTGGAGTTACCACTGTTGGAAATAAACTCATTGGTTGGATTTATTTCCAACAGATTTCAGAATGTACAATGCATTTTGCAATGCCGAGCTACACAAAAAAAAACGAAAATTTACTTCGACAGCTAGGAAAGGCAAAGCGAAGGTCACCTGTCCTAAGCATTGACTGGCAGCCTGACACAAAGTAACGATTGGTGCAAACAATTGAATCCTAAATTTAGACTCAAGCCTCTTTCTCACCAAGGTTGTTCTGATTTTTTTGAAGACTTTTCGAGCAGAAACTAACCCTAAGAGAGACAGCCTCCAACTTACCAATGTACTTGTACGGCTTCTGCAGCTTGGTCAGCACGCTCAGGCACGTCTCCACCACCGAGCCGGTCCAGTTGTTTACCTTGTCGTGCTGGTACGCGTTGCCGCCGATGGTGGTCTCGATCGCTTCCTTGATGATTTTGCTCACGTCGTCCACGACGAACTGATGCTGGTAGAGGATGAGCATAATAGCGTGGAATTAATATGGTTGTTGGTTTTTATTAATCCAGGGGAGAGAGAGGGACAATTCCAGAATTCCCGAGTGCCAGAGCTGCCGGGAGCGACTAACGGCAGGAATTCCAAGCCCCACCAAAATCAAGAACTGCTCGTTTTTTATTGCACGAGCCTCTGCTATCGTCGTCGCGAAATTCCGACGAGGCGCCTACGGAGAACGTGTTACCACAGACAAGCAGACGGGAAACGGGTTTGAAGTCCATCGCTTAAAATAACGGTCAATTTAAATCAAAAACTTGTCAAACGTTTTTGCTACAGGCCACCAGATTGCGCTAGTAACCAACACAACTCTTAAGATCACATCCATTTATCTGTGGCGTAGCATAATTTCTCACTCACGAGCAATGAGTAGCGTGCACGCGATCAGTAAGGACATGCTGATGTGAAAACTTCCACGCCAATTTATGTTTTCATTCGTTTACTGTCACAACTTGCAGGGTAGAGCCGCCAATTGTCGGACTCCAAAACCCAAAAAAAGTACCAGTTTCAAGTCCAATAGATGACGGATTGGCTGAGGATTACTTGCTCGCAAAGACACGCTATCGCAATTTGCGCGCGGAAAATCAGAATCGTACGGGAAGTCGCTGGGGATGGTTCGTGGAAAGGAAGAGAGCAAGTTGCTAATGTTTGATCAATGCCGCGATTCCAGACTTATGTGTGCCATGTGCGGAGTGGAGCTGCCAAGAGGTGTGAGCAAAACTATCCAGGTTCTGGCACGAAAGCTGGATTAATGATGTCGGGGCAAATGGGAAGGGGGCACGGTAAGTTTTCAGGAGGTAGTTGCACTCGAGTGTGTAGGCACGAGATTTGAGACTTGATTAATAACGCAGGGATAAGGACAATTCATTTGAGTTGTAGCCAGTTATTATTACAGAAGCAGGTCCTTCGATTGTGTTTGCCAATCAGGATTTTATTTTCAGTGTCATATCAGCCATCATGACCTCGGATACTTATTTGAATTTTCAAGTAAAATAATAATTTTGATTCAATCTTTTCGACAGCAAATTAAAGTTAATTTATAGAGGTTGTAAGATTGAAGAGGGCCTAGCATCTTCTTGTCAAACCATACAATTTTTGGCAATATAGGTACCAAAATTCATGGTTTTGATACTGGACATGAAAATGGTCATTTCGATGATGGTGGCCACAACCTGGAGTGGCCGGTGCCCTCTGGGAGGTTCCCCCGGGGGACATTTACCGAACCATAGATTTATGGCAATATGGGAATCAAAACGAATGTTTTTTTATGCTGGAAATGAACATTTATATTTCCACAGTGGTAGCAATGTTTGAAAAATTAAAAAATAGAATAAATTAATTTTAAATCAACAAATCAGCAATGATTCAAAAAGTAAACATTGAATAAATTTTCTAGAGTTTTGTGCAAATGGAGTGTTCTTTTATTATGTAACGAAGTTAGGGAGGGGAGGGGGTGTCGGCGTCTGTTACGAAATGTTAAGAAAATTAGAGGAGGGGGGGTGGTATGAAAAATTATTTTACGTAACGCAAATTTTCATATAAACACTTATAAAAATTTACAAAAAGACCATGTGTTATGGGAGGGGGGGGGGATTGCTCATCTGTTACGATTTGTTACGAAGGGGGGGGGAGGGGGGCAAAAATCCCAAATTTTGCGTTACCGACATCAAGGGTGACATTGGGTCTGCGGGGTGAGATTGGGTCATACAAATATTAGCATTTTTGTATGACCCGATCTCACTCCCCAGACCCAATGTCACCCCTGATGACGGTACGTGATAAAATAATGCTCCCTAAGTTCTTTGTTATATTGGTCATGTGTAACATAACCACCTGAACCATTTTATACTCATTTTTTTTCACCAAAAGTAAAATCCCCAAAAAACGTATTTCTTCATAGGCAATCAAACGTCAAAATAACCCCCCACTAGAGGGCGCTGAAACTTGGGGTGATGTTTTCATTATAACCTACAGCGAGTAAATTGGTTTGAAATTTGAAATTGTTTTATTTCATCATAAAATCGACATTAGTAGCAAATTATACCATTTTCAGGTAAGAAATAAATAGCTTAATTGATATAAACAAAAATATTTTTGCGATGGCCGATTTAACCTGTTCATTATCTGATTCAAAATAAGGGAATGTTTTAATCAACCAAAACCTAACTAATCAATTGAGAATGTAGATTATCCAAGTGGACAAATATTTTTAAAAGTCACTTCTATCATAAAAAGCAAAGCTCTGCTTCAAAAATGATAATTGGAATGATTTTCAAAATTAGCAATCTAACCTCATTTTCGCGTTTTCAATCCGGATCTCAGAATTTTCAATGAAAAAGGCAACTTAGCAAAAAAATCAAAAAGTCAGTCGATAGAACTTTTTATTTCTTACCTCCTGTTAACTTTATTTTATTCCAAAAGATCAATTTTCTTTTAAAAAACCTTAAAATAGTTTTCACTCCCCTTTGCACTTATCGCGCAAAAACGTAAACGTAACCTTGCACCAAAGTTCTCCTACTCGAATGTAGGTGGCGAATCGAGTTTTTAGCTTTGGTTTTGGGGGCCTATTGTTTTCATGTTTTTTTTTTTTTTCATATGCTTTAGTGGACAAAAACGGCAACTTTTGAGCCACAGAGAAGTCGGTTTGGAAAATTTGTTAAACCTTTAAAAATGTCTAAAAAAAAAATTTCTGATTTCAAAATTTAAAAATCACGCCAACACATTGCAACAGGTTCTTAATTTGTCAATTATTTAATAGATTCCCAAAGCCTTAAAAAAATGTACAGAATTTTCTCAACTTCTTGGAGAAAATATTTGTAGAAATGAACATAAATGGAATTTATTTTATAAAAGCAAAAGTTTTTTTTTTTTGTGCATTCAAATGTTATCATTTAAAAACTACTTTGTTTATCGAGAAACAACGTGAAGTGCCTTTCTAATCTTATCTAATCTAAATTAATCTAATCTAATCTAACCCTAGCGCAGCCAGTCTTTCGCGAGGGCATCCTGGAAAATGCCTCAGGTTGATTAACACCTCTTGTCATTATTAACAATTGCAGTTCCCCATAAGGCTTTCTAGGCCCAGTGAAAAAAATATTATTTAACCCAAAAATGACGAACTTCTCGTCACAGTGTCCTGATGCAAACAATGATCGAGCTCGAGCTGTCACAGCCCTGCGAAGTATGTTGGCTGACATATCGGGCGGCCAGTCAAAAAAACCAGCAAGAAGTCGCCTGACAAAAAACTTTTGCTAGAAAGAGATAGGAAACCTGATGCAAACAAACCTCCAGCTGTAATGTAAACATACTTTGAATGTGTTGGTAAATTTCTGACTAAAAAGCCTTATTGCATTAGAATGCATTGAAACATCACAAACGTTAAAGTGGCCAGGCCAACTGCGTAAAAATGCCGCGGTTATAGCGCCACAACTCGCTCAAGAAACAACGTGCAGTGAAAAAAGAAAAAAAGATTAAAGAAAAAAATAGATTTAATTTAAAAAAAACCACGATTTTTACAAAAAAAATCACTTCTAGAGTTTTTTTTTAAAGGCCCTATAAACTATTGTCTTTCATATGTTTAAGGGAGCGTTTTTTTATTACGTAACGCAAAATATCGGTTTATAGTGTTAAATTAACACTTAAGCGGTCATAACTTTGGATAGAGTTGGCAGGTCTTCAATGTTTTGGACTCGTTGGAAAGGGAATATATCTGGAGTTTTTGTTTTTTTTTTTTTTTGAAGAGGTCCAACATACCAATTTTTTTAGTTTTTGCTTTTTGGGTGTTTTATAATATTCCTGACTCAAGGCGGTTTCAAAAACACCCAAAAAGCAAAAACTGGAATTTTGGTTTATTGGACCTTTTAAAAAAAAACTCCAGATATTTCTAAAAATGTAAAATTTGACGAGTTTTTTTTTTACAAAAAACACCCTTTTTAGAATCTTCCGGACTTAAGTTAAAATCGTTTTTTTATCGTGACTTTTAAAGTACTTAACTAAACTTTATTATTTTCAATGAGACCAAAACGGACAAAATTGGGCCAGTGCTGAGATAACCAAGTGCAAATTTTTTACTTTACCATAAATAAATCGAACAGTTTCAGTACGATGGGATGTTGCACCGTACTGAAACTGTGCTATTTATTTATGGTGAAGTATAGTAGGACCATATGTTTACAAAGTAATTTTTGGTCGAATCCATAATTTCAGGACCCATTTGTATTGTTCATATCGTCGCTTATATTTTAAATGTCTCATACAAAGGTCATTCCGTCGTGAAACTACTTACGTTTCCTGTCATTCCCAATAATAATCAAAAATAACAAAATCAAAAATCAAACGATATTTACAAGGGCTGAAATTTTTACTTTCAGCACTGAAATAGGTGCTGAAAAATTGAACTTTTCTACATTTGTATCGGAAAATAGTACTTTTCATATTGTTTCGATTTGAAAGTTGCATGGACTGAACACATGGACATTTGACTTAAAATTCCATTCAAAAGATGTTTTTTGGAATTACAAAAAAAAAATTGCGACTAGTTGGAAATGTACGACTCGTGCTGAAAAAGTCAGCTTGTTGCATAAACTACTATTGTTTGTTACTACTGGAGATAGCAATAGACTCATTAACTACTGAAAACTAAAACGAGATTTCATCACAAAATGGAGTTAAGGTAAAAAAAAGTTTGCATTTAAACTTTCAAAATTGCAAAAAAAAATATCTGCTGTTGACCAAATTTGGCCCGCTGTACCTAGGGGGTCATCCACCAGTAGATCCAGCTTGCATTGCTCAAACATAAACCTGCTGAAAATGGTTATATCGAAACTAAATTTTATATCACGCAATTGTGACTCGATCAACAATAAAAGACTGAAGGCCCTTCTCAACAGCAAGGCACAGAGAAGGTTCGCACTTCCGTGGCTCAATTAATGATTCTTCTACCTCTAGTGACAGGAAATCAAATCAAACTAAGCGTAACAATCTGTACCCAACCAGCACAACAACAATCATCTCGCTTTGATTTCGAATTCTCCTCACCACTTTTTTTCATCGATCAAATTCCGCCCGGTTGCGAGGGTGTTTCTTTACACTTGAAAAATAAATATTTCTGTATCACACAATTCGCGACCCAAATCCACTCGCCAAGGAACAAACTCTGAAGGCGATTTATTTACATTTCGAGCGAGCGAATTAATTTCCATTTTCGTCGCCAAATAAACGACAGCGAAAATGAGATGATGATGATTGTCCTCTCCCCCGACAAATATTACGATTTCACAAGACCCCGTTCCCGTAATAAATCTATAATTACAAAACGGTAAACCGCCGCGCAATTGGCCGCATTGGCCGATTACCATAATCTAACAACACCAAAGCAGGATGATTAATCGGTGATGCGACCTCCCCGCAAAAAAAAGTGACGCAAGCCACCCCGAGAGTCCGGGAATGCGGGACGCTGTGCGGGCGGGAAATAACTCGACGTCAGCTGGCAGACTCTTGATGGAAGAGGGGGAAGGAGCGGGAGCGAAAAAGATCCAACGGAACTCTTTTTTTTTTCGGAAATTCTGGAAAGATCCAAGTTGTCGATTCTTACCTCTTCCCGGCCGTCATCCATTGTGTGTGGGTGGGGGAGGGCGTAGGTGACTTGTTGAATTCCGGAGCACTAGAAGCACAAAATGACCGATTCTTCCGTGGAGCAGCAGGAACAACGCCGAAAAACACAGAATTTTCCGCACCAAAAAACTCTCTTCTCACAGACGAAGTGACAGCTGCTACCTTCGTTGATGATCTGTCAACCAAAGCAAGCTGCACCAAAAAGTCTGCAGAGGAAAAAGATGACGTTTGTCATTTTTGTACTCATTTCTGAGCAGATTCGGATTTGACGAAATCTGAGTGATTTCGCATGTGCGTGTAGATTTCTTCTTGTTAATGCATTTTCGACCGAAGTTCCGACACCAGTTCGGATGTAAATATAAACTTTTTATTTTGTGTGAAACCGGCAAATTCGAATTTAGGCGCGAAATCAATGATTTTTTCTTAGGTTTATTTTTCATAAAAAATGCAATGAACTCGCTCCAGTACAAGTGCTCCTGCGATTCCCAGCGACGACGGATTGTGCTGAACCGGTTCCACGACCCCGCAGAGGCAGCCCAGCTGGACAAGGCCCTCGACACGCTGGTAGATTCCGCCTGGGACGACGAGGACGAAGATGCTGACGAGTTGCTTGTAATTCAATTAAATTTCCATCAAATGCGTTTAAAAATTAGTTTGAAACTGTTTTAGTGCACCCTTATAAAAACTCTCAAAAGCAGCAGTTCAAACATCCCGGAAGATCAGCTGATAAATCTGTTGCAACGCCCTCCGGATGATCCCGTTGAAAAGACGAACCTCATTCTGTCAAACGACAGGACCTGCGACGACGAGGAAGATTCCTGCCACTGTCGAGAGATTTCTCACAATCTCTCCTTAGTGCTGAACATGGGCTTTAGCGAGCTAAACTCCAGCTCAGAACCAAACGAGCGAGTTTTAACGGATTTGCTCGATCAGTTGGTTCCATTCTCGGAATGCTTTGCGGGTAATTTGGAGGGATTTCTGAGACAAACTTGGCATTACGCTGTTCGAAGTAGTAAAAGCAATCTTATCAGTAGGTTGGTTGCAATTTTTCCTAAAGAAATTGATAGCTTAGTTGAGAAAATTCTCAAAACTAACTTTGTAGATTCCGCAAGCATTCAGGACAACGACGATTTCATTAGTTTAGCAAATATCATTTGCAACGAGGAGGTTTTCAGGCATGTTAGTTTACATTTAGCTAAAAACTATTCATATTATTCAAACTCACAGAGTTTAATTAGTGCCATTGTTAGGTATGTTAAGTCCAACTTAACTAAAAGTAAGTTCTTGAAACTTTACTCCACTGAGCTTAGTTCAATTGTTGCCATTCTTAACGAGGCGATCAATCCAGATGATCCTCTAGTGTTAGCATTGTTAGAGCAAGTAAAACAAGAAAACTATTTCAACTTTCTTATATTAGTTACACATTTTCCACTATTTTTACACTTAAAATAAAACTTATAACAATTACAAAACGTTTTCCTCACTCAACAATCAAACATTTCCCTGGCCATCGCGTCCAACCGTGATTCCAACTTCTTATTAATCCTTTTCAGCCTCAAATTGCAACCAATCAACTCCTTCGCGCGCTCAATCTTCTCACATCCCTGAACTTCCACAAACGGACTGTAATCCCGTGCCATCGCCTCAACAATCGTTTGCAAAGTTCGCTCAATTTCCAGCTCATTTCCCCCCTTTGCAACCAAATCCGCTCTCATTTCCTTCACAGAAGCAACCAGATCTCTAGCACTAGTCAGCGGCGATTCCGGCGGTCCCTTAAGCTGGACACTTCCAAAAACGCGCACCGTGCAGTTGCGAGGAATGGACCCGTAATAGTTGCCGAAGCTCAGCGCGACCTGGGTGGCGCCATCCGGAAGTTGAAGATTTCTAGAAAATAGGTTTAATGTTAATTTGAAGACAAATTTTCAAATAATTAAATTTTTACTCTGGCAAACTGGGAATCGCCAGCGACTCTAGAACATTTGGGCGAAGATATCCAACGAGGGCGCATTTGCCGTAATGCACGGTGCTGGGATGGCGGGCCAGGGCGATCTCTTCTACCAAAAGGGGCTCGTAGTGTTCGCAGTACGTTGGAAGTGGTGTGCTGATTAGTGGTTCCATGATGAATCGACTGAAAATTAAATAGTTTTTGAAATTCGGTCGTTCAATGGGGAGCTTCAATGGGAATGGGTTTAATGGGAAGAAAGGCCGTAATCGAGAAATTAAAAGTGAGAGTGTGTGCAACATGGAGTTAAACTTTCTGTGCAGCTGCTGTGAAGGTTTCCATGGTACTTCGAAAAGTTTAACTCCATGTTGCACGCACACACTCTCATTTTTAATTTCTCGATAGCAATGTCGTACCGATGACGTCGTACCTCGCGTCGTACCGTCCCTTTGAAATGTTGCTCCAGAAGAGATCTATTTCTTCGACCGAAGAGTCAATATACTATTAATACATCAAAATAAATGTTCAGTACATCGGCATTTCGTTAATATATTGATCCCACCGTGGATCCCACCCAATATAATCTGTTTTATGAAATATTTCATTATAAATCTAAGGGCTTTTGTTAATTTGATTTGGTTAACCGCGGTGGATTTTCTTGAAATATTTCGAACTGTCAAAAATCCACCAAAGGATCTACCGGTGGATATTTTTCTACCACAGTTTTTTGTGTGATCAATGTGGTAGATGTTTTGGTGGATTTTTGACAGTTCGAATTATTTCAAGAAAATCCACCGCGGTTAACCAAATCAAATTAACAAAAGCCCTCTAAATAAACGGATCAATGTCCATGAACCATCATAAAGAAGGTGTACAAATGTCAAAGTGAATGTCATTTGTGCACTGTTACCAAAAATTACACAATGCTAAGTTTTAGTCTTTCACCATTGTACGAATTGTGCTGTTCCACCCAGATTATGCTATCCCGAGTAACCATCCTGCACTAAAACAAATCACTGTTCAGCACTAAAAGCGCTTTTACAGCTGCGAGCTAATGCGAAAGTGTTTTGACATCTGCATCAAAAGCGCTTTTCCAGCCGATTTGCAGCTGAGTTTGGACTTTATATTTCTGATTTCCAGCTGGCCCCTACTGTTGTTGTTCCACCCCTGCAAAATGACAACAAAGTTGAGAGAGGCAAAAATATTGCTCTCTCACATTCTCTCTCAATTCTATTTTTAGTTTGTTTTCCCACTTTACCAACTCAGCTGTCCGAGCGGAGAGGCATTTTTTTTATTGAATTTACTTTGTTGGGGATGTGATGCCAGATACCAGAGGTGATCTTCGATAATTGTTGATGGTTCCTGCGCCCGTGTTGTCACGCCTGTTTGGGAAATGTTTAACTAGTGTGATTTCACAGCTTCAATTGCCGTTACATCCTCTAGCAAATCACTCGAAACCAAACCTTTGTAAAAATGTCCGCCCTTCGGATACAAATGTAAATATATTTCTTTGAGAGAAAAACAAAACTTAATTGGATTTAGGCTCAAAACCATTTTTTATTGATAAATATCAAACGTCGCACCTCGCATCGCACAGTTAAATTATCACAAACTTAAAACACGGAACTCGCTTTCGTAAATGCATCTGGGGCACCACGAAGTGTCCTCCAAATCCGGACAATTCAGCGTAGAATTCGTGGATCGTCGTATCTGCCAATGCCAGATTCTGATTTCAACAGGCGGTGTTTCCTCGCCGTCGTTGAAATGTTGGAATTCCATTATACAGCTGTTGATTCCTGAAAAATATGTGTTTATTTATCATGCAGTTATGCAAAACTAATTATCTTGTGTTAAACTTACTAAAATAGTAAAAAAAGGAGTCCAGATTTTCCCAGTTCTGATATTTCCATGTTGATTTCACTACGAGTGAGCGAGAGCTTTGTATTGATTTGTTTTCCTTCCCGCTCACTCTCTCTCACTCTCACTCAAAATGACAGACGTGATGCCAGATTTAAAAAAAATAAAAACAGTGTTGCTAGTGACCGCTGTAAATCAGCTCTAATTCTGCTTTTCTTAGAGCAGTTGATTTAGAGCTGATTTGCAAAAACCTTAGCTGTTTTATGACAGGCTAGCTGAATGCTGTTTACCAACTAATTTATGATTTCTTTTAGTGCTGGATGGTTACTTGGGTATTTTTTGTCATTGTATGCAAGATTGTATGTGAATTAGCGAATCCTCCTTGGAATTATCTCTAAACTTATCAGAAGATATGAATCATTTAAATATCAATTATTATTCAACCATCCAAAAGAGGAAAAATCCGAACAATCTGTTTTGCTACGTTCACTCTCATCCAAAATAATTTAGTTTTTGTCAAACACGTACGTTTAAAACAGGGGTGCTCAAAGTTTTTGAAGGCCGGGCCAAATTTGAAGCTCAAATGAGCTTGCGGGCCAAATTTACAAAAAAAAAGGTTGTTAAAAAAAATTACGTTATTTTAATGTAAATTATCGGACATTTCTGTTATTTAAAAAAAAATATTTTCAAAATAATAGAAACCATTAAATAACGAGTTTCTATCGGTATTGTTGTTTCTGATATTTGAAAAAAAGAAGTTCTTAGCTGAATGTACTTGTGTTTTCAAAAAAAAAAAAATGTTTTTATATATCGAAAATTGTGGTGACATTACATGCTGAACAATTCTTCTATAAGTTAAGTTTGGCTGAATGCTCTTAAATTTTATTTTTTGTAAGTTTTTTGAAAATATATTTTTGTTCCTGGTTTTTCGAGTCAATTTTTTAATAATGGTGAAGGGGTAGGTTGATCGACAAAAGCTTTGTAAAATATTTGCTGCAAACTTGATCCTTCGATTTCCACATTTTGTCTGCCTGAATCAGTTAATAGTCAATCAGATTCGTTATCTAACTGTAATGAGTTCGAATCCCTAATGAAGTGCAATGTAAGTTTGAGGGTGACTTGCAAATTAATAAAGAAAACTTGTATTTTTGCAACTATTACAGAATTCTACCTAAGTCAAACTTGAACGTCTTTTTGATATTTCTAAAAATGTTTGATGAAAGTTTTGACGACATTTTTTAGTTTCACTCACATTGAAATGTGTGAAATTGTTTTAACGGTGCACAGCAACCAGAACTTTTGCACCCAGATTTTTGTTGCAGACATTTTAGTATCTTCAAAACTACGGGTACCATCGAAAATTTTTTTGCTTTTCTCCCCTAAAATTCTGTCCACAAAGAAATTTACAACAAAGTTTCACAAATTTTACAAACCCGTAGTTGCAGGATTGGGTCCATAAGTTTGACAATTTTGGAATAAGAAGACAGCAACATCTTTTGTTGCTGTGCACCCTTAATTATAAAATATTTTGAATATATTATTTGTATCCTAAAGTGGGGATCAAAATATTGATAAATCATAAGTTTTTTTTATTAACAAAAAAAATAAAAAAGATTAGCATATAAAAGCTTAAAATAAACCATAATTTTGAAAAAGTATAAAATCACTTTACAAGTGGCCAACGGGCCATTTTACATGATCATTCAAAATGGGTCCGCGGGCCACAAAATATCACCTCGCGGGCCACGTTTGGCCCGCGGGCCATACTTTGGGCACCCCTGGTTTAAAACCACTCAGTGTTCGTCAAAACCGGCCCCACTCAGAAATGAGTAAAGGGGGCATCTGTCTAATTTGAGTGAATTTAACTCAGATCTGGGAGGATATCACTCAGTTTTCGTGGAATTCTGAGTTAAATTCACTGAAATCTGACATATGCCCTCTTTACTCATTTCTGAGTAGGATCGGTTTTGACGAAAACTGAGTGATTTTGAACGTGCGTTTTTGAAGTAACAGAGTAACGATCGTTTTGAAGGTTGTTTGATTGATTGATTCGTTTTTTCATCATGACAGAAAAAGCAGGCAAAGGATGAGTTATCTGAGGGATTTTGGATATGCGTGCATTGATTTTAACAGTAGTTTTTTTTTAAATCAGAGTAATTTTGAATTAGCGTAATTCTTCATGTAAACTTATGTCAAAAACAAAAACAATGACTTTTATATCCCGCCGTTTGACTTGTCGGCTGGGGTCATCCCGCCAAACAAATCCTAGTAAACTCTGGGTTGCGAAGCGCAAAAACTTGTCAATATTTTTTCTGTGTTTGGCAGAAGTAGTGGAGTTTTCGAAAAAACTATTTTCTGGCCAAAAAAGAACCTGTTCTGGTTTTGTAGGGGGTTTTGCCGTTGAGAGTTCAACCAAGTGTCGTAGCGCTAAGGTTTGTGGTTAGCTTTTGTTTTTTTTTTTAATTTATTTTCAATAATTTGCTCATTTTGGTTCACAGGCCAGCAAAAATCGAAACGCAAAATAACCTGGAACTAAAATGTGAAATGCAAAGGGTTTGGCCCCAAAGACTATTGGTTTGGGGCTGACCAGACTGAGGGATTAGTTGCATTCTAAATGTGAGAGTAACTGTCCGACATGATTTAGAAAGTATGCAACAAGTTTAAAAGTGATTTGACAGAAAATTAACAAAGAATGTTTGTAGTAATTTATTAGATCCTCAAAATATAACACAAAACACATCAGATGCTTTTTAAATTGTTTTTTTATTCATGATCTCCTACCGTCATCAGGGGTGACATTGGGTCGAGGGTAAAGTTAGGTCATTCTTCAATGCATAAATTTGTATGGCCCAATCTCACCCCTGATGACGGTATGTAAAAGCGTTGTAACACCTTTTCATAATCTAATTATCCTGAAACCTAAGTGATTCAACGAAGAAATTCGTTAAACCCCAATAATTAACATGATTCAAAACCCATGGATGAATCGCGTTCGAGTTTTTAAAAACTTCGTCCCTATTTATTTTTACAGTAAAAATAAATTGTTAGCAAGTCCGTAAATTTCATCCGCTCGTGTTTTTGTGTGGGCGGCAGCCCAATAAAAGACATTGAATAGTTTTTTTTATTTTCAAGCATTGCAACAAAGTATAATTTTTTTTTAGATTTGTACACTTGTACAACGACCATTTTGCTTCACGAACGAAATGCAATCTTCAGATGCAAAAATAACATTTCCTTTCGCCTCTCAGCCCCAAAATAATCTTCTTTTCACAGTTTCACAGTATAGTTCCGGGTAATTTTACATTTTGATTTTTGCCGGCCTGTGAACAAAAATGAGCAAATTGTTGAAAATATATTTAAATAAACGAAAACTCTAACAACAAACCTTAGCGCTACGACACTTGGTTGAACTCTCAACGGCAAAACCCCCTACAAAACCAGAACAGGTTCTTTTTTGGCCAGAAAATAGTTTTTTCGAAAACTCCACTACTTCTGCCAAACACAGAAAAAATATTGACAGGTTTTTGCGCTTCTCAACCAGGGATGCCACATTTGAAGATTTTCGAGCACAGGCTCAATGCTCAAACGTATTGTTTTGCCATGTTATTCGATGATTTTCAATTAAATGAATTACTCACGAAGAAGATAACAATGTTTTGCTTCTCTTGCCAAAAACAGATTTGTAAAATATTATTTTGCCATCAAGTTAAACTCATTTGCGTTTTTGTGATGTGCCCGAAAATCTTCAAAATCTGGCATGCCTGTTCTCAACCCAGAGTTTGCTAGGATTTGTTTGGCGGGATGACCCCAGCCGACAAGTCAAACGGCGGGATATAAAAGTCATTGTCTTTGTTTTTGACCAGCCCTCTGTCACGACGGCCATGTTTATGAAACCTAAATGTTCGACGCGAACATGAAGACGACAAAGAAGATGAAGAACGCATTTGCTGTCAAAATTTGAAAATAAACAAACCGCGTGGTAGAAAAAGGCATTATTTCATAATGTTGAAATGATTTCCATGAAAAAATAACGGCACGGGACACGGGACGGATTTCCAAACGCAAGTTCCCGAAGGACCCTATCCGCCAGAGACTATGGATAAATGCCCCGCGAAGTGGCGATGAAGACGGTTTTGCAAGTTCAAAGTTCAGATTTGTTCGGACCACTTCGCGATGAACTTCTTGTGAGTCCACGAAAGGTCGGATTCTACACAAGCACGCGATTCCTTCGATTCTCTGTGCGAGTCGACAGCGGGAGTTGGCCAGGATGTTTCTGCACTTGGTCGGTTACTCCCTGCCGGAGATTGCAGCGAGTTGTTCGGAAGGATCAACAGCGGGACTTGGCCAGTCCCCGGTCCAGTACTACCCGGCAAATCTTCCCGGTCAATCGGAAGCAACAGTTCTCATCTTTTTTCGTAACAGATTTGCACACACAAAAAGAGATGTTTCTTGAAAATTTGGTGTAAACAAACAGACAACACCAATACTGCTACACTCACAGAGCCCACGCAGTAGTATTAGTGAAGAGCCCACGATAAACAACGTGGGCTCTTCACTAATACTACTACGTGGGCCAGGCATGCCAGATTTTGAAGATTTTCGGGCACATCACAAAAACGCAAATGAGTTTAACTTGATGGCAAAATAATATTTTACAAATCGGTTTTTGGCAAAAGAAGCAAAACATTGTTATCTTTCTCGTGAGTAATTTATTTAATTAAAAATCATCGAATAACATGGCAAAACAATACGTTTGAGCATTGAGCCTGTGCTCGAAAATCTTCAAATGTGGCATCCCTGACGTGGGCTCTTCGAGGTTTTGGTGACTGTCAAACGTTCTAGCCATTTACAGTGGTGCCAGGGGGTTGTTTTTGACGTAAGTTTACATCTTGAATTGCGGTGTAATCCCCCCTTTGAAATGTTTACCCTGAACGCCACTGCTTCATCTTTTCGAAAAAGAAACCGCTTGGCAAATGTCAAAACAGTGACAACTGTCAAAAACAGTTTAGACGGAAATTTTGAAGCGCGCGTCTTAAATTTTGTCTTCAAATTCAAAAAATAAAAGCAATTTTAAAAGCGATTTAAGGTTTTCCAACAGTCTAACAAAACAAAACAAGTTAATTTCACAATGGCCGGTTACAATCCCGTCGATTTGGTTGAGGAGGACGCCGCCGATTTGCAGTTTCCCAAAGGTAAACATTCCAACTAGTGTGAAAGCGGTCCTCTCTTGAATCTTGATTCTTTTCTGCAGAGTTCGAGAACGCCGAAACGCTGCTCATCAGCGAGGTGCACATGCTGCTCGAGCACCGCAAGAACCAGAACGAGTCGTCCGAGGAGGAGCAAGAGTTTTCCGACGTGTTCCTCAAGACGTACAACTACACGGGCCTGTTCCGCAAGTTCAAGAACAAGGAGACGATCGCGAGCGTGCGCAACCTGCTCATGTCCAAGAAGCTGCACAAGTTCGAGCTGGCCGCACTCGGGAACCTGTGCCCGGAAGCGCCCGAGGAGGCGAAGGCGCTGATTCCGTCGCTGGAGGGCCGCTTCGAGGACGAGGAGCTGCGGCAGATCCTAGACGACATCGGGACGAAGCGCAGCTTGCAGTACTGAAGGGGTGGAGGGGGAGGTTCTCATTTCTTGTTACTTTAAGTAAGTCCGTAGATTTGAGGATTAACATTGTATTTAATCAAAGGATGGTGATAACACGCTAAGAATAAATAAACTGGAAAAAGATTCCAATAAACGGGTTTTACTTACCGTTACGAGATGTTTAGTGAGGAACGTTGTAGCTGAAGGCGTCTGCCAGGGCGGCCACTGTAAGTAAAGTAGGATTTGAGTACTTCTTTTTGTGAAGCAAGTAACAAACTTACGATGCATCTTCCGCTTCGCATAAACCTCCCGATTCAGCAACTCCGCCAGCTGCTGGTGGCACTTGCAGTACGTCGTCTCCAGCATTCCGACCTGGGCGTTCGCGATAAAGTCTCCGATCATGCTGTTGTCCTCGATGTACCCGCGGGCGTCCATCTCCACGTACAGCACGTTGCTGTTCCACTCGTCCCGCACGATGTGGACCAGGTTGAGCAGCCGGATGACGCCCTCGCGGAAGGGTTTGCTGTCGTCCGTCTGGAACGAGTGATCGTAGATGGTCCCAATGTACGATCGATGGACGAGGATCATTTCGTTCAGATTGTCGGCCGCTTCGAGCCGTTCGTCCAGTTGCATCGCTTCAGGTTCAGGTCGTCAATTTTTGACAGCCACCCAAACAAATTTTTTTCGCGTTGATCGCAGGAGCCGACCATTTTGGTCGCGAAAAAAAAACAACGATCGCCAAGGACGACTCGCGTAACCATGGTAGCCATAGTTACGAGAAAATAACAAGCTGAAAGGTGTGTAGGTCAAGTGCAGACCCCCTGTTCAGCCATACCCGCTTGGGACGTTGGTGAGGTTAGACGCACTTACTAATTTCTCTCTCTCTTTTTCTCATTTCAGATAGCCGGAGAAATGGGTGCGAAAATGTCTCGCCGTAAAGGGCGAAAGGCCGCTGCGGCCGCCGAAGAGGCCAGTACGGTCGAGGAGTTGGCCACTCCGCGTACGGACGAAGCTGACGTTGACCGGGTTGCGGGTGGCGGACGGGTTGACGGGGGTGATGACTCGGCGGGGGGAATTCCGGAACCGGATCCGCCGGTTCTGGAACAAAATTTAACTGACTCTTGTTTTGACCATTCCGATGAACCGGCGGATCCGGTTCCGGAAGCCCCGGTGGTAATTGAAATTCCTTTTCCTTTAAATAACTCTTTGGACAATACTGCGGCGGTTCCAATTCCGGAACCGCTCGTAGATCAAAATTCTACTTTGAATGATTTGTCTATTTCAGGGGGAATCGAGGGCCAAATCGATGAGATTACCGTTGCTCCGATACCGGATCCACCGGTCACGGAGCAAAATTTAAACGACGATTCTTTGGAAAATTCCGAAAGACCGGTGGATCCGGTTGAGGAATCAACGGTAATCGATTCAGTTGAATGTTCGGAACCTGCGGCGGCTTCCATCTTGGAACCGCCAGAACGTTATGTTCGCAAAATTAGTTTGGAGGAAGTTCCGGAACAACCAAATTTAAAGGTAGTCCTAAATTCTAAAAAAAATGTCCGTTTTTCAGATGAAGCCCAGGTTCAGGAGTTTACAGTTGAGGCATCCGCCTCAATCCCGACTTTTTATACGGTTCTGGTAAAAGATTCCCCAGAATCTGTTCCGGAACTTCCCATACAAAATTCAAAAAACATAAAATATTTTTGGTGTTACTCCTGTCAAAATTTTGGTTCAAATTCTTTGCCCTGGTTGCTGCGATTGCGGTATTCAAAATTTTCGATGTGGTTGCGCCATTTGTTTTGTGGTTCGATGTGTTGCGCGGTTATTTGTTTGCTTGTTTTTGTTTGAATTGTTTAATGTTTTTTCTCGTTTCATGAGCTGTTTCTTGTTAGGAGCGTTTTTAGCAATTAAAGATGACGATTGATGACGATGACGATGATGATTAAATGCGATGAATATTGGATGGATTAGTAAAGTAAGTTTTGAGATCGTTAACAAATAATTTATTACAAATAATTACAAATGTAATGTTTTTTTCATTTCAGATGCCGAATTTCTGGACTGGACTGGACGATACTGACGGAGCTGGGAGCTGGGACGGAGAGGCCTTTGACTGGAGATTTGTTATTATGAATGAAATGTATTTTATTTCTGTATTTTATTTTTGCATTGTATGAAATAAATGTATGAAAACATTGAAAACAATTGTTCTGCTTTATTTTAAGAATGTAATAAATTTCAATTAAAAAATTCCAAAAAAATTTAAAAAATTAAAAATTTAAAAATTTAAAAAAAAAATAGAATTTAAAAAATTTCAAAAAATTTCAAAAGTTTCAAAAATTTAAAAATTTCAACAATTTTAAAAATTTCAAAATTTTTAAAAATTCGACAAATTTCAAAAATTTCAAAAATTCAAAAAATTCCATAAGTTTTAAAAAGATTTCAAAAAATTTAAGAGCTTCAAAAAATTTAAAAATTTCAAAAATAAACAAAAATTTCAAAAAAATCAGAAAATTTCAAAAGTTAAAAAAAAAATTCAAATTTTAAAAATTTCAAAAGTTTTAAGAATTTCAAAAGTTCCAAAATTTTTAAAACAATTTAAAAAGGTTGAAAAATTCAAAATTTTACAAAAATTCAAACAAAACAGAAAATTTCAAAAATTTCAAAAAAATCAAAAAATTTCCAAATTTTTTAAAAATCTCAAAAATTAAAAATTTCAAATAAACAAAAAAAAAATTTAAAATTTTAAAAAATTTAAAAATTTTAAAAAATTAAAAAAAATCAAAAATTTTAAAAATTTCAAAAATTTTAAAATTTTTAAAAATTTCAAAATTTTTAAAAAATTTAAAAAACTTCTAAAATTTCAAAAATTTGAAGGTTTTAAATATTTCTAAAGTTTCAAAGTTTTTAAAAATTTCAAAAAAAATAAATTTAAAAAAAAATCAAAAAATTTAATTTTTTAAAAAAATTCAAATGTTTTAAAAAATTCAAAAAATTCAAATATTTAAAAAAAATACAGAAAAATTCTAAAATTTCTAAAATTTTACAAAAAAATTAAATTTCAAAAATTTCAAAAACTTCCAAAATTTACAAATTTAAAAAAAATTAAAAATTTACAAATTTAAAAAAAAAATAAAAATTTGAAAAATTACTAAAGTTTCAAAAATTCAAAAGATTAAAAAATTTCAAAACTAAATAAAAGTATCAATGACGAAAGAAGATCTGCTATATTTAGGGCATGATTATCAGGCTTGATTAACGATGCTTGATAATCGAGTTGCTGATAGTTTGATATTTTTACCGCCCTGCTAGGTGCTGCTAGTAGGGACAGGGGGGCAGAATGGCCCGCCTAAGTAAAATACGCCAAAAACCATAGAAAAACATACAAATTTATGAATTCAGTGTAGTAGGCTTATGCTTTGGGATGTTCCCTTCAATATTGTATACTTGGTTGGTGAAAAATTTTAGCTAAAAACTATTTTTTATGCAATTTAAAAAAATGTTTTTCGACTACATTTCCAGGGTGCGGGGCAGAATGGACCACCCTGCGGGGCAGAATGGGCCACCTTAGAAAACAATCTATTTTGTCTAATAAAACGTTGAAGGGAGATAATAAATGACTTAAGGGACCTTAATAACATAGTTTCCATGAAGTTTGACCACTTTTATGAAAATAGTCACTTACCAAAACAAACATTTTTGAAAATAGTTTTAATATGTTGAAATAAGACACTATTTTTACAAATAAGCATCAAAACAACTAAAAAATCAACTAATGTTGCATTAAACGTGATTTGTGAACCTACCAGGAGCGACATAATCCATTTAACCAAAATTTCATAACTTTTGATCTGGGTGCTGAAAAGACAGAATGCGTAACGTGATTTTCGAAAGCTCCCCACTGCTCCCCACTAATACAACAGCAATACAGCTGTAAACATAAACAAAGTAGAAGGCTATGTTCAAGCTCAAGCGTGGCATATTTTTTGCTGCTGAAGTGAATTGATTTGAAACATTTTGGATCTGTTGATGTTGATGTTTTCGATGAAAAATTAAGTGCATCCTACTTTTTTCTTCGTATACTAAACAATGGGCGGCCAAAAGAGGCCTTTTTTTGTTTTCCACGTGATGAAAAATTGTGTCAAAAGTGGGTGGAATTTCGTGAACCAGAAGAGCAACCAAATGGAAGTTCCGAGATTATGTATTTTTGATGTGCAGTGATAATATCGGAGCAAGATTATCCAATATTATTTGGTAGGTACCATTCATAGTTATTGATAATTCGTCGCTAACATTTCAAAAAGGGTCATAAACATGGGTTTTGCGTGAGACATAGCGATTTTGAAATATTAGCAACGAATCATGCCAATCTCGATTTCAACCCTCTTCTTAAGATGTTTTGACTTCGAATACCTTAATAGCTCGACGCCATCGACTTTTTTTATTCCTGACAAAATAAATTATAGATCGATCACAATACTTGCCACTTCTTGGTATTATTTTGCGAACAGTAAATTGGTTCCGCATTGACAGTTCTAAATTGAGGCCGCTTTGCGGACAACTATTCTGCACCCAGCTTTTGATTGTTTTTATAAGGCAGGAAAAGGGTGGTCCATTCTGCCCCCAAGTGGATTTTAATTTAACACTTCCACCACCAAGCCTCTAAATGATTTGAAGGTTCCGTTGTTGTTTGATTACCTTCGTAATAGCTCCTGGTAACATTATAAACATTGAACAAACTTTTTCAAACAATCTAACTTTCGAGAAAGCTTATTTAAGAACCTCGAAATAAACAACATTTGCGTGGTTTTGTCAATAAATTTACATTTTTGCTCATAATTCGAAAAATACAATGAATTCAAACGTCGTTTTCGGTGTGGTGATGTTATTTGACGTCCTTTATAAGACCCTTGCCTTACAGTTGGTCTAAATCCATTCTAAAGCCCAAAACCAAGGGTGGCCCATTCTGCCCCCACTGCCCCTATGCAATTTAAAATTAGTGGAAACAGAGTAATGCCACTTGAATGGCGATTAACAACGTAGTTTATGTTAGTTTAGTTCATCGAGAGGTACTAGAAACTCAATGATTGCAATCGATCGGTTGGTTTAGGAAACGCAAGTTTGCATTCTAAGTATCAAAAAGAGCTACCAAAAACGGGAAGGTAAACAAATAAAAAGGTAGAGGGCGTTTAAGAAACAATAGCAAATGAAACATAAAAACGAGGGGGATGACACTTCGCGATTTGAACCAAATCGCGTCAAATTCCTTCATTCTTGTTCATCGCACATTCATTTGGTTTCTGATGCACCATACGCACGATACGGAAGTCGGTTAAGCAGTACTAAAAAAAATCAATGAATGGAATTTTTTTATTCGAATGGCATACAATATTAAAAGCAAAATCGTTCACTTTTTAGTAATTTTTTAGTTCGGCTTCACTGTTTCCCGAATTCTGCCGATTTCTTTATCAGTCTCACATCTGTTAGACGAACGTCATTAGCTGGCCACCCTGTCTGGCTGTGGTTGCCGGAAGCCATACAGCTAGGCGTAGGCTAGGTTCAGGTTACCAACCGCGACGTCACCAGCCCAGCGCGTCTTGCAGGATGAGTCGATAAGGTTCGCGTACGCGTCAATATTCTGGCAACACTGAGATTGGCCGCCATTTCCTGAGGATTTGTAAAGAACGGTTATTAGATAAGCAAGATTCGTTTCCCTCGAGGTGTCCGTGGGGTAGATTCCGCCGACATGGTTTCGTTCGTCGAGTCAACAATGTTGAACATCTGCAGATGCTCGTCCGAGCCGTCCTCCATGTCGTGCGCTCCAGCAACTCTTGTTGGTTGTTTGAACAAGCGATCGAGACGACGATAAACTGCTGCCAGCCTTGTGCTGAATGATGTTGGAAACGGGCTGGTGCAACTGAAAAAAACTCAGGCGTGGGCAATTGGTCCGACCGGAAGTCGCACGTGACCTCGCTGAAGATTCACGACAGATCGGCCAGTTCGGCGTCTGGAAAGTGTGGAAACAAAAAGAAGTGCGAGAATGTTAGTTACGGATTTCGAGTGTTCAGGGATAGCTGATTAAATTGATTCTTTTGTATGGACCTGACGACATTGGGACGAAGCACAGCTTGCAGTACTGACGGGAGGTTCTCATTTTTCTTTGTTTTTGCGGAAAGTTCTTGGATTTGAGGATTAACATTGTATTTATTTGAACGAGGGTGAATAAATAAACTGGAAGGTGACTCCAATAAAGGTATTACTTACGGTTACGAGATTTTTAGTAAGGAACGTTGTAGCTGAAGGCGTCTGCCAGGGCGGCCACTGTAAGTAGAGTAGGATTTGAGTACTTCTTTTTGTAAAGCAAGTAACAAACTTACGGTGCATCTTCCGCTTCGCATAAACCTCCCGATTCAGCAACTCCGCCAGCTGCTGGTGGCACTTGCAGTACGTCGTCTCCAGCATTCCGACCTGGGCGTTCGCGATAAAGTCTCCGATCATGCTGTTGTCCTCGATGTCCCCGCGGGCGTCCATCTCCACGTACAGCACGTTGCTGTTCCACTCGTCCCGCACGATGTGGACCAGGTTGAGCAGCCGGATGACGCCCTCGCGGAAGGGTTTGCTGTCGTCCGTCTGGAACGAATGATCGTAGATGGTCCCAATGTACGATCGATGGACGGCGATCATTTCGTTCAAATTGTCGGCCGCTTCGAGCCGTTCGTCCAGTTGCATCCCAAGCGACTGCAGCACGTGCGTCATCAGGTGCGAATGGATGCACTGCACGGAGAAGATCATCCAGAACTTGAGCATCGAAAGGCGTTTCAGGTTCAGGTCGAGCACGCACGGCTCCTCGTACGGCGGCCGACGTTTGTAGCACTCCGGAAAGCGGAGCGACTCCAACGTACAAAGTGCCCACTTGACCTTCAACAGAAACCGGAACAAACAGTTGTAACTGGCCATCGCTTCTTCGTTGATCATGTTGCTCAAATCATTCCCCGGATCGTACAAAATCCTCAGCTTATCGATCGCGTCCAGCACCGTCGTCGTCTCCGCCTTGTGCTCCGGAACAATCTCGATCGTAAACAGCGACGTCATATCATTAAACCGCGAGGCCAAAATATCGTTCAACTGAATCGTCAGCAAGTAAGGATTCGCCCAGCTCTCCCCCGCCTCGATCCTCCTGAACAGATCATTGTAGAAATAATACATCAAATCGCTCGCCTCCAACAGCAGCACCTTCCGGACGTTCTTCAAATGATGCAGCACCAGAAACTCCTCCTTGTAGATCGTCGTCACAAAGTGGTTCGCGGCCTGCCGCTTCGTCTCCATCAGATTCTTGATCGCCCCAAACAGGACATGTTCCAGCGGAAGCATCAGCTGGCCGGAAATCGAATTCAGGCGCGTGTACAGCGAGTGGGCGTTCGTAAGGCAGCTGGGCGAGGGCGCGGACGGAAGTTTACACTCTTCTCCGTCATCTTCGTCGTTGTCGGCGCAGGCCAGCTGCAGCGAACTGTCCAGCGCCATCATGAGCAGCTCGTCGTCGCAAATCTCGCGAATCTGGTTGCGCAGGTTCTGCAGCTTGGACGCGCTGACGGTGTCCTGGAATGAGGGGAGGATATTTGTTTAAATTCAAACTAAAAATTTATTCTGGTAGTCAATTTTTTATTTTTGACAGCCAACCAAAAAAAAATTGCGTTGATCGCAGGAGCCGACCAGTTTGGTCGCGAAAAACAACAACGATCGCCAAGGACGACTCGCGTAACCATGGTAGCCATAGTTACGAGAAAATAACAAGCTGAAAGGTGTGTAGGTCAAGTGCAGACCCCCTGTTCAGCCATACCCGCTTGGGACGTTGGTGAGGTTAGACGCACTTACTAATATTTCTCTCTCTCTCTCTTTCTCATTTCAGATAGCCGGAGAAATGGGTGCGAAAATGTCTCGCCGTAAAGGGCGGAAGGCCGCTGCGGCTGCGGCTGCGGAAAAGGCCAGTACGGTCGAGGAGTTGGCCACTCCGCGTACGGACGAAGCTGACGTTGACCGGGTTGCGGGTGGCGGACGGGTTGACGGGGGTGATGACTCGGCGGGGGGAATTCCAGAACCGGATCCGCCGGTTCTGGAACAAAATTTAACTGACTCTTGTTTGGACCATTCCGATGAACCGGCGGATCCGGTTCCGGAAGCCCCGGTGGTAATTGAAATTCCTTTTCCTTTAAATAACTCTTTGGACAATGCTACGGCGGTTCCGATTTCGGAACCGCTTGTAGATCAAAATTCTTTGACTATTTTGACCATTTCAGGGGGAATCGAGGGCCAAATCGATGAGATTACCGTTGTTCCGATACCGGATCCACCGGTCACGGAGCAAAATTTAAACGACGATTCTTTAGAAAATTCCGAAAGACCGGTGGATCCGGTTGAGGAATCAACGGTAATCGATTCAGTTGAATGTTCGGAGTCAACTGAGGGGGCTTCCATCTTGGAACCGCGAGAACGTTACGTTCGCAAAATTAGTTTGGAGGAAGTTCCGGAACAGCCAAATTTAAAGGTAGTTCTAAATTCTAAAAAAATTGTCCGTTTTTCAGATGAAGCCCAGGTTCAGGAGTATACCGTTTTGGAATCCTCTATCCCAAAACAGTACTCGATTCCGGTGAACGATTCCTCAGAATCCGTTCCGGAACTTCCCATACAAAATTCAAAAGAAATTAAATATTTTTGGTGTTACACCTGTCAAAATTCTCGTACGAATTCTTTGCCCTGGTTGCTGCGATTGCGGTATTCCAAATTCTCGATGTGGTTGCGCCATTTGTTTTGTGGTTCGATGTGTTGCGCGGTTATTGGTTTGCTTGTTTTTGTTTGAATTGTTTAATGTTTTTTCTCGTTTCATGAGCTGTTTCTTGTTAGGAGCGTTTTTCAGTTACTGATGATGATGACGATTGATAACGATGACGATGATGATTAAATGCGATGAATATTGGATGGATTAGTAAGGTAAGTTTTGAGATCGTTAACAAATAATTTATTACAAATAATTACAAATGTATCGTTTTGTCATTTCAGATGCCGAATTTCTGGACTGGACTGGACGATACTGACGGAGCTGGGACGGTGAGGCCTTTGACTGGAGATTTGTTATTATGAATGAAATGTATTTTATTTCTGTATTCCATTTTTGCATTGTATGAAATAAATGTATGAAAACATTGAAAACAATTGTTCTGCTTTATTTTAAGAATGTAATAAATTTCAATTTAAAAATTCAAAAAAAAATTAAAAAATTAA
Organism: Culex pipiens pallens; assembly: GCF_016801865.2. Lineage (NCBI taxonomy): Eukaryota > Metazoa > Arthropoda > Insecta > Diptera > Culicidae > Culex > Culex pipiens. Next base: position 124,644,965 of record NC_068939.1, read on the forward strand.
AAATTTGAAAATTTAAAAAATTTCAAAAATTTCAAAAAAATTCAAAAATTTAAAAAATTTAAAAATTTCAACAATTTCAAAAATTTCATATATATCATATATTTCATATATGAAAACATTGAAAACAATTGTTCTGCTTTATTTTAAGAATGTGGTACTTTGATAAATTTCAATTTAAAAATGCCAAAATAAAAAAATTGAAAATTTGTAAAATTTAAAAAATATTGAAAATTTCAAAAACTTCAGAGATTTCAGAAATTTTAAAAATTTCAAAAGTTTTTAAAATATCAAAATTTTAAAAAAGTTCCAATATTTCCAAAATTTCCAAAATTTCCAAAATTTCAAAAATTTCCAAAATTACAAAAATTTCCAAAATTTCAAAAGTTTCAAAAAATTTAAAAATTTCCAAAATTTCAAAAATTTTAAAAAATTTAAAAATTTCAAAAATTTTAAAATTTTCAAACATTTTAAAAATTTCAAAAAAATTAAAAATTGCAAAATATTCAAAAATTTCATAAATTTCAAAAATTTCAAAAATTTCAAAAATTTCAAAAATTTCAAAAATTTCAAAAATTTCAAAAATTTCAAAAAATTTCAAAAATTTCAAAAATTAAAAATTTCAAAAATTTTAAAAATTTCAAAAATTTCAAAAATTTCAAAAATTTCCAAAATTTCAAAAATTTCAAAAATTTCAAAAATTTCAAAAATTTCAAAAATTTCAAAAATTTCAAAAATTTCAAAAATTTCAAAAATTTCAAAAAATTCAAAAATTTCAAAAATTTCAAAAATTTCAAAAATTTCAAAAATTTCAAAAATTTCAAAAATTTCAAAAATTTCAAAAATTTCAAAAATTTCAAAAATTTCAAAAATTTCAAAAATTTCAAAAATTTCAAAAATTTCAAAAATTTCAAAAATTTCAAAAAATTCAAAAAATTTCAAAATTTTTAAAAATTAAAAAAAAAATAAAATTTTTAAACATTTTAAAAATTTCAAAAAATTTTAAAATTTGCAAAATATTCAAAAATTTCAAAAATTTCAAAAATTTCAAAAATTTCAAAAATTTCATAAATTTCAAAAATTTCAAAAATTTCAAAAATTTCAAAAATTTCAAAAATTTCAAAAATTTCAAAAATTTCAAAAATTTCAAAAATTTCAAAAATTTCAAAAATTTCAAAAATTTCAAAAATTTCAAAAATTTCAAAAATTTCAAAAATTTCAAAAATTTCAAAAATTTCAAAAATTTCAAAAATTTCAAAAATTTCAAAAATTTCAAAAATTTCAAAAATTTCAAAAATTTTAAAAATTTCAAAAATTTCAAAAATTTCAAAAATTTCAAAAATTTCAAAAATTTCAAAAATTTCAAAAATTTCAAAAATTTCAAAAATTTCAAAAATTTCAAAAATTTCAAAAATTTCAAAAATTTCAAAAATTTCAAAAATTTCAAAAATTTCAAAAATTTTAAAAATTTTAAAAATTTCAAAAATTTCAAAAATTTCAAAAATTTCAAAAATTTCAAAAGATTTTTTTAAAGTTAAAAAAAGAACCTAGATTTTTTTGAATATTCAGTTTAAATAAAACATATTAAAAAAATGTATTACAAATTACGATCGTAATTTCTCGATCCACGCTCAAAATTTCTCAACAGTAAAATTACGATCGTAATTTCTCGATGGTAGATCGAGATTTATCGATGGTAATTCGCAACTTACTATCGAGAAATCTCGATCGTGTTTTGAAACTTCATAAAAACCAAAAAAAAAATGCTCCGCGTTTGCCCTTGGGAAAATTGTTTTTAGGTTCAAGACAAAATATACTCATAACCTGAAAAAGGTTGTTATGTTCCAGACATGTCCAGTTTGACAAAGAACATTTTTGAATCAATAAAAAAATGACAAAAAGTAAGAAAACCCACCTTCGCAAACTTCTCCACCTGCAGTCTCGCCTCCTCCGCGCCCTCCAACGCCGCCACCGCTTCACTTTTCTCCTCCACCGTCCGGAACCCCTCGAGCACGTCCACGATCGCCTCCAGAAAGCCCACGTACAGCATTCCCTCCTCCCACGCGCACCCGCTCCTCAAATCACTAATCCGGTCCAAACAGCTCAAGATGTTCAGCGTGTAGCCGGCCTCCAGCGAGTGGTGCATCAACAGCTGAATGATCGCGTCCGTTTCGATCACCTCGGATATTGCTGCACTCACGTAAAACGAGCGCTTCTTACACTTGGAGAAGAGCCGGGTGCGATAGCCGGTCACGCTTGTTCCGTCCGCCTCGGAGTATGTCTTTTCCACGAGGAACTCTTCGCGCCAGTCGTCCAGGCGGCCTTCGGTCCACCACATGTCGATGATGTTCATGTAGCCTTTCAGGGTTGAGAGGAGAAGGGAGAAGGCGAGGTTGGACTTGGCCAGGTTGCCGCTGAGTTTGACGCTGCGGAAGAGGCCGGACAGGAGGTGGGCCACGGCGATGTGGGCCGGGAATTTGGTCCAGTCGAGGACGGAGTAGCGGTGGATGTCGTTGAGGTTCTTGAGGAGTTGGAATTGGGGCTCGAGGTCGTGGAACAGGGTTATGATGGTGAAGATGCGGTCGGGTTGTTGAGCGATGGCTTGCTTTTCCAGGTCGACGACGGTGGTTTCGAGGTTTTTGAGGAAGTCACGCACGCCGGACGCGTAGCATTCGAAGCTGTACGGGGCGGGGATGGGTTTGCTCGAGGTGTTGGCGACCTTTTGGCAAAAGTTTCGCAAGCGATACACGATCGTCATGTGTTCGGTGAAGTTGAGCAGGAAGGTGTGCAGGCCACGTTCGGTTGTACTCGAGAGGGACACGTTCGGGTTGATCCAAACCTGGTCATCGTCGATTCGGAAGAACTTGCAATTCGCTGGATTTGTAAACATCCAGAGAATCTCTCGAATTAGACAATATTCTGACACTGTAGAAACTGGATCCGGTTTGATGAAGCTGTGGGAAGCCTTCAAAATCGTTTGGCTCCAATAGTCGCAGAATGAGGCGCCCTCATGCGAGCTGTTGACCTCAGCTTTGGCCTTCGGATTCTGCCACCAGTTCGACTGGACGTTCTCCTTAAGCCAATCCTCCGATCCGGAAGCATCAAAGCTCTCATATCCCAAATCTCGCTTCGGCGACTCAACTCTCGTATAAATTACCACCTCCTTCGCTTCAACCTTCGACTCCTCCACCACTTCAGGAACCACCTGCTCTCCCTCTCCCTCCTCCTCACCCTCCGAATCCGTCCACTCACTCAGCTCCGAATCATCCTCCACCTCCCTCCCTCCCCCAACCTCAATATCATCCTCCCTCAGCTCCTCCACCAACTCCCTCCGCTCATCGTCCTCAACGGCATCAACCTCCGACCCCGACCCCGCTTCCAACATCGCAACCGGCGACCCGCGCCGTACCCGTTCCTTCAGCGCCCCCACCGGATTGTGCGCCACCGTCATCAGAAACAGCAGCACCGACCACTGAATGTCGTGCACGTAATGATCCGCGCAGGCCGGTTCCACCACAAACGCCTCGAACAACCCCCGGAACTGGTCCGCCACCCGTTCTAGATTTGAAATGCGCAAGTTTTGCATCAATCCGTCCGCGCGCCGCCGAATCTCGTGGCTGTTGACCGACAGAAAGCGGTGGTTCCGGATCGTGGCCACCGCAAACTGGTGGCACAGTGTGAAGTTTTCTTCCGTTTCCTGTAAAAGAACCATCACTTAGAGCAAGATTAACAAATAATTTTAACTTAAAACCTACATCGAAACCAGTCAGCTGCTGGATCAGCTCCGGAATCAGCAGCTGGATGTAGCCTTCGCGTTCCTCGTAGGCTTGGGACATTTTTTAACAGTAAGTTAACACTAAACAACCAGCTAATCACTCAATTTCATTTGTTATAAGTACTTAATAATGGAAAACAGAAAGCAACTGCGGGAGCCGCGGAGAAAACAAATTTTGAACAACAAACGGAATGTTTTGATTTTTGATGCCGCAATTTTGACGTTTCGCGGAATGTTTTTCGAAAACGGAGAATGGAGTTGGGCAAAAAGGTCGAAGGAATATTTTACCGTCAGCGTGGAAATTCTTCGATATGACGAGTTTGACCTTAAACCCCCCTGTTTGAAAAATGTCGCACGTCGTACGAGTTGTCGCACGGTTTTGATTTTACCGTTTCGATATCGATTGGTCGAAAGGACGACAAACGTACGACAAACACTCGACCTGCCCGACATTGTTTTTTCCATCGATTAACCTTCAATTCGACGTCGATTATCGTCGACGCAAACAGTTTGACAGTTCTCTTCAGTTGATCTTGTTCGGACTTGATTGCAACCGAGCCGAACCAGTTGTTGTTGGTTTTAGGCTTTGGGAGGATTTTGGACAGCTTAAAAGTAAGTTGTGTTCTAGGTTGAATTACTTTTTCTGCCGGAGTGGGCGAGCGACCGAATCAAAGTGTCTTATATTCCAGATTTCGATGTTCGTGGCGGTATAGGAGAGAGAGCAGGAGGAGGACAGGAAATATGGTTTACTCGGCGGGCCATTCCGGAAGACTGGACGGGAAGGAACCAGTTTGCGATCGAGGAAGCGGTTGGTGAGTCATGTTTTAGAAACGATGAAGGAGGTGTGCTGGAAGTGCGATTGGACGATCGAAATTAAAAATAGGATGAATGGAACATCGCAAATTCTTAACTTTTCAGTCCAATAATTCCAAACTGAAAAAAAATCTAAAATACTAAAGTTTAAAAAAAACTTCAACGCTGATTTGATTTGATAATTGTAAAATTAAATTATAAAGTTTTTCTTTCTTATTTAAAATTCTAGCATTCCAGAACTTAAGAATGCAAGAATTTGAAAATTCTAAATTTATTTAATTTCTTGATTTTGTGCAAATTGTTAAAATTCTCAAATTTCTTGAATTTCAAATTCCCTAATTCCTAAATACTAAAATTCTTCAATTCATAAATACAAAAAATCTAACATTATAAAGTTCTTAAATTCCTAAAACGTTAGTCGCATGAGTTGGAATTTTGAATTCGAAAATTCTAAACATTATAAGTTCTAAAATTCCAAAATTGTAAATTTAAAAATGCTAAAATTCAAATAATTTATAATTTTAAATAAAAAAAATACAAATTCTAAAAATTAAAAAAAAATGAAAAAAGAAAAAAATACAAAGTGCAAAAATTATACAACATTAAAAAAATACAAAGTATTTTTTTTAAATTTTAAAAATCTTGACTTTTTTTTGATAAGGTCCTATAAACAAATGTAAACATTGAGTGTATCCCGCTTACTCCGATGGACTTTGACATAAGGTGTGAAAGGGATACACTCAATGTTTACATTTGTTTATAGGACCTTATCAAAAAAAAGTCAAGAAATGTTATAATTTATAATTTTTTTTTAAATATTTTAAACATTAAAAAATCTTTTAAAAAATCTAAAAATTCTTAAATTTAAAAATTTTAAATTGAAAACAATATACAATCTATGATTTTTGAAAATTTTCAAGGATTTTACAATGTTTTTAAAAAATGGTCTATTAAAAACAGGAGTTATAAAAATATCACAAATTGAAATAAATGATTTTGGTATGAGGTACTCTAAAATTTTGAAATTCAGAAAATTTTAATTTTAGAATTTTAGAATTTTAGAATTTTAGAATTTTAGAATTTTAGAATTTTAGAATTTTAGAATTTTAGAATTTTGGAATTTTAGAATTTTAGAATTTTAGAATTTTAGGCCTGACCAAAAATCATGATTTTCTGAGTTCAATATCCCACTTTACATTCGTTTTTTTCAGTTCAACCCTTATAACCATTTTTATGGTTGTAGTACCTGAACTTAAAAAATCGTATGGAAAGTGGGATATATATATGTTCAAAAAGTTTATGATTAATTTCTAAGTGAATAATTGACACTTAAGAATGCCGCATATTTAAAACCAATAAAGTTCAATATAGGTTGTTATAAAGTTGGGGTGTGTTTTTCTCAAAACATTTTTACAACACAATTTTTTCAAATGCATAACATTTCAATATCATGTGGCAAACACTTTCGTTTTAAGTGCGAGAGGCAAATGAAAAGTTATGTGGAAAACCACTTGAAGCAGAAGTGTGTATTTTTGGCAGTGTCAAACTGGCTTGAGAAATTCCAAATTTCTTTAAAATCATCGAATCCAGCCAAGGTTGCTCGCTTGTTTTGTAGCTGTCAATCCGAATTCAAAAATCAAACCATCCACATTCACGACCCTTGGGACTTTTGTGTTCTCTATTGCAAGTTTCTGCTCGAACCTAGGAGTCCGAAGGCTTGAATGGGGAGAGCACCCAAACCTCTTTCTACTCCTAGGAACCTTCCACCCTAGGTTTCGAACTGCCGACCCTTGGATTGCGAGTCCAACCGCCGCCAGCGATGCCACCGGAGCAGGCTTGGTTTGGTGTGTTGTTTGTACATATGGCAGGGAGACGACTCCCATACCTGGAATGACTTAACGGCCTAACAACAACGAAGGCCGGGACCGACGTTTTACTTCCCCATCCGATGGAAGGTTGGAGCAGATGGGAATCGAACCCATGATCATTCTCTTACAAAGCGGACAGCTTAACCATTCGGCCAAGCCTGGTCAATCCGAATTATAAAATGCGAACAAATGCAAATGTCCAGTAAAGTGGAAACAAGTCGCATGTTTTTCATTCTTGTTGTGCGAGAGGAAAGTGTGAGCACCGAGGTGAGCACACCAATCTCAGTTAAATTTACTGAATTCTGCACTACTGAATTCTTCAGTAAACTTGTTGAAATTTCAGGAAACTTTAACAGCTTCATACTAATTTTAACTGAAGTTCAGCAAAAAACTAACTAAAATTTTCAGTATATGTGATCACCACGAAATTAATCGCCCATTCTGTTATCTTTCATTCGACCTCAACCGCCCAAACCCCCTCTCAAATTCGCGAAGGTCGAAATTTGCAAAGTCAGCTGTCAAGTCTAAAAACTGCAGCCCAGCTGTCAGTTCAGGTTGTGAAAAGTCGCGAAAAACATCTCTCCGTCGGTCGGTCGGTCGGTCGTTCGTTTGTCGTTTTCTACAAATCCAGGTGGAAAATCGCTGCCGTTCTGTTCCGGATTGTGCAAGTGCGTTTCCAGGTAAATGTTCCGGCTGCTTAAAGTGTGTTTGCTGGAATTGTTTTTGCATCAAACTTTCGGCGAAACTTTCCTCCTCCCAAAAGTTTTTTTTTACGCTGACGTAGCCAAAACATTTCACTTCTGCACGGCAAGTTTTCTCTTTTATTGCGAAGTTTCTTCCGCTGGGTCGGCTTTTTGCATATCGGGGCGGTCTCTTCTCGGTGCTTGGGAGGTGGGAGGTTCCTCCCCGTGCTCGAATTTTTCCTCCTAACATGCAACATGGAAATCGCGTGTGTGCGAATGTGTGTGGGAGAGCTAGCGGTTTCGTTTAGTTTTTTTTTCGTGTTTGCCCTCCTTCAAATTGCTGCAGCGGAGAAGGCGGAGGAAAGCTCCCACGCCAATATCCAATCTCTGCAGGAGGATGGGTGCTCCACAAAATTTCCAGCTAATCTCGGTCAGCAGCCTCAGCCTCAGCAGCAGCACAATGTAAATAAGGTGCTCTTGCGGGGTGTTTTGTTAGCTTTGGCTCTTTTGATAAGAAATTAAGGCTGAAGATAAACTTATCACGATGGAAGGTGGATACAATTTGATGAGTGTGTTACAACACCCACGGGAATGCGGAGAATTAGTCACGGTTTAGAGGAATTTGTTAACCACTCTGTTGGTGAGTAGTGTTGCTTGTGTGTAATTGACGACCCTCTCCGAAATAAACCGTGTGGCCGTGACATTGAAATTCCGTGTAAATAAACATTGCCCGTAATGTTGCATTTATCGTGTGTCACCCGGTGCCACCGCATGAGTCGTTCATTGTGCAAGAACGGTTTTTAAATAGTAGCATGATTATTGATTGATCCGGACTTGAAATAACTTGAGTTGAATTTTGCACTTTCAAAACCTTGTGGAAATCCTAGAGTCTAAATATATTTCTAGAAAAGTTAGACTTATTAAGCTACAATCATCGCAATGCCTTGCTTTTTTTTTTACATAAAAGGTATTATTGATCGTTATAGATGCAAAGAAAATGCTTGTATTTTAATCTGACACTTAATGTTTGCTCGTACTTTTACAACATCGAACGTGGATTTTTAATTGTAATCAAGTATAATCAACAGTCTAGTGAAAAGTGAGCAAGCCGATTGTTATTACAAGATTTACGAAATCACCAAAACATAATGTCAAAATTTTGCAAAAAAGAGCTTTAAAATCAAGATAAAGACAAGGTTTTTCTTATTTTTTTTACATTTTTTGAAGGAATTAAATACGTCTTTAAAACTAATAAAAGGGTCCTCAAATTCCAAAACTCTTAAATTTAAAGATCCCAAATCATCTAAACTTTTATATTTCAAATCTACGAAATTTCAAAACTGGAAAACTTCTAAATTTTAAAACTACTATTTTTTTATCTTCGTAGATTCTCAAATAACAAAATTCTCAAACTCTAGAATTTTAAAACATCTTTCATTCCGAAATTCCCAATTTTCGAAACGACCCAATTCCAAATCTCTCAAAATCCAAGACTCCAAAATTCTCATTTTTCAAAACGACTGAATTCTGTCTTCCTTGACAATCTGTACTTTACAGTCCCAAGCTTAGGAATGTTAGAGTTTTAATGTCTTGGGAACTTGAAATTTTCAAGTTTAAGAAAGTTGGGAAGTTAGATGTTTTGAAATTTTAGAGCTTTTAAATTTTTGAATATTACAATTTTGAAATTTAAAAGTTTCGAAACTTTGGGACCTAGAAATTCAAGAGTTTTGGGAGATTTGAAATGTAACAGTTTTGTAGTATGCATGTTTTGGTATTTTGGAGGTTTTAGAATTTTGGATTTTGGAAATTTAGAACATTCAGATTTTTGAAATTTTAAAATTTTGGAATTTAAGTTTTAAAATTTTAAAATCATAAGCGTTTTTGAATATTGTTATTAAATTTCGAAGATTTGAATTTCAAGTTACGGGATCTTGAAATTAAAGATTTTGGATTTTGGATTTTGAGAGATTTGAAATTGAGTCGTTTCTGTTTCGAAAATTGGGAATTTCGTTTCGTTACGTTTTAAAATTTTAGAGTTTCAGAATTTTCTAATTTGAGAATCTACGAAGATAAAAAAAATAAAAAAATAGTAGTTTTAAAATTTAGAAAATTGTGATTTTTGGGATTAAGTAATTTGGGAGTTGTTGAATTTACAAAATTAAGAGTTTCGAAAATTGTGAATTTTGTCGTTAAAGAATTTTTGAATTTGAGATCTCTTAAATTTTTGAATATTAAAGGCTTGAGAGAACGTAAATTTCCACATTGTGGTCCAAGGCTACGTGTTTAAGCCTTAGACCACAATGTGGAAATTTACGTTCTCTCATTTTTTTTTATTTTACCGGGCAATCGTCAAATATTAGATAGGGTCCTAAAGCCCTATGTAAATATTTATTTACAACGGTAAAAAACGCGATTCAAACCCATTTCTAATCACTTTTTTTTCATTTTAATGCAAAAAAATGACAAGACAACATTTCTCGACTTTTTTTTATTAGGTCCTATAAACATATGAAAGACAATAGCTTATAGAACCTTTTAAAAAAAACTCTGGATTTTTTCGATGGATAAACTATGGTCCCCTTGGAACGAGCTGTCAATAAGAACCTTTTCGGTCATGAAGGGCTGCGAAGTTAATTAAAAAAAAAACTGAATTAAAAATCAATTTTGAATCCTTTGCGATTGTACAAAGGGTCATTGAACTCAGAAATTTTAGCTTTATTTTTGTGAACATCACAAATTTATTCTTAATTTTGAACCCAATTGACCATTGTAGCACCCCATCCAGCGTGACCCGTTATGCTATGCTATGCTTTTCATGTATTCCAAAATTTAAAAGCTTCGAATTCAAAATTTTACTTTTAAAACTCCCAAATTCCTAAATTTTAAAACTCCAAATTCCAAAACATCCAAAACTCTTCAATTTTTAAATTTCAAAGCTTGTTTTTTTTTATATTCTGGAGTTTCAACACTCTCTAATTCCAGAAAAACAAAACTTAAATATTCCATTTTAAATTTTAAAACCCCTAAATTCTGAAACTCTAAACATTCCAGATCCCAATATTTAAAAACCTTCAAATTCCAAAAAATGCAAAACTATACTAAAAATCTGAAATTTCAAAACATTTTACAAATTACTAAACTGTCAAATTGACAGTTTACGTCTGACAGCCGGAGACAGCGGTTGTTTTTTCTGCTGTTTTCGTGGCGCGGCACAGTGCTTACGGATGGAGGTGGAAGAATCCTCCGACGGGGACCAGTTTCGTTCCGTAAATGGAACGGGGAAGCGGAGGAAGACCAGCAACGGAGCCGTTGTCGGGGATGGCTCAGAGGAGAATCTTCTCAACAACAACAAGTTCAGTCCGCTGGCGGGGAACAACAACAACAATAACAATGGTATCCCAGCCGGGAAAGGAAGCGTCTCACCGGTTCCAGTGGTTCCAGTGGCCAAGAAACCACCACCTCTGGTGGTAAAGAATACGAGCTACGCCAAGCTGAGGACTGTAATGTCGCCGTGCACAACCAAGCCAAGTTACAAGCTAACACCGTTTGGGATCAAATTGCTGTGTTCCTCCGAGGAGCGTTTTGAGACCGCGCGGGCCCACTTGATTGCGAACAAAGTGGAGTTCTATACCCACGAGAAACGATGCGAGCGGCAACTCCGCGTCGTCGTCCGAGGACTTCCGTCGGCTTCACCTGAATTCGTCAAGAAGACCCTCAAGGAATCGCAAAACCTGGATGCTGTGGAGGTGCACGCCATCAAGAGAAAGGGAGAGTTCGCCTCGTCAGAGGAAACCCCGTACATTGTTACGTTCCCCAAGGGGTACACCAGCCTCAAGCAGCTGAGTGAAATCAAGCGCTTGAGAAGATTTCACATCCGGTGGGAGGCCTACCGGAACAAGCGACCGAACGTGACCCAGTGCAGGAACTGCTTGCAGCTGGGTCATGGAACCAGGAACTGTCACCTCAAGGGGAGGTGCAACAACTGTGGGGGTCCCCACAAGACGGACGAGTGCGAAGTCCAGGAAGCCCAGCCAAAGCGGTGTGCCAACTGCTCTGGTGCCCACGAAGCTACGGACCGCAGCTGCCCCAAGCGTGCGGATTTCATCCAGCGGCGACAGCAGGCGTCAAAACCAAAACCGCCGGCAAGGAAGGCGGAGAAGCAGAGTCCAGCAGTTCCGGCGTTCACGCCGGCGGAGTTCCCTCCGCTGCCGGGCGCAGTTCCGGACGGAAAATTGAAGGATCGCCCTCGACCCGCAGGAAGCAGCCAAGGTGGCCCCCGAGACGGTGGAGCCACGGAGAAGGAAGCCGGGGAGGTACTCTATAGTTCGGCTGAGCTGTGGGGGATTTTCTCCGAGTACATCGGCAGATTCAAGACCTGCAAGACCCGCTTGGACCAAGTAACCCTCGTCAGTTACATGATCTCCAAGTATGGAATTTAAGGAGTTTTGTTTTGTTATTATATATTGTTTAACTGATCCTCGGTCCCAACCTGGTCACAGCACCTAAAAGGACCTAATAAAAATAAGTTAAGAAAAAAAAAAAAAAAAAAACTGTCAAATTTTAAAACTCTAAACGATCAAACTCCCAAGTTCTTAAACTTAAAAATTCCAAAAAGTCCAAAAAGTTCGAAAAACGTTTAAAACTCCCAAATACCAAAACACAATGATTAAAAATTCATAAATTCTGGAACTCGAGAATTGTTAAATTGAAAATTCAAATAAAAAATTTAGAAACTCTCGCCAAAAAAAAAAAAATAAAACTAAAACTCAAAAAAAAATATTTTTGATTCAGATGAAGAAAATAAACCAAAATCAACAAAATTTTGCGTTGAGATGAACCATATTTTTCTCAATCCCAAAAAATGCATAACTAGGGGAAATATGCGTATTCTAATCAAACACCTATCTTCGCCATATGGAGAGTTTGTTGCTCAGTTACAGCTAAAAAAACTATTTAGACCACAAACTTCTCATCATTTTGTTTGCACACACATCCACACGCAAGATGAGAGCTTAACCGCCTAACGAAAGTCGTCATCAATATCTTTTCACTTGCGCATTAACGTTTTCATAGCGCTTAAAATATGATATTGCTTCTAACTACCGGCAACATGTTCTTTTGAACATGGTTTAGCCACTCACTTGAAAAATAATCCCGAAACATGTAAAAAAAACTGCAAGCGCTGTCAAAAAAAACAAACGCGCCGAATCACTTGACGTTTATACCTATTCCAATCGAAGGCAGCGCAGCCAGTGATGCCAGGAAAATTTATTTATAAATACCACTTTTCGTGAGTGTTCGCTTAAAATTTCATCAGAAATTAGGTTTTACACCGTGACGTCATTTGACAGCTCGCAGCTCGTGTGCACTGTTTACATGGTCTTCGTCGATTGTCGACGAATTTCCCCGAACAAAATCGACGACCGCATCGAACTGTGCTAAGTCCATGTAAACAGTGCACTTCTTTCTAACCTCCAAATCGAGTCGGCGTAAAACCTAATGGGGCAGCATTAGGCAGACACAAAAAAGCGCTGGAAGAAAAAAAGAACTCAGCCGATAATAGAAAAATTGGGCGGGGCCACGTGCATTCTCGTCTGATTAGAATACAATTGGGAAATATTTTTTTAAAGTGCTTGTAAAAGGAATACGACAGCTTTTAATAAAAATAAAATTAAACAGAAGTGTTCGCAAAAAGTTGCTCTACTGGTTGGTGTACTTGGTTTTAGTAAATTTCCAGGAACACTCCAGATTATCCAGCATCATTCAGACTAAGAATTAGTATATTTCCCCTATATTCAAAAACATAGATTTCAAAACATTATCCAAATAACTAAGCTCTCAAATTCCAAAATTTCAATGCCCTCAAATTCGAAGATTTTAAATTCCGCAATTCAAAAAAATCAGATTTCTCCAATTCCTAAAGTTCAAAACTCCCAAAATCCTAAATTCTTTCGTCTTTTTTTTTGTTACTAAACCACTCACAACATTGACGCGCCGTAATCCAGACCATCATCATCTTTTCAGGTCATTCCGTTGGCGCTCAAAAGGGTATAGTGATAGCCTGTTCCCGGGTCGCCCCCAAGGCAATGGACCACCAGCACCACCGACAGCACGATGCCACAACACTATAAGAGCCAACTGGCGGCCCTCATCAAGGTTCGCGGCCAGGCCGGCTTCAGCGAGTACGAGGTGTTGAAGATATTCTGCGATGTGTGCGAATCGCTGGCCATCCTGCACTGCTGCCAAGCGCCGGTCATCTACCGGGACGTGAAGGTCGAGAATGTCGTCCAAAATGACATGGGCCGGTTCATCTTGGCCGAGTCCGGGTCGGCGACGGCTCGGTTTTTGAATCCGGTGGCGCACGGGAAGAAGGTCGTTGAGGAGGAGGTCCAGAAGAACACGTCGCTGCCGTATCGGGCGCCGGAGATGGTTGATTTGAACTCCGGCCATAGCATCACAACCAAGGTGGACATCTGGGCGGCCGGAGTGCTGCTGTACAAGCTCTGTTTCGGCACGATGCCTTTCGGCGAAAGCTCCAAGGCGATCCTACACTGTCAGTATAACATTCCGGAAAAGTGCAAGTATTCCCCGGAGCTGTGTCAATTAATTCGGTTTCTGCTGGAGCCGGACCCGGAGAAGCGGCCCAACATCTACCAGGTGTGCGAGGTGGCGTTCAAGATCAGCGGCAAAGATAACCCGTTGAGGATTGCACGCGAGCGACAGAGAAGCCAGGTGGTCACCAGCAACAGCAACAACACCAACAATCCCGCCTCGGCGGAACAACAGCACGAGCGCAAATTCCAGACCGCCGTCATCAGCGGCACCAGTGTGGCACCACGATCGCGTCCAAAGCCACAGCTGACGGGGGCGAGTGTCCCGTTTACGCTGGGACCTCCCCCGTTGAACCCGTCGCCTAAGAATGTCGTGTCGCCGGTTCCGGGAGCGATGGCGGCCGAAGTAGATCGAGCGTTCGTGGCCAACTTTAGCGAGAACTTTCCGAAGGCGGGTGCTGGTGGTTCCAGGAGTCCAGCTATTGGTGGGAGTGACGTTCAGGAAGCGGGCTTTAGGTGAGTTACGTGAGGTTGTGGTTAAGGTTTTATTTTTATTTTCAGCAAGAGAGGACAACTCTATCTGGACTATTCTACAGCAGTTCAAGCCCATTGCTCTAGCGATCCAGCAGTTGTTGAATCTCAAGTCATTGCTCCAGCGATCCAGCAAGTCATATTTCTAACGATCCAGCAGTTGTTGAATCTCAAGTCATTGCTCCAGCGATCCAGCAGTAGTTGAATCTCAAGTCATTGCTCCAGCGATCCGGCAGTAGTTGATTTTCAAGTCATTTCCTGAGCGACCCAGCAGTTGTTTAATATCAAGTCATTGCTCCAGCGATCCAGCAGTAGTTGAATCTCAAGTCATTGCTCCAGCGATCCAGCAGTAGTTGAATTTCAAGTCATTGTCCAGCGATCCTGCAGTAGTTGAATCCCAAATATTTGGTCCAGCGATCCAGCAGTAGTTGAATCCCAAGTCATTGCTCCAGTGATCCAGCAGTAGTTGGATCCCAAGCCATATCTTCAGCGTTCCAGCAGTAGTTGAATCCCAAGTCATTGCTCCTGCGATCTAGCAGTAGTTGAATCTCAAGCCATTTCTCCAGCTATCCTGCAGTAATTGAATCTCAAGTCATATTTCCAACGATCCAGCAGTAGTTTAATCTCAAGTCATTGTCCAGCGATCCAGCAGTAGTTGAATCTCAAGTCATTGCTCCAGCGATCCTGCAGTAGTTGATTCACAAGTCATTGCCCTAGCTATCTAGCAGTAGTTGAATCTCAAGTCATTGCTCCAGCGATCCAACAGTAGTTGAATTTCAAGTCATTGCTCCAGCGATCCAGCAGTAGTTGAATTTCAAGTCATTGTCCAGCGATCCTGCAGTAGTTGAATCCCAAATATTTGGTCCAGCGATCCAGCAGTAGTTGAATCCCAAGTCATTGCTCCAGTGATCCAGCAGTAGTTGAATCCCAAGTCATTACTCCTGCGAGCCAGCAGTAGTTGAATCTCAAGTCATTGCTCCAGCGGTCATTGAATCCCAAGTCATTGTCCAGCGATCCTGCAGTAGTTGAATCTCAAGTCATTACTCCAGCGGTCATTGAATCTCAAGATATTGATCCAGCGATCCAGCAGTAGTTGAATTTCAAGCCATTGCCCTAGCGATCCTGCAGTAGTTGAATCTCAAGTCATTGCTCCAGCGGTCATTGAATCCCAAGTCATTGCTCCAGTGATCCAGCAGTAGTTGAATCTCATGTCATTTCCCGAGCGATCCAGCAGTTGTTGAATCTCAAGCCATTTCTTCAGTGATCCTGCAGTAGTTGAATCCCAAGTCATATGTCCAGCGATCCAGCAGTAGTTGAATCCCAAGTCATTGCTCCAGCGATCCAGCAGAAGTTGAATCTCAAGTCATTGCCCTAGCGATCCAGCAGTAGTTGAATCTCAAGTCATTGCTCCAGCGATCCAGCAGTAGTTGAATCTCGAGTCATTTCCCGAGCGATGCAGCAGTTGTTGAATCTCAAGTCATTGCTCCAGCGGTAATTGAATCCCAAGATATTGATCCAGCGATCCAGCAGTAGTTGAATCCCAGGTCATACTTTCATTTCCCGAGCGATCCAGCAGTAGTTGAATCTCAAGTCATTGCTCCAGCGATCCAGCAGTAGTTGAATCTCAAGTCATATTTACAGCGTTTCAGCAGTAGTTGAATCTCAAGTCATATCTCCAGCGATCATATCTCCGTGTCTAAATGGTATAATTTTACGTTGAGGATTACATTTCTTAAACGACGAGATCATCTTACGACACATCAACGAACCATCGAACCTGCACGATCCCATCAACCGTGAACTCTTAAAGACGAGTAACGCCTCCTGTTTTCCTTCTGATTCTCCCACCCCATCAGATTCATCCCGTCCGACTCGAAGCACCTGCTCGTGCCGGCGATGGAAGCTACCCGTGACAAATCCGCGACCGTTTCGCCCGCCTCCCTGCTGCTGTCCCCCTTCGAACCGCCCAGCGAACCACCCTCGTCCTCTTCGTCCTCGACGAGACCCCGACCCACGACGCTGCTCGCACCGGCCAAAGCGCCCCATCGACACGTCCTGAGCAACTCCAACAGTGAGAAATCGCTCGTTTCGCCCTGCTCCAGCTCGACCTGGAACCCGTTCGGCGATCCGTCGCCGTTCAGCCCAAACTCGACGCTCACCGAGGATCAGCTGTTTGGGGCGGAGTTTGACAAGCTGCGACTCGAGGGCGGCAGTCAGACGTCGATCGTGACGTCGCCGGAGGAGATGAAGTCCGAGCAGGCGGTTTCGTGGGAGCGGCAGAAGGAGCTGAAGCAGCGGTTTTCTCTGCCGGCGTTGAACCAGGTCGCGCTGGTGGAGGAGGATCCGTTCGGGTCGGCGCCGTTCACGCTGCCGAAGCGGCTGAAGGACAAAACGGGTAGGTCGTCGAAGTTGACGTCGAAGCTGAGTGAGGTAATTTCCAGTGCGACTTCGGGTGGAACCACGCTTTGGCGTCATTCGACTGGGGGTGGGAAGGAGAGCTTGATCGCGGCGGCGACACCGGGGGCGGCCAGTGTTGGCGGGGAGGGTGGGGTGGTTGGAAATGGTGAAGTGGGGATGAAGCTGGAAGATTTGATGAGTGGAGGGGACAAGGGGTCGCCGAACTTTATCAAGTTGCCGCTGGATGATCGCAACAAGTACGAGAAGCTGAACTCCAACGACGTCACGTCGGATGATAGCGATTCGGAGTTTTATCCGGATTCGGTTGGGGGTGGGTTGAAGAAGCAAAGCTTCAAGCAGTTTGTGGAAAACAATATTCCGGAGAAGCTGCAGGCCGTGTATCACAAGGTGGACAAGGGTCAGATCAAGAATGTACAGATTGTGAAGAAGCTGCGAGGAAAGGTGGTAAACAAGGATGAGGTGAAGCGAAAGAAGGAGAAGCGCGTCAAGACGACGACCGCCGCCACGGTCGAGGAGCAGGACGAGCGGGAGTCGGACGATTCGATTGGGTCTGCGAGTGATTTGCGTGCGAACGACGATTTTATGGAAGGAGACGAAGTGGACCACGGACAACGGGTGATTCCGGGCAAGCCTGGAACGAGACGATTCAACCGGGGAGCGTTTGGAGACGGGAGTGTGGACGATTGTATAAGCGAGAGTATTAAAACTTGTGGATCAAGTGCCTACCATGCGGAGTGCGAGAGTGTGACCACCAACGAGGACAATAGCAGTCGAATCGTAACGAGGGTTCGGGTTAAGAAGCGAGAGCATGACTCCAAGCACAGCGTCATCGATGAGGACGATTCCGGCGAGGAGGACATGCTGCACGGGGACAAACCTCTGCTGCTGGACGACGAACTTGACTACGAGTCTGCTCCGGAGAACAATACCAGCGGTGAAGACGTCGTACTTATGGATCCGTTTACACCGGAATCCCTACCGGATGAGTCGGGAACGAAGCAGGTAGAAGAGGACGAAGTCGTTCTGGATCCGTTTGCGATGGCACCCTTCCGGAAGCCGACCGTTCCCAAACGAAACAGTATTATCAAGTACATGCCGAACGTGGTGCCCATTCCGGAGAACTGTCCCACGGTGTCTCTTCCGTCAAGTACCGACAACTTCTGCACATCCACACCGGTCAAACCAACCCGTCGATCTCTACCGGAGGCCACCGTCCTCCCACTAAAACCTCCAGTCGCCGAAATAGTCCCTCTACCCAACCCGCGGACCGATCTCTTCGGATCCGAACCATTCCCGGCGATGGTCGTCCTGTCGGCCCCGCAACCCATCGTCGAGCCAACCCCGATCCCGACCGTCTCCGTTGAACCCGGCTCGGTTGCCTTAACGCACATCATTCCATCGGCGATCCCGAAGCCACAAATCCTCCTCGAACCTCCAACCGCACCAGCGCCAGCTTCCGCTGCTCCTCCAGCGCTCAAGCAACCCCCGCTGAGTACACCCATGACGGCCCGCCTTACCTACATCAACTTTGGCCAGATCCCTTCCCAAACGAGCACAAACAGCGCTAGCTCCGTGACCGCGACCAGCATCTCACCGGACAACAATTACGTCAACTTTGCACCGGACGGCGACGACGATGACGCGCGGAAGCTCAAGTCCGACGAGTACGACAGCAGCGAACCCGTCGTGAAGAGTTCCTCGAAGGTTAGCGGCGGTACCGGATTCCTCAAAAAGGACAAGCTCCGGTATAACTCGCTCAAGGAGAAGCTCAGCAGTAGCGGAGCCAGCAAAGACGATTCAGCCAGCGTAACGTCCAGCACGACCTCCACCGGGAACCACGTCCTCGTCATCCCGTCAAAACTGAGCTCGAAAGTCAAGGTGAACGTGTCCGGCTACAAAAAGGTCTCCAGTAAGCTCGGTAAAAAGGACAAATCGGTTGGGAACGGCGCCGCGGAATCGGACCAGCACCGCCAAACGGCCAAGGTCAGCAAAAAGATGGGCTTCAGCAACATGAGCTTCGAGGACTTTCCGTCGGACGATGCGCTCGAAGAGCATCCGGCAGCGGCGGCCGCGGCATCCGGTCCAAGGCATGGTGGATCGAGCGTGGGCGCAAAGCTGATGAAGATTGCCCCCTTCGAGGTGATCCGGAACGAGAAGATGCTGCTGGAGGCGGAGAAAAAGTTTGGATCGCTGAAGCGGCGCAGCAATCCGTTCTCATGATTGTACGCGGAATCTCAGAAGCGTAAAAAGTGAGTTGCAAGGGGTTTGTAATGCTTGTGCTAGGTTAGGATGTCGAAAGTTTAGGTTGGATCAAGTGGAAATGATTGCTTTGTGCTAGGTTTTATTGAAGGAAATGAAAAAAATTGTATTAACATTGATTCATAATAGTGAGTGTGATTTTTCAAGTCCATACTTTAGCATTGTTGGCCGGATGGCACGTCGCCGAATTGACATGATTCTAGACTAGATTCAATTAATTTTAATTTCATCAACAAAGTTCACATAATACGTGTTGTCATGTTTTTGTTTGCGAAACAATGTAAGTAAAACTCTTACACAGCAATCATGTAATTTTACAATCATGACTATTGTATTTTTCAATTCAAAACCATTAGTTTGATTTTTTGTGAGTCCGCCCTTTTTACGACAAACATGTCAAAATCTGGGCAACGTGTTGTTTATTTACAGCTGAAAATCAAGCGAGCAGCTCGACTCGCTTTAATAAATTTTGATGTATTTTTGTAAAAATAATCCTAGTAAAAACATAACTTTTTAATCACAAATAATTTATCTTTAGAACACAAAAAAAATTTGAAGTTATGTTTTTTCAACCAGCCAAAATTTTGCGCTAGTTGTAAATATTTAAATACCGTTCAGTAAACATGTTTGTAAATTCAATTTTCATTCTTAAAACCTAGCACAAGTAAATCGAAAAAAACAAAACCCATCCACACCAACTTACCAACCCATACATCCGGATGCAAGCTTCTGGAAATAGAATGCTAAAAAGCTACTTTTTTCTCTAATTTATGAAAAACGTTGATAAAAAGTTTTGCAAAAAAATAATTCCATAAAATTGCTTTTGTTGAGTAGTATTAAGCTTGCATTAACTTTTTTTCTAAATTGAGTAGAAATCCGGTGTATTGGATATAGAAAACTCTAAAATCATAAAAAAAACCAAATGTCACCAAAAGTGGAAAAAGCAGCTTCAAAAATTATGTATCATGATTGAATTTGGTTTAAGTTATTAATAAGGAACATAAAAAAGTAGATTTAAATTGGTTTGTTATTTTTGTTTCGTTATTGCGTTATTTTCCCAACCGTTTCAGTAAATTTTACTTTAAACCGTAAAATTCAAAATTAAGTTTCATCACTTGTTACTCACTGACGTAGAGAACACAAACACACCACACTGTCCTAGTTGATAAGACGACAAAAACAAAACACTAAAAACTGTTGGATAGTATTGTAAATTTCCGTTTCGGTTGTATTTATACTGTATTTGTAAACCGCGTAGCAGCTAAATAGTTTTATAAAATGGAGAATAGTATTCTGTGTATGTGTAGCGCGAGTCGCGAAGCGGCCAGGCGAGCGTGAACAATGCTAGGGTCAGTGAATGCAAAACAAAAATGCACGCTAGGGCAGCAAGAGCATCGATGAGGATTAAATTATTATATATGATATTATATTAAAAGCTGATTTATAAATTAAACAACAACAACAGCTACCGTAGAGTTTGAGACAGCTAACAACACAAAACAAACACACACACACAAACAAAGATGCATTACGGCAAGAAACAAATATGAAATTCGTATTCTTATGCAGCTATCTCAATGTATACAATAAAAGTGAATAAATATCCTATATATTTATATTCGAAAAAATAACCTTTAAAGTTATTATTGTTTTTATCCGAAACATAATCTGAAAATGTTAAGATATTTAGCAGTTTCAACAAAATATCTAAGGTACTGCATCGAAAAAGAATATTAGTATCTCTTAAGTGCACATAACATTAGAAGGGGTTGTCAGATCTTAAAACTGTATCTTATCACTTTATCAGGCATCATTTTCATTAAAATGTCAGAGAAACAATTGAAAAAAGCAAAGGAACACAGTTTTTCGATGAATTTCGATGAATCAAAAATTTTAACAATGAAAAATGCCTCTCAAAATGAAATTTTAAAATTCTTCAAATTTATAATTCTGAAATTGTGAAATTCTTCGATTCTATAACTTAAAAATTCCAAAATTTAAAAATTCTTCGATTCCAAAAATCTATAATTTAAAAATTCTTTACTTCCAAAAATCTATAATTTTAAAATTTATAAATGCGATTTTTGAAGGTTTCTTTAGAGACTTCGGAAGGTCGAATCACTGAAAAAAATAATACATAATAATGTATAAAACATATAAATAATATATTTAAAAAAATCATTGAATAACATAATATAATCTCGGGGTTAGCATTTTGCAACAAGATACATTTAACTAAGTCCAGTTTTTGTTTTGTTTTGCTATAGAAACAAATATGTGATATTTTTGCAACAATACGTTGCAATGTTTCAAACGCTTCGAATTGAAAACAAGTTTGCGACAATCCATTTCATTTTGTAATCGAAACATATTCTAATTGGTAAAATGGGTGCAACATGTGACTCACCCTAATTTTGAAATCAAAAATCCTTAGATACAGTTCAGCCCAACTAGAGGGTGACGAGCGGGAATTCCCGGGATAAATTTCCCGGGAAATTGACCATTTTTGGACCTCTCGATTCCCGGGAAATTCGGTCGAGACTCCCGGGAAATTTTAAACTTATAAATATTGAAGCAAAATTATATAAACTGTTCAGAAGAAAATTTTTAAAAATTCAAAATTGTTTAATACATTGAATGTTGAATATTCAATGTTCAAGTTCGAATAAACCAATGCTTCTCTAATCTTCTTATTTAGAAAGTGTAAATTTTAACTTGTCAAAAATTCCAATAACTATAATTGAGAGAATCCAAAAAAAATGTGGACCCCAAAATTTACCTTAAAAATATTTAGCAGTTACACCCCAGAAATGAAATCAAATGTTTGATTTTCGAATATTATTTTTTTAATTATTTCTAAGAGGGAAAAGCTTTTTCAAGTGAAGTTCAATTTCCATATTTTCTCTTCAGCAAAGCAATCCTCATAATTAAGTTTTTTTTTGAAAACATTTGGGTTTTCCTGATAACTGAACTTTTTCTTCAATGAATGTTTACAGTTGACCTTAAAAATAAAAAAAAAACAAAAACTGCAACTTTTTAAAAGTCACTCAGTGCGAATTAAGATTCATAAATATTTTGAACTACAATTTTGAGTTTTAAAAGGTCCAGAAACGATTTTGAATTTGTAGATTCAGAAATAAAAAAAATCTAAAGGTTTTATATAATTCATCACAATAATGAGGCTACTTAAATTAACGTTTAATAGAATAAGTATGAATTAATTGCAACTGAATTCATTGAAAACAACAAATTTATTGCTTTTCATTTTAATTTTTTGGCGCTATTGGAATAGTCAAAAAAAAAAATCCCGGGTCCCGGGAATTCCCGGGAAATGTCCAAATTCAACTCTCGATTCCCGGGAAACTGAAAATCTCGAGAATCGTCATCCTCTAAGCCCAACCAAGCCCAACCATTTCTCCTTTGATCAATTCACTCGTGGCTCTGTGATAGAGGCATGAAGCGACGATCTGAAGGTATCATTCCAAAATCACAACAGAGGCACATTTATTTTTTGATTTGAAGGACATTTTTTGTTTTAGGGCGTTCCACCGATCTACCGGTGAGAATTGGGTCCCAAAATTAAGCTTAAATTTGTGATATTATTGTTTTCAACCAAAAAGTTTATTTTTCTTAGTACAATGACACTTTGTACGACCGCAAAGGATTTAAAACGGATTTTAAAATCAATTTTAAAAAAATATCTGCGCGGCCCTTCTTTACAGAAAAGGTCCTACTTGACAGCGTTCCTATATATATCCTATATATATATATCCTATATATATATATATATATATCCTATATATCTCGATTAAATTTTCAAAAGGTCCTATCTGCATAGGAAACCCATGAGGGATAGGTTGTTTTGAAAATTTACTCTAGATATAGGGAACCATATATGGTTGATGTTGTCTTATCAATTTATTTTTTTGCATGAAAATGAAAAAAAAAATGATCAGAAATAAGGAGCCTGTATTTCTATTGGACTGCTCTAAAAAATGGATTAAATGGTCTTATTTTAAATGAGTGTATCGACATATCTTTTTCGAATCCCAAAACAAACTGTGTATTTTTCTTACACAGATCGTTGTTAATTTATAACTGGATTTTTCGTGTACTCAGAAATGAGTAAATAAAAATTTAGTGAAATTCAACCAAAATTGAGTGTAATTCACTCAAATCTGACAGATGCCCCATTTACTCATTTCTCCGAAAGCTTTCGGTTCTAGTTCGGTTCTGACGAAAACAGAGTTATTCTGAACGTGCATTCATTATGCCCAAAAAATCGCGCACCCGACCCTATATTTTCGACCCGACATTCCACTTTTCGACCAGTTCGTCCAAAGCCTTTGGCAACTGTCAAACTCACCTGCGAGCGAAAAACAAAAACAAGCGCACGTGCAAGTTCCGCGACATTCCGTTTGTTACCGCGGTTCCCCCAAATGCGCTGATAACAATGTCCCGTCCAAGCTCCAAATGGACCGACCTGGGCAAACCGCTCAGCCCGCCTGTGCTGGAGGTGATCGAGCAGCTCGGCTTCGAGAAAATGACCCCCGTTCAGGTGAGTTTCCAATTTGGCGTAGTTTGAGTAGGAATTGATTCCGGAACCTTTACAGGCCGCGACGATTCCGCTGCTGCTGTCGTACAAAGATGTGGCCGCCGAGGCGGTCACCGGGTCGGGCAAGACGCTGGCCTTTGTGGTTCCGCTGGTGGAACTGTTGCTGAAACGGCAAAGGGACTCGGCGTGGAAGAAGGCTGAGGTGGGGGCGATCATTGTTTCTCCGACGCGGGAGCTGGCCACGCAGATTAGTGACGTGCTGGGGCAGTTCTTGGGGCACGAGGAGTTGGGGAAGTTTTCGCAGAAGTTGTTGATTGGTGGGAATTCGGTCGAGGAGGATGTGAGTGGAATTGTGAGGGAGGGGGCGACGGTGTTGGTGGCCACTCCGGGGAGGTTGAAGGATTTGTTTGAGCGGAAGGGGGATTTGAACATGGCATCTAGGGTGAAGAGTTTGGAGCTGTTGGTGTTGGATGAGGCGGATCGGCTGCTGGATTTGGGGTTTGAGACGACGATTAATACGATTCTGGGGTATTTGCCGAGGCAGCGTAGAACGGGGCTGTTTTCGGCCACGCAGACGAAGGAGGTTCGCGATTTGATGAGGGCGGGATTGAGGAATCCGGTGCTGGTCAGCGTGAAGGAGAAGGCCGCCGTCAGTACGCCAAAGTTGCTGCAGAATTACTACGTTATTGTTGAGCCGCAGTTTAAGTTGGCGGTGTTGTTGGACTTTATCCGGAAGCAGGACTTGAAAAAGGCCATGATCTTCTTCCCAACTTGTGCCTGCGTAGAATATTGGGGTGTGGCCCTAGCCGAGCTCATGCGACCGATGAAGGTCCTCGCCCTTCACGGCAAGATGAAAGCCCAACGGAATCGAATCCTCACAGATTTCCGCGAATCCGAGACCGCCCTTCTACTCTGCACAGACGTCCTCGCTCGCGGCGTAGACATCCCCGAGGTAGACTGGGTTCTGCAGTGGGATCCTCCCTCGAACGCGGCCGCCTTTGTACACCGCGTAGGCCGAACCGCCCGCCAAGGCCAAGAAGGCAACGCCCTCATTATGCTACTGCCAACAGAAGACGCCTACGTGGAGTTCCTCACCCGCAACCAGAAGGTCGCCCTCAAAAAAGTCTCCTTCGAAGTGTCCGAAAAGAAGCTCACCAAAACCCTGAACGTCCTGCACCGCCTCCAGAAATCCGACCGCGGCGTCTTCGACAAGGCCAACCGTGCCTTCGTGTCCCACGTCCAGGCGTACAGCAAACACGAATGCAACCTCATCCTCCGTCTCAAGGACCTCGACCTGGGCAAGGTAGCAACTTCCTACGGCCTGCTCCAACTCCCCCGAATGCCCGAAATGAAGGACCACTTCAAGCAATCCTTCAAAGGACCCGCCGACCCAGTCGATTGCAACAAGCTCGCGTACAAGGACAAACAGAAGCAAGCCTCGTACGACAACAAGGTGAAAATCTACGAGGAAACCGGCGAGTGGAAGAGCAAAAACAAACTGCTGAAGAAGAAAACGGTTCCGTGGGAGCAGGCAAAGCAGGAGCGGGAAGACCGGAAAGAGATCCGGAAGAAGCGGCGGGAGGCGAAGCAGAAACGCAAAGCTGCCGTTGAGGCCGGAGAGTTGGAGGTGGTAAAGAAGAAGAAGGCCAAGTTCTCGCGGGAAGAGCTGGAGGAGCTGGCCAATGATATCCGTGCGTTGAAGCGGTGCAAGAAGAAGAAGATTACGCGAGAGGAGTGCGATGAAGAGCTGGGAATTGGCGCGAGTGAGCTGGAGGATAGCGATTAAAATGAAGAGGTATGTTATGAAAACATCTTTTTACACTGCGTCATTTTGTAGAAAATTTGAGAAAGTCCATTGCTTTCTAACTATGTCTGAGTGTAGGGTCTTGCCCAGTTGGTGGCATAAAAGCCGTTAAAAAAAATCCAATTTCACTTTCCTGTACATTCTTGGGATGACATGACACTTTGATTTTTTTTTTCCTGGAAGCACTTTTCAAAACGTTGTTACCTGTATCCATACAATAATTTTGATAAATATTTTAATTTAAAAAAAAAGTACCAAATTATTGTAAGCCTATCTTTCTGAAGAATAAAGTTAAAAACACAAATTTTTAGCCGGTCATTCGAAACTCTTGACGTTGAAACCTATTTTTACACGATTGTTGTAGTTGAATTTTCTTTACGTTTAAGCAAATTGACTTTTCTTTGTATTGTCGTACAAGTCTCCAAACAATTTTGAATGCTGCTCATACTAAATCTGCAAAATAATGTTCAAAAAATGTTGATCTTCACTGAAAATTCTTCAGTAAAATTGTAGGTTATAGCTTATGACTTTTCAGAAAAAATAGTTACGATCGTAATTTTTCGATCTACCATCGCCAAATTACGATCAACCAGTGTTGTACAAATTTGCCACCGAAACAAGCCCACCGCGGGGGGCAAATATGGGTTTTTATCATTTTTTGCTCTCGTTTACCTTCAAAATCAATAATTATGTGTTGATTCATGCCTAGAAATGCCAAAAGTTTATTAAACTTTTAAATCCTATTGAAAATTTCATAGAATTTCATTTTTCGAAAATGTCGAAAGTTAAACTATTTGCTACCCGATTTGATTCCCAGCAAATTTGCTCTCGAGTTTGCCCCAGAGTCTCCCACCGCGCGTAGCAAAGCAGGTATCAAATTTGATCTCAAGTTCATCTGTAAAAGAAAAATATGTGTCGGTACCTGTCGGGTACTCATTTTCTGATACCCGCCAAGTACCGGCAAGCCGGGGGCAAAGTTTTGAATGCGTGTTTCGGAGATTGTTGTATGTCTGCTTTATGTATGATGTATGATTCAAAAAGTCAAAAAACTCAAAAATTCCAAAATTCCAAAATTCCAAAATTAAAAAATTTTAAAATTCCAAAATCCCAAAATTCAAAAATTCAAAAATTAAAACTTTAAAAATTCAAAAAAATTAATTTTTTTGATTTTTTTTAATTTTTTTTAGTTATAATTAAAAAAAAACATTTAACCCTGGGCTTTGTCATAATGAGTGTCATAGGTTTGATGCTTGTTTGGCAAAGAGTATGATTTGATTCGATGTGGAATTCGAATCGAATTTTTCAGTATATTGCTGAAGCTTCCATTTTTACACATGGACACCACTTCATGCTGCGAGAACCCACTTTGGCGCAGTCTCAGGGCTTAATCGATGGCCGGTAAGCTGTCATCGAGACAAGGAGGTTCTCCGATAGTGGAAATATCACATTTGTACAATGAACCGCTACATATGTGATTTTTCCCTATCTTAATGTGGGTGTCAGGTTAGGATGCGGGTTTTTAAAAATTTAGTTTTTGTAGAATTTAGGATTTTAACTATAAATATCAACTTTTTATACTTTGCCTTTAGTTATTTAGGGACAAAATTAGTAACAGTGAATTTAGTAATTCTATCAGAATCGGTGATTTTCATTCAAGTAGCATAAAAACCATTCTGATTTGTCAAAATTTCCATAGAGTCTCGATCAATCAATAGTGAAATGATATCGGACTAAATTCGTTGATCTGTTGAACTAACGGTTGTCGGATTATGATTGTATCGACCATTGTTGCGAATCGAGGATCTACTGAAATTTTGACGATCAAATGGTCGTCTCTTTTTCAATTCACTACTTGTAAAATATGTACTGTTAATCTATTTTTGTTTGTTTTTTTTTTCAAGAAGCCAGACAGGTTTTAAAAGAAACGTTCTAGATTTTTTGGCTATTATCTAAAATTTCGGGGATTTGAGATAAGAGTAGCTTTCGGATAGGTTACTTAAAATCTTGTATTCAATTCAAGTTAGGTAGTTATCCGCAAATGAAAATTTGGACTTATATGAATAATTGAACATTTTGGACTTATGAATAACACACAACTGTGCATTTATTCTAGAGTCAGATCCATACAGCGTCAGTGTTTATTTGGTCGAAGTGTACTAATTCATTGGCAGATCTGATTCTAGTTGTAATGTACGACAAGACTACTGACGGACGTGACAGGACGAGGACCCAGTTTAGAGGTTTCGACATCAATGATGTGCGGCTGGATCACCCTCCCAAAAAAAAAAAAATAAAAGAACCATTTAAATTTTATTTTTTTTCAATGTTTTTTAGCTTTCTTAATTTTTTTTTTATTTTTTTTCTAATTAGGCCGTTGCAAATATTTTTCAAAGTTTATGTCAATATTTTTTTTATTTTATATTTTTTTTAATTTTTTTTAATTTTTTTCAAATATTTTTTAATAAAAAAAACAATTAAAAAAAAGGTTTTTTCCGTGCATGATTCAATTTTCCGTGCATCATTCCATTTGCCACGGTAGCAAACCAGCAGAATAGCGGGTAGCAAAGTGAAATCCCGAAGAACTGAGAGCAAATTTGCTACCGCGACAGGTACCGCGGTGGGGTTGACGTCGGGTGCAAATTTGATTTGCTTCGATGTTTGCTACCCGCGCTGGAGATGCACTGAGTGATAGAAAAAGCTATCATTTGATGATTCCTGCACCAACATATCAGGAAGTATTTAGAACGTCACTATAGCTTGTGAGTTCTCTTCTCTTTTTTCTCGCTTGCCAGTGTCACACGTGATAAAGGATGAAAGTCCTCCTCATAGCATCGTAGCTTGGGAGGCATCGAAAACCAATACCTTATCCGGTTAACAGAAAGCAAAGAAGATCGGAAGGCACGTTGATGGTTGAGTTCGTCGGGTTTGTCGCGTTACAAAATTATTTTGATTCAGCAAGAACGTTGCGTGGTGCGCGAGTGTTTTTGTGTTGAAAAAGACCTTCCCATAGCTTCGTAGCTCGGAGGGGTCGACGTCGGGTGAATATGTGTTAAGTCCTCCCCATAGCATCGTAGCTCGGGAGGCATCGAAAAGCCAATACCTTATCCTACTAACCCAAAAAAAATATTAATCCCGTGATGCTTGAAGGAGATGCTGTGGATTCAACGGTCTCATGCGATGTTAACAAGTATATAGCGAAAAACTATGTGCTTGATGAGTCTGCAACTTCAACTATCGGACTAACATTCCTCCCTTTTTTGAACTGCAGGCTTCTTGGGAGGGCGTCGGTATTGACCAATAAAGTCGGGATCTACAGAAGTTAAACAGTCAACGTTTTGATTCATTGTTTAACTTCAGCTGATCTATCAATAACGGAGTAGCAGCTCATTGGCAGTCAACCATGCTCATGCTCATGGTGATCGCAAGTCGCTGAGAACTGAAAGTCTGATACAACGTACAACCCTGCGACCAACGATCGAGAATATTTCGATATGTGTTTGAAGATTGTTTTCAAAAATCTAAATAATATAAATATCCCAAGTTTAAAAAAATCTAAAATTTATTTATTTTCCATACATTTTTGCTTGAAAATTTAAAGATCCGAATCCAAAAATTTCAATGTTTAGAAACAAAAATTAATAATTTTAAGAAACACAATTATAAAAAGCTAAAAAATATAAAAGAATCTAAATACACTCAACCCCCGGTGGTTGGTCACTTTTTCGTTTGACACTTTTTTTTTTGTTTGTGCCCCGTTGGTTGGTCAAAGTCAAACTAAAAAGTGACGAACTGTCACTTTTTACACGGCGCTCACGCACACTATCAAATCAAACGTTCAGTCGTGTGTGTGAACTCCGTGTAAAAGGGGTGTCAAACTAAAAAGTGACAAACCAGCGGGATTTGAGTGTACAGTCTATACTCGATTATCCGAAACATATCATCATCACAAGCTGGACCTTATCCTGACACCTCAGGGAAAGCAACCTATGGAATGTTAACTTAGGACCTATTTTTTTAAAAAAAAAAAAGGCCGTTGCAATTGTGGCAAATGGGCAGTATTCATGATTGCTGAGTGTCGCAGGACTCTCGCCCTTTGCTATTAGTAAGTATCCAGCAAAGCAAAGGGTATAGCATGCATTTGATACTGTCAACTTCCATTCGGCTGTGTTCTCGTCGCTGTCATGTTGTAAACTGGAGCCGAGGGAGGTCCTGTTGTGAATTCTAGTTGGAGGTGGTCCGAAGATCATTGAAGAAGGTAGAATTCGCCATCACCCAAGACACGAAGGCACGAAGGATAGACCATGTCTTGGGGGTGAAAGGATGATAGGATTTAGTGATAATACCACAATTTAATATTTGTCTTTCTCTCTTATTTCAGACAAAAAGTCTGGTCCGAGTCCAAGGTGTTGCAGAAATCTTCCACTGTACAGAATGGGGTCTACCTTCTATCATTTCCTGTATTTTGAAAAAGGTGATGTCTTGAATGTGGACATATAGTTTATCACATTTACTCCATACGGTGTGAACGTGACATGCTGTATGTTTGCTCTTGGTGCATTGGCTATTTTCAAAAACAAGCTCGATTTTTCCTATTCTTTTAAGATAAAATTTAGTAAAATCTATCCATCTATTTATTTTGCTATTGCTATAACTTGTCTCTTACCCCATAAACTTTAACTACTCAATTATTCTAACTTGGAATCGCAATACATCATTGTAGAAATGTAACTGCTGAAAAAAATTGGTAAGAAATTTGGGCATAACTGTTATTAATATGATTAAAGGTACGTTCAATCTATTTTAATATATGTATATGTTAACTATTCAAGTTTGTTTGTCTCGTCCCATATTTCACAACTTCAGTTGTTTTCTAGTAAACTTCTCGTTATATGTTGGTAGTTCTGTCTAGTTGCAATAAATAAGGTTTCTTTATTCTTTCTTTCTGTGTTAGTCTGTTATTCAATGTTCGATTTTATTTTACATTGTACATACCATACCAATCAGCATAGCGCACCAGGTACGCGTGCTGTAGCAAGAAGACGCTTCCATCTTTCTCGGTCTTGTGCTGCTACTCTCCAATTTCCCAGGTTACAGATCTTCCGGATATCACCATTCACTTGATCTCCCCACCGTGCGCGCGGTTTCCCTGCTCTTCTGCCTGTTCCGCCAGCTGGTTCAGCGCGGTCAAAAAGCAGTCTGACAGGCTGGCTCTCGTCCATTCGGGCGACATGGCCGGCCCATCTGAGCCTCCCGATCTTCGCCTGGGTGGCGATGGTCGGTTCTTCAAGAAGCGCGTGCAGTTCGTGGTTCATGCGTCGTCGCCACACTCCGTCAGACACCTGCACTCCACCGTAGATCGTTCGTAGCACCTTCCGTTCGAAAACTCCAAGGGCACGTTCGTCCTCCTGCCGCATCGTCCAGGTCTCGTGGCCATAGAGGACTACCGGTCTAATCAGTGTTTTGTACATCGTCAGCTTCGTGCGGCGTTGCACCCGATCCGAAGTGAGGGTCTTCCGTAATCCGAAGTACGCACGATTCCCAGCAAAAATACGAGTCCGGATCTCTTTGCTGGTGTCGTTGTCGGCGGTTACCAGCGATCCCAAGTACACGAACTCGCTCACCTCCTCCAACTCATCATCATCCACAGCTAGAGGGGTGAGACTTGGGGGGCCGACGTCCCTCGAGCCCCTTCCTCTCATGTACTTTGTTTTCGTCGTATTCATGCCAAGTCCTACACGTCTTGCTTGTACCTTCAGTCGGGTGTAGACATCTTTCACCGTCTCCAGGTTTCTTGCTACAATGTCGATGTCATCGGCAAAAGCAAGCAGCTGGTAGGACTTGTTCATGATCGTGCCACTCGTTTCGATGCCCGCCCTTCGAATAATGCCCTCAAGGACGATGTTGAACAGCGCACAGGATAAGCCATCACCTTGCCGCAGCCCTCGGCGTGATCCAAAGGGTTCCGCTAAATCCCCCGAAACACGCACGTGACACATCACACCATCCAAGGTAGCCTTGATCAGCCGAATCAGTTTATCCGGGAATCCGTTCTCGTGCATAATCTGCCATAGCTGCTCGCGGTCGACTGTATCATAGGCTGCCTTGAAGTCGATGAAGATGTGATGTGTGGGCACGTTGTACTCACGACATTTCTCGAGGATCTGTCGAAGACAAAATATTTGGTCCGTGGTGGCGCGCGCGCCAGTGAAGCCCGCTTGGTAGGGCCCCACGAACCTCCTTGCATGGGGTGACAGCTGACGGCAGAGGATCTGAGAGAGGATTTTGTAGGCCGCGTTGATAAGCGTGATTTTACATTGTACTTATCCCATTTTTTCTCTTTTTCTTTTTCATGTACCTTGCGAGCATACGATGACCGAAAAAGTCATTGTATCAGCCAACAGTGTGTATTTCACAGTGAAAAGATAATCATGTCCAAAATTAAAGTAGACAAAGCAACAAAACAGAACAAGTATTTTTATAAGTGCGTGAATAACAATCGTTGAAGCTCAATAAAATGTGAGAACAATATCGCGTCGTGGTTAAGTGATAACAAGGTGAAGAAGGTAGACGACGATTCCGCATGAAGGATATAGTGGAAATTCTGCGTTAATTGTACAATGGATGAAGGTTTGAGGTTGACACTATCAAAAGGAAATGGTAAGATGCAATAGTAATATTGCTAGGTTTGATAGTGTCAAAAGGTAAGATCAAGGAATAAGGATTATATGAACCTATATTGTCATAACTATTGTATTCACTGAAAATTCTATCCACTTTCTACCCCCAATGTGTCCTGCACTGGGGGTGCCTGGGGTAACTTCGAGTTGACCTGGGCCGCCCGAGGAATTATGTCGTAGGTGGCTCATGTACCGGTTCATACACCTCTCCTCGCGTCAAGGTTTTCCGTAGGTCTACACTCGAACATGCAATATGGGACAGCATGAATCTTCAGCTGAAGCCGGACGAATGTATTCCGAAATTACAGAATTACAGAATTACAGAAAAAAAAGGCTTTTTTTTTCAGTTTCATTTTTTTATCTTTTTTTCTAAGTACAGTCCAGAATTAACTATCCGAAGGCCTTGGAAAAGATTTATTTTGGGTAATCAAATCTTCGGCACATTACTATGGGTTTTTGAGGGCTTTTTTAAATATTTTTTTAAATCTATAGATTTCTAGATACTTTTATTACATCAAATTTCTTTGACGAAATCCAGTTTTTTTTCACGAAAATTTAACAAGCATATGGGGCGATATGGGAAGGTTGCCGTTAATGTTTAAATTATTGAATTCCGCTGCCACGGCACTAAACACATCAAAGACAATAGCTTATACCTAGGACATTAAAAAAAAACTCTAGATTTGAGTGGAGGGTTGATGTGATATCTCAATCGCATCGATTACTACAGAAACAGACTAAAACCACCCACTCTTTTTTTCTAAAACTTACTATATATTGTCCCGTTCAACTTCTACATAACATTACATGATTACATAATCTCACGACGCCGCCGGCTGCACGTCCAGCAGCCGTCCCTCCAGCGTGTGGTACGGCTTGTTGGTCGCGTTTGCGTACCCATCGCGGGTACTGAACACAATGAAGCCGTAGCCGCGGCTCAGTCCGGTGGTTTTGTCGTAAATCACGTTCGACGACTGAACGTGGCCAAACTTGGAAAAGTATCCCTGCAGCTCCTTTGTACTAACGGTCCACGGCAGATTGCCGATGAAGAGTTTCTGCACCCCGCGGGCAAAGGCCGTGGCGGCTCCCGGCGAAGACATTGCTTGGCTTGGTTTGATTCAAGATCGTCGCGTAACTTCCAGCAAGTGGATGGTGTGATTGCCCATCAACTCCTGCGGATCGACGCCCAGCTCGGCACTGAGATTGTCCAAGCTGATCACGTTGCAGGACAGGTGCCACTTCTTGAGCAGGGTTTCGATGCACCAGTCGGCGCTGCGTTCCTGATACGCAAACAGGAACTTGGCCTGGGGGTTGGCTTCCAGAAGGAACGATACCGTCACGAGGATTTCCTCGAAAACCGACGGATCGTAGAAGATGTCCGACCCGAGAATCAGATCAACGGGACCCAGCTGGAAGATCTGGTCCAAGAACAGTCCCCACGTGAGGCCAATGACTTCGATGTCCTTGCCCGGGGCGAGACCGTTCAACCGGCAGCACCGTTGGATGTGTTGCAGCGTCTTCGGCAGGGTCGTACAATCGCTGAGCGTTACGTGGGCGCCACACTTGGCCGCAAGAATCCCCGGCAGAGCGGTGCCCGCACCCAACTCCAGAACCCGCTTGTTGATCAGCGACAGTCGACGTTCCCACAGGAACCACGCCAGAATCGGTGCCGATGGCCAGGTGTAGAACGAATATCCCGGTAGAAGAAGCTGTCGGAAAAAACCACAAATCGATCAATCGGTGCCGAAGCCGCGCTTTCAAGCGGTTCAACCTACCTCGGGGATTACGATTTCTAGCTTTTCAGCAGGTTCCGTCGTGTTTTGCTTGCCGAAAACGAACTTTTTTATCTGCTCGCCATTGTTTTCCATTTGGAATCTTGTCATTTTTGACGCAACACGCGATGTTCTTGACGGCTGGGCCGAAGGGAAGAATGTGATGATCGATGATGATGATGGAACTCGATGAAAATGGCTTGGTTGATGATTAGTCACGATTTCACGGGGATCAAGCGTTTTAAGGGGGTGCATCATTGAAAGCGATTAATCATTCTAAGAAAGTTAATTTTTTACTCGAATTTATACAAAAATCGTATGCAATTTTTTCTTTATTTTTTTTTTAATCTTAAATAAAAGAAGGTAGATTTATCTAGATTCATTGATTCGATTCAAAACATAATTTTACTTATTTATTCCACTTTGTTTTAATTCAAAAACAAAAAAAAACTTTAAACAAAATTAAGAAATCAATAATTTAAAATTGTAAATAATATTATAAAATCTAATCTAATCAAACCCTAGCGCAGCCAATCTTTCGAAGGGAGCATGAGCATGAGCATGAGAGACCACCCATGGTTGTCCTTCTCCATTGCTGAACAGAACCGTAATATCCTTTCAGCACTACTGATCATAGGCTTCGACGATCTAGTGGTGTTTCCCTTATCAACAGCATGTATGAATGCGCCGAGAAGATAAAACACCATGATTTCCAAAACAAGATCAGTTGCGAATAGGTAACAGTCATTGGCCACCAACGGCGCCCGCCATGTCAGTTTGTAGATCTCGATTTTAAGGGACGGGAATGTTAGTTAGCGCAGGTTGCTACTAGGGCAGCTGATTTACTCTGTGCTTACACCCCACGAGCGCCAGGAACCTGAAAACTTGTTAGTAGGATAGGGTGTTTGGTCAGGATTCATCATAGAAGATGATGATGCGACCAAAAATCATAGTGTTTGTTGAAAGGTTTTATATATTATTCTCAAGGCAAACAATCGGATGCTGCGGATGAGACATTTCCCGTTTAACTGTTGTTAAATTTTTAATGAAATGGTTTAATCTTAGACAGCCGGCTGTGGCAAGATAAAACCAAATAATATTTATTTATAAAATGAGGTGTTAAACGCAATGCTGCAATGATAGCGTAGTCTGATTTTTAATTATATAATCATTTAGTTCATGAATTTGTTACGGAATAGACGCGACGAACTCAACCATCAAGTGCCTTCCGATCTTATTTCTGTAGGCTAGATAAGGTATTGATTTTCGTTGCCTCTAGAGCTACGATGCTATGGAGAGGGCTTAACATACAAACAACCGACTTCGAGCCCTCCGAGCAACGGAGCTATGGGAAGGTCTTTTCAACACAAAAAATACTCGCGCACCACACGACGTTCTTGATGAATCAAAATAATTATGTTACGCGATAAACCTAACAAACTCGGATCGTTTTTATCGAAAACTATATAAAGAGAACAAAAAAAAAAAAACTCATCGGCCAACGAACGCGCGAACTAAAAAAAAATTAAAAAGAAGAAGAAGAAGACCAATCACCCCATGCACACAAACAGCGACACAAAAGAGACGAAAATAACACAAAAAGGCAGAAATAAATAAAACAAACAAAAAAATACCAAGAACATTAAAAAATAGGATTCACTAAGAAAAGGGCCTATATCTCCCACACATACTTAAAAAAATCAATTAAACACGCAACATGGAACGAACTCACCAGATGATAGTTGATAATCCTCCACTCGCAGAAATTTTTCGCTTTCATAGATGAAGAAGTCCACCTTCCATCTTTGAAACACAACCGCCACCGATCACTCGCAAACCAATATCACTAAACCAATGAGCCTCCCACCCAGTGTTGCGTTCCTCACGCGCTCACGCGCTCGTGAGCGCTCATTTTTCGCTCATTCGTGAGGAGGAGCGCTGCGCGAGCTAGCTCACGTTTGCCCGCGCTCACGTTTGCTCCGATTTTTTCAGCTCGCGTTTGCCCCACGCTCGCGCTCGCGCTCATTTTTCGCTCACGGAGCGCTCACTTTGGAAATATCGCGAATCGTTTTACGTTTTGAGAAAGTTTTTGATTTTCAATCCTCGTTAGATCTTTTGCGTAAGACGCAGCATGTCAGTGGAAATATCAATTAGGAAAATTTTTTATATTTTAATTGGAATAGCTTATTTTCATTAACTATGTTTTGGAATAATAAATTGGATTCGCAAGGGTCAAACCATTTTGGAAACCTATAGTCAGAGATGAAAGTATAAATATTTTCGAATTAATCGGCCTTACCTTAATAATAATTAAGGTAAGCGGAGACAATTGCTGGGGGAAGGGTATGAGCGCGTATGGACTGAAAACCTTAGAAAAACTTACAAAACAATGAATTAATTCAAGAAGATTTATGCTGTGGTAAGTTCGATTCGATGTTATGTGCTTGGTTGATTAAAATATAGCATTAAACTGTTGTATGTACCTAAACAGTTTGTTGACAACCTTTCCGACGTGCGGGTCAGAATGAGCAACCATAAAAAAAAGTCATTCCGTATAATAAATCGTTCAGTGCTTGGAAACGGCTGAACATTTAAATAAATATAATCTTTCTCATTCTAGAAAATAGGGTTAAATTGTTGAAACCAGTGTTGCGTTCCTCACGCACTCACGCGCTCGTGAGCGCTCACTTTTCGCTCATTCGTGAGGAGGAGCGCTGCGCGAGCTAGCTCACGTTTGCCCGCGCTCACGTTTGCTCCGATTTTTTCAGCTCGCGTTTGCCCCACGCTCGCGCTCGCGCTCATTTTTCGCTCACGGAGCGCTCACTTTGGAAGTATCGCGAATCGTTTAACTTTTTGAGACAGTTTTTTTGTTTTTCAATCCTAGTTAGATTTTATACTTAAGGCGCAGCATGTCAGTGGAAACAAAGGAAGGGGGAAGTGCGTGAACAAAAGGACTGTTAACCTTAGAGAAACTTACAAAACAATGAAATAATTCAAGAAGATTTATGCTGGGGTAAGTTTGATTCAATGTTATATGTTTGGTTGATTAAAATATAAAATTAAACTGTTTTATGTACCTAAACAGTTTGTTGGCTACCATTCCAGCGTGCGGATCAGAATGAGCAACCATTAAACAAAAGTCATTCCATTTAATAAATCGTTCAGTGCTTGGAAACGGCTGATCATTTTTATAAAGTTAATCTTTCTCTTTCTCATTCTAGAAAATAGGGTAAAATTGTTGAAACAGTTCTCTTTTTACAAAAAAGCCTCCAAATTGCTAGTTTTTGAAGTAACTCATTTGAATGAAATAATATAAATTGTCATTGTTATGTTTTAGCACATAAAGGGTGGCTCCTCTTCCGTCAAGTAAATTTTATCTAACACTTCCGCTACCAAGCCTCTGAAAATATTCAATTACAGATTCAATAAATGTTTTTTTGAATATGGACATTTTCTAAAATGTTCCGAATATGAGGGAAGATTATAACTTTTATAAAGCTTACTGGTGTTTTTTTTTTTAAATGTCCAATAAAACAAATTTTTTTTTGGTGTTTTTAAAACCGCCTTGAGTCAAAACTCCGGATTCTAAAAACTTAAAATAAACATTTGTCAATTAATTCAATTTTTTGTACATATCAGTGCATCTCTTCACGTCAATGATTTTTTACATTAAGAATGGGTTATCTCTTTGTTAGCACACTCAAGAGTGAATCATTCTGCCCCTTGGCTAATTCTGAATTTAAATAGTACGTATATTTCGGTTCGCCGACTAAATCCATTTTATTACTTACTGTTGTTTGTTTGACCACTTTCTTGTTTGTTTTTGCTGCCTGTGCTGAGATAGTTCTAGAAACTTCGTTTCAAACAGGCAGATGCTTCAACAGGGAAAAAACAACTACCTACTTTGGCTCACCAGCTCACGTGAGCGCAAAACGCTCCGGTGAGCGTGAGCGAGCACGAGCTACCTGATAAAAACTCACGCTCCAGCTGGAGCGAGCACGCATTCGGTGAGCGCTCGCTCATTCGCAACCCTGGTTGAAACAGTTCTCTTTTTACAAAAAAAAAACCCTCCAAATTGCTAGTGTTTGAAATAACCAATTTGAATGAAATAATATAAATTGTCATTGTTTTGTTTTACCACATAAAGGGTGGCTCCTCTTCCCCCAAGTAAATTATATTTAGCACTTCCGCTACCAAGCCTCTGAATATATTCAATTACAGATTCAATAAATGTTTTTTTTTTTTTAAAAAAGGGACATTCTCTAAAATGTTCCGAATACGAGGGATGATTATAACTTTTATAAAGCTTACTGCAGAATTTTTTAAAGGTCCATTAACACAATTTTTACTTTTTTGTTTTTTTTTGTTTTTTTAAACCGCTTTGAATCAAAACGTCGGATTCTAAAAACTTAAAATAAACATAATTTGTCAATTAATTCAATTGTTTGTACATATCAGTGCATCTCTTCACGTCAATGAATTTTTACATTAAGAATGGGTAAGCTTTTTGTTAGCTAACTCAAGAGTGAATTATTCTGCCTCCTGCCTAATTCTGAATTTAAAATAGAACGTATATTTCGGTTCGCCGACTATATCCATTTTTTGCATACTTTTGTTTGTTTGACCACTTTCTTGTTTGTTTTTGCTGCCTGTGCTGAGATAGTTCTAGAAACTTCGTTTCAAACAGGCAGATTCTTCAACAGGGAAGTATAACTACCTACTTTCGCTCACCAGCTCACGTGAGCGCAAAACGCTCCGGTGAGCGTGAGCGAGCACGAGCTACCTGATAAAAACTCACGCTCCAGCTGGAGCGAGCAAGCTTTCCGTGAGCGCTCGCTCATTCGCAACCCTGCTCCCACCCAACACCCTGACTCGGTAGTCAACACCACCCACCACCGTTAGAGCACAGCGCCAGCATGTCATCTGTTTACCAACAAACCGCGATGACCCCAAACACTGACGATGCTCTCTCTCCCTTACTCAAAACGAACAAACGTCACTGGACGGCGGACGCCACTCCTCAGCCCTCGCAGCCAATCTTTCGAAGGGATCCTGGAGAAAGTCTTAGGTTAGATTACGCCTAGCTTTCTGCTTGTCATTTATTAACATCTGTAGTGCGCCATTGCATTACAATACATAGAATCATCCCAGACTTTAAAGCGGTCAGGCCTACTGCGTAATGTTTGAATCGCAGAGACACGATTCATTGAAGTGGGTTGAGTTTGAGCACGGAGTGTTCATACAACAACACAATTCTGAATCGACAGGGTAGGAAGAATCGTGGGGACACGAGATTTTGTTTATTCAAGGGTTTATTCGTTGGGAGCACCATGCTAACATGTTTAGATTTAGATTTTTTTTTTATTTTTCAAAAAAAAAAGAGTTTTTGAATCTTAGAATTTCGGGTTTTTTGTAAATTTTTATTTTCGAATTTCGAAATTTCAGATTTTCAAAACGTTTGTAATTTTGACTTGTAATTTCTGAATTTTTTTTTTCAGTTTTGGAAGCATTCTTTTATAAGCGGTATACGCACTTCGGAAGGAACCGGTCAAGAAAAAAATCAAATGGGCAGCAGCGGCAGCGCAAGCAAGTCAGAGAGGGTGAAGAAAAGCCCCAAGAAATCGCTCTCTCTCCTTTGTTCTGCTGTTCGTAAAGCTGTTTCTTGACCCCTTTCCTTCCGATCAGCATACTAGCCTATAAGGTAACGCAAAAATCTAGATTATAAGAAACCCCCCCCTCCCCCCCCCACAAAATTTCCATACAAATTTTGAAAATTTTGTATGGAGTGTATTAAGACTGCCTTCGACCCTTTCGATCTTTTTTTTACATTTCTGCTCCCCTCGCTCTTTTTTTAATTTCTGAGCTTTGGAATTTATAAATACTTTAATATTTAAATTATTATTCAATTCTGCATAGTTTTTATTTTGAATTTCCAAATTTCAGATATAAAAAATTGTTGAAATTTCCTTTATTATTTCTCAAATTTATTTGTTATTTGAAATTTCTGAAATTTAAATGTTTGTTTTTCCATATTTTTGAATTTTTATTTTTGAATTCTTTGTATTGTTGAATTTAAAAATTCCAGATGTTTTTATAAATGAATTTTTCAGTCAAAAAATTTATATTTGTATGATTATTTTTAAGACAACTTCTTCTTTAATTGCATTTCGAGATTTTGACCAAAAAAATAAATCTGTTTGATATTTTTAAGATTCTGCATTATGAAATTCGGCCGTTTCCTTGACCATTTCTTGGGCGTTTTTTATATGGAGTTTTGCGTTCCTTACGATCTGCGTATCAGCCTTTAAAATGAAAAAACGTTTATTAATCCACGATTAGTAGTTGATGCCTTTCTCACATTTACAGAGTAATTCCACTTCTAAAGGAGCTATTACACTACGGCAAACAAACAAACAAACTCGCACTTTTTGACAGTTTGCCTGGATTTGTTTGTACAAACGTCAGCCTGCATACATTTTGCCTTGTTTGAGAGTTTGCCGCAAACTGTCAAACGCGAAAAAGTTCGAGTTTGTTTGTTTGTGGTAGTGTAATAGCTCCTTAAGTTGTCCTAATCCAGATCCGTCCTGGTTCGGTGGCTTAGTTGATAGGCCCTTGCTTTCACATTTCAATGGTCTTGAGTTCGAATCCCAAGGTTAAATGGACCATGGCTATTTTTAAAATATGAAATTAGGAGGTGTTGAGTAACGTCTCAGAAACATAATGATTTCCTTCTAAAATTCCATTTATTTTGTCTCATATTAGTCTCATCCACAGGACTTTCACGATCATCGATTCCGTCCCCCTGCAGTACGACCCTGGCATTTTTCCCCTTTGCTCGATGCATCATTCCCCTTATTCGTCGTGTGTCATCAAGCGTGCTTGCTTCGCCTGCTGCGGTTCTGCGTGATGCTTCCATCATGCGAAGTAGAAGAAGAAATAAATAAACAATAATAAAAGCAATTAAGGCTCCAACATTATTCGCACTTTTCGGCCGGAAATCGACGCAAAACCGGGCCAATTCGCACCGGAACCGTACCCGCAGGTGACGCGGAAGTGTTTGCGACTGTTGGTTTGGGGGAAAAAGTTGGATTTTGAACGCTTTTTTGGCGAAAAGATAGTTCCAGAACAGCGAATCCCTTTCCTCGTCGTGCCTCACACCATCCAGTCCATGACGGAGGGGACATCAACAAAGGAAAGGATAATGGATTCTGCTCTTACTGCTGCTGCTTAATTACGAGATGATAATGGATGACTGATTTTGGACTTATTGGAGAGCGCGTGTGGTGAAATCTAGCCGAGCTGATGATGCGCCTCAAGGCAGGCATTAAGGTTTCGGCGATTCTGGAGCAGGGGACGAAGCGGAGTCGCCGGACCGACAAGGCTGCGGAATGTCCCAAGAAGAAAAAGTTGGACCTCTGGAAGAAGGTGAGTTCGGGTCGAGATGGGAGGGTTGTTTTCTTTCAGGGTGGTGATCTTTGATGGCTTGAATCAATCGGAGAGCAGCATTTCCCAAACACCGACGTAATATTCAAGCCTCAACGTGGACAAGGAATCCGGTCAACCTCAAGTAAAATCAAATTTGATGCGTGAAACTCTGAAGTTTATAGCAAGAAGCAGGATCATGAACATGGACAAAGATTCCAGTCAACCTCAATTCAAATCAAATTTGATACGTGAAACTATGAAGTTTATAGAAAGAAGCAGGATCATGAACATGGACAAAGATTCCAGTCAACCCCGATTCAAATCAAATTTGATTCGTGAAACTATGAAGTTTATAGCAAGAAGCAGGATCATGAACATGGACAAAGATTCCAGTCAACCTCAATTCAAATCAAATTTGATTCGTGAAACTATGAAGTTTATAGAAAGAAGCCGGATCATGAACATGGACAACGAATCCAGTCAACCTCAACTCAAATCATAGTTGATTCGTGGAACAAATCTTGAAGGACAAAACGAAGACGCTTCCAACAAACCCAATTGTCAACCATCGTGTTCAGCAACAATAGAACTCGCATCTGGAAACTCACGTCGGTGTTTGGGAAACGCTACTGCCGGCGACACTTTGAACATCATCTTCTTTTTTCAGGTCGCCGCCATTCTCAACAAGCCGGAATCGAAGCGTTCCCTAGAGGATGAGCGCGTGCTGGGCAATCACAAAACGCTGGTGAAGCAGGTGCTGGAGCGGCGAAAGCGTCGCGTCGAGTACAAGCAGCGCATGCTGGAAACGGAAGACGATCCGGACGAGCTGGAGGCAAAAGCGCTCCGGCTGGCGCAGGCCATCGCCAGGTCGAACCATTTGGTGGTCTACACGGGCGCGGGGATCAGTACGTCGGCAAAGATTCCTGATTATCGGGGGAGCCAGGGCATTTGGACGCTGTTGGCACAGGGTAAGGACATTGGGGAGTACGATCTTTCGCTGGCGGATCCTACGTATACGCATATGGCGCTGTTTGAGCTGCACCGGAGGGGCATTTTGAAGCACGTGGTTTCGCAGAATTGTGATGGATTGCATTTGCGGTCGGGACTGCCGAGGAGGTCGCTGTCGGAGGTTCATGGGAATATGTACGTGGAGGTTTGTAAGAGCTGCAAGCCGAACGTGGAGTACTGGAGGTTGTTTGATACGACGCAGTTGACTAAGCTGTA
The DNA here is from genome assembly GCF_016801865.2 of Culex pipiens pallens. Taxonomy (NCBI): domain Eukaryota; kingdom Metazoa; phylum Arthropoda; class Insecta; order Diptera; family Culicidae; genus Culex; species Culex pipiens. Next base: position 124,687,317 of record NC_068939.1, read on the forward strand.
CAACCACAATACGAACCGGCGGTGTAGGAAGTGTGGCAAGCCGCTGGTAGACACGATTGTACACTTTGGAGAGCGTGGACAGCTCAAGTGGCCCCTGAACTGGGCAGGGGTCACTCCTCATACGCAAAAGACTGACGCCATTCTATGTCTGGGCTCGAGCCTGAAGGTACTCCGGAAGTACACCTGGCTGTGGGCCATGGACAGGCCAATCAAGAAACGTCCTAAGCTGTTCATCATCAACCTCCAGTGGACGCCCAAGGATAACGTGTCGAGTATTAAGCTCAACGGGAAGTGTGATGAAGTGATGCGGCTGGTCATGAAACACCTGAACATCGAAGTTCCCGAGTACCACCGGCTCAAGGATCCGATATTTGCTCACGCAACCTTGCTACTGCCAGAGGAGCAGCACACGGCCTCTCAACCGATGCTTATAAAGGCTACCAAAGAGGAACCTGGCGAGGGTTGCTCCTCGAATGGCGTCAACGTCAAAACAGAACCCGACGTCAAGAAGGAACAATCCCTCCAATCGCCACCTCCTCCGCCCCTCCCATTCATGCTCAGCCCGCAGCAACTCCTCATCAACAACCTGCTCATGCAGCAGCAGATCAACAACTACAGCATCGTAATGGCGGCCGCCGCCGCCGCCCAGCTCCAGGTCAAAACCGAACCCAGCTCCAACCCCACCTCACCAACCGCTACAAAACTTCCGGTTCCCCCACTCGTCCCATGCTCACCACCACCCCAACCCACTCCAAACGGTCCGAACGTCATCAAGATCGACACCGCGTCCAGCTTGTTCGGCAATCTGCGCCAGATGATCAACACGGAAGACACCAACACCAATTGCTCAGAAGTGACCTCCCCTCCGACGTCCCCCAACAAGATCCACATCATGGTGAAGCCGGTTCTGCCGACGGTCGTGCCGCGATTGGTGCCGATATCTCCGGAACAGGTCAAAGCTTCCAAGGAAGAAGAGGAACCGCCGCTTGACGAAAAGGTCCCCGAGGGTCCGTCACTGCTGTTTGACGATCCCGTGAAGGTTAGTGAGAGCCTGCCGGAGTGTATTCTACAGGAAGACTCGGTCGAATCGGAGTCGCGAAGTCTTGCGACTGAGGACGAGACTTCTGAGGAGAGTCTGGATGCTCGGGAGGAAAAACCTGCTGATAAACAAGTTGGTGAAGAGTTGGTGGAGGAGAAGGTTGAGGAGGATCGCAAAGATGATCCTCCCAAAAGCGACGTCGATCTTGAGAACGTCTCGAAAGAAGCTAATAATGCAAGTTCAGATCAACAAGACTTAAGTAAAGATTCAAACATTACATCGGACGAACCTTGTAATGAACCTCCCGTGGAGAAGAAAGACTGTCCGATAGATCTCAAGCCGCCACCGCCAAACACGGTCAAGGTGGTCCTTAGTCACAGCCCGATCTTCAACCTGTACGAAAGTCCGCCCAAGTTTGTCGACGGATGCCCGCCGGCCCTCGCGTTGATCAGTAGTCCGATCAAGTATCAACTCCCGCTGCCGGCAGCCGGGACCAATCCCGGACAACCACTTCTCCTGGGGATCCCCAAGGTGCTTGGTGACAGCAACAGCAAGACCGTCCCGGACCGGAAGCTCATCTCCGCTAGTCGAATCATCCTCGGAGGTCAACAACCCATCCAGCAACCTCGGCTAGTCCCGCCGATGAAGGTTTCCGACAGCTTGAAGAGCTTCCGGCTACAGAAGCCCAACAAACCAGCCGTAACTTCTCCTCCAGTGTCCCCACTTCAAATCCCAACTCCGATAACCTCACCGCGAACGAACCCAACCCCAAACGGAGTCCCGCCGCGGACTCCACTCCTCGTCAACGGCTCCGTTGTCCCTCCGGGACAGCTCATGATCAACGGCATGCCGGCGATCATCACGACGAACCTCGGAACCAACGTCCCCAAAGCCATCCCCGTCAACCCGGCCCAGCGATTCCCGATCGCCTACGTCCTGAACGGCGGTCTCCCGAACCAAACCGGCAACATCGTCCTACTAACGTCCCCTCCCAAACCGGTTGGAGCCGCTCCAAACGTCAAGATGCTACCCGAAAACGCCCTGCCAACGGCTGCGAAGCAGCCAGCCCAAAGCGACCCGGAAGATGTCTCCTCATCAGAGCCGGAGGACGAATCGTGGACTCCGCGCAAGTCGACCCGACGATCGAAACCACTCGAAGAACCCGACAAGACGGACGAAAACGTTCCGTCGGAGGAAACACCCCAGAAGCCGGATCAACCACCCACCGACGAACCAATGCCCGAAAATACCCCCGAGGAACCGTCCCCTGGACGGACGCGAAGCTTCCGGATCCGCAAGAAAACCGACTTTCTCAACATCAAGCATCCGGAGAAGAAGAAGTCGAAAAAAGATCCGGCAAAAGAAGATCCGCCAAGTTCGGCGCCTGTGGCGCCAGAACCCAAATCCGAACCTCCACAGGAACCGGTAACTCCTGCGAAGACGATGCCAACCGTGTCCCCGATGTTGCAGACCATCGTGATGTCGCCGGCCGCCCACCAGCTGCTGAGGACGCCGCCAACGGGCATGGTCAACGGGTCGCCGACCAGTACGCTGCCGGTGAGGAGCATTCTGACGTTTTCGCCCCCCGGCGTAGGAGGAGCAGGGGGAGCAGGAGGATTCTTTGGGCCGTTTGTGACGCCGGTGCAGAACTTGGGAGGTGAGTGATAATACTTTAATTGTGATATTCGTTGTTTCAACATTAATGCAAGCTCATCCCAGTTCAACGATTCATATTTGCGGTAAACTTTACGCAGTGTGTCTGGCTGCTTTGACGTTTGTTATGTTTTAAAGACCGATTGGATCATTTCAATGTTTCAGCAAAGGATAGTTGACAAAAACTAAAATATCAACCTATTCGGATAAACCCCAATTAATTTTTGTTTTTTGCTTTTGTATCCAGGTTTTTAAGCGAAGATGGCGTTTGAATGTTGAACGTCCGAAATGTCAAAATCGCGCAGTAGCACCAACATTAGAAAAAAAATGCGGCTGTCATGCCATGGCACACTTTTTCCGTAATGTTGGTACCACTGCGTGATTTTAACATTTCGGGCGTTTACCATTCCAACGCCATTTTCGCTTAAAAAGCTGGATAGAATGTTATAGAATTTTTATTTGCATTTTTTTTTATATATTTTTTTATTTTTCTAATAGTATTTTGGGTAAAAATGTAAAACAATCGTATTTCTGCTATTTCTAAAATCATGCATAAAATCTATATTTTATTATAAATTTCGATCATCTTGACTTCATTCGAAGCGTATCAGCAAAAACTATGAGTTCTGATATGTTTTAGCACGATTGAAACATGACTTCTCTTGTTTCTATCCATTTGAACCGTTTCTGCAAGAGGCATACCATAGAAACAAGTCGAAACTTCAAGATTTTGAAATCGGATCCTACCCAGACTGCTTCAGTAAGTATGGAAGGCTACAGTGCACTGTTGTAACAACTTTTTTTTTCATAACTTATTTTTATTAGGTCCTATTAGGTACTGTGACCAGGTTGGGACCGAGGATGAAATTAAAATGTAATATATAATAATAACAGAAATAACTTCTTATACTCCGTACTTCGAGATCAAGTAACTGACTAGGGTTACTTGTTCCAAGCGGGTCTTGCAGGTCTTGAACTTGCCGATGTACTCGGAGAAGATGCCCCACAGCTCAGCCGAACTGTAGAGCACCTCCCCGGCTTCCTCATCCGTGGCTCCACCGCCTCGGGAGCCACCTTGGCTGCTTCCTGCAGGTCGAGGGCTATCTTTCACTTTTCGAAAGAGAACACCGGAAATGCTGGACTCTGCTTCTCCGCCTTCCTTGCCGGCGGTTTCGGTTTTGACGCCTGCTGGCGCCTCCGGATGAAGTCCGCACGCTTGGAGCAGCTGCGGTCCGTGGCTTCGTGGGCTCCAGAGCAGTTGGCACACCGCTTCGGCTCTGCTTCTTGGACTTTGCACTCGTCCGTCTTGTGGGGACCCCCACAGTTGTTGCACCTCCCCTTGAGGTGGCAGTTCCTGGTCCCATGAAGCTTGATTTCACTCAGCTTCCGTCGATGAGGCGAACTCTCCTTTTCTCTTGATGGCATGCACCTCCACAGCATCCAGGTTGTGCGATTCCTTGAGTTTCTTCTTGACGAATTCAGGTGAAGCCGGTGGAAGTCCTCTGATGACGACGCGGTGTTGCCGCTCGCTTCGTTTCTCGTGGGTATAGAACTCCACTTTGTTCGCAATCAAGTGGGCCCGCGCAGTTTCAAAACGGTCCTCGGAGATACACAGCAATTTGATCCCAAACGGAGTCAGCTTGTAACTTGGCTTGGTTGTGCACGACAACATTACACTCCTCAGCTTGCCGAAGCTCATATTCTTTACCACCAGAGGAGGTGGTTTCTTGGCCACTGGAACCGGTGGGACGCTTCCTTTCCCGGCTGGGTTACCATTGTTGTTGTTGTTGTTGTTCTCCACCAGCGGGCTAAACTTGTTGTTGTTGAGGAGCTGTTCCTCGTTGCCATTTCCGACGTCGGCTCCGTCGTCACTTGTCTTCTTCCGCTTCCGCGTTCCGCCAACGGGAAGAAACTCGTCGTCGGAGGAATCTTCCACCTCCATCCACAAGCACTTTGCGCGCAGCAACAACAGAGGAAAAACGCGTCCACCACGTTGAGCTGTCAAACGGGAATGTCCTGGGTCATCCTAGAGGACTTCCCCAGTCACGAAATATTCTAGCAGAGCTGGTTCTGTCAGAATCCTGCTAGAACGGTGGAACATTTCTGCTAGAATGCTGTGTCTATTACTGTAACAAGCAAGATGTCGACCGATTTTGACAACGGATCATACCAGATAGCGAAAAATAACATATTTTTTCAAGTCCTTTTTTCTAACAATAAAAAAACCAGTTCTGCGACCCCATTTTAGTCGAATTTGTGTAGTTGGTTGCCTATTGAAAAATAAAATACTTTTTTTTAATATTAAATCACCGCCATTTTGGCCGCCATCTTGGATTTAAAAGTTCTAAATCATTTTAGCGTAGTGTAAGGCCATACTTCTGGAGCAACATTTGATAAGGGCGCATAAGCATTTTGACAGGCAGAACTATTTTGAAAATTCCGAGCCAACGGGTTACTATTTAACAAAATTGGCAGTGTTAAAAGGTAGCTGGGAAGGCCAGCTATTGTTTTACAATTCGAATTTTGTGGAAAAGTTACCTGTTGGCTCAAAATTTGGAAAATAGTTCCAGCTGTCAAAATGCTTATCCGCCCTTTTCTCGTGTTGCTCCAGACTTGAGCTCTACAATCAAAAATTAGACAACATTTTTTTTTTCTTGATTCGATTATCCAAAGTAAAATTTTTCCGAGGCCTTCGGATAATCGAGTCTGGACTGTATTAACTTTATGAATGTGAGGAAGGTACCAACAACGTTTTTTCTCTATTTTTAATTATTTTTGTTCTTAATGGGAAATCAAATTTGCAATTGAAAAATATATTACACAAATTTTGAAAAAGGGGCCGTCTCACTTAAAGTTAGATTTAACAACAACCAGTTTTTAAGTTTTTTTTTTTAAATAGTATTTAAAGTATTAACAGCTAACCTTTTTAGTTTTTTCTTTTTTTAATTTTTAGGCTTTGTAAAAAAAATTAAATTTAGAACAAAATGCACAAAAAAAAGAGCTAATAATTTAAAAATGTCAAGAAATTTTATAAATTTTAAACTAAAGAAATTCTTAAGCTCTTTTATTTTATTTCATGAAGAAATAAAAAAAACTGAAGAATATCAAAACATTATTAAAAGGCTTAACAATTTTACCTACTTCAGTTTGTTTTAATTTTATTTTTTTTCTGAAATTTAAACGTCTTTTAATTTTTTAAATTTTTTACAAAAATGCAAAATATTTAAAAAAAAGTCAAATCAAATATTCACTCTACAGCATTGCCTTGGCGTTCTCGATTGCGAGATTCCTACTCGAAACTAGGTGTCCGAAGGCTTGATTGTTGAGGCAATTGCAAACCTCTTTTTACACCTAACTGGCAATTGCAAACCTCTTTTTACACCTAAGCTTCCCATCCACGCCGGATTCGAACTGACGATTATGAGTCCAACTGCCTACCAGCGACTCCACCGAGACAGCACCCAGGGAGACGACTCCTACTCCTGGACTGGGCTAACGACCTAACCTCTAGGTTAGACCGGGGCCAAAATTTACTTTCCCGCCCGACGGAAGGGGACCATCCATAAACCACGTGGACCCTTTTTTGGGAATCTGTATACAAAAAAAATATGTTTTGTATGGATCGTGGACAATCGACAATAGTTTTTCAAAGTGTTTTCCAATCATCTTTTTTTTGGAGCAACACTTCAAACCTACGTGAATAACACTGACCAACAAAAATGACTGCGCAGGCTAAACTCGAGGGGGAGCATAAATTTTAGGGTCCCCAGAAACACGTGCACTTTGAATTTTTCAAAAATATTTAGACAGGCCGAATGGTTTTTCTCCAAAGTTTCGTCGCTGTTGCACACAAGCAAAAATTTGCATGCAATATGTGGGAGTAGCGAACAGCACTCCGAGGTCGACGTGTTTCTGGAGATCCCAAAAATTGCAGTCTTGATTGCAGTCTTGATGGCATACAGAGCAAAATTTAACGTTGTAAAAAGTTTGTCATAGAAAAATCGTTAAAGCAATCGCGGATGTTTATGCCACATTTTGAAGTGCTTCAAAAGACATTCTAAGAAAATTGGAATACATCAAGTTTTACGCAAGTGCGAGCTAATTTAAGATTTCTTATGTTTGTTGGACCCCAAACTTCAAGGCCCGTTTTACCCCACTTCCCTTTGTCGTAGAGGGCTCATATTTGGCATGAGTTCATCCCATGCATATACAAACGAACGAACATCCACGAGCACCTCGATACGACATCTAGAACAAACCGAGCAAAATCTACAAAAAAATGGCTCCTAAACTCGAGATCTTCAAACTGGCATGGCGGGCGCCGTTGGTGGCCAGTGACTGTAACTTATTTGCACACATGTTCAAGTTTTTGCAGTCTTGGTGCCAATACAAAGATAAGATTTTCAAAGTTGAAAATTAAAACATTTCTGAAACTTAACCTTGATATTTCAAAAAGATTTGAAGTATAGATTCATGCATTTAAAACTTATTAACTATTTTTTTATCCTTTCCAGCGGCCACCTCCGCCCAGGACAAGGTCAAGCGCATCCTCAACTACTGCAAGGTCATCCAGGCGGTCGGCGGCTCGGCCAACGCCGCCACCCTACTTCCCCAGTGGTACGACGTCAACTACGCGTACTCGGGCCTGCACAGCATCATCCATCCACCACCGCCAAACGTGAACCTGTGGGGCGCCGGAGGATCCCCGTTCAAGCACCATCCACACCAGCAACCAGAACCAGCAAATGTCGAGTGCAAGTTTTGCTACGAAAATTACCGCCTGGTCGAGTGCCAGTTCTATCTGCCCCAGCCGGGCACGTTTGCCGTCACGTCGAATCGACGCGGCAAGGTGGTCGTGTGCGAGTGCTGTGACTTTTCCGACGAGGAACCTGACGAGGAGGACGTTCCCAAGGAGGAGAAACCCTCGGAGGAGGAGTTGAAGATCAAGGAGGAACTGCCGTCGACTTCGACTTCGCAGGAAGAGATAAAGTCGGAACGGGAGTCCGAGGAGGACGATCTTCGACCGTCGCCGGTTGAGAAGCGTGATGTCGACGAGGTCAGCAGCAGTAGTGATGACGTCCAGAAGCGACTCCGCAGTGGGGAAGCCGGGAAGGAGTCTCCCTGTGATGACAAGGCCAGCAAAGAGAATGCCGCCGGGAAGGCGTCCGGTAAGTCGTCGTCCAGCAGCAGCAAAAAGTCTCGCGTCAAGCCCGGTTGGTACGGCAAAGGGTACGGTAAGAAGCGCAAGAAGAAGGGACGATTTGGTTAAGCTATTTCCTACCTGTTGCATTTGATTTTTCGCTGTGTGTGATTTCCTACTTTAAGTATTGCCGAGTTTATCGAACAAACTTGAACCTTATTGTCGTCGTCCCTTCTTGCGTGTTTTCTATTTGTATTTCTCAGATGTCCTTGACGAAAGGACGAATCGATTAGTTATTTTAAGCTTTGCGTGACTACTCGTAATTCTCTGTACAACTTTTGCCCCCCAAAGTTCATTGCTTTTAAACCAACGTACGTAGAATTCCATAAATTATTTTCAAAGAAAAGTCAAACTTTTTGTATAAAAAAAACCTTTGCCTCACGTTGTGGTTCTGTAAAGTAAAGATTAAGAGAATAAAAATCCCTCGAAAAGAAAATTCCCTTTTCTAAGCAAAGAAGAGATCTCACGAACGCAAATTACACCATTTATAAAGAAAAGCAGCTCAAAGAATCGATGAAACAATAGTTGCTGAAAAATTGATGTTAAGAATCGAAATTAGTTGGTTAGCATTTTTCAAACAAGAGTCATACCCTTCGCGCTTCAATATAACGTAATTTCGAAGGAAGGGGAGAACAATCGAACATGTTGCAGTGTTGTGTACATTTGAGACTAATTGATAAGAGAGAGAAAAAGTAAATAAGGTAGAGTTTAAAAATTTAAGAATTGTATTTCCGGTGCTGGAAGTGTGCTACTGCCAGCGGGGAGGAATAAATTGAAAACCGAAGAAACGTATAAAGTAAAAGGTTTTGGTGTTGAATTTACTGATCCGAAATAACACTGTTTTCTGTTCTGTGTTTTATCCAAGTTTGGTAAGTAGGTTTTTTTATCCAAAAAAAACCTTGCAAAACTCGCTTCCTCAGCACACGTCGTACAACTCGACGCCAACATTTCAAAAAGCATCATGTACAAACCATGCGTTTGAGAAAAACGCATTTGAATGTTGAGCATCCATTTTCAATTCCCATTTTAATATAAAAGAAAAATAAGATGTTCTAATAATAACAAACGATGAAAAACGTTGCTTTCATTGATACTTGATCATCCAAATTCAATAAAACATTATTTCCGTCGTTTTATTTAAGAAAAACAAACATAACTCCTTTTGAAATCACCAACGTCTATATCACCCTGCTGGCATTGGAGGGAGCGCTTTGTTATGATTCGTTTTTCTTCGCCGAATGTACATGGCGCTTTTTTCATGATGCTTTTTTTTCGTCACGAGGTTCATGTAGTCTTTTGTTTGACAGGTTGACAGGGCTATATAAATAGGGACTGCTGATGGCAGAGATTTTGTTTATGTTACTTTATTTAAAATCATGATTAAACAGACTTTACTGAAGTAACTTTTGCTCATTTTTGGTGGAGAGGTAGCTTATTAGGAGTACTTTTAGAATATGCAATAACCCAGAAAGTGTCAAAATGTACATGGTGCCTTTTGAAATGTTACCGTCGAACTATGCAACAAGTGCTAAAAAAATCGAGTTGTAGGTAATACGGTTTCGGATCTGTCGTAACAAGGCAGAGCAATTATGAGTTTCACAGTGATTTTATCTTGAAGAGTCCTGAATATAAGTTTTTTCAAAGGACTCAAAAAAAAAAAAAAATGGCAGAGCAATTATTGGTCCTCGGGGAACAGATGATTAAGCACATCTACAAACGATAGAAACAAAAATTGTGATCCAGTTTTAAGCTTTCTCTATTTCTATCCCCTTTCCCTTACAATTTTATTAAGTTTTTTTTTATTCGTACTCTTGGTAACCTCTTAGTTACAAGCAATAACTGTTCCAAAATGGATATTGAAACAACACACAGCCAGGGTGACCACTCAAATCCCATTTTCAAATTCCCGACTTTTTTCCGACTTTTCCAGAAACTCAAATAATAGGCATTTCTAATCCAAATAATGATTTCAAACAAAAAAAAACTCGTTAGAAAAATGATATGTCACTAGGGGTTAATCACTTCGAGTATACTGCATACGCGTATCATACGCACATAATATTCTCATTGTCTGCATACTGTATCGAGAAATTAAAAGTGAGAGTGTGTGCGTGCAACATGGAGTTAAACTTTTCAAAGTGCCATGGTAATCTTCACAGCTACTTCACAGAAATTTTAACTCCATGTTGCACACACTCTCACTTTTAATTTCTCGATTGACGATATAGACCCCATATTCGTCGCATATAGGTCATTCCATCTGAAGCGGAACAGCATTTGAAAATTACCATCTCCGATTCTGCTCAAATTTGGCAGAGCTGTTGAGACTATCAAAACATGCAAAAATCCCGAATTTCATCCAAATCGGACCACCCCCTCCATTTTTGTACCCTCCCAAAAAATCGACTTTTTGGCGATTTTTGAGCGAAACCCCTATCTTCAAACGACGATAACTCAGGAACCACAAATCTTAGAGGGTCGGTCTTAGACTCAATTTTGAAGGAAATTGGACGTAGAATCCATTTCCATGATCAAAATTTAGATTAAAATATGTTTTCTACCTGTATTGCGCAATTGAAAACTTTAAATGGCCGTATCTCAAAACAGCCCTATTTATTTTTTAAATTTGACCTCACCATCGTATTCCCCGGCCAATTTTACATAAGAATCACTTATCGACAGAAATGAATATGTTTCGTTCCAGAGATATCGAATTTTAAAGTTTTGTGTTTTCGAGATTACCTACATCAGCTTCATTCGCCGCATCTGCTAGAAGCACTCGGGCGCGCTGATCAATAACTGCTACCTGGTTATTTATTGAAATAAGATTTCATCCCAATTAATCATTAGCAAATTAGGCAAAAATTGTAGGAAACTGCTGTATTAATCTTAAATTTAAAAAAAATAGTATACGGTGAATTTATGTGCTAGCCCACAGGACAGAGCAAGAACGACACGCAATACAGGGCAGAATGGAATTCCCGCTGAGCTAGCAGGAAATTGAAATTGATCTTGTAAGTAACACTTAAGAAAAAGTGTACGATACATTATCAAACTGGCTCACAATATAAAAATCGGTTTAATATGATCATGCTCAATCTTTCAAACCGTAAGGCAGATTTTGGGGTTTTTTGCCGAATGGCACTATTTCGCTACTGCACATGGCAAAAGCTCTAGAACCCATGAGAATTATTTCATCTACTACATCCAGCTCTACATTTGTTCTTGCTTCAAATAAAAGAAATATTTTGATAAAGTGGGAAGAAATGAGGAATAAGGAAAAATATGAAAACAATAGAAAAATTTTATTTTTCAATTGTGTTGTAAAAACGTTGTAGCATTTGCAAATAAATATTAAAAGTTCAAATTTTACCTTATATGGTTCAATGACACTGAGATCAGGAAAAACAGTGCATTCAAAATTTCCCAATAAATATTCCTTAAACAAAAAATAGATTGTTCCAGGTATTGATTATCTCAAAATCGTATAAAATTATAAAAATAATTTATCTTACAGAACACCAGGTAGTAATTATTGATCAGCACGACTAAGTGCTTCTAGCATATGCGGCGAGTGTAGCTAATTTAGGTAATCTCAAATCTCAAATACTCAAAACTTTAAAATTCGATATCTCTGGAAAGAAACATATTCCTTTCTGTCGATAAGTGATTCTTATGTAAAATTGGACGGGGAATACGATGGTGAGGTCAAATTTAAAAAATAAGTAGGGCTGTTTTGAGATACGGCCATTTAAAGTTTTCAATTGTGCAATACACGTAGAAAAAAATATTTCAATCCAAATTTTGATCACGGAAATGGATTCTACGTTCAATTTCCTTCAAAATTGAGTATAAGACCGACTCTCTAAGATTTGTGGTTCCTGAGTTATCGTCGTTTGAAGATAGGGGTTTCGCCACGGATTTCGCTCAAAAATCGCCAAAAATTCGATTTTTTGGGAGGGTACAAAAATGGAGGGGGTGGTCCGATTTGGATGAAATTCGGGATTTTTGCATGTTTTGATAGTCTCAACAGCTCTGCCAAATTTGAGCAGAATCAAAGATGGTAATTTTCAAATGCTGTTCCGCTTTAGGGCTAGTACGCTGATCGGAAGGAAAGGGGTCAAGAAACAGCTTTACGAACAGCAGAACAAAGAAGAGGGAACGATTTCTTGGGGCTTTTCTTCACCCTCTCTGGCTTGCTTACTCTGCCGCTGTTGCCCATTTGAATTTTTTCCTGACCGATTCCTTCCGAAGTGCGTATACCGCTTTAGATGGAATGACCCATATAGAGTTTTTTGATCGTTGAATTTTTTATGGGAAAATTCGCAAAAATGCATGGGGAAAAGCAAAAATTTCAAAATTATAACATAAGGTTGCGTTAAATGTATCATGTATGAGATTCTTGGGTAAAATTTTATGACAAACAACTTTGCCGAAGACCGCATCCGAGTTAACCCTGACGAGTTATTAGCGATTTAAAGAAGACGTTTTTGTGTGTAAATATCTCTTTTCACCAACTTTAACGATCTATGGCGACCCTTAAACTCCGTTTTGGCTAAAAAATTTCACAGTTACATATTTTTGCCTAAGAAATCTCTTGGGGCAGAGGTGGAAATAACACGTCTAGCGTGGGTTACGGTTTAGAACAGAATGAAAAGTTTTATTGAGCTGCCAGGTAACTAACAAACAAGTACAAATCCATAGGTTGCTTGATCATCTCCAACACTCCTCCTCAACCTAGGGATGCTGCAGACCAAGTTGATCTCGGCAGATCTCCATCTTCGTACGGCACAGCGGTTTGGTTAGACCATCCGCTGTTTGCTCCTCGCTCCGAACGTAGTCCACGACAACCTCGCCTTTCTCCAGCGCGTCCCGGATGAAATGGTGTCGTATGTCGATGTGCTTCGTCCTCGGATGATAGCCACCGTTCCGTGCGACCGCGATCGCACTTTGGTTGTCGCAGTGGATCGTAATCGCCTCCTCCGACTCGATACGTCCCCGCAACCGGCGCCACCAGAGCGCCTCCTGCACCGCAGCCGACAACGCCATGTATTCGGCCTCGCAGGTCGAGAGTGCAACGGTTTGTTGCCTCTTGCAGCTCCAGGACACGGCTGCACCTTGGGCGGTGAACACGTACCCCGTGATCGACTTCCGGTCCTCCAGATCAGCAGCCCAGTCGGCGTCCGAGAAACCTTCGATCTTCGAAGCTCCTCCTTTCGTGTAGGTCAGACGAAACTTCGAGGTCCCGCGCAGGTAGCGGAACAGATGCTTCACACCACACCAGTGCTTCTCACCTGGGTTCGAGTTGAAGCGGCTGAGGATGTTGACCGCGTAGCAGATGTCCGGTCTGGTGCTCTGGGCCAAGTACATCAAGCACCCAACGGCTTCTTGGTACGGCACGGACTTCATCCTCTCCTTCTCTTGGTCAGTCGACGGGCACGCGTCGCGCGTCAACTTCTCGCTCACGTTCATGGGCGTACTGACGGGCTTGCAGTCCGTCATCTGGAATCGACTCAGGATCGCTTCCACGTACTTCTCCTGGTCCAGGGCAATCTCGTCCTTGCTCCGGCTCACCCGGATCCCCAGAACGTACTTCGCAGGTCCGATGTCCTTCATTTTGAACTCCCGGCTGAGTTGGGCCTTGATCTCCGTCTTCCAGCGGTCACAGTTCGAGAAGATCAGGACATCATCCACGTACACAGCGACGAACAGCATCTTGTCGCCGCGCACCTTGGTGTACACACACGGGTCGTAATCGGTGCATACCAGGTCGAATTTCCTCAGGGCAGCATCCAGCTTCTTGTTCCAGACACGACTGGATTGCTTGAGCCCGTACAGCGCCTTCTTGAGTCGGCAGACCTTGGACCGCTTCTTGCCGTCCACGAAGCAAGGGGGTTGCTCCATGTAGATCTCCTCCGACAGTTCTCCTTGCAGGAAGGCCGTAATTGCGTCCATCTGGTCGACCTTCATGTCCAGACGGGCAGCCAGTGCGAAGAGATATCGCAGCGAACTATAGCGAACGACCGGGGCGTAGGTCTCTTCGTAATCTACCCCCTTTCGCTGCGAGTATCCTTTGATGACCAGCCTCGCTTTGTACCGGTCGATGTCCCCGTTCACGTCCAGCTTGGTCTTGTACACCCACTTGCACTTGATCGCCGAACGTCCTTCTGGTAGATCGCACAGCTCCCACGTTCCGTTTGAGATGAGGGCTTCGTACTCATCCTTCATGGCCTGTTTCCAGTGTTCAGCGTCGTCCCGAGCCAGGGCTTGTTGGTGCGTGAACGGATCATCCAGAAGCGGCTGTGGAGTGTCGATACCAGTATCGGGTGATTCATCAGGGTTGTCAGAATACTTGCCTTGGGGCGGGCGCCCCCTATCGCAAAGCATCAATCGTTGTTGACCGTCATCGGCAACTGATCTTTGATAAGAGCACGACGGGGGCGCAGCGGCAGGATCCTCGGGCCTCGCGGCTGCATTGGTCATCGTCGTCGTCTTATCTGGAAGAAAACGCTCCCTACCACTGAGCCTCAACCCCCCTTTGGGTGGTTCTGAAGATGATTGTGGCGGGAGCGCAGGCAACGGGTCATCTTCAGCAAAGGACACGTCGTCGTCGCTGCTCTCGGCCGACTCGAATGCATCTTCAGGTTCTTCGTCAGGCTCCACTTGTGGTTCCGCAGCTTCCGGTGGAACAACCTCTTGAACGACATCCGCTGGCACGTAGTCCCAAAAGTCCAACCGCACACATGTCCGCTCCGGTCCACTAGCCCTCGGTTCAGCGGTCACTCCACGTTTGACCACTCCTTCCGACACGAACGTCACGTCTCGGCTGTTGATGATCGACCTCGTCTTCTTGTCGTACAAGCGGTACGCCTTGGTGTCCTCTTCGTAGCCAGTGAGAATGCATTCCACGGCTTTCTTGTCCCACTTGCGGCGCTTCTGCTTCGGTACATGAGCCATCGCGCTCGTGCCGAACACTCGTACGTGTGACAAGTCCGGCTTGCGACCTGACCACGCTTCCTCCGGTGTCATCTCGATGCCCTTCGTCGGCGACCTGTTGATCAGGTAGATCGCAGCAGCCACAGCCTCTGCCCAAAACGGTTTTGGCAGATCAGCTTCGAACAGCATGCATCGAGCGCGTTCCACGGCAGTCCGGTTGACCCTTTCTCCGAGTCCGTTCTGCTCAGGGGTGTACTCCACGGTGGTTTGGTGACGGATCCCCATCCCCGACAGGTAGTCCTGGAACAACCGATTCGTGTACTCCAGGCCGTTGTCCGTCCGAATCACCTTCAGCTTGCAGCCCGTTTGCCGCTCAGCAGTCACGTGGAAATCCTTGAAGCACTGCAGAACCTCTTCTTTGGACTTGGTTCGCAGAAAGTAGACGAATATCTTGCGCGTCTTGTCGTCGGTGAAGCTGAGATAGTAGCGACAGCCACCCAACGACTTCTCTTCCATCGGGCCGCAGATATCCGAGTGCACCAGGTCCAGGATTCCAGCCGCACGAGTCCCTGCGTGGCTGAATGGCAATCGTGTCTGCTTACCTTCTGCACAGACAATGCAGCCTCTGCCACACTCGTTGCCTTCGAACTTGATTCCGTTGACGAGACCGTTCTTCAACTTGATCAGGTTCTTCATGCACATGTGTCCCAAACGCTTGTGC
Source organism: Culex pipiens pallens (assembly GCF_016801865.2). NCBI lineage: Eukaryota > Metazoa > Arthropoda > Insecta > Diptera > Culicidae > Culex > Culex pipiens. The sequence continues at coordinate 124,702,866 of NC_068939.1, forward strand.
CACAGCTCAGCAGTTTCGCGGGAAGAGCACGCCAGCGCTCTCGGCTTGATCTGGTCCAACTTGAACAGCCCGTTCGATCTGCTCCCAGTCGCGAAGACACTGTTGTCTTCATCGATCACCTCACATCCATCTCGGTTGAACACGACGGTATGGCCTTGATCCACGATCTTCCCGACGGAAAGTAGATTGACCGCCAACTCCGGCACTAGTTCAACGTTCTCGATCTCGATGGTGTCGTCGTAGCACGTCGGCTGCAACGTCGTAGTTCCCTCAGCAACGATCTTCATCGCCTGGTTGTTCGCCGCTATTATGCTTCCAGACGTCGTCCGGGGGTTCTCCAGCAGCGCCTCGTTCTTGGTCAAGTGCTTCACAGCTCCGGAGTCGAAGTACCAATCGTTGGCGTCGTCCGAATCCAGCACCGAGAGCACGGCACAGAAAGCTTTCTTCTTGCCGTCGCGGTCGTTGCGCACTGGTTCCTTGGCTGTGCAGTCCCTGGCGAAATGGCCAGCTTTGCCGCAGCGGTGACACTTCGATCCCTTCGATTTGCTTGGAGCAGCACTCGGTTGAGGCTTGCTCTGCTTGTTGTCCTTGTAGCGTCCCTTGGACACGTACGCTTGTCCTCCGGCTGGTTCCACTGGCAGGTCGTCTTCCTGGAGCAATTTGGTTTTAATGGCGTCACCAGTGATTGCGATCCCGGAATTCTCGAGCCCCATGACCATCGGACGATAGTCCAGCGGTAGTCCCGCCAGCAGCATCATGCCGATCCATTTCTCGTCCAGCGGGAAGCCGATTCCGATAAGCTGATTCGCTGTAGTCGTCATCCGGTTCACGTACGCCTCCATGGACCCACTGCTCGCCAGGTTCGTCGTGATGAGCTTGTGCAGGAGCGCCCACTGACGGGTTAATCCAGTGTCCTCGTACAGGCCGCACAGCTTCGTCCACAACTCTTTGGCAGTCTTCGCGTTCTCCGCGTGGTGGAAAATCGACGGATCGAGGAAGAAAATGATTTTCCCTCGAGCGATCCGGTCCTTCTTCACGTCGACGGCCGTGCCTTGAGCTGGTTCAATCACGTCCCACAGGTCCTCTATCTCCAGGTACGTGCGCACTGCGAACCTCCACGTCCGCCAGTTGTCACGTCCGACCAGCCGCTCGATTGGCGGATGGCCCCCGACTCCGTAGTTCTGGCCACGAGCCTCAGGTTGGACAGCACCTTGAGCACCAGCAGCGGCACCGCTTCCGTCTCCGTTAGGCATCTTCCGATTTTCCTACTTCTTCATGAAAACTTCTTCAGGTTGAAAATTAAACTTCTTCGAGAAAATTCTTCGAGTTCTTCAAATTCTTCAACGTTCCGGAACCCACTCTGGGCCCATAACCTCTTGGGGCAGAGGTGGAAATAACACGTCTAGCGTGGGTTACGGTTTAGAACAGAATGAAAAGTTTTATTGAGCTGCCAGGTAACTAACAAACAAGTACAAATCCATAGGTTGCTTGATCATCTCCAACAAAATCCAATCAGGGGGTATCCCTGAGGTCGATTTTTTTATTATCACCTTAATGGTACATCTTATCATATTTTTATATGCTTCCCTTGGTTGGGCTTTGAGTCTTTTACTTCTATATGTACTTAAAAAAAAGAAACATGTCTGGAGTTTTTTTTTTGTTTGAAAAGGTCCAATAAACCAAATTTCCAGTTTTTACTTTTTGGGGTGTTTTTGAAACCGCCTTGAGTCAGGGGTATTAAAAAACACCCTAAAAGCAAAAACTAAAAATTTAGTTTATTGGACCTTTTTTAAAAAAAAAAAAAAAAAAAAAAAAATAAAAAAAAAACTCCAGATGTATGGCAATGAATGTTGTTGAATAATCTGTTTTTGCCACAATTTTTCAGCAGATGGTCATCTCTGGTGATCTATAGTAGCAAAGATACCGATTTGGTATTGAAACTCGCTTTTAACTTCAACCATTTCCGAAATATGTGTTCATCAGAACAAACAACCTTCCCCGCACCAAGTGACATCATTCTCGAGCCGATGAATAATTTAGTTGCAGTCTGTCCAAGCAAGTCCACATATTCGCCGGTGCCTCCACGAGCATGACGTAATCCCCCGATGCTGTTCCACTTTCCATTCTGCATAGGAACGCGCCGCATCGGCTTCATCCATATCGATCTGTTCCCCCAGCCAGCAGCCTACTCGGACACAGTTTTGGCCCGGCGGCCAGGAAGGCAAATAATTTATTCAACTTTATGGTGTCGCCCGATCCAAGTAGGCAAAGCAAGGTAATGCGGGGGTCTCACCACGCACACGCACAAACTTCCCCCACCCACATCGCGCATGATGACTTCAATTATTCAATGGAAGTGGCGGCGACAACCAACAGCTCACGCGATAGCTCCATTTATGGAATTCTACAGCGCAGACTTTCGTCGCCGCGACTGGAGAAGAAACGCCTTCGCGTTGATGAAACCGGTCTTTGGAGTGATTTCTGTGGGGCACGTGGGAGATGCTGTTTGAGTTATGGCTGTTCTTTCACGATTATTTTTTAAGGGGAATTGCAGTTCTAAATTTGGAAAAGATTAATAGGTATTTTGAAGATTTCAAGCTAAAATTTTTATGCTAGAGTACTTTTTCAAAATGTCCTATGGGCCATGGGTTTCCTATGTTGATAGGATCATTTTTAAATGATTTCTTTGAATAGGGACCATCCATAAACCACGTGGACACTTTAGGGGGGGGGGGGGGGGGTATGGCGATTGTCCACGCTCCATACAAAAAAGTTTTTTTTTGTATGGACAATTGTCCACGAGGGGGGGGGGGGGGGGGTTGAGATTGCCAAAAAAAGTGTCCACGTGGTTTGTGGATGGTCCCATAGTTTTTTATGCTAATTTACATGTTTTCGTTTTCTTTAAGCAAAATAATATCATGTACTTCCATCGGGCACCTAATGTTGACTCATCAGCACTTTGACTTTCAATTACAGCATAAATGGATGGAAATAGGACCCTAGCTTATCAACTTTCTAACATTAGATTGTAAAATTTAGTCCTCCTTTTCAAATTACTTAGGTTAAATTTAAGCATTTCAAGCCCTAAATACGATGAACATTCGGAGTTGGTCTGCACAAAACGGTAAGATCTAACGGAGAAATCAGCGAAGCCTAAAAAAATGCAAGTGAATGACCGACCTAACCACAGAAGCGAAACATCAAGTTGGAAGAAGAGTAAAAGAGGGAAGGAAATAAAAGAAATTGCGTTCGATTCAAGACAATAATTTATTAAATTATTTCTTTGGCCACGTCTTGTGTGTCAGTGCGTGAATCTCATGTTCAATTCAACGGGCCGCTTTTGTGGAATGAGATTCGTCCCGGGGGGGTGCTGACGAGACTTAGTACTCTTCGTTGCCCTCACCCTCTCCCTCGCCGGAGTCCATGCCGACCTCCTCGTAATCCTTCTCGAGGGCAGCCAGATCCTCACGGGCCTCGGAGAACTCACCCTCCTCCATACCCTCACCGACGTACCAGTGCACGAAGGCGCGCTTGGCGTACATCAGATCGAACTTGTGATCCAGACGGGCCCAGGCCTCGGCGATGGCCGTGGTGTTGGACAACATGCACACGGCACGCTGCACCTTGGCCAGATCACCTCCCGGGACGACGGTCGGGGGCTGGTAGTTGATGCCGACCTTGAATCCGGTGGGGCACCAGTCGACGAACTGGATCGTACGCTTGGTCTTGATGGTCGCGATAGCGGCGTTGACGTCCTTGGGGACAACATCACCACGGTACAACATGCAACAGGCCATGTACTTGCCGTGACGCGGGTCGCACTTGACCATCTGGTTGGCCGGCTCGAAACAGGCGTTGGTGATCTCAGCGACCGACAGCTGCTCGTGGTAAGCCTTCTCGGCGGAGATGACCGGAGCGTAGGTAACCAGCGGGAAGTGGATACGCGGGTACGGCACCAAGTTGGTCTGGAACTCGGTCAGATCGACGTTCAGGGCACCATCGAAACGCAGCGAGGCGGTGATCGAGGACACGATCTGGCCAATCAGACGGTTCAGGTTGGTGTAGGTCGGCCGTTCGATGTCCAGGTTACGACGGCAGATATCATATATTGCCTCATTATCGACCATGAAGGCGCAGTCGGAATGTTCCAGGGTGGTGTGCGTGGTCAGGATAGAGTTGTACGGCTCGACGACGGCGGTCGAGACCTGCGGGGCCGGGTAGATGGCGAACTCCAGCTTGGACTTCTTGCCGTAGTCGACGGACAGACGCTCCATCAGCAGCGAGGTGAATCCGGATCCGGTACCACCTCCGAACGAGTGGAAGATCAGGAAGCCCTGCAGACCGGTACACTGGTCAGCCAGCTTGCGGATGCGGTCCAGCACGACATCGACGATTTCCTTTCCGATGGTGTAGTGACCACGGGCGTAGTTGTTGGCGGCATCCTCCTTGCCGGTGATCAGCTGCTCCGGGTGGAACAGCTGGCGGTACGTTCCGGTGCGGACCTCATCCACCACGGTCGGTTCCAGATCGACGAACACGGCACGCGGCACGTGCTTGCCGGCGCCGGTCTCGCTGAAGAAGGTGTTGAACGAATCGTCTCCACCGCCGATCGTCTTGTCCGAGGGCATCTGACCGTCCGGCTGGATTCCATGCTCCAGACAGTACAGCTCCCAGCAGGCGTTTCCGATCTGGACACCGGCCTGTCCGACGTGCACGGAGATACATTCACGCTGTGGAGGGGAGAAGATGAAGCGTTAGTTTTGAATCTCAAACTTTTTTTGAGAAATTTCAAGAGTCTTGAAAGCGATTGTTCATCCCTCTAGGAGTGATTCATCAAATTGAACAAAATGAATCACAAACGAATTAAAGAGACTTTTTACTCTTGCCTCACTGATTAAAGATCGAGTTGCTAGGGTGCGAGCAAAGTGACCTTTTGCCCAGAGAGGCAAACCTTAATTTTCTAAAATTTCATAAATTTAATACCGTTTCAACTCAAGAGAGAGTGGAAAAGTGCCACGCCCGAAGCAATTTCTCTCGGGCTAAGCAAGCCGTGGGTCGTTCCCAGCAAGAAGGGAGAGAGGTCATGGAACTTTCCACCACGAATGACGAACGGAAGGAGGGAAAGAGAGAAGGAAAATCGATTTTTCTTCCCAACGGAGTTGGCCTCATTTCGGCGTGATGAAACGATTTCATCCAAGTGGGCTGCCGAATGAGTCATGCTGCGGTAAAATTTTAACGAGTCTGGGGAGGGGTTTGGGGAGGTCGTACTACAGTAATCTACGAGTTTTATTTTTTTTAGTTTTAAGAAAGTTAGTTTTTAATATTTTTAAGGACTTTTTATCTAATGAATTGATTTTTGTTTAAAAAGAAACATTTTTTTAACAACTAAAAAAAACATTCCTGTCGCAAGCATGTCAAATTTTCAAATCAGAAAAAAAATAAAATTTTGAATTGAAATTACGACCCTTTCAAAAAACACGCCCCAGAAATTCATTAACCTCTTCCGCAGTCTCGCGCGATTGTTCGTGCGGCGGCGTGGCTTTTTTCCACTCTTCTCTCCTTCCCATCCCACCCTCCTTCGTCCGTTGATCGAGCCGAGCCACAAACGAAAATTCCAAAATGGCGTCACTTTCTTTTCACATCCCCGGAACTTGAACGGCTTTGCAGCCGCATCGATCCGGGCGTGGCATTAGAGAAAAATCGATTTTTCAGACGAAAACGATAAATTTCAGGATTTTCATTAAGAAAACTTCATCAAATAATGATATTTGGTAGTTTTAGAAGAAAACTAAACCGGGCAAGCCGGCATTTTGAAGCGGAAGCTTCCCTAAATTCCGACGCCATGAGGTGACGTGGAAGAATTTCTCATGTGACCCCAAAAAAAAATCGTGAAAATTCCCCAATAAAACCGTTCAACTAATCACTTTCCCCACGAAATACTCACCATTTTGAAGAATGGAGTTGCTTTTTTCACGCACTACACAGAAAAACGGTACCAAAGTACTTGGGTGGAGAGATAACGGTTGAAAGTCACAAACTAACCCGGCTTGGAGCAGCTAACAAGGACGCCTTCCAAACAGAGAATGATGAAAAACCCGAAGTGGGGAGGGCCTTTATAGGCGACTCGTTCGGGAACGGGCAGGAAAGTGAAATTTTACCGTTCGGGTCGCGGTCGGCTGCGCGTTGCGGAGAAATGCGCAGGGTCGGTTCGTGAGCTGGTGGAAAAACGGCATGGGCGTACAGTGCGAGAGAAAGACGAAAATAAAGTTCCAGACTTTTTTTTGAAAAGGACCAATAAACTATTGTCTTTCATATGTTTATAGGACCTAATCAAAAAAAACTCTAGAGTTGAAATTAGCATAGATTGATATTTGTCTGCGAAGGATTTTCCGACTGATTTGGTGCTTTTGCAAAGGAATAGATTTTTATTTGCTGCAATTTATTCACTTTTTATCAGTAAATGTCAAACTTCTAAAATAATTAAAAATTACTATTGTTTCATATTTTGCTATCATAAAAACCATAAATTTTGCTTTTATTAGGCTCTGGAAGACATCATTCCTGGGGCAACATTTGAAAGGGGCGGTACGACATTGCTCTTACGGCCTTTCATTACACGCGTTTAAATGGGACGAAAGGCCGTAAGAGCAATGTCGTACCGCCCCTTTCAAATGTTGCTCCAGATTCCAGATCGGCCATTTGGAATTTTGCATGTTTGTTTTAGAAAAACATTCAAATCTTGATTCAGAATGTATCAATCAAAAAATGGTTTTCTTTGTGTTGTTTGTAGAAGCATTTTACATATCGTGATTATTTTTTCATTTCAATTTACTATTTCTGGACCCTGAATTCAGAACCATCATTGACAGTCATTGCTCCAAAAGTGAGGGACACCTTCTACAACCTTAAAATAAACCGAACCTAACAGATTGACACTAACAAAAAACAGTTTTCCTGATGTTAAAGTCATAGATGAATGCAAATATCTTGGAATTATCTTAGATAACATACTTAACTTGTCACCTTATATAATTTCATTATAACTTTAGCTTAACAAAATAACTGGAATTATTTATTTGAAAAAAAAAAAATAAAAAAATCAAACACAAACTACCTTTAAGCGTCCTTTTGTTCATATATCATTCATTATTTAGCTCTCATCTTTCGTATATAACTGCTGATTGGGGTAACGCATGTAACATTCATATTAACAAAGTTCAAATTGCTCAGAACAAATTCTTAAGAATAATCTTTAACTTGCCAATCCGTAGTCATTCCGTTGATTTGTACACTAAATTCAAAAATATTTATCCTGTAAGAGGCATTTACATCATTCAATCATGCTGTTTTATTTATTCATGTTTATCAAATCAAACTCATAGTTATACAAAATTTGAACCCTCCACTCATAATCATTTTACGATTCATTACAGCGTCCCAATGTTTCAACTTTAGCTGGCGAACGAAGTATTACGTTTAAAGGTGCTCAATTGTATAACTTTTTTTCAAACAAGTTTGGTGATTGCTTGAGCCTATCTATTTTCAAAAAACAGCTAACCAATTGCCTGTCTGAACCGGCTATCCTAGAGAAACTTCTCAAAACCTACGGTTTCCAGATTTAATAACTTCTTTTTTTTTCCTTTTTCTTGCTTCCATTTCGTAACTCAATTGAACTGATACTGTTGCTCTGCTTGTTTTTTTTTATCGTTGAATTATTTGATCCTGCTTTGCCTTTTCTTTCTTTTGTTCCTTTTCAGATGATTCAGCCAGGAGTGTAGGAGTCCAGCTCAACCGAGCTCCTCGCGAAGATGGAGCTCTTGGTTCAGCCGTGTTATTTGTATTTTGTTACTCATGTATTTATGTTTTGTATTATGTGTTTACAAAAAGAAGTAGGTTTTTGGTGCTACTGCTTTGGTGGCTTTTCCTGCCTTAAAAAAAGTAAATAAATTCAAATTCAAAGATTTGACTAAAACAAATTTGACTAAAAACTTGATCCTAGCTGTCCCACCTCGCTCCGAAAAAAAAAAATTAAAATGTTGCTCAATATGAGTAAACTATACCATTTATAGTAGGCTTTAAGTTCTTACAAGTTGTTACAATAAAAATCAAAAATCTGTGGAATTTTGCTTTTATTGTTCTCAATTAAATTGATAAATTGTTTGAATCTAGGTTTGAACTATTTGGACCTGTAAAAATTTTCGTTGAGTCACGTAGTCTTAACAATCCTAGCTCAAAGTTTTTGGAGGCCGAGCCAAATTTGAAGCTCAAATGAGTTTGCGGGCCAAATTCATAAAATAAGTTACTTAAGAAAAAAATACGTCATTTTGATTTAAAAGACTTAAAAAAAATCTATCAGTTAAAGTTTTTTGAATTTTTTGTTATTTTTAAACATTTTCGTTTATTAAAATAATAGAAAACACATAATAGAGCAATTCCAGCCCAAAACAGGAATTTTTAGGTACTTTTTTCTCGACCCTCTCCGATTTCAATGAAACTTTGTAGACATGTTATCCTACGCTTATATTAGCCATTTTTGTGCATATGGAGCCAGTTACACTCGATAATGACATTTGAGAAAAGCGTAAGTGTTTTCAATATTTTTGTATTTCGTAATTTAAATATTGCTGTATCTCGAAGCCGTTGCAACGTATCAAAAAGTGATCAAAGACAAACTTGTAGGAAATTTGACGGGCTTTCCGAAAAAAATATGCTGAAAGAAAAAAACACGCCACTTTCATGAGATTTTTTGATTTTTGAGTTTAAAATTCAAATTTGAAGGTAAGCTCACGATTTTTTTTCGTTTAAATTTTTTGTGAAAATAGCCTAAGATGTTACAAAAAGACTCACGAAAAATGCAGGATAGAGCAACTCACCTAAAAAAATACAAAAATCATTTACTGCACCAATTTTTTTCACAAGTGCTCTAAACATCAAAATTTTCAAAAACCGAACACGAGAGTCGATTCTCCAGACAATTTTACATAAAAGTCTCCATATTGACCATTGTCCTAAGTAAAATCCTTGTGAAGTTACAGCGGGTTAAAAATAAAATTGTTGAAAAAATAGGTTTTTTGATGGTTTTTGGCAATTTCTATATGACAGACTTGATTTTTCAGTTTCGAAAATATTTTTACCGGAAAGCTCGTCCAATTTTCCATAAGTTTGTCTTTGACCACATTTCAATTGGATGTATGGTCTTATATTTTTGCAAATAATACAGATTTCTACCTATGTCAAATTTGAACGATTTATAAACGTTGTTTGAATAAAGTTTAACAGCAATTCCCCACGAAAACAGCATGATTCGAAAAAAAAGTTCTCCGATCGGGCTCAAAATTTTTCTGGGGGATCCTTGGCCGAAATAATTAGACCCGTATTTTTTGTTTGGCCATTAGGGTGACCTACGCCGTGTTAGGGTGGTCCGAAAAATGGCTATTTTCGTCGATTTTCGCAAAAATCCCTTTTTTCAAAAAATCATATCTCCGCGCCATTTCATCCAATTTTAGCTGTCCTAGACGCAAAAGAAAGGTGGTTAGTTTGGCTATTTGGGAAAAATAGTAAGAAGTTTCGAAAATCTAGCTTAACATTTGAAAAGGTCATATGAAAACTTAAAATGCTGTTTTGAAGGTCTCGGGACCAAAGAGCCTATGTCTGAAAATATTTTTATCGGATTCCTCGGAAAATTTCACATAACATATCAAAAAATGGTGAAGTTATGTTTTCGATACTCTGAGATACGATTTTTTGAAAATAAAAACTGGATTTTTCGACGCGCCACGCGCAAAAATGGGAAAATGACGAAAAAGGGGAAAAATTGACTTTTTTCACTAAAACTGCGATAACTTTAAAATTTCAGCGATGACCTATACATGTTAGGGTACCAAAATTTTTGTAATTAAAAGACGCAACTTTTGGTACCATAACATCTATAGGTCATCGCTGAAATTTTAAAGTTATCGCAGTTTTAGTGAAAAAAGTCGATTTTTCCTTGTTTTCGTCATTTTCCCATTTTTGCGCGTAACGCGTCGAAAAATCCAGTTTTTATTTTCAAAAAATCGTATCTCAGAGTATCGAATACATAACTTCAACATTTTTTGATATGTTATGTGAAATTTTTCGAGGAATCCGATAAAAATATTTTCAGACATAGGCTCTTTGGTCCCGAGACCTTCAAAACAGCATTTTAAGATTTCATACGACCTTTTCAAATGTTTAGCTAGATTTTTGAAACTTCTTACTATTTTTCCCAAATAGCCAAACTAATCACCTTTCTTTTGCGTCTAGGACAGCTAAAATCGGATGAAATGGCGCGGAGATATGATTTTTTGAAAAAAGTGGTTTTTGCGAAAATCGACGAAAATAGCCATTTTTCGGACCACCCTAACACGGCGTAGGTCACCCTAATGGCCAAACAAAAAAATACTGGTCTAATTATTTCGGCCAAGGATCCCCCAGAAAAATTTTGAGCCCGATCGGAGAACTTTTTTTTCGAATCATGCTGTTTTCGTGGGGAATTGCTGTTAAATGATATTTACTAGTTTCACTCACATTGAAACGTGTCATATTGTTTTAATTATTATGATTTTTGAACAAAATATTCATGCCGTAACATGGAGATCAAGATATTAATACGCCATAAATAAAAAAAAAGTTGGCATAAAAAGATTAAAATAAAAATAAAACTTGAAAAAGTATAAAAGCACTCTAGTAGAACTCGGATTAGTTTTCAAAAAGCCGTAAGAGCCAATGCCTTTTTTGCCTCGGTATTTGACCTATTTACGGAAAACCAATTTCAAAAATGCTTAAGCTTGTTCATCTACACGTGTTTCAAGTGCCCCAAACTAAAAATAAATGAAATTTTGTTGGAATTTGGAGAATTACAAAGATTAGCGTCGGAGGTCACGGTGGCTCTTACGGCTTTTTGAAAACTCACCCGAGAATTGTTCCATCGTTCTAGCAGGATTCTGGCATCGAAATGAATTACATATCTTTGTTTTGATAAGGTGTGCGTTTAAAAAAGCTTTTCGAAAGGCAAAGAAAATTTGAGACTTAAACTCGATTAAAACACTTTTTTGGGTTCAAAAACCATCGAAACTTTTTTATTTGATTTTTTACCCTCGAAGAATCCCCCTTTTTTAAACAGTTCCTACGACCATGACGAGAAATTCAGCATCGCTTTCGCCCATCGCCCTGCGCATGATACCGGCCAGCTCTACAGTAAACACAAAAGTGACAGCTCAGCAGGCAGCAAAAGAAAAAGACACGACAATCTTCCAAAAATCCCAAGAACTGCTTTCGTTTTTCGAGGAAGAAAAATCTAATTTGTGCCACAGGTAGTGTGTTATTTGAGCCGTAATCAGTTCGTTGATGTGTAACTGATTTTTTGCTTCTTTAGGACCTCCTCGACGGCATCATGCATGGTCGGAAACGATAGTCGTGAGGCGCGCTCTATTTTGGCTCGGAAATTTGCCAACCAAACTATTAGACTACTAGAAGCAAGGTCATCAGCAGCGGCAATTTGGCAATTTTCGTCGACCACCCTCCCCAAGTTCAGCCTAGTCTAGATGAAAAGTTACGCCTACAGCAAGGTCAGCCAGCGAGATACGGAAAGCTTCGCGGCCAGCAGCAACGCCAACGGCAACGGATCGACCGTCATCGAAACCGGAATGTATCTCAGAGATTGGCGCCAGGCGTTGCGGACTCCGCCGTCCTATCGGCTGGGTAATCGCACGATCCGGCTGCAGGTTTCGATGGTTTGGCCACTGGCCGTGTTGGGACTGGTTGTGCTGTTTCTGATCTATGTCGTGAGTAGGTCAGCGTTCGCCGTTGGTGGACCTTCCGGGAGCAGTTTGGACCGAAGTTCGTTGATTATGTACAATCACACGTACCCGCTGAGCAGTCCTATCATTAGCAACGGGATTTACTCGTTCCGGATAGCGGTAATAGCGGATTTGGATACGAATTCGAGGGTGAAGGGTAAGGACACTTGGAGCAGTTACCTGTTGAAGGGGTACTTGAGCTTCATTCCGGCCAAGGGGACGATCACGGTGTCGTGGGACGATGTGGGACCGAAGCAGCTCAAGTCGAGCTTTTCGTTGAAGGGCCGAGGGATGGAACTCTCGGAGTTGGTAGTGTTCAACGGCAGACTGCTCACGTTTGACGACCGTACCGGGTTGGTGTACGCGATCGAGCATGACAACGTGTACCCGTGGCTGCTGCTGATGGACGGCGACGGGAAGGCGGCCAGCAAGGGCTTCAAATCGGAGTGGGCCACTGTCAAAGACCAGGTTCTGTACGTCGGTTCCATGGGCAAGGAATGGACCACGTCGGCTGGAGACTTTGAAAACAACAATCCCATGTACGTGAAGGCCATCACCGTGCACGGCGAGGTTTACCACCTGAACTGGGAGACCAACTTCAAGGCCTTGCGCAGCTCAATCGGAATCGAGTGGCCCGGTTACATGATCCACGAGTCGGGCGAGTGGTCCAGCGAGCTGAAACGATGGGTCTTTCTACCCCGACGATGCTCCAAAGACCGCTACAACGAAACCCGGGACGAGCACATGGGCTGCAAATATCTCCTCCTCGCAGACGAATCCTTTCACTCGGTCAAGTCAGTCGAGTTGAAGCTGGACAACGTTCCGGCAACGCACGGCTTTTCGAGCTTCAAGTTCCTGCCCAGCACCGACGATCAGATCATCGTCGCCCTCTCGACGGAGGAACTGAACGGGCGGACGTCCAGCTACATCAGCGCGTTCCGGATCTCCGGCGAGGTGGTGATGCCCGAAACGCGAATACCCACGAGCTACAAGTTTGAGGGGTTAGAATTTATCTAGAAAAATATCCAAAGTCGGACTGAAACATTAGCAGAGTTAAAAAGGGGGTGTGTAAATAGTTAGAGGGACAAAGTATTACACAAAACGAGCGAAAATTCAGTTCCACCTAGCAGTGTGTATTGCCATAGTTGTTGGTTGAGTCTACGTTTTCATCACAAATTAATAAACAAAGTTTATCAAGAACACTAGCAAAATGGCGCAGTTTAAATAGTTTTGATTCTTTTTTTTTGTCTTCAGCCTCAAAAGATTTAATTTATAACAAGTCAACAACGATTCATGTTAATTTGTCTGTAATGTGATATTAATTACTATATCTGAAAGGAATAAACCTGTATACTAAAGCTCTTTTGATGTTTTGATTTATTGCGGAGAAATACTCATCAGAAATAGCGAATTCGGTTTTAGTCTCGTTTTCGGTCGATTCGGTTGATTACCTCCACGTTGGCTCGGTTTTCATGATGACCTAGCTGGTGTCCTGTGGAAACGGCTCGTAAACCTTTAGACCACCGCGGGTCAGAGTCGAGACGGCTGAAAGAAAGGGGCGCGACAATGTGGGAAAGGAAAGCAATTTGTGATTGTATACGGTATTGTTTTTTCATATAAAAAATCGTCAGTTTTTAATTTTTGTATTTTTTTTAAAAAAAGCAAATTTAAAAAAATCGAGCTTCGTCATGCACACGGAATATGTCTTGAGAGTCTTCACCCAAAATTTCAGACAAATTGGTCCATCCCATCTCGAGATATCGTGGGACCCTCGGTGGCACCCGTAAATCAACTCGATGTTTAGAGAAAAACTCTCACAAAGTTTGACAGTTCGCTTTGCGCATGGCAAAATTTCAAACTTAAATCGTCTCTTACTCACTTTAATCATGAAATATCTTCATGAAACTTTCAGGAGTGATTGAAAATCATCTTTTTTGTGAAATTTAATAAATTTTCTGTAATATGAATTGTGATTTTTACTTATATGTAACCGTTGTGATTTTTTTACTTGTATGTAACCTTTTAAATTGCTGATATTATTGTTCCCAACGATAGAGCTTATTTGTCTAAGTACTATGACCCTTATGGTACGTTCGTTCGCGTGCCGCACTCAGAGCTGCTAAAGTGTTTTTTTTTTTAAGAAACTCGTGCTAGTTCCGTACGAGTTTTGCCGCCATCTTGGAACTGAAACTCTAGTGCCGCACTCGATATTTTTTCAGTTTCATGCGAGTTCCATGCACACTGAAAAAGAATATTCGTTTGCACCGAAGCTGGCATTAACGCACTCAGTGCCGCACTGGCTGTTCAAACGAACGTACCATTTGTACGACCATAAAGGGTTTAAAATGGATTTTTAAATCAATTTAAAAAAATAACCAAGGGGACCATAGTTGATCCAAGGTAAAATGTTGTCTTGTCAATTATTTGTTCGCATTAAAATAAAAAAAATAATGACCAGAAATGCTTTTTAAGCGTGTTTTTTACCGTTGTACATAAAAATTGGCATAGGGCTTTGGACCCTATTACAAAACATTTGCAATTTATTTATTGCAAAAAAAAAAAATCACTGATTCAATTTTGGCAAATTTATTGGATGAAACGATTCAGCTATCGTTATTATGTATACGGAGGTTTCATCAATTTGCTAGAATATCCTTAAAATGAACATTCTGAACAACAGATTAACTCCAGATTAACTTGTCTGCGTTGTTTGTTTGCCAACATTTGTTTGCAGAAACGTCAGCATACATTTTGACTTGATAACGAGTTTGCCGCAAACAAGTTTGCGAGTTTGGCAAACTGTCAAACGCCAAAAAGTGCGGTTTTTTTATTGTTTGCCATAGTCTAATACCTCCTTCAGTAAAGACAGTGAAATAAAATTGTTTGTTTTCATGGTTTTCGACAAAAATAAACGTTCAGGAAAAAATAATTTATATCTGTTTTTTAACTTTTGTAACATATTCATACAAATTGAATAAAAAACTTTAATCTTAAACTTAATTTTTTTAAATTTTCACCACGTTATATGCAATTTGTTCATAAATTTTACAGAGATTTAAAAATAAAACAGCTCACTTTGCCTTGAGTTCATTCTTTGTAGTTTTAAAGAACTTCTTTTTTGCAATTCCGTCGTGAAAATACTTACTTTTCCTGTCATTCTCAAACGACGAAACAGCCTACTTTCTCTATCAAAAATAACAGAAACGAATAGCAACACTTTTCAAAAGAAATGCTGACAAATTCTACTTTTCAGCACTGAAATAAAAAAAACTGAAATGGATGCTGAAAAGTTGGACTTTTCAGCACTTGTTTTGAAAAGTGATACTTTTCAACATTTTTTTGATTTAAACGATGGATTGACTAAATACGTGGACATTTCGACGGTAACATTTCAAAAGGCATCATGTACATTTTGACACTTTCTGGGTTATTGCATATTCTGAAAGTACTCCTAATAAGCTACCTCTCCACCAAAAAAGAGCAAAAGTTACTTCAGTAAAGTCTGTTTAATCATGATTTTAAATAAAGTAACATAAACAAAATCTCTGTCATCAGCAGTCTCTGTTTGTATAGCTCTGTCAACCTGTCAAACAAAAGACTACATGAACCTCGTGACGAAAAAAAAGCATCATGAACAAAGCGCCATGTACATTCGGCGAAGAGAAACGAATCATAACAAAGCGCCCCCCTCAATGACAGCAGGGTGATATCGACGTTGGTGATTTCAAAAGGAGTTATGTTTGTTTTACTTAAATAAAATTACGGAAATGATGTTTTATTGAATTTGGATGATCAAGTATCAATAAAAGCAACGTTTTTCATCGTTTGTTATCATTAGAACATCTTATTTTGCTTTTATATTAAAATGGGAATTGAAAATGGATGCTCAACATTTAAATGCGTTTTTCTCAAAATGGATGGTGTGTACATGATGCTTTTTGAAATGTTGGCATCGATTTGACCTACAATTTCATTCAATGGGTGTTTTTCGTAATTGCAAAAAACGTTGCAAAACATGATTTTTCCAGCACTCGTCGTATTTATCCAACTCGTTAAACTTCGTTGGATAAATGTACGACTCGCGCTGCAAAAATTTTCTTTTTGCAACTTGTTGCATAAACTATAGGTACTATTTTCACATTCTTTTTGGAATGTTGTGTAATAAAACAAAGTTAAAGTGTTATGAAATGCTCTAAGCTTCACCTTGTATATATAATCCATGGTAGCATATAAAAACTGTTTGCATTGGAAATTTACAGTCATTTATTTATCTGATTTTTGTAAAACATCGTAATGAATAATATCTTCAAAAAATACATAGTTCTAAATTTGCCATGCAACTTTTTTTATAGCGGCTTCCACAATACCAGGTATAAATCTTGTGAGTTGTTTGAATACGAAAATCAAAGTCATTGGGATTATTTCGGATTTGGCGGCATTCCACGGCATTGCAAATTTCAAGACCGAGCGCAAAATTCACGGATTACGCGGCTTCGGCATCAATAAAAAATCTCTCTTTTGGATGTTTTTGAAACAGCCTAGAGTCTATTTGCTCACGGGTATTCAAAAACACTCAAAAAGCAAAAAAATCAAAGTTTATAAGGAACTTTTAAATAAAAAACTCCAGATTTTTCTAAATTCTTAAGATCTATCTATCATAAATACAAAAAAAAGCAATTCCGAAATTCTAGAGAACCCGCTTTCAACTCATCAAAAGAACCTATAAACAAGCAGAGAGGCGCAACACGGTCGTAAATGGCGAATCCTTTCCAATCCCTGCGTCGGTCGCGGAAAACCCAGACCAAAACAGTGCAAAGCACGAGGAGAAAAACAGGAGTTTTCCTGAGAATGCGAGAGAGAGAGGTTAATATCGAGACGGGGTGTATAAAACCACCAGTCGAGCCGATCCTTGCTCTCATTCGTGGCCAAGTCGTCCTTGCAGGTGGACAGGGTTTTTCAGTTTAGTGTGTTCGGAGGTTCACCTCAGGAAGAAGGAAGGAAGGTAGGGTCAGGACCTGCCTGCAGTGCGGTGAAATTCGTGACCCTTTGTGGAAAAGCTTGAGGAAAAAGGCAAGGGAAACGTGAACGGTGTGTTTCTTTTTTTGTGTTAGGATTTGTTGTTAAACAGTGGCAATTTGGTTGATGGAGAGTCCTTAGTTAAGGGAGAGGTGGCTAATATTACTAAATGCACGAATGATGAATCCTCACTAGCCTAAAGGACGATTTGCCGGGAACAAGCCGGAAGGATTATTAGGATAATAGGGTCGGCTTCCATCAGTCTCCTTTCATTTTTGTGACTTAACATCATCGTGTGTGTGTGTGTTCTCGTGTGAATTAGGACGAGCTTGATCCTGTTAGCTGATAATTTGGGCGAGGACGATGTCTCGTCACATGATTTGAGAGAGAGAGAACAACATCTGGTGTGGCGCCCTGGCTCCAAATTTCCGTTTCCGCTGCGAAGACCCTCAGCTGGTACAGGCAACACCTGATTGCCATCGTCCTCGGGTCGGACCTTTTATTTTTATTTCGGGTGGACTCATAATCTCGTTTGCGTGCCCTAGAGAGGAATAACAGCTCTCCCTACTGGTGATAGTGCACTAAATTGGACAAAATTTAAGGTAAGCTCATTGTAGAGAATAAGACGAGGATAGTCAATATAGCAAAATAACTAAATAAAACGAAATATTTAATGCAAAATAAATGCTACTTATAAGCATGGCCGTTTGAAATGTTAGAGTCGATACTCGACGCTTTTTGATTGCTGTGTGAACTGGGCCAGCAACGCGTGAGTGACCGTTTGAGTGTGAGTGCCTCACGCTTGCTGCCGCGCAACGCGAAGCGTCGTTGAGAAAAAAAGAGAGAGAGAGCGACAAGCAAAGTCATCGATTGCTGCGATGCACACGAGAGAGTCGCTTGTGTGTGTGCGCTCTTGGAATGATCGTGGCCAGAGCCAGGTCTTCAGTCTGGTTTGTAAATTTGCAGTGAATGGTCGTTTGACGACATTTCAGTTTCCATCTTCAAGATGGCTGAATAAAATAGAAAAAAAGGACTGTTTACTACACTCATTATTATTTTTCCAAACAATATTTTGCATCCGCTATTTTAACGAATTAAAAAAATAAATAAAAATAAAATAAAGAAATTTTGGCCACCAGGTGCCACATACACGCCCAATGTGGCATGGCTCGACGACAGCCGAAATGAATTCAATTTTCTTCTGTTTCGAGCTTTGCCTTGAAATTTTTGAGGGTCGCAGAGCAGCCTTACCATATAGAATTATGAAGATAGTGGGTATGCCTTGAAGGCTAAGGCGACTTGCAGGGCTTTGCATACTGTGTGGGGAGCTTTCTTTCTTGAATTATTATTTTTTTGTTTTGATTTGTAAGTGGTGATAAAGATGGGTATTTATTTTTTTAAGAGTTCTTTATCCGGAATAACTGCTAGGAAAAGCTTGTCTCGCAAACGAAGAAATGTGGTATCTGAAAGTGTACTCAAAAAAATACCATGCGTCTCCATTAAGTTCAATCCAACGAATTTTATCACTTCATGGGTGAAACTACTAGGTATCAAATAACAAACTTTAACAAGAGTTTAAATTTGTTTCATTTAAAAAAACGAAATTTTTACAATAATTTAATACATTTTAATTTTTACAGAAATTGTTGTCCTTCAACGAAGAGAAAATCAGAACAACATAACATATTTTATTAAGAAAGAAACCGACATGAGGTACATTCAATTTGGGGAATATTTCTTGAAATGACTAACTGCCAGGGGAAAAAAAACTTTGGTTATGGTGAAGCCGTCAATAATTTTCAAAAAAGTGATAATCACTCTAAAAAGCTCTGGATTTCCTTAAATTTTACGAATTTTTGTATCAACATAAATCTGCATATGTCGGTTGTACACTGCTTGAAGGCCCTGAAGAAATGTTTAAATTGAAATCAGATGTGTCTCAATAGTTATATAATTTTGTGATTTGTTTTTCAATTGGCTTCTTTGTTGATAAGCATTGAAAAACTAAATTAAACTTTACAATGTTCAAAACCAAGCCCAAAACTGGACCGAATGGAACAAATTCAGACAGCGTTCAGCTAAAGGCGAGAAAATCAAATTTTTGACCCATTTTTTGATCAACATTCCTACATGGACGTACAGACATTTGCGCAGAATTTGCTTCTACGTCGATGCATATATTTGAAGATAGTTTTAAAGGGAATAGTTAAGATGTTCATTTTTCGCGTGGAAAATGAAAAAAAAAAATAATTAAAAGCCAGGGTCTCAACATTTGAATGAAAGAAGTGTTTTAAAATGCATTTTACACTAGTTTAGTTGTTTTGCAATTCAAAAATGAGAGATTTGACAAAAAATAGTTTTTGCGGAACTGTACATCGAAAATTTTCTAAAATTCAAAAGATTTTTGAATGAACCCAAAAATGCTTAAAATGATTTTAAACGCTGAGAAATACATTTTAAATTGATTTCAGCCGAATGCACTTGTATTTCCATTGAAATTTTGAAGTTTTTTTTTAAATTATGTTTTTGCCCTATGATTTTTGGGGTTGGTTTTGAAAGGGAAGGGGGGAGGAGGGGTAACAGAAACTTTGAAACATATTTGTACCAGCCTAAGAAATGCATCAGCAAAAATAATAAAATAAAATTATATACAGTTCAGACTCGATTATCCAAAGTTTCGTTTATCCGAAATTCGATTATCCGAAGTTTTGTATTCGACTTCGGATAATCAAATCTTGAAAAAATATTTTTTTATTTTCTTACTTTTTACATCAAATTTGAGTTCTGAGACCTTATTTTAGTCAAATTTGAATAGTTGATTGCCAGTAAAATTAAAAAATGCATTTTTTTCAATATGTCATCACCGCCATTTTGGCCACCATCTTGAATTTAAACATTTTAACATTTCACACAAAATGCGAACGGACGATTTTCAAAACTGCAAAGAAAGAAACTGCAGAGCAGTTTGCTATTTATTTTTGAATCTCTGTAAAATGAAATTTTGTACAAAAATAAAGTTGTTTATGTTTTTAGAAATTGTTTTAAGCACTTTGCAACATTTTCTAATTTTCTGGACTTATCAATAACAAATCGTCGCTTGTGTGCTATCTTGTGACACGTCCTATCTTTTTACAGCAGACGCGTCACAATATAGCACACAAGCGACGAAATGGTAAACAAAACTAGTTTAAATGAAATTTTGGCTAAATACTTAAATATCACTATTCCTGAAAACCATTTGCAAACAAAATGTAAATGGATTTATCGAAAAGCTGTGGTTATTTTTTATTTATATTGAAGGCAGTACTTCGTTTTAGAGATATTTTAGTATATTAAATTAAAAAAAAAACATATTAGTAAAATCGTAAATTCCTGTAGTAAAAATTTTGCTAAATTTCACGAAATTGAACTCACAATTTTTGTACTGTCTTAAAAACTTTGTGTCAGGGGATAATATTTGTATCTTAAACAACTGCTTACTTTTTCAGTAACTTTCCTGTACACAACTACTCTTAAATAACACAATTTTGCGTTAATTTTAGGCAGATTTTTGAGTACCGCGAAATTGCCGTGAAATTCCAATGTTTTGAAATTGGCATGCCGCGTAATTTCACTTTTTTCGCCGTTAAAAAATCACATCAATCAAATAAAAAAAATTGAGTATTTTCGAAAAAAAACGGTAATTTGTGAAAGTTTTAGTTTTTTACAAAAAATAAATCTAATAAAGCGAAATAGCCTACACAATTTTGCTTCGTTTGATACCCATATTGCAAATTATGTAAGTTTTACCTAGTTCTTTTGAAAAAATCGGTATTTTGTGAACAATTTTAGTACATATTCTATTTTGAAACTTATTAGATTTTCAAAACAATACATTCTTAGTGAAAGCATTGAAAATTTTACTTGTATGGTTGAATGAAGTCGATTTTAGAAACATTTTAAAAATGAGTTATCGTCCATTATCGGCGATAAGATTATCGTCGATAGAATTTTCGAAATAACGATAACGAGGGGACGGGGGGTGGGGGATTAACAAATAACGAAACAATAAGCCATAGTATTACAATTGATTGAAACAAGTGTTTCAAAATGCATTTTACACCTGCCCAGTTGTTTTGAATCATTAGTTTTCAAAATATCTAAGCATTGACCAATTTTTTTTTTCATACAATGACTACTCGGTTGGAACAGTCGTTGAAAACGACGTCTCAAAAAACGTTTGAAATAAAAGGCGTCAGTTTTTAAACTCTATAAACAAAACCGAAAAACCGACGCCTGTGAATCTAGTGAACTTTCCCGCACTTCAGCTTATTGTTGACAGGATAAGTAAGTAAACGATGGAATTGAAATAGTAGTTTATGCAACAAGTTGCAAAAAGAGGATTTTTTCAGCACGAGTCGTACATTTATCCAACGAGGTTCACCGAGTTGGATAAATACGACGAGTGATGAAAAAATCAACTTTTGCAACGAGGTCCATACAACGTTTTTTGCAATTCCGAAAAACACCCTTTGAACAGAATTATAGGACAAATGTCCATGCATTGAGTCAATGAATCGTTTAATTAAAAAAAATGTTGAAAAGTACAACTTTTCCAAACAAGTGCTGAAAAGTTCAACTTTTCAGCATCCATTTCAGTGCTGAAAAGTACAACTTTTCAGCATTTGTTTTGAAAAGGGTTACTATTCCATTCTGTTATTTTTGGTACAGTAAAGTAGGCTGTTTCGTCGTTCAAGAATGACAGGAAAAGTAAGTAGTTTCAGGACGGAATTGCAAAAAAATATTTTAAAAACATCGAAAACATGGTTAACATGTTTTATAAGATGCAAATTTAAATTGGAATCGAAAATCACTCAACAGAAATTTTGATTAAATTGCAGATGAATCCACCTAAAGTTTGATAGTAGTAAACAGCTGATTTTTTTTCCAATTTCTATCAGACCACTTCGAAAAAAAAAAACCGTTATTGATGTTGTCTTTTAAAATGCTTAGAGTTCTGAATCTGTATTCAAAGTATGGGTTTTCCTAAACATGCCAAAGACATCATTCACAAGCGAACTGTTATAATTATATTTCCACAAAAACAAAAGATAACAAGCTGTCATTAAAACAACCAGTTCAGAGCGTTCGTTCGTCTTGTCATCATTTCGATTTTGTAATCCGTGGCTTTCACGACAGAAACAACTGATGGCCTATCTACAATCACTTAGCTTAGAAAATTTCACTTAGCTTAGGAATTTGAATCAATGGAAATGAAGCCGAGCTTCTACAATGGAAAAGTAATCAAATTAGAAACTGACGTATGGTTTGAAAAATTTCAAAATCTACGGTAAGTTGACGTTTCAATATCAAAGGTAAACAAACAACTGCATAGCAACGTATATCAGCCCAGCAAAATTTCTAAGTTGATTGTGGATGACGGCCGTAAGTTGCGTACTTTCCTAAGTAACTACTTTACTTAGATGTTCTAAGCTAAGTGATTGTAGATAGGCCATGACCCGCGAGGACGTGCTCAATTCGTCGTCCGTGAAGCAGGCTCTGGTCTTAACATGAGCGACGAACATTGACTTGTAGATACTCTAGGTATACTCACACCCACACACAAATTGAATTATTTATGCTCCGCTAAACCGCTTGGCTCCACCCTTCCAATATGCCATGCTGTCCGTGTCCTTTTTCGTGGACACAGTAAAAAACATGATTTCGACGGTAACATTTCAAAAGGCATCATGTACATTTTGACACTTTCTGGGTTATTGCATATTCTGAAAGTACTCCTAATAAGCTACCTCTCCACCAAAAATGAGTAAAAGTTACTTCAGTAAAGTCTGATTAATCATGATTTTAAATAAAGTAACATAAACCAAATTCTCTGCCATCAGCAGTCCTTGTTTGTACAGCCCTGTCAACCTGTCAAACAAAAGACTACATGAACCTCGTGACGAAAAAAAAGCATCATGAACAAAGCGCCATTTACATTCGGCGAAGAGAAACGAATCATAACAAAGCGCCCCCCTCAATGACAGCAGGGTGATATCGACGTTGGTGATTTCAAAAGGAGTTATGTTTGTTTTACTTAAATAAAATTACGGAAATGATGTTTTATTGAATTTGGATGATCAAGTATCAATAAAAGCAACGTTTTTCATCGTTTGTTATTATTAGAACATCTTATTTTGCATTTATATTAAAATGGGAATTGAAAATAGATGCTCAACATTGAAATGCGGTTTTCTCAAATCGCATGGTTTGTACATGATGCTTTTTGAAATGTTGGCGTCGATTTGAATATTTTTTAATACAATTTTGATAAAATAAAAATGAATAAATCATAATAATTTTATCTGTGTGCAAAGTTCAACACTTTGCCATCGACAGCGAGGCTTAACTCGTCAGAAGCAGAGCAGCAGCTGATGTTGGTAAATCGATTGACTTTGTGTGGTTCCGTCTATGTTGTCCCCATCCATCCTCCACCCACATTTATTGAGGGTGGAAACGGAAATGAAAATGACCAGCATCGGGTTGGAACGGGAGTATCTCATTTGGCATAGTGGTCATTTGGTATTTAGTAGTAGACATTTTCAATGTTATCCCAAATTTAAATTCTCCTGAAATTATTATTTTCTACAATAACAATTTTAAGATTTCTTTTAAGCTTTAAAATAGGCATTTTTACTAAATAAAAACAATTCTACATTTTTTAACACTCTACCTAACAGCTTGTTTAGTGTAATGTTACTGAATTTTCCTTAAAAAAATTATATATGTTTAAGTTATGGGTAAAAATTTAACGTTTAATACCATTATGCCAAGTGGCCATTATGTCAAACGACGTTCGGCCCGGCTAGAACGCACTGGAAATGCGCGTTGTGTAATTGACACTCGTGGACAGCGCCAAATTGATTGCGGTGGAGCCAGCGATATCTTTTTGCTTCTGCGGTCGAACAGCTTGACATGGTCGCACTAATTATGTTTCGTGGGGGGAAAAAAGAAAATTAATTAGTTGTCACTCAACGTGATTTACTTCTTTTTTAAAACTAAGTTGAAATGAACAGTTAAAAACGGATTCAGAAATAAAAATCTTTCCAAAGTGACAAATTGCACCAAAAATTGATCCTATTTATTTCACACATATGTGTCCTTGCCATACCTTCCAATGAAATATAGGGGAAATATACCCATTCTAATCACTCTAAGCCGTTCGACCAATTCTAATCACTTTTCCGTTTTTCGCTATAAAATCAACATTTTCAGATGTTTCAACAATGGAGAATTGCTTGCTCACTTTTATTTGAGCTATTCATTACTTTGGAACAGTCAAAAACACTTTATGAAAGCTGTAATTCATGATCAAAGTGCTGATAGGCCGATAATAGAAATAGGCTGAGAAAGGGTATAGTTCCCCTAAATGAGGGTCATTTTGCTTTTATGAACGACACTTCTGAGTGATCCAGTAGCATCAGCTGGGGCACAAGCACACAAACACGACAGCAACGACGGAAGAAGGAAAGCAGCAAAAAAAAGCTTTGTGAACGCGGTCTCTTAGCTCCAATAAAACATTCCCTTGGGGCAATAGCCAACAGCCTTTAAGCAGTCAGTGCTTTGATGGAACGAAGCTTGTGTAAGGACTATAGAATAAGTTCGATTTGGCGATGTTATTGGTGAGATTTTGTGAAAAACTTGAACCTTATTTTTCCTAGGCATACAATCTGGGGTTAGAATATTATTATTATTTTTTTACAAAATGATTGTCAATAATACATGTACATTTACGTATTTAAATAAAATAAAATTTTTGTCGGACATACATATACAGCAATTCCCCACGAAAACAGCATGGAAAAAAACAAAAGTACTCGGATCGGGCTCAAAATTTTTCTGGGGGTTCACCGACAAAAACAACTTTTTTTGAAAAATCATAACTCCTCGTCGTTTTAACCGATTTCAATTGTCTTATACGCAAATAAAAGGTGATAAGTTGGCCTTTCAAAGAAAAATAGTAAGAAGTTTTCAAAATCTAGCCTAACATATGAAAAGGGCGTATGAAACTTTAAAATGCCGTTTTGACGGTGTCTGGACCAAAGAGCCTATGTCTGGAATTATTTTTATCGGATTCCCCGGACATTTTTACATAACATACTAAAAAATGGGAGGAGTTCATCAACAGGATTCCGAGATATGATTTTTTGAAAATAAAATCCGTGTTTTTCGACGCGCCGCGCGCAAAACCCGGAGAATGACGAAATCGGCAAAAAATCAACTTTTTCCACTAAAACTGCGATAACATTAAAATTTCAGCGATGACCTATACATGTCTGGGTACCAAAAGTTGCGTCTTTCAATTACAATTACGATTTTGAGCCCAATCCGAGCACTTTTGTTTTTTTCCATGCTGTTTTCGTGGGGAATTGCTGTATAAAGACAGTTGTTTTTTTTTCGACAATTTAGTATTCTCTATGAGAAACAATTATCTGCAAACAAGCCTTTGGATTTAATATTTAAAAAAAGAGAAAGAAAAGTAGTTTTGATCCAACTCTAAATTAAACCAGCAAATGCTAATTATTTTTAGGGAGTGTTAATCTACCACGCGACTCCACTGTTCATTGAAAACCATCCCTTAAAATCACCAAAATCAACTGAATCTATCTTCCAATCTTTCCAAGTTTCTAATGAAAAGGGAAGAAGATATATAAAATATCTGAGGATCTATTAAGTATATTTTTATTAAAATGTTTGTTTGTAAATCCAAATTTTAATTTCATAAATCATGAACTTTTTTTACTGTTAAACATTCGGTTGAATTTTAGCCACGAGCAATTTTCAACAGAAACCAGAAATGGATTTTATTTGATTGGCCTCAAACAACTCATACAAGGCTCCAACCAATTAAAAAAAAAATACACGGATTTGTTGGTGCCTGTTTTTTTAAATTATTATTTTTTGCGCAAAAAAAACATTTGCGCCAAATCCGTATTTTTTATTTTAGGATTTATTTGAATAATATGCTTTAAAGAAACAAATCCGCAACATCTGAGCCATTGCGAAATATGGACCAACATATTGCCGCCGAATTATTTTTTTATTTAAAAACAAAAGGGTTTTTGAGAAAAAATTAAAATTGTTTTTTTGTGAAAAATAAAAAAATAAAACTGGTTTTTTGACTTCAGTTTTTAAATTAAAAAAAAAAACAAACAACTTAACATAAATTCGTCGTTTTCAACATAGTAAAAAAATCATTGAAATATTACTTCTGGAAAGGGGTACATCTTTTAGATCAGAAAACATGTGTAATTTTACCTCTGAAAATGTGTAATTTTACCACTTTTTTTTGTGTAATCTTTAATGTCCCTTTTTCAGTCTAAATTGAGGTAAAATCATCAAAGAGGTAATATTCAACCTTCCAATTTTACACATTGTTTTACTGTGAAGATAAAGCCACTTGAAGTTTATTTTTAACGTAAAAGTATCAGTTTTTTATTTGTTTAATAGTGTAAAGAGTCTCCATTTCATACAGCGGATAAAAGAAAAAGAAACAGGAAATTTGTTGGAAAAATGAAGTTTTCCAAGTCTTACCCACACAGCCTCCATTTTCTAGTGCCGATTTCTAAGCAACTGATGGTCCAATTTTAATGTTAAAAATGAAACATTTGTAACATTTTCGGATCTCTTCGAAAAAAAATGATTTTTTTTAAATCAAGACTAACGTTTCTATGGGAAACATTTCTATTTAAACCCGATTTTTTTGTTATTTGAAATCAAACTTATATTTTTTTTTATAACACACTTTATGAATATTTCTGTAAAGTATCTTTCAATTACAAATTTGATTTTACAGAGTCAAGCTAATTTTTAAAAACAAAAAAACTGGTTTTGGGATGTTGTTTTTTTTTTGCAAAATTTAAAGTTTATGAAAATAAAAAAAAATCGTGCACATTTTTTTTTAAGTTGTCATCAATACTTTGCCGAAGACACGAAATCAAAAAATTCCTTCAAAAGATACAGAAGGAATTTTTGTTTGAGATGGTATCTTCGACAAAGTTATAGACTATTTTACAAAAACCCCAACCCTGAAAACAGTTAATTTGGTTCCATACATTTTTTTTGGCTTTCTTATGTAACACAAAGGCGTTATTTTCTAAAAAATCGATATAATAGTTTCTCACGATAATTTTGAATTTTGGATAAAATATGACCTAAAAAGGATGAATGTGGTATGGGAAATGATCTATTTCGATTTTTTTCAAAACAATAATGTTTTGTTTTTGTTTAAGGCCGTTGCAAATATTTTTCAAAGTTTATGTCGTTTATGTAATCAGGGGATCAAAAATCGAAAACCTCAAAAAAATTAATAAAAAATTAAAGTTTAATCAACTGAAATCCAGTAAGAATACATTTTCCTGCGTTTATAATCATAAGTAGCATGTTTGAACTCATTTGAAAACATTTCAAATTTTCATGAAATACCAATGTCCCTCAAAAAGTTTTCCTTTCGCAAAAAAAAAATCCGTCAATACCTCGATGTATTGAAAACTAATGATTAAATTTTTATATATTTAAAAAAAAAATGCCCCCCCCACTTGACTTTGGTCAGACCCGAGAGACATAAACTTTGAAAAAAATATTTGCAACGGCCTAATTTGCATGACAAATATTATTTAAAATGGATCCTGATGTTTGTTTTAATAACAATTTTTAATAACAATGTGTCTGAACTTGAAGAAATGTTCATTCGATAAATTTAATTACTTTTACATAGTATGCAGTAAATAGAATTTGATTTCAAAACTTACACCTATTTTATTTTTTTGGGAAATTATGATTCTGAGTCTTTCAAAATTTGATTCTAGTAGATCTGATCACATGAAACTGACCGTCACCACGTGTGCGACAACCTGCTACTCATCAAGAAGAAACATTCCTTTTCGAAGCAAAACCAAACCAAACCGAACGATAGCTGTGTTCTAAGCAGCAATGCATCTATCGGAGCTGTCGCTTTAGGAACCCATCAGTGGGTTAAAAATAGGTGAAAATTCCACCAAGACGATCAATAAAATGGGGGAAAAATAGCGACAAAAGCTGCCGTTGAGCTTTCATAAGTGGAAAATGATTTGCCCCAAGTGCATGCGAACGGGGCTTAGGCAGTGTTTGCGTTCAATTAGGGTAATTCTCCGCCAACTCACACTGCAGTTGCCCCGACCCCTCTTCGATTTGCGTGAAACTTTGTCCTAAGGGGTAACTTTTGTCCCTGATCACGAATCCGAGGTCCATTTTTTGATATCTCGTGACGGAGGGGCGGTACGACCCCTTCCATTTTTGAACATGCGAAAAAAGAGGTGTTTTTCAATATTTTGCAGCACAAAACGGTGATGAGATAAAAATTTGGTGTCAAAGGGACTTTTATGTAAAATTAGACGCCCGATTTGATGGCGTACTCAGAATTCCGAAAAAACGTATTTTTCATCGAAAAAAACACTAAAAAAGTTTTAAAAATTCTCCCATTTTCCGTTACTCGACTGTAAAAATTTTTGGAACATGTCATTTTATGGGAAATTTAATGTACTTTTTGAATCTACATTGACCCAGAAGGGTCATTTTTTCATTTAGAACAAAATTTTTCATTTTAAAATTTCGTGTTTTTTCTAACTTTGCAGGGTTATTTTTTAGAGTGTAACAATGTTCTACAAAGTTGTAGAGCAGACAATTACAAAAATTTTGATATATAGACATAAGGGGTTTGCTTATAAACATCACGAGTTATCGCGATTTTACGAAAAAAAAATTTGAAAAAGTTGGTCGTCATCGATCATGGCCGTTCATGGTCACCCGCGACAGACACGGACGACGAAACAAAGAGAAACGCAAAAAGTAACTTTTTCAAAACATTTTTTCGTAAAATCGCGATAACTCGTGATGTTTATAAGCAAACCCCTCATGTCTATATATCAAAATTTTTGTAATTGTCTGCTCTACAACTTTGTAGAATATTGTTACACTCTAAAAAATAACCCTGCAAAGTTAGAAAATACACGAAATTTTAAAATGAAAAATTTTGTTCTAAATGAAAAAATGACCCTTCTGGGTCAATGTAGATTCAAAAAGTACATTAAATTTCCCATAAAATGACATGTTCCAAAAAATTTTACAGTCGAGTAACGGAAAATGGGAGATTTTTTTAAACTTTTTTAGTGTTTTTTTCGATGAAAAATACGTTTTTTCGGAATTCTGAGTACGCCATCAAATCGGGCGTCTAATTTTACATAAAAGTCCCTTTGACACCAAATTTTTATCTCATCACCGTTTCAGGCTGCAAATTATTGAAAAACACCACTTTTTTCGCATGTTCAAAAATGGAAGGGGTCGTACCGCCCTTCCGTCACGAGATATCAAAAAACGGACCTCGGATTCGTGATCAGGGAC
The DNA here is from genome assembly GCF_016801865.2 of Culex pipiens pallens. NCBI lineage: Eukaryota > Metazoa > Arthropoda > Insecta > Diptera > Culicidae > Culex > Culex pipiens. The sequence continues at coordinate 124,732,118 of NC_068939.1, forward strand.
AAAAGTTACCCCTTAGGACAAAGTTTCACGCAAATCGAAGAGGGGTCGGGGCAACTTTTCCCGATTTCGTGTGAGTTGGTAGAGAATTACCCATTAGAAATTATTTGAGATTTGGTTGAACGTTTGACATTTTTTCCGTTTTCGTTATTAAGACTTTGGACTATTGTCCAAGCTAATACCATGTACTAATAGTTTTATCGGAGGAATAATAGTAGAACGATGCATTCTCTTCATATCGTTTGTAGTTCCGAGGTGAACAGATAGACTTTTATTCATGAAAACCTATTCGTTTTTGTGCTCATTACATGTTATGAACTCAACATAACGCTGATGCATTTTTAACAGAAAAAAATAACGATAATTGTAAACAAAGGCTAATCTTTTCACACATTTCCTTATCAATGCGTTGAAGCTTACGAACGGTTTATCAACCACCCAAAATTTGCCGGTAACGTCTGATAACAAGCGTCCAACGAAGCACTTTGAACCGACTCCTTCAGTCCGCACCAGACTCCTCTCCAAAATGTTCTTCCTGGTACTTTGCGTCGGTCTTCTGACCATCTTCGCTGTCCGATACTTGCTGGAGCAGCGCCGGTTGCTCCGGATTGCGGGTCACTTTTCTGGCCCCAAGGCGTACCCGTTCGTGGGCAGCATGCTGGAGTTTGCCGGCCGCGACATTCCTGGGATCTTCCAGCGGATGGTCGAGATGCACGACGAGTACGGGCGGGACTTTGCCGTGTGGGGCACCGGAAGTGAGCTGATGTTTGTGTTCAGCTCGGCTCGGAGCGTGGAGAAGGTGCTGATGGCGAAGGCAACGCAGAAGTCGGATCTGTACACGATGATTGAGCCTTGGTTGGGGAGGGGTTTGTTGATATCTTCCGGGGAGAAGTGGTTCCACAGGAGGAAGATTATTACGCCGACGTTTCATTTTAAGATTTTGGAGGGATTCGCAGAGGTGTTTAATCGAGAGACGGGAGTTTTGGTGGAGAAGCTGAGGAAGCATGATGGGAAGGAGGAGTTTGATGTGTACGATTATGTTACGTTGCTGGCTTTGGATAGTATATGTGAGACATCGATGGGAGTTCATGTCAATGCCCAGCAGAATCCGAACAACCAGTACGTTTGTGATGTTAAACGAATGAGTGAGCTGATACTGTTGCGAATATTCAGCGTGTTCAGCTCTTTGAAAACGTTCTACTGGTATCTGATGCCGAAAGCTTGGGAGCAGCGCAGGCTGATAAAGAGATTGCATCAGTTTACTGATTCGGTCATTCAGAAGCGACGCAAACAGCTACAGCAAGATAAACAACTTGGTTCGGTGGAGTTTGACCTCAACGAAGCGGATATGTACTCGAGAAGAAAGCAAACCTTCCTGGATCTGTTGCTGAACGTGACCGTCGATGGGAAGCCCCTGTCCGACGAGGACATCCGCGAGGAGGTCGATACGTTCATGTTTGAAGGTCACGACACAACCACCTCGGGTATTGCCTTCACAATCCTGCAACTCGCCAAGCACCAGCATCTCCAGCAGAAGGTCTACGACGAAATAGTAGCAATTCTCGGTCAAGAAGGTTCCAAAACAACCCCACTAACCTACAACAACCTGAACGACTTCAAATATCTAGACATGGTAATCAAAGAATCCCTGCGACTTCTACCCCCGGTATCCTTCATCGGACGTCGTCTGCTTGAAGATACCGAAATCAATGGAGTGACCATCCCCGCCGGCCTGGACGTAACGGTGCCCATCTACATCGTGCACCGAAACCCGGACGTGTATCCCGATCCGGAGCGGTTCGATCCGGAACGATTTGCCGAAGGTTCAGAGCAGCAGCAACGTCGCGGACCGTACGACTACATCCCGTTCAGCGTCGGTTCTCGAAACTGTATCGGACAACGGTACGCCATCATGGAGTTGAAGATAACCATCATCAAGTTGTTGGCCAACTATCGCATTTTACCAGGCGATAAATTACGCGATGTTCGATTCAAGACGGACTTGGTGCTAAGACCAGCAGAAGGAATCCCAATCAAGATTGTGACCAGACAGTGAGTTTCAATTAATCTTCTGTTTGACTTTGCCCTCAATAAAGAAGTTCGCCTCAGTTCTTAAATTTCAATTTCGACAGCTTCGAATCTCTCCCCGTGACAAACTTGCAATCACCAAAAAGTTCCACCAGCTCGCGAACTTTGGTTTGGCAGCGGCAGCATCAGGATCATGATGCCGTCGATTCCAATTTAATATGATAGCAGTTTGGCAAACAAAATTACGATGCCAGACACCCAGCGAACAAACAAACCAGCCAGCAGCTCGACTGTTAGCCAGCAGGATGTAATAAAGTTGAGAAGTACCTTTCGTGCGAGTGCTGGTTAGGGTGCCTAATCTCACCAGGCATGAGGGTCAAAATTGAAAGAATCAATTATGAAAAAAATCTTACACTTTTTGTGGAATGAAAGAAAAACAAAACATCAAAAACGTGCATTAAAAAACATCATACCATAGCACCTTGTTGGGGTGGCACCGTCGGTCGTCGATCGTTTGAATGACCCCCTCCCCTCTTAGTAACACAATTCCCATACAAAAAAATGTATGTAAGCCGTCAAAAACTAATATCTAAGATGGCTATAACTTGAAAACGGTGCAATTGATAGAAAAAACAAATGTAAGGTACTTTTAAATTGCAAATTACACTTTGCTTTTAGAAATAATCTTTGAAAATTGTTCAGAGTACATTTTAAATATTTTTGGGAAATCATGAGTTAACAAAATCAAATCCCCTGAAAATTGAAATTTCGATTTATATTTTTTTTTATTATTTCTTGACATTGGCAAAAGTCTAGCTACATAAAATTTTAAATTTATTTGAATCGTCCTTATTTTGTTTTCTGAATTGTCCGCATCATAACCTACAAGTTGCCTGAAGACACCAAATCGATCAAAAATCCATTCCCGAGTTACAGATTTCATAACATTTACAAAGCAGTAAGGATAACTGCCAAAATTGTATGGAAGAACCAATGATTTCCTGTTTTGGTCTGCAGATCGATACAAAATGTTAAAGTATATATGGCTCTGCTTCGGAAATTTTGTTTACTTTTAGAAATTTACTGTACATTTTGATTTTACTTTAGGCCGCTGCAAATATTTTTTGAAGTTTATTTCACCCCCCCCCCCTCATCTCTTCAAAATCGGTCCGAAAAAGAAGTCTAAATAACTGAAAATAATTTGAAATGTATTTTCCTGCGTTTAAAATCATATTTAGCATGTTTGAAATCGATCAACAATATTTTACTTTTTTTGTAAAATTCCTTTATACAATAATGCAAAAAGTTTTTTTTGACAAAAAAAAAATGTCGCCAATACTTAAATATTTTGAAAACTAAAAATTGCAAAACATCTGGGCAGGTGTTAAATGCAAAAATTAACATTTTTTTCATTCAAATTTAGCACTTTTTAATTCAAATGTGCCTAAAACCATGCCTTGTAATTTCAATTTATATATTTTTTATTTGTTTACTCAAAAAGCATAAATACTCTTTTGACCGATTCTTCGGCTCCTTTTCAAAAAAAAAATCCCCCAATGTTGTTACATATTTGGAAAGATAATTGATTTTCCTACAATGAAATATCATGCAGAAAATGTAGCGTGACGGGACAACATCGTAAAACTGGACTTTTAAAAGGCACACTAGCCAGTTTGATGTTTAAAAACTTTTGCTCTTCTACACATTATCACAAATTAAAAAACGAATCTTTTGCTCCTTGAACTGAACGAATTGGTTGAAATTTGAGTTTTTGCCAGCCATTTCTTTTCGTGACGGGACAACGAAAGGAGCAGATTTATGAAAAAACTTCTCTCCCGTTCAATGGCTTGCAGACCACATTTGGTCAATATTCTTGGCTTTTAAGGTAAGAAAACGCATTTAAAGCACATTGCAATTATTGCATCATAATAAAAATGATTTTTTTCATATTAAAAATCACATTGAAAGAAATCGCTAAGAATCGGTCTTTTGTTTTTTAAAAGGTTTGTTTAATACCTTTAAAGTTCAACAAATTTAAAGTAACCTTTCGAGTAATTTTCGGAAAAAGATGACCACTATTTAACAAGGTGTTCAATAACATATAAAAATCTCTCATCATCAAGCTTTTTTTTTTAATTTTTTTTTTATTTGGATGGTATGTACTTTTTCTTCGACCATCAAAGTCATTCTGATCATTAATTCGTCCTTACAATTTTGACAACCGTTCATACAAAAAGGCTAATAAATCATTCAAAAATATGTATCTTGAGAACGGATTCTTCGAACGATCTGGTGTCTTGAGCAAAATTGGAGAGATTGCTTAGAACTTGTCAGAAAAAAACATCAAAAAAAAAATTATACACTAATTTTTGGATATATTTTAGATGACAAAAAAAATCTAATTTTGAGCTATGGCACAAGTTGGTCAAAATTCATTTGGCAGTGTTGCCAACTTTTCGAGAAAACATTTTTTTCTTTCGAGAAAAGTCCAATGTATTTTTTACATTTTTTACACGAAATCAAATTTGCAGTCGATAAGTTCTTTATATAAATTTCGATATCGTGTACCATTTTCAAGTTATAGTTACCTAATACTAGTTTTTTTTTGTTGATAACGTGACATTTTTTAACCTGTAAAAGTCATGACCAAGCTTGACCATTCATGATTTTTTTTTTATGGTTCCGAAAATGTCAAATTTGCTTAAAAAAATTAAGATTGCAATGGTTTCTACGATACAGTCTCTGAAAGAATGCCCGAATTCTCAGAGAATTACTCAAAACAAGAACACCAAATGCAGAATGTGAGATTTTTTGGTAACTTTAAATATAAATTTTCTCAGCTTTTGATTGAACCTTCTCATACAAAACACCCCGTTACGTTTTTATTATTTGCTTCTAAATTACTAAGGTTGTCTCTGATTTTTTGATTTTGCTCAAAATATTTGAAAATTATTAAAAGAGAACATTTATAAAATATAACTATTCTCAAAACACACCACCCTAGTGCTCCACCAAGCTTATTCACTCTTTTGCAATACTGTGCTTGGTGGCGGCGACGACGTAAATAATTCGGTGCAAAGTTTTCCTTTTTTATATTCACCTGAATAATCTTTCCATGACGACTGGTGCTTCGATACCGCCGACTGGCATCCAAACGGTCAGAATTATTGGCGTGGAATTGATTTCTGATAAAACGTAACGACACTGCAAGCTGAGGTGTTGGGACTGAATTTTCAAATACTGAGCTAAAACAAGTAGTAACACTGTAACTATGCTTCAATGGGTTTATAGAAGCAATGCAAATTTCAATATTTATAACAAGAGATCTCAATAAATCCTAAAAAGAAAGACGACTGATCCACAAAGGTGAAGGTTATAGTAGTGGTTCGTCCTTGAGCTTAGCAGTTGAGAAGTCTACCCTTGGGGCATGCTCCACACAGCAGACCAAAAATTTGAATATCCGACCATGCCACATGACCCTCCAAGGTAAAGAAGGCAATGCAAAAAAAAAGCCTAACCTCAAAAACACCAGTAATGGTGGTGTGGTGTTCAACTACGGGGGGAAAAACGGTGGAAAACTTGTTTGAAGCGCACAGCAAAAAATCCGATGGTAAAATCGCATGCTAAAGCATGCACATCACCTTCGTCAAAATAAACACTTAATATTACACACTGCATGTACAATTTTTGCAAACACAAAAAAAAAGTTGCAACCGACGGGATTCAAACCCAGCACCAACAGTAAGGACTGGCGCCTTAGCCCACTCGGCCATCAGACCGATGAAGAACTGTAAGGATAAACGCATATATGAGCTTGACATTTCGGTTAAGTGGGTTTCCCTTACTGATGGGCTACATGTTTCAGGGTGTAAAATCACATAAAATTGCATAAAATAATGCAATATTTATTTTACACCCAGGCCTTTTACACGCAGCTGGATTACTACTTTTTAAGCTGTGCAGCGGCAATTGTAAAACGTGGTGCGGTGAACTCTAAGGCTCTAAGGCTAAGGCCGTTGCTTCAAAAAAGACGAAGGTGTGGCTTAGAAGAAGGCATAGCTCCACCGACTACCGGTAGGGAAGTACGGAAAAGAAACATTTAGCTACATGTTACGAACGCCATTCAGTTTTCACCGCGGGAACATGTTTAACTTTAGGAGGGAAATTTTGCTATGCAAAAAAAAGGAAGGTAACCTTTTTAAAGAAACATGTACCGTGCATGTAAAATTACATACAATGTTATGTACCACATAAACTTTTTTTAAATGTGTTCATTAAATGTCAAAATTGATTGTTTTTATTTCGATAGTTGGAAGTAAAATGTGTAAATTGTAATTTGTGATTGCATTGAAAGAAGTAACATAAAATTATATTGAATTGACGTAAAAATTTCACTATCCATATTCTAAAGCCAAATTCCTACCTAAAGCGTGCCGTTGGCCATCGATAGCGGTGTCACATGGCATTGGCGAGAAATTGTTCTATAACTTCATCCGGTTCGTGACTTGTTGGAAATTCCGAGTGCTGTTTTGTGCCGGTCCTGTGACGGGGACAGAAATGAATGATGGAAGAAGGCTGTTCCACCGACGAGTGGCAATGACATTGTCTGCGCAGTCAAACAATTTGCAGAAATACTTTTCGTCGGGGGACGTGTGTCAGCGTTTATCACTAGGAATGTTTTACTCTATGCAATATTTTTTTGCAGGTTAGTTGAAAAAAAAAACATTTTGGCAAAAAATGCGCTAATGTGGGACCATCAGGTCTTAGCTACCTTCAATTTTAAAAATAATTTTAAACCTGAAAGAAGAACCTACTTTATTCGCAAAGAAAAGTGTTAATATGGGATTACAAAACTTAAAAAATGCTTTTTTTTACATGAAAGAGCCTTTTTGCAAAAAAAGCAATAATTTGTGGCTGACAAAAAACTTAAAAATGCTTTTTCTTACAGAAGAGCCCTTTTAGAAAAATTGCTTAAGTTTTAGATCATCTATACTTGGCCGTCCAAAAACCTAAAAATGCATCTTGTACCCGAAAGAAGAAACTTTTCGCAAAAAACCCTTATGATCTTCAAGACCAAGAGTTGACGAAAACTTAAAAAAAACGTATTTTTTTAGATCATCAAATCACTCGAATTTGCTTTTAAAGGCCTTTTCGCAAAATTGATTTTGCCTGGTTCGTCTAGACTCGACCGACCAAAATCTTTAAAATGCTTTTTTCGGAGAAAAGCCTTTTCGCAAAAAAAATGTCATTTGGGATCATCCTGTCTCGGAGAATCATTAACTAAAAATGCATTTTCTAACCGAAAAATGAGACTTTTCGCAAAAAAACCCCTTATGATCTGACAGTCTTGGCTGACTAAAACTTAAAAATGAATTTTATACCCAAAAGTTAATTGGGAAAATCTAGTATCGACCGCCCAGAATAAAATATATTTTTTTGTTCCTTAAGAAAAGTCTTTTTTCCAAAAATAAAGACACTTTCAACCTTGGACAAAGGGCGAAGATTAGTAAATTAGAAAAGTTTTTAGTTTGAGAACATACTTAAATATTATTTAAATTACTGGGTTAAATATTGACTAAATATATTGACTTTGTTTGTTTAAAACATGATCACTATGGGCTAGCAGGTGGCCAAAAGGATAAAATGTTACATTTTTGAATATGTTTTTCATTGATGTCAGTTGATAGTAAACATTTCAACCAAGAGAAATTGCAAATTTCAAAGCCGTAGGTGCCATAGTTTCCGAGATACACGATATCAAAGTCAAAAATAATGTGAAAAGGTTAATTTTTCCAGAAAATATCTGTAATTTTCAAATGGTCATAATAAATTGATTGTACCATACATTTTAAATATTTTTAGAGTTTTGGAAAGGTAATAAGATGAACTTTCCCAGCCTACATAATGTCCACATTTTTAAATTTATCTTTTTGTTTTTTTTAAGAAAGCTGAAATTATTTGTCAAAAAATTACAATTTATTGGCTTCTTTAATCCAGTATTTAAAAGTCTCGCACTGTCCTGCACTTTGAACAATGTCATGTTTACGGAAGTTGCGCAAAGTTGTGAAAACGGGAAGTTTAAGATCTCATGCTGATCAATCACGGCGCCGGCCACGACCAGTGGTAAGATAGCGGGGAGCGGGTTTTTTATTTTATTCTTTAAAATTTATTCTAGTTCAGACTTTTCCTCAATTTTTTTAAACTAGTCTTGTTAAAACGAATGAAAAACTAACAAAAATATTATTGAATATTCATAAATTATTTTGAAAGTATGAAAAAACTCAATTCTCGGCAGACAAAAAATCTTAAAAAACAAACAACATTTTTAAAAAGGATGTAGAACTTATTGGACTATTTTTTCTCTAATTTTCCAGATTTTCGTACGACTTTCTTAAAATTTCCACTCACTTCCTCGACTGTCCGTATTTTTATGCTGCAAGTGTGACAAACAACTGCGAGTGCCGCAGACATGGCCTCGTCGGAAGCTCCACCCCTGTCAGGACTGCAGGACTGGGAGTACGTCAAGCAGGGCATCGCACTTTGGCTCAACAACCAACCGAAGGCGGCCGAGGAGAGCTTCAAAAATCGCGAATCCAGCGTGCACATCGTCGCCGGGCACACGTTTATCTCGTTTATGGTAAGTTGAAAAGAAAAAAAGGTTTTTTTTGCAAACTCGTTAATTTTTGAATTTAATTGCATTTTATTGTTTATGCTTAACGCACCATGCGTCTCTATTGAAAAGGCTTGTTGAATGAATGAATGAATAAAACACAAATTAAAAGAACGATAGAAATTACACACAAAAAATAACTTGTACGAGTGACATGCGTTGACAGCTTGCAAACATAACCTAGACTGTTCCCCTCGTGCAGAGTTTTGCTTTTTTGTTTGTGTTGCACCCAAACAGACAGACACATGGTGCAAATTTACGCCAAGTGCACTTCAATTACGGAAGAAGGGAAGAAAAAAAGCAGTAACTTTCACATTCACTCGTGCACTTATCGTTTCTCTATACGTGCCAGGGTTCATGTCGTTTGCAAGTGTTTTTTCTTCAGTCGTTCTCTTTTGAATGTGCGAAGAGATGAATGCATTTTATACACACATACGAGCACGTTGTGCACACTGAAGAGCTAAATCGTGCTCAAAGATTACCGAGAAGCAGATCCGCTTGTTGCCGGTGTTCATGAAGAAGTCCTGGCGCAACGGACGAGGACAGAAAAGTTGGAAAATTATTCTATGAAAAAGATAGGCCAATGTGTGTGGATTCTCTAAAGGGTCATTGTGTAGAGTGCATAATGAGGATAGATCGTTGCACATACGCACATTTTAAACTTAATTATTTTTGATGATTAATATGAGATCCTTAAGAAAGTACGTACCTATTTCTAGTACCGTCAGTGGGGGTGACATTGGGTCTGGGGGGTGAGATTGGGTCAAAGTGATTTTTTACGGATTTCACCATTTCTCAGATTCTTCTCAATTAAACTGAATTCTGTTAAAAGGGTTGTGTAGGGGACATCTTATGATGACTTCGCTAAAAAAATCTCGTTCCTAGAGCAAATCCTGTTATTTTGACAGCTGTCTAAAGTTGAGGTACGTTTTTGGCCAAAAATGACCTCTTGAAAAATCATTTTTCTAAAATTTTTGTTGGGATTGCTCAAAAACTACCCAAATGTTTGAAAATCTCCACTTCAAACATTGTAGCATGTCAATACGATTCCCTCGAACAAGAAACACTGTTGGATGACTTGTTTTTACCATATCGTTGTATTTGAGCATCATTTTAGTATCATTTGACCCAATGTCACCCCCTCTAAGGTCACCCCCCCTGAATCGAACATATTCTTAATCAGAAAGGTGAAACACAATTTTCTACCATGAGTGTTTTCGATTTATAATATTTTGCTTCCTCCATACCGTGAATAACTAACCATTGAAATATGTTTTTAAAGAAGTCACTTTTGTTTCATGAAGATTTTTTTTGTCAAAGAGAAATTAAAAAAAAATTGTAACATTTTTTTTACGAAGACAAAGACAAAAAACAATCAGAATATTCTTTTTCAAAATACACATTTTTATATATCAGTGATTCTACGATTATCAAGCAGATTCCAAATCAAAAAAGATCAGATTTGGCTAAAATTTGGTCTGGGAGATGTTTGGCCAAAACAATAAAACTATTTTTTTTAAATTGATGTCAGTAAATGCTTCAGTTCGCCTTGAACATGCTGAAATCGACAGAATTGAATTAAATTAACTTTCCTGCCAATAAATAAAACTTTATAAATAAAAATACTAAGGAAATATTGAGCAACCATGCCCTGCCCACCCACATGTATCTGAGGGGCTAGCAAAAAATAAGCAACCATGCGCACCCCCTTACTTTTGATACCAACACAGATACAAGTGGGTGCGCATGGTTGCTTAAGCTAATTCCGTATATAGGGGAAATATACCCATTCTAATCACTCTAAGCCGTTCGACCAATTCTAATCACTTTTCCATTTTTCGCTATTAAATCAACATTTTCAGATGTTTCAACAATGGAGAGTTGCTTGCTCACTTTTATTTGAGCTATTCATTACTTTAGAACAGTCAAAAACACTTTATGAAAGCTGTAATTCATGATCAAAGTGCTGATAGGCCGATAATAGAAATAGGCTGAGAAAGGGTATAGTTCCCCTACTAGATTTTTTTTTATTTGGCGATTAGAGTGTTAAAAGTATGCGTTTTTCGACGATTTTCACATGAGTCAGAACTTTTGCATCAAGATTTCTGTAACACAAATTTAAGTGTTTTGAAAACTAAAGGATTATTTTCTAAATTTTTATTTTTGTATTTTATGATATGGATAAACCTTGGCCCTTCCATACCTTGTTTCCACATAAGCCATATCCAATAATTTCTCTATACAGGTCTCCATACAAATTTGATGGCTGTCCATTAGGATGTAACAAAAAAGATTACTTTTACTTTTATTTGTATGGTGCCCAAAATCGCCATCTTTTGTGCTAAAGTACACGACAAACGAATTGTTTTGGCCAAATGATGTTTTTGTTTAAATAATGACGTTTAAAGAGTTTTGAAAGTACATACGATGATTCATTTTTACTTTAAAATTAATTTGTTTTGAGTTGTAACCGTTTAAAATTTAATTATTATGTTGTTAAATGTTCCATTCATGTCCACCTCGGAATAAATATTTTTTAAGTTAAGAAACATCTACACATTTTGGTAAGCCAAAAATTTACAATATTTTAAATATTTTAGAAAAAAATAAAAAAAAATATCATGAAAATGATTATTACTCAAAAATAATGCATTATATCATCATTTATTTTTTTTTCAAATTTCGATTCGATTCGATTTCTACTCAAACATATAAAAAAAAAAATAACTGTCAAATCGACAAAATCGAGTTTTTGCAAGAGTTAAAAAAGTTCATTGAAAACATAAGGATAGTCAAAATCATAAACTGCAACTTTGCCGGATCGATAAGAAAATCTCTGCCCAAAATATTTTTTTCGAATAGTTACATAGCTCTTTTGTATGGACCGCCCCCAAATGTGTGCATGGAGAAATCAATTATGCAAACGTTTTATTCAAAGGGAAATAAAAAGTCGATTTACGAAAGCAATTGCTGAACTGCTCAATTTATAACAAAAAAAAAAAACATCGTACAAACATTTACTAAATCTGGACCTACTTGTGAAAATGTCGGGAAAGCTTTCTGACAGTGGAAACTAGTTATTACGTAAAGCCATTTGATAAGTTTGATTAGCAAGGCGAGTTTGGTAAAACAGGTGAATTGCTTACGAATTTGTAAAACAGCGCCAGATGTCGAAAGCTGAAGCACCCTTTTCAAATGTTGCTCCAGAAATTTAAGTATTTAGTAAATCAGACCATTTTACACTGTAACTAACAAAATCCTGTTTTAGTTATGGTAAGTTATGCAGTCAAGTACGGTGGCAAATTTGATTCTTTTAACAATGTTCCAAGTACAAATAACAACTCATTTAATTTCCCCACTGGCACTTCAACCCAAAACAAGTTCACGGTAAAACGGAACACGCGGATCAATTTTGCATGTTCCAATCAACGCTTTACGTGACTTTCAACAGAGAAGAGAAGAGGGTATGTAGCGCATTTTTATAACAATTTCGGGCCCAAAACATGTTTACATGATGGCGACCAGCACATCTTGCTCTGCATTGGTTTGCTGAAAAATTCAACACGACCAAGCTGAACCTTCCATTAAATAGGCTTTCCCGAGAGGTACAATGAGGTGTGGGAACGATGGTAAAACACAAACGCAAACAACAACAACTTGTGGCCGTTTCAAATAGTTGCAAAACTTGAGCACTTTGAAGTTGAGAGGTACATGAAATAAAACTTTTATGGGTATACCACCACTTTATGGTCAGTGCCCTTTTTTCACCGACCCTCGAGAGTGAGTACTCTTGTCCTTGTTTGTTGTGGGCTTTTTGGCTCAATCTCTGACTGTGTCTTTAATTTTGACCAGAAATGCAGAAAATGAAAAAGAAAAAAATAATCATAAGAATGAACATTTCATGTTAATAACCGTTCATTTCCGTAAGTCTGACTAAAAGAAAATTTTCTAATTTAATAAGCTAGAAGGAGGAGCTCATAACCACTTTAAGGTGATTTAGTAAGGTTTTTTTTTTTAACCTTTATCATAGCAATTATTGAATCAATCTAAATGTTCAGTAGAAACTGCAACAAAGTATATACTTTTTAAATCCAGCTTACCTCGAAAAAAAAAATAAAGATTCGTGAAGCATGTGTTAATTAAATATTCATAAACCCTAATAGTCAAGGCACAAAACCCGAAAATAGCGATGCAAGAAGCAAATCGTGTAACAGGCCATTTTCTTATGGATCTAGACTTAATCGACCCTCCTGAATCCGAATCTGCCTGTTGATTTTCCCGATTCTCAAAGGGAACCGAGATATTCAAGATGGCGTCCAATATGGCGGCTGAATGGAAAAATCACAATAAAAGGATTTTTAAGTTCAATCAACTACTCAAATTTAACTAAATTGGGGTCGCTGAACTCGAATATGATCCCTAGAATACTCCAAAGTACTCAGGGAATGTGCAATCCAAGATGGCGGCCAATATGGCGAAGTTAGAATATTGGAAATGTTTATACAGAAATGTAACAGGCTATCAACAAATCAAATTTAACTAATTTGGGGTCGCTGAACTCAAATATGATCCCTAAAATACTCCAAAGTATTCAGGGAATGTGCAATCCAAGATGGCGGCCAAAATGGCGAAGTTAGAATATTGGAAATGTTTATACAGAAATGTAACAGGCTATCAACAGGTCAAATTTAACTGATTTGGGGTCGCTGAACTCAAATATGATCCCAAAAATATTCCAAAGTACTCAGGGAATGTGCAATCCAAGATGGCGGCCATTATGGCGAAGTAAGAATATTGGAAATGTTTATACAGAAATGTAACAGGCTATCAACAGGTCAAATTTAATTAATTTGGGGTCGCTGAACTCGAATATGACGCCTAGAATACTCTCAAGTACTCAGGGAATGTGCAATCCAAGATGGCGGCCATTATGGCGAAGTAAGAATATTGGAAATGTTTATACAGAAATGTAACAGGCTATCAACAGGTCAAATTTAACTAATTTGAGGTCGCTGAACTCAAATATGACCCCTAGAATACTCCGAAGTACTCAGGGAATGTGCAATCCAAGATGGCGGCCAATATGGCGAAGTTAGAATATTGGAAATAATTATACAGAAGTGTAACAGGCAATCAACAGGTCAAATTTAACTAATTTGGGGTCGCTGAACTCAAATATGACCCCTAGAATACTCCAAACTACTCAAGGAATGTGCAATCCAAGATGGCGGCCAATATGGCGAAGTAAGAATATTGGAAATGTTTATACAGAAATGAACAGGCAATCAACAGGTCAAATTTAATTAATTTGGAGTCGCTGAATTCGAATATGACCCCTAGAATACTCCAAAGCACTCAGGGAAACATTTCCAATATTCGAACTACGCCATATTGGCCGCCTTCTTGGATTGCACATTCCCTGAGTACTTTGGAGTATTCTAGGGGTCATATTCGAGTTCAGCGACCCCAAATTAGTTAAATTTGACCTGTTGATTGCCTGTTACACTTCTGTATAAACATTTCTAATATTCTAACTTCGCCATATTGGCCGCCATCTCGGGTTGCACATTCCCTGAGTACTTTGGAGTATTCTAGGGGTCATATTTGAGTTCAGCGACCCCAAATTAGTTAAATTTGACCTGTTGATAGCCTGTTACATTTCTGTATAAACATTTCCAATATTCTAACTTTGCCATATTGGCCGTCATCTTTGATTGCACATTCCCTGAGTACTTTGGAGTATTTTTGGGATCATATTTGAGTTCAGCGAAACCAAATTAGTTAAATTTGACCTGTTGATTGCCTGTTACATTTCTGTATAAACATTTCCAATATTCTAACTTTGCCATATTGGCCGCCATCTTGGATTGCACATTCCCTGAGTACTTTGGAGTATTTTTGGGATCATATTTGAGTTCAGCGAAACCAAATTAGTTAAATTTGACCTGTTGATAGCCTGTTACATTTCTGTATAAACATTTCCAATATTCTTACTTCGCCATATTGGCCGCCATCTTGGATTGCACATTCCCTGAGTACTTTGGAGTATTCTAGGGGTCATATTTGAGTTCAGCGACCCCAAATTAGTTAAATTTGACCTGTTGATTGCCTGTTACATTTCTGTATAAACATTTCTAATATTCTAACTTCGCCATATTGGCCGCCATCTTGGATTGCACATTCCTTGAGTAGTTTGGAGTATTCTAGGGGTCATATTTGAGTTCAGCGACCCCAAATTAGTTAAATTTGACCTGTTGATTGCCTGTTACACTTCTGTATAAACATTTCTAATATTCTAACTTCGCCATATTGGCCGCCATCTCGGGTTGCACATTCCCTGAGTACTTTGGAGTATTCTAGGGGTCATATTTGAGTTCAGCGACCCCAAATTAGTTAAATTTGACCTGTTGATAGCCTGTTACATTTCTGCATAAACATTTCCAATCTTCTAACTTCGCCAAATTAGCCGCCATCTTGGATTGCACATTCCCTGAGTACTTTGGAGTATTTTTGGGATCATATTTGAGTTCAGTGACCCCAAATTAGTTAAATTTGACCTGTTGATTGCCTGTTACATTTCTGTATAAACATTCTAATACTCTAACTTCGCCATTTTGGCCGCCATCTTGGATTGCATATTCCCTGAGTACTTTGAAGTATTCTAGGGGTCATATTTGAGTTCAGCGACCCCAAATTAGTTAAATTTGACCTGTTGATTGCCTGTTACACTTCTGTATAAACATTTTAAACATCTTGGATTGCACATTCCCTGAGTACTTTGGAGTATTCTAGGGGTCATATTCGAGTTCAGCGACCCCAAATTAGTTAAATTTGACCTGTTGATAGCCTGTTACATTTCTGTATAAATATTTCCAATATTCTTACTTCGCCATATTGGCCGCCATCTTTGGTTGCACATTCCCTGAGTACTTTGGAGTATTCTAGGGGTCATATTTGAGTTCAGCGACCCCAAATTAGTTAAATTTGACCTGTTGATAGCCTGTTACATTTCTGTATCAACATTTCCAATATTCTAACTTCGCCATATTGGCCGCCATCTTGGATTGCACATTCCCTGAGTACTTTGGAGTATTCTAGGGATCATATTCGAGTTCAGCGACCCCAATTTAGTTAAATTTGAGTAGTTGATTGAACTTAAAAATCCTTTTATTGTGATTTTTCCATTCAGCCGCCATATTGGACGCCATCTTGAATATCTCGGTTCCCTTTGAGAATCGGGAAAATCAACAGGCAGATTCGGATTCAGGAGGGTCGATTTAGTCTAGATCCATAAAAAATGGCCTGTTACACGATTTGCTTCTAGACACGAAAAATGAGCACCTTTTTTGATTTCCTGCCTTGACTATAAAGGCGAGCTCTTTCTTCACTCAAGTTTGTAGCCATGGTTTAGCCCCTCCCAGCAACCAGAAACATTGCCCCTCCTCCACACGCAATCAAATGGCTATCAAATTCATATAATTACATGAATGTTTAATGTTTGCATGAGTGTTCGTCCCTCCCACATCCTCCCTCTTGCCACGTTCTACCAGATTGATGTTAATTCGTTCACCTTTTCTTGAACACAGTTGAAATAACAATAATAAAAATGTTGTGTTCTTTTAAAAGGGAAACATTCTTAAAAGATTATTCGTTTTTTTTTTAAATCAATTTTTCATTTCAAGTTTTGATTTTTATTACTGTGTCTTCCAGAACGCCATAATTTCGTGGGAAACGGACAAGATGAACGAGGCCCAGGCCCTGCTGCGGGAGCTGGAGAAAAAGTGCGCCGGCGACATCGGTTGGCTTCGGACGATGCGGACCAAGTTGTTTGGCGGCGGCAGCGGCGACCCCCAGAAATCGTTGGCCGCGACCTTGGAGGAGCAGATCATCCTGGCAGACACCCAACTGTGCCTGGCCATTCTGGTGTCGCTTAGCCAGGACATTGGCGGCTTCGTCAAGGGCGGTTGGCTGCTGCGCAAGGCCTGGAAGGTCTACCAGCACACGTACGGGCAAATTTATCAGCTGTACTGCCGGGTGGTGAAGGTTCCGGAGCAGGATGAGGAGGAGGAGATGGTGGCTGGCCCTCAGGCGCCACTTCGGCACAAGCTGGACGTGGGACGGCTTGAGCTGGGAACGCCGTCGTCCGTGGAGTGGACCGTGCCCAACTCGGTGCTGCAGACGCCGGACGGGATTGATGATAACGAGTTGAGTATTGATTTGGTAAAGGACCATGCGTCTCCATGAAATGTGTTTCGCCAGGTTGAATTGATGGAGTTTCAAAACTTGATAATGAGTAATTCGCTACGATTTTTCTTTTCATTATAGTGTCTAATGGCAAGAGAAACCATTTTACATATTTAGTTTCCTCTCTCTCTAAGTCTCCATACAATTTTAAGGACTGTACTTACAGAATGGACATGTGAATGTTTGAAGGGCTGTAATCCTAGAATGAATTTTCTGATCGATTGGATGTCTTTAGCAAATTTATAAGTTATGAATTGGACTTTTCTCGAAAATAGGTACATGGGAAAAAAATTTCCCGATTTTTAATTTCAATTTATATTACAATTGTATTACTAAAAACTAAATTTCTAAAACATGTTTTATTCTCAAGATTTTTTATAGGTTCTAAGGGACTAAAACAGAACACTACTGCGTTGCCGCTCTAATCGAGTCCGTTAAAACAGCAAGCCAAGAAAAACGCATGATAAATTTGTCCCGCCGATTAGGCTACGTGTTAGAATTTCAAGAAAAAGGATTTTCTCCGGTTTTCTAGAACAAAGTACTAAATACTTCTGATAGTTTACATGATTTCGAACCAAACTGCATCATTACCTCAAAATTAACGAAATAACATATGGGACGGACAAGCTTCGAGCGGCAGTGCGCTACAGTATCGAATTTTGAAAAAAATAACAAGAAAACCTTCGAATTTTTGAAAAAAAAAATGATTTTTGTAAAAAATGAACAGGCCAAAATTTTAAACCAAATAGAAGTCTAACCAACCTAAAACAATCATTTTTTTGTGGAATTCCAATTCCAGCACCGCAAAAAAAATTTCAGGCGAAAAGAAAAATCATTTCAATGATTGGATATTTTTAAAACTAATGATTGCAAAATAACTGGGCAGGTGTAAAATGCCATTTAAAAAACTTTTTTCATTCAAATGTTGAGACCATAGCTTGTTATTTCAATTTTTATATTTTTTTTTATTTGTTTGCCCCCCACCCTCGATCCCGACCAAAGTCGAGGGACATAAACTTCAAAAAATATTTGCAACGGCCCAAATTAAATTTAAACATATATTCTGCAAAATCTAATTTGCAATCGAAGATGCTCTTAAAAATTTTCATTCTTTGACAATTTAAAAATGTTTTATGCTGAGAAAATGTCATCCTTTTCAAATACGCGGTAGGGTGTTCCCTTGGTCGTTCGCTGTGAGTTGTGGATTGCCTGCTTCTCTAATGAAGGTTCGACTAGGGGGGCATGCTTATTAATTTCTCGTCGCTCCATACCCTCAGTGACGTGATGGGAGCAAGGGCGTCTATGCGAAGTTTCCCTACACCCGCTACAAATTTCCGGCGTTTGGGGAGGGATGAGGGAAACCATTTTGTTCTATGCGCCGGCATTTGTAGCATTAAAATTCGTGCAAAAAAACTTATGCACGTGGGTGTACAGATTACGGCGTAAAAGATGATCGAATTGTTCACCTAGCGCTCACATGTGTTCCAGGACCAAGTTGCCTGCGGGTATGGGGATCATACATACATACATACATAGAAAATGTCATCCTTTTCAAATATCATTTGGTATTGGCAAAATATTAGTTTTAGCTCTTTTAAAATGTTAGGTTTGATAAACACCTAAACTCCTAAGCTCGAGAAAATGGTGGATTCAATATGGAATTTTCTCGAGCTTGGGAGTTCAGGTGTTAAAATAATCATTTTATTGTGAATTCCGCGAAAATTTACATTTTAAATGTGCAAATCGAACCACTAGTTTTTGAGATAACGATAATTCTATGTGTACATTTACCTTCTCAATAAACATAATTGATTTTGTCTCAAACGTCGTTTTAAAAGCAAGAAAACAAATTTTTGCAGCAGTTTTTAAAGTTTGTTGTTAATTTTCCGGGTCAACATCTGAAGCAACATTTTTAAACCAACAACCCACCACCTAGTTTTATTGATGTTTTATGGTAGCATCTTGATTGCTTAATAGTTTTATTTCGGCATTTGCGGCAACCAATAAGCAAGAGCTTCTTTATAGGTTCTAACAAGGTCTGACAAGGCGGACAATAAAAGCCAAATGACTTTTAATAAAGTTTTATGAAAGTTTTAAGAGAGGCTTGAAAACCCGATGGCAATGCCATGCCAAACAGTTTGATCGCACGCTTCTTTAAAACCAAGGGTGTTTTAGCGGTCAAGCGGCATGCAAAATGCTTACTTAAAACCATATTCTCCTCAAAAAGCATTTATCGCGGCCATATAGCAGTGCATAAATATGGCGCCAAATGCGTGGTCTGATTGAATGTGATTGATCGCCTTCTTGGCAGAAAAATAGAAAAAAGCAATACATTTGATTAAAACTTGATGAAAACACACATTAATGCTGAATTTCGGTCATAATTAGCATTAGCCATAGAAGCCCAAAAATAATTTGATCATTTTTTTCATTGAATTACAATAAAATATTTTTTTTCATGAAAAACTTTAATAACAAAAGAATTATTTGTCATGAATCGAGTTGATATTTTGGCTATATCTCCCTCACATTCATGGATAAATTTTTAACCGCAGCTGAAATTGAACCACCTAATGCAAGAAATAAGTTCTCACATTAATTTATTTACCTTCAATATAATTTATTCCATAATCGCCATTTTTGCAAACCATCTCCATTTTATAATTGGGCAAGACTAAGTCTTATTTGTTGCCAGAATAAAACCTGTTTGGCATAAGACATTTGAAGACGTATGAAATGTCATTTTTCCACAACTACTGACTAGGTTTTAACAATGGTTTTATTAAGGCTTCGAGGAGTTTGTTAAGATTCAGTTGTTAAGCCTTGTTCTCCTATGAAGGTTTTATAAATAGGCCTTGACAACCTTTGCGGATATCATTTTCGGTTTTAAGAGAGGTTTATCAGGGTTCTGGGGAGAGCGTTACGACATATTTTGGCCGATTTTAACGTGACATACTTTATGGATGACGCCATAGGCTTTATAGCGGCTTTATGATATTTATAAAGATTTAAGAATCGACGGAACAAATAAAATGGAAAAAATGATTTTTTTCTTGAAATTAAAAAAATGTATTTGCGAGTTGCACTATTTTGTCAAAACAAAAGTGCTCAGAGCTTTGTGAAAATTTATTCGTTTTTAATGCTTCAAGAAGAATTCGAAGGAGTCATTATTCTTGGGTGTGTGCCACACTAAAAATTAAAAAAAAGTAAAATGTAATGCACCTTTCCATAACATCACAGCTAGGAAGGCACGCCGACAAATGTGCGAAGTCTAACAAAAATTTAATTTATCTAATGTATAATTGTTTTTTTTTTTCAGAATCCACCTAGCCATCGCCCGTCCCAGCACCGAGGATCTCCGCCGGGAAATCTCTAGATCGCGCACATTGTTTTTCGCACAAAGCACCGATCAGACCAGCGCCGTGGACAAACCTGAACCTCCACCGGAAGACCCCAGCAGCGGTAGCACCACCACCACCGGTGGCAGCTGTGGCAACGTCAAAAGGAGCCTAACCACCCAGTTTGAGGGATTCGATCTTAACCAGCAGAGCTCGCAGAGTTCCAGTCGACGGGATTCCAATGGGGAGCCAACGCCGGCCGAGATGGCAGCAAAGACTTGCCGGGATAATTTGAGACTTGAATTTGAGGGGTTCAGTACGAAGCTTCGCGGGCGAAACGGATTGAACGGGTTCCGACCGAGGCCACCGCCGGAACCGGTGAACCACGAAGGGGATGGTGTTGGGCCCGGTGGATGCGAGGACCGGCCAATCGATCCGGACGACGTGCGGCGGTTGATGGGCGCGGTCAGCTTCGGTTACGGCGTGTTCCAGCTTAGCATCTCGTTGCTTCCGCCCAGTTTGCTCAAGTTGATCAGCTTTCTGGGGTTCGAGGGGGATCGAGCGATGGGAGTGGCCTGTTTGATGCACTCGAGGATCAGCTCGGACATGCGGGCGCCACTGTCCACGTTGGGCCTGCTGTGGTACTACACGATCGTGACGCCGTTTTTCGCGCTGGATGGGTCGAACTTGCACCACGAGATCTGCTCGGCGCAGGAGCTGATCGACGAGTCGAACGATCAGTTTGCCAAGTCTTCGCTGTTTCTGTTCTTTAGGGGAAGGGTCGAGCGGTTAAAGGTGGGGTCGGTGATCTTGCTTTCGGTAAAATTCTAACGATTATTCTGATTTCAGTCCAACATAAAGGAAGCGATTCAGGCGTACGAGGTAGCGTACCGATCGTCGGCTCAGCGCGAGATCAAGCTGCTTTGTCTGCACGAAATTGGCTGGTGTCGACTGATCCAACTGGACTACGGCAAAGCTATGAAGAACTTCAAGGAGTTGAGGTACGATCGCCTAGTTGAAGACCCTCAAAACCCTCACGATCACCCTTTCCCCTTCCAGACGTTGCAGCCTCTTCTCCAAGAGCTTCTACGCGTACCTGACCGTCATCTGCCAGGGCGCGCACGGGTACTTTGACGAGCTGGTCCGCTGGCAGACGGAGATCACCGAGCTGCTGAGTCGATCCACTCAGAAAGAGTCCCAGATCGAGAAGTACATCGCCCGACGGTGTTCGAAGATCCCACGCGCAGAAACGGAACAAGAAAAGTTCGACCCTCTGTACTGGCGTCTGCTGGTCTACGAGATGCTGTTCATGTGGAACGCCCTGAACAGCTGCCACGAGTCGACGCTGCAAGCGATCGTGCAAGACTGCGGTAAGCCGCCGGAAGAACTCAACGAACCCTCGATCGGTCTCGGCCGGTTGATCCTGGGAGCTGCTTTGGTCTGCCTCAAACGGTACGAGGAAGCGATTCGAGCGTTTCGCGATTGTATCGAAGCGCGGACCGACGAAGGGGTAGAACTTCAGCAGGACGTACACATTTCGGCGTTCGCCCACTACGAGCTGGCCATGTTGTTGCTTCGAAAGGAGGATGATGACGAAGACGAAGGAGAGGCCAGGGAAGAAGCGAAGCGGTTGCTGGTGTACGCGCAGCTCAATTACAAAAGTTTCGATTTCGATAATCGAATCAACGTCCGAATACATTCCGTGCTGAGGAAGCTTAACTGAGTGGCGACGAGCTTACTAGGCGAAGTAGATAGACAAGCTTGGTAATTCCAGAAATCGATGATAAAAAGTTGATAGATTTTCCAACCATAGTTAAATTGTCCGTTACGTTAGTCCAATCCAGCAGGTTTACTGGAGTATAAAATGTTAATGAAATTATTGCTTGTAAGAGGGAAATACTTCATCGGTGCCTTACTTGTTACTAGTCGGAGAGATTAAAATAAGCTAGCGAATGCGCGTATGTTAGATAAGTGTAGCTTTTGGAAAAGTCCAGGAAAATGTTTTCAATGCAAAGACTAAACAAAGTTGTTATTAAACCAACAAGTGGCTATGTGTAAAAAGCAATCCAATATATTTCTAATAAAGGTTAAAGTAAATACTTTAAAAGTTTTTTTATATGGTAAGAAGGAAAAATATGCCATTTTAAATATTCATATAATTTTGAGTAATTCCAGTGCACTCCAATTTTGCACGCAGATTTTTCATGTGATTTTCGCAACCTGAACTAAATAATTAGCTGCAAAAAATCACTTACTAGTTGAGAAATCAATACCAATAACAGAACGTTATTTCTTGTATTTTTCTAACTAAAGAAAAACATCACGATATCTATTCTATCAAAAGTTTTTCTCACACTCCTTTAACTACAAACTTAAACAATGTTTTTGAAATTTTAATGTACCTAAAATGTTTTGACGTTAGATGTTCATTTAGGATGTCCCCTTTCAGGATACGATCAAAGGGAATTTGCAATGCATTCCATTCAAAAGATTTTTTAAATTTACTCTGGAAATGGAGAAGCTCGGTACTTTATCAGTACAATATTTTTTATGTTGTTATGTGATGCATGAAAAGTAGTATTGTGGTCAGCAGCATCATGAATGGCCTGTTCCGTGAAGTGAGGACCAACTCCGTCCGAAAACGGGACCGAAGATGGATCCAGGGTCATAGTGGCATTTCGAGTGCCATGACCGGAGTGGGTCCCACCGAAGTAATTGAAAATACGGAATAAAATCGATCTGTCCACTGGCCAGTGGTGTTTCCAGTGTGTGGCTGCCCTCTAAACAATCAAAGATTTAGCTGAGGAGGCAATTTTGCTGCGCAAAATGATTTCGAGTCTAGAAGAATTGAGACTGCTTCTAGAAGAAACGCAAGCCATGATCGAGAAATTTGATGAGATCAGCCCATTTTAAATCCATAGTTTAACTGATGCCTTTGTGAGGATAAAAAGTAAATTTTGCTCCCTATCCGCAGTGACTTTATCTGCGTTCAACTTGCTCTCCCCCTTTTGGCCCTTCATACGGCAGTAATTTGAAGATGCTTCCTTTAAGTCTGAGTCACTGTAATTCTAGGCAACCGCTACATAGGTCATCCTTGTGGCCCTGTTGGTTATCACATCAAATCAAATCAAATCAGGTACACACTTGAATAAAATTAAATATGTAATCGCAATTTTTTTTAAACATTTCGATTGTAATAATAACAATTTTTGATTTTTTTTCATACATTCTAAGTGTGTTCAGATTATTTTTCCAAAATCGGTGAAGTTTACCGAATTTTCAACTGCTGATCAGTTCGGTAAACTAAAAATTACCGAATTCGGTAAAAACTTCTTCGGTCAAATGTTGTTCATTTTGACAGATGGTTTACCTGTCGCAAGTTTAAAGATTTTTCAACTACCGAATTCGGTAATTTTGGGAATCCGAGGTCCATTTTTCAATATCTCTTGGTGGAGGGGCGTGTTTTTCAATAATTTGCAGCCTTAAATGGTGATTTGGAAAATTTGGTGTTAAAGGGATTTTTATGAAAAAATAGTCGCCCGAGTTGATCACGTATAGAACCTTGTGCTAAATAAGTTATCCCTTAAAGCAACGTTACACGAAATTCGAAGATAATGACCCAATATTCAAACAACATGTCCAACAATATTCAATTCAAGCATATTTTGCCCCGTTCTGAATAATTAAAAAAAACTAATACATTCATAGAAAAATCGATATAAATTCCTTCCATCAATATAAAAAAAAACAAAATCGTGGTTAAAGAAAAGTGAACGAAAAATAATAAACATAACACTTACGGCAACCAAAAACAATAATATACATTGTAACCACCATCCGTTTGGCAGTCTTGTTTACATATTTGTAAGATATCACAAGATTGTATACATCATTCAGACAAAAGATTTAGGAAAAATAAAATGAATTCAAATAATTCTCAATTTTATTCGGGTTATTCAAGAGAAAATCAGTTTTGCCATGTTCTCAGGGAATGTTTCTCATTACTTTCTGGGACAAACCAAGCTTGCGGTAATGTTCGATAGATTTGACTTTAATATAAGGTAAGTTTTGTTTACAATTTACATCATATCCCGACTAAGCATTCATAGTTTTTTTTTTGTTGGTTGGTTTTGTTCTTTTACAAGTATATCATACCATCGTGACTTGTTCTATTTTGAGATTTTCATTTTCTTTTTTCGATAATACATTGTGTACCCTCTTAAACACACTTAACAAGAAATTGCAACGGAATAAACTCTCTCTCTAGTGCGCACGCTCTATTGGTTTCGGGCTGCTTTCACGTGATTCTATTTAGGTAATTCAAAACTCAAGTTTCAACAAAATAATTAATCACATGGATTTCGTTCTGGTAACGTAACTGGACTTTTTTGGACCATCTGTAGATCAGGGATTGCAAAAAAAAAGATCAGCTATAAGATACAAATGACTAGAAAAAGGGGGAAGTATTTATGCTTACAAGTTCTACTCTGCACTGCTTGTCTGCTGGCTATTTAATTCCTCTTGTTTTTTTCTGCTTAACTTGTGAAAAGTTCATGTTTTTGTATTTACTTTTAAGTTTGATTCCCTTTTAAAAGTATGTTATTCCTCAAATGGCACAAGTTGAGTATTCATGTGAAATTCTATCTAAAAGTCGGTTGGATTTTTTTACTCAATTTTAAAACAAAAAAATTATTGGCTTTAGTTGTGCTTACTGAGAAAAATTTTGCTGTACGGATCGAAGCAAAACTTTACCTTTTGAATCTGAACATGAAATGAAATGAAAAGATGCGGGAAGTGGGGGTAATTTATTCAGTTTGATTTATTTTATCTTATTTTGGAATTGGTCGTCGTGAAATTTCACTAATCAACTAAAATGAGATCGTTTTTCAAGTGTTTTGTTGTGTACCTGTTGGGCAGTTTATGAAATGTTTTAAAGGTCTAAAATATTTTAGATGACTCTCATCTTGCAAGTTATTTTATCTCGAGATGAGATGCCAGATTTCCAAATTGTGTTACTCATTAGATTAAGTTTTCAATAACCTAACAAATCCGTTCAATAACACAACTCGAAATTTTTGAAGTTGATGTCAGTAAACGCTTCAGTTTTGTCAAGGTATGTTAGATTTGGGCTCTCTGAACTAGCTTCAATCGACTGAATTGAATTCTAGTTATTTCCCGTCCAATCAATAAAATCTTGAATAAAATTCATATATAATTTATAGCGGACCAGTTACGCTTTTTATTTCATCGCTTTCTCATAATCTAATTTTTTGCATGCTTTGAAAAGGGAGTTTTTGGGCTGAAAAGGAAATAAAGGGAAGTAAACACTAAACTGCCCAACGTGTACGTAAACTAGTAATATCACTACGCGATCAATCAGCTAAACTTCTCCTTTTATCTCTCTATCTCGCGAAAAATAACCACAATTCCTTTAAAGTTTCCTCTTATTCCATCGGAAACCGCCCTCTTGATGTCGAGGCGATTTTTGTTTGTGTTTCTTGTTTGTAAGATTAAGATTACCATTGAAAAATATTCCCTAGCCTTAGACGATAACGCGGACTTGAGATATTTGATAGAGCGATTAGTTTGATTTTTTCTTTTCTTCTTTACGTGTGTGTGAGTGTGTTTATGTGGATGTTTCGTGATTTTCTCACTGCTTTTTCCTTTAGACTAGTATGAGTTGGACAGGGAGGGGACTTATTCTAGAAACAGAAATTTTAACCGTTTCCTCAAATCCGAATCCCTGGGCAGGGCGAGGGCCCACTTTCGCAGCCCGGAGAGGAGCACGGAGCTTACGACGAGCAGTGCGCCCATCACCGAGTAGAGCGTGGGCGTCTCCTTGAAGAACATGATCTGCCAGATGAAGGCAAACACAATGTCGGCGGAGCGGGCGATCGCTACGGGGCCGGCCTGCTCAAACTGAAGCGCCAGCGTGAGGAGGATTTGACCTCCAAAGCTGAACAGGGCCAGGGCGATTACGAGGAGCCGATCGGTACCACACAGTGGCCAACACAGTGCTCCCAAATAGTAGCAAACGATGAGGGTGTAAACCAACGCGAACGCACCAAAGTTGGTCATGATCACCGAGTAGTGCAGGCCTTTGAGGGCTCGCAGCAGTACGTAAGCGTTTGCGCTGAACAGCGTTGACGAGAGGGCCGCCACCGGTCCCCACACATCGTAGCTGGTCTCGACGACCTGCTCGTCGGCCATACTACTCGCCGCCCCCTCGCCAAACAGCGTCGACGGCCTCGAAATGAGCACCACTCCGATGAGCGTTAGCACGATCGTTATCACATTGAACATTCCGCACGACTCGCGCAGGAAAAGACGCGCAAAAAGGGCCACAAAGACGGGCGTCGAAAAGATGATTACGGACGCGTCCGCCAGCGGCATGTGCCGAAAGGCGTAAAAGCTCAACATGAGCCCGGTCGTACCGACGAAGCATCGCAGCACCAGAATGATTCGCTTACCTCGCGGGAACAGACTCTCCTCCTTGTAGATGGCGATCGGGATCGACGGCAGCAGGACTCCGATGAATCTAAAACCAAGAAAAAAAATCACAGTTTAAAAAAATACCCTCTCGATTTCAATCAGATCTCACCTAAAGGTCGCCAACTCAATCGGATTAATATCAACCAGCCCCTTCACAATCACCGAGCACAGCGAGAAGAACAGCGAAGACACGGTGGCCAGAATGAGTCCCAAGTAGGGGCACGTACAGGTCAGCCACGACAGGGAGTGGTGCCGGACGCCACCCTGAAGGACGCCCCCCACCAGTTGTTGCAGTTCCAGGTGTTCGGGCATTGTGGTTGTTGTTGGAACTGTGCACGCTTCAACTGAGCAAACAATCTAACTATCGCTCGAGATAAACGACATCCAGCAGACTACGGCGTAGTCCGTTTCTTCTAGGACATGGCGGTGGCGACGAACCGGATGTTGCTGGAATGCAGATGTGAGAAGCGGAGAGAGAATAATGCAATTAAATGGAATGTAACTGATTTAGTCGTCGCAATTAATAGCTAGGAGCGTGTTGGCTGAAGCAATTAGCCGGGTTATGCTTGTAAATGGCAAAAAATCAGCTAGTAGGACTTGTTCATAATCGTGCCACTCGTTTCGATGTCCGCTCTTTGAAAAAATACCCTCAAGGATGATGTAAAACAACGCACAAGCAGTCACCTTGCTGCGGCCCACGACGTAAACCAAAGGATACCGCAAACTAACAAGTCAGCCGATCAGCCGATTCAGTCTGCTCCCGGTCGACTGTATAGGCCGCCTTGAAATCGTTGAAGATGTAATGAAGTACTGCTTTCACCTATCCAACACCTCGCTTTTGTTCACGATCATGTTTCCCTCACTGTCCCTGTACTCGTCGACTCGTTGCGTAAAGCCTTTGCGTGAACGGTTCACTTTCTCGTAAAATGTCTGCGTTTTGTTAGATCGTAATAGCTGCTCCATTTTCGCGCAACCCCAGTCTTATTGCTGGCGCTACTTGAGCTTGATGACCACGACCTGCCGATTCCGAGCCTGCTTGTATCGTTCCACGTTCCCTCTCGTCGTTTTATGCTGCCTTCATCTCTTCTGCACAATATTTGGATATTTTTCACAGGTTTCGGATAGAATATACGCAGGGCAACAAAAATAGTGCCTCGTTTTCAAAATTTCTTCTAAACGATTTGCCCCAGTTGACAGTACCAATCGTTTCGTCTGACTCCGAGGAGAAATGGTCGTCGATCATAACCTGCTCGATTTGCGTTTTTGTCCTGCAGTCAGGTGATCTGCTGGATGCTTTGTGGATATTTTTTCCAGGAAAATATCTAGAGTTTTATTTTAACAGGTCCTATATAAATAGGAAATTCCATAGCTGACCATAAAAAATCAACTTTTCTACAGTACCTACCTTCCAAAATTGTTCTACCTGAATTGGAAATTCTTAGAAAATGTACTTTAAATTCTCTGAAAAAAATCTACTACGTACTACGTAATACTGTGCATTGAATTTTCTCGAAAATCAACAAAATAAACAATATTTGTCGATATAGGAAGTTAATTTCATTAACATCCCAAAAAAACGAACGAAAAAAATTTAAATTATTCCAACTTGACGACAGAAAAAAAAACTCACAAGACGAAAACATAATCTTACGATCCTATCCCTTCTTGTGGCGCATCCTTCCCCAACCTAAGAGAACTGGAACTCTCTTGGTGGGGGGTGGTGAAGCAATTTTCCAAACGCTTTTCCACGCAGCTACAGACGGTTTTCACATTCAAAAACGACTTTAATTTCTGTTGAACTACATTAACTTTGCAATTAAACACTATTCAGTGGAAAACTCGATGAAATTTGGAGAATTTTTAGCCATAACTTTGCAGACACGACACAGACGATTTTCCTTTTGATTTTCCAACCCCAGTCCAGCGATTTTCCGGGTGTATCCCGCTTGGCATATAGCCTTTTGGCATAATGCCGTTTAGAATAACATCATTTGGCAACTGCTGCAAAAAACATGCATTTTCTTCTGGAAAATATTACAGCTGTCGTCACAACTCAAGATAGTCTTCTTTTATGCAATTTTAATTTTGAATTCACGTTGAAAATTTAATATTATTATGCCAAATGACCATTATGCCAAACGGCATTATGCCAAATGGGATACACCCCAATTTTCCTTATTTGACAGGAAAATGAGAACTCGAAAGATGTGAACCCATGCAGCAGCAAACAAAACCATTTGCCAAGGAATTATATTGGAAGGTTTGAACCGTTTGAACAGTAAAAAAAAACATTGATTGCAATCAATGTTGTTTAAAATGTGTTTTAAAATGATTCCATATTTTCATGATTGTTGTTTTACTTTGGTGCCATCCACAATAAGCCGTCGACCACAAATGACGTAGCATTTTTTCTTTCAGGCAGAAAAATAAGGCATATTTGAATCAACAAAACGTTTTGTTGATTTGAAAATCATTATTTTTGTTGAATCAACGTTAAACGTCAAAGCAGCTTTTTCGAAACAACAAAAGAATTTTGTGGAATTGAGAAAATCAAGGTTTGTTTCAACGCAAAATCGGCGTTGATTATATTCAACAAAAATTTTGTTGAGGCTGATTCTACAAAACATTTTTCTGCGTGTTCTAATATTCGACTTGTTGTAGAGTCACGACGGTCACGACATCATAGCACTTAATAGCTAAAACAAATGTCCGCACTCACAACACTTGCCGTAGGGGAAATATGTCCATTTTAATCACTCTAAGCCGTTCGACCAATTCTCATCACTTTTGCCGTTTTCCTCTATTAAATCCACATTTTCAGATGTATCAGTAATGGAGAGTTGCTTGCTCTCTTTTTTTTTGGGCTAGTTATTACTTTGGAACAGTCAAAAACACTTTATGACAGCTGTAATTCATGATCAAAGTGATGATAGGCCGATAATAGAAATAGGTATAGTTCCCCTATGTTCGTGTATGTTACCAAACTTCATTGTTTTTGATACCAGTAAAAGTAAGTAAAAGAGTAAATCTTTCTCTGTTTCCGAGCGAAATACCCTTGAAGAGTATCGGGGCCGGCATTTACTAAGCGGATTCAGTGACAGTTTATTAATTACCTCATGCTAACACTGGAACGCCTAACGCACGTCGAACTTATACGGACGCCCAAGGCTCAATAAAAGTTGGAACGGTAACTTCAACTCGCTGGTACTCGGGCATAACTTAACCAATCGGGACGATTATGTGATTTTTAAGTATGCCTAGATGATCCTAGAATTTAACAGAACTCGACTTGATCAAATCTTTCATTTTTGCAATCAAAAACTTGTTTAAACGCACTGCCTCCGCGAAATTTTGAGCATTTTTTTTTAACACTCGCAAAAAAAAGGTGGAACGATGTTTTTGACCGCAAATATTACAGATTTGATCTAAATCGAGTTCTGCAAAGTTCTAGGATCATCTGGGCATCCTTACAAATCACTGGAAAAAAATAATCGTCTGAGAACTACGTGCGTATGTATTGCGTTTACGTACACGAAAAAAAAGTGAGGTTAAATTTTGTCAGCCAGCAAAATCAAATGGTGCGCTACTGTGCGTACGTGAAACGTCATAAAGCTCTATTAACAATGCAACTCAGGTGTAGGAGTCGTCCTCCCTGGTATAAGTACAAACAACAAACCAAACCAAGCCTGCTCCAATGGTCGGCGGTTGGACTCGCAAAGTCACTCAGTTTTCGTCAAAATCGAACTTTCAACGGAAACTGAGTGATGTTCACCCAGATCTGACTGAAATTCACTCAAATCTGACAGAAGCTCACACACTTACTTCAAACGTTTGGTTGTTTTACATTACTTTGCATGAATTTCATGTATCATCGTGTAAACGTATTGACAAATTTAACCAAAATTATTGCATCGTGTATTTCTCATCTGCCCCCACGTTATTGCTGCATGGGCACCCTGCGTTTGACAGTTCTCACTTTTGGAGTTCTCACTTTTTGTTGTGACCGCACTCGGTTGTTTATCGGATCATAACAACAAACATTTTCGCGACTTTCCTCGCAGCTCAAGAAAGAAGTCCGAAATTTTTACAAGGATTTTCGTGTGATATTGTGTGTGAAATTAAAACATCGATCCAGCGATCAATTAGCGTCGCACAATTCAGGTATGTTGAAATATTTTATTTTGGCTTTGCAAAAATACAGAGAAAAATAAATACTCTCGCGCGTTTGGCGGCGCCCGTCGAAAGAACCGGCCTTCAAAACTTTATGCTTGCGTGAATTTGGTTTTGCTTGTTATTTAAGTTGGCCATGTAATTATTATTAACACATTTGAGTGCTGACAAAGAATTGTTCACGATTCCGTTTATAAAGTGGCAATTGCCAAGATTCTCTTTTTAATACAGTTATTAATTAATAAACTAGACTCATCAGCGATGTTCAGGCGTAATTATTGTGTATATGAAAAGCAAATAAAAATGAACTAAATATTATTTTTCCTATCCTAAATCTGCAATAACTGAGTCCAAGTCTGACTGAAGTGTACAGCACATTTCCCTAATTTTGTTGATTTCGTCCTTGATCCGGTCCACGTTGGCCTGCAGCAAGTAGTTGCCCTTCTTGAGCGACGCCAGCCGACCCTCGTGCCGCTTAACCCGGGGTTCCAGGTTGACCTTCTTCTTCTCGTCGGGTGCGTCCTACAAAAAAGTAACAATTCAATAACTTATTTTGATCTTGAACGATCTTTTGTTCGACAAACCTCAGCTTCGTTGACACTCTCGCACTCGCTGCCCGACTCCGACTCGGACTCGGTCTCCTCCTCAGACTCCTCTTCCTCCTCCTCTTCTTCCTCTTCCGGTTCCTCCGGCGGAGGTTCCTTCGGTTCCTCTCCGTCCTCGTCCTCGTCCTCCAGTTTCATCATTGCAGCCATCTTGTCGACCTCCTTCTGCAGCTTCTTGTACTTTTTCTGTTCGTTTCTGCGAAGGAGATTAGTTTGATTAGTGGAGATTTTTAAACATCCCCAAAAAGTTACTCACTTGAGCGCGTACTGGTTCGTCTTCATGGCGTACTTGAGCGCCTGCCGCTCGGCGTGCTTCTCCTCCTGCTTCTCCTTCAGCCTCATCAGTCGTGCCGACAGCATGTTGACCTCGCGGTTCAGCCGCTTGGCCGCCTTCTCGGCCTTCTTTTCCTCGTCCTCCTCCTCCTCTTCTTCCTCCTCCTCGTCGGCGGCCAGCTCCGGCGAGCTTTCCTTCTGGGCGGCCTCGCTGGAGCGGCGCGGTGCGTGGCTATCGTGGCCGCCGGACGAAATGCTCTGCGAAAGGTGAGATATTTCCGTCAAAAAGTTGTAAAAAAAAAACAGAGAAAAACTACGAAAATGGAAAACTACACCAACATACAGCACTGATCTGCTTCTATGCAGAGTTCAGCACGGGAGCAAACCCACGAAAGATCTCGCTTTCTACCACACCAAAATGCTAAACCAACGGAAAACACCACACAGCAATTACCTTTTGATCATTCAAATAGAAGTCATCGTCCGTTATCAACTGTAGCGAATAGGATACAAGATTTATAACAGAAACAGTTTAAAAAATACTCTTAAATGCGATGTGTTAATGGCTTTTGTACAGTTGAGTGATTGTTTCCATGTAAAAATGCGTGAATTGTAATTTTTTCGAATAATAAGTTCTAATAACCACAAAAAAAAAAAAAACAAAGTGTACCAAATTGAGCGTTTAGTACGGTATGTACCCGCATTCTTCCTCCCCTATAGATTCTGTCAAATGTGATCCGTTCACAGGGTCCTCTCTGCGGTTAATGCAACGCAGTAGGCCTGGCCGCTTAAATGAGGGCTTTAAAGCTTGGGAATGCTCGAAAGTACTACAATCATTAATATTAACATTAAAGAGCTAAGTTGAAGATACCATGCAGAATTTCCCTTATCCTCTTAAAAAAGTGGAGCATCAGCTATTCCTATCTTCCAAATCCCCTATCCTGTGTTTTCGCCTTCGACTCCACCGTTTCCGACTCGGAATCTACAGCCCTCAATCTTACAAAAGTATTTGCTAGACCTTTTCAAAGAGCAAAAGTTAGCATCCCTATTTGACCGATTTGTTCTGTTGTATCTCTGATGGTGTTTCTGTAATTTTGTGTGTGCCCGGAGTGTCAACAGTGTACCCACCTGCAACCGGCGCTCCAGCTCGGCAATCTTGCGCTTCTGCTCCTCGGTCTGCTTGTAGGCCGTGTCCAGCTCCTTGGCCACGGTTTGGTACTTTTCCTCGAGCTGCTTGGACTGCCGCTGGGCCTCGACCGCTTCGCCCTTCAGCGACTTGATCAGCTCGGCGTCCGCCCCGGTAATGTTGGTCTTCTCCTCGCCGCCCATCGGGTTCCAGCGCTCGCGGGACAGCTCGGCCTCGAGGTTGGAGACGCGCTGGGCCAGCCGTTTGTTCTCCCGCTCCAGGGCTTCGTTGTTGCGCAGTTCCATCGCCAGCAGCTGCTTTGTACTCTGGAGGTCGTCCCGTACCTTGTCGATGTCGTCCATTTCGTCGACCTCCTCCTCGTCGGGGGGTGGGGCTTCCAGGTTTGCTCGGGACTCCGACTTGGCGAGCTGCTCTTCCAGTGTCATCTGGCGGCGGAACTTGCGCAGACCTTCGAGGTTCGGTTTGCTGCGGTCGTTACACTTGACCGTTCGCAACTTGACGCCGGCGTTGATTTCCTTGAGCAACACGTTGTGAACTCCTGCCTTCTCCGTCTCGAAGATAAACTGATCCTTGACCTTGGTGATGGACTTGGAGTGTATGATCGGCTGTGACCTAAAACGACAACAATTCGCATTAATACCTTGTGAAATACCTTGAACTAGAAGCGAAGCCTATGCGACAAGCAACGTGCAACAAGCAGAACTCTACAAGGTCTTCGGAGGTCAGTACCTATCATTGCATTGAACGTGACGTAGCTTTCTACCCTGCTCCACCTCTTTCATCATGTCGGACCAGTCCGGTCGTCTGCGTGGTCGTTTTCTGCAATCGAAACAGGCATTTGGGAGTCATCATTAGTGGTTAGTTTGACGAACGTGGACAGAGAGGGGTCTAGTCTGGGTAGTCTGGGGTAGGATCAACGAGGAGTTCCGGTACATGCACTTTTGTACAACTTACTTCCGTTTGTATCTTCTGGAAATCTTTGTAATCAATGAATAACTTTTAACATCGTAACGAACAAGAAATTAGTGACCAAGCTGTTTTCTGAGACTTCTTTTTACATTAGCCAATGACAGTATACCGAAATGTATTTACAATCTTTCATGCAATAGCAAACAATAAACAGCTTCGTCCTTTCTTATAAAAATATAACAAAAAAAATTGAACAATTTATAAACAGAAAAAGGGAAAAGCATGGAACCTCGCCGTACTCACTTGAGCTTTTCGATGACCTCTTTCTGCTTGTCGGAGACGTCGTCCTTTTTGAAGTCCGGCGGAGGGCCCAACTTGGGCGGTGGTGGAGGTGGCGGTGGGATGTTGGACTTTGGCATCGGTGGTGGTGGCGGTACTGGAAGTAGTTTAAAGAGTGTGGATTAAAATTCAGTAGGATTAGGTTTGAGATAGTACAACACTATTTTAAGGTAAGAAAACAAGACGAAGTTGACATTGTAAGCAACTTTTGCCTTCCTCACTGAGGTAAGGCTATAATCCTGCTCCAAAAATTTACTTTTGATTTAAAGCTCGTAGACCCACCTTCATGTATACATATCGACTCAGAATCGAAAACTGAACAAATGTCTGTGCGTGTATGTGACCAAAATTGTTACTCAGTTTGCACAACACTGGCTGAACCGATTTTGCTCAAATTTTGGAATACGATTCTGTTTAGGGTTTATGCAACCCTGTCTCGAGTTATGATCAATGCTTGAAAAGCGATCTATCACTGAATGGGACTGCTCGATATTCGATAGAACTTTCTGTCAGCGATAATTTCCCAAAACGATATTTGATCGCTGACACAAAACGCCTATCATCAAGACCCAGGCGATGGTGTTTTGAAGGCGACTTTCAAAATTAACTTTTTTGTTAAGGAAATCTTTTATTATTGCGTCTTAACGAAGACCTTGGAAGAAATACGCTTAAATTTGCAAAATTCTTAACAGAAAAAAATGCATTGACATTTATTGATAATTTCCGCTTTTGCCGCCTTTTAATGATAGATTATGCATGAAACCATCGTGCCTCAGGTTTGTCTGCAATTTTCAAACATTTTTGTTCTTAAATTTATGCTTTAATGATGAAAATTAGCATAAAATCAAAATTTGTCGCATATTTGCCAACTTCAAACGTGTGCAACAATTTCCACTTTATCCATGCGGGAAACCGATAATGAAGTAATTCATTCGTTCCAGACTGTCAAAATTCCAAAACGTCACGCAAATCTTCGGTTCGCAGCTTTTGTTCCTGTATGACGTTTCGAGGCTAGGCCCTGCCTATCATGATCGTCATTGCTTGGCGACGGTCAGTGAACGTAAACACGAAGACGAAACGAAAGAAAAATGAGCACCACTCAAGCAGCCGCCCGAATGAGACAATGTGCTCTTTCTCTTTCTCTCGTTTTTGTCTCTCTCTTCCTAGTGTATGTTGCGTGGTGACAGAAGTCATATGATTGCTATCATTGGAGAGATGATCGGAATCTCGGTAGAATGTCAAACGACCGCTCTCTAAGCGATTTTTTTTTCCTGGAGGGAAGTCAATGATTGTGTGAGTGACTTTGCGTAGCACTCATTCCTTTGTGTGTGAAACGAACGAAAGTAGAATGTAAAAATCAGGTTGTCGTGGTGAAGACGATTGGAGTGTTCTGTCAGCTATCACAAACAGTGTCGAAATTCCGCAAACACTGAGTTATGATCACTTAAGTGATATTTGTGTTCTTTTTAATTCCGGATCTAAACAAATAGATGAAATTTGTGTCTAATCCCATCATATCACTTATTTTTGGCAAAGAGTGAGGAAGGCTCCAACCACATACGTGGATTAAGGTATTTTTCACAACTTGTTATGCAGTTTGTCTAATGTTTCCCTGTTTTCATTTATGGTATTTTCACATGCATTAATCTTGTTAAGTTTTTATTTTTAGTGCTAGCCCTATTCTACGAACTACTGATTTTTATAATTTTCCAGTCACTTTTTCGTTTTTTTAGTGTTTTTTACATTTTTTTTCTATAAACTGAGCAATTTTATAGGTATTCGCAAATCGACCTTTCTTAAATTCAAAGTGGGCGATCGATTTGGTGTCTTTGGAAAAGTTGTAGGTTATGATTAGTACTTATAAGACAAAAAACTGGTACGCTGAAAAACAAAATTTCCGATGTTTTTATTTCACTCTTTATCACAAAAAAAATTAATATCCACAACATGTATTTTTAAAGTTTTGACATTTTTTATATGGATTAGAACAGACGCATCTGACATGCTATTGACAAATTATCACAAAAGTGTTCCGAGTTGGATGATTGTCAATTATATCAAAAATATTGTCAAATCATTTTTTTAAAATCATCTTTAAATGCAAAACTAAATTTGTAATCGAAAATTACTTATTTTATAGCGCACCGTT
This sequence comes from Culex pipiens pallens, assembly GCF_016801865.2. Lineage (NCBI taxonomy): Eukaryota > Metazoa > Arthropoda > Insecta > Diptera > Culicidae > Culex > Culex pipiens. The sequence goes on from NC_068939.1 coordinate 124,768,479, forward strand.
ATATTGTAGGCATTTTAGGTACATTTTTTTATCAAAAAATGAGCTTTTTTGCAGTTTAAAATTGATAATGAAGTAAAAGCACCCCTGCGAAAATTTCCTAAAGTTGTTTTTTGTTTGTTTATTGGACTGCTGTTCCTTTTAAAATGACGTTAAAAATAACGTATTTTGGGAATTAAATTTTGAGTCATAAAGAGGTAAAATAAAAAAAAAGATTTTTTTCCGTGTACCTATTTTTCTCAAAAGTCCTAATCTTATCCTACACATTTGCCGAATGCCCATGCAAATGTTATGGAGAATGCGAAAATCCTATAAAATAAATCTAGTGCAAAATGGCTTCTTTCGGTTAAGTTAAAATTCTAAAACTTAATTTCTAATTCTAAAGTGTACGTTCCCATGCCATATTCTTGAGGACTGGTAAATGGTGTCCAAAACCTTGACATGTTCAAGATTTTCCCTTAATTTAATTTATTTTTCTTTCCCAAAAAGAGGCTTATTTTACAAATAAATCAAAAATCAAAATATAATTATCTTTAAGCTAAGTTGTTGAAACCGTAAATTTTGTCACGCTCATTTTTGCGTTTAACCTTGCTCTATAAACCCAAAAAAAAAAATCCAAAACACTCCGAAAAACACGTTCTAACTGTCACTCTAAGTCAATAATTGCGATGAATTATAACGTGAGTGCAAACAAAACCGAGGAAATTTCGTATTCACGCAGCAAAACCCAAACAACGATCGAGCGCACAAAAAAAAAGGAGTCGTTAGGAAAGTGTAGTGTAAACATCAACACCACCAGACATGTGTATCCGCCGTTAGAGGGTATTCGTGGTGTGTCTGAGTGCGAAAATTGTGGTGGTTTTCCGCCTGTGAATCGTGTTTTTGATGTGCCATTCATTTTCACCTGCGCGCGCAACCTTATTTTGCAGCTGATGGAACTACTTCCGTAGTAAATTTTCGGTACTTGAACACTTTTTTTATGCATTTCTTCTACAATATTACTTGTAAAAGTTATCTTATTAGATGAATGTTTTTTAAGTGTTCATTTTAATATGACATTTATAATTATCTTTTGAGTTTTTATCACATAGAAACTAAGTTTAGAATGCGATTAAAAAAAATCAGTCAATTACAAACACACACAGTGCAACTGAACTGCTATTGATGACGTCTGTTTCGCCATCAGACGTCGCCCACTCCCTTGGTTCATGATGGTCCGAGCTAGAAACGCATCATCAACAAATTGTTTTTCAACGAGATCATCCGTAGGTCGTCGTGTTCGGTCGGTTTTTCGAGGGTGGAATGCAATTGGTTGATGCAAATGTCTCGGGGACGGTTTAATATTTTTACAAACTTAATTAATTCGCTAATGAAATATTTATGATTATCCCACTGTTTTGCACGCTTGTTTGTCAGTGCGGGCATTCAGCTGGTTTGATGATATATTTTGAAGGTAAACTGACATTATCTATGAAATGGCTTTGACCGTGAGCGACTGTACTTAAAGATCAACGTTTCCATCAGTTTATCCTGCTCACGTCATTTGATGATTACATTAGGAACGAGCAGTATAGACTTTTTGTTTGCACTTCGTCTTTTGCCCATTAACATTATTTTGCTTGAAGTAGAGCGTCCAATTTCCCGAGGTTACAAAAATCCCGGCATGGTGTCGATTTCTGGAAAAGTCAGGGAAAACCTGGAATTGTCAGGGAATTTTATTTGACCTGGAAAAGTCAGGGAAAGTCAGGGAATTTTAAGCAGGGTCAGGGAATTTCGATAATCTTAAAAATATGACTACAAAATTTCATTTCTTTTTGAAAATTCGCCCTAGATGATGTATTTGAATGTCTTCCAGGCCAAACTTTGTAGCATTGATAATATTTAATTTTTTATATTGGTCAGTCCGGAAGAAACGCAAAACTCCATATTAAAAAATGATTAAGAAAAGGGTCACGATGAAATGCGCGTGGCTTGTTTGCAATATATTTATGTTTAAAAATCAAATAATTTGAATTTGCGTTCATCTGAAAATTACAAATTAGGGGAAAAGCTTCTAATTCCAGCGTGACTCTAATGTTGGCAGGTCAGAACTTTGACATTCAATTAAAATTAATAAAAAGCGTTTTCAACTGAAATCGAGTGATAAATAGCTCAATAAGAAGTGAGCAAGCAAGTTTCTATCAAAAGTTTTGCAAAATTAGTTGTTTAAATAGTGAAAATCAGCAAATTGGATGAAGTTAGGAGCGAGTGCTTAACCTGCCAAACATACGAGAATTTCCCCTACTAGCGCACAAGGTAAGAAAATTTTCCAAAATTTTACTTTAGTCTTCTGCCGTTCTACGCATGATTGTCCCATGTCATTTTTTGACGATTTTGATCTTTTGACTTTTTAAAGTTTAGTTTGTCGTATACTTTTCGAAAAACTCATAAAAATAGTACTTTGTTCGGAAACTCATCAAAAACAACATCAAGTCTATTTGTCCCATCGTTACACTCCTACGCATAATTGTCCCACCAAGTATTTTCTTTCACGAAGTAATCTAATTTTGTGTAATCTAAAATGTAAGCAAAATATTGAATGGAATTTAAAATTAAAGAAATAAATTCAAGAATTAAAGAAATAAAACAAAAAAATATGGAATAAACAGGGTTGTTAAGGACGGCGCGAATTTCGCGCGGTAGCAATTTTAATTAAAAAAAAAAACATTGAGAGAGATAAAATTACTTTCAACTTATAAAGAAAAATATCATCAAGAATTAGGATAATTTGTTTTTTTTTTTTCGTTGAGTGCAAAAACTTCGATTCTTATTAATTGAATCCGAAAAATTTTGTTTGTATTTTCTCAATAAGAAACGTCGAAAGATGAAGATTATGAAGAGATATTTTTTAAATGTGTTGTTGAGGATTTCCTAAATAAATGTATTACTACACTCAACTAATTTTTAAACATACTGACTATGAATATTTAATTTCTTTAAAGTTTTGAGTATTTTTTTATCCTCATTTAGTGTTCTTTTATACTGGATACATTCAATTTTAATCTTGTGAATCTTAATCATATTTCAAACTATTCCTGAAGATACAGACATTTGGATGTAACAAAAATTATTATTGGGCATGTTCCAGTGGGTGTACTGTGCTTCTATCCCAAATATGAGCTTGATTGGACGTAACAGAAGCCTCTCCGCTTTTGAATTTTAGATGGGATTCAACCAGTAGAAATATTTTTTTTAATTTGAACATTCTTGAAAAAAATAAAAAAAATATGTATACAAAAAAATTACAGCTCCAACATTTAAAATTGGATTATTCAGAAATTAGGAAATAAAATTAGGAAAAATACTATTAAAAAAACAAAAAAAGTTATATTAATAAAGAAATGAAAAGATTTATAAAATAAAAATTAAAAAAATCAATATCAATATTCTAAAACAACACAAAAAATTTATTATTAAATTCTTAAATTCTTAAATTCTTAAATTCTTAAATTCCTAAATTCTTAAATTCTTAAATTCTTAAATTCTTAAATTCTTAAATTCTTAAATTCTTAAATTCTTAAATTCTTAAATTCTTAAATTCTTAAATTCTTAAATTCTTAAATTCTTAAATTCTTAAATTCTTAAATTCTTAAATTCTTAAATTCTTAAATTCTTAAATTCTTAAATTCTTAAATTCTTAAATTCTTAAATTCTTAAATTCTTAAATTCTTAAATTCTTAAATTCTTAAATTCTTAAATTCTTAAATTCTTAAATTCTTAAATTCTTAAATTCTTAAATTCTTAAATTCTTAAATTCTTAAATTCTTAAATTCTTAAATTCTTAAATTCTTAAATTCTTAAATTCTCAAATTCTTAAATTCTTAAATTCTTAAATTCTTAAATTCTTAAATTCTTAAATTCTTAAATTCTTAAATTCTTAAATTCTTAAATTCTTAAATTCTTAAATTCTTAAATTCTTAAATTCTTAAATTCTTAAATTCTTAAATTCTTAAATTCTTAAATTCTTAAATTCTTAAATTCTTAAATTCTTAAATTCTTAAATTCTTAAATTCTTAAATTCTTAAATTCTTAAATTCTTAAATTCTTAAATTCTTAAATTCTTAAATTCTTAAATTCTTAAATTCTTAAATTCTTAAATTCTTAAATTCTTAAATTCTTAAATTCTTAAATTCTTAAATTCTTAAATTCTTAAATTCTTAAATTCTTAAATTCTTAAATTCTTAAATTCTTAAATTCTTAAATTCTTAAATTCTTAAATTCTTAAATTCTTAAATTCTTAAATTCTTAAATTCTTAAATTCTTAAATTCTTAAATTCTTAAATTCTTAAATTCTTAAATTCTTAAATTCTTAAATTCTTAAATTCTTAAATTCTTAAATTCTTAAATTCTTAAATTCTTAAATTCTTAAATTCTTAAATTCTTAAATTCTTAAATTCTTAAATTCTTAAATTCTTAAATTCTTTAATTCTTTAATTCTTTAATTCTTTAATTCTTTAATTCTTTAATTCTTTAATTCTTTAATTCTTTAATTTTTTAATTCTTTAATTCTTTAATTCTTTAATTCTTTAATTCTTTAATTCTTTAATTCTTTAATTCTTTAATTCTTTAATTCTTTAATTCTTTAATTCTTTAATTCTTTAATTCTTAAATTCTTTAATTCTTTAATTCTTTAATTCTTTAATTCTTTAATTCTTTAATTCTTTAATTCTTTAATTCTTTAATTCTTTAATTCTTTAATTCTTTAATTCTTTAATTCTTTAATTCTTTAATTCTTTAATTCTTTAATTCTTTAATTCTTTAGTTCTTTAATTCTTTAATTCTTTAATTCTTTAATTCTTTAATTCTTTAATTCTTTAATTCTTTAATTCTTTAATTCTTTAATTCTTTAATTCTTTAATTCTTTAATTCTTTAATTCTTTAATTCTTTAATTCTTTAATTCTTTAATTCTTTAATTCTTTAATTCTTTAATTCTTTAATTCTTTAATTCTTTAATTCTTTAATTCTTTAATTCTTTAATTCTTTAATTCTTTAATTCTTTAATTCTTTAATTCTTTAATTCTTTAATTCTTTAATTCTTTAATTCTTTAATTCTTTAATTCTTTAATTCTTTAATTCTTTAATTCTTTAATTCTTTAATTCTTACATCCTTTAATAGAACAAAGTATTTCAAATATTGGAAATGCAATTTGTTTTGGAATGAAATTTAAGTGAGGAATTTGGAATACAATCAGTACTAAAATTCATAGATTTTGAATTTTTGGAATTTCGAAATCTAAAATTTAATCATATTAAAATTTTAGATTTTGGTTTTTTAAGCTTATATTTTTGAAGTTAAATTAAATTTTGTTTATATTGGTTTCTAGTTTTCTATTTTGTTTATGTTGGTCAAATCAAAATTATTGTTAAGTCCCTTTGATTTGCAAAAATATTGTTTTTTGTGACACTTTTCTTGATGTCTCTTGACAGGATTTTTTGCTTTCATTCCTTCAAACATAAAACGAGTTTCATTTTTTTTATCCAATACTTTCTGTGTTAGTTTTTTCTTCGGAAATAACATTTCTTGAATGTTGGTCGCGATTTTTTTTATATGGGGCGGATTTCGCGCGGATTGGGGTTTCGGTCGGCGCGGATTCGGCACGGATTTTTTTCGACTTTCCCGTAACAAATCTGCATCCGAGATTTCATAGGGATTGTACAACTACATTTTACATATTTTTCCCAAACTACATTCAAGGGGTTACAAGGAGGAGTTCCCGTGGTCATATCGAGCTTAAATTTGGAATCTATTCCAAAACACCCAAATATCTAAGTTTGTTAAATAATGACTTTTTGAAAAAATCGAACAGGTTGTATTTTCTTTTTATTTTTATAAAATGTATTGATCGTGTGAATGATCGTCTGTAGGCTCTGGTCAAGGTAGGAACATTTTTTTTTTATTTTATAGCAAACATAATTTTTGTAAGATTATTTAAATTATTTAAGAAGGAGGAATTCGTTTTAAAATTCGGCAAAAGGCAACAATTTTAAAATTAAACATGACTTCTTACTTTGATACAAATTTTCAATTGATTTTTTTTTTTAAATTTTTAACTTTAAATTTTCTTTAGGAATGAAGTGAAACAACTAATCGCAATTTAAAATATGCAACAATTGTAATTATTTATTTTTTCTAGGGTTTTGCCTTCCTCACTGAGGTAAGGCTATAATCCTGCTCTGAAAATGAACTTTTGATTAAAAGCTCCTAGACCCACCTTCATGTATACATATCGACTCAGAATCGAAAACTGAACAAATGTCTGTGTGTGTGTATGTGTGTGTGTATGTGTGTGTGTATGTGTGTGTGTATGTGTGTGTATGTATGTATGTGACCAAAATTCTCACTGAGTTTTCTCAGCACTGGCTGAACCGATTTTGAACAAACCAGTTGCATTCGACTTGGTTTAGGGTCCCATACATCGCTATTGAATTGTTTGAAGTTTCGATAAGTAGTTCAAAAGTTATGTATACAAATGTGTTTTCACAAATATCCAGATCTCAATTATATGCATGTAAACGATGTCCGGATCCATCATCCGACCCATCGTTGGTTAGGTAATTGAAAGGGCTTTCCAATGAGTCCAAATCATTGATGATCTGGCAACCCTGTCTCGAGTTATTACCACATAAGTGATATTTATGTACTTTTTTGAAGCCGGATCTCACTTAAATGTATGTAAACGATGTCCTGATCCATCATCCGACCCATCGTTGGTTAGGTAATTGAAAGGCCTATCCAATGAGTACAAAACATTGAAGATCTGGCAACCCTGCCTCGAGTTATTACCACATAAGTGATATTTATGTACTTTTTTGAAGCCGGATCTCACTTAAATGTATGTAAACGATGTCCGGATCCATCATCCGACCCATCGTTGGTTAGGTTATTGAAAGGGCTTTCCAATGAGTCAAAAACATTGAAGATCTGGCAACCCTGTCTCGTTTTATTACCACTTCAGTGAAATTTATGTACTTTTTGAAGCCGGATCTCACTTAAATGTATGTAAACTATGTCCGGATCCATCATCCGACCCATCGTTGGTTAGGCAATTGAAAGGGCTTTCCAAAGAGTCCAAAACATTGAAGATCTGGCAACCCTGTCTCGAGTTATTACCACATAAGTGATATTTATGTACTTTTTTGAAGCCGGATCCCACTTAAATGTATGTAAACGATGTCCGGATCCATAATCCGACCCATCGTAGGTTAGGCAATTGAAAGGGCTTTCCAATAAGTCCAAAACATTGAAGATCTGGCAACCCTGTCTCGAGTTATTACCACATAAGTGATATTTATGTACTTTTTTGAAGCCGGATCTCACTTAAATGTATGTAAACGATGTCCGGATCCATCATCCGACCCATCGTTGGTTAGGTTATTGAAAGGGCTTTCCAATGAGTCAAAAACATTGAAGATCTGGCAACCCTGTCTCGTTTTATTACCACTTCAGTGAAATTTATGTACTTTTTGAAGCCGGATCTCACTTAAATGTATGTAAACTATGTCCGGATCCATCATCCGACCCATCGTTGGTTAGGCAATTGAAAGGGCTTTCCAATGAGTCCAAATCATTGATGATCTGGCAACCCTGTCTCGAGTTATTACCACATAAGTGATATTTATGTACTTTTTTGAAGCCGGATCCCACTTAAATGTATGTAAACGATGTCCGGATCCATAATCCGACCCATCGTAGGTTAGGCAATTGAAAGGGCTTTCCAATAAGTCCAAAACATTGAAGATCTGGCAACCCTGTCTCGAGTTATTACCACATAAGTGATATTTATGTACTTTTTTGAAGCCGGATCTCACTTAAATGTATGTAAACGATGTCCGGATCCATCATCCGACCCATCGTTGGTTAGGTTATTGAAAGGGCTTTCCAATGAGTCAAAAACATTGAAGATCTGGCAACCCTGTCTCGTTTTATTACCACTTCAGTGAAATTTATGTACTTTTTGAAGCCGGATCTCACTTAAATGTATGTAAACTATGTCCGGATCCATCATCCGACCCATCGTTGGTTAGGCAATTGAAAGGGCTTTCCAATGAGTCCAAATCATTGATGATCTGGCAACCCTGTCTCGAGTTATTACCACATAAGTGATATTTATGTACTTTTTTGAAGCCGGATCCCACTTAAATGTATGTAAACGATGTCCGGATCCATAATCCGACCCATCGTAGGTTAGGCAATTGAAAGGGCTTTCCAATAAGTCCAAAACATTGAAGATCTGGCAACCCTGTCTCGAGTTATTACCACATAAGTGATATTTATGTACTTTTTTGAAGCCGGATCTCACTTAAATGTATGTAAACGATGTCCGGATCCATCATCCGACCCATCGTTGGTTAGGTTATTGAAAGGGCTTTCCAATGAGTCAAAAACATTGAAGATCTGGCAACCCTGTCTCGTTTTATTACCACTTCAGTGAAATTTATGTACTTTTTGAAGCCGGATCTCACTTAAATGTATGTAAACTATGTCCGGATCCATCATCCGACCCATCGTTGGTTAGGCAATTGAAAGGGCTTTCCAAAGAGTCCAAAACATTGAAGATCTGGCAACCCTGTCTCGAGTTATTACCACATAAGTGATATTTATGTACTTTTTTGAAGCCGGATCTCACTTAAATGTATGTAAACGATGTCCGGATCCATCATCCGACCCATCGTTGGTTAGGTTATTGAAAGGGCTTTCCAAAGAGTCCATAACATTGAAGATCTGGCAACCCTGTCTCGAGTTATTACCACATAAGTGATATTTATGTACTTTTTTGAAGCCGGATCTCACTTAAATGTATGTAAACGATGTCCGGATCCATCATCCGACCCATCGTTGGTTAGGCAATTGAAAGGGCTTTCCAAAGAGTCCAAAAAATTGAAGATCTGGCATCCCTGTCTCGAGTTATTACCACATAAGTTATATCTGTGTTCTTTTTTTCTGGATCTAAAAAAAATGCTGAAATGTGTGTCCCAACCACTCATATTACCCATTTTTGGTAAAAAGTGAGGAAGGCATCAACCACATAGGTGGATTAAGTTAGTTTTTTTAGAAGGTCCTGTAAGCTATTGTGTTTCATATGTTTATAGGACACATCCAAAAAAAAAAAAAAAAAAAAAACTCTAGATTTTTTGGTAAAGGCAACATTTAAAATGGCATAAACATAGGACAATTTTATGGTTGCTCATTTTGGATGTTCGATAAGAAAAAAATGATTCACAAAATAAAAAAAAGTTTTTAAGTTTTTGCAGAATCCATCGCTGAAAAAAAAATAAAAAAGTCATTGAAGTTTTTCAATATCTTAAATTTCCAATATTCAAAAAGGAAAATGCATGAAACCATAATAACGCTCCAAACAATATATTAGTAAAAAATAGAAAATAAAAAAAAGGTGGTCTGGAGAGGTCAGGGAAAAGTCAGGGAATTTTATTTTGGGATTTGGATCGACACCATGCCCGGGAAATGGAAATTTTTCAACAAATCTGAAAATAATTTAAATTTGTTCTAATCCTGGTTCTGACTAATACTTTGCTACAAAATTTGTGAATTGTGAAGATCAAATTATGTCTTAAATCGTTTAAAAAAAAACATACAACTTCAAGAAAATATATTATTTATAAATAATTGTATGAGAACAGGTCCAATGGATTTCAGCTCTTGGACAAATTAGTAAAGCGTTATGTTTAATTTGGAAATCTCACTTCTCGTGTCTTTTTCAAATGATACATTTTTTTTTAAATTAAAATTCAAAGATTTCAAATATTTGGAGCTAGTTTTTGAAATATATGAGCATTCTTTAATCAACTTTCATAAATAAAACATTCGTGAAATTATCCGATCTTTTCGAAAACAATATTTTCAAAATTTTTAAATCAAAACTAACATTTCGAAAGGGCCAAACATTCAATATTACGCCCTTTTAAAACTAACAGTCTTGGTTTAACATTTTTGAAAATATTTGACATTTGAAAAAGGCCAAATAAAAAAGTCGATCTGTAGATAAAATTGGTAGAAATGCTTGTTTCTACATACATTGTTTCAAAAAATTCCTTTATAAACTTCATTGTTGAGCATCAATGGGTTAGTGCTAATAGATTTTGGGAGATTTTTCAACATTTGCCCATATTCTAGACACCCTATTGTTTAAACTACCAAAAAATGCAAGAAGGTCAAAGTTTTCCGACTTAACTTACGACGCGTCTCCATTTCCTGTTAACTAAACATTCATGGAGACGCATGGCTTTTCATAACAGTTAACTCACACTAAAAACATCACCACTTGGGTCTACTCACTTCTCTTGCTGCTCTCGGACCGCAGCGCGGACGGTTTGTGCGGGTACGCTTCCTCCTTCTTGGGGATGTCCTCGAGCAGGGGCTTCTCGACCTTCTTGAGCTGCACCTCGGGCAGCTTCTCCTTGACGCGAGGGGCCTTCAGGTTTGACGGCACCTTGCGCAGCTGAACGCGGAAGCCCTTCGGCTCGGGGGACGTCGAGCGCTCCTTTGGTTCCGAGGGCGGTCGGATGACCTTCTTGAGGGGTGGCTTGAAGAAGGGTTTCGGCTCGGGGGAGGAGGACTTTTCCGATTTGGAGGATTTGCTGTCGGTGTCGGTTTTGTCGGGGCTGCGGGACACTTTCTTCAGTTGGACGGGGAGTTTTGGTTTGGGCGGCGATGGTTCCCGTTTTGGGGGTTCGGGTTTCTTCACTGGAGGAGGAGCGGGTTTTTCCTCCTCCTCGGATTCCGTTTCCGTTTCATATTCGGTGCTTCCCTCCTCCTCTTCTTCCTCTTCCTCCTCCTCTTCGACTTCCTCTTCTTCCTCTTCGGACTCTGACTCGGGAGAGGGTTCCTTCGGCTTGGGTTTGGGCGGTTCCCGGAGGACCGTCATCTTGGGCGTGGTGTTCTTGATCATGGGTTCCGGTTTGGTGAGGGGTGGCGGCACCGGTTTCTTCTGCTGGACCACGATCGGAACCTTGATCTCCTTGGACTGGAGCTTGGCGGTTTTTGTAGTTTCGCCATTTTCCTTCGGGGTTGCACTGGCAACGGCCGGTTTCTTCAGGATGGGAGCCGTTTTGACTTCGTTGGAGTCGGCTTTGGCCGCTGGTTTAGTCTCTTTCGTTGAGGAATCTGACGCCGCAGTCGATGGCGTTGAAGTGAGTGAGTTCTTACGAGCCGCCCACGCCGGCGGAACGTTCTTATTCACCAAGTCCACTCTGTCCTTTAACCAAGGTGGACGATTGCTTCCATTCACTGGCATGGTACGGAGACACTAAACTACGTTTTACACTACTTTTCCACTAGAATTTTAATGATTCACTTGTTTCGGCTGATTCAGCATTCACCTATTTTCTATTTAAAAAACGCAAACAAATTTATAAATCATGCCTTCTCACACAGCAATAAGAAGACTAATTTCCCTTTTTCTGACGTTCTTTTCTCTCATTGCAGGTGATTAACCACGTCCGTCCTCACAGACCGGCTGACCGGCACACAGCTTCTCGGCACGGTTGTATAATACTGAATACGAAGGACGCCGTGAAAATCACGACGCCGTCACCAAAAGCGATCGTCGTGAAGACGACGACGATGATGACGCGATCGAGCGTGTTTGTGATTTGTAATAAAGTATATTTAAAGCGCGGTTTCGAGAGAGAGAGAGAGAGCGCAGTGTGTATGCCGGTGTCGCCGGCTATAAATATCGCCGCGATTCAGTGTATATCAAAATAAGAGTTAAACAAAAGAAAAAAAAGTGCCGTCCCACAGTGACAAACGTGATGAAAATATGTCGTCCCATACGGCGCGGCGGCTAGCACCCCCGCGCAACGGGAGCACCTGCGTTGGCTGAAATGTGCTTAACCAGTGCCAACAACACTTATTTTTGTAGGAATTCACAGGTTGGTCGCCGTTGCTTAAAAACACCCTTTATATCTTGATGCATTTTAATTCAAGATGAAAGATGATATCCGTCTCCCATAGAAATTGTGCCCAAAAAATCGTCAACTTGTTGGATTAAGGTGAAACTGGACGTCGGCTATTAAAAAACTTCTTTGCGATTTAAATCAATTTTTAAACTTGACAGATTGTTTGCTTACGGCTTCTTTACCGTTTGCCAAACAAAAACTTTCTAAGCTACGGCGTTTTTCTTAAAACTGCTTCCAAACTCCTGATCAACTTAATAGATTTCTGAACCAGACTGTTTCTTGCTCTCGTTCATTTTTTTGTCTGCAACAAACAGGACACTTTTTAATTACGGCATTTTCTTTAAAGCTGCTTTTGAAAACTGGAGTCGTGGAATCAATATGGCGCACCTTTCCGTATCTCCTTAACCTTAGTGTATTTTAAATAAATTTTGGTTGAGTTGTTTAAGGCTCCGGAAGGCATCATCCCCAATCGGCCATTTGGCGGCCATGCTTGTTTAAAAAAAAAAAACATTCAAATCTTGATTCAGAATGTTTCAATCAAAAAATTGTTTTCTTTGTGTTGTTTTTAGAAACATTTTACTTATAGTGATTATTTTTTCATTTCAATTTACTCTTTCTGAACCCTGAATTCAGAACCATCATTGACAGTCATTGCCCCACCTTAAACTTTTATGCAACAGTTTTTTTCCGGACATGCCCTGTATATCTCAGACACACCTTTTGAATAATTATATTTATTAAAGAACTACCCTAAATACAAAAAAAAAAAGAGACAGGTAACAACGGGTTTGACAGGATGCACTTAATATTCTATGCTTTAGCGGCTGTCAAAACTTGAATTTGGAGAATTAAATCTGCCTTCCTCACTGAGGAACGGCTATAATCCTGCTCTAAAAATGAACTTTTCACAGAAAGCTCGTAGACCCACCTTCATGTATACCTATCGACTCAGAATCGAAAACTGAACAAATGTCTGTGTGTGTATGTGACCAATAATGTCACTCAGTTTTCTCAGCACTGGCTGAACCGATTTTGTTCAAACCAATTGCATTCGATTTGGTTTGGTTTAAGGTCCCATACGTACCTATTGATTTTTATAAAGTTTTGATAAGTTGTTCAAAAGCTATGTATAAAAATGTGTTTTTGTTTACATCCGGATGTTAGATAAGTGTCCGAAAATTGACTCGAATACATACCATCATGTTACAGTCATCCCACATATTCGGAACACCCACAAATTCGGAACACTTTTGTGGTAATTTGTCAATAACATGCCAAATGCAGCTTTTCTGTCGACCCTACTATTTTTAGGACCTTTATTTGGACATTCTCTTGCTATTTCACTGGTAAAAGTAGTACTTTTTGAACAAACGCCCTCTTTTCAAGTCTATTTTATCCAGAGCAGCAAAACATGCCTCCAAATTGCCTGTTTCATAATTGTGGGATGTTATTGTGCCTCCCACAATTGTGGAACACCTGAATTTAATTGATATTTTTACAACAACAGTTATCAGACCATTCATAAAACATAACTAAGCATGAGTTTCGTTGGTTTCAGTGCCTGAAGTTATTAATTTGTAAAAATTATGTACTCATGGAGAGAACCAAAGTTTGTTTACATCCGTAAGAAAAAAGTGTTCCGAGTTTGTGGATTTCAAGGGTCCAAGTTTTTCTTCAAAAACTTGATATAAAAGTTAAAATTTGCAGTTGTTCGATACAGCATTCGAAAGATCGCAAGAAAAGCTTTCAAATGAAGGTAAAAGCGAATCATTAAGTTCAATCATTGATTTTCTATGATTTTTTGAACATTGGCCGATCTGTAAACTGTTCCGAATATGAGGGATGACTGTATACATCGTTGGATAGGTAATAAAAATACCTTCCAATCGGGTACAACAGTTTGAAGACCCTGTTTCAAGTTATGACCACTTAAGTGATATTTAAGTATTTTTTGAAGCCGGGTCTCACTTATCTGTATGTAAACAATGTCCGGATCCATCATCCGACCTTTTGTTGGATAGGTATTCGAAGTATTGCTTAAAAAAGGGTCAAAAACTTTGAAGATCTGCCAACCATGTCTCAAGTTATGACCACTTAAGTGATAAGCATCTACTTTTTGAGGCCGGATCTTATTTGGATTAACTTAGCTTCGCACTTGGTTTTCAAAGAATTTGGATATAAATTATTTCAGGATCTTTTGTGCGATCCATTTTTGAAAAAAAGTGAGGAAGAAGAAAAGAATGTATTAGAAATATTTTTGAAAAATCATGGCTTTATGATTTTTTGTTTTGTCCATATTACTCAGTGGAATTTTCCAAATACAAACCCTTGAGTTTTATGCACAATCTTCTTAAATTTATCAAAATAGAAAAATCGTACCACCTCCCAGGCTTCTCAAATCACATGTTAGCCCCTGCACTTGTTGTGTTCCAAATTGTCGCTTCGCGACGACGTCTCCGTAGGCGAAAAACTAAAAATAATGATGTGATTATAAATTTTATGGACTTGGAATCTTGGCCGCCTGAACCCCGGCCCTGTTGGCGCACTGAACGGTGGTTGTCGGGTTTGATTATAAATGTGTTATGTTCCCGCTGCTATTTTCATTGCCATCCTTCCTTCCTTCCGGAATTCTCCTCGGCGCCCCACTCATTAGAGTGTCCATTTCCAGAGCTCGTGCGCACATGCCACACGCTGGACGTCCCGCGGAATTCAGCTTGGTAGCGGCGGCGGCGACATTGCTTTGTGAAAACAGCGCCGACGTCGGTTTCGTTAAATGGTCAGCGTTTAATTTTGGCACTTTTTTTCAATGCAATTTGAATTAATTATTTATTTTTTTCAAGTTATTTTATTTAGTGCTTCTAAAGTCTAAAGGCCGCAAATGAACGCGTTCCGCTTCGTAACCATTTGTCAGAGGCCGAACATGCGCTCATGTCATCTTTATTGAAGGGTACAACAGATTTACATAAAGCAAAAAAGTCAGAGTACCGCTCTAAAGCTGCTTGCGTCAAACTTGCCCAGGCGACACAATATTTCGGTCCTGTCAACCATTGTGTCACCTAAATCAGCAGACACCACACACTCTCCAATGCCGCTGACCTTTTGTTGCTTTTAGTTTTAGCTTGAAAAATACGACTGAGTCGTCCCACACACGCGGTAAAGGAGTGCGCTGAAGATTTATCCTTTGCTAGAGGGACACAGAGTAACATAGACGATTTAAATAGGTTATTTGGTTGAGTTGGACTTGTTACAACACTTGCTTAAATCAAAAAAAAAAAATTAAGGTATAGTTTTAGTTTAGAAAACTTTAAAAATAGCAAAAATATAAGTATTCCATACTTATTAACATTTGATTAGGCCGATGCAAATATTTTTAAAGGTTTTGGGGGAGGCAAAAAAATAAAATAAAAATATACGAAAATTTAAATAACAAGCCATGGTCTCAACATTTGAATGAAAATAGGGCTTTAAAATGCATTTTACACTAGATCAGTTGTTTTGCAATCATTAGTTTTCACAAAATGTAAGATTTGACGCCTACCCCGGTGGAATCGCTGGCGGCGGTTGGACTCGCAATCCAAAGGTCGTCAGTTCAAACACTGGGTGGAAGGTTCCTTGGAATAGAAAGAGGTTTGGGTGCTCTTCTCATTCAAGCCTTCGGACTCCTAGGTTCGAGCAGAAACTTGCAATAGAGACCACAAAAGACCCGGGGGTCGTTAATGTGGATGGTTTGATTTTTTTTAGATTTGACGAAAACAAAATTTTTGCAAAAAAAAAGTTTTTGCAGTACTGTACAAAAACTTTTAAAAATATTTGTACCAGCCTTAAGGCAAACGAAATTTTTTTCTTTTTTTTTTTAATTCGAAAAATTCGTGCATTCCATTTCATTAGGGCACAAAACTTTTGTAAACAAGAGTGTATCCCTCTCACACCTTATGCAAACTGTCAATTGAGTTAAAGGAAAACACTATTGTTTACAAAAGTTTTGTGCCCTTTTGAAATGTTAGGCTCCAATTGTTGAAAATATCAATTTGCAACGATTTATCATTATAGTTGCACTTTAGGCCGTTGCATATACTTTTTATGGGGCCCCTTCAAAATCGGCACAAAATAAGGGAATAAAAAAACATATTTTTTTAAACACAACTGCAAAATTTCAATGAAACTGGACGTGCAATCGACTGAAAGCTATTTAAAATGCATTTTCCTGTGTTGCTAAAAATTTTTGCCATGATTGAACCAGTTGAAACATATTTTGAACTTTTTAAAATTTCAATGTACAGTACTGATCCGCAAAAAAAAATCCTTCAAAACTAGGTTATGTTAACAGTGCATGATTTAAAACACTTTTATTCGTGGAAATGTTGATTTCGTGGTTATTTCAATTGTTGTTTTGTCCTCTAGTATTCAAATGCCGAAATAAAAAAAAATACTTGCAATTGAAAAAAAAATCATCTGATTTGTTTCCAGTTTTATAAATTGTAAAAACGTAAATTATTTGTTTCAAATAAAAACAATTTTTCACATATGGTCCGCAAGCTCATGCTAACTTCAAATTCGGCCCGCTGTTCAAAAACTTTGAGCACCCCTGATTTACATCTTCTTTTTATGTTGGATATAAATCATCAAAATGAATATTGTGTACGAATCCATCACATCACACTTTGTTGGTAAGGAGTTAGGAAGGCATCTACCACATAGGTGGATTAAGTATGTTTTTTCACAGGTTATACCTCAATCTACCTGGAATATCGTGTACGAAGCGATATCGCATATTACAATAGAATAAATTCTGAATCGAAACCGAACATAATTGCTAAAAAGTATTAGGATGTTCGTAAAGTTTGTATTTGGAAAATATAAAATTTAAGAGCATTTAACAGTTTGAAAAACATATTCAAATGAGTGCTCTTTACAATAAAACGTTACTTAATCCACCGTTAGGTGGTTGGTGCCTTCCTCACATTCATATAGTGAATACTTTCAGTCAGAATTGGATCCATTGATAGTAAGCATTTAGAGCTGGGACTTCGGATATCCGGATAATTTGCAGCATTAATAATTCTATTAGAAAATGAACTAACTTATACAAGCCAGCTTTGTCTCACGACTGTGGGGTGACATAAAGATGAAACAAAATAATTTTACAGGTTTTCAAAAGACCTCTAATTTTGTATCACATGATTTATGGCCGAATACTATTATCCGAAAAACTATCCGATCCGTTACATTTTTATTCTTAAATTTATTTTGGGTTCCTCAAATATTTTTATCCAAATAATTTTCAGTTCTGATACGATTTTCGTACATCTCGTTGGTTTGGTTTGATTGAAAAGATGGTATCTGATTTTATATAGAAAAAAAAATGTAAATTATCCGGATATCCGAGGTCACAGCTCTAAGCATGATAGAACCGGAAAATATTGTTATCAAAATATCTGAGACCCGGTTTCAAAAAAATGTAGAAATAACATTTAAGTGCTTGCAATTTTCGATAGGGTATCAGATCTGTGATTTTTTGGGCTTTTTAGAAATGTTTTCGATTATTCCTCCAACGATGGGTCGTACGATGAATCCGGACAACATTTTCGTCAACATATTTGATCTTTTAAATACCTTTCTAAAAATGTAATACATGACGCGTTTTCTTACAAAACTACAATCTTCCGGTCTACAGTCAAAGTAGTTTTTTAGCACAACTTTGGACAACAACCCTACACAAACAGTTTTTGAATTAGAAGCAAAATGAAAATTACAAAAACATAAATAACAACAAAGTTCATTTTTCCCTACTCAAGTCAGATTGCTCCCAAATCTAGGGTGTTGATTTGAGGTCTGATTGTGACCATAAAATTCTGCAAATTTAGCCAGAAGATGATCATTCTTCAGTGATTGTATAGCATTTCCTTAGTGAGAAAAGCAAAATACAATCCCAAAATAAGTACTAAATGTCACTATAAATACATCTCTAAAATTGATACTCGAACGCCACCAGTTTCAACAATGTTGTCTCCACAAAACCCATGGTTAAACCCAAAACCCTCGATCACCAAGCCAGGGAGGGGAAGAGGAGTCAAAATATTTCAAACTCCACCCACGCCGCGCGCGCTCGAATAAACTGTCTCTTTTTTTAATGTGACGAAAGTGATTCTCGCATTTAGCATTGAGAGGAAAGTTCTATTCCCCACCCGAGATGGAGGAAAATTCGGCAATTTCCAAATGACTTTCCCCGCGCGAGATGAAAATTCCTTCATTCGACGCAACAACACACACACACTGAAAAAAAGAACTGCTGCAATTTGACGCACGATCAAAGTTTGCAAAACAATCGGAAAGAAGTTCAAGAAGCAACGGTCAAATGACGTCATTTAGTCGAAGTCGCGGCCTCGGGACTTGAGTCCGATCCAGCCACGATGGTCACGACGACGATGGCCGAAACGAAGCAAGGACGGTGTGTGCGTATTTGGATCAGTGTGTGGGACAGCGAAAAATTTAAAATGTCGGAAAATGGAGGAAAATTAGCCTTCTGCAATTTCATTCTAGGTTTGAAGTTTTTCGTTTTGTCTTTTTTGATTCATAACACTAGGTCGAGGCCTTTTCGAAAACCCAAATTGAGTTTTATTGCTGTCTGCGGTAAATTCTTCTTGCTTTTTTTATTTTCGTTAAGTCACTCTCTAGCACTGTGTAACACTTTTTTCTTCCTTTTCTCAGGTGACATTTATCTTCTCTTTTCGAAATGGTCGACCTATTTTCACGAGATTTTTCCTCTAATCCTGCTTCATCTTGCTTTGCCTCTGGCAAATCACGTTCAAGAATTTTCCTTTACCACAATTTCATCACTCGGCTCGACCTCTGGCAGCAATAAATCTTCTGAATTCCACCTTTTTTCGCCCTCTTTGTCAATCGTGCGATGCAAAATTCCACTTTTGGGAGAAAATTCTAACCACTTTTCCTCCCTCACTCTCTCTCTCCCCCACACACCACACTGTCTACTTTTTCACACGATCACGGGAAATCACGCGTGCGAAACCACTGGCTGCCACGAACGGACTGAGCCTGCCGTGCGCGAGTGGTTCGTGAATTTTCCGTGAGTTTTCCCAACCCCAAAGTGGTGTGCGTGAAATGCGCGCGCGGCTGCGAATTTCAGATTTCGAAAAATTTCGACCACCGTGTTTCATTCACGCGCTTAACCCTCTATTGCCCAAATTTCTGTTTCGAATTTTTGTTCAGAAGTTGAGAGAACTCAATTTCTTTTGCTTAACGATTTTCGTTTATTGTTTCCATAATTCCATATTTTTCCAATCACTTTTTCAATTTATCACAATTTAAACATTAACCTTGCTACAAATTACGTTAAACAAAGACTGAAACCCTTCCACCCCCTCCAAAATTATTTAAAAAAAAATCTACTAAGAAAGTCACATTAAACAAGTTAAACCACACGGAGAATCTAAAAATCGTGAATAAGCATTCATAAAAAGTGTTTAAATTCCATGGTACGTTTTTGAACAGTTTGTTCGCGTCTAAATGTGGAGATGGATTGTTGAGGGTTACTGAAATTTGATTTGCACACACAACTACACACATGTTGTTGCAGTTTTTCACGACCCCCGGTGCACAGTCACGAAGTTGTTTGAGTGTGGTGTTGTGCGTGAGCGGATTTCTCTGTTTTTTCTGTGTGTGTTGGTTGATGTGGTGAGCTACTTGAGAGAGGAAAGGTTTGTTTATTCAATGTTTGTTTGTGAGCTGTTTTTTTATTCTACCATCATTTTTCTCGCAGTGGTTGTTCTGTTGATCAGATGGTTTTCCCTAAGTCTTGGTTGTATTGGTCAAGGCAGAAGTTGCAATTTTTTAACTGGGTTCGTTCAGGAATGAACTTTTCGAGATAAATTTAAAATTTGATTCAATAATTTGTTTTGAAAAGTTGTTTGTATCGTTTAACTGAATTCCTTAAGTTAAAATATGGTGGCACTTGATTGTCCTTGAAAAATTAATAAAAAAGCGTAACAGAGCAATTTTCTACGAAATCGGTATTTATCTTTTAATTTTAATTTTTGTATTTTTCGATCCGGCTGAAACTTTTATGGTGCTTTCGGTATGCCCAAAGAAGCCATTTTGCATCATTAGTTTGTCCATATAATTTTCCATACAAATTTGGCAGCTGTCCATACATAAAATGATGTATGAAAATTCAAAAATCTGTGTCTTTTGAAGGATTTTTTTGATCGATTAGGTGTCTTCAGCAATGTTACGAACTACACTGGAAAAAAAATGATACACGAAAAAAAAAATTGCTGATTTTTTATTTAACTTTTTGTCACAAAAACTTGATTTGCAAAAAAAAACACTATTTTTTATTTTTTGATATGTTTTAGAGGACATCAAATGCCAACTTTTTAGAAATTTCCAGGTTGTGCAAAAAATCTTTAACCGAGTTATAAATTTTTGAATCAATACTATTTTGTTCAAAAAATCGAAGTATTGGTCGCACAAATTTTTTAACTTCATTTTTCGATGTAAAATCAAATTTGCAATCAAAAATTACTTTAGTGAAATTTTGATAAAGTGCACCGTTTTCATGTTAAATCCATTTTTATGTGAATTTTTTGAAAATAGTCGCAGTTTTTCATTTTTTTAAATTAGTGCACACTTGCAAAAAAATATTTTTGAAAAGCTGAGAAAATTCTCTATATTTTTTTTTAAATTTTTCGATTTTTTCAAAAACAATATTTTTAACAAAAATAAAAAAAAAACAATATTTTTCAAAATATTTTTTTCAAAGGTGGGCAAACATGTGCACTAATTAAAAAAAAATGGAAAACTGCGATTATTTAAAAAAAAAGTTACCTAAAAATGGCAATAACTTGAAAACGGTTCACTTTATCAAAATTTCACTAAAGTACTTTTTGATTGCAAATTTGATTTTGCACCGAAAAATGAAGTTGAAACATTTTTGCGACCAATATTCCTATTTTTTGAAAAAAGCAGTATTGATTCAAAAATTCATAACTCGGTCTATGATTTTTTACACAACCTGGGAATTTATGAAAAGTTGGAATTTGATGTCCCCCAAAACATATCAAAGGATAAAAAAAATTAAAAATAGTGTTTTTTGCAAATTAGATTTTAGTGACAAAAAAGAAAATTAAAAATCACCAAAAAAAATTTACCGTGTATTGTTTTTTTTTCAGTATCATCCATACCTACAACTTTGCCGAAGACACCAAATCGTTCAAAACAATCCTTCAAAAGATACAGATTTTTGAATTGTCATGCATCATTTTTGTATGGACAGCTGCCAAATTTGTATGGAAAATTATATGGGGGTAATTCTCTACCAACTCACACAGCAGTTGCCCCGACCCCTCTTCGATTTGCGTGAAACTTTGTCCTAAGGGGTAACTTTTGTCCCTGATCACGAATCCGAGGTCCGTTTTTTGATATCTCGTGACGGAGAAGCCGTACGACCCCTACAAATTTTGAACATGCGAAAAAAGAGGTGTTTTTCAATAATTTGCAGCCTGAAATGGTGATCAGATAGAAAGTTGCTGTCAAAGGCACTTTTATGTAAAATTAGACTCCCGATTTGATGGCGTACTCGGAATTTCGATAAAACGTATTTTTCTTCCAAAAAAACACTAAAAAAGTTTTAAAAACTCTCCCATTTTCCGTTATTCAACTCTAATTTTTTTGGAAAATGTCATTTTATGGGAAATTTAATGTTCTTTTCAAATCTACATTGACCCAGAAGGGTCATTTTTTCATTTTGAACAAAATTTTTCATTTTTAAATTTCGTGTTTTTTCTAACTTTGCAGGGTAATTTTTTAGAGTGTAACAATGTTCTACAAAGCCGGGACTAACAATCCAAAAGTCCCGGGGTGGATGGAAGTTAAGGTGTAAAAAGAGGTTTGCAATTGCCTCAACAATCAAGCCTTCGAACACCTAGTTTCGAGTAGGAA
This sequence comes from Culex pipiens pallens, assembly GCF_016801865.2. NCBI lineage: Eukaryota > Metazoa > Arthropoda > Insecta > Diptera > Culicidae > Culex > Culex pipiens. The sequence goes on from NC_068939.1 coordinate 124,790,389, forward strand.
TCTCGCAATCGAGAACACCAAGGCAATGCTGTAGAGCGAATAATTTGATTTGATTTTTTGATTGAATGTTCTACAAAGTTGTAGAACAGACAATTACTTATGTATATTAAGGGGCTTTCTTATAAACATCACGAGTTATCGCGATTTTACGAAAAAAAATTTTGAAAAAGTTGGTCGCCGTTGATCATGGCCGTTAATGGTCACCCGCGACAGACACGGACGACGAAACAAAGAGAAACGCAAAAAAGATATATAGATATATATATGATAAAAGTCCCTTTGACAGCAACTTTTTATCTCATCACCATTTCAGGTTGCAAATTATTGAAAAACACCTCTTTTTTCGCATGTTCAAAAATTGAAGGGGTCGTACCGCCCCTCCGTCACGAGATATCGAAAAACGGACCTCGGATTCGTGATCAGGGACAAAAGTTACCCCTTAGGACAAAGTTTCACGCAAATCGAAGAGGGGTCGGGGCAACTTTTCCCGATTTCGTGTGAGTTGGTAGAGAATTACCCATGGACAAACTAATGATGCAAAATGGCTTCTTTGGGCATACCGAAGGCACCAAAAAAGTTGCAGCCGGTTCAAAAAATACAAAAATTAAAATTAAAAAAAATCAAAAAACAAATTTTTAACGTTTGTTTTTTTTTTAAAGTGTAGTCCTTGTCCATACCTACAACTTTGCCGAAGACACCAAATCGATCAAAAAATACCTTCAAGAGATACAGATTTTTGAATTTTCATATATCTTTTTTGTATGGACAGCTGCCAAATTTGTATGGAAAATTATATGGACAAACTAATGGCTTCTTTGGGCATACCGAATGCACCGAAAAAGTTTCAGCCGGATTAAAAAATACAAAAAAAAATCGAATGACCGAAAGCTCAGAGAATTGCTCAAGTGTGGTTTTTGCGAAAATTATTGAAAGAAGACATATATTGGACCATTTTATTAAGGATGGACCGCCCTAATCGCCAAACAAAAAAGATGGGTTAGGTAAATCGATGGTGTCTTGCTATCTTGTCGCACGTCGCTTTACAAAGTTCCGAGAAAACGCGTTTTAATGTTTGACCTTGAATAAACAATTTATATTTACAAATATTTACGGTAGCCGTATGTGTGTCAAACGCGTTCTGACCTGAAATCCCTTTGGCCAAGTTTTTTCGGCTTTTATTGAATATTTCTGGATTGAAATTTTGGGGATCTGTAAAGGTCAAAAGGTTTATGAGCTGTATAAAATGGCGTTCTCAACTCAATGTGGCCCAAAATGTACGTGCAACAAAATAGCACGATAACCACTAGCGTGCCCAGCTCTTTGGGGAAGGTGGGACAATAATATGGACGTTTTAGAAATACGTCATTTGTGGACATTCTTAATTCTACGTGATATCTTTTAAAATAAAACACAAATAATGTACAGTTACACTGATAAATATTTACTGAAATTCTTAAAATTAAACATACCCAATTCAGTCTACGTTGGAATACTGTTCGGATCAACCACGTCCATCATCGGCGAAAAGTGGGCCCACGTTTGAATCTCCTTGAACAACCGATCGCCGGGACACTCCGTTGGCCTCGTCTGGCGGTGCCCAATCAGGGTGTAATTGCTAGCAATGATGTTCATCCGCACACCATAATCGATTAGCGTTTGTACGGACGCCAGCATGTTTTCCGGAGGAAGATCCACTGCAAATTTAACGTAATTTCCATTAGTTATTCCTGCAAGTTTCGTCAAGAGCTTCCATCTCACCCCTCCAATCCCCAATCAGACAAATTCCGACACTTTTGTCGTTGTACCGTGGGGCGTGGGCGCCAACCACGTTGAAGCCTCGGCCCTGGTAGATCCGGCCGTCGCCTCCGACCACGAAGCTATAGCCGATGTCGTTCCAGCCTCGATCCTGCTGGTGGAAGCGCTGTATCGCCTGCATGGCCTTGCAGCAATCGGCAGGGGTGTAGCAGGCTGCCGGTTCGTACGTGTGGTGGATGATCACGAACGGAATCGGACCCGGGAATTTGTCCACCGTCCGGGGTGGGTTGGCACTCCAGACGTCGCGTGAGACGTACGGCACTGTTGGCATCGCTGGAAGGTGAAGAATGAAGGGGTGTTTTGTTAGGAAGAGTCTTGATTTTATCTTTATTTATTGATTGTTCAATTCTTCTGAATATAAAATTATTTTTCAGGACCAACGTCCCTCGACTCTGATCCAATTCGGGATTAAACGCAAATAAATGTGTTTGAATAAAATAAATAAAATGGTTTGAAAATTAAATATTATTAAATTGTGACTTTCAGAAACATTTTTCAAGATATGCTTTTTTTTATTCTTTTTTGAAGGTGCCATGATTTGACGTGAAATTTTGTGTATTTATTTGTTTATGCATTAAAAGAACTCATGCCAAATATTTACGACAAAGGAAACTGGAGTGAAATGGATATTGAAATCCATGGTTCAATGACATTTAGAATCCTAAAATTTACTCGCATTTTTTGTAAAACTTTACGAAACTTAATTCTTGTCGATGCTTTTCGAAGTGATCGTGCTATCTTGTGATATGTCACTTTTTGATTTTCCGAGAAAAATATTTTTTTAAACAATAATAAACACGTTTTGACAAAAATCAATATTTTGGCGATATAGCTTAATTTTGAGGTCAGATCCGTACTCAGCGGGTAAAATTACATGCCAAAACATGTAGATTATGGACAATTTGTGATTTTTGTTAGAGTGATACACTTTTCCCTTTGACATTCGGGGTTGGTGATTTCTCTTTTCAAGATATTTGAATTCGTATACATATTGCATCTTTTTATGCCATAAAATTACAGCAACTTCTGACAAAACTAAATCAAATTTAAACTGTCAAATGAATTTTTACCATCTTGCACGGAGAGACCGGCCGGGGCAAATCTAAGAAAATCTTGGTTAATTTAACTAAAAGTATGGGTTAATTTTTTACACAGCTTTTTTTCAACAATCGATTGTTGATTTTGTTAACCCGAAATTGCTGACCACCGGTAATTAAAATTAACTAAAAAAATACTTGGAATTGCCATTTTTGTTGGTTAAACGGCCGAAAAAAATTCTAGCAGTCGACTGCTAGAATATTTTTTTCAGAAAATTAACTAAAAATTTCTTGTTTTCAGCTGAAATATTGTGGAATATTCTGTTAAAAACTGGCTGGGAAATGTTTTTCAACTATTTTTCAACAATTTTTTTTTCGTTGTATCAACCGAAATATTTTTGCATGCAGCAAATTATTAGTATTTTATAACAAAACATTTCTTAATTAGACATAATTTATGTAAGTGTTGATATATATTTTCTTTAATTATCTAACGATATAGGCTGGGCCGAATTTCTAGCTATATTTTAACTATTGTCTTACTTGAAAACAGAAAAAAAATTGTACATGTAGTCAATAATAAGGTGTTGTTCGCAATATTTTTAATGAATTTGCAGTAAATTTTGTAATAATGCCTCACAAATTAATGCTGAGTGTTTTTATTTTCGCATTTATTCTGCCTAAAAATTTAACGTTTTGTACTAATTTGTTTTTTTTTTGCATGAAGTTGTTAAGTTACTGTTAAAAAGCATCAAAACAAAACTTTTTTTTAACTGTTGTTATAAAACATGTAATGTTTGATTAATGTTTTAAAAAATTACGTTGCATTAAACTAAAAATAATGAAAAAGCATATTACAAATTTTGTTAAACATATTTAAAAAAGATGTTTAATTTAACATGAATTCCTGAAAAATAGAAATCGAGCAAAATTTTCACCAAGTTTTAAGCTTATATTTTTATTATGTTGTATAAAATAAAGTGTTGTATTCACTTACCATCACTGTGAAATCATCCGATAAGTCATCATCATCTACAACGGTCTCAGGACACAGAATTTCCACCAAAGTGAACCTTTTGCTGCAAATAGACATGTGAAATGTATTAGTAATTTAATACAAAATTCATAATTTCGGCTATAAACTGAAAAAAGGAACGTAAATAAATGAAATTATATTGAGGAAAGAAGAAATATCAATAATGCTACTTACCAAGGTTGCATTAATTTAACAATTACTTTTGGCAACAAACTTTCATTGCATTTGATTCAATTTATTCAACGTACTCCGATTTCTGAAAAAAATATTTTGAGATTTACTTACCAGTTTATTGAGCAGTCGTATTGCAACAAAACTTTCAAGATAATAATTATCTTCTTTTATATATTTTAAATATTTTAATTTTTTTTTATATATTTTACTTCATCTCTATTTTTTATGTTGTTCATTAAGATTTTATCCGTCGTAAGCACGAAGCTTTTTAATGATTCAGTTTTCAAATAAGAAACACATCAGATAAATTATTGTGCAAAATTAACCCATACTTACTTGGATTAACCAACATTTTGTTAAATTTGCCCGGGCTGCTCTATCCGTGAAGAGTTGGCCCGCATCTCCCTTCTACTGCCCTCTCTTTCCATCAAACATTCTTATAACGTGTTCAACTCACTCGCATTAGAGGTCCTCATGGCGAAGGTCGTCCTCTTGCTCTTCATAGTTTATCACCTGCAAAGAAATCATCAACAAACCTACTCACCAATTCCACCTCCCTAGTTGCGACACTTTGATTTGCCAATTCAACATTAGCCAAATAGTGTAATTTTCACCTTTCACATCCTCTCACTTCATAAGTAACGACACAAACTCAACAAATCGACCGCTCTCGTTCGGATCCTGACTTCAAATGACAGACGTAAACAAACCCAAGTTCATCTTTTAAATATTCAACCAAATGTAAATTATATTCAACCAACAATTTTTTTGATTTTTCTAAAACCAAAGCTAACAGTCGAGCACGTTCATTCGAGTTCGGGAAATCTGTTAGCTTTTTGCCTCTAGCATTTTCAACAAACAGGTTATTAAATTAATACTAAATTTTAGTTATTTCAACGGAATATTGGCAGTAACAAGTACGTTTTTCTTAAAATTTACGAAAGTAAAATCAACAATTTTAATTGTTAAAATTTCTGGGCACGGTCTCTCCGTGTGCGTAATAACTCAAAAGATGTTATTTAAAACAACAAAAAAAGATGTTTTCATGTTAAAAAAATTAAAAATGGTTTTTAGACTTAATTCTTTTTTCTTGAATTATTCCTATCAGCGATGGAAGAATCATCATCATCATCATCAAAAGCAAATTTTTGAACGTTCACCAAGAGAAAAAAAATCCGATGTTCGTTCTCCTCTCTCGCGCACGAAAGATCGGTAAGAGGAATCTAGAAAATATATCATCTTTGATTATTCGGCGGAACATCGTTTTTCACTACTTCACTTGCAAATGTAACGTCACACGACGAAAAATGACCTGTCACTTTTTGTAGATGCCCGGGCAGACGGTAATAACAACATTCATGCCATTTCAATAACAAATACTGTTAAAAATAACAGAAAGTGTTATGGAATCTTCTTGAAAAATCCATTTTTGCATAAGGATTTAATAACAGTTTATGTTATCATAACAAAATTTGTTATTGGTCTGATATTGGTTGCAAGCCAAAACAACTTGGGAATAACACTTTTTGTTATGGAAGAATACCGCCAACTGTTATTGGGATGATCGTATTTGTTGTTAAAATAACAAAAAATAATAACAAAGATTTGTTCGAAGAATAACTAAAAATGTTATTAGTCTGTTATTACAATAACAATCCAATAACAAAAAATGTATAACGACCAATAACAAACCTAGTATTTTCAAATATCAAAAAATGTTATTCCCAAGTTATTTCCGTCTGCTCGGGTGGACAATGTGTGTAAACCAAGCGAAATAAATAATTTCAAGTGGCGCTGACAAGGAAATTCACAAAAAATCATCAACAGATTGATTTTCTTGGAGAAGTTCGGGAGCGATTTTCTTTTGCGTGATTTGCCTCTTCTCTCTTTCGCGGGTGAAAAAAGCTTACAAGCGGAAATGATTTTTTGCGATTATTCCATCCCTGATTCCCATCAATTTTGCCGAAGATACAAAATCGAAATTTCAACCAATTAAAAAATGCTAATTTCGGAAGAACCGCTTTCATATGAGCAATTCTCTACGAAATCGGCCGATCAATTTGGAATCTTTGGCAAAGTTGTAGTTGTGAGGACTATTGAGAAAAAATAGATACACGGAAAAAAATTGCCGATTTTAATATTGACTTTTTTTTTCACAAAAACTCAATTTCCCAAAATACGTATTTTTTTATTTTCAAGATTTTTTTATATGTTTTAGGGGACAATAACCGGCAACTTTCGAGCAATAGAGAAATTTGTAAAAAAAAATCAAAAAAATTCATGCAGAAAGAATTTACCTATTTTTTTATGTAAAATTGAATTTGCAAACAAAAAGTATTTTGCACATTTTTTGTAAAACGGCTATGTTTTCACGATATAGCCACCGAAAGTATGATTTTAGCGAAATATTTGCAGTTTTTCGATTTTTAAAAATAATGACCATGAGTGACCATCTCTGAAAATATTTTTTTTTTAAAGAAATCGGGAAAGTCGGGAATTCGCCAAAAACCGCTAAAAATCGGGAAAAAGTCGGGATTTTGTGGTTTTTTTTTTTCAGAAAGTCGGGAATCCCAAGCATACCTGCTTGATTTTTTTTTCTAATGCTTGAATAATTTTGTAATATTTTGAACAAATTTCGAATTAAATTCATTCAATTCTTCTTTAGAAACTTACTCTAAATTTAAGGTTTCTTTTACTATTTCAATATATTTGAGAATTAAAAGTTTTGTTTAAGCATTAAAAATACTAATAATCACTGGATGTATTTGACACCGAATTTTAAAATAGAGCTTAAACAATTTGTTTTAGATTTGTTCTCACTTTTGGCATTGCATTGCCTCATTGTTTGTTCAAACCTTTTAATTTCACTCTTTAATCACAATTCCACATCAATCGTCAAGGTGCTTCCCAATCCCAATGATCTGTAGCAATTAGCCTAGTCATCGTACAATTTTCTACAAAGTACCGGAACTATTCACCTTCCAAGTGTCGTCCACTTATCACGACGCGGTTATCTTAAATCGTGTTCATACAAACACACTAAACGGGCTACCGTGTGCGCCGCACTATCTTAATATCAATCTTTGAATTAAACTCACCAACTTGTTGGCAAATTCGCGGCACTGAATCAACAATCGCGACCAGCGTGGACAACGCGCAAAGTGCCACTGAGAACTTTTGGCGGACTCGTTCCTGCATGCGGAGTTTTATTTACTACGTGGAGGCTCATCCAAGGTGGATGCCCGATTTTTACGCAAATGACCTACTGCAGGTTGGGTGATTTTTTCGATTAGCAATCTGGACGCGGGAGGGTTGTTCGCAAATTACGTGAAATTCATTATTATGTTTTTAAACTGGGAATTTAAAGTTTGTTTCAATTTAAATTTCCCACAATTTTTAATTAACATTTGTAAATTTTATTGAATCATTTTAATAACACTTATTAAGTGAAGCTTTAAACCCATTTATGACGGCACTTATTGATGAGCCCTCAACTGACATGATAACATTTGCTCAACCGAACAAAAAAAAATCCCCGCAGTGTTTTTTTTTGAGTGGCAGCAGCAATCATTTCAGGTTGTTGTGTTTCGATCTCTTTTTATTTTGTTCTTTCTCTACGTGGTTGATACCCACTGTGAAGCCTAGTAATGTTTTCATCATTAAGTCCGAGGCATTTTCAATGGAAAAATCACCGCATAGAGTTGCATCCGACATTGACTTTTAATAGGTGAGTTTAATAGTGCAATTAGTTTCTATGCTTTGATAGGTCAACGGGCAATTATTGTATATCACTATAGGTGATTTTTTGTGTTGATTCATGAAATTAATTTCTCAATTGCATAAATGACTGCACTGGTGGAAAAAGTTGATTTGGAGGAAAAATTACATGTTATTTTAAAATAACATCAAAATAAATATTGAGACAAATATAGGAGCATGCATCCCTTAATTATTTGGGCCGAACGACAAACCCATGAGTTCAAGCATTTCCCTTGTTTATTGTTATCTTTGCAACGATTGACGAAGAACAATCATTTCGTTGTACAAATCCGCTAATATTACGTATATAGGTCAGATCATGCGTCAGGTATGTTTCAAACAATGTTCAAAATCAGTCCAGACTCGATTATCCGAATTTCGGAACATCAAGAAAAAAAAAGTTTTATTTTTTTCATCATTAAACTTCAAATTCAAATTAGATTACCCCAAATAAGTCAAATTGGATCGTAATCTTCTACGTTTTCGAAAATCGACATTTCTTTTCATGTTTTTATTTTAATGAACTTTGTTCATGCAAAAAAGCTATTTATTTTGAAATATGTATCTTGTGAAGATATTTTCTGATCGATTTGGTTTCTTCGACAATATTCTGATTTTTTTATTTGACTTTTTACCACTGAACGATGATTTTTTTTATTGTTTCACGACGCTTAAGAAAGGATTATTGTTGAGTTTAGGAGATAACGGTTTAGTTTAGACAAAAAAAAAGTTTTTTGTAAATAAAAATTCGGACAAAATTTCAACAATCATTTTTAGATGAAAAATCAAATTTTCAACAAAAAATTACTTTACATTTTTTTATCAAATACACCGTTTTTGAAATTATTTTTATTAAGGAGGACAAAAAATTAAGTAATTTTTTTATAAAATCAAACCAATAGTTTCCTAGATATCGCGTGTTGAAAATTAAGGCAAATTGGTGAGACTGAAAAAAAACTTCTCAAAATTTGCAATCGCATAATTATTTATTTTTTTAAGGGGTTACATTCAGGGTGGCCACCTCGGGAAAAAACCGGGAAAACCGGGAAAAAACCGGGATTTTTATCCACCGGGAGAAAACCGGGAAAAACTCGGGAATTCGACTGACAAACCGGGAAAATATTTTAAGTTTAGTTAAAATTTGACAAAAGCCTCTTTAATGCATTCAATATGTTCTTTTCTCAAATAGAATATTATTCCTGTTATTGTAAATGAAGAATTCGCGAAAACTATGTTTGAATTTGTTTAATAGACTCATGCTTCTTGGCTATGATTGTTTTTTTTATGTTGTATCCTATGATATTTTTACTTGGCGAATTTGTTTTTTTTTTTAAATAAAGCATTTTTTTTTCTACAGCAGCGGTCTCAGAGAGTCCGGAAGAAAACCCCCGTAATGGCGGACATTTGTCCCAAACAAAATAAAACAAAAAAACAAATTGATCTGAAGCAAAAAACTGACAACCATATGGTGCAGTGATTTACGGGCGAATTATTTTTGACCAATCAGAAAATGTTTTACAAAATATTTGAATGATAAACCTATAATTCGCATCGTTAAGAAATTTTAAGAAATTAAAGTAAAGTGCACCGTTTTAGAGTTTTATCTTTCTGTTTTTTTTTTTCTACTTTTTCTACGAATATTTGTTTCAAATTTGTAAATTGTGCCAACTACCATTTAATTAAAAACATTCAAAATATTTGTAAAAAAAATCTTATGTTTCATTATTTGGATATTGTCAATTCGACCTTTCTTTGCTAAAATATTAGCTTTGCATAACATTAAAATCAGGATTTTTTTTTTTAATTTGAGGGTCAAGTTTTTCCTCCAAAGAAAACAGTAAAGTATTTTCTCAACCATTCGATTTTATAAAGATAAAATTTTGTTTTGCCTCCTGACTTTTTGAGAAACTTTGAGGGACAAAAACTTTAAATAAAATGTGTACCAGCCTTATGTGTTGTTGAAAAAATCGCAGCACGGTATTTTTTTACGATTTTTTACCATTTTGTTTTTCGGGGTTTTTAGACAGTTTTTTTAATTAAAATTATTTTAGAAAATTTATCCCGTCAATACATACAAACTTACCGAAGATACTAAGTCGATTAAAAAAAGTTTCAAGCTACCGATTTTATTACATTTGTATGGAACTTTTCCTGCACTGCTGCCAAAGTTTATACATTTTTGTTTGGACTAATGATTTAAAAATACTCACATAATTTTAGCCAAAAAATAATAATTGATTCACAGAAATTGATAATTCTTGGAAGAATCGTTCTTCTTGAATACACAAAGCATTTTTTCAAAGAAACTTTACGAGCCTTTATATAAATGTTGTTAACAATGTATTTTTGCAAATCTTTTCTACAAAATTAATAAATTTTAAATGCCATTTCCTGCTTTCTAATAATAATTTATGCTATTCTAAAAAAAAAAACGTTTTTTTTTTTTTTTTTGTATAATCTGTAGAGCATGATGATGAAAAATCCCAATCATTAGGGAAATTAGAGGTTTGGATTGGAAACAGATAAAAACGGCTTCGTTTTCAACTTACTTACTTTGTACTCAAGATATTAGGAAGCTTTCTTGAGGAGCTCAAACTTTGAACCGAATGTATGCGTTCCAAAAGTATGTTGATACCAACGGTAGCCTAAAAAACATTGTAATTTGGTTTAACATTCCGGAAAATTCCTTCTAGTCTTGGGAGAAAACCGGGAAAAAACCGGGAAATTGAAAATCGAAATCTGGTGGCCACCCTGGGTTACATACATGTAAGTCGGCAAAAATGTCAGAGGTTGGTTTGAGCACACGCTTAAACTTTTTTTAAATCTGTTTTCAGGGCATTAAAATATACATTTTCATCAATCAATAAAAAAAAAATTGAACACATTTGGTTCTATATTTTCCGAGATATTGCTATTTGAAGTTAGCAGTTTCAAAAAACGGGTGCCACGATATCTCAACACTGCTTTTTTTCTGTTTGAGTATTAAGACACGGAATCCTGATTACAAGGACTATTGTATCGTTTTACCCATTTTTACTGTTTTTAAGCAATTCCAGATCTATAACACAGTTCCTATTGAGAGGAAAAGTGCTGTTCCATCCAGATGCTGTAAACTCCATTCCTTGTGCCTTGTGCGCTATGTATCGCTAGAACCGCGGTGACAATTTTTTCGTGTCATTTTTCAAGCTCTTCCCAGCAGCTATTATTTGCCGCGCGGGGTCTTGTAAAGACAATTGTCTTTTTGCGGTGCTACTTTTGCGGTGTTCCCTTTGCTCTGATCTGGACAAAGCGACTGGACTGCAGTGCAATCATATAGAGGCAAGCTCGAACAAAAGCGATTTTTTTTCCTGGTCTCACTTTGATTTCCCATTTGTTGCCTGTTTTGCCCGTTCGCTGCTGACCGTGTACGCCACAGTGGTATAACGTCAAAAAAGCCTCGTATAATGTTTGTAAACAGTATACAGTACAACTACCGTAAGTCGGTTCGTTTTTTCTTGAATACTTTTGCAGCATAATTTTATTATGAATGTAAAGGGGAATAGCATGCAATTTCATCATGCACGTGATGTTGGCTACAACAGTTGGGCGTTCAAGAATAGTTGTAAATTGGCAAGAGAACTGGTTCCCCAGTGGACGGCTTTCTGTGCATTGTTTTCCTCCTGAAAAGAAATCTGTCCACAGGTGGACCGATTCCTCTTGCAAAATACAGCCAAGAAATCCGTCAAACAGTGGCCAAATAAAAAAAAATCCGGCTCGCCAACGTTGTCAAGAGAAACCGACCTTTCCCAAAATTGCCGGATGTGTGTGTGTGTGTGTGTGTGTGTGTGTGTGTGTGTGTGTGTGTGTGTGTGTGGTCCAATTCAATACCCGCTAACCGGTAGCGAAATGCCGAATGCTGATACAACTTATCTCAGTCCCAGGTATTAGGTGGTGATAGCCCTCGCGCTGCTTCCAACGACCTATTTCAGAATGGTAGAGATCCTAGCGGCCAAATTCCGAGGTCGTTGGGCATTGTCCGGCCCCGCCTTAACATTCCAACGCCCAAGGCTCCAAAAAAGTTGGAACGGTAACAAAAAAGTTGAAGTTCAACTCAATGATTCTCGGGCAAAACTCAACCAATAAAGATGATTCTTCTTTCCAGTGATTTGTTAGGATGTCTAGATGATTCTAGAACTTTGCAGAACTTAATTTGATCCAATCTGTAATTTTTGCGATCAAAAACATCGTTCAAACTTTTTTTTCGCGTGTAAAAAATAATTCGCCAAAAATTCCACAGAGGCAGTCGTTTTAAAAAAGGTGTAACGATGTTTTTGGTCGCAAAAATTACAGATTTGATCAAATAAAGTTCTGCAAAGTTCTAGAATCATCTAGACATCCTAACAAATCACTGGAAACAAGAATTGTCCCAATTGGTTGAGTAATGCTCGAGAACCAGCGAGTTGAAGTTACTGTTCCACCTTTTTTGGGAGGCTTGGGCGTCCGTGTAAGTTGGACATGCGTTGGGCGTTCCAGTGTTAACATAGAAGCAAGCACCAGACGGATCCTTGATCTATCCTAAGACTCCCAATCCCTTCAGGCAAATCAGGGATCAGAGCGTATTTAATATGAGAAGAATACAACATGTTTTATAACCTTCAGATGACCGACTGGTTAGAGTCCCAGACAATCAATCCGAAGGTGTGAGTTCGAATCCCACCTGATTCTGTTTCTGTTCATGTTTCTGTTTTTGTTCATATTCAAAGTTCCAATTCCTGATTCCAAATTTCAAAGGTACCGAGCGGGATTTGAACCCTGAACCTTCTGCTTGTGAGGCAGAAGCCGTAACCATTAAGCCACGGAGCCGGTCTTTCCCAAAATTGCCGGATATTATTTTAAAAGTTTGCTTGAAAACGGCAAAGTTTCCAGTTCCCTAAGGGATTGTTTTTTCGCCTGTTAACTGTCAAACAAACCCAGTCAAATCAATCCGAATTCTGAAACGGAATCTAGTTAGAATCGTATACAAATTCCGTTTCAAACGCAACAACTGGTTCCGTGTTCGAACCGGTTGTAGCGTTTGAAACGGAATTTGTATACAATTCTAATTAGATTCCGTTTCAGAATTCGGATTGATTTGACTGGGAAGGTGTACAAATTTAGGTCATCAGATTTTTTGTCAATATGTTTAATCAGTATATCAATATCTTGTCAATAACTACTTCAACATGTTAACGAATGGTAAAACGTTACTTAATCTACCGTATGGTGGTTGATGCATTCAACTCGATAGGATTCGAATTGATGACCTTTGGATTGTGAGTCCAACTGCCTACCAGCGACTCCACCGAGGAAGGACCCATGGACGACTCCTACACCTGGACTAAGCTAACGATCTAGATTAGGTCTGAACCAATGTTCACTTCCCCGACGGATAAGACAAATCTTGACTCGAAAAAAGCCACCAGGTCTGACTGGGGCTGAAGCCAGCCCAACTGGCCATCTGTTGAGAAACACCGAAACATTTATTTTACGGAAAGATAAGAAAAACTTGTAACACGCATTATCCCTCCCAAAGAATTTTAGAAATTTTAATTAATAAACATACGTAATTTTTCATATCAATTACCGCCAACCCTTTTTAAGGAGACTGTTTACATATTTACACAATGTATGCAACTCGTTTACGCTAGGGTAAGTTGAAAACAAAAATAAACTAGTAGTAACGGTCAATTCAAAAATTATGCCACTTGTTCAAAATCAGATTAGTGCGCGTGACCTGTAGCGTGTGTTATACAACATTATCTTGTCTAATATTCAAATTTAACAGTGTAGTAACTTCAGGCATCCACGCTAGGTGGTGATACTGATGCGAACAAATTTCGGAACCATGTTTTGAATTGGACTTGGCTCCATATGGTGCAATACCGATCGGCGGGGCATTATTTACATGCGAAGACACGAGGAAAGTATTTTGGGAAGAGGCGCAAAGGAATATCCCAAGATTGATCACATGCTAGAAGAGCACGTGAAGCAACCGTTTTATACTCATACGGTTGCTGCTACCTCTGAACTTAAACCTAAGGCTGCCACCCTGAGAAGAACCCATGACTTTCCGCTTATGAGGCGAAACCCGTAACCATTCGGCCACAGGAGGTTGGCCTCAACACTGCTTAGACCAAATCGGCTAGAAATTTTGGTAAAGACTCATTAAACCGGTCCCGTGTGCATGACGAAGGCCGATTTAAAAAAAGTTTGTTTTGAAAAAAGATAAAAATATTTTTGTGTTTTTCATATAAAAATTCGTCGGTTTTTGATTTTTGTATTTAAAAAAAACAAACTTTCAAAATCGGGCTTCGTCATGCACACGGAATATATCTTAAGAGTCTTCACCCCAAATTTCAGCCAATTTGGTCTATCCCATCTCGAGATATTGTGGCACCCGAAAATCAACTCGGTGTTTCGAGAAAAACGCTCACAAAGTTTGGCAGTCAGCTTTGCGCATGGAAAAAGTTCGTTTCTACTCACTTAAATCATGAAATATCTTCATGAAACTTTCAGGAGTGATTGGAATTCTTCTTTTTAAAGGATTTAATAAATATTCGGAATTATGAAAAATTTAGATTTTCTACATGTATGAAACCCCTTAAAGAAGGATTTTTGAATATTATTTGCCGGAGCGTTTTCGCCGAATAATCAAGTTGATGATTTTATGAATTTCTTTTTATCGATCTTTCGTGCGCGAGAGAGGAGAGCCATATTTCGTTCCGATTTTTTCTCTTGAAGAGCGTTAAAAAATTTTCTTTTGATGTAGATTCTTCCAACGCTGGTTGAAACTTTTAGCGGGCTTTTGCATAATTGGTTCGTCCATACAATGTTATCAGCTGGTTCACAGAGTTTTATCTTTTTATCAATCAAAATAAATTTATTAAATCTGACAATTAAGTAGTTGCCAAGAATTCGTCAGTTGAAAATCTTATTGAAAACACGTAGTAAATTTAGATTTTTTTCAATTTTAATTCGTTGTTATACTCTATCTCGGTAATTATTTCGACGGCAACATTTCTAAAGGCATCATGTATATTTTGACACTTTCTGGTTTATTGCATATTCTGAAAGTACTCCTAATGAGCTACCTCTCCACCAAAAATGAGCAAAAGTTACTTCAGTAAAGTCTGTTTAATAATGATTTTAAATAAAGTAACATAAACAAAATCTATGACATAAGCAGTGCCTGTTTATATAGCCCTGTCCATCTGTCAAATAAAAGACTACATGAACCTCGTGACGAAAAAAAAGCACCATGAAAAAGACGCCATGTACATTTGCCGGCGAAAAGCGAATCATATCAAAACTTCCCCTCTTCTTGCAAAAAGCGTACATGTACATTCGGCGAAGAAAAACGAATCAAAGCAAAGGGTGATATAGACGTTGGTGATTTCAAAAGAAGTTGTGTTTGTTTTTCTTAAATATAATGACGGAAATAACGTTTTATTGAATATGAATGATCAAATATCAGCCTTAAAAAAATGCTTTAAAAATATTTAGTGTGTTGGGATATCTTTGAGACTTTTCTTTTTCCTGCTTATCTTGTAGCTCAAAAGTTGCTCTTTTTTGATCCACTTGAACATAAAAAAATATTGGAAAATTGGTATTTTTTTGAATGTAACTATTTGTTTAAATTTGTCCTCATCATAACCTGTAACTTTGCTGAAATTACCAAATCGATCATAAAAATTAAAAACATAGTATGATCAGCTGTCAAAATTGTTAAAAGACTTGTATGGACGAACTAATAATGCAATACAGTCCAGGCTCGATTATCCGAAGGTCTTGGCAAAATTTCACTTCGGATAATCGAATCACGAAAAAAAAAATTGCTTTTTTGTTATCTTTTTTTAATTGTCGCTCAAGTAATTTAAATTTTTTAAATCCAAGATGGCGGTCAATATGGCGGTGACGAAATATTGAAAAAAATGCTCTTAATAGGTAATCAACTATTCAAATTTAACTAAAATCGGTTGATTTTGTAGAGAATTGCATATTTTAAAAATGACAAATAATATACATAGTTTTTGTACTTATAATACATGTATTATTATAACTAATTTTTTTTTTCTGCATGATATTTTGCTTTCGATATGCCATAAACGAGGCAAAATCTTAAAAAACCACAAATATTTCATCTTCAAAAAGCATTGGAAAGAAGAACTACTAAGGAGATACGGGAAGGCAGCCACAAATCGAGTTTTTGAAAACACCTTTAAAAAAATATCATCAATAACAAAAGTGATGTTGTGATTGACATTTTTAGATTGGAACTAGAACGAAAGCTAGTAATTTTTCGAGTCCAGACATGGATTTTAGATGACAGGAAGTTTGGTACACGGAAAAAGTCAATTCTCGTGAATTGTTTTCATCAATTTTTTTCTGTGTAGGAACGAATTCTCTAAATAGGTGGAAGATCGAAGCAATCCGTGCGCGAGGTCGGACGTAACTTTTTCGTGCTGTCATTTTTCATCAATAATTTTTTTGTTCAAAAAAACAAAAAGTTAGTAGAAATACGGATATTTCGCCGGTAAATCTGTTGTTGACCAGTGATAACCATAACGGTGAAGCATCTTCGTGACGAACAGGAAGTGGCCATTGCGGAAAATAACGGCGGATAAACATCACCTCTTCATTGACATCGGTTCAAACATCCTGTGGTTCCAGTCCCGATGTACCAGATTATCAGCCTGCTTCTCTAATGAAGGTTCGATTGGGGGGGCATGCTTATTAATTTCTCGCCGCTCCATACCCTCAGTGACGTGATGGGAACAAGGGCGTCTATGCGAAGTGTCCCTACACCCGCTACAAATTTCCGGCGCTTGGGGAGGGGAAAAGGGAAACCATTTCGTTGTATGCGCTCACATGTGTTCCAGGACCAAGTTGCCTGCGGGTATGGGGATCATACATACATACATACATAGGAACGAAATTCTCTAAATAGGTCATTTTGGGACTTCCGTTTCTACCGAACTGTATGTCGAATTAAATCTATCTGCTCTTATATGAGGAAATTGTGGAATAGGTCGAAACGAAAACTTAACAAGATGAGTGCAAATTTAAAAACTAAAAATTCCAATTAATGAAAATCCAATAACACTCACAGCATGCCATCGCTCCATCCCACATGCCCAGAACTTGCAGTACTACAACCGCCAAAACACTTGTCCTTCTTCTCGTTATCACCATCGTGGTATGAACTGTGTCACCTTCAAAACTTCAAACAGCACTAGTGCCAATCGTGTGACATTCCCCGCAAAAACCTGATTCACGATGACAAATTAGTCAACTCGTCGCGCCACGCTGCGCTATCTCGTCAAAAGCCCCCAAACTTTTGCGCCCAAATCACTGTCATGGCCACTGTCTGAGGCACCGACTTATCAATAACCGGTCGGCTTGGCCGATGAACTGCTCAACGGGTTGAACTGCAGGTGATTCGAATTCTTTTGAAGAAGCGCCGACTCTCTTTCCACAGTCCGGCGGAGGTCCTCGATTCGCAAACTAAACACCAAACAACTTCAAACTGTTGACAACACTGTTGATTCCAAGCAAGGCTTCAAGAGCAAACTTTGTAACGATCCACGCGCTCTCCAGTCTGTTCAAACACTGAACAAAATTTAGACAGACTAACGAAAAAAAATGCCTCAATTGTTTGGCAAAGTCGGCGCGCGCGCGCCTTCTCGATTGACTGAGGTTGAGGTTACTTTATCAACCGGCTGTGGGGAGGTACTTTTTTTAGCGAATTACAGAGACAAATTACGCGCACACACGTGGACCGCCAGTGGTGTTTTGCGCTGCTGAAGCGCGAATCGGAAATGAAGCGACAGGGTGAAAGCTCACGCGTATTTATACGGTCACTTGGGTGTCGCGTCGCGGGATTCTTGATGGTCCCACTTGAGACCACACTGCTGTGTTGTCAGGACAAATAAGACGGTGGCGCTAGAAGTGTGGATGGAGTGATGAATGAGGGATGAACTTGAAGCACAAAAAAACGAGATCATTTAGAATTCAATTAGAACTAGGAATTTGTAGCAAACTTAAAGTTAAATCTTCCAAAATTTAAACATAGGTTCTACTTTTATCAGTACTACATCAAATTCATTTAAAAATTACGTATTTTTTGTATCTTTCCAGGGTTATTTTTTTGAGTGTAACTATGTTCTACAAAGTTGTAGAGCAGACAAAATCAAATATTTGAAATGTGTGAAATTGTCCGAAGATTCCGAATATGACAAAATTGACACCAAAAAGTGCCGTTTTTTGGCCTACAGGGCAAAAACTAACGTTGTAAAAAGTTTGTTATAGAAAAATTGAAAAACTATGAGAAAAACTGCGACTGGCCAAAAAGTTAATTCCGTAGACTTATAGTCCATGAAATTCCCTAACTTTTGACCTACAGGAGTATGGGTGTTGGAGGCTGTTGCAAAATGTTATTAAGGTTTTAAAAAATATAATTTTAACAGTAATTCGCAAAAGCTATGAGAAAAAGTCAAACCAATCCTGGGTGTCTATTGCTCATTTTGAAGTGCTTCAAAAGACCTTTCGAATGCATCTAAGAGAGTTGGAATTGATGAAGTTTTACGGAAATGCGAGCAATTTAAAGATTTTTTGTGTTTTTTGGACCTCAAACTTCAAAGCCCGTTTTACGCCACTTCCGTTTGTCGTAGAGGGCTCATATTTGGCGTAAGTTCATCTCATGTATAGACAAACAATCGCTGAAAGTTTCATCCTAATCGGAGCACCTCGATACGACCTCTAGAACAAACCGAGCAATATTTACAAAAAACTGCCTTTTAAGATAATTTGAGTATATTTAATTTTCCGTAAGTACTGTAAATATTTATTCACTGAAAATTTAAAGTTGTCCTAGCGAAGAATAAAAATAATTAAAATGTCGTTTTTTATTATCTTAAAGAATTATATTTAAGATTTTTTTTTTCATTTGGACTAAAATTTTCCCTAGTTTTTGTTTATTGCATTTGAAGAACCTTCTGTTACCAAGCGGTTATTGAAAAGGAATTAGTTGCAAGGAACACCAAATCTCTATGAACCAGTTATTCACACAAGTTGTAAAATTGTTATTTCGATAAATAAAATGAATTGAATTGAATTCGGACTAAAATCTTCTAACAAGTTTTTGTTTACTACGAGTAAGCAGGACATAAATAGATTTTTAAACATAGGAAAATCATTCAGCATGAAGAATACTTAAAAATAATACAGTACGGTTTTGAGTCCCAAAAAGCTCTAGAAATGATGAAATGATTGCAGATTTGGGAGTTTTCCAACAAGTAGGAAAATTACCACAACGTAATGGTTACAAAAACTTATGTTCATTGAATATGACTAAATGTAATTAGATTCATTCAAATGTAATTAATGTATTACTTCTTTCAAATTACAGGCACATAATCACTAATTTTGAACAAAGGCTAAAATTCCCGGCTCCCGGGAATTCACGAGAATCAGCAAAAATCAACTCTCGATTTCCGGGAAATTCAAAATCTCGACAATCATCACACCCAGTTAGGACATGTATTACGGTTGTTCATGTATAGGGTGTCTTAAGATTTAACATTCGGATTTTTTTTTCTTCCTGTGTATGCTCAGAGGTTCAGAACATTTACCCTCTCACGACCATGGTTACACACGGAGTTTGTCGATTTTTCTTGAATATCTCAGGGTTGAAATCGAATTTTGGGGATCTGTGAAGGTCAAAAGGTGAGGCATTGAAATCTGCATAAAATGGCGTTCTTAACTCAATTTGGTCAAAAATGTAGTGCAACAAGATATCACGACATCGACGATATGATAGTTGTGCCCTTCTTGAAGATGCTAAAGGATTTTTTGTTCTAAATCAAATGTGTCTCAAAATTTATATAATTTTGTGATGCAATCATTAAACTTTTAGTTGACAACCATGAATTAATGATGATTTTCATAACTTTACAAGGAATAGGAAAATCGTTACCAAAAAGTATCAGCATGTGTTGGATAGATAATCTAAACGATTTGTAAAAGGAATTTTGACAAAATATTGTCAGGGAATCGAAATTTATATAATCGAACGAAAACTCCTGTCAATGATGGAAGTCGTCACCTTAAGTGGAAATTTGATTTGCCGAAAATGTTGTAGGATTCACTTTGAGAATCGAGTTGTAGGTAAATTCTGCATTTGCAAGCTTAAAAAATCGTTATCTCAAGAGATTTCAATTTGCCCAACATTCGAAAAATTGATTTTTATGTAAAATCGTTTGGGGAACACGATGGTGACGTTTAATTCTAAATTTAATCGCATGTATATTGAGAAAATTGCGTGTAAAGTTTTCAATTGCGCAAAATGCATCAAATTTTGATTGCAATCAAAAATCTGATTCGATTCAGCGTCCTTTTTCCTTTTTAAAAAGCTTTCGAGTTTTGCTCTATCATTTTTTGTTTCCGAGAGGTTTTTTGAAAAATGACGAAAATCGCAAAACTTTGGGGCGGTGCCAGAAAAGAAGGGATGGTCCAATTTGGTTCAAAATCGGTATTCTTAAATATTTTGATAGTATCAATAGCTCCACCAAATTTTAGCATGATTAGAAAAGGTCGATTTCGAATTTGTACTTTTTTGTGTACACCAGTTGAGGCGAAATGACCCATAAGCTATTGTGTTTCATAATCAAAAAACATAGCCTAGATTTGATCTGTAAGTGTATATACCAATGTTAAAAAAAAATGTATTCTTCATCAAAAGTCCAACAGTTACTAATCCCTTTTTTTTTGAAACGTGGCGAGCTAAAATTGCAGGCCAAGGATTGATACCTAAGAGCATGCAATGGCACTGACCTTGTTGCGTGCTCTTCGGTTGACGTCCACGTAAGGAACATCCTGGAAGGAGCGCAACTAACTACATCCGTAGTTCTGTTAGACATCGCACAACGGGGTTTCTCTTCTCTTCATTCTCAGCTACCACCTATCTCCTATTTTTATTTTGCTCTACTGATTCTCTCTTCACTGATTCTTCTATTTAATATCAATCATTTGATTTTGATTTTACTAACTTTTGATTCTCTTATCTCTCAAAGCTTTTCCACTCTTTTTTACCAATTGATACTGCTGTAACAAACTTTGTTTTTTTTTTCCTTAAAAATATACTTTTCCTTAATGTACTAGTAATATCAAGTCTATTTATCATTTGCCTAATCTTTTTTGATTTTATTGCGAATTTATTTATTTAAATAATTCTTTATCATTCCTATAAATTACCATTACTTTAATCTAAGCTTGTTTTGTATCTCTATTTATTAACTATTGTCTAATTTTACATCTAATACATCTAGCTTCTCATTTTTATTCTTTAAAATACGCTCATCATTCTCTTACTATTAATTCTTGATTTTTATAAAATGAATTCTCTGTTACTGTCTATTGTTTTCAATCTTCACCCTTTTTTTTTTTCAAACAAGTGAGGTTTGAGCCCTTACTCAATTTATGGAATGGTTAAAGGATTAAAACAAATATTACTATTGTATTTGGTAAACTTTTATAACATGCTTAGGACCAAAAATTGTAACAAAACACCGCGACAAAAGAAATAGCAACATATAAACACGACTCAACACTAGGAAAGATTTCAGGAGAAAACAATATACAGTAAAATAACAACTAGTTTTTGAAATCAAACTAAAAATAGAACAGGTTAGGTTAAATGGTTAGGCGCTTATACTTACATCAAACCCTACGTAATGTACCACCCCCGGCCGAGTTAAAATGCGTAACCGGAAAAGAAGGTGTGCATGCCTGGCACGAACACTCAAAGCGTGTTCTAGCGTGCTGCTCGTACTGACTCAGAGCAAGGGTGAGATGTAGGTGTAAGGGCAGTGCGTGTTCGTCGGGAACCTGGTGCATAAGATCGGTCAAGGCCCGTTCTTACACTGAAAATTGCGAATTGCGAAACGTGGCGAGCTAAAATTGGTACAGCCGTACCGGAGATATGACTTTGTTGTTGACAAATGTGGGTTTGGAGAAAATCGCAACATACGCAATTTTTTTAACAACCCAATACAGATAGGACCATCCTAACCGCCAAACAAAAATAATAATGGTCTGATTATTTTGACAAATTAACTCCCAACGCTGAATAAGTAAATTACAAGAAGAGACAAGTTTTTCGAAATTTTCCAATCAGTTTAATTTTATAAATTTAAATTTAAACCAATTTCCATGTTCATCACAAGGTTGACCTTAAGGTTACAGTCTGCAATACAAATTGCCAATTGAGGAGGATCAACTTCAAAAAATGAAAACAAAAAAAACACACACAATTTGGCTTGATCATTACGAACTTTTTCATGACAAACATTGGCTTTAAGATTCTTTTTTGTTTTTGCTACCTTCAGTATAGGTTTTCGTGATTAATGTTAATCTTCTCTGAGCAAGGTATCGTCTTTCGGCCAGACGGTTCGTCGTCCGTAAATAAAGCACAATCACTCAAGCAAATATATCAAAATCCTGCCACCACCGGGGCGTGCTTTCGAGCTTTCGGGGATTCCCCATACTACGATGCTGCGCTCACACGGTTATGCCCATGGGAAAGAAGGTGGTCACGCAAAACATGAATGAATGCTTCAGGTGGAAAGTAAACAAATGTAGCCGTACTATGTATGAATGGAAGGTTGAACATTTGTTTCATCCGAATTTGTTTGGAAACTCTAGCAAAAGAAAGTCTGATTCATGCACGGTGTGATTTTTCACTATCATTTGTTTGCTTCAAAATAATTGATATAATTGGTCGTCAGAAGGAAGTGAGCCCTGATTAAAACGGATGTTTTGTTTCAAGTGGCTTCGATATTTTCCGATAGCGTGTGATTTTTTTCTAGTAGTTGGTGTTTACTTAAGGATGACTTAATTGGGTCAAACCGATTTCGATGCAATCGAAAGCGAACATTTGTCATTCGAGCAACAATGATAAGAGGTGGACTAAACTTTTTTTCCTCTTTTCCTCAGCCATGAAAAGTGCCAAACTGCAGGCTGCGCTCGCAAAGCGCCGCGAGGCCGACCAGATCAAGATCCAAAAGTCGGCCGCCGTCGAGCGGTACTACGACCAGTGGAGCCGCATAACGTCACGCTTCGACTCGTGGAACTCACCGCAGTTTTACCGGCAGGCCGAGGAAGCGCAGAAAGCACGCGAGGAGGCGGAAAAGCGCGAGGTGGCCGCCCAGGAACGGCGCGAGCGGGAACGCGTTCGACTACAGCAGGAAAAGGACGATTTTCAACAGGAACTGAAGGGTAAGAACTTTTGGGTTAGTTGGGTCATTTGTGGATGTTGAAGGTGGAATCTTTGCTTTACAGAGAAGAACCGCCCTAAACCGAAGCCAATTCCGACGGAACTGCTGGAGGGTGTCCGATCGCGGTTGAACGACGTTGAAGAAGCGAAACGCCGCATGGATCTGGAAGCGAGTTTGTACACCAAGTGGCGCATGGGCTACGATCGCGACGCGGTCATCCTAGACTCAAAGAACACTCACCAAGCGATGGCAAAGCTGAACTGGCTCGATCGCCAGGTTGAGATGACGCTGCAAAGTGAGAAGGAACGCAAGGAGAACCAGGAGCGCGAAATTCGTCTCCAGGAAGAGGCAAGAAAGCACGAGGAGGTCCTGCTCGAGAAGAGCCGCATGAGGGAGCAACAAATTAAGGAGTTGAGAAGCCACCAGGAACTTCACATGAAGGAACTCAAGGCTCGCGAGCAGGAGGTGAACGAGCTGAAGATGTACGAGTTGCGCTTGCGAACCAAGAAGGAAGAGTTCGAAAAGGAAGCCGAACAGCTGTACATCTACAACGATCGACGGCGCGATCGCATCGTGGCCATGCACAACCTGCGACGCATCAAGATGCTGCTCCGCGAGCGCTCCGAAGCGGTCCGGAACGATCTCAAGCACGACCTGCAGCTGCTGCAGCGAATCGCGATCGACAACCCCGAGTCCAACGACGGCATCAACTACCTGCGCAAAAAGTTCCAGCTGCAGTACGATCTGGAAATCGACCAGCAGATGACCATCGAGAACATGTACGAGTCCGAGGCCAAGCACAACCTCTCCAAGTGGGAGGACAAGTGGAACGAGGAAGCCCTCGTCCGAGAGCAGCAACTCCGCTGCCTCCTTGAAGATCGCATCGCCGACTTCGAAGCCAAACTCGCCGGCTGTATTCAGCGCCAGCGCGACCTCATCGACATCCGCGAGACGCACATCCGATCGATCGAAGGTGCCAACAACCAGCTCAAAGAACTCATGACGGAGAAATCCAACGAAACGTTCGTCGTAGGCTCGTCCAACCAAATCCGGGAGCTTCTCGTTGACGACCCCGCATCCAAACCGGACAGTCGACCCTCGACGCGAAACTCGCACCGTAGTTCGACCTTTAGCAGCATCTTTCCGTTTGACGATCTGAGCTTGACGGATCTGAAGCTGGACAGACAGAAGCAGATTGGCGACAAGCAGCCGGACGAGCAGGCAATTTTGGCTGTGCCGAGGTTTGGCAGGAAGAAGGTGGCCTGGTGCTGACGGAGACGGAGAGTGCGAAGGTATTTATGCATGAACATTCCATACTGACTGATCCGTGTGAGAGAGAGAGAGAAGATTTGTCCAAAATAGGGGACCATTTTAACTAGTGTAAGGTTTTACTACCCCCAAAGACTATTTATGTGCCGTGTTCTGCTTATGTTTAGCGAGCAATAATTGTGTGTAAGATGAATCGATATTTCGTGACTTTTCAGAAGATTTTTAATAAAATAGCTTTCTGCAAACGTAACTGCATTCACTTCTTCGAAATCCTTCTTGGTTCATTATACACTGCCTTTAAAAATTTCCTTCCAGTTTTGTTCAACAAAGTACTAACCTTTTTCAGGGTGGCCACTCAAGTCGGGAAATCGGGAAAAAGTCTGGAAAAGTCGGGAATTTGTGATTTTTTTTCAAAAAGTCGGGAAAAGTCGGGATTCCCAAGCATACTCGTTTGAAAATTATTTTCTAAATCCTGATTTTTTTTGTAATATTTTGTACAATTTTCAAATTAAATTTATTAAATTTCTTCCTTAGGAACTTACTTCAAATTTGAGGTTCCTTTCACTATTTCAATCTATTTGTGAATGAAACGGTTTATTCCTAATAAATAATAAATCCATTTGACACAGATATTCATGATAGTTTAATACTGACAACTAGATAAATCAACAATGATTAAAAAATTTCACATAAAAATTAAAAAAATTAAAAAAGGAACTTTGTAAAAACTTTTTTTTAAGCGAAT
The DNA here is from genome assembly GCF_016801865.2 of Culex pipiens pallens. NCBI lineage: Eukaryota > Metazoa > Arthropoda > Insecta > Diptera > Culicidae > Culex > Culex pipiens. Next base: position 124,815,514 of record NC_068939.1, read on the forward strand.
TTCGAATCGAATCTATCTATCTTCTATTCTATATACAGCAATTCCCCACGAAAACAGCATGATTCGAAAAAAAAGTTCTCCGATCGGGCTCAAATTTTTTCTGGGGGATCCTTGGCCGAAATAATTAGACCCGTATTTTTTTGTTTGGCCATTAGGGTGACCTACGCCGTGTTAGGGTGTTCCGAAAAATGGCAATTTTCGTCGATTTTCGCAAAAACCACTTTTTTCAAAAAATCATATCTCCGCGCCATTTCATCCGATTTTAGCTGTCCTAGACGCAAAAGAAAGGTGATTAGTTTGGCTATTCGGAAAAAATAGTAAGAATGTGAGGGTACTAAAATTTTCGTAATTAAAAGACGCAACTTTTGGTACCATAACATCTATAGGTCATCGCTGAAATTTTAAAGTTATCGCAGTTTTAGTGAAAAAAGTCGATTTTTCCCCGTTTTCGTCATTTTCCAATTTTTGCGCGTGGCGCGTCGAAAAACTCAGTTTTTATTTTCAAAAAATCGTATCTCAGAGTATCGAAAACATAACTTCACCATTTTTTTATATGTTATGTGAAATTTTCCGAGGAATCCGATAAAAATATTTTCAGACATAGGCTCTTTGGTCCCGAGACCTTCAAAACAGCATTTTAAGTTTTCATACGACCTTTTCAAATGTTAAGCTAGATTTTTGAAACTTCTTACTATTTTTCCCAAATAGCCAAACTAATCACCTTTCTTTTGCGTCTAAGACAGCTAAAATCGGATGAAATGGCGCGGAGATATGATTTTTTGAAAAAAGTGGTTTTTGCGAAAATCGACGAAAATGGCCATTTTTCAGACCACCCTAACACGGCGTAGGTCACCCTAATGGCCAAACAAAAAAATACGGGTCTAATTATTTCGGCCAAGGATCCCCCAGAAAAAATTTGAGCCCGATCGGAGAACTTTTTTTTCGAATCATGCTGTTTTCGTGGGGAATTGCTGTATATATAAAAAATTTCGACGGTTTTGTTCGAACGCGAATCAGTTCAATACGGAGCGTCGGATCGAGGTGCTTTTTGTTGCGTTGGGTTCGTATAAGCCCAAGGAAGGTTCTTACGCCAAAAAGTGACAACTTTGGCCACTCTGGAACCGATTCCGGAAAATCTGCAGATTGTATGGGAAAAGTTACGTAAAATCAAATTTTGATCACAGGAGGCTGAATAAGCAAACAAGCTAAAATCGTCAAGAAACGGAAAAAGGCAGAAAGAAGTTTTTCGGGTAAAGCTTGTATTTTCTAAATTCTTTGAAAGAATAATAACAGTAATCATATTTTAAGCGTTCTTTGACTTAAAATAAAGCAAAATTAAGAATAACTATTAAAATTCAGTTATCTTTGAGTTTTTTCCGTTTCCAGTTGAAACGAAGTATCAAAAAATATACGCTTGCCAATTTAAAAAATAAACTTCAAAGTTATAAGTATTCTTAAGCTTTCGGTTATTTTTCAAAGATTTTTTGTTTATGTTTTTACTCTGAATAAAAATAATGAGTGCTTCCATTTTTAAAGTATTTTCTACCAATTTATTGTTAACTTTCTGACTCTACGAAAATTGTCAATAGTTTGATTTGTTATGATAAATTTAGATTTTTTTTTCGATAGTTGAAATATACTTTTTTATAATGAGTTTTTTTGTATGAAATGTTTCTTCAGATAAGAAATGCATATTATTTGAGTTTCTGGAAAAGTCGGGAAAAAGTCGGGAATTTGAAAATGGGATTTGAGTGGTTACCCTGTTTTTTTCATCATGTGAATTATGATTTTTAACCAAACTGCATCATTAACTCAAAATTCACGAAATCACATATGAACTTGCATCAAGGAGGTATTAAGGAAGTATTAGACTACGACAAATAAACCAACTTTTTGACAGTTTACCTGTCAGCTTACATACATTTGACTTTGTTTGTGAGTTTGCCGCAAACAAGTTTGCGAGTTTGGCAAACTGTCAAACACAAAAAACTGCTAGTTTGTTTGTTTGTTTGCCATAGTCTAATAGCTCCTTGACAAACAAATTAGCACTTTTTGACTGTTTGGAAGTTTACCTGCTTTGTTTATCTCAAGTCCCCAAATGCATCACTCAGTGCTTACGAAATTTCGACTTGTTTGTGATAGGTGACAGAACACTCCAATCGTATTCACCACCACGACAACCTGATTTTGACATTCTACTTTCGTTTCACACACAAACGAATGAGTGCTACGCAAAGTCACTCACACAATCATTGACTTCCCTCTAGAAATACATTCGCTCAGAGAACGGTCGTTTGACATTCTACCGAGATTCCGATCATCTCTCCCACGATCGCATTCAAATGACCTCTGTCACCACGCAGCAAACACAAGGAAGAGAGAGAGAGAGAGAGAGAGAGAGACGAAATCCGAGAGAAAGAGCTCGTTGTCTCGTTCGGGCGGCTGCTTGAGTGGTAGGTGCTCGTTTTTCGTTCGTTTCGTCTTTGTGTTTACGGTCACCGACCGTCGCCAAGCAAAGACGATCATGATAGGAGCTGTGTGTCAGCGATCAAAGTTCGTTTTCGGAAATGGTTGCTGACAGAAAGTTCATTCAAATATCGAGCAGTCCCATTCAGTTACAGAGACCTTTTCAAGCATTGTGCATCACATACAATTTTTCGGACGATCTGTGGGCGACTGAGTCTTAGCGTTGTAACACTCTGTAACAATACACAGAGAAGAGCTTCAAATTCTACTTATTCCTTTGCACTCGGTTACGTGCTCTCAGGCAGAAGATCGAGCTGAAAATTGGATCTTATGATCGGTAACGGTCTCTAGGATAGGTCAAACCTCGGATCAAACAGTAACAAAGATTTTCCTCATTTACTTAGTTCTCGCAGTGATCTTTCCGGAAACTTTTTCTTTCAAATCAAATAAAACAACACCAACCAGTTTGTATTTTGCATACGAAGAAAAATCTTCATGATTATTTCAAAACCTTGTTTCTAACTGTTTTTTTTTGTTTGTCTCCATTTAACCACATAATAGTTACGACAATTGAAATGAGTTTCACCCTTTTTTTTTGTTTCCTTGTGTTACACTTTTGCAATTCTGTGAAATTTCCCACGTCCGCGTCCGTCGAACGAACCTTCTTCGTTTTTTTTCTTTCTTTTAATTTTACCTTATTACTTTTTTTCTTGTTTTATACTTGAGAATGTACGTTTTCATCGCCTATTATAATACGCCTATTGATGTCCAAGGTGAGCGCGCGCGACCATTTTGTTTGCGTGAGTGGTGTAGTGAAGGAGTGCCTGCATGAATGTGTTCTTTACCCTGTCCAAACCTGCGTTCTGCAAACAACCGCGGCGCGGCGCGGTCTTCCGGTTTCCGGGGGTGGGGTGGAAAGTGTTTGGGTGGACCGAGAGTGAGTGTGTGTGGTGAAGTTGTATTACTCGACAATTAGCACCGGAAGGGATGGATTTGGGGTTTGAGAGAAAGAAGGGGGTTTTCAAATTAGTGCACTTCTAGTTGGACATCCCTAATCGAATGGAGTGGAGTAGTGTGGCGGAAGGAGGAAGAGTGGGGTTTGGTTTTAGACCTCAGTGGGTGTTCGTTCTGGTGTCGGTTTACATCATAAGTATTTCTTTTTTTTAACGACCTCTAGTTCCGGTGGTCGCCCGTTTCTATGTGTGTTGTCTGTGTCTTCTAGTGGATTAGATTTTCGCTTTCACTTTATAATGTGTAAATAAATTAAAAACCGTACCGCGCGCGATTTTTGTTTTCCTGCGTTTTTGTGTCTGTTTGTGAACGATGTCCTGGAGGGAGTTACTTTCGGCTTCAAAAAAAGTTCCATCAATTGCATGTAAATTTCTTCCGTGTTGTGTGTGAAGTCAACACTTCAACCCTCCTTTTCCAATCATAATAATATGTCCCACTCTTGTTGTCGGTCCTGGTTCGGTTTGTCCCCGTCTCGCGCTTAGCCGTTCTACACAGTATATATTATTACAGTTATTATTTAGTATGTTATATAAAAAAGTTACAATAATTAATAGGACTATTACAAGGTCAAAACAGATTGCACTTGGATAACCAACTGGGTGCCTTCCGGGGTTGCTCTGACGCTTTCAGCTGGTGTCCGCCCTTGGGAGGATTGTTCGCTTCCTGGAAATAGAGAGGAAAAAAAGAAATAATCTCGGATGAGTTTTCAAAAAACCGTAAGAGCCATTGGTAGATGAAGCCCTTTTTGCATCGTTATTCAACCTTCTTACGAAAAACCAATTTTAAAAATGCTTGAGATTGTTCAAATACACGTTCTTCAAGAGCCCCAAACTAAAAATTAAGGAAATTTTGTTTCAATTTGGAAAAAAAACGAAAATTAGTATCGGAGGTCACGTTGGCTCTTACGGCTTTTTGAAAACTCATCCGAGTAATGATCAAATACAAAAAAAAAGTTTTTTTTTTCAAGTTTTGATATGCTCATTTTTCTACAGGTTACGTTTTAAATCATTTAACCTTCAGTCAAACCCTTTAATACTTCCCGCTCTATCTGGTGTTCTTTTAGTAACTAAAGGAGCTATTACACTACGGCAAACAAACTCGCACTTTTTGACAGTTTGCCTGCTTTGTTATTGTTTGCCTGAATTTGTACAAACGTCAGCCAGCATACATTTTGTCTTGTTTGCGAGTTTGCCGCGATTGAAATAACGCGTCTCGTATTAGGATTACTGGTGGTCTTCCTCGGGCCCTGAGGTTATCTTTCAACTTAATTCTTGTGGGAGAGTTAGTTTCCCGGAGGAATCCAAAAGTGCAGCCGAACTGTCAAATTTCTAACCTAAAAATCGAGTCGGCGTAAAACCTAATTCGGGCCCACACAATTCTGTGAACATGGTGTTCTGGACACGCCCATACGAGATGGCCGATGTCCTGATAATCGTTCGACATAAGGCGGGACATCGTTCTGATGAATCCACGCGTCAAGTCCATCCATTTGAACCAGGGTTTTCTTTGCACCTTAGGTCATATAGAATACATCCAACGTCCCTTGGTGTCGTCGTTCCATTGGTTTTGCCAATCCATACGCGCACGCTGCCTCGGAAAACCATAGTATTCTTGTAGGCTAATTGGCCTTTCAAAAATGTCTCCACTCTCAGCACCCTTCTTGGCGAGCAAGTCCGCTTTCTCATTACCCGGAATCGAGCAATGAGCGCGGACCCACACCACCGTGATGCTGAAGGACTGAGCCGCCAGGTTGTTTAAAGTCTTGCGTATTTCCGTGAGGAAAAACGCAGATTCCCTGGTCGGCTTCAGAGTCCGGATAGCCTCAACGGAGCTGAAGCTATCGGTGAAGATGAAGTAGTGGTCAGGTGGCATGGTCTCGATGATTCGCAGTGCGCAGTAAACCGCGGCTAACTCTGCGACATAAACCGAACTCGGGTCCTTCAGCTTAGAGAACAGCTACCCAGTGTGGTTTCCACTGCCCTGCCGCTGGCTGAGCGTATGCGGCTCCAACCATCTTTGAGCGAGGCTGCGCCTAGTTCCTCCTCACTCCTAACTGGTTAGTGGTCCAAGCCAATATTCGCACCACGTTTGTTACGTCCGAGAAGAATCGGCCGTCAATCAGAACGTGGTCGATTTGCGTTTTCAACCGTTGGTCAGGTGATGTCCAGGTGGATTAATGGATGTCCTTGCGACGAAAATAAGTGCTTCAGATGACCATTCCACGGGAGGCTACGAAGTCTATGAAGCGTTTGCCATTGTTGTTCGTAACCGTTTGTAGGCAATAGTCGAAACATTTCCTCCCTGCCGAACCGACCGCTGATGTCCCCAATGACGAATTTCACACCTTGCCGCTGACAGCTGTTGTACTCCTCCTCCAGCTTCCAGGTAGCACCATCTAGTCACTTCCTCGAACGTTCTCCAACAATGTCGCGATCGATTGTCTGGATCTGGTACTCGCGACATTTTTGGAGGATTTGGCGTAGCATAATAATCTGGTTCGTCGTCGATGTCCCCTCCACGACATCGGCTTGGTACGTCTTTACGAAATCCGTATCCCGATAGAGATGGATCTTCGCAACTGTCTGTACGTCGCCTTGTTCTCATGGCTGTTATGCAGCAGCCACCACAGGTGGCGGTTCCGGATCCTGTAGACTTCGAACATGCGTTGGTGCTGCTTTGCCACCACCAGGTAGTGGTCCGAGTCCACGGTAGGTTCTGTCGGCGATTATATCGTAGAAGTGCCAACCATCGATGAGAGCATAGTCGATTTGTGTTTCCGTGTCGTTTGATGATCTCTAGGTGTAGGTACTTGAAGCGGAGGCTGTGCGAGAAGTAGGCCGTTTTTGCTGGACCATTCAATAACCAATCTGAACTGCTCTGAGCGTTGACAATCTTGACGTCGTGTTTTACACACTTCCTGAACTCGACAAACTGTTAAAAAATTTGCTTGTTTATGATAGTCTAATACGTCCTTTACAGTTCCACATTCCGAGTTTCCAATCTCTGGATCGCCGAAAATCGGTCTGCGATTGGATGTGCTCGCATCTGGAACTCTGCACTTGGGTTTAACGACTTGTACGTGTAGCCATCACCAACCCTCTGTCTCGCCAGAGAGCCGTCGAAAATCCACGTCAAATCCATCACGCGATCCCACAACTTGCTCAACTCTATGAAACCCATACCCAGCTTGTTTTCGGTTCTATCGCTCTGGTACAGAAAGATACTAACCATTCGCTTCTCCATTTTACACTTGATGTCTCGGGCGAGCGTGAAGAATGCCTCGTCCACGTTGATGCTCGCCTTCGCCGACGTTTCCATAAACTTGATCCCGTACTCGACCGCCAGCTGTTCACCTCGATCCCGGGTCACCTTAAAAACAAACAAAAGAAAGCGTCAATTAGCACGATCGCACCTCACTTTCAACCGCTCGATCGCAACCAACCTGCCGTTTCTCGTTCAGCTCGCACTTGTTGCCGAGCAGCATCTTCTCGACGTCGGCGGACGCGTTCTCCTCGATGTTCCGGATCCAGTTCTTGATGTTCTCGAACGACTTTTCCTGCGTAATGTCGTACACCAGCATGATGCCCATCGCGCCCCGGTAGTACGCGGTCGTGATCGTCCGGAAGCGCTCCTGGCCGGCCGTGTCCCTGGTGGAGGGAGAGAGGAGAAGCGATTAGAGCTTACGTTTAGGGTTAACGATTGAAGCCACTTACCAAATCTGCAATTTGATCTTCTTGCCATCCAGCTCGATTGTCCGGATTTTGAAGTCGATTCCTGAAAGAATAAAAGAGAGAAAGGAAACATTGAGTGCTTTACCAGACGAGCAGGACACATTTATGAGACACAGTCAATGAGAGAAGAATAGCTCGATCTCGTGAGTTTATTCTATTTCTGGCTGTATTTGCCACATTCATCAAATTCATCTTTCAGCGCACAGGAATAAATAGCCTCATAAATAGCAACAAGGTACAAATTGTGCAAAATTCTTGCTTGCTTGCTGCACATGGCGCGGGACCAAAACAAGGAAACCAAAACGTTCTCATTGTGTTTGTGGTGGGGCGCGCGATCGGAGATTTATTAATATCCTCGTCGAGAGAAGATGAAGTTGGCAAAACTTGGCACACGAGTGCAATGGAATGCTGTGCGTGTACCTTATAGGCTACTTTACTTTGGCCGGGTGGGAAATCTATTCCAAATCCCAAGTAGGTATACAAATTAATGCTGCGAGTTGGCGCACTGCACCGTTGCAGTTTAATGTGATGAATTGGGAAAATGTAGGTATAGTCGAACAGCTGGTGGACGAGTTATAGTTAGTTGAGTGACCTTTGGAAATTGCAAGTAGTGCACTGCGTAAATCGACCGAGTCGTAGTCACTAGAGAAGTTTTTCCATCAATTTTACTTTGGCATTTGCTGAATGAATTCCGGACCAGTTTTGGGCCCCATAGCACCTCTTTATTTGAAGCAAATTTACAGGAAATCAAAAATGTCATGACTTCTGAATTCGCAATTTCGCAATTTTCAGTGTAAGAACGGGCCTTGACCGATCTTATGCACCAGGTTCCCGACGAACACGCACTGCCCTTACACCTACATCTTACCCTTGCTCTGAGTCAGTACGAGCAACACGCTAGAACACGCTTTGAGTGTTCGTGCCAGGCATGCACACCTTCTTTTCCGGTTACGCATTTTAACTCGCCCGGGGGTGGTACATTACGTAGGGTTTGATGTAAGTATAAGCGCCTAACCATTTAAAGTGTGCCTATCAACTGTAACTGTCGGGTTACCACCGGCTCACGAGCGCTACCGAGACTCCCTCATGTAGCCTCAGGGTCGGCATGCTTGCGGTCCTGAATCGCGGTAAGCTTGGGAAATGCTTTCGGCCAAGGAAAAACTTCACAACTTCGATCGAACTCTTCTCTATTTCCTCCCACTTTCTTAAAGCTATCTGACCTTCTCTCTGCTCTTCCTTCTTCTCGGGGCCCCGTACTCCGACACTGCTTCCGGTGACGTCGCTTCCTCCTCTCCTGTTGCTTCAGCTACTCGCCGCTACGTGGCGCAACTGCTTGTTGTTGTTCTGGTACTCGCCGAATCACGGCGCAGCCTCCTAGTTGTGGTCTTCGTGGCGTACTCGACCGGTTGCGGTCGTACAAGGGTCCCACTCGTTCCGGTGCTTGTCGTCCTGCCCTCTGTCGTGGTTGGTTGCGTCCTACGACCTTCGGAGCACCATCTAGGGTGTCCGGAATACCCGGATGAGGCGCAGGTACGACGCGGGTCTACGTCCGGCTGCGGACTTGATTCTGGGGGTGACTCGATGGTTGCGGCGAGTCCCCGGTTGGTGTTCTCGACACGGTTGTTACGAGGCGGTGTCGAACTGGCACTTAACGTGAGGTACGAGGGGTCCTGGAGGTGATGGTTGAGGTTAGGTGAGCCATGACGGTTGGATTTGTTGGTTAGGCGGATGGGGTCGTTAGGGTTGGCAAACTGGCGGGTTTTGTGGACATACCTGATGTCCTTCAGCGGTCCCAAACACTCCTGGTTCCCGCTGGCACTATCACTCACGGCCGTGGCCGTGCACTGACACTTCTTGGCGAAACAGTGGAGTTGTAGCGGTCCAACTGTTCGCTATGACTCTTTCCGGGCAATTGGACGAGTCTTGAGGAGTCCTTGGCGGTTGACGGTCTTCGTCTTTCCCCTCCTCTTTCCGCGCCTTTTCCCTGACCTTCCAACCTACCGTCATGTCACCTCTCTACCGCCCACTGCCGACGAGGTCCTCTGGTGGTCGGTTTCGGAAGCTTCTGCTGGCTGCGTTCTTGGTGGACGTCACTTGCTGGGTCGTTTACCGGAGACAAAACACTTGACACGCGAACACTTCCCAACTTTTACAGAAAACGAATAACAAATCGCGTAAATCGCGGTAACCTTCACGAGTGAGGTTCCGAACGGTTACACAACTTTCATTAAAGCAAAAACTGTTTAATTTTTAGTTTGAATTCAAAAACTAATTGTTATTTACAGTGTACTGTTTTCTCCTGGAATCTTGCCAAATGTTGAGTCGTGTTAATCTGTTGCTATTTCTTCTGTCGCGGTGTTTTGTTACAATGTTTTGAACCTAAGCATGTTATTCAAAAATTTATCAAAAGTACAATAATGTTATGTGTGTGACTTTGATCATTCAATATATTGAGTAAGGACTCAAATCTTACTTGTTTGAAGAAAAGAGTGTAGATTAAAACAATAGACCATAAAGGAAAAAGCATACTACATAAAGTTCGCTACTGAAAGAATAATTGTATGTTGAAGGAAATAAGAGAAAAAGCTGTATGAAGAAGATTAAAAATATAGGCAATAATTTATGAAAAAAGCTTTGTGATAAAGGATAAATAATATGATATAAGCTTAGATAGCATTAATGACAACTTTAGAAGCCCAATAAAATATTTTTTAAGAAATAAATAAATTAGACAATGAATAAAGAATACATCAAATATTAACAGGAATTAGCCCAAGAATTAACCTCGTTCGCATATTAAGGAGATCAGTTTTTGTTAGGGAAAACACATAGCAGTTAAAACTGGCAAATTGAGTAGAGGAGACTCGAAAGATAAGTGAAACAGAACTAAAGTAGTTGGAGATAATAAGAAGAGATACTCCGAGTTGCGATGTTCTAGGTACATCCACAACAGTTCGTTCAACATGCTGTGAATCAAAACAATACCTTCTACAATCACAAATTACTTCCCTTTCCCACATTGCCGCTATATAATGTAGTCCATGCTCTGCAAAGAAAGGGATGTTAGTAAAATATAAACACTTTAAAATAATGATACAGTTACTTGCGGGAACCTGAGTGACATCAGGGTTTCTGATGTTGTTGCTGTTGTCTCCAGTGTGATAATATCACTCCGAAGTGGTTGTCGTGGTGCAATCGTTCTCCAACCGTAGGCCCAGATACGACATGAAAATGAAAACAAACAAAAACAAAACAAAAAGATGCATTAGTATATGAAAATAAGAGAAACAAAGGATCATGCAATCAAAATAAAATGGTGGATAGTAAACAGAAGCCGAATTAGAAAATCAGTAATACATAATAAAGAAATAGAAGATAGATAGTAGCTGAAAGTGGAAAGAAGAGAAACCCCGTGTTGCGATGTATCAGGTACATCCACAACAGTTAACTCAACATGCTGTGAATCAAAACAATACCGTCTACAATCTTCCCTTCCCACATTGCGCATCCCTTTCTTTTGGCCGTCTCGACTCTGACCCTCGCTGGTCAAAGGTTTACGAGTTCGTTTCCACAGGCCACCAGCAAGGTCACGTGTTGTCATCATGATGACGAAACCAAGCCAACGTGGAGGTAAGAAAATGGGTAACTTGCAAGGAACCAGAGCAACTGTTTTGACCAAGATCAACTAACAGCACTACGGATGTAGTGCTGTTAGTTGATCTTGAAAAAAAAAAAAAAAAAAAAAAAAAAAAAAAAAAAAAAAAAAAAAAATGTCATGACTTCTGAAAGTAAAAAAGTCTCGCTTCAAAAAAAAAATACTTTGATTCAAATATAACTTAAAAATGGGGGCCAATGTTTACTTAAAGTTTATCAGGGTGGTCACTAGGGTGACCCAACAATGGATTTTAGGGATACACGCTGGTTTGATTCTTTAGACAAAATTAAGCATCTGTGCCAGAAAATCGATTTTGTTATTACACCCTACTGCTCATGTTAAAACAGTTCAAATTCAATTTAATCTTCAAAGAACTGTTCATGTTTAAATAGGATGACCATTCAAATCCCATGTTCAAATTCCCGACTTTAACAAAATCTCAAATAATAATTATTTCTTCTCTTATGAATGATTTCAAACAAAAAACTCTTCATAAAAAAGTCGTTATTACCCATCAAAAAAAATCTAAACCAATTTAAAAAAAATCAAACTATGGACAATTTCCCAAAAATAACCTTTTAAAAACTGTTCAAAAATGGAAGCACCCTTTATTTGATTCAGAGTAAAACATAAACAATAAGTCTTTGAAAAATAACCGAAAGCATAAGAATACTTATAATTTCAATGTTAATTTTCAAAATTGGCAAGCGTATAGTTTCTTTACTTTGTTTCAACTGGAAATAGCAAAAACTTAAAGATAATTGAATTTAAAATTGTATTGTTAATTTAATTCAAACGCTTTATACATGATTAATGTTCTTTAAAATATTTGAAATTATTTTAGATAAACATTAAAAAAAAAAAAAAAATATTTTTTTTTGGGTGGGTGATCCAGCCGCACATCGTTGATGTTGAAACCTCTAAACTGGGCCCTCGTCCTGTCACGTCCGTCAGTAGTCTTGTCGTACATTACAACTAGAATCAGATCTGCCAATGAATTAGTACACTTCGACCAAATAAACACTGACGCTGTATGGATCTGACTCTAGAATAAATGCACAGTTGTGTGTTATTCATAAGTCCAACTTTTTCAATTATTCATTTAAAAGTCCAAATATTCATTTGCTAACTACTTTGGATTGAAAATCAAAATTCTGTAATTCTGTAATTCTGTAATTTCGGAATACATTCGTCCGGCTTCAGCTGAAGATTCATGCTGTCCCATGTTGCATGTTCGAGTGTAGACCTACGGAAAACCTTGCCGCGAGGAGAGGTGAGTGAACCTGTACACGAGCCACCTACGACATAATTCCTCGGGCGGCCCAGGTCAACTCGAAGTTACCCCAGGCACCCCCAGTGCAGGACACATTGGGGGTAGAAAGCGGATAGAATAAGCAAAACATCAAAGCAGAGCGCGAGCCATACTTTTAAAGTGGTATCTGCAAAGGAATTTGTATTAACAAAAGGGTCAAAAATAAAAAGGCGATACTAATTAATACTTCCCTGCGACCTTGGAGGTCTCTCGGTTGGACATATAGCCGTGGACACCAAGCTTGGTAGCAATCCTTGACAGTCGGTGTGGTATTGATCACAGATGGTGTTAATTTGTCCTGCAGCTGTGTAGCAAGTCAGATGCTCGCTCATTCGGTTTGAAACGAAAAGAACAAAAGAGAACACAAGAAAACATTAGATTCTGATAGTGAGTTTTACAAAGATATACAGTGTAATATAATATTAAATATATTTATAATAATATTTTCACTTTATGATTATTTATTGACACTTTATTTATTTGCTTTCACTATCACTTTCACTATTTCTTCGGGTCGTCTAATTTTCGTCGTGCTCCCGTACTTGAAGAATTCCGCATAACTAATCATTGCTGGTTAGAAGTTTCATGTCGAACATGTTACAAACTAACACAACAGTGACACAGAAACAGAACTTCACAAGCACGGACATTTTTACACGACCTCCCAGTGAATTAATACCGAGCTTTAACTATTTTCATACTACTATTACCTAAAATGTCCAAAGCAGCTCAGTAAAACTCACTGGGAGCGTTCCACAATTTAGCCCCATCCGGGGGGAGCTTATCCCTTTGTACCCTCGTGTTTGTTTCCTTTGAACAGTAGTCTAGGTAGTCCAACAATGTTCAGCACAAGTTTGAATCGAAAGCAATTGCTTCAACAGCTGAACGGATCAAACTATTGCTTCCCTTGCTGAACTAACTATGCTACTGTTACTAAGGAAACAAAAGGATAAAACATCATGATTTGATGTTCTAACAGGTACGTTCAACTAGCCAGCTGCGAGACCCATCAGCCCGGCCGGGAACCAGTCCATATCTGTCGAGTACAGCATACGGTGTGGTTCACAAAATATCAAATACAGCAAACACAACACTAAGGCTATACATATGGACTGGCGGGATGGAAGCACGTGGACACCTCCCCCCAATTGAAAATCAAAATTTTAATCTAAAATCCTCTAAACTTAATGTTCAAAACTAAACGTTCCTTTAACTGTTGTAGTACTACTTCTATCAAAAAACAATAAAAATTTGTGAACTGATATACAAATAGGATAGAAATCGCGATTTGAAAAAGAAATGACCATTTACGTCAAAAGATCCGTAGTTCCTCGATTCGCAACAATGGTCAATACAACCATAATCCGAAAACCGTTAGTTCAACAGATCAACGAATTTTGTCCGATATCATTACATTATTGATTGATCGAGACTCTATGGACAATTTGACATAAAAGAATGCCTAGTATTCTACATCAATCAAAGTTTATTGACAGCATTACCCTAGCTTAATAATTGCAACTAACTTTAACTTCAAATAGATTTGGAAAGGATACAGATTTATTTTAAATGCTAATGCTAAGCAACAAATCAATTGTACAATCCTGAAGTCCCAACCTAAATCCCACATTGTGATAGTGAAAAAGTCACAGAAGCAGCGGTGTCTTGTGCAATTGTGATATTTTCACTATCGGAGAACTACCTAGTTCACGAAGACAGCTTATCGGTCAACGCTTAAGCCCTGGGGCTGCGGCAAAGCGAGTTCTCGTAGCATGAAGTGGTGTCCAAAGTGCTTATAAAAAATAATGTATACCCAAATTTTAACTAATGCACTAGGATCAAATCATGCCCCTTGACTTTACAAGGCCCAGGGAGATAAACATTTAAAAATATTTACCTCAAAAAACCAATGCCAAACTCCAGTTTTTTTTTTTTTCAAATATTCAATTAATATGACAAAATAAAACAAAATCGTTACTTTGCGCTGACAAAAATAGTTAAAATGAGGTTCAATTTTTAAATTAGCTTTTCTTTAATTTTGTTGTTGTTTTAATTTACATATTGCCTCTGAATTAATAATGGATTTTTTGCATCCACATTCTTTCCTAAGGGATGTGTGACAAAAGGTTGAAAGACATAAGGTCGAATGGACAAAAGGTCAAATGGACAAAACATCGAAACGACAAAAGGTCGAATGTGAAAAAAATAAACTAATAATAATTTTTATGTCCTTCTTAAATATATGTACTTGAAAAATATATTTTCTTGCAAACAAATCCGATTTTTTCTGTGAGTTTATTCATTCTTTAAGTAATGATATTTTTTTTTTTTTTCAAATAAACAGAACAACTTCCAAGCCACATTTTGAGAAGTTTACCATTCCCTAAAAAATATTTGTTTTTGTTATGATATTGTGAACTATCCCATTCTTTCAAACATGAGCAATTTTTTTTAAATTTCGACTTCTCAAATATTTTGTAAGTTTTTTTTATAAACAACCTGTCGTAATGTTTTTGTGAATTTTTCCATTCGTAAAAATGTGAGCGGTTCTTTATAAAAAAGAGTGGCTTCTGATTTTTTTTTAGGTTTTTATTTTATTTTTAAAAACAACCTCTTCTTGATTCTTGTAATATTTTTGTGAAATTTTCCATTCTTTCAAATATGAGCAGTTCTTAACAACAAAAAGTTCGACTTGTTAGATATTTTTTAAGTTTTTATTTTATTTTTAAAAACTAAATGTTTTTTTGTGAAATTTTCTATTCATTCAAATATGACCTCTGAAATATTTTTTAAGCTTTTATTTTATTTATTATTTTTGACTACAATTCTTTCTTGATTGTCGTAATATTATTGTGGGTTTTTCCATTATTTCAAACATAAAATGTTCGACTTCTAAAGTAATTTTTGCCTTCCTCACCTCAATGAGGAAAGGCTATAAATTCACTCGAAAAACAAACTTCTTACTTTAACCTCCTAGACCCAACTTCATGTTTACATATCGACTCAGAATCAAATTCTGAGCAAATGTCTGTGTGTGTGGTTGGATGTTGATCAAAATAATTGCACTCGATTATCTCGGAACTGGCTGAACCGATTTTGTCCGTTTTGACATCATTCGATCCGCCTAAGTCACTATCTATAAATGGTGATGCTTAGTTAAGTACTTCAAAAGTTATCTTTAAAAAACGATTTTGGCTAAAGTCCAGAAGATTGTAAAAAGGGTGGTTTTTGTAAGAAAACCTATACCTATACAATCTATATATTTGAAAAAGGTACCGTAAACCGGGGTGACTTTGATAGGATTTCAATTTATTTTTGGAATATTTTCCAACTGGTAAGGTTTTTCTTAAGACTATTATTTTTAAAACATGTACTGGGGAAGCCCACATGAGGTCCATACAACATTTTTGAAAAAAAGTTATTTCAATAGTGTTTAAAAAAATAGTTACGTTAAAAATTCTTAGTTTGAACTCCGGGTTGACTTTGATAGTCATAGTTTTTCTTGTTCAAATCAGATTTTAGGTGTTCAAACTTTATTTTTACGTCAAATGTACCATTACTAAGGTTGCTAATATAGTTTACAAGGAAAAAATCAATGTTTATATTTAGTTAATTAAGTTTATAAGCTTTTTATTAAAATACATATAAATTTTAGAAAAAATTGTTCAAAAGTTAGAATTTTGCCTGAAATTTGTTGAAACTAGTTTTGGTTATAAAATTATCGATTAATATTGCATTTCAAACTGAATTAGAAGCAAAAATCAAAAGTTTTCACATTTTATATGAAATTTGATCAACTGAAAATGCCTATAAAACAAGGGATTTTTTCGATTATTGTTTCAAAAACACATAATATTTCTGGAGCAACACGAGAAAAGGGCGGATAAGCATTTTGACAGATTCAACTATTTTGCTATTTCTCAAGCTTCAGGTAACATTTTCTCAAAATTCGAAATGGGAAACAATAGCTGACCTCCACAGCTACCATTCAACACTATGGGTTTTGTAAAATAGTTGCCCATTGCCTGGGAAATTGCAAAATAGTTGCAGCTGTCAAAATGCTTATACGCCCTTTTCAAATGTTGCTCCAGATTTATTATTTATAAACTTATTTTACCTTCTCCTAGCGGAAAATTGTCCAAAGAATCCAAAAATGCAATCCGTTTTCCGATTAAAAATCTTGTTCGTTGAGAAAAACATGACACTTTGAGAAGATTTAAAAATTGCTATTCATCAACACTTTCTTAATTATAGTTATAGTTCAAAATTTTATGAAAAGTTCTTCTTGAGGTACTTTGAACACTTCTCTACCACTTTCAGTATGATTTACTACCATTCCGTACGTATTTAATTTGTACTCTTCATTTTGCGGAAAAATCTCAAACCTATCAAAGTCACCCCGGCTATCAAAGTCACCCCGTTTTACGGTATTTAAAGGACCTTTCCAACGAGTCCAAAATATTGAAGATCTGACAACCCTATCAAAAGTTATGGTCACTTAAGTGTTATTTACATACTTTTTTGAGGCCAGATCTCAAAAATGTTGCTGAAAAAGTTGTCCGGATCTATCATACGCATACGACCCATCGTTGGATAGATAATCAATAGACCTTTTAAATGAGCCTTAAAGATTGAAGATCTGATAACGCTATCAAAAGATATGAGCAATTGTGCTAAAACATAATTTTGACGGAACAAAAAAGGATTGAAATTGCTACACATCCAGCTGAGGCAGCTTTATGGAATTAGCCTCGTTCGTTAGTCCATAATACTATGGCTTTTATGGCAGAAAAGTAAGTAACGCTTTTTATAGCATTTTGTTTGCATGTATTCATGCGCAACTGAATACAAGCAGAAAGCTTTTTCAATTGATTTTAGGAGGAAGGTACCAATCACTGAGGTGGTTTAATGTAACGTTTTTTTTTATATGGAGTTTTGCGTTCCTTCCGATCTGCGTATCAGCCTATAACAAAAATCATGCCATCTTGAAACGGTTCTTTCAAAAGACCAGAGTTAAAAAAGAACCGCGGTTCTTTTTTTGTGAGCCACGGTTCGTTCGCTCTTTTCAGTGAACCGGCTCTTTGAGCGGCTCGCTCTTTTTTGTCCACCTCTAGAATAAAACAATGTAAATGGACCGAAGCCCAAGTGTAAGCAGTCTGTGCTGCTTACGTCAGTGGATGTTTTCATTAGGAACAAGCAGGACAGACTCTTTGTTTACACTTCGGCTTCGGCATATTTACATTGTTTTGCTTGATTTACATCATACAGCTCTTATAAAATGTACTTGGCTTTGGCTGCTCGTGTTTTCGTCCAAACGAGCCACCTCAACACGCATAAATTTCCAGAATCAAAAACTGAACAAATCAAATTGTTTGTGTTTGTGTGGGTTTGTCATTCGATATTCTCTGGATTCAATTTTGGATGGATGTCTTTCAAAATGGTTTAAGGTTCCACGCTCAGGTTGAAATCTCAAAATAGGGCTAGATTGGAAGCAGCTTTATGTATTGAATGTGTGAATTTACAACTCCAAAGCATTTCAGAAACCCCTAGCCCTAGACCGTCTGCATCTTGCACTGTTGCCTACCGATAAGAGAGTTCCCTTTTAGCCAACAGCACCACAAACCCCGTCGATGCTGCTGACTGAGTGGATGATTACTCACACGGTATCGTCATCGTCGTCACTGCCCCCACCACAATGACATCAAAATTCCTAGAAGTCAATCAGCTGTGGCGCGGCGTTCTTAAAGCGGAATCCCGATCAAATTCGGGCTAGCTTCAATCTCGGCGCAATTCGTCAAATGAAGCAGCTGAGCTTACTTCTGGTTGAGCTCACTCGCTCGATGATATAAAAGAGAAATTAATCAACCTAATAGAGACATTGAATTGCTGCTGCTGTTGTTGGTGGTGGAGTGGTCTCTCTGTGTTGGCGCTGGCAGGTTGATTGCGACGACGACGACGACGCACTTTCCCTGCCCCCGCGCAGTCTAGCCAAAAAGTCTTCAAGGTTCCCCCTCCAACACACTGCTCGTCCTCCCAAATAACAGAAGAAGGCAAGCAAGAAGACAAAAAAACGGTTCCGGAGCAACAGTTTCGTTGTTTCTCTCGCTTGAAGCAAGGAATGACTCACCGATGGTGCTGATGAAGGTCGTGTTGAACGCATCCTCGGAGAACCGAAACAGGATGCACGTCTTGCCGACACCGGAATCGCCAATCAGCAGCAGCTTGAACAGGTAATCGTACGTTTTCGCCATTGCGGGGTCGTTCCTTGTGACAGGTTTTTTTTTCCTTTCTGTCTTTTTGCTTTGAGCAGCCCCTCCTTACTGTGTCGTCCCTCGCTCTCTCACTCGCTCTTTGTGGTAGATTTGTAAACTGTAAATTTGCTTCTTCCACGGAGCTCCGGATGGCTGATTTTGCTGTGTCTGTCACTGTTGCCCTTGTCCCGTGGGTCGATTCCGCAGGGAGACACTGCCCGAAACTACCCAAATCTCCTTGCTCTTGCTTGATTCGAAACTCCTTTCCCCTCGAGGGGATGGCAGCGACGGGGTGGCGACTGGCTCCGAGTTCAAAGGTCTGCCCGTGGAACCGTCCTCTTCCAGAACTTCAGAAAAGAAAACCGAAACGAAAACGAAAAATACACCAATTCCAACGCGACACACGACACGATAAGACGACGACGAATTTACTGTGAGGCCCCTTTCTCTTCCACTTTTTTTTTGTTTCGCGACGACACCAGCCCCAGGTCCGAAAATGATGGCTGATGAGACGAGGACTGCTTCTCGATGAATTTGACACGATACGCGACGGACGACTTGGGATTTTTTCGCTTCTCCGCTGCGCTTTTCCTTTGAACTCTCGGTTTGACGTTTCGTGTCGTGTCAGGTGTGGTGAGTTTTGGAGGGCGAGCGGGGGAATGGACAGAAAATTGTTTTGGCTGCGTGCGTGAAGATAGAGAAAAATGAAATGACGGCGGGCTACGCTCTTGCACACTGTAACTGAAAATAGCACTTCCGTCGCATCCTTGTCCTCACCATGAAATTTAACTTCTTTGGTATTCCAGGTAGATGTTCTCGATCTGGTTCGTAGGATCTCGTTCCAACTTCTAGAACCGAGTACGACAGCTCCAGGACATGAGGCTTTTCGTAAAGACAGACCTTCTAGAATCGGTGCAAACTGTTCTTCCGGATGTTTGTGTCATCCACCAAAGTGTTTGTTTACATTTGGGACTTAGGCGTACACGGTTACACGGAAACGTCAAAATGAAAGAAACTATACAGTCGTATTAAAACCACAAAGAGTTTAAAATTGATTTTTAAATCAATTTTGAAAAATTAACCTCGCGATCCTTCTTGACAGAAAAGCTCCTACTTGACAGATCGTTCCAAGGGGACCATAGTTGATCCATCGAAAAAATGTTGTCTTGTCAAAAAAAAAAATTGCATTAAAATGAAAAAAAGGTGCAGTGGTAATCCTACAGGCATAACCATCATGACGAAGAACTTCGGACACAAAAGTAAATGAAATTTTTAGAATTTTTAATATTTGCGTTTCTTGGCAAAATTTTCGGGCCAGTTGATATGCAATCATTTAATCAATTCTCTGTTAAATTTTCGGCATTGAACAATTTTCAAGAAATATTTTGCAAACAATATAATTTATTACAAAGAGTCATTCTAAACCATGTGTTAAAGACACAACACACAAACCCTAGAGCTTGATACCCATATTGCCCCAAATCTTATGGTTCTGCAAAAGTCCCCTTATCGGAACATCCCCGGAGCCTCCGGCCATTCCAGGTGGTGGCCACTACTGCCAAAATGTCAAATTTCATGTCCAGTATCAAAATCCCTAAAGTTTGATACCCATATTGCCCCAACATCCGCTGGGCCTCCGGCCACTTGGGATTGTGGCCACTACTGCCGAAATGTCAAATTTCATGTCCAGTATAAAAATCCATAAAGTTTGATACCCTATTGCCTCAACTCTTATGGTTCGGCAAATGTCCCCCATCGGAACATCCCCGGGGCCTCCGGCCTCTCCAGGTGGTGGCCACTACTGCCAAAATGTCAAATTTCATGTCCAGTATCAAAATCCTTAAAGTTTGATACCCACATTGTCCCAACTCTTATGGTTCCGCAAATGTCCCCTTATCGGAACATCCCCGGGGCCTCCGGCCACTCCAGGTGGCCACTACTGCCAAAATGTCAAATTGTATGTCCAGTATCAAAATCCCTAAAGTTTGATACCCATATTGCCCCAACTCTTATGGTTCCGCAAATGTCCCCTTATCGGAACATCCCCGGGGCCTCCGGCCACTCCAGGTGGTGGCCACTACTGCCAAAATGTCAAATTTCATGTCCAGTATCAAAATTCCTAAAGTTTGATACCCATATTGCCCCAAACTCTTATGGTTCCGCAAATGTCCCATTATCGGAACACCCCCGGGGCCTGCGGCCACTCCAGGTGGCGGCCACTACTGCCAAAATGTCAAATTTCATGTCCAGTATCAAAATTCCTAAAGTTTGATACCCATATTGCCCCAACTCTTATGGTTCCGCAAATGTCCCCTTATCGGAACATCCCCGGGGCCTCCGGCCACTCCAGGTGGTGGCCACTACTGCCAAAATGTCAAATTTCATGTCCAGTATCAAAATTCCTGAAGTTTGATACCCATATTGCCCCAACTCTTATGGTTCCGCAAATGTCCCCTTATCGGAACATCCCCGGGGCGTCCGGCCACTCCAGGTGGTGGCCACTACTGCCAAAATGTTAAATTTCATGTCCAGTATCAAAATTCCTAAAGTTTGGTACCCATATTGCCCCAACTCTTATGTTTCCGCAAATGTCCCCCTATCGGAACATCCCCGAGGCCTGCGGCCACTCCAGGTGGCGGCCACTACTGCCAAAATATCAAATTTCATGTCCAGTATCAAAATCCCTAAAGTTTGATACCCATATTGCCCCAACTCTTATGGTTCCGCAAATGTCCCCTTATCGAAACATCCCCGGGGCCTCCGGCCACTCCAGGTGGTGGCCACTACTGCCAAAATGTCAAATTTCATGTCCAGTATCAAAATTCCTAAAGTTTGATACCCATATTGCCCCAACTCTTATGGTTCCGCAAATGTCCCCTTATCGGAACATCCCCGAGGCCTGCGGCCACTCCAGGTGGTGGCCACTACTGCCAAAATGTCAAATTTCATGTCCAGTATCAAAATTCCTAAAGTTTGATACCCATATTGCCCCAAACTCTTATGGTTCCGCAAATGTCCCATTATCGGAACACCCCCGGGGCCTGTGGCCACTCCAGGTGGCGGCCACTACTGCCAAAATTTCAAATTTCATGTCCAGTATCATAATTCCTAAAGTTTGATACCCATATTGCCCCAACTCTTATGGTTCCGCAAATGTCCCCTTATCGGAACATCCCCGGGGCGTCCGGCCACTCCAGGTGGTGGCCACTACTGCCAAAATGTCAAATTTCATGTCCAGTATCAAAATTCCTAAAGTTTGATACCCATATTGCCCCAACTCTTATGGTTCCGCAAATGTCCCCCTATCGGAACATCCCCGAGGCCTGCGGCCACTCCAGGTGGCGGCCACTACTGCCAAAATGTCAAATTTCATGTCCAGTATCAAAATCCCTAAAGTTTGATACCCATATTGCCCCAACTCTTATGGTTCCGCAAATGTCCCCTTATCGGAACATCCCCGGGGCCTCCGGCCACTCCAGGTGGTGGCCACTACTGCCAAAATGTCAAATTTCATGTCCAGTATCAAAATTCCTAAAGTTTGATACCCATATTGCCCCAAACTCTTATGGTTCCGCAAATGTCCCATTATCGGAACACCCCCGGGGCCTGCGGCCACTCCAGGTGGCGGCCACTACTGCCAAAATGTCAAATTTCATGTCCAGTATCAAAATCCCTAAAGTTTGATACCCATATTGCCCCAACTCTTATGGTTCCGCAAATGTCCCCTTATCGGAACATCCCCGGGGCCTCCGGCCACTCCAGGTGGCGGCCACTACTGCCGAAATGTCAAATTTCATGTCCAGTATCAAAATCCCTAAAGTTTGATACCCATATTGCCCCAACTCTTATGGTTCCGCAAATGTCCCCCTATCGGAACATCCCCGAGGCCTGCGGCCACTACTGCCAAAATGTCAAATTTCATGTCCAGTATCAAAATCCCTAATTTGATACCCATATTGCCCCAACTCTTATGGTTCCGCAAATGTCCCCTTATCGGAACATCCCCGGGGCCTCCGGCCACTCCAGGTGGTGGCCACTACTGCCAAAATGTCAAATTTCATGTCCAGTATCAAAATCCCTAAAGTTTGATACCCATATTGCCCCAACTCTTATGGTTCCGCAAATGTCCCCCTATCGGAACATCCCCGAGGCCTGCGGCCACTCCAGGTGGCGGCCACTACTGCCAGAATGTCAAATTTCATGTCCAGTATCAAAATCCCTAAAGTTTGATACCCATATTGCCCCAACTCTTATGGTTCCGCAAATGTCCTCCTATCGGAACATCCACGAGGCTTGCGGCCACTCCAGGTGGCGGCCACTACTGCCAAAATGTCAAGTTTCATGTCCAGTATCAAAATCCCAAAAGTTTGATACCCATATTGCCCCAACTCTTATGGTTCCGCAAATGTCCCCTTATCGGAACATCCCCGAGGCTTGCGGCCACTCCAGGTGGCGGCCACTACTGCCAAAATGTCAAATTTCATGTCCAGTATCAAAATCCCTAAAGTTTGATACCCATATTGCCCCAACTCTTATGGTTCCGTAAATGTCCCCTTATCGGAACACCCCCGGGGCCTCCGGCCTATCTAGATGGTGGCCACTACTACCAAAATGTCAAATTTGTCAAAGAGAGAGCGAAGGGGTGAGAGCAGTTTTTTGCGGAGCTGTGGATCCCGTCGCGTCCTTCCTTGGTTCCGTCCCGCAAAATCTCCATGGCAACACGATGCACGGAATCTAGCCGCTTCCTCAACCGGGCGCCGGGCGAGAGCAGCTTCCTCGAGCTGTGAAATCCGTCACCGGTTTGGGGGAGCGGGGTGAAGGCAGCTCGCCGAGCTGTGAAATCCCTCACCCCGCGCGTCCTTCCTTGGTCGCGTCCCGCAAAATCTCCATGGCAACGTCGTCCGATCGTGGATTCCTCGTGGCTGGTTTCCTCCTCGGTCCAGCATCAGCAGCAGCAGGAGCTCCTTCCAGGTCGGCGTCCAAAATTGATTTGACTTGATTTTGGATCGGCACTTCGTTTTATATCAAATCGTTTTGGCGTTTGGCGAAGCAGCAGCACAAAAGGAATAAATCGCCAAATTGTGTCAAGGCCAAACGCAGGCAAGGCTTTGGGGGCGGAGTCAAGAGAGAGAGTGAGCGCGTGTGTGTGTTGTGTGCGTGCTTGCTTGCTGTGTGGAAGCAGTTTTATTAATTTAAACTCAGTTTTTAAGTGCTTCAACTAAATTGCATGGCCATTAATTAGGTATAGTAAGAATGCGTGAAATCTCCCCTTTCGTTTGGTGGGTACCACTTTTACGTGTGTTGAACAGGAGCTGAGATATTAATGTTACAAATCTTGCAGTCGCGTTTAATTTTTCGTTACATTTCGCTCCGCGAAATTTTGGATTGCTACCCTGTATAGAGCCCTAAGACGAAGTTCTTCGTCAAAAAGTTATCAGAAATGGTTTTTAATCGTGTTTGTTACCGTTGTACATAAAAATTGACATAGGGCTTTAGTACCCAATTGGAAAATCCAGTTCAAAATATCAAAGTAATCAGGATTCTGTACCAAACATTTTAAATTGTCAGAAGAACTGTTTTTGGTTACAAAAGCATTTTTTCAATTAAAATAATTTGTGAGCTAAACAATTGCATTATGTCGTGAAATCCTTTGGTGAAATAGATTAAGAAAGGAAAGTAAATTTTAAATCATGACTTCATTAAAATTGAACCCGTTTTTCTTTTCTAGATGTACGAAAAAACAAGTTCCTAGGGACATATCGATTAAAGCTGAATTTCAAGAGTTTCAAATTTGGTTAGAAGAGATTAATTTTAAAATTTGATAATTTGTTGTAATGTTTTCAATGGAATGCCCGATTCGAGTGGTAGTTTGACAGTTCGCTCCATAAGAAATACATTGCTCACTACCAATCGCGTCGGGTACTCCATTGTACAGAAATAAAAGCAGTTTTATATTTATGCTTCTGGTGTACTTTTTTTTTGGAAAACAGAAAAACAGAACGAGGTTTATGGTCTACAATTTGGGTTTGTCGCAGTGAATCGTTTTAATATCTGAGTTCAATGTTTAAGCTTGGATAACGTCAATTTTCGAAAGCTTTGAATGTGGTTGTTGTTAAAATAGATGTAACCCTGTTGATTGCACCGGGTTTCTGTTTCAAATTAGTGAAAATCAGAGACTTCATCATTGGATTATACAAAACTGTATCCTGTAAA
Source organism: Culex pipiens pallens (assembly GCF_016801865.2). Classification (NCBI taxonomy): domain Eukaryota; kingdom Metazoa; phylum Arthropoda; class Insecta; order Diptera; family Culicidae; genus Culex; species Culex pipiens. The sequence continues at coordinate 124,840,153 of NC_068939.1, forward strand.
ATATTTAATTTTCTGAAAATACTTTATTATTCTTTTTGTTTATAATAAAAACGGGTTTTTTTTTATTTTTCATGAAATTCTATTGAATTGGTATCGATGATGTTCATGATGTCGAAACACACAATATACAAGACGTGCTTTTCGGCCTCATGTAACAACCATTGAACCAGTTAGCATCGCCGAGATATTTGAAAACAGGGCGAGCTGAGCGGGACCAGTTTCTAGTGGTATAAGTTTGGATTGGGTTACAGAATCTTCCAATGGGTTTATTCTTAGATGCATTCCGTTGGTTTTAGATTTTTTTTCAATCTTCTTTATCCTGAAAAAGAAAAGTATCTGATCTAACTGCATTCTATAGTTGATCAAATCCATCTTACCAACAATTAAATGAGAAAACTTTGCAACAATAGATTTAATACAGCAGAATCGAAAACTCAACGTTGACAGAATTGTAAAAACATTATAAACAAATATTGTGACATGGTTACTATGCACCATACTGATTTTTCTTGGCTTCAGGGCTCACTCGGGCACGTTTGGGCAACTTTAGGGCACAGCCTACTCGGGGGCAATGAGCAGAGTGGTTTTCCCCTTGAAAAAACCTTCTGATGTAGCAAATTTTGACCACTTATTTTCATTTTAATGCAAAAAATAAATAAATTGACAAGACAACATTTTTTCGATGGATCAACTATGGTCTCCGTGGAACGAGCTGTCAAGTAGTACCTTTTCTGTCAAGAAATGCCGCGATATATAAATTTGAAATCAAAAATATTAAACTGTCTCGTTTTTACTATTTACAAATTTCACTTTGCTTATGACTTGCACGTTTAAACATATCTAGAGTTTTTTTTGATTAGGTCCTATAAACATATGAAAGACAATAGTTTATTGGTCCTTTTCAAAAAAAACTCTGGATATTTAGAAAATAAACCGCGATTTGCTGAATCAAATCTTCATGTTCTTCCATTTATTTTATTAAACGTTTAAAAGTTTTCGAAATGTCAAGTTTGCTTATAAAAATAATATCGTTCTCATGAAAACATTTCGACAGTTTTTTAAAAGGTCCTATAAACATGTGAAACACAAAAGCTTATAGGACCATTTAAAAAAAACTCTAGATTTGTAATTAAAATGTTTACAGGTATTCACAAGCTATAGAAAACCTTTGGATCTTTTATCGGATAAATAAGTTTTGTAAGGAATTTGAAAAGAACAATAATTGATAATCAACTGTGAACTGAGGAAAACCCGGAAAACTACCCGAATTATCTCTTTAAAACAAATTGACAGATAAATAAAATTGTCTAATTAGAAAAAGCTTTGGCCAGATCAGAAAAGCAAATCAATTTTAAAAAGTTGTCAAAATTCCGTACAAATCCGTAAATTGCGAAAAATTCCGTACACAAATTCCGGCCTAATAAAAATCCGCGGAGAGAGTCGAAAATCCGTACGGTAAGGAAAAATTCCCTACAGTTGGTAGCCTTATTAATAACGATAAAGCTTATTTTTCTGATTACAATGTACGACCGCAAAGTATAGAACTTAAATAAACATTTGTAAGGTTCTTTTTTTGGATCCTCCCCTTTTTTGATAGCGTCGGTAAGTGTTGATAAAGCCCATTCAAAACCATACATAAACGGTTCCTGGTATGGTTCGGGTTTGGTACAAATCGAACTATTCGTGGTATGATCCGTCTTTAATTCATCTTTTTTTCTCCATACAAAAGTTGTACAGTGACATATAACCTAACAACCTATTCCCCAAATGGTAAAATCATATGGGGTATAATTTGTCTATGGATTGGGATCATACGGTGTACGATCTTTACCATTCGGTGTATGGTCCGAAAAATGATATGACAAATGGTGAGTGTATGGTTGATGTTTATGCGGGTAGTCCCTCTTCGAAAAAAAAATGTCATGTAAATTAATTTTTTGCATTAAAATTAAAAAAAGTGATCAGATATGGTTTTTAATCGTGTTTATTGCCGTTATACATAAAACCCTTTTTTAAGGGTGCACAGCAACCAAGGAAGTTGTTGTCTTCTTGTTCCAAAATTGACAATCTTACGGACCCAATCCTGAAATAATATGATTGTAAAAATGGTCAAACTTTGTTGTAAATAACTTTGAAAATAGTACATTAGGGGTTAAATAAAAAATCATTTGAAAGATACTAAAATGTCTTTAACAAAAATCTTGGTGAAAAGCTCTGGTTGATGTGTACCGAGCAATTTTTTGCTTTTTTCTATAATTTATTCCTTACTGAAAAACTGTCATTTCTACCACTCGAATCCGTTGCTCCATTCGTATGAAAAAGTGGGATAACGAACTCAGCCAATCATGATTTTTATTTAGAGTGTATAATTTTTTTAACATACTAAAATATTTTATCACGGTGTCCTTTTTCGATGCTTCAGCACGCAGCCAGATTTTCGCTCAAGCCAACCTTACCTGTCAGGCAAAACCCGTGGTCGTCTCGGAATTCACCACAACTGGGTGGTTGTGGTGGGGGAGGGGGAGTCGAGCGAAAAACGAGGAAACAAAAACAAAAATGACAGCCACAGACAAGTGGACGAAGCATTCATGAAAAATTGGAAAAATGTTTTCTAATGAGACATTCTTTAGAATCAGCTGATTACACGTTTGTCGTGCTTTTTTGGCTTTCTTTTCGTTGAAGACATTATAAATTTAATCTAGGAGAAGATTCAGATGAATGTGAGCAGTAAAAATAAACCAAAAATAACAGCTCGAAACACTCCTCTTGTCTATGCTTGCGTGTGATGTCACCACCTAATCAGCCAACAACAACAACAACACTTGCTGGTAGTGTCAAAAGAGGAGAAGAGAAACACGGCAAAACTGGAACGGTACACACTCGCGCAAGCGAGACAGAAACAGGGCAAAAACGAACGGGAAAATCGCCAGCCCGCTTAGCGCAAACTGTCAGAAGTCCCGTCGTCGTCCGTCGTACAAGTCGCGAAGAAGGTGTGTGTGTTTGAAAAAAAAGTCCGCGGAGAGAGAAGCAGTGTTGAAGGATTGGGGCGAGCGCAAAGTGCATTATTCCGTCTGTGAAGAAAGGAAAAGAAGGCAAGCGAAATAACCTGATAGTGGAATTTTTTTCTTCTTCTGTTCGTCCGGGTTCGTTCTTTCTGCGAAGGTTTTAAAAATGTAATTTTCCACCGTTGCTGGAGCGCAGCCGAGCAGGGAGGGGTGGTGAAAAACGGGAACCTGTGCCAAGTGTTTTGGTCCGACGGAAGCAACTGGGTGAAAAATCGAAATTCCGTCGCAAGAATTGTGTGTGTGCGTGTGTGCGAAGAGTTGTGTGGTGGCCACAATGGCTTACACGTCGTCGTCGCGGAATTGATTGTGTCGCGAGAATCACCACAATCTGGAGCAGAAGGAGAAGGGAAAGTGGGAGGGAAGGTGGTCGTCGTCCCCCCTCTGGAAATTCCACAGTTTCCGTTCTCTTTCTGGGGGTGAGAGTTGGGCAGGTGTCCCAGTTCCAAAACCACACACCGAGGAGCAGTTCCAGAGAGTCTTATCAGGAAGAACCCCAGCGGTGCTCAAAACTGAGAAATCCCGGAGGAGTAGGTTCCCGCAGAACCGTGGACAGTGCTTCTGGATGAAATTTGTAACTTGTATAGGCATAATCACCTGATTCCGCTTGGTGGTCTGTGTTGTGTACCCCCTTTTCCGTGGTGTCGTCGTCGTTGCCGTTCGTCGCCGTAGTTCAGTCTCTTTCACGCTCTTTTTTTTGCGCTCGTACTTGGTCGCCCGTCGCTGCTGCGGTAGCGATGATAAAGAGTGACCTCCCGTACCCCGCAACCTGTCCCGCCTAGTTTTTTTTTTCCGCCGATGTGTTCTCGGTTTTGTTGGGGCTGAACTAGGACTAAAACGTTGATCAGGGTTTAAGAATGTTGCAAAATTTTATTAATCGATGTTGCTTTTAGAATTACTTTTTTCACTTTTGCTGTGTTTTACAATCAAACAACTTTTTTTGGGAAACCAGCAAAGGAAATGAAATTTGAGCAATTTATTATTACGAGACACTTTAAATATCTTGCTGTAATGCAATAATATTACAAAAAGCTCATAAGCTAAACATTTATGAGTAATTGACAAGACAAATTCAGTAACATTTTGCTTTGTTTAAACTAACCTTTAAATCTTTTAAGCGTGAATCATTTCAAATTTAATTTTAAAACATGATAATCTTTTGGCATTGGGAACCTGAACTTCCCAAACCACATTTTAAATAGCAGTTCTACATTTAGTTCTGCATCCCGCCCGTGTGGATCAATCGGACCGCGCACTGGATTCACAATCCAGAGGTCGCCGGTTCGAATCCCGCGGCGGGCGCTCTAAAATTCTTTGTGTAAATATGGGTATTCGGCGCCGTCGCTCCGTGCCATTCTTTCATTCACTTAGGAGCCCAGGGCGGCGAAGTCCTTGTAGATAAAAAGGAAGACACTAGTGGTTGGTACTAGCAATGGTGGCCGACAGCTATAAAGTCAACTTCGTTTCGTTTTTTTCTACATTTACACATTTCAATAGCAGTTATTTTTATATTTGAATAAAATTCCAAATTCAATAAAAAACACCCAATTTAAAAAAAAAAAATTTCCAGGGTTGTTACGGATGGCGCGTTTCGCGCGGATTTGCTGGCTAATTTTGCTCAGGCGCGGATTTCGCGTGGATGCCAATTTTGACAAATAAATTGATTGAAAGAGTTAGAATAACATTCAAGTTATAAAGAAAAATATTATCAGGAATAAGGATTACCTTTTTTTCATAGAATAAAAAAGCTTCGATTTCTTATTAATTGATTTTTCGGAAATGTTTGTTTGTATTTTGTTTTCTTAATTCAAAGATTCTTGATAAAAAAGGTCGAAACATTCAAAAATTAATGCTCTAGCATTCAAAATCCAAATTTTCAGAAACTCAATCATTTTTGATTTTCATAGGATTCAAAAATTTAAAAGTTCAAATTCAAAATTTAAGAGATCCGAAATTTCTAAATTCAAAACATAAAAAAAATCTGCAACTCCACAAATGTTGGAATTCAAAAATTTCAAAATTCAGGAAAGTAAATATTCCAAAAGTCAAAATAAAAAAAAAATAAAACAATCAAGAGAAATTTAATTTCTTAAATTCTTGTATGTTGGTAGTCTTAAATTCTTAAATTCTTTAATTTTGAATTTCTTATATTTTTAAATTCTTAAATTCTTATTTTCCTAAATTCTCAAATTCTTAATTTTTTAAATTCTTAAATTCTTAAATTTTTATTTTTTAAATTCTTGAATTCTTAAATTCTTAAATTCTTAAATTTTAAATTTCTTTTATTTTTAAATTCTTAAATTCTTATTTTCCTAAATTCTTAAATTCCTAATTTTTTTAATTCTTAAATTTTTAATTTCTTAAATTCTTAAATTCTTAAATTCTTAAATTCTTAAATTCTTAAATTCTTAAATTCTTAAATTCTTAAATTCTTAAATTCTTAAATTCTTAAATTCTTAAATTCTTAAATTCTTAAATTCTTAAATTCTTAAATTCTTAAATTCTTAAATTCTTAAATTCTTAAATTCTTAAATTCTTAAATTCTTAAATTCTTAAATTCTTAAATTCTTAAATTCTTAAATTCTTAAATTCTTAAATTCTTAAATTCTTAAATTCTTAAATTCTTAAATTCTTAAATTCTTAAATTCTTAAATTCTTAAATTCTTAAATTCTTAAATTCTTAAATTCTTAAATTCTTAAATTCTTAAATTCTTAAATTCTTAAATTCTTAAATTCTTAAATTATTAAATTCTTAAATTCTTAAATTATTAAATTCTTAAATTCTTAAATTCTTAAATTCTTAAATTCTTAAATTCTTAAATTCTTAAATTCTTAAATTCTTAAATTCCTAAATTCTTAAATTCTTAAATTCTTAAATTCTTAAATTCTTAAATTCTTAAATTCTTAAATTCTTAAATTCTTAAATTCTTAAATTCTTAAATTCTTAAATTCTTAAATTCTTAAATTCTTAAATTCTTAAATTCTTAAATTCTTAAATTCTTAAATTCTTAAATTCTTAAATTCTTAAATTCTTAAATTCTTAAATTCTTAAATTCTTAAATTCTTAAATTCTTAAATTCTTAAATTCTTAAATTCTTAAATTCTTAAATTCTTAAATTCTTAAATTCTTAAATTCTTAAATTCTTAAATTCTTAAATTCTTAAATTCTTAAATTCTTAAATTCTTAAATTCTTAAATTCTTAAATTCTTAAATTCTTAAATTCTTAAATTCTTAAATTCTTAAATTCTTAAATTCTTAAATTCTTAAATTCTTAAATTCTTAAATTCTTAAATTCTTAAATTCTTAAATTCTTAAATTCTTAAATTCTTAAATTCTTAAATTCTTAAATTCTTAAATTCTTAGATTCTTTAATTCTTTAATTCTTTAATTCTTTAATTCTTTAATTCTTTAATTCTTTAATTCTTAAATTCTTAAATTCTCAAATTATTAAATTCTTAAATTCTTAAATTCTCAAATTCTTAAATTCTTAAATTCTTAAATTCTTAAATTCTTTAATTCTTTAATTCTTTAATTCTTTAATTCTTTAATTCTTAAATTCTTTAATTCTTTAATTCTTTAATTCTTTAATTCTTTAATTCTTTAATTCTTTAATTCTTTAATTCTTTAATTCTTTAATTCTTTAATTCTTTAATTCTTTAATTCTTTAATTCTTTAATTCTTTAATTCTTTAATTCTTTAATTCTTTAATTCTTTAATTCTTTAATTCTTTAATTCTTTAATTCTTTAATTCTTTAATTCTTTAATTCTTTAATTCTTCAATTCTTTAATTCTTTAATTCTTTAATTCTTTAATTCTTTAATTCTTTAATTCTTTAATTCTTTAATTCTTTAATTCTTTAATTCTTTAATTCTTTAATTCTTTAATTCTTTAATTCTTTAATTCTTTAATTCTTTAATTCTTTAATTCTTTAATTCTTTAATTCTTTAATTCTTTAATTCTTTAATTCTTTAATTCTTTAATTCTTTAATTCTTTAATTCTTTAATTCTTTAATTCTTTAATTCTTTAATTCTTTAATTCTTTAATTCTTTAATTCTTTAATTCTTAAATTCTTAAATTCTTAAATTACTAAATTCCTAAATTATAAATTTATTAAATTATTAAATTCTTCAATTCCTAAATTCTAGTTTTTTGACCTTAAAAAAAGAACTACAGAATTCTTAAATTCTAGACCTTTTATAAAATTAGAAAATTGCTGAATTTTTGTCACCATCTTAGATTGCAGTTTTTCGGTTAGAGAAATTTTGAAAAAAATAAAAAATCGTGCTTCAATCTTTGAATCTAAATTTCTAAATGTTGAAATTTCTTTTTTTGATTTCTTTTTTTTTGCTTAATTCGAAAAAAGATTTATCTTTTTTTTAAATAAAAAAGGTTAATCGTAGGTAATATTTTTTTGCTTGAATGGATTTTATAAATTTAGGAAAGCTTAGAATAAAACAAAACTAACTTTTTTATTGAAATAAAATTGAAAACGTTAAACTACTGATAAATCAAAATTGATTTTCAGAATATATATAAAAAAAATCTCCACAATGTAAAAGGAAACATTAAAAAAAAACAAATTTCAGCTCGAATTCCTAGATATTTTCAGTTAATAAAGGAGGTATTTGACTACGCCAAACAAATAGACAAACTTGCACTTTTTCATGTTTGACAGTTTGCCATACTCGGAAACAAAGCGAGTTGACGTTGTCAAAAAGTGCGAGTTTGTTTGTCATAGTCGCTTCCAAACTTTTTAAAAAATCAATCAGTAGAAGATTTTTTTTCAAGCACCACTTGAATCAATTTATTTCGTTTTATTTACAAACAGTGTTCATTCAACACAAGTCATTTTCAGACGTGTGACATTACACCTGCAAGTGTAGTAGAGAAAACGATATCCCGTCGAATAATTACAATGATTATTTTGTTCAGTTTCCTTTTACCGATTTTTCGTGCATGAGAGAGGAGAGCCAAGTTTCCTTCCGGTTTGTTTTTCTTGATGATTGTCAAAAGATTTTGTTTTGATGAAGATTCTGCCATTGCCAAAAAGGTAAAAAGCTTAGCAGATCCTAAATAGACAATATTTTAAAGTAACCAGTTGAACCAAAACAGCAATTTAACGAGTTTTCAATTAGGGACCATCCATAAACCACGTGGACACCTTGAGGGAGTGGGGGTTCAACGATTGTCTTGTCCACTCTTTATACAAAAAAAGATTTATTTTGCATGAAAATTGTCGCGAGGGGGGGGGGGGGGGAGGTGGTGGGTATAAGATTTAAAAAAAAAGTGTCCGAGTGGTTTATGGATGATCCCTTATCAAAAAACAAGTTGCTCATATTACTGGTGTTGCTATTTTTCCGCCAAGCAATAGCTCTTGGCGCTACAGAGTTGAGCCGAGAGTTAATCCTAGTATTCTGCAAATAACTCAACCTCAGAACTGAACACATTCATCGCGAAATCGCGGCCAGGGAACAACACAACCCCGTAGCGGAAACCTCAATGGGTGGCGGTGATTGCAAACTCTGCTAAACAAAGTGTCGATATCTTATTCTCCAGACAGGAAGACCAGAAGGCGAAGAAAAAGAAAACAAACATGAAAAACTTCACAAACTAATATAGTGATGATAATAATGGGTGCCACTTGCGTCACCGTGTTGTTGTTGTGCTTCGACGCCGCGACCAGCTAATAAAACACACTGTGTAATATATCTCGCTGTAGTGTGTCACACAAAGTAACCTAAACTGTGCGCGGTCCTCAACAGATGTAAAAGATGATACGAACATGGTGAGCTGCATCCGAAGAGCAGCAGCAGCGATAGTGACGTAGTGACTCAGCAGAAATACCCTCGCCGGGGAGGACATCCCCGTGAATGGCGCTGGAGACCTGCTGAACTCGTGTGTGAACAGTTCAACGCGGAGAAAAAGAACGGCGCCTTCAGACGGCAAGGACATCTAGTGGAAAGAAAAAGCTACCTCCAAGACCAAAAAAGAAGAAGCAGTAAAAAAATGGGAGCAAAGGATTCGAAGCCGTGCTGCATCAGCTACGAGGATGCCGTCAAGCGAGGTAAGAAGCAAATTTTTTGTGTTTGTACACTACGGTTGGATGTAAGAGAGGAACACCCACCCAAACCTGCCCCTCCTATTTTTGTCGATAATCTCTGTCTGTCCCTTGTTGGAGAAGGGGGTGGTAAAATTACAAGACTGCATCTGATATTGGCCAGGAGGGGTTAAGTGTAAGTCGACTATTGATATTATAACAGTGCAACCGTGTTGAATCCCTTAAATTCAGTGTTGGTATTATCGCGCTCTCGCGAGAAAAATTCCTCTCTCTCGAGTTCTCGCCGCGAGTCACGAGCTGCCGAGAGAAACTCACCGATTGCCCGTGCTTTCCTTCGCTCGCGAACGAGCTTTCTCGCGAGCCAGAATTGCCCGTTCGCGAGAAGTTGAACGTGTTAGAAACGAACAAAAAACAACACAGCGATTGAAGTTACATTTCTATACCATTGCCTGATTCGCATTCATACCCCTGATAAACAAATTGCTAGCTTAGGACGAACGGATAGCACGAAGCGCTCGCGGCGAGAGCGAGAACGCGAACGAAAATGCGAGCGCGAGCGAGAAGAGAAAAGTACTACAAGTTCTCTCCCTCACTCGCGAACGAGAAATGCTTTATTTCTTCTCGCTCGAATTCCAACACTGCTTAAATTTCATTAGAGCGAAATTGTGTGTTGCAAACCTGAAGTTTCTTAAATTTCTTCTTCTTTCCAATGCTTTTTAAAGATCAAAAATTGGTTGAAAGATGGATTGTTGGGCTGTAGAGGGTTAAACTTAGGAACTAAAACTTAATATTTGGTAATGTTTAAAGTGAACCATAAAATTTCATGTATTTTGAGTTATAATATTTATTTTTGGTTGATTTTTTTCCTAGTGAAGATATTAAGAGTGCTACTATGCCTCAAATACTTCTATATATGTAAAAAATTTCGACGGTTTTGTTCGAACGCGAATCAGTTCAACACGGAGCGTTGGATAGAGGTGCTTTTTGTTGCGTTGGGTTCGTATAAGTCCAAGGAAGGTTTATACGCTAACTAATTGACACTTTGGCCACTCTGGAACCGATTCCGGAGCATCTGCAGATTGTATGGGGAAAGTTGCGTTAAATCAAATTTTGATCACAGGAGGCTGAATAAGCAAACAAGCTGAAAACGTCAAGACGAAGTTTGTCGGGTAAGGCTTGTTTTTTATTATAAATTTGTTTCTGTTTTTAAAAAAAAACTGTTATAACTTTTTTATAAACAGTTTTTGCAAACATGTTTTGCGTTAAAAAAATTCTACTATTTACTATTTTAGGTTTTGGAAAAGTCGAGAATTCAAAAATGGGATTCGAGTGGCCACCCTGAACTTGCATTTGAAGAGAGCTACACTAAAACCGCTCAGGCGTTACGCTTTGTATTTCGTCGATTTCTCTGGAAAGGCGCAACATTTTTTTTTTTTTTTTTTTGCGGGCCAAGGGTGCATGATACTGATGATACTCGTCGGTTGACACACCTAGGCGAGGAACATCCCGGAAAGAGCCCAACTACATCCGTAGTGCTGTTTGGACAAAACAGCATGGCTCTGTTTCCTTGCAAGTGTCCTATTTTCTTACCTCCACGTTGGCTTGGTTTAGTCATCATGATGACAAGGTGTAACCTAGCTGGTGGCCTGTGGAAACGACTCGTAAACCTTTGACCAGCGAGGGTCAGAGTCGAGACGGCCAAAAGAAAGGGATGCGCAATGTGGGAAGGGAAGATTGTAGACGGTATTGTTTTGATTCGCAGTATGTTGAGTCAACTGCTGTGGATGTACCTGAGCATCGCAGAACGGGGTTTCTCTTCTTTCCATTTCAGCTAACAGCTATCTTCTGTTTATTTTGTTTCACTGATATTCTAAAAGCTTCTGCTTACTATCCTCCGTTTGATTTCGATTTTACTTATTTGATTCTCTTATTTCTCAACGCTTTTCCACTCTATTTTACCAATTGATGCTGCTGTAAAAAAAACTGTCTGCTTTCCCTTAATTTGGCAGCGATGTCAATTTTGTTTATCATGTGCCTTTTCTTTATTTGTCTATTTGAATAATTTCTCATCTTCCCTGTAAATTGCCCTCAATACAATCTAAGCTTGTTTGTTACCTCTATTTATTAACTATTGTTAATTTCTTTATCTACTTCATAAATTACTTTCTTTCTTTTACTATTGATTCTTTACAGAGTATATTTCCTTCACTGTCCATTGTTTTGAAACTTCACCTTTTTCTTAAGCAAGGTTGGAGCCCTTACTCAATTTATGGAATGATTAAAAGATTAACACAAACATTACTATTGTACTTTTGGTAAACTTTTATAACATGCTTAGGACCAAAAATTGTAACAAAACACCGCGACAAAAGAAATAGCAACAGATAAACACGACTTAACATTAGGGAATATTTCAGGAGAAAACAATACACAGTAAAATAACAACTAGTTTTTGAATTCAAACTAAAAATAAAACAGTTTTTGCTTTAATGGAAATTGGTAGGCACACTATAAATGGTTAGGCGCTTATACTTACATCAAACCCTACGTAATGTACCACCCCCGGCCGAGTTAAAATGCGTAACCGGAAAAGAAGGTGTGCATGCCTGGCACGAACACTCAAAGCGTGTTCTAGCGTGTTGCTCGTACTGACTCAGAGCAAGGGTAAGATGTAGGTGTAAGGGCAGTGCGTGTTCGTCGGGAAACTAGTGCATAAGATCGGTCAAGGCCCGTTCTTACACTGAAAATTGCGAAATTGCGAATTGCGAATTTCTCTGGAACGGCGCAACATTTTTGAAATCCATTTAGAGCAATTTATACTTCTTGTGCAGATCTACAATTTGCTTTCAAAAGAATGTAAAAATATGTTGATCTAATTTTTTTTAATGTAAAATTTAAAAATGTAAAATCGTTTTCAAACATATTCATTCAAAGTTAAATTTTGACCGATAAATTCCGGTTTTTTTACTTTTAAAAATGGTTTCTATGATTGTCCATTCCTGAAAATATTTTTTTTCGAAAGTTTCAGAAAATGTCCTACAATTTCGTCTAAGAAATATTGAAGATTGGACCTATGGTTGCTAAGAAAAAGAAATAGGAACTACTTTCAAACTACGGATTTTGGGAAATTGAATTTATGTGAAAAAAAAGTTAATTAAAAAATCACCAAATTTATTTTTTTGTGTACCTTTTTTCTGATTAGTATCTACAACTGTGCCGAAGACGCCAAATCAATAAAAAAAAATACTTGAAAAGTTGCAAAAATTGTATGGAGATTTGCACGGGTGAACCAATGCCACAAAATTGCTTCTTTGGTGATAGAAAAGGCCCCCACAAAGTTTGAACCAAATCAAAACATACAAAAAGTAAAAATGGCTTATTTCGTAGAGAATTGCTCAATAACATTCAAAATTTAAAAATGTTTTTTTAACATTAAACATGAAATTTGAAAAATAAGTTCATATTTTAAAAAAATTGTCAAATTGGTGGAAATTATTTACTGGCTACTAAACTTATAAACGATTCTTCTTAAACACATCAGATTTTTTACAATGAAACCAATTTTGAACAGTTTGAAAAAAATCCTAGTTCAGTAAAAAAAAAAATTATCGATTGAAAATGTCAATAATCTTGAAGATATTTTGCCATATTTTGAATTAAATTTTCATTGCATGGACTTTTCGATTTTTACAACTGGACTTCAAGTGCAAACTCAATAGAGGTTGTAGGTCGAATGGTTTATGACATCGCTATGAATTTACGAAAACAGTGAGTTTTTAAACTGTCCATTGATTTACAAAAACTTTTTGAGATCAGATTTAAAATGTATATTTATAAGTACTTGTAATATTTTATAAAGTGCTCTGTTTTGAAGCTACAGCTATTTCCATTTTTTAACTAGGAAAAAGTCCGTCCTTTTCCATTCCTGAAAAAACGAATAGTTGATTGACTGATATGATGTACAATTTCCAAGATATAAACAATTATAAAATGAGTGCTGAATGTGTGACACTCAGAAAATCATGTTTCCTAACTTTAATTTGTTTGCGACACATTCTGACTCATTTAATTGAGCATGGTTTGAACCTGAGTCGGGCGGAAAAGAATACACCTAGTTGTCAGTGTCAGCCACTTGCGAACTGTCAGTGAGAGCCGCCTTCAATTTTTGTTACTGTTCTTATTTGGTTAGAGCAGTATTGTATTTGTTAAGAAAATAAATTTAAAAAAGTTTTTAAATTTGCAAATGTTTTTTCGGACTGAGACAATTTAGGCTAAAATAAAATAATTAACTTTATTTATTTTTCAAGTTTTGCTTATTTTTGATAAGATTTAGTTTAAAATATATATTCATGAGATATATTTCCAATATGACCATGAATCAATCAATGTTATGTCTTACATACATGTGCTTAAACTAAGACTTATTAAGTTGTAGTAGTTAGTCAATGTATTTAAATATATAAATCGTTCAGTACAACCAGAGCTGTGGAAGAAGTGAAAAAAATTCTCTGGATGGAAATAGGAACAAAGCGGGAAAAAACGGCGAGCTGGAGGTTGACATGAATTGAAAGGAAGCGGAACGTTTTCTTTTTTTTTATGGAAAAAAAATCATCGTAGGTAAAATTTGCCTAAACATTAAGACCGTTCAATCACCGACACCGACGTAACACTCCATGTAAAAAATCTGCTGAAATGTGTCCCAGCACGACTCACCCCAATTACTTCCATGGAATCACCCCTTGCCGATAAAAACATATTTCGCAACACTGCTTGACCCATTGTTTGCAAACAAATCGTAGTTTATGAATGAATCAGCTGATTTGTGTTTACAAACAAAATAGAATCAGTGTTGCCTTGCTGATACATTTTTCTAAAAACCGTTTGACAGCTCACCGGACTTACCGGAGGGGTGATGCAAAGAAGGGTCATCTTTTTTACTTGAGTGTTACGTCGGTGTCGGTGGTTCAATTTAACATAAGCCACCGTTTTTCAAACAATCGCTCTGCAAAGCCGGCATCTCGGAAGAATGATCATGTCACAGCGAATTCACTTTACTTCCTCCAATGCTCGGGTTTTGCATTTTATTGCAACCAGAAAGGAAAATTACAGAAAAATAAGTCCGGCAGTACCGGCGCTCACAGCGGCGTAGTTTCCTCCACTGTCGGGTGCGGTTCCGGAAAAAAACAGAAGGTTCGTTTTCGACAAGCAGGAAGCAGCAAACAAAATACTGGCCCCTCACGCCTGTGGAGTCACGAAGGAACAAGGCAAGGAGGTACCGTAAACCGGGGTGACTTTGATAGGATTTCAATTTGTTTTTGGAATATTTTCCAACAGGAAAGGTTTTTCTCAAGATTATTATTTCTAAAACATGTACTGGGGTACGCCACACCAAGTCCATGCACTATTTTGGAAAAAAGTTTTTTCAATATTGTTTAGAAAAATAGTTACGTTAAAAATTCTTAGTTTAAATTCCGGGGTGACTTTGATAGTTATAGTTTTTCTTATTAAAATCATATTTAAGATGTTCAAACTTTATTTGTACGTTAAATGTACCATCACTTAAGTAGTTGATATAGTTTTTAGAAAAAAAATCCATGTTTATATTTAGTTAAATAAGTTTATAAGCTTTTCAACAAAATACATATAAAATTTAGGTAAAAAGTCGGAATTTTGCCTGAAATTTGTTAAAACTAGTTTTGTTTATGAAACTATCGATTTAAATTGCATTTCATACTGAATTCGAAGCACGAATCACAAGTTTTTACATTTTACATGAAATTGGTTCAACTGAAATTGCCTATAAATTTGGAGATTTTTTTTAGTTGTGTTTCAAAAACACATATTATTTATTATTTACAAACTTATTTAACCTTCTCCTAATGGAAAATTGTCCAAAGAATTCGAAAATGCATTCCGTTTTCCGATTCAAAATCATGTTCATTGAGAAAATCATGACACTTTGAGAAGTTTTAAATAATGACTTTCATCAACATTTACTTAACTATAGTTAACTAACTTTTTAAACTTTCCAAAATTTTATGAAAACTTCTTTTTGACGTACTTTGAACACTTCTCTACCACGGTCGGTATGATTCTAAACCATTTCGTACGTATTTAAATTGTACTTTTCATTTTGCGGAAAAATCGCAAACCTATCAAAGTCACCCCGTCTATCAAAGTCACCCCGTTTTACGGTACTCTAAAGTTCGGCTGAGCTGTGGAGGATCTTCAACGAGTTCAGCACCCAGTTGAAAAGCAGCAAACCCACCCAGATCAATTAAAAGTGATCGGTTTCATCACAGAGTAAGACAGAGTCACTACTGCCATTCGATTTTTGGTTCCACTTTGTGGTACATCGCACGCCTGCTACCAGCAAACCTTATTCAGCCAAAAAATAAAATGACATTTCTTCGGACTGCTCGCTCTGTGTTACTCTGTGGTTTCATGTCCTGCAAGTATGGTGTGAAACGACCCTTGCTGTCATTAGTTGAAAAAAATATTTTCATTATTTTTTATGTCACATTCATGATTTCCGGTCCTACCCTCGTCTCGGCACCGAAGAGGACCAAATAAAAATAAGTTATGAATAAAAAAAAAAATTCGCGGAGAAAGTTGCATCACATGAGTCATGTACGATCTTGAGCACTATTTTGAAATGAGCTGCAAGAAAATTTGTTTTGTCAAGAAGGGCAGATGACGACTGACTGGAAATTTAAATGGGAAGAGAAATTATCTTGCACAAAAAACAAAAACAACAACAAGAAAATGAATAAGAATAAGAAGACCTCTTCGCTTCTCCCTCCCAGGTTTGAACCAATGTTCATAATAGGAAAGTTTAGCAACTTTTACCTTTTGAGGCTTTTTTGTGAGAATGGCACCTTTAACAAAAAAAAAAAAAAAACATGTGAAAAATCTAAAGTTGTGCCTTTTGCATGAAATTCATTAAAGTATTCATTTGCCAATTATTTTCTTCGTTTAAATTATTTTAATAAAATTTTCTGTGCATTGTCATGTCAACAATCGTTTTTTAAATCATGGCATGGTAACATTAATTCGTTCATCATTTACAGCATCTACCTAAGTTTTCAATCCAAATCAGATCACAATTCAAAACTTTGCAAATGTTTGGTGATATAGATACAGATTTGCAAAAACATTCATAGCACTTGTGTATAGGCAGACCCCATTTTGTATGGAGAATGCATCAATAGAACAAAAATCATAACAATCAGAAAATGCAATAAAAAGTCAGCTGCTGAAACGTAAAGAATTAAATAAATATTTTGCTGAAGAAAAAAATAACGCCTTAATTTTTTTGCTTGTTTCATGTTGTGCAGGTTTGGTTTTAAATATTTCGTTTGAGATATTTTCCAAATGTCCGGGTATGTCTTCCGTACCCCCTGAGACCCCAAGGGGTACATCTAACGCAGGTTGAGAACTGCTGGCCTAAAAGATGCGGGTTTTTGGCCCCTGAAACATGTAAAATCTTAAGAAATTAAGTTTAAAAAAAAAATAATTATAACATCGTCATTTTTTCGTGTACCTATTTTTTTCTGAAAAGTCCTCAACAGAACTTACAACTTTGCGGAAGACACCAAGTTTTTAAGGTAATTCGTTCAAAAGTTACAGATTTTCGAATATTTACAATTTTTGTATGGACAGCTGCCAAAATTGTATGGAGACTTGTATGGGTGAACAAATGACACAAAATTGCTTATTTCTGGAGTTCTGGAGTCCAATAAACCAAATTTTCAGTTTTTGCTTTTTGGGTGTTTTTGAAACCGCCTTGAGTCAGGGGTATTAAAAAACACCCAAAAAGCAAAAACTAAAAATTTGTTTTTTTTTACCTTTTAAAAAAAGTTTAAGCCAAATAAAAAATACAAAAAATAAAAATTGTTGAAATCGGCTGATTACGTAGAGAGCGTTCCTGTCACTTTAAAGCCGTACACAGCAAAAAAAAAGTATTTTTTGACGACACAAAATCTGTCACAATTTCCTGATGAATATTACCTTTTTTCTGTGTAACTCTCTGCATACAGATCTTATCAGAGAAGCACAAACAACGAAATTTCCGCCGAGTCAGGTTTTTTTTTTACTGTGTGTTTTTTTTTAATACAAATCTTGATCATTTTTCAATGTAAAATACACTTTGCAACCGAATAGTACTTTGAATAAATTTTGGTTAGGTGCGCTGCTTCAGAGATAATGCCACATAAAGTTTTATTTTAACTTAAAATTAAGTTTTCCGATTTAAAAAAAGTTTTCATCAGTGTCTCTTTCTGAAAAAAAAAGTGAATACCAAAATTTGCTAACAGAAATCTCGGTGCAAAAAGCTCTGGTTGATGTGCTCCGTTAAAGTTTCATGTTGTACTTTTTGACAGAATTAAACTAACGTGACATGACAATGTCACAAAAATGAAAGAATACAAAATGAGCAATTTGTACTTCCTTGCTTTTTCTGCCCATAAATATCCGCTCAATCGCTTCGCTAGTAAACATTATCAACCCCTGAACCTGATCCAGCTATACTAATACTAACACCACACAGCTGGGGGAAAACGACCCTTGCTGTGTAGTAGTCGGTATAGTAATAATGTAAGTTAAGGTTGTTTATGAATCTAGTTTTTCGCACTTTACGCGAGCTGCTTTTTTCTTCTGTTTATATTCTATTCAGCGAGCGCGCTGCGTCATTCTGGTTGTGGTGGCGGTCGTTGTTTTTTATGCGTACCGCAATATCAATATCCCTAGCGCGCTGCTGTACTGGGACATGCAAATAACTAAAACGATGGTCAATGGGACTGTTTTGGCGCGCGGAATGTCCAAGAATGTTTGCTAATTTTGCCACAATTTGAATTCATGATTCAATCACAGTGATGAATCATCACTTCGCGCGAGTAAAATCTATCGACGACCTTCGAGAAGCTTTATCTTTTCCCCAACTACCCGTATTGATTGCCCGACGACAGCCATAAGCCATACGGAGGAGGGAGGAAAAGTTGAACGAATTACTTACTGTAGGTACTATCTGGGTGATTCAGAAACAATCAGGAAAATATACTTCGACCACTTGGGGGTGAGGTATTGCTACAAAGTTGGTTATGGTCGTTTTTATAAATTGATAACAATTTACAAGTTCGGGGAAGAATTGAAACTGTGGAAAAACATGACTGGAACCACTCGAAACTGTTGTTTAGTAGTTGGTATTTATGACTAAAATAGGATTGTTTGTTTGAAGGGATCATCTACAAATGACGTAACACCATCTTGAGGATATTTGACCCTCTTTTCTCATAAACCTTCACCAAGATTTAGAAGTTCATTATCATTCCTCATGATGAGTACACACGCACACAGTACTACCGTTCGCTGGTTCGGTTGGGCTACGCCTTTCATGTTTATCTCCTAGATTGGCCACATTGGCTTATCAGGAGAGGGCAATTCCAGCCTCTATTGTATTAGGGATTGAACTGAAGATAGCCGCTTCTTCTGAGGTTGAAGTTATCTCTTATCTCGAGCAAAATTGTGCACAAACATTCCTTCCTTCTAAGGTTAAGCTATCTCTTGGATAAATTCGCCAATTTTCGATATCAGTTTAAGGTAAATATTTATCGATGGTGTATTGCTCGAAATTTTCCGAAAACAGAACAAACAAACAATCTAAATTTGCGTCGCAATTATGTCGCATTTTCCATAAACACCAACACAAGTTGACATGTAAACTTGTATCGGTGTTTTTTTTTTTTTATTCTTAACTTATTTTTATTAGGTCCGTTTAGGTGCTGTGACCAGGTTAGGACCGAGGGACGGTTCATAAAAAAATTATAATACATTAAAAAAAAAACTCATTTTCCGCCGTATTTGCCGAGCATGTAACTGACGAGTCTCAACTGGTCCACGCGGGTCTTGCAGGTCTGGAACCTGGCGCTGTACTCGTTAAAAATGTGCCACAGCTCAGTCGAACTGTAGAGCACCTCCTCTCCTTCCGCCGTGGGGGTGGCACCGGCGCCGGCGCCGGTATTTACTTGACTGCTTCCTGCGGGTCGAGGGCGATCCTTTGGCTTCACGTCCGGAACTGCGCCCGGCAGCGGAGGGAACTCCGCCGGCGTGAACGCCGGAACTGCTGGACTCTGCTTCTCCGCCTTCCTCGCCGGCGGTTTTGGTTTCGACGCCTGCTGTCGCCGCTGGATGAAATCCGCACGCTTGGGGCAGCTGCGGTCCGTAGCTTCGTGGGCACCAGAGCAGTTGGCACACCGCTTTGGCTGGGCTTCCTGGACTTCGCACTCGTCCGTCTTGTGGGGACCCCCACAGTTGTTGCACCTCCCCTTGAGGTGACAGTTCCTGGTTCCATGACCCAGCTGCAAGCAGTTCCTGCACTGGGTCACGTTCGGTCGCTTGTTCCGGTAGGCCTCCCACCGGATGTGAAATCTTCTCAAGCGCTTGATTTCACTCAGCTGCTTGAGGCTGGTGTACCCCTTGGGGAACGTAACAATGTACGGGGTTTCCTCTGACGAGGCGAACTCTCCCTTTCTCTTGATGGCGTGCACCTCCACAGCATCCAGGTTTTGCGATTCCTTGAGGGTCTTTTTGACGAATTCAGGTGAAGCCGACGGAAGTCCTCGGACGACGACGCGGAGTTGCCGCTCGCTTCGTTTCTCGTGGGTGTAGAACTCCACTTTGTTCGCAATCAAGTGGGCCCGCGCGGTCTCAAAACGCTCCTCGGAGGAACACAGCAATTTGATCCCAAACGGTGTTAGCTTGTAACTTGGCTTGGTTGTGCACGGCGACATTACAGTCCTCAGCTTGGCGTAGCTCGTATTCTTTACCACCAGAGGTGGTGGTTTCTTGGCCACTGGAACCACTGGAACCGATGGGACGCTTCCTTTCTCGGCTGGGATATCATTGTTATTGTTGTTGTTCCCCGCCAGCGGACTGAACTTGTTGTTGTTGAGAAGATTCTCCTCTGAGCCATCCCCGACAACGGCTCCGTCGCTGGTCTTCCTCCGCTTCCCCGTTCCATTTACGGAACGAAACTCGTCCCCGTCGGAGGATTCTTCCACCTCCATCCGTAAGCACTGTGCCGCGCCACGAAAACAGCAGAAAAAACAACCGCTGTCTCCGGCTGTCAGACGTAAACTCCTTGTATCGGTGTTGTGGATGTGACTGGACCGCTATCGTAAAACGATCACATCAAATGACCGAAACGTGACGCCCACGGCACGATGTTTGTTTTGACCACCGACCGACCGCCGCGCTGTCGGCCACTTATCGAAGGTTGTTGGCTACTACTCTACTCTACTTACCTGGGTCTCCAGAGTCATCGCGAGATAACGCGCACCGACTCTCTGATATAATAAGACGATGTTCTTCTTGTGGGTTGTGTGTTTTGTTATTGCAAAACATGTGATAGGTATGTTGACGTTTGATCAATCTTGTTAAACTTTAATGTATCAAAATTGTGCGAAATATTAACAATCAAATACAGCTTCTCCAAAGACTTTTAGTTTTTTTAACCTTTAAAAAAACATAACATTAGCAAAACCTGATAAGCATTTGCATATCATATTTTGGGGTTAATATTTAGTACTAAAAAAAGCCATGAACCATGGTGTAGGGGTAAGCGTGATTGCCTCTCACCCAATCGGCCTTGGTTCGATCCCAGACGGTCCCGTAGGCATTTTTCGAGACGAGATTTGTCTGATCACGCCTTCCGTCGGACGGGGAAGTAAATGTTAACCCCGGACTAACCTAGAGGTTAGGTCGTTAGCTCAGTCCAGGTGTAGGAGTCGTCTCCCTGGGTCTTGTCTCGGTGGAGTTGCTAGTAGGCAGTTGGACTAATAATCCAAAGTTCCTCAGTTTGAATCCTGGGGTGGATGGAAGCTAAGGTGTAAAAAGAGGTTTCCAATTACCTCAACAATCAAGCCTTCGAACACCTAGTTTCGAGTAGGAATCTCGCAATCGTTCTTTAATTTTGATACCTCCCGTCCCGCTCTCGACGATCCCTTCAATATCGACAACGAGAGAGTCCACTGTATCTCGTTTTTTTGCCCAAAAATATTTTGAAGGTATTCCAACATTCCTGCCAGGCTCGATTGGAACCCAGAGAGTAACATTTCGCCTCTCCATATACACAGAAAAAAAAATCATGGTAATATTACATCTGGGAAGGGGTACATCTTTTATGTCAGAAAAAAGGTGTAATTTTACCTCTGGAAATGTGTAATTTTACCACATTTCTGGTGTAATGTCACTTTTTCAGTCTAAATTGAGGTAATATTACATCATAAAAGAGGTAATATTCAACCTTCCAAAATTAAAGCTTCCAAATTTACATTATTTTTTTCTGTGTAGGCTCTCTAGCCTCAACCCCACTTCGATTTGTTGATTTAATTAGGGGAACTTTAACATCATGTCATGACATGTTATCCTAGGCCTATATAAGCCATTTTTGTGTATATGGAGACAATTGTACTAAAAAATGGCATTTGAGAAGGGCGTAAGTAATTTAAATATTTTTGTATTTTGTAATTTAACAATAACTGTGTCTGGAAGCCGTTGCATCGTATCAAAAAGTGGTCAAAGACAAACTTGTAGGAAATTGGACGAGATCTCTGAAAAAAAAAAATACACGGAAAGAAAATACACGCCACTTCTATGAGATATTTCAATTTTTAAGTTTAAAAGTTAAATTTAAAGGTGATGTCACCATTTTTTTTTTTCGTTCAAATTTTTTGAGGAAATAGCCTAAGATGTTACAAAAAGACTCATGAAAATGCAATATGGTATGTCTCTCCTAAAAAAATACAAAAATCATTTAATAAAACTGTTTTTTTGAAAAGTGGTCTAAACGACAAAATTTTCAAAAACCTACAGTGGGAATCGATTCCCAAGACAATTTAACATGAAAGTCTCCATATTGACCATTGTACTATGTTCAATCCTTGTAAAGATACAGCGGTTTTAAAAATAAAAATGTTGAAAAAATAGGTTTTTTGGTGGGTTTTGGCAATTTCTACACTGCCCCTGATCGCATAAATGTCCCATATGCATTTTCATCGATTTCGAGTTATTGATGCAGTTTGGTTCAAAATTGTGTGCTCTTTCAAAAGAGCCTATAACATCCAGTACTTTGTTCCAGAAATCAGGAGGAAATCAAGTTTTTTTTTTGCGAAATTTTAACACGTAGCCTTATGTATGGGACAAACTTCAAATGCGTTTTTCTCAGCTTGCTGTTTTTGCATATGGGACATTTATGCGAACATGTGCAGTACATAACTGACATGATTTTTCAGTCTTGAAAATATTTTTACCGAAAAGCTCGTCCAATTTCCATAAGTTTGCCTTTAAGGAAAAAAAATGATCATCTCTTTAAAATTCTGTGCATTGAATTCAATTTAACGAATTTCTGCATCAAAATGAATCAGCTAAATCAAATGTGTTTCAAAATTAATATCATTGATTAATGACGATTTCCATAACTTCGCATGGAATGGGATAATCGTTACCAAAAGGAATCAGCATGTGTAAGACACTATTCTAAACAACTTGTAGAAGAAATTTTGTCAAAATATTGATAGCAACGCAAAATTTATATCCCTGAGCGAAAAATTAGGGCAATGATGGAAGTCTTCACGTTAACAGCATTTAAATTGGATGTATGGGCCTACAGATATAAGCTTAACTACATTGCTAATAACTGAAAATAGTATATTTTTGCAGTGTGGTAGAAACCTGGATAGACCCGTAAATATTAAAATGAGTCAAATTAAAAAGTTGTCGCACCAAGGGCTTGCTTGCATTCAACACGAGTTATAAGAATTTTACGAAACAGTTTTTTTAAAGAATGATGATTTTGACCAGTTTTTCTAAGTTTTCTCCCATAAAACTCAATCGTGTGCTTTTAAAAGTATTGAAAAAAATAAACAGTCCAGACTCGCCATCTTGGATTTAAAAATTATAAATCATTTTAGCGTACTAGGTCATACTTAGCTCGACAATCAAAAATAAGTCGACGGAAAAAAAAAATATTTTTCGTGATTATAAAAATAATAAAAATAATCGAAATAAAAATAAAATTCTGTGGAGAGTTTTGCATTGAGTGTGAAAAGATAATTTTAAAATATTTTTTCGAGTTATCTTCATCATAATCTACACCATTCTGAATACACACAATCGATTAGAAAATCCCTTCTCAAAATGCAGATTTTCGAATATATAATTACAAACCATTGTTGTATAGACAGCTGCCAAACTTATTATATGGATGTATATATTTTAGATATTTTTGATTGTTTTTCAAAAACGGAAACAATTTAGAGGTTTTTTTAAAAGGGTCCTATAAACATATGAAACACAACAGCTTATAGAACCTTTTAAGAGCGAGTCCACGAGCAAAGCATACCCATCTCGCATCGACCTCACCAATTTGCCTGAAATTTTCAGGGGTTGTTTGTACATATAAAACTAGCATCTGGCCAAAATATGAGCACTCTAGGTCAACGGGAAGTGGGGCAAATCGGGACACAAAGTTTGAAGGTTAAAAAACGTCAAAAATCTTAAAAAGGCTATAACTTTGGCAAAATTCAATTTAATTTCAAAATTCAAAATGCATCTGAAAGGGCTTAAAAAATGCAACAAAATGCAGGGAGAACCATCCGAATTGGTTAAATCTAAAGGGAGTTATTGGCATTTCAGTGAAAAAATAGCATCATTTTCAAACTCAAATAAAAAAGTGTTCCATCCAGATATCAACTCGGTTCGACCTGCAGCTTGTAGGGGACATCTGGGACTACCATCTGAGACTGAGAACGCTTTGGGTATCTTTCATTTTTTAAAGGGTTAAAATAGATGAAAATAACAACTTTGATGCATGTATCTTATGTGAAATTGTCTCAGGAACACGAATATGATAAAATTATCACCAGAAAATGGGATCTAAAGGGTCTCCGGAGCAAAAATTTACAACCAAAAAATTTACTAAAAGTAAAAGTGTCTATTTAATATGTTAAACTGCCTTACCCAAAGCGTTATTAGTCTCAGATGGTAGACCCAGATGTCCCCTACAAGCTGCAGGTCGAACCGAGTTGATATCTGGATGGAACACTTTTTTATTTGAGTTTGAAAATGATGCTATTTTTTCACTGAAATGCCAATAACTCCCTTTAGATTTTACCAATTCGGATGGTTCTCCCTGCATTTTGTTGCATTTTTTAAGCCCTTTCAGATGCATTTTGAATTTTGAAATTAAATTGAATTTTTACAAAGTTATAGCCTTTTTAAGATATTTGACGTTTTTTAACCTTCAAACTTTGTGTCCCGATTTGCCCCACTTCCCGTTGACCTAGAGTGCTCATATTTTGGCCAGATGCTAGTTTTATATGTACAAACAACCCCTGCAAATTTCAGGCAGATTGGTGAGGTTCAAACGACGTCCCATACAAAGGGGTATGCCCTGTTCGTGGACTCGCTCTTAAATAAAAACTGTAGCAATAATTTTTTTGAGAGAAAATTTTAATTTTAAATTTGGTTAGTTAAATATTGATAGGTAACCCCTGGGTGCTGAATAGTGGTTCGCAAAACGGCCTCAATTTTGAACTGTCAAAGTGGAACCAATTTTCTGTTCGCCAAAAGTAGAGAGTATTTTGATCGATCATTAAAAATTGTTTTTTTTTTTTTTTTTTTTTTTTTTGAAAGAATGAAAAATGTGTGGCATTTGAGGACCTAGGGTTGAAATCAAGAAACCTTAAGAAAGTTGAAGGCGAGATCATATTTTTTTTTTATAATTATGAATGGAAGTTGTTTATGGAGTCGATGCGGTTGTATCCATCCAGAAGCTATTGTTTGATTACGTTTGAAAACTTGGTTTAGTGAAAATCCTTTCTGTTTGTTGGATCAGCTTTGCTAGAATTAGCGATGTATTTTCGCTGGATCAGGAAGAGCTGCAGGATTCCAAAATCAGCCAGGGAATTTATCTGCGACATCGCAGAATTACACTCTCGCCGCAGTTCTTCGTCACCCGTAGAAAAGAACAATCTCTTCTAACCGTTCGAAACGCGACAATATAAAACGCATACCACTGACTATAAAACATCTCATTTACCAGTATGCTTGTGCTTGAACATCCTCTTACTTTGTAGATGTAAACAAAGTGAGATCATTCGAAAATCACGTTACGCATTCTCTCTATTCATCACCCAGGGTAACCCTCTACAACCCAACCCCAACCGTCGATCTAAAAAAACATCAAGCATCGATTTTTGAATATTGTTTTAGTTTTAAGAAACAAATGAAATAAGAACTTTAATTAACAATTAAAATGTTGGTGGTTTGATTTGTTTTATATGACTTTCCATATTTTTTTAGAAGTAAACTATGTCTGATCATAGTTTTTGTTTGCTACTTGAAAGCAAGTGATCTAATTTTATAGCATAACATATTGAAAACACAAATTTTGGCTTAAGATTGGGATTGGAAGAAGTAGAAACGGGCCGAAAATTTAGTTGAATAGTTGCTGAGATATCAACAACTAAAAGTTTGATGTTATTTAGGTAATACTCATAAAACCAAAATATTTGTCAATTCGTCAAGCTGTTTGACACAATTAAAAAAAAAATCAGATCCTTGCAAAAAAAAAAAAAAACATCAAAATTGTTTTAAGTGCTCTTGGATTGCAAATTCGATTTAATTTAAAATGAAGTCAATTTTTTGTTTCATATGTTTAAAGAACCCATTAAAATAAAACCAGATATGTTCAAGTGGCTATATTTTTTTTTAATAACAAAACTTAGCACAAAATGCACCTGCGACAGCATACCGCGACCACGACGACTTGATTGGTTGTTGTTTGTTCGGCAATTCTCTTGCACTATCAGCTCCCCGCTTGTCGGCAGATCATTACCTTCACCTAAATACGGATAGTCATCGTACCTTTCAGTGCACACTTCGCACCGGGCTATTTGGATGGCAATTTCTTTGATAACAAGATTCGGGCACACTCTTGGTAGATAAGTCGGTCCACCCCCTCGTACACACTCATACAAATGCCCGGCATAACCGATAAGATTGTGTTCTTTTGGCCAGACGGACATGTGTTTAGAGACGACTACATAGAACTGGCAGCTACTTACAAGTGTTTTTATTTTTGTCTCTTTCTTTTTCAGTAACGGACTTTGAGCTTCGGCGGATAAAGGATGCGTTCAAGAGGTCGGCCGGAACGAGTGGGACCGCGCTCAGCAAGAGTGCCTTCGTGCAGGATGTGCTCGGCGACGGAGTTCCGACGGTGGTGGCCGACTGGCTGTATGCAGCATGTGGCGGTACCCCGAAAGGAATCGCCTTCAAGGAGCTGCTTTGCGGGCTGGTTCTGCTCACCAAGGGCACGCAGGACGAGAAGATCAGGTTGGTATTTGGTTTTGTGAATTTAAAAATCATTTTTTTGAGTTTCTCTTTGTGACCCAAAAAAACTTTTTTTAAGATTTTTAAATAGAAACTGGGTACAACTTCACCGAAGACACCAAATTGATCATAAATTTCCTTCTGAAGCTAAAGAAATGCTTTTTCATGCAAAGCTTTCCAAGAGCAAGAATTCACAAAGTGCTATTTTTGTGTGTCGAATACAGATTGTTTACCCCGTGATACTAAAATCAGACTGTCTCGATATAAGCGTGTGTATGTGTGCGAAATTTGCGAGGGTGAAAATATTCCGTTTCTGGATTTCTCCCCTTGGCCCCTTACAAAAGCCGGATGATAAACTGCTGGGCAAACATTGCTAATTATGTTTACGATTTCCGAACGGGTCGCGACAGTAGGTCTCTCTGCCACTGCTGCTGTTGGAATTAGTGTGGGTATGGAAATCACTGCCAGTTTTACAGTTTGATGAATGGGAGCGAGAAGGAGAGCTTCACTTGAATTTGATATGAATTGAAACCTTTGATTTAATTTTGTGGAATTAATTTATTCATGTTAGGGTAAATGTCCTCATTTTTCGTCAAAATCTTCCACTCATTTTGGCATTTTTCCATGAACAGTTTACCCAGAATCAATGCTTGAAAAGGGATCTATCACTGAATGGGACTGCTCGATATTCGATAGAACTTTCTGTCAGCGATCATTTCCCAAAACGATATTTGATCGCTGATACACAACGCCTATCATGACCGTCATTGCTTGGCGACGGTCGACGAACGTAAACACGAAGACGAAACGAACGAAAAATGTGCACCACTCAAGCAGCCGCCCGAACGAGACAACGTGCTCTTACTCTTTCTCTCGTTTTTGTCTCTCTCTTCCTAGTGTTTGCTGCGTGGTGACAGGAGTCAAATGATTGCTATCATTGGAGAGATGATCGGAATCTCGGTAGAATCTCAAACGAACGCTCTCCAAGCGATTTTTCTCCTGGAGGGAAGTCAATGATTGTGTGAGTGACTTTGCGTAGCACTCATTCGTTTGTGTGTGAAACGAACGAAAGTAGAATGTAAAAATCAGATTGTCGTGGTGAAGATGATTGGAGTGTTCTGTCAGCTATCACCAACAAAGTCGAAATTTCGCAATCCCTGCCCAGAATTAACAGATTTTACACTGTTGTTCATAAAATTTTCAGCAAAGCCAATTTTAACTGTTAACATTATTATTTGAGATTTGAAGAAAAAAAACTGTTTGTTGATTAACCTTTTTGTCACTAAAAATAGATTTAAAAAAACATTTTTTTTATTTTTGATATGTTTTTATATTTAAGGGGACTTAAAATGCCATCTTTCCAGAAAATTCCAGAATAGGCAATCAATATTTAACCAAGTTATAGTGTTGTGAATGAGTGATAGAAAAATTCTATCATTTGATGATTCCTGCACCAAAATATAAGAGGGTATAGCTTGTGAGTTCTCTTTTATATCTCGAGATTTCCAGCAAGATCTATCGATCCTTCACTTCTCCTCTTTCCTTCACTCGTCGAAGATTCTTTTGTTTTCTCAGAAAACCGCAATGAAAGGACACGATAAAGGAATTGAAAACCGATCACGCACAACGTCACGTTAAACTGCGTTGGAAAATTTTGTTTTGGGACGGCTCTTGTGACCAATGCTTGAAAAGGGATCAATCACTGAATGGGACTGCTCGATATTCGATAGAACATTCTGTCAGCGATCATTTCCCAAAACGATATTTGATCGCTGACACACAACGCCTATCATGACCGTCGTTGCTTGGCGACGGTCAGTGAACGTAAACACGAAGACGAAACGAACGAAAAATGAGCACCACTCAAGCAGCCGCCCGAACGAGACAACGTGCTCTTTCTCTTTCTCTCGTTTTTGTCTCTCTCTTCCTAATGTATGCTGCGTGGTGACAGGAGTCATATGATTGCTATCATTGGAGAGATGATCGGAATCTCGGTAGAATGTCAAACGAACGCTCTCCAAGCGATTTTTCTCCTGGAGGGAAGTCAATGATTGTGTGAGTGACTTTGCGTAGCACTCATTCCTTTGTGTGTGAAACGAACGAAAGTAGAATGTAAAAATCAGGTTGTCGTGGTGAAGACGATTGGAGTGTTCTGTCAGCTATCACCAAAAAAGTCGAAATTTCGCAAGCCCTGCTTGTGACTACGCTCTGTTGAGGTGGGATGATTCTGAATGCGGGAAAGAGAGAGAGAGGGGAAAAAAAGGATGTCACACGGAATTGTATAAACACGAGATGGAGACCGACAATACTTTTTGCAAAGAATTTAGCGACGAAAAGAAGGTCAGTGAAAATTGGGTCAAGTGATTTTGGCCATGATAGTCGTTGAGAACTGAAAATTACTTTGCTGAAAAATCATTCCCTGGTGGAACACCAATCAGTGAGGTACTCCTGGATATTAGCTCCTGAAAAGTGCTTAAAAAGTGCAAAAATGCCTCACGGCAAGAAAAAGAGGCGGTCCTCACCAGCAGGATCGGCAGATTTGAAGAAGCTAAAGAATGCCGAAGCGCTACCTGCAAAGCCAGGCAGTTTGAGCAAGAACGCTCGAAATTCGTCTGGAAACCAGTTCGCTACCCTCCCTGTGGACGTGAGCGAGAAGGAAGAATTTGAACGACGGGAAAAGTTGCCACCCATTTTTGTGAAAACATCGTCATCGGATTCGGTGCGAAAGTGGCTGACCGGGTTTATCAAATCTGGAGCTTTACGAGCTTCCATTCGCTTGTGTGCTGATGGACTCAAAATTCTGCTACCTACCAGAAAGGATTACAACTACGTTCGGGATTTCCTGAACAACACCAAGATTGAATACTACAGCCATGACGATCCAGGTAAACGCCCCATGAAACAGGTCCTCCGAGGCCTATACGACATGGATGTGAGTGTGCTGAAAGAAGAGCTCAAAACTCTTAAGTTGAACGTGATCGAAGTCTTCAAGATGACGAGACACAACAAGGACATCAAGTATCGTGATCAACTGTACCTGGTTCATCTCGAGAAAGGATCGACAACGCCGTCTGAGCTGAAAGCAGTTCGGGCAATTTTCAACATCATCGTGACTTGGGAACGTTATCGACCAGTGCACCGTGACGTGACACAGTGTTCGAACTGCTTGCAGTTTGGGCATGGTGGAAGGAACTGTTTCATCAAGAGTCGTTGTGCAAACTGCGGAGGTGAGCACAAAACTCAAGCTTGCGAAACAATCAACGAGAACATCGAAGCGAAATGCTTCAATTGCGGCGGCGACCATTCTACCAAGAATCGAAGCTGCCCAAAACGGGCTGAGTTTGTAAAAATTCGGCAGCAAGCGACGACGAGGCACCAACCAAATCGTCGCAAAACACTACCAGCATACACGGACGTGGATTTTCCTGCTTTGGCGTCACCTGGAGCAGGATCTGTTCGAGTGGTTCCAAATCTGCAGCCATTGCCGTTGAATCAAAAGTTGCAGAGAATACAACACCTCCAGGCTTCAGTCAGCAACCGAGAGAAAACCATCCAACATCAACGGGTGAAGGCAGTAGTAACCTGTTTTCACCACAAGAACTTTTGAACATTTTCATCGAGATGACAACAACACTGCGTGGTTGCAAAACTCGTCAGGAACAAGTAAGAACTCTTGGAGCATTCATCTTAAAATACAATTCGTAGTTTACTCGTTCAAGTGATTTTGAATATTTCAATGAATTTATTTTTTTAGTTTTAGGTTAGGATTAGTTGTTAAAGTGTTTTTTTTTCTTTTTTACCCAAATGTATTCGATTTAATGCAATAATGTAAAACAATTTGAAGTTAATTAAATAAATGTGATCAGTTAATAATAAAACGAAAAATACAACAAAGATGAAGAGCATTAGGCCATACCACTTAGCATGTAAAAGAAATGTAATTATTAAAAGAATATTCAATAAAGACATATTTAATTTCAAAATTTACTTTGCTGAAAAACAGTTTTTGCTACACTCTAATGCAGGGGTGCTCAAAGTGTTTGAATGGCGGGCCAAATTTGATGGTCTCATGCAGCTTGCAAGTGACAAATGATTTTTCTAGGATTAAGAAAAATGTTTATTTTTTATAAATACATTTTCAATACAATACAGAACATTAAAATTTTCCTGCTTACAATTGAATAAAATTTATTGAAACTAACAAATCCAAAAAAAAATCATAAGCTTTTATTGCATTTTTCAAAAATGGTGTAGTTTTGGAAGGTGTAAAATTGGAAGGTTATAAAATACCTCTTTTATGATGTAATACTACCTCAATTTAGACTGAAAGTGGCATTACTTCGGAATTACCTCTTTTAAAAATTTTAATTGGTGAAATTACACATTTTTCTGACATAAAAGATGTACTCTAGGGTGGTCCAAATCCGGGCTTTCTCGGGGCTACCCTCTGAAATTAAAGATTGACCCATCACTAAGCTAAATTCCAAATTTGAGCTCATTCTGACCACGGGAATCCCTCCCTTTAATCGCTTGATGTTAGTATGGGAAAAATCGTCAAAATGTATGCAGAAAAGCAACTGTTTCAGTTTTTTACCTGTGGATGGCGCAACAGTCTTCCAATCTTTATCAATTCTCAGATGTAGGACCATCGTTAAATTTAGAACAACTTTCCCCAAGACACCATATTTTTAACCTTCCTAGGATGTTAAGGAAAACTTACGTTAAAGGTGTTAAGGGGTCTATATGACCCCGGAATTGTAAATGCTGGCAAAAATCCATTTTGCAACCGATTTTCGTTCTTTTGGACGCAAATGAAAGGTATGGATGCCTAGAAAGGCACCTGTGCTATGCGGACCCGATTTGGCCACTTTGGTTCCTGGGAATCGATTCCAAAGGAACAAATTTTCCGGCAAACCGGCTTTCATAAGTTTTATTAGATTCAGCTATGGATTAATGCATAATAAACTATAAATAATCTCTAAAAATACGAGTCATACGCTCCGGAACAGGTTGCATACCATTTGGATCATATCTGGCCACTCTGGAACAGGTTCCGGATACCCTGGAAGTGGCCAGATTGCTATTTTGGCAGAAGCCTATCGTGCGACATATCAAACTTCATGGAATTACATGCCATGAACACTGGAACCAGCCAAAAGACAATTGGACCATATCTGGCCACTCTGGAACCGGTTCCGGATACCCTGGAAGTGGCCAGATTGCTATTTTGGTAAAAGCCTATCGTGCGACATATCAAACTTCATGGAATTACATGCCATGGACACTGGAACCAGCCAAAAGACAATTGGACCATATCTGGCCACTCTGGAACCGGTTCCGGATACCCTGGAAGTGGCCAGATTGCTATTTTGGTAAAAGCCTATCGTGCGACATATCAAACTTCATGGAATTACATGCCATGGACACTGGAACCAGCCAAAAGACAATTGGACCATATCTGGCCACTCTGGAACCGGTTCCGGATACCCTGGAAGTGGCCAGATTGCTATTTTGGTAGAAGCCTATCGTGCGACATATCAAACTTCATGGAATTACATGCCATGGACACTGGAACCAGCCAAAAGACAATTGGACCATATCTGGCCACTCTGGAACCGGTTCCGGATACCCTGGAAGTGGCCAGATTGCTATTTTGGTAAAAGCCTATCGTGCGACATATCAAACTTCATGGAATTACATGCCATGGACACTGGAACCAGCCAAAAGACAATTGGACCATATCTGGCCACTCTGGAACCGGTTCCGGATACCCTGGAAGTGGCCAGATTGCTATTTTGGTAAAAGCCTATCGTGCGACATATCAAACTTCATGGAATTACATGCCATGGACACTGGAACCAGCCAAAAGACAATTGGACCATATCTGGCCACTCTGGAACCGGTTCCGGATACCCTGGAAGTGGCCAGATTGCTATTTTGGTAAAAGCCTATCGTGCGACATATCAAACTTCATGGAATTACATGCCATGGACACTGGAACCAGCAAAAAGACAATTGGGCCATATCTGGCCACTCTGGAACCGGTTCCGGATACCCTGGAAGTGGCCAGATTGCTATTTTGGTAAAAGCCTATCGTGCGACATATCAAACTTCATGGAATTACATGCCATGGACACTGGAACCAGCCAAAAGACAATTGGGCCATATCTGGCCACTCTGGAACCGGTTCCGGATACCCTGGAAGTGGCCAGATTGCTATTTTGGTAAAAGCCTATCGTGCGACATATCAAACTTCATAGAATTACATGCCATGGACACTGGAACCAGCAAAAAGACAATTGGGCCATATCTGGCCACTCTGGAACCGGTTCCGGATACCCTGGAAGTGGCCAGATTGCTATTTTGGCAGAAGCCTATCGTGCGACATATCAAACTTCATAGAATTACATGCCATGGACACTGGAACCAGCAAAAAGACAATTGGGCCATATCTGGCCACTCTGGAAACGGTTCCGGATACCCTGGAAGTGGCCAGATTGCTATTTTGGTAAAAGCCTATCGTGCGACATATCAAACTTCATGGAATTACATGCCATAGACACTGGAACCAGCCAAAAGACAATTGGACCATATCTGGCCACTATGGAACCGGTTCCGGATGCCCTGGAAGTGGTCAGGTTGCTATTTTGGTAAAAGCCTATCGTGCGACATATCAAACTTCATGGAATAACAAGCCATGCACATTGGAATCCGTAAAATGGTGGCCAGATATGGTCCAGTTGGCTTTTTACTAGTTCCAGCGTGCATGGCATGTAATTCCATGAAGTTTGATATGTCGCACGATAGGCTTTTACCAAAATAGCAATCTGAACATTTCCAGGGTATCGGGAACCGGTTCCAGAGTGGCCAGATATGGTCCAGTTGGCTTTCTACTAGTTTTAGCGTGCATGGTATGTAATTCCATGAATTTTGATATGTCGCACGATAGGCTTTTACCAAAATAGCCATTTGACCACTTCCAGGGTATCCGGAACCGGTACCAGAGTGGCCAGATATGGTCCAATTGTCTTTTTGCTGGTTCCAGTGTCCATGGCATGTAATTCCATGAAGTTTGATATGTCGCACGATTGGCTTTTACCAAAATAGCCATTTGGCCACTTTCAAGGTATTCGGAACCGGTTCCGGAGTGGCCAGATATGGTCCAATTGACTTTTTGCTGGTTCCAGTGTCCATGGCATGTAATTCCATGAAGTTTGATATGTCGCACGATAGGCTTTTACCAAAAAAGCCATTTGACCACTTCCAGGGTATCCGGAACCGGTTCCATAGTGGCCAGATATGGTCCAATTGTCTTTTTGCTGGTTCCAGTGTCCATGGCATGTAATTCCATGAAGTTTGATATGTCGCACGATAGGCTTTTACCAAAATAGCAATCTGGCCACTTCCAGGGTATCCGGAACCGGTTCCAGAGTGGCCAGATATGGCCCAATTGTCTTTTGGCTGGTTCCAGTGTCCATGACATGTAATTCCATGAAGTTTGATATGTCGCACGATAGGCTTTTACCAAAATAGCCATTTGGCCACTTTCAAGGTATCCGGAACCGGTTCCATAGTGGCCAGATATGGTCCAATTGTCTTTTTGCTGGTTCCAGTGTCCATGGCATGTAATTCTATGAAGTTTGATATGTCGCACGATAGGCTTTTACCAAAATAGCAATCTGGCCACTTCCAGGGTATCCGGAACCGGTTCCAGAGTGGCCAGATATGGTCCAATTGTCTTTGGGCTGGTTCCAGTGTTCATGGCATGTAATTCCATGAAGTTTGATATGTCGCACGATAGGCTTCTGCCAAAATAGCAATCTGGCCACTTCCAGGGTATCCGGAACCTGTTCCAGAGTGGCCAGATATGATCCAAATGGTATGCAACCTGTTCCGGAGCGTATGACTCGTATTTTTAGAGATTATTTATAGTTTATTATGCATTAATCCATAGCTGAATCTAATAAAACTTATGAAAGCCGGTTTGCCGGAAAATTTGTTCCTTTGGAATCGATTCCCAGGAACCAAAGTGGCCAAATCGGGTCCGCATAGCACAGGTGCCTTTCTAGGCATCCATACCTTTCATTTGCGTCCAAAAGAACGAAAATCGGTTGCAAAATGGATTTTTGCCAGCATTTACAATTCCGGGGTCATATAGACCCCTTAACACCTTTAACGTTAGTTTTTTTGTAGCGCCCTTTCTAGGTGGCGCTGGAGGTCGCTTCCGGTTGCAAAATGTTTATTTTACAAAGTTAGGAAAAGTCAGAAAGTTTCAAGTCTGTAAGTAAGAATGAATAAAAGTTACAGCACATTTTATAAGCCGTCTGGGTCATATAGACCCTAACACCTTAGGAAGGTTAAGATCTTTGCTGAAAAGTTATTAGCTTCCGAAATGGACCATTTTTGCAAAGGCTTCTAAGTGTAAAATGAGCTAAAAAAAATTTAGTGTCATGCCTGTAAAATTAATTGGAATTTTTGATATACCGTCATCAGGGGTTACATTGAGATTGGGTCATACAAATTTCAGCTTTTTTGTATGAACCAATCTCACCCCTTATGACGGTACATATTTACAGTTTTCTTCTTTAGTTCTTTCAATTCAATTCAATTCGGTTTTATTGGTGAATTATCAATATACAATAAGTTCTTTTGAAATACATAACAGAGTTTTGGAGTTCCTTTCAGCTGTGTGTTACATCATAATCCATTTTGGAACAATTGTTGCTTGTAGTTAAGGGGTTACCGAAAGTAAGAAAAAGATAAGAAAAAAAACTTACTAAAATTGCAAGGGAAAGGGGATAGAAATAGAGAAAGCTTAAAACTAGATCACAATTTTTTATCCTTTATAGATGTGCTTGATCATCAGCTCCCCGAGGGCCAGAAATTGCTCCGCCTTGTTACGGCAGGTCCGAAACCGCGTCATCATCTCCCCCGCGAGAGCAAAGAACTCCGGCAGGGTGAAGAGATCTTCCGCGGTGACTCCTTGCTGGGTCGCATCGCCGCTACCGGCAGCGACCACGCTCGCAAACGACCGCCCCCATCCAGGAGGGAACGCTGGGTTGTCCGCTGGAACCGTACGCTGGCCAGCTGCAGGAACGGCTGCGCTCGTACTTCGCTGAGGAGGATGGGACGCTGCTGCTTTCTTCTTCCTCTTTTCCTGCTCCTCGAGGTAGGACTTCCGCGCGACGCATCCGCGGTAATTACCGGTATGGTTACCGCCGCAGTTCGCGCACTTTATGCGCGCCTTGGTTTGCTCTGCCTTGTCCCCCAGGTCCGCCTTGCACGGCAGTGCACACGCCTCAGAGAGGTGTGTTTCACCGCACTTCACACAGCGGGGCGGGAGGTTGCAGTTCCGCGAGCCGTGGCCGAATTTCTGGCAACGGTGGCATTGTGCTGCGTCCGACGGGTTCTTTGAGTAGAACCGCCAGTTTACCCAAAACCCGTCCAACGCCTTAGTCCGCCGCAGGTCTTGAAGTTTGACGGTGCCGCGATCGAAGTACAACAGGTACAGTGTGTGTGTACCTGTGACTGTTGTCTTCCGCGAGAGGACTTTTATGTCTCGCGGCGTTATTCCGACACCCGAGAGGTGCTCCTTGAGGACGGAGATCGGGCGGTCTTGGTACCCCTGCAAGACGATCTTAACAGCGGTCTTCTGCACGGGGTCGAATGTGTAGAATTTGAAGTTTTTACGCTTCAATTTCTCCACAACCAGGTCGAAGTTCTTTTGGTCAAATGTGAACACTTGCACTGACGATTTACCTATTTTGAGGCAGTACACGAGGCCTTCCAGCTGCTCGTCAACATCGTCCGCCAACGTGTCCAAAACGAAAATTGGTGGTGGTCGTCGTTCCTTTGGAGTAATTACTTTTTTTGGCGAAATCACTTTCTTCCGTGTACGACCGTCGTCGTCGTCGTCGTCGGTAGTGCTACCGTCGGTGTTGTTGTTGTTGCTTTCCTCGTCACTCAGTCTCGCGAACTTGTTACTAGTGGGAATGTTGGCGGATGTTGAAGCGCCATCGGTCGACGGATTGCCGGAAGTAGCTGAACGGAGCCTAATGGGGCTGCGATCCTGGACGCGGTAATTAGCGTGTAATAATTTCGGGTCAAATCCTTTGGCGCACACACTCCCCGGCGCGATGGCGGACGACGCGGCGTTGGTTTGTTTACCTTTTTGCACACGGCCGGTAGACGAACTTCGCGGGTTTTTCGAGGCCGCACTCGAACTGCCACGGCCACGGCCGGCCCTTGGCATGCTGCAGGAGCAAACTCGCGGCTAATCACGGTAAACTACGGCGAAAAATTTCGAAAAAACGATGGAGCACTGAGCACTTGACTGCTGCTTGCACTCGTGCGTACACGGAGGGTTCTTCTTTAGTTCTCTAGTCTATAACTCATTTCTTTAAATGTTTGATGAAAATTGTGATTTAATCGTGTGAAATTGTTTCAATAAGATAGGTTTTTGAACAAAATAATTGTGTCGTACAATCGGGATCAAAATAAGGATAAATAGTAAGTTCATATTGACCAAAAAAGATTTAAAATACAGTTAAAACTAAACCTTGATTTTATAAAATTATTAAATCAAATTACAGATGGGTCAAAGAGCCATTTTAAATTATGCACATTAAAAAAAATCATGGTAATGTTACATCTAGGAAGGGGTACATCTTTTATGTCGGAAAAATGTGTAAGTTTACCTCTGAAAATGTGTAATATTACAATTTTTCTGGTGTAATGTCACTTTTTCAGTCTAAATTGAGGTAAAATTACATCATAAAAGAGGTAATTTTAAACCTTCCAAAATTACACATTTTTTTACTGTGTGATTATGATACGGCTCTCATCTATTTATGTACAAATTATCACTAATACAGCCCTTTTTCCAACCTCTTCCCCTTCCAGATTTCTCTGGACGCTGTACTGCAACGAGTCCGGCACGCACATCCTGAAGCAAGACTTCCAGAAGGCCATCCAAATCGAAACCACGTACCAAAATGCCCCCGCCAACACCACCACCGGCACCACAAACAAGAGCAACAGCCTGCCCGGCACCGCCAAGTACACGGTGGCGCTGTTCGGTCCGAACGATCGCGTCACGTTCGAGCAGTTCAAGTCGTGGATCCAGATCTACAAGGGCGCCACGGTGCTGTCCAAGTGGCTGCTGCAGGACGCGTGCGTGAATTTGAGCTCGGAGCTGGAGACGCCCACGTTCTACCAGAGTTTGGCGGGGGTTACGCACCTGGAGGAGCAGGACATTGGCGTGTTGGAGAAGGTGTTTTGGCTGTTGAAGGGGTTGGCGTTGACGGGGCAGCTGGATCTGGAGTCGCTGGGGCCGCTGATTAGTCCACCGGTTCCGAAGGCGGCGCTGGGGGGTGTGTTTTTGGCGTTCGATGAGAACCACGATGGACACATTGACTTCAAGGAGTTGTGCTGTGGGGTTAGTGCGGCGTGTCGGGGGCCGAACGTTGAGCGGAGCAAGTTTTGCTTCAAGGTGTTTGATATTGATCGGGATGGGGTGTTGAACTACGGGGAGGTGGGGAAGATGGTGGACATTTTGTTGTTTGTGGCCAAAGAGACGAACGCGGCGTGTTACAAGAGCGTTACCAGTGGGCAGGTCATGGAGGAGTTGTATAGGAGAGCGTTGGATGGGAGTGGTGGTGATGGGGCGAAGTTGGACGTTCCGGATCCGGTGCCGGAGTTTAAGTTTACGCAGGAAGATTTCCTGATTTGGAGTATCGAGAGCAGTCGGAATTTGGTGCAACCTTTTTTGGATCTGCTGTTTGAAGTGTGTCATATTGTGCTGGGGTTGAGGCCGCAGTGTAAACACCTGGAGGGGGACATTGTGCGGGGTTGGTTGGCGCGGGAGGTTCGGCGGGGCTACAAAGTGGGCCAGTTTTGGTATTTGGTGTCGTCGGATTGGTGGCAGCACTGGCAGCAGTACACGCAACCTTCGGTGACTTCGTCGTGCGTGCATTGTAAAGTGGCGTCCAGTTATGCGAATAGTCGGAGTAATGCCGTTGGTGGGTCCGGGATGCCCGGGGTGGATGAAGCGGTCATTTGTGACGAGAGTTTTACCTCGAACTCGACCGAGAGCATGGGAGATTTGCTGAACACGGGAGGTGATTCGTCTAGTCTGGGCTCCGGGAGCAGTGGAATATCGTGCGGAAGGCAACCGGGTGGACCACCGGGAGTGATTGATAACGGCAACTTGATAGCGCCGGTCATGTACAAGCAAATACCAACGCTGACCGGTGAAGGAGGACGACTAAAGCGGGATTTGACGCTGGTTCAGCATCGAGACTTTGAGCTCGTTCCGGACTCGCTGTGGAAGGCTTTATCGCAGTGGTACGATGGACCGCTTCCGCTGCCGAGGCAGGTGATTCAACCGTTGAGTTCGGCGGAAGTCGAGTTGGAGTTGTACCCGTTGAACTTGAGGATATTGCGCCATCAGAATCCACCCGCCCAACAACAGCAACAGCAACAATCAAACAGTACCTGGGGAAGCATCTCGGGAGGTTACGGCGCGTTGACCTCCGCTGGCCAGGGCTACCCGACGGTGTCCTCGGTGCTGCAACCACCCAAGAAGTATCTCGCCTACACGGCAGCCTTCAGCCGACTGGCCACCGTCAAACAAGTGGCCGAATTCCTCTGCCAAAGACTGAAACTCAGGGTCGAAGACATCCGGTTGTGGCACCTGGTCCCCACCCCGACCGGTGTCACCGAGTTCCCCTACCTGCTGGAAGAAGACATCCTCACGCTGCAGGAGCTGTCCATCTCGGACAACGATCAGCTGCTGCTGGAAATACGAAACAAAGATCTTACCTGGCCAGAGGAGCTGGGATCGCTCACGATTGCCCACAGCAACAGCCACACCAACCTGGAACGCCGCGGAACCGTCTCCTCAATCCACTCGCAACATCCCCCTGGCGCCACCGGACTCCACAATCTCGGCAATACCTGCTTCATGAACGCCGCGCTGCAAGTCCTGTTCAACACGCAACCTCTCGCGCAATACTTTGCCAAGCGGATGCACCTCTACGAGCTGAACGTCAACAACAAGCTGGGTACCAAAGGCCAACTCGCGATGCGTTACGCGGAACTCCTCCGCGAAGTCTGGACCGCCTCTCAACGCTCGATAGCCCCGCTCAAGCTGCGATTCTGCGTCACCAAACACGCGCCCCAGTTCTCCGGCGGTGGCCAGCACGACTCGCAGGAACTGCTCGACTGGCTGCTCGACTCGCTGCACGAAGATCTGAACCGCGTCATGGAGAAGCCGTACAGCGAGCTGAAGGACTCGGACGGCCGGGCCGACGTCGTGGTGGCGGCCGAAGCCTGGAGCCAACACCACGCCCGCAACCAAAGTATTATCGTCGATCTGTTCTACGGCCAGCTCAAGTCCAAGGTGACGTGCTCCGGGTGTGGCCGCGACTCGGTGCGGTTCGATCCGTTCAGTTTGCTCAGCTTGCCGCTCCCCGTCGAAAATTACACGTACTGCGAGGTGTTGGGTAAGTTAAAGTAGCTTGTATTGATCCTTCAATCTCTCTAAACCATATTACTCATTCCAGTCTCCCTCCTGGACGGTTCCGTCCCGGTCAAGTATGGCCTGCGGCTCAACTCGGAGCAAAAGTATTGGGATCTGAAGAAGGCGCTCGGCGAAATGTGCGGCCTCGAGCCGGAACTGCTGCTCATCTGTGAACTGTCCAACTCGCAGATCCGCTGCATTCTGCCCAACGAGCAGAAGATCAAACCGAGCACGGCCTGCTCGCCGCTGTACGTGTACGAACTGCCCAAGTTCGACAACGTCCTGGCGCGATCCCGGGCCGGCTCCGAACTGGCCATCAACATTGAGAAGGGCCTAAAGGATATCCAACGGACGCCAGGTACGGTACCCGCCTCCAGGATGATCTTCCGTCCGTCTTCCTAAGTGTACCACACCATCAACTCACACTCACTGTGTTTGTGTTTGTGCATTGAATTAATTCAACTGTTTTTTTTGTTTCTCGTCATCCATCTCTATTTTCTCTCTCTCGCCAACATCTCTCCATCTTCACCCTCGCCCTCTCGTGTATGTCCCCCTCAACACCAACAATCTGCCATAAAAAAGCTCTTCTACTACCATCACTAGAGCCGAATCAGCTAACGACCTGCTCGGCCATCACGACCATCTCGTCGTCGTCGTCGTCCGCCTCGACGGCCACCGTGGACGATCCGACGGTGGCAATGACGGGCCGTCAACAGGCCAAGACGGTAGGCCAGGCTAATAATCGGCGGACATCGGCGACGGCGACGGCGACGACGGCATCGAAGGTAAGCCGGTGCTTTGGCAACACACTCTGCATGCCCCCGAATATGTTGTGCTTCAAGGTATGGTTGTGTATATAAGTTAGCAAGTAGCACTTTAATATAATTACTAGCGTTTAGTTGCGCAGCTGACGGTTTAGATGGGTGCTTTTTGGGTGGAAAATTTAGTTTGTAGGAAATAATCGCATTTTTCGACGCTGTGCCTACCAAGCTTTGATGCTGTGCGAAGGACCGTTTTCGCTCGATTTTAATTCAATAACTCTACTCCATCAGTCGTCGGCTGTTTCAAACTTTTTATCGTGAATTCTTCAAAATATGAAAAGGTGGGATTCTTTTTTGAAATTTAATGAAAATTCAAATGCTTTTGTTTAAATAACACATTTCAAGCAATTCATGTAAATTGGCATGAATGTTGTAAGGCTGCTGCTCAAGATTCTGCTTCATCTGGTTTCAAAACGCATTTTACACTAGTTCAGTTGTTTTTCAATCATTAGTTTCAAAAAAAGTAAGCGAACAAAAAATCAACGAAAAAAAACAATTTTTTCGGTACTTTACATTTAAAATGCAGTTTTAGATTTGCCTTTTTTTTATAGAAAACATAATTTTAAACCTACGTTTAGTATTTGTTAATTTTGATTAAAAGCTGATGGGGGCACTTCTTTCTTCATTATGGCGTGAAAAGATAAGACAGATGTCAGTTCTTGGAATATACAAACAAACAACTTTCGAGAAAAATGCTCAGAAAATTTGACAGTTCGCTTTGCGGATGTCAAAGTGTGATTTTGATGCCAAAGTTTCCAGTTCAAATCGTGTGTTACTCTCTTCAATCATGAAATATTGCTTATTGCGAGATAAAATCACGTTTCTCCATCGCTGTGATTGGCAGGAGATTATTCCCGCCTAACTACCGCAGTGTAAAAATCAGCAAGTTGAACTGAAATTCTGCGTTGATTTGGCTGTCAACTTGGTTTGTTTTGAATATTTTCCAAAAAGTCAGCTGAAAACTCAAGGCAACCTTTGACAACTGCCAAAAATTTGTTCTGCGGTTGTCATGCGGCTGTCATGCGACCATTATCTTGCGGTCGTATCACCGCGCGTGAACTCTAATTATTAACGCCCGCAATAATATCTTCATGGAACTATCAAGAGAATTTGGAAAGAATATTTTCAGTGAATTAATAGCTGTATGAATCAAAGTTTTCTGTTATATTTAACTTTAAGATTTTCTGCAATTTCCTTAACTTTCAATGCCAATTTCTTTCTCGATTTTTTTTATTTTCCCCGTGTTCAAGAGCAACTTTTGTTCTATGAAAAACTTTACTACGTTACTATAACAAGGCTGGATCAGTTATCGACACTATCGTCAGACGTGCATCGGCACGCTCTGCACTAGCACATCGATATTAGCACGCATGCCATGTGCAACGCATACTGTGTTTGCGCAGTGCTAGTGCTAATTTTTAGCACTCCACATTAGCGCACCTAAGGAATCTTATTATTATTAGTTTACGTTGGATTAACATTTA
This sequence comes from Culex pipiens pallens, assembly GCF_016801865.2. Classification (NCBI taxonomy): domain Eukaryota; kingdom Metazoa; phylum Arthropoda; class Insecta; order Diptera; family Culicidae; genus Culex; species Culex pipiens. The sequence goes on from NC_068939.1 coordinate 124,882,490, forward strand.
AGTACATAATTAGCCTTAATTATATCAAAACCTTGAATAGGACATACCATTCTCGTCTCCATACTAATCGATCAGTAATTTTTTTATGTTTATTTTTTTCTATTTAAAGTGTATTTTGAAGGATGAATTAATTACAAAATTCCTCGTGATATGAAAATAATTTAATAAAACATCATTGCGTAAAATCGTAATCGACTTTGTCACGTGATTCGAGTTCAATAAGGCTTATGCTGGATGTCTAACGTATGATAACGTTGGAAAAAAGCAAGATTAGATGTACAATAAAAAAAATCAAAATAAAACACAGGTTTTTGCGTATAATGGCTTAAATATAACTCAACAACAGGTAAACAGAAATGTAAACAATGATCTTCAAAGCTTAAGGTCGATCTTATCGAACAGAACTGCGTTTAGTTTGATCAACAAAATATTAGTCAAATTTTCGTTCGACAACCTCAATCTTCTGTCACTTAATATAAGAGCTAGCGAGTTGAACGCCCTCTCTACAGAAACTTGGGTGCAAGGCACTGCTAGCGCAACCTGACTGATAGCATACAGTTGCGGTTCGGCCCTTTTCTTGCCTTCCCAGTACTCCAGGACATCGTCGTCCTCGCAAAGCCTTTCCTGTAGCGCCATTTCCCTCAATGCCTGCTCGATGTTCAGCCTATCAGGTGCTTTCGTCGGCGTACGCCGTCTTAGAAATTTCTCCATTCTTGACGGTTCGCTTGTCGTTGATGTCGTTGGAACAGGAACATTTGGTCTGGCATCGATCTCTTCACCATCGTTTTTTAACGCATTTCCAAGTGTCAAAAGATGCCGAATGGCCACCCTCCGATCATCGTCACTCAGAAATTCGGACCCGCCGAAGTTCACGCGCGGATCCATGAAAAGTGCGGCTACAACTGCTGGTGAAAATAGCTTTTCGCGCCGGCGTTCCATATGCTTCAACAAGCATGAAGCCATACTGTCAGAGGACTCAAGCAGATCAAGCCGACAGGTCTCCCACGCAAACAAGAAGTCTCCCATCGTCATCGTCTCTTCCTGGAGTTTCTTCGTTGCGACGAAAACCGGTTTGAAGACAGACGTGAAAGCGCAGATGAATGTCCATGTTGACTTGGTGACGATGGAGTCCTGCTTGGTCTCCGTCAATAGTTCACGAATGAACGCCTCGTTATCTGAGAAGTACTCCACCTGTTTGGAAAAAAACAACTAATAATTATGTTGAACATCATTTTTAATACTATTATTTTTTATGGAAATTGTCCACGAGAGGGGGGGGGGGGGAGTGGGGTCAATGAATGGTCCCCAAACGGAAAAAATACATCAATGAACATACCATTAAATATGCCGAATTCCACCGCGTTTCGCAGTCCAGAAACGGAAGCTTCTTGTTTTCAGTTTTGAAGCAGCTTTTGAATGGAAACTTTCTCAACGTCTTCACTGCCTGTCGCACGTTGCCCAGCATTTTCTTCAATTTGCACTCTTTAATGCAATCATTGACAGCAAGCTGCAGCGTGTGGGCGGCGCAGCGGATACCTCCCAGTAACGCTCTTGCCTTTTCCAGCTCGTCATCTTCCTGTTCTGCATGATCATTCTCTGCGCTCTCCTCATCATCGTGATCTTCGCCATCGCTTAAGTCATCAGTGCTACCTCCTTCGAAATCGCACGTCGCTTTGGCATCTAGGGAATCCGGGTTGGCACCGTCGATCGCAAAACGTTCCCGGATTTTGGCGATCAATTCCGGAGGATCTCGAGCTCGTTTTCGCACGGCAAGAGGTGCTTGAGACGCTTGTTGAGACGTCATGTTCTGGAAACGGTTCGACTACTTCTGATTTTTTTAGTCAGAATGTGTTATTTTCGTAACCAAGTGCCAGAGTGAGTGCTATGATCCATAGCCCAGTGCTAAGTTTTAAAATAGCACGCGTGCAATTCGCGTGCTGCGCCAATGCATGTCTGACTATCGTCGTGACATTTTAGGTACCTAAATCTTACGTCCCAATATGAGAAGGGAGATGCAACGCAACGGTTTACAAATAGCCACAATCTAGAGCGACCGGTGCCCTCAGAGATGTTCCGACATTTGCGAAACCATGCAAGTTTGGAAAATTTGAGAAATCGAAATTCATAGATATTTTGACGGAAATGGCAAAAGTCCATACTTTGTCAAACTAGTCATGTCTGTAACATAACCTTATGCACTTTTTTCGATAAAAAATGTTCAATGTAGACTTGATTGATAATAAAGCGAAAAAAAGCTGCCAAATTTATTGGATGGTTACATCGAGTATGAGCGACACCATTTTAAAATCCTTTTCGTCCCTGCAAATTTATTTTTTGCTTCTTTTTGAAGTCCATGGTTCGAACAACTCCGCATTATTTGGAAAAGATTCTGTCATACTTTTTATGTTAAAGTCATTGGGTATAGAAGTAATTTTAAAATTTTCTTTTAAAATTTAGTTTTATTTATTTTTAAGTAAGTGAAGAAGTTTTCATGAAACTCTGCAAAGTTCAAAAAGTTAGTTAACTATAATTAAGAACATGTTGATGAATAGCATTATTTCAATCTTTTCAAAGTGTCATGATTTTCTCAATAAACATGATTTTGAATCGGAAAACGGAATGCATTTTAAGATTCTTTGGAGAAGGTAAAATAATTTTGTAAATAATAAATATTATCAAAATTTATAAGCATTTTCAGTTGAACAAATTTCATATAAAATGTGAAAACTTTTGAGTCGTGCTTCGAATTTAGTTTTAAATGTTATATAAATCGATAATTTTATAAACAAAACAAGTTTTAACGAATTTCAGGAAAAGTTCCCCCACCTCTTCCTAATTTGTCCGAAAAATCAGGAGACAAAAAATATTTTTTCATTAAACTTCAAAATTGTAATGAAAATAGAAATCAAATCAACTGCAAACAATCTAAATTGCATTTTTGTGACTTTGTGTAAATTTATATCTTGTGTGTGTAATTTCACTTTTCCACACAAACTTTGTAAAATCACTTAATAAAGAGGTAAATTTACAGGTATATGTTAAAGCTACCTTATAAACACAGTTTCACAGTATATATATATTTTTAAAACATTTTTTAAGCTTAAAGCTGGTATTCCATTACATCAACAACTCTCAACGGGGGTACCGGGCCTACTTGATGTACCCGGCAGGGGGTACCAGGCTAGAAGAAGGTTCAGAATCGCTGCATTACATGAAACTTTGTTTGCCCAAGAATATTAAAATTTTAACCACGAACCATGATCTGGCAGATGCGCAGGGTTGCCATTTCGGGACTCCAGGGATGAGACACAGAACAACGGCTTAATGTTCATGTGCATGTGTGTTGAAATAACACACTTATATTGCAAGCTTTGCACCAAATTCTCCGCCTGTGCAATATTTGCATATTTGCACTCTGAAAATCCCAGCATTCTTGACACACTTTTTGGGAAACTCTGAAACTGCCAAAGTGTTACCTCTAATTTGCAAAAAAAAAAGTTTAGTGAACCTCCAGAAAAGTAAAAGGGGTCGTATCGCTCTTCCGTAACAAGATATGAGATATGGAAAAGATGTCTTAACAAAATATAATCCAAAAGACATACATTTTCAATGAAAAATATTTAAATAATCCAAATTGAAAGCACCCATCTAACAACTCGCTCGTTAAATATTATTAGAGAGGTTTGTACTATTTTTTTTTTAAATACGTTTTGTTTTGTAGTCGGTATTGGATTTGGAATTGGCTCTATCTGTGAAACTTCCTCTAAAAATATTTAGCTGTAGATATAAACATGTAGATTAGTAGTGTAGTTCGTTTTTTATGGTTTTATTAGCTCCGCTGGCTAACTTGTTTTACTGTATTATTTTTATTTTTAAGGAGAAAGCTGTAACATTATGTTGAATCAGACTATTACTATGTTCGTTTCTTGATTCAGCAATAATATTTGAAATTGATTTGTTTATTTTTTTAGTAGAATTTAAACTTTGGCTTTAAAACTAACTTTTTTAAACAAAACAAACTTTAACATAATGACACATGTTTTCAAAGTTTTTACTCACGTTGGCTTTAATTTTTAAACATTTCCACTTTTTTGTAAGCTTTGTATTATTGAAGCATAAAACTCTTACCAAACATTTGGGGGCATTTCGCCTTAAAGCTAAAAACTTGCACTAGAACTGGCTTCCAAAGCCACAGTATACTAAAGTAGCATTAAATTAAACTAAACCTTACATTAATCCCCTCGCCGCCCACGAACCGCACTAACCCGTCCAGGAAACGTTACAGAACATCCCCGAAATCAGTGCCAGCCCGGACAGCACATTCATCTTTAGTGAATCGGCCGCTACTCAGTACGCCGGTTTGGCCCCCGAACGGAACCGGAAGCAACCGACGGTGCCAACCGCGACCAGCACCAACCAACAGCTGCTGAACAACAACAACAACAACGTGGCCGTAGTCGAGAACGGCGGCTGGAACGTGGACGAGCAGGACGCGGCCTCCTGCAGCGATTGTGATATTATGTATAATGGCCACGGCACAGGGCCCGGGGACAGCGGGTCCTTCAACCACCACCTTCACCACAACCACCGGGATTCGTTCAATCAAAGTGCAATTAAGCGACCGCCGAGTGCCGGAAGTGGGGGCGGAATCTACCCGCCAACGTCCAAAAGTCCCGCCAACTATCTGATTGCCGTGCATCGGAAGCTCAGCCGGCAGGACACGTACTTCCTGTCGCACCACAAGTCCCGGCCCGGGCTGTTCGGGGTGCCGCTGCTGATTCCGTGCTACGACGGCGTCACCAACAAGGAGCTGTACTGCTCGGTTTGGCTGCAGGTGGCCCGGCTGCTGAGTCCGCTGCCGCCGACGCCGCCGGACCAATCGAATCATGCCACGGACTGGTAAGGACACTTTTTAACTGTTAAATTAGTTTTTACTTTTGGATGCTAATTGTAAACCAAAATCTAAAAGTCTTTTCTTGTTTTCTTGTCAATATAAATAATTGCAGTTCAGCCGATCACATCCGAAAATATATTACGAAAATTACCACAGTCAGCCCTACTGCGCTGTGTTTACAGCAGAGAGGATTCTTTAAAATATCAAATTTCACAGAATCTATAACGGAGGAAGGATGCGTGGACATACCGTACCAAACGCCCCAGATTGCAATATAAACTTAGGTCATTGCAAATTTGATTTCAAGTTTTTTTCCTCTTTTAAAATTTTTCCTTAAAAATGTGGCGAAAATGACCTGGATTTAAAAAAAAACTCTACAATTGATATAAACTGTTTTAAATACATTTCAAAGCGTTTGTGTCAGTATTTTAATACTAAATTGGCAGACTTTTTTTTTAATCAGGAATTGGAAAATATTTTTCAAAATCATGTTTTTTTGATTGCATAAAAAACAGAATTTCAAATATTAAACCTAATTTTTTTTATAGAGATCACACCGTCTTTTCAGACTGAATTTACTAACTAACGGGACAAACACAGAACACCCAGAGGAGATGGGCGGGAATCGAACCCGGGCCCCTTAGCACACATGAGGGATCGGCAGCCGAAGCCGCTAACCACCGTGGCACGGGGTCCTTTTATAAGAAAAAAATATTTTTTTTCTTAGTAAATTTGTTTTTAACACGCACGCATTTTTTATGTATGAAAAAATATTGATTTTTGATCAAACTTTTGAATTACTCAACCCGGGAATGTGTGATTTTTTTTGCCTTTCTTACTAAAGAAAGGAATAGGTTTTACTTTAAGGCTGGACGTCATTTTCATCTTCGTAAATATGTCGATTCAGCATGAATTTTAATCGGAAAAATCGTCAAAAAATCACACTGCATCGATTTTCGACGCTTCGTCGCCAAGTCGACAAGTTGTCAAGTTGAGCTTCGAATACTGGCGCGAGAATGCTGGCGCATATATTTTGTGGCTCGACTTATACTCGTTTTGTAGTAGCTTGTCTACCGATGTTTCCTACAACATGTAAGATATCGTAGCTTTTCGGTTTCTTTTGCCCTGTCCGTTTTTGCATAACTGTCCAATGTCTATGCAAACACTTTTGTAACATAGGACATTCATCCGGCTACAATCAATTTGTTTCCCGTGCGCTCCTAAAATCGCCTAAATGTAGACTTCATTTTCGTAAGTTTATTTAACAGGGTTCATTGGATTCCAATAGGAGCTTTCTAAGCTTTTCATCGTTTATATCGTTTTCAAAGTTTTCAATGCTGGCGACGCCAAAGGCTTTCTACACAGCAAATTCTAATGTTCGTTTTCAGTTAATATTTACTGAAAACTGCACTACTGACATTTTCAGTTAGTTTTTCGCTGAACATCAGTTAAAATTTGTATGGAGCTGTCAAAGTTTTCTGAAATTTCAGCAAGTTTTCGTTTACTGAAAATTTCAGTAGTGCAGATTTCAGTAAATTTAACTGAATTCAGTAATGAGAAATTGGTGTGTACCTAAGGTACTCGCGATTGAGTGTGTAGTGGTGCGGTTGTTAAAAATAGCTATCTCTGACTCTGTAACTTTTTTTTCATAACATTATTTTTATTAGGTCCTTTTCAGTGCTGGGACCTGGTTAGGACCGAGTCGGCTTTTGTAATTACAGTTTTCTTAAAGCTAAGAGTAATTACAGAGGATCTTGTCTCTTAAAATATTTTGTATAGAATGGGTGGTAGAACATCCAGGGATGTTAATCGATAGAATTATCGTCGATAATATTAGCGTCTAACGATAACGATAGTGGTTATCGTTAGCGTTGGCTCTGGTTATAGACGTTAACTCATTTTTTAAATCTTTATAAAATTGAAAAATATTTGCAACGGTCTAAATTTCAATGCATAAATACTGAATTAAAAAACACAAAATACCGTCCTATTTTGATAATATTCCAATTTTCATAATTTGCAATATAGTTATTACAAAAAGCGAAATTTTGTTTGCTTTTTTACTGTTTTTTTTAAATGAATTTTTAACATAATACGTTTTTTTTCGAAATACTTAATTTTTTTATAATTTGTTTGATATTTCACTGTTTTAGAGTCTGTTTTAAATAAATTACTGAAATTTACAAAAAATACCGTTTTTTGAAACACTAAAATTTTTATAATTTGCAATATGGGTATCAAACAAAGCAAAAGTTTGTAAGCATTTTCACTGTTTTAGAATTTTTGAATGAAATACTAATTTTTTTACAAAATATTGTATTTTTCGGAAATACTCAAATTTTCATATTATCAAACGAAGCAAAATTTTGTTTGCTTTTTCACTGTTTTAGAGTTTTTTTTATGTATTACTAAAATCATCACAAAATCCTTTTTTTATAAATACTCAATTTTTTATAATCTGTAATATGGGTATCAAACAATGCGAAATTGTTAATGCTTTTTCACTGTTTTAGAGTTTTTTTTAATGAAGTACTAAAATTTTCACAAAATACCGTATTTTTCGAAAATACTTATTTTTTTTATAATTTGCAATATAGGTATCACACGAAGCGAAACTTTGTTTGCTTTAGAGTTTTGATGTTTAGAGTTTTTTTAAACGAAATACTAAAATTTTCACAAAATACCGTATTTTTTACTATTTTTTTTACTATTTTTTATAATTTGCAGTGTGGGTGTCAAATGATTCGAAAATTTACATGCATCTTCACTGTTCTTGAGTGTTTTGCCTTCCTCACATTACTGAGGAAAGGCTATAAAATCACTCGAAAAATTAACTTCCTTATTTGACCTCACCTTCCTCGCCTTCACGTACAGCCATCCCTCATATTCGGAACGGTTTACAGATCGGCCAATGTTCAAAAAATCATAGCAAATCGATAATTGAATTTAATGATTCGCTTTTACCTTCATTCGAAAGCTTTTCTTGCGATCTTTCGAATGCTGTATCGAACAACTGCAAATTTAACTTTTATATCAAGTTTTTGAAGAAAAACTTTGACCCTTGAAATCCACAAATTCGGAACACTTTTTTCTTACGGATGTAAACAAACTTTGGATCTCTCCAGGAGTACATATTTGTAACAAAATAATGACTTCACACACTACAACCAGTGAAACTCATGCTTAGTGATGTTTTATCCATGGTCTGATAACTTTTTTTGTGAAAATATCAGTTAAATTCAGGTGTTCCACAATTGTGGGAGGCACAATAACATCCCACAATCATGGAACAGGCAATTTGGAGGCAGTGTTTTGCTGCTCAGGATAAAATAGTCTTGAAATTAAGTTTTTTGTTCACAAAGTACTACTTTTACCAGTGAAATAGCAAGAAAATGTCCAAATAAAGGTCCTAAAAATAGTAGGGTCGACAGAAAAGATGCATTTGGCATGTTATTGATAAATTATCACAAAAGTGTTCCGAATTTGTGGGTGTTCCGAATATGTGGGATGACTGTATACATATCGACTCAGAATCAAATTCTGAGCAAATGTCTGTGTGTTTGTGTGGGTGTGTGAAAAAAACATATTAGGTCTATTCCCGTACTGCAGAATTCTGCAATTCTGCACAAAATCGGCAGCAGAGCGTTCCCGTACTTTTCTGCAACAAAAGTAACTTTTCTCTCAGGCAGAACTTCTGCAATGAGAGAGGTTGAAGTTGCAGCAAAACCGTTCCCGTACTTTTCTGCAAGCTCTCTCTTCTCTTTCGTGTTGAAAAGTAACTGCAAGTTGGTGTGAGTACACGCTTACATAAAATTGGCAAGTTGGGTTAAATTAAGCATTTTATTATTATGTAGTTGTAATAAATTTTATGTTTTGTAGGGACGTTTGTATATTTGGAATTGATGGATTTTGGGGTATTTTTTTAATGTCTGGTTTTATTGAGAACTATATTTTATGTAAACGATTTCAGGCTTAGTTCTTTAATGTTGAGTTGAAGTTGATAAGTAAATTCAGTATTACAACATAGCTAATAACCCAACAAACAATTTGTATCATAAAAACAAAATGTTTTTAAAAACTTTTAAAATACACATTTCTTTTGAGTTTAATATATTTTTAATAAATATTTGTTTGAGAAATGATTTTTGATCTTAAATTGTTTTTGAACAGACTAAATATGTGTGTTAAAATAATAGGTAAATTTAATTGGCAAATAATAAATTGTACCTGTGATGGTGCTAACAACTTGTATTCTTAAATGAACCAAAATATTAAATGTATTTTGTTGAACTTTCAATGAAGGAATCATAAAAAAAATATGAGGCTGTACCAAACAAATAATAAATATAATTGATTATATAATTTGTAATTTGTTGTTTTATTGGGTACGATAACTTGTTAGTTAAACTATGTATCAAGTCAAGGAGGGAACCAGCCAGAAATGACCATAATTTTTTTGCTGAAACATAAGTAACGTTGTTTACACATCATATTTTATATTATTTTAAATTGATTTAAATTTTATTAAAAAATATACGGTATACTTAAATTCTTAAATTCTTAAATTCTTAAATTCTTAAATTCTTAAATTCTTAAATTCTTAAATTCTTAAATTCTTAAATTCTTAAATTCTTAAATTCTTAAATTCTTAAATTCTTAAATTCTTAAATTCTTAAATTCTTAAATTCTTAAATTCTTAAATTCTTAAATTCTTAAATTCTTAAATTCTTAAATTCTTAAATTCTTAAATTCTTAAATTCTTAAATTCTTAAATTCTTAAATTCTTAAATTCTTAAATTCTTAAATTCTTAAATTCTTAAATTCTTAAATTCTTAAATTCTTAAATTCTTAAATTCTTAAATTCTTAAATTCTTAAATTCTTAAATTCTTAAATTCTTAAATTCTTAAATTCTTAAATTCTTAAATTCTTAAATTCTTAAATTCTTAAATTCTTAAATTCTTAAATTCTTAAATTCCTAAATTCTTATTTTCTTATTTTCTTATTTTCTTATTTTCTTATTTTCTTATTTTCTTATTTTCTTATTTTCTTATTTCCTTATTTTCTTATTTTCTTATATTCTAAAATTCTTAAATGCCGCCATCTTGAATAATAAAAAATACACTTATTTTGGAGTCATATTCTAGGTTAGAAATGCATATTTAGAGGATTTAGAGATTAGAAATTTTGTAAAGGTCTTCGGATAATAGAGTACAAACTGTTTCTATTTTTTATAATTTAGTTAATTTTTTTTATTTACAATTTTTTTTAAATTTTTTAACTTTAAATGTTGAATTTTTGATGTTCTGAACTCTTAAATATTCAAAATTTTGATTTTTTATTTCGAATTCAAAATATTTGAATTTTTGAGGTCTAACTTTAATATTTTCAACCTTATTTTTTAAGCTTTGAATTTGTGATTTTTTTCTGAAATAAATATTTGCATTTTTAATTTCTCAAATACCTGATTTAATTTTTTTTTTAGTTTCTCAATTAACAAATATTAGTTTTTTTTTTATATTTTCATTTATGATTTTCTAAATTTCCGAGTTTCTAAATTTTTGTGTTTCCTTATCTTGAGTTTGTGATTCATTTACTTTCTAATATTTTTCAATTTTGCTGCGTCGCCGTTGTGGTTTGGTTGAGCGTTTTAGCAGAATGCATTACTATGAATACAAAGAGACGAGTTGTTCCTTTTAATTCCGCTATATATTTTTAATATCTTGACAGATACGTATTTCGTCTACTACTTGCAGACTTCATCAGTGTTCTGTTCTCGACTAATTTATTTATGTTATCCTTAGTAAAAAATCCTTCAAATGGTCTGCTATCAAAACATGTATTTATGATCCCTTCTATATTAAACCTTTGTTTGTAATTTTTTTAAATTATATTTGTTAAACGTACCTGCAACTCTCATTTCTATTTTTTTACCTAATGTAAAAGTTTTGAATTGTTTCTAATGTATAATTTCTACCTAAGCATAAGCATCTTTTAAATAAAATGTTGAGTTGCATAAAAAATAAGTCCCCGTACCGCTTTCAATTACAATTTTTGTTAATCCCTTTTTTTAAAAAAAATAAGAAAAAACTTTAATACCCAATTTGAGTAAATCCACTCAACTGTGTACAATATTGCAGAAAAAGTACTGGAACGCGCTACCCAGGCAAAAGTTTTGCGGCCTCTCTCCTTGCAGAACTTCTGCAAAAGAGAGAGATGAAGAGAGCGAGCTGAAAAGTACGGGAACGTGCTGCAAAAAAGTGACTTATGCTGGCTGCAGAATTCTGCAGAAGTTGCAGAAATTTTGCAATTCTGCAGGTACGGGAATAGACCTATTGTTTTCTCTCTGAATCAAATTAATTTTTGAGGTATTTTTTAATGGTTTGTATTGATTTTTATGAACTGTTTTTGATTTGAAATCATTCATTAGGTGATGTTTTGGAAAAGTCAGGAATTTGATTTGAGTGGTCGGGGTGATTTTAAACCTAAAATTTATATACGTTATATATTATAAAATGAGAATAAATTTCATTAACAATTTGTCACTTTTGAAAACTCAGCCTATTTTTAAAAATGTTGTTTTCAACTGATTGAAACAATCATTAAATTATAATTACTATTAGGAGAATGTTGAGAAATAATTCCTATTTTCTTCCCCTTCTTTTCAGTGATGACAGCTTAGGGTACGACTTCCCGTTCACGTTGCGAGCGGTCGCCAGTGGGGGCCGCATCTGTGCCCTCTGCCCGTGGTCCCGGTTCTGCCGGGGCTGCGAAATCCCCTGCAACGACGAACCACTGCTGCAGGGCCTGATCTACTCGGGGCACTCGTCAAGTGAGTTTCCCTTACAGAGAATATCCTTTCTGGATGCGTTTTCTTAATAATTGTCTGATTCAGGTAACAACTCAACGCCGAATCTGTCCTCGCGAGAACAAACGCCAACCTTCCGGCGGAAAACGTACGGCAGCTCGACGACGTCGTCGCTGGACGGAGTAGTCCCAGCGCCCCAGCTGCAGCAGCAGTCTTCTCCGACGCCCTCGCTCAGTCGGTCCATCAACACGACCAGTATCCAGATTGCCATCGATTGGGACCCGACGGCGCTGCACTTGCGGTACCAGAGTACCCGGGAGAGGGTGAGGATCCTGTAGCAAAAATTTGGTTGAAACGGTTGATTTGAACAATTCTCCTATTTTAGCTATGGACTGAGCACGAGTCGGTGGCCATCTGCCGGAGGCAGCAAACGGAACCGGTTGATCTGGACCACTGTCTGCGGGCGTTCACCTCCGAGGAGAAGCTGGAACAGTACTACCACTGTTCGCACTGCAAGCAGAAGAAGCCGGCGACGAAGAAGCTGCAGATTTGGAAGTTGCCACCGATTTTGGTAGGTCTTAGGATTGATTGGCTGTCGTCAACGAATGTTAACCCTTTCGAATTTCCCTCCCAGATTGTCCACCTGAAGCGGTTCAACTTTGTGAACAACAAGTGGGTCAAGTCGCAAAAGGTCGTCAACTTCCCGTACGAAGACTTCGACCCAACGCCGTATCTGGCGTCGGTCCCGCAGGAAACGATCCTTCGCCACAAGGAGCTACTCGAAGGAGGTGGTCCTCACGGCCTCAACCACGACTGTCACGACGAGTTTCTCGAGTTTGACCGGGAAATGTCCATGATCGACGAGGTCAGCGACGAGGTGTCCATCTCGTCCATCACGGGGACGATCGAGAGTGGCGGAAATGGTGAGGGAGAAGATGGTGAAGAAGAGGACGATGATTACGAGGACGAGGGCAGCAGCAACGGCAGGACAGCTGAGTTGAATAGTATTACGCCGGCCATCGCCGGAACGCATCCGGTGGCCTGGGCGCGACAGGAAGTGGGCGACGAAAGTCCGAGCAAAGCCAAGTCGCGGATGAGCGCCAAAACGAAAGCCCAACGCAAGCGACTCGTTTCGTCCAGCCTGACCAAGACGCCGGTCATCGACGGACAGTTTACGGACTTTCACAACCACCACCTCAAACCGGAACGCGACGCGTTCGATCTAAAGTATCAACTGTACGCCGCAGTGGTAAGTTACTCCCCAAGACCAAATACAAACTCCAACAAATCTAACACACCCACTAAACCTTCCGCAACACACAGTGTCACTCGGGCATGCTGAACGGCGGCCACTACATCTCGTACGCGGCCAACCCGAACGGTTCGTGGTACTGCTACAACGACAGCTCCTGCCGGGAGATTCCGACGCGGCCAAAGATCGACCCCAGTACGGCGTACCTGCTGTTTTACGAGCGGCGTGACCTCGACTACGAGCCGTACCTGCCCAAGGTGGAGGGCCGCCAGGTGCCGACGGAGCATCTGGCCGAGTTCGAGGAGAGCGACAACGAGCTGAAGAAGCTGTGCACGCTCATGTAGAAGTTGGCACCGGCGCTGTCGGCGCCGGTGCGGGGCCTCGGGGCGGCCACGTTTGGTGAGTTTTATTTGGGATTTTTCAGTTTAAATAGAATTACGACACTTGTTTTGTCATGATTTTAACTGAATTTAGAATAACTCGGGTGTTTTCGATTACCACAAAAAATAAATAAATAAATAAGAACAATACTGTACATTCTATTTCAACGAATCTTTTTGCGGATAGTTAAAATAACGTAGTAAGGCTGGCCAATTTGTTTGCCTACAGTTTTTAATGTTTTTTTGTTTTTTTTTTTTATATAAAGTGCACTGTTTTCAAGATAATTAAAATTTAATTTTAAGCAAAAAATTTCAGTTTTTCGATTTTCAAAAATAGTGTTCAATATAGTATAATAAAATATTTGTTTCGAAGGGTTGAGAAAAATTTAAATAAAATTGCCAAAAAGACATTGCATTGACATTGCGCAAAGCATGGGCTTCGTAATTTAGAAAAAAAGGAACACAAAATGCTTTATGGGGACCAACTACGTGGGCACATTTTTGAAACAACAAGGATTAAAAAGAGACATAAATAAGCGTTATACGATGTATTCATAATTATTTACAATCAATTTTACATCTTTTTGGCATTGAAAATTTAAATTTAATATAAAAGTTTCACAAAATGCGAAAAACTACCTACAAATCAAAAATTAAACAAAACCAAAGATTACAACAAAACAAACGATTCGAAAAAAAATTAACTTAAAAAATCTGATTATTAAATTTATGATTGTTTGACATTTTTCGGTCATCTTAGGCCGTTGCAAATATTTTTTGAAGTTTATGTCCCTCGACTCTGACCAAAGTCGAGGGAGGGCAAAAAAAAATAAAAAAGGTATAAAAATTTAAATTACGAGCCATGGTTTCAACATTTTAAAATCATATTTAAGATGTTCAAACTTATTTGTACGTTAAATGTACCATCACTAAAGTAGCTGATATGGTTTTTAAGAAAAAAAAATCAATGTTTATATTTAGTTATCTAAGTTTGTAAGCTTTTTAACAAAATACTTATAAAATTTAGGTAAAATTGTTAAAAAGTCGGAATTTTGCCTGAAATTTGTTAAAACTAGTTTTTTTTATAATAAAATTATTGATTAATATTGAATTTTATACTGAATTCGAAGCACGGATTACAAGTTTTCACATTTTGTATAAAATTTGTTCAACTGAAATTGCCTATAAATCTGGAGATTTTTTTTAATTGTGTTTCAAAAACACATATTATTTATTATTTACAAATTTATTTAACCTTCTCCTAGTGGAAAATTGTCCGAAGAATCCAAAAATGCATTCCGTTTTCCGATTAAAAATCATGTTCATTGAGAAAATCATGACACTTTGAGAAGTTTTTAAAAAAAATGACTTCCATCAACATTTTCTTAACTTTAGTTAACTAACTTTTTAAACTTTTCAAAAATTTATGAAAAGTTCTTCTTGAGGTACTTTGAACACTTCTCTACCACGGTCAGTATGTTTCTAAACCATTCCTTACGTATTTTAATTGTACTCTTCATTTTGCGGAAAAATCGAAAACCTATCAAAGGGCTATCAAAGTCACCCCGTTTTACGGTAATTTAAAAGTTTTACAAAATTCAAAAATTGCAAACAAAATAACAAAAACTTAAAATTCAAACAATGTTCCCAATTTTTTTCCAAAAAATTAAACAAAAAATTATTACATTTTGAATTGGTTACAATTTTTTGAAATTTTTCGATCACTTTAATATTTAAAAATCTTAATCATTCAAATATAAAAACCATGGCTTATAATTTGAATATTTCTGTTTTTTTAACCCCAAAAAATCATACCAAAACCACTAAACTGACTGTAAAAAAGAATTTTATTTTTCTCGTGTTTAGGAGGTCATGTTGAGCAACTTGTGTTCTACGAAAAACTTTCCTTCTCGTGTTTTATGTATTTCTTGTTTTATTTTTAGTATTTGTATGTGAGCAGTTCTCTACGAAATCGGTCTTTTTTCTTCAATTTTAGTTTTTGTATTTTTTAATCCAACTGAAACTTTTTTGGTGCCTTCAGTATGCCTAAAGAAGCCATTTTGCATCATAAAATTTTCCATACAAATTTGGCAGCTGTCCATACAAAAATGATGTATGAAAATTCAAAAATCTGTATCTTTTGAAGGAATTTTTTGATCGATTTGGTGTCTTCGGCAAAGTTGTAGGTATGGATACAGACTACACTGAAAAAAAATAATACACTGTAAAAAAAATTTGGTGATTTTTTATTTAACTTTTTATCACTAAAACTTGATTTGCAAAAAAACACTATTTTTAATTTTTTTTATTTTTTTATATGTTTTAGAGGACATAAAATGCCAACTTTTCAGAAATTTCCAGGTTGTGCAAAAAATCTTTGACCGAGTTATGAATTTTTTAATCAATACTGATTTTTTCAAAAAATCGAAATATTGGTCGCAAAAAAATTTCAACTTCATTTTTCGATGTAAAATCAAATTTGCAATCAAAAAGTACTTTAGTGAAATTTTGATAAAGTGCACCGTTTTCAAGTTAAATCCATTTTTAGGTAACTTTTTTGAAAATTGTCGCAGTTTTTCATTTTTTTTAAATAGTGCACATGTTTGCACACTTTTGGAAAAAAATATTTTTGAAAAGCTGAGAAAATTCTCTATATTTTGCTTTTTCGGACTTTGTTGATACGACCTTTAGTTGCTGAGATATTGCAATGCAAAGGTTTAAAAACAGGAAAATTGATGTTTTCTAAGTCTCACCCAAACAACCCACCATTTTTTAATGTCGATATCTCAGCAAGTAATGGTCCGATTTTCAATGTTAAAATATGAAACATTTGTGAAATTTTCCGATCTTTTCGAAAACAATATTTTCAAAATTTTCAAATCAAGACTAACATTTCAAAAGGGCCAAACATTCAATATTACGCCCTTTTGAAATGTTAGTCTTGATTTAATTTTTTTGAAAATATTGTTTTCGAAAAGATCGGAAAATTTCACAATTGTTTTATATTTTAACATTGTAAATCGAACCATTAGTTGCTGAGATATCGACGTTAGAAAATGGTGGGTTGTTTGGGTGAGACTTAGAAAACATCAATTTTCATGTTTTTAAACCTTTGCATGGCAATATCTCAGCAACTAAGGGTCGTATCAACAAAGTCCGAAAAAGCAAAATATAGAGAATTTTCTCAGCTTTTCAAAAATATTTTATCCAAAAGTGTGCAAACATGTGCACTATTTAAAAAAAAATGAAAAACTTCGACAATTTTCAAAAAAGTTACCTAAAAATGGATTTAACTTGAAAACGGTGCACTTTATCAAAATTTCACTGAGGTACTTTTTGATTGCAAATTTGATTTTACATCGAAAAATGAAGTTGAAATTTTTTTGCGACCAATATTTCGATTTTTTGAAAAAATCAGTATTGATTAAAAAATTTATAACTCGGTCAAAGATTTTTTGCACAACCTGGAAATTTCTGAAAAGTTGGCATTTTATGTCCTCTAAAACATATCAAAAAATAAAAAAAAATAAAAATAGTGTTTTTTTTGCAAATCAAGTTTTAGTGATAAAAAGTTAAATAAAAAAATCACCAAATTTTTTTTACAGTGTATTATTTTTTTTCAGTGTAGTCTGTATCCATACCTACAACTTTGCTGAAGACACCAAATCGATCAAAAAATTCCTTCAAAAGATACAGATTTTTGAATTTTCATACATCATTTTTGTATGGACAGCTGCCAAATTTGTATGGAAAATTTTATGGACATACTAATGATGCAAAATGGCTTCTTTGGGCATACCGAAGGCACCAAAAAAGTTTCAGTCGGATTAAAAAATACAAAAAAAAAATCGAATGACCGAAATCCTAGAGAACTGCTCATGTGCGTTTTTCTTGTTTAGTTTATGTTTCTTTTTGGTAGTGTTTGGCTTATTCTACCACCTAATATAATTTCACTTTGCTTATCTAATTTTTTCACGTTTTTACAGTAACTTTTTCATTTTTTTGCTTGTTTTTCACATTTCCTGCTAAAGAATGCCACCATCATCATTTAAATCGTAAAATAAGGCGTAGAGGCATAGTCTGGGATACTACATAAATTACTGATACTTCTTTTTACTGAAAACTAACCTATAATTTTCGTATGATCCTCAAAATTATTTTCCCATCATCAGAAAAATATTTTTTTATGGGAAATGAGGCAAGGAACACTATTCCTGAAGACTGCAAAACGATTGGATTTAAGGGAAAACAGTTTTAAATGATTTCTGTGCCCTTTTTTCTATAATAGCAATGATTTGGGCATTTGCAACATTGAATATTTTTTTTAAACAAATTAACTTTTCTCTCTCTCTTTACAGGAAAAATCTTCAACAATTTGTCACTTTCATCAAACAGGTAAGTGTGGCCACGGGTCCCAAGAAAGAACGTGCCACTTGGTTACCACGAGATTGAAAGGCGACCAAAAGACCCGAAACCGAACGGAGTGGGGCAAACCTCCTTCTTCTCAATGTGTATTATAACTGTGTTGTAGAGCTGAATCAAATTCAGCTCTCATTTCCTGTTTCCTTCTGTTTCTTCTTCTTCTGTATGTGTATCTGTGCGCACGCAAACGTCGTGCAAACAATCATTGTGAATCAAACAAATTCCTTACACTCTATACCGTGTACATGTTAGTGAAAAACGAAAATCAAATACAAAAAAAAAATACATTCTGCTTTGCTCGAGAGAACAAAAAAAAGGCTTAATATATTAAACAAACAGAGTAAGAAGGCACACGCTCACGCGCTGACGTTTTGTGCTTTCAATCGTCTTTCTTTATCTTTTTTTTTTGTAAATTCTAGCAAAACATTAGCTTTATTAATCCGATAAGAAAATTAAGAAGAAGAAAAAACTCGATTAGATAAATAAATTTACCAATTTAACAAAATCAAAGAGAACGTGCGCTGGAGAGGATGTCTGAAAATGAAGGGGGAAAGAAACGAATAAAATAAAGCGACATTCCACTTTATAGCAACAAAGATCGTTTAGTAAAAGATTAGAGTAGATTCAAATTAAATTTCAAAAAACGCAAGATGTTGACCGAAATTCGAAGAAGGAAAAAATTGCGAGTAGTCAAATTGGGCTTTTACGTGGTAGTTTAAAACAAAAATGCTTATACGATTCACTGCTAATCTATATTGTCATCATGTACAGCGCGAATGGTGCCGCGTGTTGTAGTCAGTCATAATGTATTTTATTTGATATTAACTGTTGGAAAAATGCTATTTTTTGTTCGGAAGAGAGAATGTGAAAGTATGTTACAGATGAGAGAGCTGTTAGATATTGGTTAGTTATACTTATTCTTGTTTATTTCTCGTTACTTTACACTAGTTTTTGTCACCGATTAATTACGATTAACGATTAATGTTATTGATAAGTTATGTTTTTTTTTCTTCTTCTTTCTGTTATTACGTGTCGAAATGCGACTTGGTTGAAGCAATATTGAATATTGATAACTATACAATGCGATGCAATTGAAACCATGCTGCGTTCAAGTCTATTTTATTTGAAAGAAACTCCATTTCAGGACTTTTTTATGACTGATAAAAAAATGTTTTGTGAGTAGTCCCTTAATTCTAGTACGGAGTATTAAAAAAAAGAAACGTCAAACAAGAGTTGCCTTATTAGGCAGAATCTCAAAACGCAGAATCTTGAAATGCCGAAAATCAAAAGGACTGAATTTGTTTTTCGCTTGAAATAAAGAAAAACAGCGGGAACTCCACAGCAATAATTATTTGATTTTCTGAAAAAAAAATCTAAAAAATGTAAATAAAAAAATATAAATATTAAAATATGAAAAAATGCAGAAACTTTCTGAAAAAAGAAATAAAAATCAAAAAGTTAAAATCTAGAGTATTTTTTGAATAGGTCCTATAAACATATGAAAGACAATAGCTTATAGGTCCTTTTAAAAAAAGACTCTAGAAATACACATAACAACAAACAAAGAAAACAGTATATCCATTAGGGTGGTCCAAATCCGGGCTTTTTCTGGGCTACCCTCGGAAATTAAAGATTGACCCAACACTCATCCTGACCATGGGAACCCCTCCCTCTAATCGCTTGAAGTTTGTATGGGAAAAATCGCCCAAATGTATGGAGAAAAGCAACTGTTTCAGTTTTTTAGGTCCAAACCCGAGTCGAAACGTCGGGCAATTTCAAACAACATAATTGTTTGAGCTATTTTATTGACTGAAAAAGCCGCAAATAACATGCAACCAATGAATACAAAAAATCAGTTGGAGCCAACCAGCCGTTCACTGTTTATCCCCTGAAGACTCCTATTTTATTAGTCAATACCGGCGCCCTCCCAAGAAGCCTGCAGTTCAACAAGGGTAGGAAGCTATAACTTGGATAAAACACACAATTTGGGATGTTCGTTTAGTGTTTTCGGGATTTTAAGACAAAAAGATGAAAACAAAATTAATCCAAATTTACAATTCTGTATATTTCATTCCAACTCATTTACACTCAGAGCTATCTCTCACTAGTAATCCGTATTCGAGGTCGACCTGTTTTTCGGTCGATTGATTCCGCAAAAACTTCAATGGACGCCTCGAGGGTAGATTTCGAAACTGGCGGCTTACGCGGCGCTTTTTACCCTTTTCCCGTCGTCGGCCCGTAATAATCGAAAGTTAGTGGTGGGGCAATTTCAACGCCCTTTCCACGCTGAACTTCTTTTCCTCTTGCTCTTCATCCTCGCTAAGCTCATTCCGTAATCCGTATCGGCACTCGATGCTGCTCTAGATTGGGTCGTTTTTCCGCCGTCTCCGCGGTGGTTTCGTAATTTCCTCGTTCAAAGCACCCGGGTTGGGGGCTCATCAGGAGGAAAAAATCTTCCATTCCTGGGATTGACGGCATGCTAATTTCCTCCGGCCTCGCCTTCGTTCGTTCTTTTTGCGCTTCCTTTTCGTCTTTGCTTCCACCTTGGCGCGTTCCCGTTCCTCCTCCGCGTCGTACAGCTCGTCTCGTTCCACTTCCGGATCACCCTTCTGCTACTCCTTCTTCTCCGGGGGCAGTCCGAGCCGGACTCGCAGGTTCTCCTTCTCGCGGATCGCGCCCAGCTCCAGCTGCTGCCGGTTTCGCTCTTCCCGGTCCGTCGAGAACCCGTAGTAGACGACGCCGTGCTCGCGGGCCTCTGGAAGAGAAGGGAGAAAATTAGCACATTAGTAATTTGTTATAATATCTCGAGTTTTTTTTGAAAAGGTCCTATAAACAAAATTTGCAATTTTTGCTTTTTGGGTGTTTTTGTATACCCCTGACTCAAGGCGGTTCTAAAAACACCCAAAAAGCAAAAATTGCAAATTTTGTTTATAGGACCTTTTCAAAAAAAACTCGAGATATTTTCTTTTTAACTTACGTCTCTCGATTTTGCTCGATTGTTTATCTGGGTTGACAACCACCACCCGAAAAAAAAACCAATCGTTGATCGCAGTAGCCCACCAAACACTAACCACCCACCAACAACGATCACCAAGGCCCGACCGTAACCATGGTAGCCATAGTTACGAGAAAATAACAAGCTGAAAGGTATGTAGGTCAAGTGCAGACCCCCTTTTCAGTCATACCCGCTTGGGACGTTGGTGAGGTTGGAAGCACATACTAATATTTCTCTCTCTCTCTCTCTCTAATTTCAGATAGCCGGAGAAATGGGTGCGAAAATGTCTCGCCGTAAAGGGCGGAAGGCCGCTGCGGCCGCGGAAAAGGCCACTCCGGAGATTCGAGTGGACGAAACGTACGTTGACCGGGTTGCGGGCGGCGGACGGGTTGACGGGGGAAATGACTCGGCGGGGGGAATTCCGGAACCGGATCCGCCGGTTTCGGAACAAAATTTAACTGACAATTGTTTTGACCATTCCGTTAAACCGGCGGATCCGGTTCTGGAAGCCCCAGTGGTAATTGAAATTCCTTTAAATAATTCTTTGGACAATGCTACGGCGGTTCCGATTCCGGAACCGTCCGTAGATCAAAATTCTTCTCTGACTAATTTGACCATTTCAGGGGGAATCGAGGGCCAAATCGATGGGATTACCGTTGTTCCGATACCAGATCCGCCGGTTCCGGAACAAAATTTAACTGACTTTTGTTTTGATCATTCCGTTGAACCGGCGGATCCGGTTGCGGAATCTCCGACGGTAATTGACATTTCCATAAATAACTTTTCGGACAATGCTACGGTGGTTCCGATTCCGGAACCGCCTGTAGGTCAAAATTTTTCCTTAACGAATTTGACTATTTCAGGACTATGCCAGGACCAAATTGATGAGATTACCGTTGTTCCGATACCGGATCCACCGGTCACGGAGCAAAATTTAAATAACGATCCTTTGGTTGATTCCGAAAGACCGGTGGATCTGGTTGAGGAGTCTCCGGTAATCGATTCAGTTGAATTTTCGAAACCGACCAGAGAACGTTATGTTCGCAAAATTAATTTGTCCATTTCAGACACTTCGGTGGGAGTTCCGGAACGTCAAAATTCTAAAAAATCCGTTCGATTTTCAGATCTAGCCCAGGTTAAAGAGTTCACAGCGTCGGAATCTTCAATTCCGATCCTGTACTCGCTTTTGGTAAAAGATCCCCCGACACAAAATTCAAAACAAATTAAGTATTTTTGGTGCTACTCCTGTCAAAATTCTCGTACGAATTCTTTGCCCTGGTTGCTGCGATTGCGGTATTCCAAATTCTCAATGTATTTGCGCCACTTGTTTTGTGGTTCGATGTGTTGCGCTGTTTTTTGTTTGCTTGTTTTTGTTTGAATTGTTTAATCTTTTTTCTCGTTTCATGAGCTGTTTCTTGTTACTAGCGATTCCTTGTTACTGATGACGAGACGATTGGGCTGGAGATTTAAAGTTAAACAAATATTGTTGGTAAGTTTTGGACTGTTTCTGGCAAATCAAAAGTTTTACTAAATTTAGCAATTACAGATGATGACGATGATGCTGACATAAAGAAGACGACGATGATGATGATAACCGGACGCTGATTTTGAGATTTTTGATTCGATGAGATGATTTTTGGATGGGTTAGTAAAATAATTTTCAGATTGTTTAAAACAAATTATTACAAATGTATCGTTTTTTTTTCTTTTTTTAATTTCAGATGCTGAGTTGCAGGACTGAAAGACGATATTGCCGGTTCGAAGATGCAGGATTGCTTGAAGACTGAAGAATATTTTTTTTTTAAATGACATGTATTTCATTTCTGTAATCATTTTTTGTATTGTTTGAAATAAATTTGTGAAAACAAAATTGTCCTCTTTTCATTAGTCTTTTTGTATATTGCATATTATTGAATTGTGACTTAATATAAAAAAGGTATTGGTTTTGGAAAAAAAGAAATATTGAAAATCTAAATTATGTAATCATTTTTGTTTTATTCAAATTTTATAGTGTAATCAATGAATAAAAAAAAATCTCTTGGTATGAAAAGGTTCTACTGTGTTATTTTTACCTTGAAAAAGTGCTTGACAAGATTTAATCTAATCAATTAGGTTATGAATATTGAACTAAATTTCGAATTATAAACTCAATTTAAAAATGTGTTATTTTTGCCTTGCTTGGCAAGATTCATTCTAATAAATTAAGGGGAAGTTAAACGCGCTGGGTCGGATTTACCATATTTTTTATTTTCTCAGCTCTGGCAAAAATCGGGGTGCGATAGAGGAATTTGATGGTTTCGCGATTGTTCACGCTCCATTCTTCTCCAGATTTCTTTTGTAAGGCAGATTGTCCACGAGGGTGAGAGGGGGCGGGTGGGGTGGTTATTCTGAACCAATTATTACTATACTTCTCTAAGAGTTCTGTACATTCCATAAGTAATTAGAGAATTATTTCTTCGTAAATATGTGAAGTTTATTGTTCCAATAGTAATCTGAGAGACATTTCTACGCAGTATGTAATTTGAGAATTGTTTTTTGTCAAGATTTTGAACAAATTGTTTTAATAGTCTGTCGGAGTTTCTTTCCACAGATTAAAATATATGAAGATTTTTTTTTGCATAAAAATTTTGAACCAATTGTTTCAATAATTTACAAAATTTATGTTTTATGCCATAAACGATAAATACTTTTTTTTCTTGGTAAAATGTTAAAAATATTTTTTTCTTTTTTTGTTAACTTACACATATGAAAATTGTTTTGTTATGCATAACTATGTTGAACCTGTTGCTTCAATAAAAAAAAATCTTGATAATATGCTAAAATTAATTGTTTCAATAGTTTACTGAGAGTACCTTCCATACTGAAAATTATTTAAAAAGTTTATTATCAATTTTTTTTATTAATTTTATATGAAGAATATTTTTTTCATAATATGCTGTACCAGTTGTTTTTTTCTTTTTTTTTCATACAATTAACTTTAAAAACTATTTTTCTTGGTAATATTTAAAAATAATTGTTTCTTTCCAAAGATTAACTTATATGAAGATTATTTTTTTGCGTAATTATGTTGAACCTGTTGTTTAAATTATTTGCAAAATTATTTTTTCTTGCAATAAACGATAAAAAACTTGACTGCGAGTACCTTCCACGAAGAAAATAATTTAAAAATATTTCTTCACCAATACTTTCAACAATTTGTTTCAATAGTAGTTAGACTGTAGACAAATAAATAAATAAATAAACTGAGAATGGTTGCAACACAGTAAGTGATTTGAAAATGTTTTTGTTTTTATTTTATTCAAGATGTTGCACTAATTGTTTCAAAAGTTTGACCACAGACCACGCCGCAGACTGTGTCTGTGGATAAACTTATTTCTGTTAGTAGGATACGGTATTGGATTTTCGATGCCTCCCGAGCTACGATGGTATGGAGAGGACGGAAATCATTTTCTGGACAGCGTGAAAAACCCCTCGAGATTAAAAAAAAATCCTCGTGGTTTGGTGGATGGTCACCCATAAATAACGTTAAATCCAGTCGGATTTTCTGATACTACTTTATGATAGTACTTTTATTACAGGTCTTGACCAGGGTTGCCAGGTTGCCAGATAAATCTGGGAATGCCAGATTTTTCAAGTGTCAGCCAGAATAAAGATTCATCCTTCTCAGTGCCAGATATTGACAGATTTTGCCAGATTTTTCACTTTATGCCCATTTTGTACAACTTTTTGATTAAAATGAAAGATTTCAATTGAAAATCAAAAATATTAGAATGTGTTTTTCTTAAATAAAAAGTATATTCAACCTTTTTAAGGCCTTAAAAACAGTTAAAACATCTGAATTCTTCAAACTTTTAAATTCATATATATATCCCCCCATCTTCAACATTGAGATTTGTTAGATTTTCGTCTGCCAGATTTTTCCAGATTTTTGATCGATACTTTGCCAGATTTTCCAAATTTTGAACTGGTAACCCTGGTCTTGACTGTGACTTGGATAAAACACATAATTTGGGATGTTTCGTTTAGTTTTTTCGGGGTTTTGAGACAAAAGATGAAAACAAAGTAAATCCAAAGTTACATTTCTGTATATTTCATTCCGACTCATTTACACTCAGAGCTATCTCTAACTAGTAATCCGTATTCGAGGTCCACCTGTTTTTCGTGCCACCACTTGGGCCCGCCTTGTCCGATTGATTCCGCAAAAACTTCAGCCCCGCATCAAATGACGCCTCGAGGGTAGTTTTCGAATCTGGCGGCTTACGCGGCGCTTTTTGCCCTTTACCCGTCGTCGGCCCATAATAATCGAACGTGCCACCTATCCGCCCTCACATAGCCCTTCCGTTCCAGGTCGCGCCTTCGTTCCTCCCTTTCGCCTTCGCTTCCGCCTTGGCGCGTTTCCGTTCCTCCTCCTCCGTGTCGTACAGCGCGTCTCGTCCCACTTCTGGATCGCGTTTTTGTTTCTCCTCTTCCTCCGGGGCAGTCCGAGCCGGGCTCGCTGTCGCGCCTTTGCCGCCCGTACCTGGTCCGCGATGATGCGGTCCCGTGCCGCACGCAAGTCATCCTTCTCGCGCTGGGCGTCCACGGTGGCCTCGCGGATCGCGTCCAGCTCCAGCTGCTGCCGGTTGTGCTCGTCCCGGTCCGTCGAGAACCCGTAGTAGCCGACGCCGTGCTCGCGGGCCTCTGGAAGAGAAGGGAGAGAATTAGCACATTAGTAAGCTGTTTTTTTTTACTTACGTCTCTGATTTTGCTCGATTGTTCACCCGGGTTGACAACCGCCACCCGAAAAAAAAACAATCGTTGATCGCAGTAGCCCACCAAACACCAACCAGCCACCAACAACGATCGCCAAGGACGACTCGCGTAACCATGGTAGCCATAGTTACGAGAAAATAACAAGCTGAAAGGTATGTAGGTCAAGTGCAGACCCCCTTTTCAGCCATACCCGCTTGGGACGTTGGTGAGGTTGGAAGCACTTACTAATTTCTCTCTCTCTCTCTCTCATTTCAGATAGCCGGAGAAATGGGCGCCAAGATGTCTCGCCGAACTGGGCGGAAGGCCGCTGCGGCCGCGAAAGAGGCCACTCCGGAGATTCGAGTGGACGAAACGTACGTTGACCGGGTTGCGGGTGGCGGACGGGTTGACGGGGGAAATGACTTGGCGGGGGGAACTCCGGAACCGGATCCGCCGGTTTCGGAACAAAATTTAACTGACAATTGTTTTGACCATTCCGTTAAACCGGCGGATCCGATTCTGGAAGCCCCAGTGGTAATTGAAATTCCTTTAAATAATTCTTTGGACAATGCTACGGCGGTTCCGATTCCGGAACCGCCCGTAGATCAAAATTCTTCTCTGACTAATTTGACCATTTCAGGGGGAATCGAGGGCCAAATCGATGGGATTACCGTTGTTCCGATACCAGATCCGCCGGTTCCGGAACAAAATTTAACTGACTTTTGTTTTGATCATTCCGTTGAACCGGCGGATCCGGTTGCGGAATCTCCGACGGTAATTGACATTTCCATAAATAACTTTTCGGACAATGCTACGGTGGTTCCGATTTCGGAACCGCCTGTAGGTCAAAATTTTTCATTGACAAATTTGACTATTTCAGGACTATGCCAGGACCAAATTGATGAGATTACCGTTGTTCCGATACCGGATCCACCGGTCACGGAGCAAAATTTAAATAACGATCCTTTGGTTGATTCCGAAAGACCGGTGGATCTGGTTGAGGAGTCTCCGGTAGTCGATTCAGTTGAATTTTCGAAACCGACCAGCGAACGTTATGTTCGCAAAATTAATTTGTCCATTTCAGACACTTCGGTGGGAGTTCCGGAACCTCGAAATTCTAAAAAATCCGTTCGATTTTCAGATCTAGCCCAGGTTAAAGAGTTTACAGCGTCGGAATCTTCAATTCCGATCCTGTACTCGCTTTTGGTAAAAGATCCCCCGACACAAAATTCAAAACATATTACGTATTTTTGGTGCTACTCCTGTCAAAATTCTCGTACGAATTCTTTGCCCTGGTTGCTGCGATTGCGGTATTCCAAATTCTCAATGTATTTGCGCCATTTGTTTTGTAGTTCGATGATTTGCGCTGTTATTTGTTTGGTAGTTTTTGTTTGAATTGTTTAATCTTTTTTCTCGTTTCATGAGCTGTTTCTTGTTACTAGCGATTCCTTGTTACTGATGACGAGACGATTGGGCTGGAGATTTAAAGTTAAAGAAATATTGTTGGTAAGTTTTGGACTGTTTCTGGCAAATCAAAAGTTTTACTAAATTTAGCAATTACAGATGATGACGATGATGCTGACACGAAGAAGACGACGACGATGATGAAAATCGGACGCAGATTTTGAGATTTTTGATTCGATGAGATGATTATTGGATGGGTTAGTAAAATAATTTTCAGATTGTTGAAAACAAATTATTACAAATGGATCGTTTTTTTTTTCTTTTTTTCATTTCAGATGCTGAGTTGCTGGACTGAAAGACGATATTGACGGCAAGAGTTTTGTCCGAAGATGCAGGATTGCTTGAAGACTGAAGAATATTATTTTTTAAAAATGACATGTATTTTATTTCTGTAATCATTTTTTGTATTGTTTGAAATAAATTTGTGAAAACAAAATGGTCCTCTTTTCATTAGTCTTTTTGTATATTGCATTTTATTGAATTGTGACTTAATATAAAAAAAAGTATTGGTTTTGGAAAAAAAGATATGTTGAAAATCTAAATTATGTAATCACTTTTGTTTTATTCAAATTTTATAGAGTAATCTATGAATAAAAAAAATCTCTTAGTATGAAAAGGTTCTACTGTGTTATTCTTACCTTGAAAAAAGCTTGGCAAGATTTAATCTAATCAATTAGGTTATGAATATTGAAATGAATTTCGAATTATAAACTTAATTTAAAAATGTGTTGTTTTTACCTTGCTTGGCAAAATTCATTCTAATAAATTAAGGGAAAGTTGAACGCGCTGGGTCGGATTTACCATATTTTTTATTTTCTCAGCTCTGGCAAAAATCGGGGTTTGATTATTTTGAAAAACTAACCTCGCAGTGCGATAGAGGAGTTTAATGGTTTCGCGATTCATTATTCTCCAGATTTCTTTTGTAAGACAGATTGTACACGAGGGTGAGAGGGGGGGGGGGTTGGATTTTCTGAACCAATTGTTACTATACTTCTCTAACAGTTCTGTACATGCCATAAGTAATTAGAGTATTATTTCTTCGTAAATATGTGAAGTTTATTGTTCCAATACTAATCTGTGAGACATTTCTACGCAGTATTAATTTAAGAATTATTTTTCGTCAAGATTTTGAACAAATTGTTTTACTAGTCTACCGGAGTTTCTTTCCACAGATTAAAGTGTATGAAGATTTTGTTTTGCATAAAAATGTTTAACCAGTTGTTTCAATAATTTACAAAATTCATGTTTTATGCCATAAACGATAAATACTTTTTTTTCTTGGTAAAATGTTAAAAATAACCGTTTCAATAGTTGACTGAGAGTACCTTCCTAATCTAATCTAATCTAACCCTATCTAATCTAACCCTATCGCAGCCAGTCTTTCGAGGGCATCCTGGAGAATGCCTTAGGTCAGCGGTTCTCAACCTTTTCTTGGCTAGGTACCCCTTTTCGTTTTGCTTAAGCTGCTGGTACCCCTTAGTTTTTAAACATGATTTTTTTTCGCTTAGGCCGATGCAAATATTTAAAAAAGTTTTTGTCCCTCGGCCCTTCAAAAACAAAAATTGTATCGAAAAAAAAGATTTTGCATCGAAAATTTTCAAAAAATCTCAAGATTTTTTAATAAACCCAAACATGCTAAAAATGATTTTAAACGCAGAAGAATGTATTTTAATTTGATTTCAGCTGGTTGCACTTGAGTTTTCATTGAAATTTTGAAGTTTATTGTAAAAATATTTTTTTTGCCCCCAGATTTTTCGGGCCAAATTTGAAGGGGGGGGTGACAAAAACTTTTAAAAATATTTGTACCAGCCTTATAGAGTTTTTTTAAATTCCAAACATCGTTTTTTTTTGTATGAGAAACATAAATTTTGGAGAAAAAAAATCTGTTTAAATGTTTTGTAACTGTGACTCAGGAGACATTGATAGAATTTAAACTAAATCTGGAATTTTCTTGGACCAATTTTTTTTTTGCTTCTTGGGTGTTTTTGAAACCCCATTGACTCAGGGTTATTCAAAAACACTTAAAATGAAAAAATATTTTATTAAATATTTCAAAAAACTCGAAAAATATTGGTAATAGATTAAAGTTTGTGTCTAGAATTGTTTTAAAACAAGTACTGGGTAGGCCAAACAATGCCAATGTAGGGGAAAGTGGGGCAAGCTAAGGAAATGCTCGTTAAAATCCATTAAAAACGTTAAAAAAAATCTGTCGAATTTTTTTATAGTCATCTTATCCCAGATCTTGACTAAGACTTTGATAGAACAAGTTTCTAAAAAATCCAGTTTTTCACGATAAAAAATAGATTATAAAATTATTGATTTTCAGTACGTTTTACTCAACTAGTGGGGCAAGACGAACAACCCGTTGGGACAAGAGGAACAATCCATATAATAGCATGTTATTTTGCTTACAATTCAGATTAGATTGTATTTGATACGTTTCTTTAATTTTTAGCTGCTAATAATATTTTACTAATAATTTGATCGTTTTTCGAAAAAATAATAATTTTTTGTAGATAAATAGATTCTTTTTATAATATTGCTATATTTTGCATGAACATTTTTTAAAACATTTTTTATCAGTTTTTAAGTACTTTTATGCATCAATATCCCAATAAAATATGTTTTTGCAGCAATTCGTTATTTGTTCCATTCTTAAAATCCATGTGGTACACTTGCCCCACTTAAACAAGGTTTTTTAAAAGCTTTCAATAAAAAGCAACGAAATGATAAAACATACTTTATAATAGGTGCAAATCATTGGTTTGGACACTACTGATCCAGGAAAAAATGCATTTTGATAAAATGAGCCTTAAAACGAACCCTAAGCCTTATTTTGTACTTTCCAAATATTATAATAAAACAAAGTTTTTGAAAAAAAAAATCATTCAATCTTATGCCCGTGGCGTTTACGTTGTTTTGGCGGTTGTGTGGTAGTAGAATCAACTAATTGCATTGCTAGCAACAATTCCTCATACTGGAAACATCAAAATTGTAAAAAAATACGGCCATACGAGCGATTGTTCCTCTTGCCCCACCTTCCCCTACTTTTCTTCGATTCATTTTTTCTTTCCTGCTGAATTGAAAATATTGTAAATTTAACTAAAAAACTTTTTGATAAAGTTAAGTTTTCGAGTTGTAACTATTTTCAATTAAAAAAATCAAATATTTTGCATCTCTAAAAAAATTCTTTACCGTCATCTGGGGTGAATCGGGACTACAGTATGAATAGGGACAGAAGTTTTTAGAGCACTTTAAAGCTTGAAATTTGGAAAACGATGCACTTTTTCAGATGTTCTGTGTCTGTTCTATCCGAAACTATTAAAAATATCCAAATATTGTACAGTAACAAGGCTAAAACAGCTGTTCCACCACAGAGTAAGACAGAGTCACTACTGCCATTTGATTTTTGGTTCCACTTTGTGGTACATCGCAGGTACATCGCACGCCTGCTACCAGCAAACCTTATGGAGCTAAAAAATAAAATGACATTTCTTCGGACTGCTCGCTCTGTGTTACTCTGTGGTTCCACTGTTGTTGTTGGGGCCTCGGGGCGCGGTGGTTAGCGGCTTCGGCTGCCGATCCCTAAGTTGCTATGGAGCGCGGGCTCGATTCCCGCCTTATCCTCCAGGCCTTCTACCGGATGGGGAAGTAAAACGTCGGTCCATTTGCGTAAAAGAGGAT
Organism: Culex pipiens pallens; assembly: GCF_016801865.2. Taxonomy (NCBI): domain Eukaryota; kingdom Metazoa; phylum Arthropoda; class Insecta; order Diptera; family Culicidae; genus Culex; species Culex pipiens. The sequence continues at coordinate 124,913,118 of NC_068939.1, forward strand.
TTGGGTGACTCACCACACATAACCTTCGGACGCCTAGAAATGAGCAGAAACTTGCAACAGAGACCACAAAAGACCCGGGGGTCGTTAAAGTGGATTGCTTTGCTTTTTAGCAGTTCCAATTCGCCCCATGTGCCCCGTTTCGCCCCAGATGACGGTTCTGCTTCTTTGAACATTGAACATTTTAACCTTTTAAACAACACCACGATAATATTTCAAAAGAGTGTTTTGTTTGATGATTTTGAAGAAAAGTCTTGATCATGAAACTGAAATAGAAAAATTTTGAAAAAAAAATCACTTATTCACACATTTTTTTGTAACATTGAAAATGAGATCCATATTTTCCAAGATAATGTCAATAAAAAAAATTAGGTACCGTATTGGGTAACATTACAATAACAATTTTTTTTTCCCAATTTTAATTTTTGGCAAAACTAAAAGACAGGTCGAAAAAATAATGTTAAATAATGTAACTTTAGAATCTTTTACCAACCTATTGAATTTTTCTAAGAGATGGTAGTTTCTTTCTTTCTTTTCCAGATATGTGTAGAGTCGCAACCGGGACTCCTTGAGACACGACGTTCCGGACGCAGCACCATCGCTGCCGATCATTAACCTCCCAACCACCCACTGACCTCATGTCCGCTTCCGTCGTGTCCTGCTCCGGATTCCGCCAACCGGTTCCTGCACAATTCAATCACACTCACACTTCCGCGCCAATCGTTCACTCTCCACTGTTCACAGCGTAAACATAAACACGCGCCTCTTTTCATGCGCTGTCAAAAACCAAGTACACGCTTCAGTAAGGGATAGTCTGTTTCGGGTTATTATTACCCGGTATTGTTTACATTATTTTGAAGGACGAAAACCCTACATCCCCATCTTCCTTTAAATAAAACATTTGTTGGATTTGAATTCACTCTCATTGACAATTTCAAATATTTAATCTCTTCATCACTTGCTTCAATAATTTATCATTAGTTAAACTTGAGTTAAACTAAACAAAACCACAGCAAAATACACATCCGTTTCAACCAGTTATCTAGCGATCCCAAACTTATTTACTGCTTAGTAAACAAGTTTGATAATTCAACATTCAAGCACGGACGAACGGACATGACACCAGCATTTTGATTCTGAAGCTGGTCTTCTTTTTCCTCTTCTTATTATTTTTCCTCGGCTTGCCTTCAGAACGCGAGCGCAAATGTCAAAATAAAATTTGACAGTTAGCTCCACTTGACAGTTTGCTTTCTGAGTTTCGTCGTCGATTTGCGTGTTGCGTTGCGTGTTCGTCCGTGGTCGTAGCAAATTCAAATAAAATGGGACGGAAGTGCGAGGTTTCGACGTGTTCCAACAATGAAGCGAAACGGAATGGAGCTTCATTCATAAAATTTCCACTGGATCCTGCCATTTCTCAGCAGTGGGTGGAGTTTTGCGACTCAGAAGAGCTTACACACGCCTACAGAGCGCAGGGAGGTCGTGCCTTGATCAACCGCAAAATCTGCTCGGTTCATTTTGCGGAAGAAGATTTCCGGAATCGGGGTCGACCAGACCGAGGGCTTCGATTCGGGACCGTTCCGCGAATTGTTGGCTGTTCATTTCTTCCCTCCCATGTGGCTAAGGCTGAAACAAGCCGTTTTGTGGGAGAGGATTTACGGCATCATGGACCGGGCCAAGGGTAAGATTTGCTTTTTAATTTAGAAGATTTTTTTTTCTTAAATTTATGCTTGCAGACTTCAGTTTGGAACCGTTCCGCGGATGTTGGTGGACGATGAAATAAGCCATTTTGCGCAAGAGGATATCCGGCTTCATGGACCGGACCAAGGGTATGATTTGCTTTGTCATGTAAACACTTTTTTTCTAAATAAATATGATTTGCAGTCTTCAGTTTGGAACCGTACCGCGCATGTTGGTGGACGATAATACAGGAACTAACCTAGACCTGCTTCCTACGTTCGTTGATGAGGAGTGGCTGGAATCCGATGACGAGATGAACGATGACCCCACCAGCCAAGTTGCCCTTGGACATGCGAGCGAGTTGAACGATGACCTTGGTGGCCCATGTGACCAGGAGGACAAAGAAAAGTGGACCGGCAACTCTAACAATACGATCACTCCAGATGGCGAGGACGTGTTTAACGGCAACCCGCTTGGTTCAGCAGAACCGTCTGTTTTCATCCACGTTTGGTTGAACTCCGAGGAGCAGTTGGAACCTGGCAGCTCGTACATAACCACTCTCGATGAAAATATAGCTGAATATGATCAACCCCCTACGCCTATTTCAATCAACGGATGGCTGGAAGCCAAAACTGATACGTGCGCCCCGGAAGCCATTGGTGCATTGAAAAGTGAACCCTCGATCGTGCTAGAAGGCGCGGATGGGACAAGCGAATATCCAGAGTACTCGTACGCCCTGGACGCCAAGTGGGGATCGAGCAAAGAACTCATTCCTGAGGCCGAAGGCGGGCTGAACTCCGGCGGCGTGTCAACCGCTCATCGCGCGGGTATGCGGACGTTCGGGTCAAGTGAAGGACTCAGCAGTACCAGCATCCCTGAGGCCGAAGGCGGGCTGAACTCCAGCTGCTTGTTGCAAGCTGATGGCGGACGTGGTGCGGACGAAACAAGTGAATATCTCGAGTACTCGTGCGCCCTGGAGGCAAAGTACGGGTCAAACGAAGAAGTGTTGAGCCCACTGGCTCGACAGCACATCGACTGCTTCATCGACTGCCTCACTGGCAGCCCTGGTTAGATCGACAGCAGAACAGTTGTGCCAACAGAAGCAGCAAATAAAATCATTCTTCCCTCTTGTATCACACGAGCTAGTTGTGTTTCCCTTTTACTCCGAGTACGTTCTAATTCCACCACGTGTAAGACCCTGCAACAGGTTATGTGCCACCACTGGAACGGCCGGGAAATTCGGGAAAAGTAACGTGACGCGAAAAGTTATAGTTAATTCGTGCGAGACTCGTAAAAAACGGGAAGTTTCGTGGAAAGCGAAAATGGACTTTTCCAAAGTTGGCGTTACTCGGCTTAACAGCCGGAACTTTCGCTCGTGGTCGTTTAAAGTGAAGATGGTCCTGATGAAAGAAGGCTTATGGAACCGCATTGAACCGGGAACACCACCAAATCCAGTAACAGCTGCCTGGACCGAAGGGGACGCCAAGGCAATGGCGACCATCGTGCTATTGGTGGAGGACAATCAACATAACCTCATCATGGACAAGGAAACGGCGAAAACCACGTGGGATGCGCTCAAGGCCCACCACCACAAGGCGAGTCTCACCGGAAAAGTTGCGCTGTTGAAGGAGGTCTGCAGCACAAATTACCAGGAGGGTGAGAACATGGAGGAGTTTTTGTACGGGATGGACGACCTTTTTGCACGTTTGGAAAACTCTGGCGAAAAGCTTTCGGCGCACATGCAAGTTGCCATGTTGCTCCGGAGCATGCCGTCGGCTTTTGACACCTTAACCACAGCGTTGGAGAGCCGTACGGACAATGAATTGACGATGGACCTGGTCAGGTCGAAACTCATCGACGAGAGCGAGAAGCTTTATGGAACTGGAAGTTCCGTCGGTGAACGTGTCCTGAAAGCGGAAGGCGAGACGAAGGCACGGGACGGCGACTGCTTTTTCTGTGGTCAGAAGGGGCACCTGAAACGACAGTGCAAAGAATTTCTGGCGAAGAAGACGCAGGCGAAGAAGAATAAGCCGAAGACGGAACAAAGAGTCCGGAAAGTGCGCGAAAACGACAAAAAGTCGTTCACCTTCATGGTGCGTCGAAACAAAAGTCCATTGTTTGCGCGTTCGTGGTTGTTGGACTCGGGTGCGACATCTCATATCTGTAGTGATGTGAACTTTTTCGTTCGATTAGAAAGTGTTTCGCGTTCGAATGTAGTTGTCGCGGACGGAACCGAAAAACGCGTCGATGGTGTTGGTGACTGCCAAATTGAATGTTTTAATGGTAGTGGTGAACTGGTCGAACTCACTCTCACCAACGTGTTGTTTGTTCCAAGTTTGGAAGGGAACATGATTTCGGTTAGCAAACTCGCGGCAAAAGGAGTGTTTGCGAATTTCGACAATTCGGTGTGTAAACTTGTGTTTGCGAACAAAGTTATCGCAATCGGCGACAAGAAGTGCGATATGTATTGGCTCCGGACGAGCCAAAATCGGGTCGCGAAAGTGATGATGCAGCCGCATAAGAAGAACTGTCCGCACAGCTGGCACTGTCGTTTCGGCCACCGGGACCCGGAGGTGCTCGGCGAGATCCAGCGGAAGAACCTGGCGACCGGGTTGACGGTCGAGAGCTGCGGAGTACAGTGGACCTGTGAAAGCTGCATTGCTGGAAAGATGGCGCGCCCCGCGTTCCCCAAGGCTGCAGAAAAAGTGTCAACAAACGTGCTGGACATTGTCCACAGTGACGTCTGCGGGCCCATGCCGAAAGTCACGCCCGGCGGTTGTCGTTATTATGTCACCATGATAGACGACCATAGTCGCTTCACTTTTGTTTACTTCCTGAAAAGGAAATCTGAAGTGGAGGAAAAGATTCGTGGGTTCGTGCGGATGGTCGAAACTCAGGTGGGGCGTAAACCGCGCGCTATCAGATCGGACCAAGGCGGGGAATACTCCAGCAAAACTTTGCGTCAATTCTACGTTGACGAGGGCATCCAACCGCAGTACACAGCAGCATATTCTCCCCAACAAAACGGGATCTCGGAGAGGAAAAATAGATCGCTGTGTGAAATGGCCCGTTGCATGCTGTTAGAAGCTGGATTGGACCAAAAGTACTGGGCAGAGGCGGTCAACACGGCGTGTTACCTGCAAAACCGTTTACCAACTGCCGCCGTGGAGCGCACCCCGTACGAGATCTGGCATGGACGAATGCCGGACTTCAGTCACCTGCGGCTGTTTGGGTGCAGTGCCTACGTCATGGTTCCTCCAGTTCAGCGGAAAAAGATGGACCCGAAAGCTGACAAAATGATCTTCGTCGGTTACTCCGACGATCACAAAGCCTACCGCATGCTCGACCCCAAGAGCGGTAAAATTGTGATCAGCCGGGACGTTCGGTTCATGGAGCTGGGAGACGGGTCAAAGCAGGTGACGGCAGTACCAAGCAAGAAAACGGATGTAGAACTCGGAGAATCATCTGGGGAAGCAGGTCTTGACGATGCTGAGTCTGAGGAGGAGTTCGCCGGATTCGACGACGATCCTGCAGAACCCGTTGGACGTAATGATGACCCGCCGGTAAATCCTCCAGCACTGGGACCACGGCGTTCGCCGAGATCGACCGCCGGCGTTCCACCAGTTCGTTACACGGATGGTGTTAACACGGTACAGCAGCGAGAAGTGGAACCGAAAACGTACCGTGAAGCCATGGACAGCCCGCAGCGTGCCGATTGGAAGTCGGCAATGGAAGACGAGATGCAGTCGCACTACGAGAACGGTACCTGGGAACTCGCAGAGCTTCCCACAAACCATCGCGCAATCGGTTGTAAGTGGATATACAAGTGCAAAACCGACGAACACGGCAAACTGGTGAGGTTCAAAGCGCGATTAGTAGCCCAAGGCTTTACTCAAAAGTACGGTACTGATTACGATCTCGTTTTTGCTCCCGTCGTCAAGCAGGTCACATTTCGGTTGATGCTTACCATTGCCAGCCGGAGGAAGATGTTAGCAAAACATGTTGACATCAAGACGGCCTACCTCTACGGGCAGCTTCAGGAGGAGATCTATATGAAGCAACCTCCAGGCTTCGAAAGCGGGAACCAGAACTCAGTGTGCCGGCTGAGGCGCAGCTTGTACGGGCTCAAACAAGCGGCCCGTGTCTGGAACAAGCGGATCGACGAGGTGCTCAAGCGCATGGGGTTTGCTCCGTCCACAGGAGATCCATGTTTGTACGTGCGGTGTGAAGGCAATCAGTACGTATTTCTGCTGATTTACGTTGATGATGTCATCGTGATCTGCAATGTTGAAGAAGAGTTCAGGGCCGTGGTTGACGGCCTCCAACAACAATTTAAGCTGTCGGTGATGGGCGACCTCAGCTTTTTCCTCGGAATATCGGTGCGTTTGGTGGATGGGCGGTTCCGCATAAACCAACGTGCGTACCTGAGCCGCGTGCTGGAGCAGTTCGGCATGACAAACGCGAAGCCATCAAAAGTGCCCATGGATCCCGGTTTCCCACAACAAAAGGAGGAGATGGGTAAGCAGCTGGAGTCAAGTGAGCAGTATCAGCGCTTAATTGGGGCTTTGTTGTACGCAGCCGTGATCAGCCGGCCGGACATCTCGATTGCCACCTCGATTCTGGGTCGTAGAGTGCAACATCCGACGGAAGCTGACTGGACGGAGGCCAAGCGGGTGCTAAGGTACATCAAGGCAACTTTGAACGTGGAACTGAGCCTTGGGAACGATGATCGCTGCCTGGAAGTTTTTGTGGACGCCGACTGGGCTGGCGATGCAAGCGACCGGAAATCAACTTCTGGATACCTGTTCAAGCTCGGCGGTGGTGTTATCGGGTGGGGGTGCCATAAGCAAAAATGTGTAGCCCTATCCAGCACCGAGGCAGAGTACATCGCTCTTGCCGAATGTCTACAGGAGCTTAAGTGGATACGCAAGCTGATGGACGACATCGGAGAACCAACCGTTCTTCCGATTCCGGTGAAGGAGGACAATCAGTCGTGCATTGTGCTCACCCAGGACGACCGAACCGAGAAGAAGTCCAAGCACATTGACACCAAGTACAACTTCGTGAAGGACCTGGTTCGAGAAGGCGTGGTGCGCCTCGAGTACTGTCCGTCGGCGGACATGGAAGCAGACCTGCTGACAAAGCCGTTGCCCGCGGTGAAACTAGGACAGCTTCGGAAGGCGATCGGCATCGACGCAAGTATCGCTGAGGAGGAGTGTTGAGCCCACTGGCTCGACAGCACATCGACTGCTTCATCGACTGCCTCACTGGCAGCCCTGGTTAGATCGACAGCAGAACAGTTGTGCCAACAGAAGCAGCAAATAAAATCATTCTTCCCTCTTGTATCACACGAGCTAGTTGTGTTTCCCTTTTACTCCGAGTACGTTCTAATTCCACCACGTGTAAGACCCTGCAACAAGAAGTCAGCAGTGCGATTGTCCCTGATGCTGAAGGCGGACTGAACTGCCGTGGAAACCCGCACTTTTTCAAGCCTTTTTAAAGCAAGTTAAGATTGAAGAGAATTATAAGCAGTCTAAGCGAAACGGAAAGGCTGCGCGAATGTGCCTTCCGCTGTAAGATTACCTTAAGTTAAGCTTAATCATCATATTTGTTGAGCAAATAATAAAAATGTTGGAAAATCTAAACTACATTGCGTTTTATTTCAACTAACCAAACATCATTAACGCCTACAAGAACAGATTCACAAGATGGAACAAACGTTCAGTAACCCCCCCCCCCCCCCCCCTTTATCTTGGCAGTCAATTCTTTAATTCATGCTCCACTCTCCACTGTTAATCCACTTCTGCGAGACAATCTAGACTCGTTTCGGAACTCGTTAAAAACATGAGGTGCATCGTGACCTTAAATTGACGAAAAACTCAAATATTCAAGAAAATTGTTAAACAAAATAAACTAAACTTACTAAATTTGACATAAACTTTGCACATCCTGCTTGTTTTGTTTAATTTTATATTTATGATTCGCTCCAGATAGTATTGTTGATATCAATCAAAAATGTAGAACTAACGTTCACCGCAAAAAGAACTGCGCGCAATGTAAAGCTATTGGTAGCGGATAATGTACAGACATTTTTCAATCACCGCAGCATGACAACATTTTGACGGAAAGTGGAATAACATCAAAACAAATATAGTTCGCCAACGTGAGCACAGACGGCGCTAGTGTTTCATCGCGGTTTTAACGTATTTTTATTCGGCTGAAATTTGAATTTTGCCTCAGAAAAATGAGTCAAATTTGTTCGTGGTGTCATGTCCGTTCGTCCGTGATTCAAGGCAAAACAAATCAACGTCCTTATCAACTGCCACAATTACTTGCCGGAATGCAACTATTTATTTTCAAAACAAATTAGAATTCAAATCGTCTTTAGTTATTTCCTACACAAGTGAAAATAAACATATTTTTTTTTTAAGTAACACTCAATCTCCCTCAACACATTTGAAACAGTGATGTTCATTAGTTCACCATCTATGTTCTTCATCCGCTCTCCCACTTCACCTTTTGAATAATTTTGAAAACAGTTAGTATACTTCACTGAACCTCAAACCATTCGTATGACCAATATGCAATATTAATAAATACATTCTCACGATTTCTCTACACTTCAAGCTATCAAAACATTAAATCACGTTCTATCCCGATTTTTTTTAGTCAATGCTCCAATTTCTTCATGAGAATAATTCTGAGAATTTTGAACCCAATATAAGATGTCACACAAGACACACAGATTTATCTGTTTAAGCTGCAATGGATTTAAGTCATCATATTACATATATAACATACCAATGGAATGTGCTAAACATCCTACTTTATTTGATAGCTTTAAAATAAAATATCTATTTTTTTATCGATCCCGGAGTTAATTCAAAAATTTTACAAAAAAAATAATAAATCATTAATTTATTATCAACACAACAAACCCTGAAAACCATTTTTAAAATTTTACTAGCGCATTTACCAAAAATTGCATTAGTAGTTAGACTGTTCTTTTATTCTTTATCATTTCATAACTACATTGAATTCAATAACTCATATTTTATGTATATCTCATTTGGGCCATGTTTTCATCTTTTCTCTGTTTTGAAATTCTGGTCAATCACTTTGATATGAAATCTCAACATTTATTATCTGAATAAATTTCAAAATCGTACATATTCATACAGTTTGATTATTTTCAGTTCAAATAACTAGCTAGATCACTTTTGTTATCACTCATAAACTTACGACCATTGGATTGAAAATTTAGTCGATAACTCATTCCGTACCGAAGAAGAGAACTTTACTGTTCCGAGCTAAACAGCAATTACTTTGGTTATATCATTTTCGCTAAAATGCAATATCGAAAAAGATTTCATAATCATCATAATATCAGGAGTGATTAGCCTTTTAACAATTATTTTATAAAACTGAGATGATAACTAACTTTTGAACGGTTATTGAAGTTCACCAATCCTTCAATTACATCATAGAACAAATAACACTTTAATTTATTTACTACTATACAAGACCTCTCATCTCGACTTTCGATCTGAACCTGAATAAGTCCGATCTTTATAAACACGTTACTTTAGCCATTCAAAACAAATGCATCAGTACTCTCGTATTTCAACTGTTCTCAATCTTGTATATTTTACATGTAGTATTTTACTTATTCAAGAACACAATCAATGTTTTCGAACCTTATGCAGCCTTTCTGTATACTAGTATTTGAATCAGTAAATTGTCATGTCTATAAACATTATCATTTTTATAATGTTTAATAAGTATCAATAAAACAACACAATACTTTTTTTTCAATTACGTTTACATTTAAAGTTCATCATCTCGGTACGAGAATCGAACTCACGACCTCTGGATTAGAAACCCAGCACGCCGCTAGTCGAAACCCATCCCCTACCGGTCAGTATTCCCAGTGAGCATATTTACTCTCTTAAGGGATCTGACTGTCAGTGGCCATCAACTTAAAAATGTTTAAAAAAAAATGAAAACTCTTAGATCCATACAATTTTTAACTGTCATAATTCTACGTTTCTCAAAACATATTTCAGTGTACTAATACACTATGCTTTCACATATCACAGAAAAAAATACAAAACCAACAAGTAACACAAACCACTTGAATAATTAAATATTGAAAACATCATTCATTCAAAGTTCTCTTTTTTTACGCCGAACATTTATTTTTAATCGACTCGTTCAGACAAACATTTAACAACTTCAATTGAAAAATTACAATCCATCGCGTGATCCATCGTTACCTACCATTTTAGCAATTCTGAATCTGGAAAACATTTTGATACTTTGATTCCTAGCTATATCTAAATGTTAATAAAACATTTAGATCAGTGACTTAGACTAGGCACAAAACATTAGGAATGTAAAAAACTCACTAAATCATCTGCATTACAACCTTCGGTGGTCTCTGCTGCAAACCTTTAACTCAAATCTGCTATGCACTTCGAACCCATCAACCTGTGGATCACCTTCGGTCTACCTTTGGACTGTTCGTCCAACACTTGCCAACCTCTCATCTCTTTCCTTTTCTTTCATCTGGCTTGCTTTCATATGTTGCGCCACAATGATAAGAAGAAAAACCTTACTATTGTTTTAAACACCAAACAAAACAAAAGGCACTTTGAAAACTTGAAACAATTATGTTTTGAATGGTTCACAAATATTTCCTGGTGGGAATTTTAACCATAACGATCTTTGTCAAAATATTTTACATATCCAAACAAGAAAGAGTAGAATCATTTTCATCATAGCCTTTTTCAAATTCAAACTCCTTTAACCAAATATCGTCTAATCAATATTGCAGTAAAGTGATTTAAACTGCAGCATGCGTTTTGTTCTTGTCATATTTCCAACCACATTCGACCACTAGTCTCAAATGTTTAGTCTTCAAGTCTTTGCACATTAAAATTTGATCATCGTTTGGCTCTCAAACCAAAGCAAACCTTTTCTGCCAAATATATGAAACACTGTCAATGAATTTGACTCGGAAATCTTTCAGTTACATTTTGTCCTCAAACTCCGTCCGTTGCCTCGATTATACACCTATCGAGAAATCACTTTTACTTTTGAATACTTCAGATTTGACTAGGAAACATCTTTTAAATACAACAACGTACTGGGAATCAATTCGTACAAATTCAATTCCTTTGACTCTTGTCAAACATTTAGCTCTTTTAAATAAATTAAGGTGCCTCTTAACTCGGACAATCAAAAGACATATGACATCTCTGCAATAGTTATATTACTGTAGAGCCTTCTAGTTTCTCCACGATATCAAAATTTAGCCCCCAAGCCAAATCACTGATATTTAGATCTCCCAGGATCTAGCAAATCTTTATAGATTGAAACCGCTAGCCAACATTGAGTAATTTAAGAGTCACATCATTGAACTCCAGAGCCCTCTAGCTCATGCAAACTTTCAATCGTTTGGCCCTAGCCAAATCACTCAACTCCAGAGCCCCCTAGCTCTTGCAAACTTTAAATCATTTGGCCCCTCTAGCCATTTCATTCGACTCCAGAGCCCCCTATCTCTTGCAAACTTTAAATCATTTGGTCCCCTAGCCAAATCATTCAACTCCAGAGCCCCCTAGCTCTTGCAAACTTTAAATCATTTGGCCCCCTAGCCAAATCATTCAACTCCAGAGCCCCCTAGCTCTTGCAAACATTTGATCATTTGGCCCCCTAGCCAAATCATTCAACTCCAGAGCCCCCTAGCTCTTGCAAATTTTGAATCATTTGGCCCCCAAGCCAAAATCATTCAACTCTAGAGCCCCCTAGCTCTTGCAAACATTTGATCATTTGGCTCCCTAGCCAAATTCAATTTTGAGCCCCCTAGCTTCTGCTAAGTTTTTTTTTATCATTTGGCCCCCTAGCCAAATTCATCTCCAGAGCCCGACCAAAATATTCGATCCATGACCCTTCCAGCTCAGCACATCTTCTACTGCAGTAAGGCCCTCTAGCCAAACTGTCAAGAATCAAATCATAAACAACGACAAGCCCTCCGGGAAAACAATCAACCATTTTACTTTGACTTTCGCTTTCGCTTCCACTTTCAATAATTTCTACTATTTTCTTCTCATAAACAATCTTGCGAGAAACCACACTCGCTTCACCACTTCAATACCAGAATCAAATTATCAATTATACAATTACCACACAATCGCTCGTTTATAATTTGACGACACCCGGAACCTGGGCCATTGTCCTCTTCTTTTCCCTCTGATAAAAAAACGGTCCATCCCATCCTCGTCGCCAGATGTAGAGTCGCAACCGGGACTCCTTGAGACACGACGTTCCGGACGCAGCACCATCGCTGCCGATCATTAACCTCCCAACCACCCACTGACCTCATGTCCGCTTCCGTCGTGTCCTGCTCCGGATTCCGCCAACCGGTTCCTGCACAATTCAATCACACTCACACTTCCGCGCCAATCGTTCACTCTCCACTGTTCACAGCGTAAACATAAACACGCGCCTCTTTTCATGCGCTGTCAAAAACCAAGTACACGCTTCAGTAAGGGATAGTCTGTTTCGGGTTATTATTACCCGGTCAATATATTTATATTGTTTACATTATTTTGAAGGACGAAAACCCTACAATATGAGACAAACATTTAAAGAAAAAAAAGGACAATAATCTAAAAAAACGGTACACTTTATTTAAATTAATGAAATTTCTTATCGAATGCAAGCGATTTTTCTCATTTAAATATTTGCTATGTGTTTTGTCGATTTTTTTAAAATCATAGCTTGGCCAACAATTCGAAAAAAAAATGTTTCTGGGAAAACCATATCATAAACTTTGCCAAAGATTTGTGATCAGAACATGCCATCTCAATGTACAGATTTTCGAAAATATTTATAGCCCCCATTTTGTATGAATCAATCAATAGAGCCTTATGACATTTCTCGTACGCACACTCCCAGTCACGACGTTCTAGCAGGATTCTAGCAGAGTTCTCACAGAGCTGGATATTCTTACAGCATTCTAGCAAAAATGTTCCATCGTTCTAGCAGGATTCTGGCAGAACCAGCTTTGCTAGAATATTTCGTGACTGGGCTAGCGCACCATTCGGTTTTGCTGGCTGACACAATTTAACCTCACTTTATTTTCGTGTACGTACACGCAATACATACGCACGTAGAATGCTCTATAATGCAAAATAGTTGTTTTTCAAATTTAATGATAATCGATTAGCACCGGGTCCGGTGGCGCAGTGGTTAGCGTGGTAGCCTCTCACCCCAGTATGGCCTGGGTTCAATCCCAGTCGGACCCGGTGGCATTTTTCGAGACGAAATTAAAGTGGATTACTTTGCTTTTTTTTTCGATTAGCAAAAACGAAATAAATTAAATAATCTACAAAAAAAATGTTGCGTTATTTTTTTGTTTCTCTCAAATATTTTGTCCGGGATATCATTCAAATGTCCGCCATTACGGGGTTTGTCTTCCGGTACCCCTTGAGACCGCTCGTGGTACCCCCAGGGGTACATGTACCTAGTGCGTCTATCCCGGAAATTCCCGGGACAAAAATCCCGGGATTTTTCCAAAACCGGGAATTCCCGAATCCCGGGAATTTTCATAATTTGTCCCGGGAATTCCCGAAATTGGAAAAAAAATCAAATTTTGGTCTGAAAATTCAAATTTTGTTGTATAAATAGATGAACAGTAGAATACATAGTAATTGATACGAATTTTAAAGCATTAATATTTTTATTCGGCATATATCAGCTTAAGTTTGACTGATAAGGGAAAATTGTTTAAAATTTAGTTCATAGATCCGCAAAATGCCTGGCGCTTTAAATATTTTCTATTTAATTTTATGTTTTTTTTAAGACTGGGTATCATATTTATATTCATGGTATTAAAATTGAAAACAAAAAAAATATCTTGAATTATTTTTCATCAAGCTCCGGATTCTGGGGCAAGTAACGAAATAAGACAGCTATTTAAGAAAAAAAATTGCATCGTGTTTTGAACAACTTCGGTTAAAACAGGAACATAAAAAACAATTAGTACACCGATTTCCAAATGTATTGCTCTGAAATCTCCTGTAGCTTTTCAGCCTGTATTCCTGATTTTCCCTAGTTGGCGGTAGTAACTTAAAGAGAATTATAAAAATATGTTTTTATATAAAATAAGACATTCAAAAGTTATCTTAAATTTTGCATTGACTGTTTTTTAAAGGTCCTGTAAACATGTGAAGGACAATAGCTTATAGGACCATTTAAAAAAAAAAACTCTTGTTTTGTTGTCGCTTCTCGTTTTCGTAGATATTTTCAAAGAAATTTTTCTAGCTTTTCTAGTTATGGCATATATTGAAATATATAGAAGAAATTTATTTATAAAACACTTATTTCATTTGAATGACATTGAAAATTTAAATTTGTACTTTTTTTTAAATAAAAAAAAAACAATTTTAATTTCTTTTAAGTTATTTAAAAACTGTCGTCCTTGATTAGATTTAAGTGTAGATTGTCACCAATTATTATTATTGAGCTTGAAAACATATCAAATATTATGCAAACATAGATTTTATGACTGCTTAAAAAATTTCCCGGGATCCCGGGAATTCCCGGGATTTCAAAAATATTTTACCCGTTTCCCGGGAAATTCAAAACCCGGGAAAATTGGACGCCCTACATGTACCCCAGGTTGAGAACCGCTGCCTTAGGTTGATTAACGCCTAGCATCTTCTTGTCATTATTAACATTTGCAGTGCCCCATTGCATTAAATTGCATTGAAACATCGTAAACGTTAAAGCGGCCAGGCCAACTGCGTAAAGTTTACCGCAAAGATGATTCGTTGAATTGGATTGAATTTGAGCATAAATGATCAAACAACAACACAGTTCTGAATCTACAGGGGAGGAAGAAACGTGGGGATCTCCCGCTCACGTTCCTGTTTGTTTAGGCAATGAATCGTTGGGAGCACCATGCTAAGAAGTTTTGGTGCTCCGGGACCCTCATGGATGGGACATCGTATTTCCACGAATGCCCTGGACACTATATGCCGTGGTTATAGCGCCACAACTCGCTCATAGTTGACTGAGAGTACCTTCCATACAGAAATTGACTCAAAAGATTAATATTAGTTTTTGTATTAATTTGTACTAATTTTTTTTTCTATTTTCTTAAATAAAAATCAAAAAAACTTTTTTTATTGGTAATATGTTAAAAATAATTGTTTCTTTCTTTTTGTTAACTTATACATATGAAGATTGTTTTTTTTTTTGCATAACTATGTTTAAACAGTTGCTTCAATAATTTGCAAAAATCATTTTCCATATAAACGATAAAAACTTTTTTTTTTGTAGGTAATATGTTAAAATTAATTGTTTCAATAGTTGACTGAGAATACCTTCCATATAGAAAATTATTTAAAAAGATTATTATCAATTATTATATTAATTTTATATGAAGATTATTTTTGTTTTTATAATATGAGCAACTCTCAACGAAATCGGCCGTATTTATTTTGTTTTATATAAATATTTTGAATTTTTTTAAATCAAGACTTACATTTGAAAAGGGCCAAACATTGAATATTACGCCCATTTAAAATGCTTGTCTTGATTTAAAAAATTTCAAAATATTTTTTTCGAAAAGATCGAAAAATTTCACGAATGTTTCATGTTTTAACATTGAAAATCGGACCATT
Organism: Culex pipiens pallens; assembly: GCF_016801865.2. Lineage (NCBI taxonomy): Eukaryota > Metazoa > Arthropoda > Insecta > Diptera > Culicidae > Culex > Culex pipiens. The sequence continues at coordinate 124,928,483 of NC_068939.1, forward strand.
AGTTGCTGAGATATCGTCATTAGAAAATAGCGGGTTGTTTTGGTGAGATTTAGAAAACTTCAATTTTCGTGTTTCTTTTTCTTAAAGCGGCTCTATCTCAGCAACCCGAGGTCCAATCTTCAATGTCTCTTAGACAATTTTATAGCAAATTTTCTGAACTTTTCTAATAAAATATTTTTAGAAATGGCCACTCATGGTCACTATTTTTAAAAATCGAAAAATTGCAAATATTTCGCAAAAATCAAACTTTTGGTGGCTTTATCTTGAAAACGGAGCCCTTTATCAAAAAATCTGAAAAGTACTTTTCGATTGCAAATTCAATTTTGCATTAAAAAATAATGTCAAACTTGTTTTTGCATAAAACTTCGATTTTTTCCAAAAATCACTGTTTTTTTTCAAAAATTCATAACTCGGCGGCAGATTTTTTGACCATGTTTCTCTATGGCTCAAAAGTTGCGGGTTTTTGTCCCCTAAAACATATCAAAAAATCTCGAAAATCAAAAAATACGTATTTTGGAAAATTGAGTTTTAGTGAAAAAAAAGGTGATTAAAAAATGTGCAATTTTTTTTCCGTGTACCTATTTTTTCTCAATAGTCCTCAACAATACCTACAACTTTGTCGAAGACACCAAATTGATCAGAAAATTCACTCAAAAGTTACAGCTGTTTGAATATTTACATACCATTTTTGTATGGACAGCTGCCAAAATTGTTAAGAGACTTGTATGGGTGAACCAATGACGCAAAATAGCTTATTTGGTCATAGGGCAGGCCCTCACAAAGTTTGAGCAAAATAAAAAAATACAAATAAAATCCATTTCCGGTTTTGGTAGAGAATTGCTCATTGCTTTTTTTTTCATACAATTAACTATAACAATTATTTTTCTAGGTAATATTTAAAAATAATTGTTTCTTTCCAAAGATTAACTTATAAGAAGATTTTTTTTTGCATGGCCGTTGCAAATATTTTTCAGAGCTTTTACCTTTTTATTTTTTTTTTGCGTAATTATGTTGAATCTGTTGTTTAAATTATTTGCAAAATTATTTTTTCATGCAATAATTGATAAAACCTTTTTTTTTGGGAAAAATGTTAAAATTAATTGTTTCAATAGTTGACTGAGAGTACCTTCCACGCAGAAAATAATTTAATAATATTTCTTCACCAATACTTTCAACAATTTGTTTCAATAGTTGATTGAGAATGTTTGTAACACAGTAAGTGATTTGAAAATTGATTTTTTTTTAATTCAAGATGTTGCACTAATTGTTTTAATAGTTTGACCACAAACTGTGTCTGTGGATATACTTTTTTCTGTTAGTAGGATACGGTATTGGATTTTTGATGCCTCCCGAGCTACGATGATATGGAAAGGACTTTAATAATATCAACCCCTTGAGATTAAAAAAAATCCTCCTGGTTTGGTGGATGGTCACCTATAAATAACGTTAAATCCAGTCGGATTTGATGACACTATTTATGATAGTACTTTTATTACAGGTCTTGACTATGACTTGGATAAAACACACAATTTGAGATGTTTCGTTTAGTTTTTTCGGGGGTTTAAGACAAAAAGATGAAAACAAAGTAAATCCAAGTTTACAATTCTGTATATTTCATTCCAAATCATTTACGCCCAGAGCTATCTCTCACTAATCCGCATTCGAGGTCCACATGTTTTTCGTGCTCCCACTTGGGTTCGCCTTATCCGATTCCGCAAAAACTTCAGCCCCGCCTCAATGGACGCCTCGAGGGTAGTCTTCGAATTTGGCGGCTTACGCGGGCGCTTTTTCCCCTCTATCCGTCGTCGGCCCATAATAATCGAACGTGGGTGGTGAGGCAATTTCAACGCCGCCACCCTTTCCACTATCACATAGCCCCTCCTTTTCGCGTTTTCTTCTCGCCTTCGCTTCCGCCTTGGCGCGTTTCCGTTCCTCCTCCGTGTCGTACAGCTCGTCTCGTCCCACTACTGGATCGCGTTTTTGTTTCTCCTCTTCCTCCGGGGCAGTCCGAGCCGGGCTCGCTGTCGCGCCTTTGCCGCCCGCACCTGGTCCGCGATGATGCGGTCCCGTGCCGCACGCAAGTCATCCTTCTCGCGCTGGGCGTCCACTGTGGCCTCGCGGATTGCGTCCAGCTCCAGCTCGCGGGCCTCTGGAAGAAAAGGGAGAAAATTATCACTTTAGTAGAATATTTTTAATACTTTCTTTTTAACTTATGTCTCTCGATTTTGCTCGATTGTTCACCCGGGTTGACAACCACCACCCGAAAAAAACAATCGTTGATCGCAGTAGTCCACCAAACACCAACCACCCACCAACAACGATCACCAAGGCCCGACCGTAACCATGGTAGCCATAGTTACGAGAAAATAACAAGCTGAAAGGTATGTAGGTCAAGTGCAGACCCCCTTTTCAGCCATACCCGCTTGGGACGTTGGTGAGGTTGGAAGCACATACTAATATTTCTCTCTCTCTCTCTCTCTAATTTCAGATAGCCGAGGAAATGGGTGCGAAAGTGTCTCGCCGTAAAGGGCGGAAGGCCGCTGCGGCCGCGGAAAAGGCCACTCCGGAGGTTCGAGTGGACGAAACGTACGTTGACCGGGTTGCGGGCGGCGGACGGGTTGACGGGGGAAATGATTCGGCGGGGGGAATTCCGGAACCGGATCCGCCGGTTTCGGAACAAAATTTAACTGGCTTTTGTTTTGACCATTCCGTTGAACCGGCGGATCCGGTTCTGGAAGCCCCAGTGGTAATTGAAATTCCTTTAAATAATTCTTTGGACAATGCTACGGCGGTTCCGATTCCGGAACCGCCCGTAGATCAAAATTCTTCTCTGACTAATTTGACCATTTCAGGGGGAATCGAGGGCCAAATCGATGGGATTACCGTTGTTCCGATACCAGATCCGCCGGTTCCGCAACAAAATTTAACTGACTTTTGTTTTGACCATTCCGTTGAACCGGCGGATCCGGTTGCGGAATCTCCGACGGTAATTGAAATTTCCATAAATAACTTTTCGGACAATGCTACGGTGGTTCCGATTTCGGAACCGCCTGTAGGTCAAAATTTTTCATTGACAAATTTGACTATTTCAGGACTATGCCAGGACCAAATTGATGAGATTACCGTTGTTCCGATACCGGATCCACCGGTCACGGAGCAAAATTTAAATAACGATCCTTTGGTTGATTCCGAAAGACCGGTGGATCTGGTTGAGGAATCTCCGGTAATCGATTCCGTTGAATTTTCGAAACCGACCAGAGAACGCTATGTTCGCAAAATTAATTTGTCCATTTCAGACACTTCGGTGGGAGTTCCGGAACCTCGAAATTCTAAAAAATCCGTTCGATTTTCAGATCTAGCCCAGGTTAAAGAGTTTACAGCGTCGGAATCTTCAATTCCGATTCTGTACTCGCTTTTGGTAAAAGATCCCCCGACACAAAATTCAAAACAAATTACGTATTTTTGGTGCTACTCCTGTCAAAATTCTCGTACGAATTCTTTGCCCTGGTTGCTGCGATTGCGGTATTCCAAATTCTCAATGTATTTGCGCCACTTGTTTTGTGGTTCGATGTGTTGCGCTGTTTTTTGTTTGCTTGTTTTTGTTTGAATTGTTTAATCTTTTTTCTCGTTTCATGAGCTGTTTCTTGTTACTAGCGATTCCTTGTTACTGATGACGAGACGATTGGGCTGGAGATTTAAAGTTAAACAAATATTGTTGGTAAGTTTTGGACTGTTTCTGGCAAATCAAAAGTTTTACTAAATTTAGCAATTACAGATGATGACGATGATGCTGACATGAAGAAGACGACGATGATGATGATGACAATCGGACGCAGATTTTGAGATTTTTGATTCGATGAGATGATTATTGGATGGGTTAGTAAAATAATTTTCAGATTGTTGATAACAAATTATTACAAATGTATCGTTTTTCTTTTTCTTTTTTTTCATTTCAGATACTGAGTTGCTGGACTTAAGGACGATATTGACGGCTAGATGGAAGATTGCTTGAAGACTGAAGAATATTATTTTTTAATAAATGACATGTATTTTATTTCTGTAATCAATTTTTATATTGTTTGAAATAAATTTGTGAAAACAAAATTGTCCTCTTTTCATTAGTCTTTTTATTTATATTGAAATATTGAAAAACAAAATTATCAAATCACTTTTGTTTTATTCAGATTTTATGGAGTAATCAATGAATGAAAAAAATCGCTTAGTATGAAGAGGTTCTTATGTGTTATTTTTACATTAGTTTTCAAAAAATGTAAAATTTGACGAAAACAAAAATTTAAAACATTAAATAAAATTTGTTCCAGCCTTATAAATATTGAACTAAATTTTAATTTACAAACTTAATTGAAAAATGTGTTATTTTTACCTCTTTTTTTTACCTTCTAATAAATAAGGGGTACTCGATGTACTCTAGCCAAAGTGGCACTCAGAAAAATCGAAGCACGATTTTTTTTATTATTTTGTTCTCAAAATTTCTCTAACCCAAAATATGGGTCCAAAAATGCTCAAAAGTCAGATTTTCTGTAATCTAAAATTGCGACAATAATTGTGGCATTTAAGAATTTTAGAATTCTGAGTTTTTCAATTTGAAATAGGTACAGAAATTAAGAATTCAGCAGTTCTTTTTTAAAGGTTCAACATTTGAGGATTTAAGAATCAAAGAATCTAAACATTTTTTATTGTAAGAATTTGAGATTTTAAGAATTTAATTTTATGTTCTCTTATTTTTTTTCAATTTTTTTTATGTTCTCTTATTTTTTTTCTATTTTTTTTTCAATTTAACAACAACTTTTAAAATTTTTGAATTCTTGAATTTTTAAAGTTAAGAATTGCAGATTTTTTTTGATTTTGAATTTAGCAATTCAGGGTTTTAAAAAAATTTTAAACCCTGATTAATTTTTTCCCCAACAATGTTTAAATTTAGAAAAATATTTTTATACGAGTTAAACCCCATCTCAAATTCAAAAGTGGAGAACCAGCTTCTGTTACGTTCAATTAAGCTCACATTTGGGATTTTTGCACATTACGTCCACTGGAACAAGCCCCAATAATCATTTTTGTTAAATCCTAACGTCTATATGTTTGAGAAAAGTTTGAAATATGATTCACAAGATTAAAGTCTCTTTATGAAGATGATGAAGAAACAATTGGGAATTTTTAAGAAACTAATAAGAAACTATTAAAAATACAAACAACTTTTTCGGGAGAAAATTCAATTTTGTTTCCGTTGGGTTTGTTGGGTACTAAAGCCCTATGTTAATTTTTATGTAGGGGCAGGGGGGGGCAGAATGGACCAGGGGGGCAGAATGGGCCACCCTTGTTTTGGGCTTTAGAATGGATTTAGACCAATTGTAAGGCAAGGGTCTTATAAAGGACGTCAAATAACTTCACCATATCGAAAACGACGTTTGAATTCATTGTATTTTTCGAATAATGAGCAAAAATGTAAATTTATTGACAAAACTACGCTACTGGATTGTTTGAAAAGTTTGCTCAATGCTTATAACGTTACTAGATGTTACTACCAAGGTATAAAAACAACAACGGAACCTTAAAATCATTTAGAGACTTGGTGATGGAAGTGTTAAATTAAAATCCACTTGGGGGCAGAATGGACCACCCTTATCCTGCCTTATAAAAACAATCAAAAGTTATGAAATTTGGATTAAATGGATTATTTCACTCCTGGTAGCTTCACAAATCACGTTTAATGCAACATTAGTTGATTTTTTAGTTGTTTTGATGATTATTTGTAAAAATAGTGTCCTTTTTCAACATATTAACACTATTTTCAAAAATTTTGTTTTGATAAGTGACTATTTTTATTAAAGTGGTCTAACTTCATGGAAACTATGTTAGAAAGGTACCTTAAGTCATTTCTTATCTCCCTTCAACGTTGTATTAGACAAAATGGCTTGTTTTCTAAGGTGGCCCATTCTGCCCCGCACCCTGGAAAAAAAGTCGAAAAATTTTTTTTTTTAAAGTGGCTCAAAAACAGTTTTAAGCTAAAAAATTTCATCAACCAAGTATATAACATTGAAGGGAACATCCCAAAGCATAAGCCTACTACACTGAATTCATAAGTTTTCATGTTTTTCTATGGTTTTTGGCGCATTTTAATTAGGCGGGCCATTCTGCCCCCCTCCCCCTACAACGGTAAAAAGCACGATTAAAAACCATTTCTGATCACTTTTTTTCATTTTAACGGTGCACATCAACCAGAGCTTTTGCACCCAGATTTTTGTAACAGACATTTTAGTATCTTCAAAACTACGGGTACTATCGAAATATTTTTTTATTCATCCCCTAAAGTACGGCCCACAAAGTAATTTACAACAAAGTTTGATTAATTTTACATTCCCAATATTGCAGGATTGGGTCCGTAAGTTTGACAATTTTGGTATAAGAAGACAACAACTTCCTTCGTTGCTGTGCACCCTTTTAATGCAATTTTTTTTTGACAGGACAACATTTTTTCGATGGATTAACTATGGTCCCTTTGGAACGAGCTGTCAAGTAGGAGTTTTTCTGTCAAGAAGGACCGCGAGGTTAATTTTTCAAAATTGATTTGAAAATCCATTTTAAACTATTTGTGGTCGTACAAAGGGTCATTGTACTCAGAAAAATAAGCTTTATCTTTGTTTTTGGAATATTTTCCAACACGTAAGGTTTTTCTCAAGTTTATTATTTTTAAAACATGTACTGGGATAGGCCACACAAAGTCCATGCACTATTTTGGAAAAAAAAGGTTTTTCAATAGTGTTTAGAAAAATAGTTACGTCAAAAATTCTTGATAGTCATAGTTTTTCTTGTTTAAATCATATTTAAATGTTCAAACTTTATTTGTACGTTAAAAGTACCATCACTAAAGTAGCTGATATAGTTTTTAAGAAAAAAATCAATGTTTATATTTAGTTAACTAAGTTTATAAGCTTTTTAACAAAATACATTTAAATTTTAGGTAAAATTGTTAAAAAGTCGGAATTTTGCCTGAAATTTTTTAAACTCGTTTTGTTTATAAAATTATTGATTTATATTGCATTTTATACTGAATTCGAAGAACGAATCACAAGTTTTCACATTTTATATTGTTCAACTGAAATTGCCTATAAATTTGGAGATTGTTTTAAATTGTGTTTCAAAAATACATAGTATTTATTATTTATAAACTTATTTAACCTTCTCGTAGTGGAAAAATGTCCAATGAATCCGAAAATGCATTTCGTTTACCGATTCAAAATCATGTTCATTGAGAAAATCATGACACTTTGAGAAGTTTAAAATAATGACTTTCATCAACATTTCCCTAACTATAGTTTACTAACTTTTTAAACTTTTCAAAATTTTATGAAAAGTTCTTCTTGAGGTACTTTTCTCAACCACGGTCAGTATGATTCTAAACCATTCCGTACGTATTTTAATTGTACTCTTTGTTTTGCGACAACCTATCAAAGTCACCCCGTTTTACGGTAACAAAAAAGAAAGAAAAATATATTGATATAGGTAATTTAATTTGATGAAGGCTTTCGGATATTTTCACGAGAATACCAATACAATCTGCTTATTCATACCATATAATATTATTATTATTTTCGACCTTTTCCTGCGCCCCCTCGTTACACCTGCAACGTGTAAGATTCCACGCAGGAGTGCATCAGCGCGCACGTATTTCACACGAAACTAACGATACAAACTATCAATCTTGCGCCAAAACCGAAATCAGTTGTGAATCCCGCTCGCTCGCTACTCAAACAATTTCTACCTGCATATTATTTCCTTGCGCTCCCGCGTCTCTAGAACGTCCGCGGCTGCGAACTGAAACCCAGCCCAACGCCCCGCATCGTGTGCGTCACCTGCCGGGCCACCTCGTACTGCTGCTCCATCGTGGAGAAGAGTTCCTCCTGCTTTTTAATACTGTCCCCACCGGAGGCGGAGGAGCTGGAGGCGGAGGCAGCGGCGCCGCCAGCGCTGCTTGTCGCGGTGTCGGATTTTGTGGCCTCCCCCGGTCCCTTTTGGCCGTCCTTGACGCCCATGAGGCGCAGGAACTTGGAGGCCACCTTGCCGTCCTTGTCCTGGGAGAATTTGGCCTGTTCCCACTTGCTGATGTTGGAGGAGACGTCCTTGCTTTCGGGGGTTTTGTGGCTCCAGAGGAGCTTCCGCTTCTGGACCTGGTCGGCGTAGCGCACGGGGTTGACCACGCCCGGGTTGTAGTACGAGGGAAGGGGGACCGATTCGGTTGCCTTCTTGCTTTGCTGCAGCACGTCGATGCCCATCTTTTCGAGTTGGGCCGCTTTAACGTTGCTTCGGATGAGGGAACTGCGCGAGAGAGCGGCGGTGGTCGCGTCGATCGGAAGGCCACCTCCGATGGTCGTGCCGGGTCTCGTTGGCAACTCGACGGGACCTAGGTTTAGGCTCATCAGCGGTTGAATGTGCGCGGTTGGGTTGATGAGGGGAAGTGGGCCCGTTGGAATCGGCATCAACGGCGTTGGCAGAAGCCCGACTCCCGGGGGATTCGGCATGTAGTGCGGCTTGGCCGGTGGCATCGCCGCTGGAGACTTGCTCCTCGAGCGCGACCTCCTCCGGCTGCTACGTTCCGGACTGGATTTGCGCTTGCGGTCACGCGACGAGGACCGCCGGTAGCGACGATCCTTGCTGTCGTAGTCACGCTTGTGGTCGCGGCTTCGCTCGTACTTGTCCGTCCGGCGATCGTCCTTGTACCGGCTGCTCGAGCTACTCGAGTACTTGTCACGCTTGTCCCGATCGCTGCGACGATCATCGCGGTCGTGCTTCGAAGAACGATCCTTCTCCCGGTACTCGCGATCGCTCCGACTGCGATGCTCTTTGTCCTTGCGCTTGCTTTCGTAACGATCGCGCGAACTGCTCCGATCGCGACGCTTCTCCGGACTTTTCTTCTTGTCCTTCGAAGAACTCTGCAACAAAACCAACACACACAAATTAGTTCAACAACCCACCTCCAACAAAACCCCAAAATCCCACAAACCTCATGCTTGGACTCCGACCGACGATCCGGCGATGGCGACAAGGATATCACCTTCGGGGCCACTTTCTGCTTCGAGCTCGACGACTTGCTCGCCTTTTCCGGAGTGGTGGTCACCTTGACCTTCGACTTTGAATTCTTTTTCGAGGAGCGATGCTGCTGCTTCGAGCGACGGTTGTGGCCGCGGCTGCTGGAGCTGGAGCTGCTGCTGCTCGAATCTCCGGAATCGGAACTGCCCGAGGAGGAGCCCGAAGACCCGGACGAGGATGACGAGGAAGAGGACGAAGAAGACGAAGATGACGAGCTGGAGGAAGAGCGCGAACGTTTCTGGAAGGAGAACAAGTGAGGCAAGTGGCCGCGAAAGCGGGTTAAGGGTGGCTAGTGGGGTGTGACTGTTGAGTTGAGGGGAAGTAGTAAGATGGTATCACGGAAAAAATCGTGATATGTTTACTGAGTGGTGCCAAGAGTGAGTAGACAGTAAACGACATCAACTCTTAAAAATTTTTGCAGCAGTCTTAGGCTAAAATAAAAATAGTTATTGCTTTAAAAATATTTTTTTATTTTAAAAAAATTGCAGAGTTGATTGTAACGATTAAGGACACATTGTTAAATGTTTATATATGCATTTTTAATCAATTAAAGGCAATTTAATTTTTATTTTTTACAAATTGGAAGTTTTGGGCCGCAGATTAGAAAAGGGTAAAAACATTAGAATATTTTTGGGATTGCCTCAAAAGGCCGAAACTCAAAAGGCAGAATCTCGGAAGGCCGAAACTCAAAAGGCAGAATCTCGGAAGGCCGAAATTCAAAAGGCCGAATTTTGTCTTTTGCTCAGAAGGCAAATCGTCTCAAAAGGCCGAATGTCTCGAAAGGCAGAATGATTATGGAATTCAGAATTTTCTTCATATTTTCAAGATTCTCTTTGATTTTGATGTTCAAAGATACAGTAAACTAACGATCTGTGTTCTTTTTTTATAATTTTAAGCGAAATAAGTACATAATGAGTACATTCTGTTTATCTTTACCGCACGCAGAAAAATAAGGCATATTTGAATCAACAAAACGTTTTGTTGATTTGAAATCAAGATTTTTGTTGAATCAACGCTAAACGTCAAAGCTACTTTTTCAAAACAACAAAATATTTTTGTGGAATTGAAAAAAACAAGTTTTGTTTCAATGCAAAATCGGCGTTGATTATATTCAACAAAATTTTTGTTGAATCAAACCTCGTACAAGCTGATTCTACAAAATATTTTTCTGCGTGCGATCATATTTTTTTTATGCTTAAAATTAGTAGAGTAGAATGAATTAAAGCATTTCAAAAGATTTTCAATCTTGTTGTTGTAAAATTATGGTAACGATAACCGAAATTTGATCATTCGTCACTAAGTAAATGAATTCAACTAATTACAATTTTTTTGTGGTAAATAAATATAATATTTTAAAATTTATTTAGCAGCAATGCTAGAAAGTTATGTCTCTTTATTTTGAAACCAATGTTTATTACATAACTATGGTTTAAAATAATAATAATTGCAAACCGCGCCCAAAAAGGCGGAAACACATTACAAACGAAGTTTGGAATGCGTTTCCGCCTTTTTGGGCGCGGTTTGCCTTATGAGATTCGGCCTTTTGAGCATTCGGCCTTTTGGGATTCGGCCTTATGAGAATTCTGCCTTTTGAGTAATTCGGCCTTTTGAATTTCGGCCTTTCGGGATTTGGCCTTTTGAGATTCGGCCTTTCGTAGGAGACCCTTTTTTTTCATAAATTCATTGAAATTTGTAAAAAAATAACATTTTGTTTTATTTAATCTGTGATTCTTTTTTCTCATATGTTTTGAAAATGAAGTTTAATATTTGAAAATTATAAACTTTTTAAAATACTTTTATTCAAAAGATCCGAAACGATTGTTTCACTTTTTGACATCAGCATATTTAGTAATTAAATTAAAAATGATAACGATTTTTTGATAATTCTATCGGCGATAATGGATGATACCTCATTTTTAAAATCTCTCTAAAATCGACGTAATTCAACCATGTCTTGATAAATTTTCAATGCTTCTACTGATAATATATTTTTTGAAAATGTGGTAAGTTTCTCAGTATACAGCAATTTCATTTGAAAAGAGCCTTAAACGAAAAAAAAGTTGTCCGATCGGACTCAAAGTTTTTCTGGGGGTTCCTTGGCCAAAATAATTAGACCCGTATTTTTCCTGTTAATGAACATCTCCTATTTTTGAGTGTGTTACGTAAAATTGTCCAAGGAATCCGATAAAAATATTTTCAGACAAAGGCTCTTTGGTCCAGACACCGTCAAAACGGCATTTTAAAGTTTCATTCGACCTTTTTAAATGTTGGGCTAGATTTTTCGGTCTTAAGACTTGTTAGTCGCGGGGAGCAGTGGAACATGCGAATGAAACGCGGCGCACTGGATTAAATCAAAAGTGGACTGTATTTTTCTCTCTCTTGAACTAATTCTAATTTTATTTGTAGCGAAACGTGTTTTGTCGACTGCTCTGGCCGACGGCTGTTCTGAGAGTGTTGTGTGTGTGGTTACTTCCGCTGTGAGCGGGGTTTTTGTGTCGATCAAGTTGGCAGCGACGGGCGACGGCGAGTTTGACAGCTGCTCGTGCGGGGGATAGGACGCCGCACCAACACCGTCCGTTGCGCACAGGGTGACTGCGCGCGAACATCCTCCCGGCCCTTGAGGCGGATGCCTCAATCCATCGGAAGCGGGACCAGCTTGTGCACCGGCCGCTGATACTCCTTCTCTCCTCTGCGCACGGTGACGTTGCGAACGACGCCGTACGGGTCCGGATGTGCTGCGACGATCCTTGCGAGCTCCCAGGCCGCAGGTGGCGTGTTCTCGTTCTTGATCAGGACCAGCTGTCCCGGATCCAGATTCTGCTGCACCGTTTGCCACTTGTTCCGCGGTTGGAGGGTGGCCACGTACTCGTCACGCCAGCGTGCCCAGATCTCGTCGACGTGGCGCTGAATCCGTTGCCACTTGTCCAAAAGGCCTTCCTTGATGTGGCTGATGTCCGGTTCCGGCAGCAGGTTGAGCGGCTGGTTGATGATAAAGTGGCCCGGCGTGAGGGCCTCGTACAAATCGGGCGACGCAGAGAGCTGGCACAAGGGACGCGAGTTCAAGCACGCCTCGATCTGCGTCAAGACGGTCGAAAGGTCCTCGTACGTCAGCGCCGTGTTCCCGAGCACCACTCGGAGGTGCTTCTTCATACTCTTCACCGCCGCTTCCCAGATTCCTCCCATGTGGGGGGCGGATGGAGTGATGAACGTCCACTTCACCTTGAGGTCCGACAGGTACTGGTTGACAGCTCTGTTGAACTCAGGTGACTGCAGGTGCTCTCGGATGTGTCGGTCCGCGCCCACGAAGTTGGTTCCGTGGTCGGACCAGATCTCGCTGCTTATCCCGAAACGAAAAAAAACGAAACTATTGGCACTACGCCCCCCGGGGCATGGCCTTCCTCTAACGTGGGATTTCTGCTCCAGCGCCTCTGACGAGACAGGAGAAACCGGGACCGACGTTTTACTTCACCATCCGATAGAAGCTCAGTGGATAAGGCGGGAATCGAACCCGCGTCTCAAAGCATCATCGGGATCGGCAGCTGAAGCCGCTACCCCTGCGCCACGAGACCCACGCTGCTTATCCCACGACGGGCGAACATGCGCTTGAGGGCGGCCAAGAACGCGCTCGTGGACAGGTCGGAGACGGCTTCTAGGTGCACTGCCTTGGTCGCGAGGCAAACGAAGACAGCGACGTAGCCTTTCACTGTCTTGGCCGTCCGAAGGTTGGAGGTGCGGACGAGGATTGGACCCGCGAAGTCCACACCACAGTGCACGAAAGGACGAGCCGGGTTCGTCCGTACGGAAGGCAGGCTTCCCATCAGCTGCGTCGCGGTTTTCGCCTTCATTCTGCAGCAGCGCGTGCAGTTCGCAACGTAGCCACGCACCACCGTTTGGCAACCAACGATCCAATATCTTTGGTTGAGTGTGGCGATTATCAGAGTTGGCCCTGCGTGCAGGTTGCGAAGGTGGACTTCTGACAGCAGCAGGTTCGTGTACCGGTGCTCTTTCGGGATGATCACAGGATGGCGCACGTCGTACGGCTGGTTGGAGTTCTGGAGTCGGCCACCAACCCGCAGAGTGCCATCTGCGTCGACGAACGGAAACAAAGCCTTGAGCTTGCTGTTGCCTGGAAGCGGTGCGTTCTTGACCAGGCAATCGATTTCCGTCTGGAAGCTGTCGTGTTGAGCCGCTCGCGCCAGTTGCAAGCAAGCGTCGTTGATCTCCTTCGGCGTCAGCGGTCCTTCCAGCTTGGGCGCGTTGGTGCGACGAGCCAGAGAGTTGAGCCGCAGACGGTTGATCCAGCACAAGATGCGCCGAATGTGAGCCAGATCAGAGTAGCGGTTGAGCAGGAAAGTCAGCGTTTCGTGGTCGCACCAGGGCGGCGGCACGGCGCTCACGAACAGGCAGGTGATCGTAGTCCGCATCTCCAGCAGCTCATCCTCTTCGACCTCGCCCAGTGGTTCAATGCGCCAGTAATCCTTGATCTCTTTCAGCCAGCTGGGGCCGTAAAACAGGGGGTGCATCAGCAGCTCAAGCGGCGTGATTCCCCGGGACGCGCAGTCGGCCGGGTTGTTCTTGGACGACACGTGGAGCCAGTGCTTGCGCGGCAGAAACTGCAGAATCTTGGACGTGCGGTTGGCCACGAACGTTTTCCACTTCCTCGGCAGCGACGAGAGCCAGTGTAGCACGATCTGCGAGTCGCTCCACGCCACTAGCTCGACCTCCAAGTGCGTGAACGATTCCAGCACCTTCACCTTCAGGTCCACCAGCAACTCGGCCGCCAGCAGCTCCAGGCGTGGCAGGGAGATTTGTTGAATGGGTGCGACTCTGGTTTTGGCGACGACGAGGTTGATTTCGACTGTGCCGTCTTCGGCGACCGTGCGGGCGTAGATCACAGCTGCGTACGCAGCCTCGGAGGCGTCGCAGAACCCGTGGAGTTGCAGCTTCCCTCCAGAGTGTGGAATCCAGCGCTTGATCCGAATTCGTCTGAGGTGGTGTAGCGATTCCTTCAGCGCAATCCACTCTCCCAGGATGAAGGCTGGGAGTGGATCGTCCCAACTTAGGTCGTAGAGCCACAGGTGTTGGAAAAGGATCTTCATCCGGATGGTCACAGGTGCGATCCAACCGAATGGGTCGAAGAACTTCGACGAGTCGGACAGAAGCTGGCGCTTGGTGTTGGCACTGTCGATGTCGAAGTTGAGGTCGAAGCTGAACGCGTCCTCCTGGGGGGTCCACTTGATTCCCAGGGCCTTGACGGCGTCTTCTTCTTGGGGTAGCTTGAACGGAATGGACTCGTCTTGTTCTGCACCGCACTCCAGCAGCTGCGGTTCGTTCGAGCTCCACTTTCGCAGGACAAAACCACCACTCTCCAGGACGTGGGTGATTTCGTTGCGCAGGTTCTTGGCGTCGTCGATCGAGTCTGCCCCGGAGAGCAGATCGTCGACGTAGAAGTTCAGAGGGATCCGCTCGGCTGCCAGCGGATGTTGCTCCTTGTTGTCCTCAGCGACCTGCCGCAAGGCCGCCATGGCTTGGTACGCCGCACTCGCTGTTCCGTAGGTGACGGTCAGCAAGCGGTAGTGTTCCAGAGGTTGCTCCGGACTTTCACGCCACACGATTCGCTGGTAATCGGCATCTTCTCTGTCGACGAGCACTTGCCGATACATTTTCTCGACGTCAGCGCAAAAGGCAAACTTGTAGGTGCGCCAGCGGGTGAACACGTTGAAGAGTGGCTCGTTCACGTTCGGCCCCACTAGCAGGCGGTCGTTCAGGGACACCCCGGAAGCAGTCTTGCTCGAGGCGTCGAACACGACGCGGAGTTTCGTCGTCTTGCTGTCCACCTTCCAGACGCCGTGATGCGGGAGGTAGAACGATTTCTCCGGTGCGACTGCCACCTCGCAAGGCGGCACCTTCTCCATATGTCCGAGCGCCAGGTACTCGGTCATGAACTGCTTGTAGTTCTGTTGTAGCTCACTGTCGAGGCTAAACTTTCGTTCCATGGCCTTGAACCGCCGGATGGCAGCGGTAGCCGATTCGCCGAGCTGCGGCTTGGCACTGTCGAAGGGAAGGCGAACCACGTATCGCCCAGCTTCGTTGCGAGAGAGTGTGGAGTGGAAATGCTCGGCAGCGCGCTGCTCGTCCGGAGTGTACTGCATGGCTTTGGGCACCTCCTCCACTTCCCAGAACTTCCGTAGAGTCTGGTCCAGGTTCATTGTAGTTGTGAGCCCCAACACCGCACGGCCCTCGGCGGCATGCGATGTGTCGAACTGGCCACCGACCAGGTAGCCGAAGATGGAGTTCTGTGCGATGGGCGTACCTCGACCGTCGAACAGCTTGCCCGGTTCAAGAATGGAGAAGAAGACCTCGATTCCCAGCAAGAGGTCGATCTTTCCACGCTGGTTGAAGCTCGGGTCTGCGAGCGGCGCCTCGGCCAAGGCATTCGTGTCGACGTTGAACTGCTGACTCGGCTGATCCGGAACCAGGTTGTTCAGGATGAGTGCATCCACCACGATGACGACACGGTCGTCGAATCGCGATGCGATCTGCAGCGTCACTGCTCCGGTTGTCTTGCTGGGCTTCCCGTCGGTGATGCCGCTCACGAGAATGCTGGCGTTGCGCCGTTCCAGGCCAAGACGTTCGAAGGCTTGTTTGCTGATCAGCGAGTTCATGCAGGCAGAGTCGACCATTGCCCGCACTTCGTGGAAGACGTTGTTTCTCCCCATCACTTTGACGACAGCCGTAGGCAGCAAACTCATGAAGTTCACTGAACGGCTGGTCCGGAGATCCGTGACATAAGATGCCACCGAATCCGCTTGCTTCGTCGTGTCCACCTTCGTAGGTGGCTGCTTCTTTTCAGCTGCTGGTTGGTCGCGGGGCTGCCCGGAGTTCGAGGCGGAGCTGGCATCACCCGTGCAGAGCAGCGTGTGGTGCTTCTGTTTGCAGTTCCTGCACGATCCTGACGTGCAGCTTTTCACTCCGTGGGTCGACTTGAGGCAATTGAAGCAGAGCTTAGCTCGCTCCACCAACTCTCGTCAATCGCTTGCTGGCAGCTCCCTGAAGCTGGCACACTGGTAGATGGTGTGAGCTTCGGAGCACTTTGGGCAGGTTGGCTGGGTGTTCGCGTGGAAACTCTGGATCGCCTTGGTTGACGGAGCGGTCTTTCGTTGATCCACCTTCCGCTCCTGCTCCTTCTTCGTGGTCGTGTCAGCTGCCTTCTTGGAGTAGGATGCGCAAGTCTCCAGGGCATCGCATCTTCGCTCGAGGAACGTTGCGAACTCGTTGAAGCTAGGAAATTCCAGGTCGACTAGCTTTTGAGCCCACAACGAGCGAGTTTCACGGTCGAGTTTTTCCAACACCAGGTGGATTAGCCACGGGTCGCGGGCCTCGTACTGTGCGCCGAGAGCCTTGAGCTGCCGCACGACTTCATCCGATGTGGAGACGATTTTCCGGAGTCCTGCGAGCGACGGTGCTGCCACCGGCGGCTGGTCGACGAACTCCTTGACGAGCGCCGCGACGGTGTATTTCTTCTTATCGTAGAACTCGGTGAGCAGCTCCCACACCTCATCGTAGTTTCCGTCGGTGATCCGGAACGAGTTCACCTTCGTCGCGGCCTCTCCTTCCAGGTGGGACTTCAGGTAGTGAAGTTTAACGGAGTTGTTGAGGTTCCGGTTGTGGATGCAGCTCACGAACAGGTCCTTGAAGGACGCCCACTGCTTCCGGTCGCCAGAGAACATCGGCAGTGTGATGAACGGCAGGCGCACCTCGAGCGGAACCTGGGCTCCGGAACCGTGAGCTTCGTCGATTGGACGGGAACGTGCGACCATGCCAGTTTGGCCAGCCAGTTGCGACATGGTGCTCTGGGCCTGAGCCTGTGCTTCGAGCAGCAGCTTCATGGCATCCCGCAGTTCGTCCTTGGCATCCACGACGGTCCCTTCGCTGGTTCCACGAGGAGGCTGCTGTTCGTCCAGCATCCGGATGTAGCCAGCTTTCACCTCGTAGTAGACATCCTCAAATTCCATGCGGTGATTGAAAATTGAGGTTATCTCGGTGATTCCTTCCGTCAGTTCTTCCAGATCACTTTGCACTTTGTCAAACTGGTCACTGAGGTCCGTCAACTTGTGCAGGCGTTCCTGCAGCTCTCCGATCGGAGGCTTTCTTTTCTCCAACGCACTAATGTTCGACTGCTCCCACTTCACTCGCGAAAAGAGCACATCGCGACGCTTTCGAAGCGGTTCCATTTCGCGGTTCACTTTTTATCCGGCTGAGAAGGTCCAATGTTAGTCGCGGGGAGCAGTGGAACATGCGAATGAAACGCGGCGCACTGGATTTAAATAAAAGTGGACTGTATTTTTCTACTCTCGACTAAATCTAATTTTATTTGTAGCGAAACGTGTTTTGTCGACTGCTCTGGCCGACGGCTGTTCTGAGAGTGTTGTGTGTGTGGTTACTTCCGCTGTGAGCGGGGTTTTTGTGTCGATCAAGTTGGCAGCGACGGGCGACGGCGAGTTTGACAGCTGCTCGTGCGGGGGATAGGACGCCGCACCAACACCGTCCGTTGCGCACAGGGTGACTGCGCGCGAACAAGACTATTTTTCCTAGAAAGACCAACTTACCACCTTTAATTTGCGTCCAAGACAACTAAAATCGATTGAAATGGCGTGGAGTTATGATTTTCTGAAAAATGTTGTTTTTGCTAAAAATGACGAGAATTGCAATTTTTAGGACCACCCTAGCACGGTGTAGGTACACCCTAACGGGCGAACAAAAAATACGGGTCTTATTATTTTGACCAAGGAACCCCAGTTGAATCCGATCGGAGAACTTTTTTTCGGTTTAGGCTCTTTTCAAAAGGAATTGCTGTATAAACAGTCAATTTTTTTGCTTTTTTGTAAAATACTAAAATTTTACAAAATATACCTCTAATAAGGTGAACAAACATACACAATTTTGGTTCATCTGATACTCATATTGAAAATTTGGAAACTTTGAGAACTTTCGAAAAAATACGGTATTTTTTGAACAATTTGAGTATATTTTTTTATATATTTTGAAACTTAGAACGTTGCAAATATTTTTCATAGTTTATGAGGCCCCCCTTTGAATGTCTGTCTGAGTAATCAGGGGGCAAAACAAATATTTTTTTTAAACTTCAAAATTTTAATGAAAATTAAAGTTTAATCAACCGAAAACCAGTTAAAATTATTTTTCCTGCGTTTATAATCATATTTAGCATGTTTGAACTCCTTTGAAGACATTTTAAATTTTCATGAAATACCAATTTTTTTTCGCGAAAAAAATTCCATCAATACATGGATATTCTGAAAACTAATGATTGGAAAGCAACTGGACGCGTGTAAAATGCACTTTCAAATACTTTTTTCATCCACATGTTGAAACCTAGACTTACAGTTTGTTATGCCCTGGGGTCAAATAAGTGTACGCAAATTCGCAAACAAATCAAAATGTATGCAGGCTGACGTTTCTGCAAACAAATGCAGGCAAACTGTCAAAAATGCGAGTTTGTTTGTCATAGTCTAATACCTCCTTTAGGTATTTCTATGGGATTCGTTTACCCAGCTGAGTGTTGTATGATTTTAGGTCAACGATTTCGGTCGTATGTTGTTCTCAGGCTATCACTCTCGGCACTCACTTGTTATTGTTTCATTGTAATTCTTATAAACTACATTATCATATAGTGAAAATTAATATGACCCTTGAACAATACTTACGCCACCGTTTCCTTCGTGGGAAACACGGTCGTCTTTGTTTTTGTGTGTTTTCTATACACGGAGAAGAGGGTGGTATTAAATTATATTACCCGTGTTTGAGATCATGCAGTTGAGTTGAACGGCCGCCAATCGCCATCGCGCGGACATTTCGGGCGTCTCCTTCCAGGGGTGTTGAGTTGCCGCTCACTTTCGGGGGGGTACTTGTGAGGTACGTTTTTTTTTTGTTCTGGGTGAGACTTTACGTTTTTTTTAAGGGGTTGGGGCACACACTTTTCACTTGGTATGAACTTTTTTTTTTTTGCTTTTTTCATATTAAAATGGATTTCTTTGAACGACATAACAAGTGTCAGATTATTCGAGGAAATTGGCAGTTTTTTTTTTGTAAAAGATTGATTTTGTTGGGAGAGAGTTGGGGGTGGGGCGAACGCAATTTGACCATCAGTTTTTTTTTTTACGAAACAGAAGTAAGCAAAACGACCGCATGACGGCGAACAACGTGGCCGGTATCGAATCCAACGGTCGACGATTTCCGCAAGTGGAGAGACCATTCGCAGAAATAGCGACCCGTGGGAATCGATCGCCCTTATTTCCTGTTCAAGCAACAAAGACTGAGACAATCCTAACGACGAATTCCCAAAACCACGCCGAAAAAGGGAAGTTTGTTTTTTTTTGCTATGGTTTGAAAACTTAATCAAAACGAGAGTAAAATATTTACCTTTTTGGGTCGCCTCTTGGTGTCCTCGTCCTTGGCGGACTGCCGCTTCTTGTCGTCTCCACCGGCCGGGGCAGTAGTTCGCTTCTTGGCCTTTTCGTCGTACTCATCGTGGTGGGACGATTTGCGCTTCTTGCTACCACTGCCACTGGCAGCAGAGGGCTCTTCCCGTCGAGCTGACGACTTGTTGGTGGTGGAGGTGCTGGGGCGAACTTTCTTCACCGGTGTGGAATCCTAAATGGAAGGGTCGACTATTCAGGATGTATGTGGGCAGACAGCAAATGGTATTATTATGTGGCACTTTGGTTCGTGGTTGGTAAAGGGGGAAGAGAGGTGTGGTTGGTGTGGGTGAGGGGTTTCGGCTGCCCTTCAATGCATGTTGTTAGCTGGTTATTGTTATTATATTTCTGAGATGAATCAAAATTCTCAGAACTAATATGCAAAGAAAGGCAGGTACGTGATCATGTTTGTTTCGAGCAGATGAATTGTTGCAAACTTTATCAAAAGTGTTTCAAATCATTAGCCATTTAAGAATGTTTTCAGTAAGAATCCACCATTGAATCAATAAAATGCTACTCATACATATCACATTCCGAAACTTGACATTTCAAGCCAATTTCTCAAACACGTGTTTACTGCCCATGATCGCATAAATGTCCCATATCCATTTTTATCACTTTTGAGTTATTGATGCAGTTTGGTTCAAAATCGTGTGCTCTTTCAAAAGAGCATATCACATCCAGTACTTTGTTCTGGAAATCAGGAGGAAATCCAGTTTTTTCGTGAAAACTTAACACGTAGCCTTATGTGTGGGACAATCTTCAAATGCGTTTTTCTCAGCTTGCTGTTTTTGCATATGGGACATTTATGTGAACATGGGCAGTTTACTAGTAGTAATTTTCTTGAAAAGTGTTCACGTGATGTTTATGTTACCCATAAGGCCGTTGCAAATATTTTTCAAAGTTGGCCAAAAATGCCATCTTTTGACATTGTTTTAACAAAATTAAGAATTTTCGAAAAAAATATTTAAATCATGTTTAAAATTTAAAAAGTATGTTTAAAAAGTACACGTAATTTAGTTTACTGATTTTTAAATTAACTTGATTTTTTCAACACTGGCATTACATCCCGAGCATGCTTTGCTTATTTCAATGTTTTTGCAACCACGTGACTTATTCATGTACGAAATCAAGCATGTTAACCGGATATGACATCATTTCAAGCTTAATAGAGTTATCTACGTGCGCGTGTATTGCGTGTACGTACACGAAAAAGATTGAGGTTAAATTTTGTCCGGCCAGCAAAATCAAATGGTGCGCTAGTGTGTGTACGCGAAACGTCATACAGCTCTATAAGGGTCCTCTGCGATATTCGCAAGTGAGGGATACGATCGCAGCAGAATGATAATAATTCCTGAGAGCCGCACTCAGCAACTAATTTTCAATGTTGAAAAACGAAAAATTTGTGAAATTTGTTGATCCAAAAAAAAAAACATTTGCAAATTTTGGAATTAGGAATAACATTCTAAAAGGGCGTAATACTGAACTTTTCTCCAAGATACCAAATCGACCAAGATTTTAGGGGTATACCGAAATATTTCGTCGGGAGAGGGAGCGGCCGTGGCTGACTGGTTACGGTGTTCGCTTTGTAAGCGAATGGTCCTGGGTTCGATGCCCATCTGCTCCCAACGAGAAAGTTTAAGACTTAGGAATACTTGAAATACTGAATAAGAACGAAAAATTAAAGTCGCTCGAGGTGGGGTTCGATCCCCCGTCCTTTGGATTGGTAGAATTAGGAATACTATTACTACAAACTATATACACGCTGGGCTTTTGTCCATTTGACAAGGGCTCGGAAGTTCTAAATAACGTTTGAATCCGATTGATGCAAACGTTCTTTAGGGCGGGGCTTGTCGATAAAAGCTGAGGTACCTCGCGCTCGGCTAGCCAGCGTAGAAATGGGTCACCGAAGCTCGGCAGAGCTAACACCTTCCAAATGCCTATGCGAGTTATTTGCATGTATAGAATGTAGGTCTAAAAATACATGGAAATAACTCAATTTGTAAGAAGCGGCCGCGTGGTCCCGTTTGGTTGGTTGCACACACACACACACACATACCGAAATATTTCGTCGGGGGGTCTAGAGTAACTTTTTTTTAATTGAAGATTATTTTTCGATTTTATGGGATATTTGTTCAAAAAAAGTCACAGAAAATCGGTGCATTCATGTTGGTATCACTCAAATTTATTATGAATAGGATGCCTAGGAGACTCTAACCAACTATATTTGACCAATATTTGACCTCCACTAAAAAAAATTCGAACCAAATTTTCCAGATTTCTAGCTTTCTTTGAAATTACCTCAAAATCCAAGCTGGAAACCCCGAAACGACCGAAAGTAAATCTTTTCTTTGTAAAATTAGTCATAAAAATACAGCAACACATTGCCCACCTACGAATTTGAGCATTAAACAATGCAAAACATAGACTACTTAATTAATAAGCTGTTTATTATCCAATAGGCTCAGAAAATTATTTTTTCCATCCTCTGCCACATTACACCATTACATTATAACACATTTTAGAATCAATCACATTGTGTAGAACAGTTTTCTGAACAAGTTCCATAAAAAAGTATCAGTTTTGGTTCAATATAAGCAGAGATATGCCCAATTTTCTGAAATAAATAGTGCCTTTCTCCAAAATTTCTTAATTTAATTACCTTTCACATGATGGGCACTGCCTACTAAGATATTTTTTATGATGATAATATTTTTTTGAAACATAAAAATTATATCAAGTTTTGACGAAATTCATGAATATTATTCTATAGCATTCATTATAAAACTCAGTAGGCAGTGCCCATCATGTGAAAGGCAATTAAATTAAGAAATTTTGGAGAAAGGCAATATTTATTTCAGGAAATTGGGCATATCTCTGCTTATATGCAGTAAATAGTAAATGGCTAAATTTTGGTACAATAATGCAGGAAATACTTTACTTTGACCCACAAACTTCGAATTGGTGCAAAAAAAGTTGAATTTGAAGTGGTGCACCAGAGCACCATCAGGAAGATGAGCAACTTTTTTTTAAATCACAAAATATAGTTTTCTTCAAATCTATTGGTTGAGTTGTTTGAAAATGCTTCGAAATGTGTTAAAACTACTTATTCTTTGCTGTAAGACCATATTTCTGAAGTATGAATTACAAATTCTAAAATCTCTGCATTTTCAAGTTTCTTTGATTGGCTCATTCAAAACCCACAAACAACTATTTTCTTGAAAAATGAGGAAAATAATAAAACCATCGGTCTTATAACAATGTTTTGTCTTGTTTATGAATAGTCAAAACGTTTATAAACTTTTGTTTTGATAAAAAATAAGGTTTTTCTGTAATTTAGAAAAAGTGCTCCTAAATATTTAGTTGCTCATATGCCTAGGTGGTGCTCTGGTGCACCAAATGAAAAAGGTTGAAAAACACTCAAAACCGGTCCAAACTCACAATGTTAATCACAGGAGTTCTTGTCCAAGGTTCAAATGATAGCAAAACATTTTTTGTTTCATAAAATTTTATGTTTGGTAATTTTTACGGGCTTTCGAAAACAGGTCTTATTTATTTCCCTAAAATTGGCCCATTTTTGTTTACATTTCACACTGTAACTTTGCTTGTGCTTAACCAAATTTGATGAAATTTGGGGAGATGTTAGTATACATTCTACATGAACACCTGCAACTTAAAGCACCATGAAAAGTTGTGTCAGTTCCGAGATATTTGAGTTCAAAGTTTTGGTGCTCTGGAGTAACCATGGGCGGGAGAGGGTTAAAAAAATCAATTCTTGTAAATTAAGGCCAAATTTGTCTAAATTATCGCTCGGTGTACTTTTTCAAGAACTTTAGGAGAAAAGGCAAATTAAAGACGGGTTATTTCCCGACATTTTGATAGCTGAATCGAATTATTTCGTTGGGGGATCTATTGCAATTTTCTCGTCAAATCTCTTGCCAGGATGAACTTTGGAATTCATTGACTAAATCGATTGAACCAGATGGGAGAAAAGAGTTCGCAGAATACTTTCTCGCAATTCGCAATAGAGTTATCTAAGGCCGATCTCACGCACACTAGCGCAACTTTTGTTTTGCTGGCCGGTACAAATTGTAACCTCAATCTTTTTCATGTACGTACACGCAATACATGCGCACGTAGATAACTCTATACGCAGTTCGCAGAATACTTTCTCAAAATAAAATATTAGCTTTTGTTATTTTCTAGCAGAAATAAAAGCAATTAAAAGCATCTTTCTAGGATTCAAGTCTGGGTGCTCTCTGGGTAGAAATTTCAACATAGGTACCGCCAAAACCTATTTGCAAGCGATAGGTCCTGGTTTTGAAGATTTTTTTTTCAGAATATTTATAACAATCCTATGAAAAACATGTTTAATTTCATCATTATTTTGAAAAGAGCGAAAGAGCCGTTCAAAAGAGCCGCTTTTTTATGAGCGAGTGAAAATGAGCGGCTCCTAAAAAATAGCGGTTTTGCCCACCTCTAGCTACTTTGGTCAAAGGAAAGGCCCCCAAAAAGTTTGAGCCAAATAAAAAAAAAATATAAATAAAAATGATTTCCGGAATTCGGTGATTAGCCAATTTGTTTGATAAAAAACAATGACGTTGAAATTTAAATCAAGCCTAAAAATCATTGGAAAAACCTTTTCCGAAAAGTACAAAAATGTAATATAAATTTGTTTCAAAAAGATTCAAGATCAGAAAAAAAAAATAACGAAACATGGTTTCTCGCAAACCATGGAATACACCAAAAGCTACGATTTTTTTTTCTTGTTCGATGTTTTTCTTGTTTTGTTAGTTTTTAGTATTTTAATTTGCATGTATCTTGTTTAGTTTATATTTTTTTTTTTTGGGTAGTATTTGGAGTATGCTACCACCTCCTTTTATTACATTTCTTGACTTTTTTTTGATAAGGTCCTATAAACAAATGTAAACATTGAGTGTATCCCTTTCACACCTTATGTCAAAGTCCATCGGAGTAAGCGGGATACACTCAATGTTTACATTTGTTTATAGGACCTTATCAAAAAAAAGTCAAGATTTTGCCTTTATAATTTTTTCATGTTTTTACAGCCACTTTTTCAAATTTTCTGCTTATTTTTCACATTTTCTGCTATAGAATGGCACCATTATTATTTGAATTGTAAAAACAATTGCATAGAGGCATAGTCTGGCATACTACAAAAATTACTGGATACTTTTTTACTTAAAATAATATGCGGGGTTGGGTTGTAGGGAGTTAACATGTCAATGCAGATATTCAAATCCGGTTACTGTCTGGAAATACAAAAATAACAAATGTTCGAGTTTAACCACCTTGGAGGCATGAAACTAGCAACAGATCAAACAGGAATTTTAAAGAAAATAGGTACGTGAATAATATTCGGCTACAAAACCTTACGGAACAATAATCTGTGTATTCAATGCTACGACCATTGGATATCCATCCGGGTATCCGGATGAGCCACCAGATTTAAAATTTTTATTTAATTTTATGTTTCATCACGATACTGTTGGTGATTTGATCCAGCCCTTTAGTTTTCGATATTGGTATTGAGTTGTTGATAACTGGAGCATTACAAATTTCATTTCGATTATCAAATCTAAACCATTCCCGGGGGAAGAACGTGTTACGTATTATTTTTTCTGTCGACAAAAATTACCAAAATAGAAACGCATTGGTTGAGTGTCAAAAAATTTCTCTCGTTTCACACATAAACATGAGGAAATATTTATTTTCATCTGTTTTCTTTGATTTCAATCCAAATTCATAATGTTTCAAAGCAACTTCGAAAGTGTTTCCCAAGTAGCATCAACATATTTCACTAGCTTGCAAATATCGATTTTTCAAAACCTCAGCTCGGTCGCCGCCGCATTTGCTTCCTTTTACGGAAGTAGCGCTACGCCAAACCCACTTTTTTTTTGTTGAGTGAAAACGTAAACAGTGAGACCACCGGGGCGGATTCCCCCTGCGTCTTATTCCCGACCGATCGCAAATCAAACCACAACATTCCCCCCCGAAATTACCCGTTCCGGAGCGGAATCCTCGTCGTCGCTGTTGTAGTTCTGCAGCAGAGAATCCATCTTGGAGTGGTGAAAGGGGAAAAATCTTTAATTTTCCAAACTGCTGATGCGTCGTCGTCGCCCCGTCCACACTGCCAGAAGAAAACGCGAAAAATCAACCGCACGCAACGAAAACTCGAAAAATAATGAAGTTTCAAAAGTGACAGTTCTCTCCGCTCTCTGCTGCAAAAAGGCAAAAACATCGAAATCCCATGCAGCAAATTATGCACGCTCATGTGAGATTGCTCCAGTTTTGGACTGATTCTCAAATGCGGGTGTTGTCGAAACGTCAAATCATTTTCATAACAAAAACAAAGTGTTGTTGCCGAGCGGCGTTCAAACCACAATCCGTTTTATCTCCAACGAGGCCGAATGGTGAACCGAAGGTGTGCATTTCCCGGTTGCCGGAACTTTGCACCTGGCCCAAGCAACCTGTCGTTCTTCCTGGTTCACTCAACCAGGTAACTATTCTAGAGTGTTATGTGTTGACTACACTCAGACTGACACTTAGCAAATTTCTGGGTTAATTATAAATCGACAAAATTTCGCCAAGTCCAAAAAAACAGCAAACAACGGTTTTACAACGAAAATTATTTTAACAAAAAAAGGTTACTTAATCCACCTTTAGGTGGTTGGTGCCTTCCTCTCATTTATAGTGATTCCAACCCCCCTAAAGTGTCCACATGTTTATGGATCTCCCCTAACGTTCGCAGCACCTAAGAGGTCCTAATAAAAATAAGTGATGAGTAAAAAAACAGGCTACCTACAGACTTTTTGTCAAGATTATACAGACACGGCCTTTGAGGAAAAAGGCATCCCTCTACAAGGCTTTTTCGTGGCGATCAGACCCGACCAGTTGAGGTTATGTAAATACGGTGCATTTTTTAAACTGCTTGTAATTTAAGATAGGTAAGTCAGGTCTTGAAAATTCTTACTCCACCTAAAAGGTCTTCTCATATGCTTTCTAAAAATATATAACATGTGAGGGTTTCATGAAAAAACCACCCTTTTTACCATAATTTTAATTTAATATGAAACAGTTTTTTTAACACAGCTTTTTAAATACATGATAAAACTGCATGAATTTAAATAGCAACTTAGGGGACGTTAAGACGGATCGCTTAAAACCATTCCGGCCAAAATCGGTTGAGCCTGTGACAAGATATTCCGGTGACATTGATTTGGTACACATGTCTACATACAGCCAAACACACCGACATTTGCTCAGCTGGTGATTATGAGTCGATATGTAGAAATGAAGGTAGGTCTAGGAGGTCTAATTAAAAAGTTCATTTTCCGAGTGATTTTATAGCCTTTCCTCAGTAAGGTAAGGAAGGCAAAAACCGTTGTAAATTCATTGTTTCTACATTCAACCATTCTGTCCGGGGTGACAAGGGGAATCTCGACGAGGCCGTACAGATCTTCACTAAAAAACCGTCTCTGAAAAAGTTTTCGAAACATCGTACGTTTCCATTGCACAACTTATACGTAAAACTCAACATTTGCTACAGTGTCATGCCGATTACGAATTTCATTAGTTAATTTATTATTTTTTTAAGGCACAAACAACGCGATATGGCCAAGTGGCGCGAAGCCTGCGACGTGACGGAATTCTGCCCATCGGCCGTTATTTGCGAGGAACACTTTGAGAATGAAGACTTTGTCAATCCTTGCTACAAAACGCAGGGGTGAGAGCTTAAAGTAGAATATAATTTTAGTCACATAACATCAAATTATTTAAATCGTATTTGTAGTCTTCGACCAACGGCGGTTCCGACGCGAAGCCCCAGGTGCCGTCAAGCTCCTACATTTGAAGTTGTGGACGTCACCAAGCCAGTCGAAGTGGACCGTCCAATAACAGTCGATTCAAGCAAACCAGCAGAGAGACCAGTCGAAGCCATCTCAAACTGTCCCTCCAAGGATTACTTAGGCCGACCGAGCAAGGTCAAGGTGGACATGACTCGGCAAATAAAAATTAAAAAGTTCATGGAGGAATCGCTAGCTAGGAGCGCGAAAAATTCCGAAGACACCGTGATGGAGCCACCAAAAAAGCCTAAGATTACGTCGCTAAGAAATATTGGCTGCCGGCTTTGTCTGATGACCAAAGTTCCGGGAGTGTCCGCTTTCAGTCCTTTCGCCGGAGAGAGCTCCCTGTCGCACATCATCGAGACCTGCTTCGGGATACGAATTGAGAGGAATGACTTTTGCACGGTAATTTGCGGGGAATGCCTGGTCAAGGTGGATCTGTTTTGGAAGATGTACTCTGAGTTTCAAGCGAATCGGCTGGCGATAGAGGAATTGCGTCGATCTCTTAAAGATAAGGAGGAAGACGCTAAACAACACTTCCAAGATGTGCCAGATTCAGTTGAGCATCGTCCAGCTAAAAAACGAAAGACAAAGGACAAACCAGTTCCAGACAGCAGTGATTCGGATTCCTACAGTATTCCGGAGCATCCGTTCTTCAAGACACAGTGCAAAAAGGTTTACCATTGTCATCTGTGTCCAAAGCAGCTCAAAAACGAAACCCTACTCAAGTATCATTTAACCTACAAACATCGGGACAGTGACCCAATGCGGCTCTGCGAATATTGCGCCAAATTTTTCCACAAGCACAAACTTTCCCAACATCTTCAACATCACTTCGAACAAAAAAAGATCAACTGTCCCACGTGCGGTAAAGTAATAGCCAACGAACGCAATCTCCAACGCCACATGCTAGTTCACAGCAACGTGCGACCCTTCAGTGCAAACTGTGCGACAGAAGCTTCTCCCAGTCATCGAACCTAAAGTTCCACGTCCAGCGAGATCACCCATCGGAAGAAAATCGTCCCAACCCGTCCACCAAAGCAGCGTCCACCAAACCTCAACCACCGTTGGCGTGTCCGGCGTGCGGGCAGCAGTTCAAACGCGGCAGGGAGCTCATCAAGCACGTTGAGTCGACCCATCCGGGTCATCCGATGGATATTTTTGTGTGCGAAATTTGTTCCGAGCGGTTCAGCGAGGTGCTGCAACTCAGGAGTCACCGGTTGATCTACCACTCCGGGCAGAAGTTTGAGTGCGGACGGTGTGGGCTGGTGTTTAAATCCGACGGGCAGCTCAGGACGCATCGAAAGAAGCACGAGAGGTGATGGGTGTGTGTGTGGGATACGTGAGTTCTTTATATAAAGCAATGTTGTTTAAATTATATAATGTTTTGTTAACATTTTGTATCACATTGCCAAAGTCAGTCACAAAGCTATCAAACATACGGAACGAAAAGGTCAGGAATTTTCTTCTTTTAACATTCAAAACCAATTTATAAATTCAGAATTTCAATAATTCAAAATGTAAACAAAATTCTGGAGCAACATTTGAAAGATCAATGTCGTACTGTCCCTTTCAAATGTTGCTCCAGAATTCAACAGATCAAAAAATAACACCTAATATTTTAGTATACTGGTTTACATAATAAGTATAAAAGCAGATTTTTTTTCATCGCATTGCTAATAACTCATCAGGATCAACTCGGAATTAGTAAAATTTCCTGTGCATTAGTAAAATTTGCATTGAATTCGATATTTTGATAATATTTTGAAAGTAGTTTTGCAAACATATGCATTAGGATTTAATTTTCTTTTTATATTGAAACATTTCGCTACTCTTTTCCATATTTTTTCAAACAATCTTTTCAGAAATTTATTTTTTCATACTAGTAAAAATTTTGGGTTATTATGAATAACGACTTTTTTTAATTTAACTATATTTAACAATATTGTAATATATTGCTTTCTAAATCATTACGACCTTTCTATAAGCAAAAAACCTTTTTTCAAAGAGAGTGAGTGCAGTGAGGCAATACGTAATAATATTTGGTTTTTCGTTTTCTCTTTATAATTTTAAATGAAAGATAAAAATTCAAGAGAAATACTTTAATTTAAAAATACATATATGTTTATTTTATTCGAAAGATAAAATTTAAATTAACAATGTTTGTTTAAAATACAAATTTTATTATATCGAAACTCAATATTACCATAAATGATTTTTCATCAAGCTTGAGCATATTTTACGATAATGAAAACATAGAAGGAAAAATGATTTATCATTTTCAAATACGTAAAATTGAATTCTTAAGGCTACTTCCAGGAAAAAAAAAACACCAACATCTAATAAGTTTTTTACGGCTTTAGACTTTTAGCTATTTTTTCATCGATGTTTTTTAATTGACGTATAATCCGATCTCGATTCTACTTTGCAATAAATTTGTTTCAACTGTTTTCTACTTTTTTAGCATTTCGAGATTTTATTTTAAAAGTCTTTAAAGCTATGGGGATTCTTCTGTTTATACTGCCGTTCTACGCATAATTGTCCCATGTTCAAAAAATTGCAGCTGAGAAAAACGCGATTGAAATTTTTCGACCGTTTTTTGTGTTTCTACGCATAATTGTCCCGTGGGTCCATATTCGCCCCAATTGTCCCTGATCGCCCCAGTTAGCAGTTTAACACTCTTATTTGTTATTCTCTTGCTTTACAAAAGGTAAACAAGACCATAGAATAGAGAAAGATCTTATCTCTATTCTATGACAAGACACAATGCTTTGTAAAACTAATGATTCCGCGAGTGATAATACTTGGTGGGACAATTATGCGTAGAAGTACAACGATGGGACAAACAGACTTGGTGTTGTTTTTGATGAGTTTCCTAACAAAGTACTAGATTTTATGTGTTTTTCGAAAAGTAAACGTCAAACTAAACCTAAAAATGACAAAAAGTCAGAATCGACCAAAAATGACATGGGACAATTATGCGTAGAACGGCAGTATAGGACCTCTTCGAAAAAGGTTCAGATTTGTATTCAAAAAAATAGAAATTGGATTTTAACATTTAAAAGTGACAATCATAATTTTCAAAGGTAATTTTTGCAAAAAAATCAAACCATCCACATTAACGACCCCCGGGTTTTTTGTGGTCTCTATTGCAAGTTTCTGCTCGAACCTAGGAGTCCGAAGGCTTGAATGGGGAGAGCACCCAAACCTCTTTCTACTCCAAGGAACCTTCCACCCCAGTGTTTGAACTGACGACCTTTGGATTGCGAGTCCAACCGCCGCCAGCGATTCCACCGGAGTAGGCTTGGTTTGGTGTGTTGTTTGTACTTATGGAATGGAGAGGACTCCTACACCTGGAATGACTTGACGGCCTAACAACCAAGGCCGGGACCGACATTTTACTTCCTCATCCGATGGAAGGTTGCAGCAGATGGGAATCGAACCCAGAATCATTTTTGCATATATCTCAAATAAAAAAATTTAAAAAAAATCATAATTCTACCATCTCGCAATTTTCAGTGTAAGAACGGGCCTTGACCGATCTTGTGCACCAGGTTCCCGACGAACACGCACTGCCCTTACACCTACATCTCACCCTTGCTCTGAGTCAGTACGAGCAACACGCTAGAACACGCTTTGAGTGTTCGTGCCAGGCATGCACACCTTCTTTTCCGGTTACGCATTTCAACTCGGCCGGGGGTGGTACATTACGTAGGGTTTGATGTAAGTATAAGCGCCTAACCATTTATAGTGTGCCTATCAACTTTCATTAAAGCAAAAACTGTTATATTTTTAGTTTGAATTCAAAAACTAATTGTTATTTACTGTGTATTGTTTTCTCCTGAAATCTTCCCTATTGTTGAGTCGTGTTTATCTGTTGCTATTTCTTTTGTCGCGGTGTTTTGTTACAATGTTTTGGTCCTAAGCATTTTAGAAAAGTTTTTCAAAAGTACAATAGTAATATTTGTGTTAATCCTTTAATCATTCCATAAATTGAGTAAGGGCTCGAACCTCACTTGCTTAAGAAAAAGGTGAAGTTTCAAATCAATGGACAGTGAAAAAAAAAAAATTCTATGTAAAGAATCCATAGTAAAAGGAAGATAGTAATTTATGAAGTAGATGAAGAAATTAACAATAGTTAATAAATAGAGGTAACAAACAAGCTTAGATTGTATTGAGGGCAATTTACAGGGAAGATGAGAAATTATTCAAATAGATAAATAAAGAAAAGGCACATGATAAACAAAATTGACATCGCTGCCAAATTAAGGGAAAGCAGACAGTTTGTTACAGCAGCATCAATTGGTAAAATAGAGTGGAAAAGCGTTGAGAAATAAGAGAATCAAATAAGTAAAATCGAAATCAAATGGAGGATAGTAAACAGAAGCCGTTTTAGAAAATCAGTGAAACAAAATAAACAGAAGATAGCTGTTAGCTGAAATGGATAGAAGAGAAATCCCGTTCTGCGATGCTCAGGAATATCCACAGCAGTTGACTCAACATACTGCGAATCAAAACAATACCGTCTACAATCACAAATTACTTCCCTTTCCAACATTGACGCGCCCCTTTCTTTTAGCCGTCTCTACTCTGACCCTCGCTGGTCAAAGGTTTTCGAGTCGTTTCCACAGGCCACCAGCTAGGTTACACCTTGTCATCATGATGACTAAACCAAGCCAACGTGGAGGTAAGAAAATAGGACACTTGCAAGGAACCCGAGCCATGCTGTTTTGTCCAAACAGCACTACGGATGTAGTTGGGCTCCTTCCGGGATGTTCCTCGCCTGGGTGTCAACCGACAAGTATCATCAGTATCATGCACCATTGGCCTGCCTACTCCCTGTAGCTCCCTCGAGCGGAGAATCCTGCGTTCTATCTTCGGCGGCAAGCAAGTAGGAGACCGGTGGCGCAGGCGCATGAAATTCGAGTTGTACCAAGACTACAAACATGCTGCTATCGTAAAAGTCATTAAGCACGACAGGCTGAAGTGGGCTGGACATGAATGTCGGATGAGCGGGCGGCTAAAACGACATTCAGCAGCGAACCTGGACGGGGTGGTCGGCTTCGTGGAAGGCCTCGTAAGCGTTGGCTGTGTGCAGTCGAAGAAGATGCAAGAGCGGCCAACATTGTGGGCGACTGGAGACGAGCGGTCCAAGACCGAGCATCCTGGAAATCTTTGATAAGTTCATCTTATCGATAGACCTGTTCTGATAAAGTAAGTAAGTAAAATCATTTTGCCAACAATGAAAATTTGATAGCAAATTGCTAAATAATTTTCGAATCGAATGCAGCAGAAATCGTGCCGATTCGATTTGAGGAAAGGTAGTTATAAGCGATTGGCGGATGACGCAGTATTCCAGGGCCTTCGGCCCGGGTTTTTTGGAATGGCACCCCAGTACCTTCGAGTAAGACGTAGTCTACGTCAAAATCTTTTCGTGACCCTTTCCTTGACGTTTTTCATATGGAGTTTTGCGTTCCTTCCGATCCGATCTGCATATCAGCCTTTTAAAAATATCAGTCTTGATTCCAAAATGCATTTTGCCGGGAGATGATATTTGTCTGATCACGCCTTCCGTCGGACAGGGAAGTAAATGTTGGCCCGGTCTAACCTAGAGGTTAGGTCGTTAGCTCAATCCAGGTGTAGGAGTCATCTCCCTGGGTCTTGGCCCGGTGGAGTCGCTGGTAGGCAGTTGGACACACAATCGTAATCGTAGGTCACACAATCACAATCGTAGGTCGTAAGTTCGAATCCCGGGGTGGATGGAAGCTAAGGTGTGAAAAGAAGTTTGCAATTTCCTCAACAATCAAGCCTTCGGACAAAACGTCAGTAAAATACTTTTTGATTGCAAAATCTGTTGAAAATTAAAAACGGAAGTTTACAAAATGTAATTAAATATACAGATTTCGAGAAATTCTTTTTTTCAGGCTAATTTGAAACCTGCATTTTTCCTTGTACCTATTTTTTCGGAAATAGTCTTCAACTTTGCCGGAGACACCAAATGAATCTGAAAACTCCTTCGACAGTGATTTTTGAATATTTACGTGACATTTTTGTATTTTTTGAAGGCCCCCACAAAGTTTGTGTTGTGGCTGGGAACACAGACGGTTGAAACCAACACAACCGCAGTCAACCTGAAGGCTCCAAGCTGTCAGCTGGCCTGACAGCAGCTGCGACGTCAGCAGTAACAACTTAAAAAGTCAAACGCCCAGTTGTCGAAGATCATTCTTGCATTGTATTTCGTAGAATAAAGACCTATTTTAATCCGTGTTATATTAATTAGTGTCTTCTCATTTGGCCTCGGGCCGCACGATATGAAGAGCTTTTGTGAATACAAAATTGGCGACGAGAAGTGGTTGTAGTGTCGATATCTCCACTACAAGATTCCCACGCGCGGAGGAGGAGCAAAATGCAATTTGCACCAGTCAACCCGCCGTTGACTGGGTGCATCCACGATGGCGTCGTGATTCCCGTCAGGCAGCGGCCGGTGGACGGCCATTTTCCCGTCGGCCCGGAACTCCACGACCAGCAGCCATCGCGCAACGGCCAGCAGCACCGATCAACTGGCCCCGTACATGGTGTCCCCGCACTTCCCGGTGATCAACAACCGATCGCGATGTTCCACGGATTGGCATCCATCGGCTCGGGTCCGGCTCAAGCGGCATCTTACGGCAACGTCCATCCGGGAGGCCCCTGTCATCACGCCCCAAGTCCCGGACAACCCATGCTCTCCTTCGACCAGATGATGCTCCGCTGTTCGTCGATGATGGACCTCCTGGTCCAGCAGCAGCAGCATCTCCAGCAAGCTCTATCAACAATGGCGGCCGCGCCATTTTCCTCGCTCCGTTCTATGTGCGAGGTCCCGCAGCTGCATAAAAGTGAGGTTACCGTGGCCGCGCATTGCAGCCTAGTGCCCTGCCAACCGGCCCGCTTAACAACTCCTCAGAGCAGTATCAAGATGTGCCCCGTGTCGTCCGTACCAACCGAGAACGATCGATCGCATCTGAGGGTACATACCATCGACACATCCACCTCGCTAGCAAGTCCGGCTCAACCAACGCGAGACCTTGAAGCTGCCGAGCACACTCTGCAGCCAGCAGGTGGACATCTCAGTGACGTCATCGGCGACGATCACGATCGCCGGAAGCTCGTCCAGGACTCCAAGCAACTCCCTCAAGTGGACAGTTCCGGTCAGCGGTTCCTGCCCAAGCCAGCAAACCCAACCAACCACCTGATCACCGAAGATCCTCCGTCGACAACCGCGCAGAACGAAATTTCTGCCGACGTCATCGACCAGCATCGGGAACTGCCCTTCATCTGCTCGACGTTGTATGCCGCAAGCGATGCCGCCCCAAAGGATCTCGGTCAGCACAAGCAGATAAACATCATCCCGATCGACTACACGAGTTGGCCGTCATCAACAGTGCACGGCAAGACTGGTGTGACCAAGGCCAGCCGAGGACTCATCCATTTCACCTTGTGGCAGTTTTTATCATCACCGAGCAAGGTCGTAGCCAGCGCGCATGGCTCCCTTCAGCTGCACATCGGCACCAGAGGACTGCGGCCGAAAGAAGGTAACCCCGTATCGTTCATAGAGCAAGTTCCACCGTGGCCGCCTCCATTGTGCACTTCCAGCTCTCCCAAGCACGCCTCCAACATTTTCCGAGGAGGGAGAAACAACAAGATGTCGATTTTGGTTGCCGTAACTAATCCTGCCACCTACCACACGTGTCCAACGCAAAATTTTCACAAATTGAACGTGCAGGTGACGATTGGCAGATTCGGTCGATCAGCTGTGTGTACTTTTCAACTGCTGTCTGCACACAATGATCGTCACAACGTGATGGTGTGCAACCCAAAGTCGCGAGCAAAACAACTCGCTGTGTCGTCCAACCACAGCGTGCCCCACAACCAGATCATGAACCAGGAATTGATCTGCATCACCGTCCTCGTCCTCGACCTTGACGTCCACCTGTATGTCACCGTCGATGGCCAAACTACGCTCGATGGTCGTCGAAAATAACCGCTTTGCCTGATGAATAGTGTTGTTCCAGTTCGACTCGGACCATCGATCTTCAGAGGGGGAGATGTTGTGGCTGGGAACACAGACGGTTGAAACCAACACAACCGCAGTCAACCTGAAGGCTCCAAGCTGTCAGCTGGCCTGACAGCAGCTGCGACGTCAGCAGTAACAACTTAAAAAGTCAAACGCCCAGTTGTCGAAGATCATTCTTGCATTGTATTTCGTAGAATAAAGACCTATTTTAATCCGTGTTATATTAATTAGTGTCTTCTCATTTGGCCTCGGGCCGCACGATATGAAGAGCTTTTGTGAATACAAAAGTTTGAGCCAAATAAAAAATAAAATATTAAAAAAAATATTGATTTATGGTACGTTCGTTTGAACAGCCAGTGCGGCACTGAGTGCCGCACTCGTCGGTGCCAGTTTTGGTTCAATCGAACGTCATCTGTCAGTGTGCTTGGAACTCGCATGAAACTGAAAAATATCGAGTGCGGCACTAGAGTTTCAGTTCCAAGATGGCGGCGAAACTCGTGCGGAACTAGCGCGAGTTTCTTCAAAGAAACACTTTGACAGCTCTGAGTGCGGCACTCAGTGTGGAACTAGCCATCAAACGAACGTACCATTAGGATGAGCCAGTGTACTCCAAAGTGGGTAACACTTTCTCTGAGCCTTGTTATGAGTAGATTATTTTCAAAGTGTATAATACTTGACGCGTATCGCGCGTAGTAAACAAACTTATCGCGATAACAGATAACTTTCGTGCGTATAATTTTTACGTTGATTAACACCGTACCAGGATCGAAATCAACACCGGGAATCCTGGCCGCAAAATGACCCGCTGCGTTTTCCCCGGCTGCGACAACTCCGCCCACGGAGTTAGATCGCTCACGTTCGCCAGCGTGTACGCAAAAACTCGGTACATCCGCTTGAGAAGGTATTTTGTGAATCATGTAAAATGATGTTTGATCCGTGTTTCAGTTTGGCCAACTTGGACAAGTGGAAGGCAGCTTGCGGCGTGGAAGAATTTGCCAAAAATGCGTCGATTTGCAGTGACCACTTCCGGGACGAGGATTTCGTCAATCCCAAGTTTAAATCGCAGGGGTAAAGGGTGGACTTTGGTTCTGGGACTGATGTGAGTTAAACTTTGAATTTTTATTTTAGACTGAAACCTACCGCAATTCCAACGCGTGATCCAAAGGCAGCCAAAGTTGAAGAAGCCAAGGACGTCGTAGAACCCGTTGATACTATGGATGTGGATAGCACGAGCGAATCTTCGGGGGACACAGAGCATGTTGTTGAACCACCAGAACCGCGACAGTTTCGATACGTCGGAGAAGTCGACGAGGACGCGCTGGACTGCTCACCGATGGTTCGGAGGGCATTCAAGGTGCTCAAGAAGACCATTCGGCAGGACAAGGCGAGGATGGGAATGTACCAGAAACGAAACTCCCGGTTGCGGGAGGAGAATGAACTGCTGAAGAAGGTGCTGGATGACGCGGAGAAGGAGGGATGCTCGGCAGGGGAGGTTTTGGAGCGGATTGTGGACGATGGGTTGAAGAAGGAGGACGGAGATCTGGTTCGAAAGTTTGAGCCGAGGACGGTGAGGGTAGAGCGACGGATTACAATTGGTTTGCTGGGGAAGATTACTTGCAGGTTGTGTTTGGGGACGAGTCGGGAGGAGGGTGGGAGGTCTGCGTTTAGTTCTTTTGCTGGGGAGGATTTCCTATCGGATATTGTTGAGACCTGCTTCGGGATTCGGATTGAAGAGCACGATTTTTGCACGAGTATCTGCGAGGAATGTCTAGTCAAGGTGGATGTCGCCTGGAAGCTCTACGCTAAGTTTCAGTCGAATCGATTGGCGTTGGAGGAGTTTTATCGCTCTCTAAAGGAGAAGAAGAACGTTGAAGATGTTGATCAAGATGTTACAGAGCAATTTGAAGAAGAAGAAGAACCAGCAGGGGAGATTCAAGATGTTACAGAACAAATTGAGGAAGAAGTACGAGAGGAGCAGGGTCAACTCCAACCCTCAGATCCGGAAAGCAGTGACTCAGAATGCTACAGCTTGCCGGACCATCCGTTCTTCACCGCGCACACCAAGTCGGTCTACCTGTGCCATCTCTGCGACAAACAGTTCGAAAGGTCCAACTCGCTGGACTATCATCTCTACACGAACCACCAGGAAAACGACCAGGATCAACTTTGCCATATCTGCGCCAAATTTTTCCACAAGCGACAGATCAGAAGGCACGTCGAATTTCACAACGATACCAAGCCCGTTTGCTCCATCTGCAATCAAGCGTTTCACAACCGGCAAAATCTCGAACGTCACATGGTGGTCCATACCAAGGAACGTCCCTATGCCTGCACCCTATGCGATCTCCGGTTTACCCAGTCGGGCTGCCTAAAGCAGCACGTCCAGCGTGTCCACATGCCCCCCTCAACAAGCCCCAAAAACCCGCCCAAACCCGGCAAACACTTCCGGAAGCCAGCGTTGTGTCCAGTTTGCGGCCTAGAGTTCAAAATCTCCCGCAAACTGATCGCTCACGTCGAGGAAACACACCCGGAACACCAGCTGGAGGTGTTTACGTGCGAGTTGTGCTACAAGCAGTTCATAACTCTTCAGTTACTGCAGGCTCACCGCGCGATTTGGCACCCCAAGCAGGAATATCACTGCGAGCAGTGCGGCAAGACCTTCCCCACCATCGGAATGCTCGACAGACATCTCAAGAAACATGAGAAGGAAAAGCTTCAAGGGGCGTGATAAAAACTTGAAATAAAGAATCCCAAACCCCGTTACTTTTTGAAATATTGTCAATTTTATTCTGATGTACACTTGTCTGAATTTAATATTGAATCTGTTCATGGTGAGAGATGCTTCGAAACTAGAGAGAAAGAGTGAATTCAACGTAACAATTGAACACATTCTTGTGATTTTATGCGTGTGTGAATTTTTGAGTGATTGAAATTCTTGAGCGGAGCAAGGTTGAAAGGGAGTGAGCGTGCTTTTTTCTTTTTCTTGACTTTTCTTTAAGAATTTTGCCTAACTTATACAACGAAAAAACAGGACAAAATAGTATTAAACCTAAAACGTACAGTAACAATGCTACACCGACTTTATACTATCTTCCCAGAGTAAAATTAAATTAATATCATGCAGTTTAAATGCTTCTCGTTTAATTTATTAGTAATGATCGTTTACATTTTCTTTGGTATTCTAATTTTTCGTTCACTTGGTTTGCTTCACATGTTCTTTGTTAAGTTCCGGAAAATGCATTCATACGTATCAATTGAATGATTGTCATTCAATTTAAAGAATGTGCTTAGAGCTCTGTTAAAATTGTCAAGTGTGTGTGTGTGTGTGTTTTGCTTTCGCAGTTTGAAATCAGTTTACTCACTAAAGAAATGGCTTTGCTTAATACAAATGAAATGCGTCATGATCACCTACCATCCATTGTGCGGTTCTCAACCTATCATCAACACGTAAAAATCTTACGGATCTCAAATCGGAAAGCAAGTTTAAACAATTACAGTTTTCGTGTTTTTAAATATTTGTTTCCCTTTTTTCTCCTATTTGTCATATTTTTTAAATTTTTGTTCAAATTATATGAAATTTTGTTCATGAGAGCGAGTTGTGGCGCTCTATCTACGACAAATATTGTCCAGGGCAGTCGTGGAAATACAATATCTCATCCCAGAGGGTCCCGGAGTACCAACACATCTTAACATGGTGCTCCCAACGAATACACCCAACCCCCGGTGGTTGGCCACTTTTTCGTTTGACACTTTTTTAGTTTGTACCCCGTTGGTTGGTCAAAGTCAAACTAAAAAGTGATGAACTGTCACGCACACTATCAAAACAAACGTTTGGTAGTGTGTGTTAACTCCGTGTAAAAGGGGTGTCAAATTAAAAAGTGACCCCGTTCGTTTGACAACAGTTGGTGTCAAACCATCGGGATTTGAGTGTACAACGCAATATCGGAGCGTATGGTGATGTGTCCCCACGCTTTTTCCTCTTCTGTCGATTCAGAATTGTGTTGTTGTTTGAACACTCCGTGCTCAAACTCAACCCACTTCAACGAATCATGTCTCTGCGATACAACTTTACGCAGTAGGCCTGGCCGCTTTAACATCTGTGATGTTTCAATGCATTCCGATGTAATGGCGCACTACAAATGATAATAAATGACAAGAAGAGTCATTACTCTTCAGGATCGATACAATGTTTATTGAAAATATTAGAATATTTAACAAGAGTCTACTGCCGTTCTACGCATAATTGTCCCATGTTCAAAAAAGTGCAACTGAGAAAAATGCGATTGAAATTTTTCGACCGTTTTTTGTGTTTCTACGCATAATTGTCCCGTGGGTCCCTATTCACCCCATAAGTCCCTAATCATCCCAGTTAGCAGTTTATCACTCTTATTTGTAATCCTCTTGCTATACAATACTTCGTAAAACTGATGATTTCGTGAAAGAAAATACTTGGTGGGACAATTATGCGTAGAAGTGTCACGATGGGACAAACAGACTTGATGTTGTTTTCAATGAGTTTCCGAACAAAGTACTAGATTTTATGTGTTTTTCTTAAAGTATACGACGAACTAAACTTAAAAATGTCAAAAAGTCAAAATCGTCCAAAAATTACATGGGACAAATATGCGTAGAACGGCAGTCTAATCTAATAAAATCGAACCAATAATTTCTGAGATTGTCATTTGAACATTGACGGCTTTTTTTAATTACATATTATTTTATTAGGTGTCACTGAAAAAACTCGTTTTGAGAAAATTTATATCAAGGCTATATCGCAGCAAGACGCTATCCGATCAAGAGGTCTAAAAAGGGAATTTCCTCGAAGTTTGTATGGGGAAATCGTCAAAACGTAAGGTGAAAAGAAACTGTTAGGTTTGGATCAACTCTCCCGAAGAAAAAGGAAGAATATCTAGATCTAGATAGGAAATCCCGCAAAAAAATTATTCCGGAAATGATTTTTTTTACGAAACAAGGAGAAGTTTTTAAAAATCTGTTGTCTTTAAATTGCCATTTCTTAGATTTCTAGAGTTTTTTTTTTGAATGGGTCCTAAAAACATATGAAACACAATAGCTTATTGGACCTTTTCAAAAAACTCTAGATTTGTTAATCTTTGTTAAGGTTGAGAACCGCCAAAATCAATCGTTTTTGTGAACTTGCCACAACCAAAAACACTCTCTGGAATCCTCAGAAAGCCTTGAGCTATTTAGTGTGTGAGTTGTGATGAGTTGAGCATTTTGGAATACTTGCTTTACTTACTACGAACTTAATCTCACATTTTTGCTAAGTAATCTCCGGTTTTCTTCTCATTCTGGGGGGAAAACAGTACATACCGCGAAATGACTAAACATAAACATAACATCTCCTCGCCACAAGAATGTCGTTACAATTTTTTGTTGTGTGTCTGTTTTTTTCTTGTTATCTTGCTTGAATTGGTTTTTCACTTTGCATTTAACTATACTATCATACGTGGTGCGTGCAGGTCAGTCACGTTATCAATAGGTGGACAATGGGTGGCCGATGGTGGGCCCCAGTCGTGCAGTCCGCTGGAATTGGCCAGTCTATGGGTGAGCCGGTGCGCGATGCTGAAACCTCCGCTGCCCTCGAGCTGCGTCAGCACGATCACGACCTGTCGCTGCATCGGCGGCACCGAATCGATCGTGACGAGTTCGCCGCGCGTCGAGACCACGTTGTAGCTCTCCTGGCAGTCACACTTGACGTGGATCCACTTTTTTTCGTGGCGGTTCTCCACCATAACCACCAGACCGGCCCAGCCTTTGGTCAGATAGAAGGTAGTCATGCCTTCACGACCTTCGTGGCGCTGACCTTTGGTTAGGGTAAGGCTTATAATGGCGTCCGCCAGGAGA
The DNA here is from genome assembly GCF_016801865.2 of Culex pipiens pallens. NCBI lineage: Eukaryota > Metazoa > Arthropoda > Insecta > Diptera > Culicidae > Culex > Culex pipiens. The sequence goes on from NC_068939.1 coordinate 124,969,867, forward strand.
TACGGCGGAGGTGCTATTCGTTCGACGAACAGATTTTTCGAACTGTGCAGCGCCAGAACACACTGTGGATAAAGCGACGGATCTTCAATTCCCGTATGCCAATGGTTGAACGCGAGACACACCAAAATGTACAGATCCCGCTCGAGCATCTTATGGCAGCCGACAAATCCGCGTACTTGTCTCTTGCTGTGCTCGACCAGGCGACCCACTTTGGAGTTTTCCGAGTTTCGCGTTCTGAATACTGCTATGCAAAGGTCCAGCTGAGAGCGCTGGGACTTTTCCGAGTTTCGTTGACCTTCCTGAAAGAGCGTGAATTCGGCTTCGGTCGGTTCCAGGGCCGTCAGCAGCACACAGGAAGTGGCGCAAAGCGGTTGCAGCGTCCCCAGCAGTCGCACCTCGCTCCACCCGCTTCGCACTTTACAAATATCGATGCAATCAAAGTACTTCAAGACGTCCTCGAAGGAAATCCAAAACACACCCTCGGAACCACCGTGCGGGATGAGAATATTACGCAGCTCGTCGGACCAACACTCGGAAACATCCGACCAATCACCCTGCCAGGAGAAATGACCCCACGGGTTGCGAAGCTTCAGCAGCCGATGTCCTTGAATGTCTTTCACGTCCAGCACCGAATATGCGTGCCGAGGTCGAAGTCCTTTGCTTTGGTATTCAGCTTCGTCGACCTTCATGTTTCCACCGCCGCAGCTGGCACCCATCAGGAACTGCGCCATCCGGGAACTGAGCAGCTGGGCCCATATGAGATCCTTGTCCAGCTCGTCCTCACTGGGAAGTGTAATTGAGCTCGGTTGCAGCGGAATGCTCTCGCACGGTGCTCCGGTGAGCGTTGCAAGTCCTTCAATGGCACGTCCCGACACTAGGGCTTCGTAACAACCGTGAACCTTGGCGACCGCTTTCTCGATTATCGGTACCCACAGCTGTCTACGCTTCGCCTGGGAGTACACCAGATTGCCCTTCTTGTCACACGGCAGCAAATCATCCACGATGACCGTTGTCCACTTGCCGTCCTTGCACAACCGCACCTGGTACACGCCCTGTTGACTTATTTCTTTGGTAACTAGCACATTCCGGACCAGGTCTTCCCTCTCGGCCAGAACGGCCAGCGCACTGAGCAGCCAACAGTTGCCCAGCACACCCTGGCAGATATCACTCGGCAGCGGCGTACGGAACACCGTCCACGTATGGCAGTTCCCACCATCGCAGGTTATCGCGTGCGGCCGTCGCCACTGCACCACCGGATTCGTCTCCACCGACGAGTGCGGATTGTAATAAAGACTTTTCGGGGCTGGCGGAAACGAGTCGTCCACAAACTGCTCGTTGTTTTCCTTGCAATATTGTATAATGTTCTTCCAGTTACTTATCGTGTCCGTGTCTTCAGCTTGGCTGAGATCTTCCATGGGATTGCCTGTGACCTGGAGAGGGCTGCTGCTTGCGGAACACGATCCGAATTCGATGGTGATGGTATTTTCTTCTTCCTTATAAAAAATGTCCTTTCTTTCGCGAAGGATCAAGCTGCGTTCACTTTTTTCCTCTGCTGTTTATAATACTGATGAGAATTTTCCTCAGACAAAACTGACGTTCGTCTGTCAGCCAGTGCTAGGAAAATGGCTGATTTGCTTTTGCTTCTACCTATTTCATATGCCTTCCATTACAGTAAGCTTCTACCACTACACTCAGGTGTTCGAATTTTACCAAATTATTTTACCTTAATCGATGGTTTTATGTTATACTATATTTATCTGGATATTTGTACAGATATCTAAGCGAGAGATCCAGAAATTCTAACATTTCTCTAAAACAGAAATAACATTCTAATATTTGGCCGTTATTAACCAGCTAAATCCATAAAAAAAAACTACTCCTTCAAGGTGCTCTCCTCTAGTACGGACGTATGATTCGATAATACCCCCCTGACTCCAATCTGCCTCAGAGTCGTCTGAATCGTTTATTATTTTCTTTACGTGTGTACGGTTTTGGATTGATGTTTCTCGGTGATGCAGAAAAACTGATTGATTTGTCTTGCAGCCATCCTCAGAAACAAACTTTTAGACTGATCACTGTAATCGAATTCTTATGCTCAATCAAATTTTCGATTTGTTTAGGAGATGCTCGGAACTTTGATGAATACAGGTGTTGCTTTTGTGTTGAACTTAGGCTCATAACTTTGATGCTGTTGTTTGGCTTTGAGATTATGACAGATAAGGCAACAGCTTTCTGTACTTACTTGCAAGGCAGGCTCGTTCGAATAAGGTGTCACCGACTGGGATAGACCTGCAAATTTCCAAAAAGGTATAAGAGGGACTTTCGAAGAATTTGCTCAATAAGAAGAAAGATTTCTTTTCACTGCACTGGTCGTTTAATAAAATTCTGCTTCGGTATTCACACACCACCCATCGTTACCTTTTGCTAGTAGCCCGACTTCCAGCCGTGTTCTTTCGACTTGTGCTTGTGGAACGAACTCGGATCGACGAAGCACCGGCTGCAATACTCGCACTGGTATGGCTTTTCGCCAGTATGAAGTCGAAGATGCACCTTGAGCGTTGGTTTACGCTTGAAGCTGAAACGGAACGGAGTGATTATCTGTTGTTTGGTTGCTTTTTAAAGTTTATACCTTTTATGGCAGTACTCGCAGGTGAACTGCTTGGCATCACTATGAACCACCTGCATGTGGCGATCGTACGTGCTCTTGTAGGTAAAGTCCTGGATTAGAAAGGTCGAAATTAGTTGTGTTTATTTGAAAAGCTTTTCGTTCCTACCTTGTTGCACTCCTGGCAGTTGTACTCCCGGATGCCCCGGTGGAGATTCTCGTGGTCGCGTAGTCCGAGCTTTTTGTTGAACACTCGGCCGCAAAAGGAGCAGAAGAACTGCGGCTGCTTGCCCTGGTGGGTGTTGTAGTCGTGCTTCTGGAGTTTCGATTCCGAGGTGAACTTTTTGTCGCACTTGAGACACTGGTGGAACTCGGGTGCGGCGTCGGCGTGTTCCGCTTCCATGTGGGCAATCAGTTCCTTGTTGAATTTGAACGACTGCAAGCAAACCATACAGTCGTTGCGTTCTACTACGGGGATTTTGCGCTGCTTTGGAGGCGCGTCCTTTTTGTGGGTGAAGCGATGCAGTCGTGCCGCCATGAGGAGGGTGAATTTCTGTGGGCAGAGATCACAGGGGTAAAGTTGGAGGGGGAAGTTGACGTGTTCTCGTTCAAAGTGTTGCGCGAGTCGGTGATTTTTGCCCATGTCTTCGTTGCACATCCCACAGACTTGTGGAATAAAGCGAATTTGGCTGCGACGACACTCGATCATGTTGGAAACGGCTCGCATTCGAACGGATTTGCTTGCGCCACATTTGTGCTCCTTCAGCTGGTGAAGAAACTGGAACTGAGTTGAACAATGCGCACAACCGTATCCGGTGCAGATTCTGGTGTGTTCCTCGAGTTCCGTCTGCGTTACGAACATTTGCTCGCAGAATAAGCAACCGAACGGGAACTCGTGCGTTTGATAGTGATGATTTATGGCAACCATATCTTCCAAACCAATCAGACACCGGTCGCAATAGTACGGCGAAAGCGTTCCGTGCTGCTCCTTCAGGTGGATCGCCAGCGAACGATCCGACCCAGTAAATCCCTTACAAATATAGCATGACAACAGTTTCGAAGTGGAGGGTTTCTCCTCTTCTTCGCTGGAGCTGTCCCGGGCTTCGTCCTTATCGGGGAACGAAACGTCCGGATCGTGGTCGTCGTCCTCGTCTTCGTCGTCGCTGCTGTAATACTTGTCCTCCTGTCCATGCCCCTCTTGGAGCAGCACCACTCCGATGGCTTGTGGTTTCTGTTCTGCCGTTACGACCGGTTCCAGCGGCATCACCGAAACGATGTTGATGGTGTCCTTAGATTCCTCGATCAGCGGATGGCCCTGAGAGGCACGACGTTGGCTGAAATAGTTTATACGTTTTACTTTTACTAATCCGTACCATGAGGTGCAATTCCGCTACGGAGCCCCCGCACTTTTCAATTTAGGATGCGGGTACTCCTAACGAAGTTGAGAGAATTGCAGTTCCAAATCCCGAGTTTCCAATCCCTGGTTCCCATAAGATCGATCGGCGTTGGATCGGCTCGCATCAGGGGCTTCACCCACTTACTCCAGAAACGTCCGGAAGACCTTGTCCGACTGCCGGAACTCGGCCCAAATGCTTTGAATCCATTTCGTCTTCATTTCACAGTTGTTGCAAATGTTTGTAAACTCTTCCGAGTCGGCAATCTAGAAAACAGCACAAATTTAATAAACCTGCCAAATGGAACCAACAGACGTAAACAAAAAACCTGAATGCCGAGGGCGTCCTGCAGCAGTTCGGTGATTTCCGCCAGGCTGAGCTGCTGGTAGATTGGTAGGGTGGGTACGTTGGCCGCCAGACACAGCCGGCACGAGTGGGCCGGAATGTCCATCTTTGGGGAATTACGCCGGAACCATGGAGTGAAAGTTTGACGACGAAAAGATTTACGATTTCCTGGCGGAGCTGATGTTTTTGTTTGATGAACGCAATTTTTTGTTAGTGACGTTTGGACGAGGCCCATGCAGCAAAGTTATGGGGGTGAACGATGAAAAAACATCGCATTGCCTGTTGAAAATGCTGGCAACACTTCGTTTATTATTGTTTTGATTCGCGGTTTGAGATTGAAACGATTGAATCCTCCCAAATTTATAAGTGATTTTTAAACTATGAAATAATAGTATGATAAAGTAATAAAATTCAATTGGTTTATGAAGTTCTGAGGAAGCCTTGTCCACCAATCAACAATGGTGAGTCAATTGAATATTTTTCTCGAATATTTAGGGTTCTGAAAACAAGTGTTTATGCCACTTCACCAATTTTTATTATTTATTGGAAAAGTTATTAAAAAAGAGGATCTATTTCAATGTGTTTTTGCAATTAGTTGCATAAACTACTTTATGGGTTTTTTAAACTACATTTTACATTAAACCAAGATAGGTATGTTCCGGCCAGATCTGATTTTTAGAAAGCAGAGACGGGCCGGAAGTAATGTTTGATAAAACTTTAAAAAACACCAATAAAAATTTTTTACAAAGTAGTTTTGCAAATAATATTATTTATTTTTTGAAAGAAAGTTAAAGGAAACTTTGACAAAAAAGTTCTATTGTATCAACATCATTGCTAACATAGAATTATAGCTTCTTTAGTTGATGCAGTGATGAGAATTGGTCGAACGGCTTAGAGTGATTAAAATGGGTATATTTCCCCTAGTTTTTAGATTCAAGTTCCCCAGACACAACAATCTAAATTCCAATAACGCATAATTGGTGTTGTTTTGCAATAATAACTTTTATTAAAAGTTAGTAAGGATTGCGATTTTTTATGCTTTACTAAGGTTCCAATACGTTACAAAATATTTTTATTATTTCAGTTATGATACATATATGAGCATGTACAGATACCAATTCATTGTTTTTTTCAATATTAAACTTTATAAAAATATATTATTTTCTTCAAGTTTGTTGACAATTTCCTTTCTTAATTTTTGAAAAATATTTGCAACGAACTTTATATCCAGAATGATGAATTTGCTTATACTCTAAACAAAATTTTGGGACTTGATTTTAAGTTACAACAAAACTAGCCTGAAAAATTAATGTATTGAATTTAAATGATAGAAAAAATCATAATTCATAGTACAAAAGAAGCCCATTTTTCCGTAGATCAAAATTTGCTCGAAATCACATCCTGAACATCGCGAAAAAATCGAATTTTATTTAGTAAGAAGAATTTCAATGAAGGCATTTCTTTCAAACTACATCGTACTCAACACTCAACCCTTGGTGGGGGCTTAATATGCTCGTTTATTATACATTGTACGCCTATGAATGAAACTGGAACATGCACTGACAACTGATGTTTGGGTATTTATTGCAAGGAAATAGACTCAACGGGCTTCGGCCACACTTCCCCGAAGGGAACGCGACGGACTCTTTCTAACATCGGACTTAAAAGTCCTGCACATCGCCGGAGCTGCGCTTGCCACCCCACGAGTGGAACGGATTCCGGATGACGATCTTGGGCTGGCGGTGGACCCGTCCGGACACCCGTTTGCCACCCCACGGGTAGAACACGTTGTTGCGCTTTCCGCCCCAGGAGAAGAACTTTTGCTTCGATACGTATTTGCTGCGTTTTTGGGCACCGGAAGTGCTGGACGAGGAGTACCGTGGATCGCAGATCAGTTCCAGATTGTCCAGGATGATGGCGTTCATCGTGGGATCGCCCAACTGGTGCGTCAGACAGTTGAAAGCGTCCTTGGCACTCTTGCTGCACGTTGAGTTGGACGGGGATTTTTGAGGCGATTGGTCATCGTCGTCTTCATCGTCATTTTGGACATGTTCTTGGGTATTGTGGAAGTCGTTGTTATCTGAAGAAACAAATCACATTTAGATCTTTAAAAAGTATTCTGTTTAAAACAACATATTTTTATTTGTAAAATTAAACAAATAAAAGGCCATGCCCGTTTTTTAAAAGCTAATTAGGATATAAAAAAATCTCACGAGTTAATTTTGTGCACGGGTTCAGATCTTGATGGTGTGTTGTTTATATAGAGCAGGTTTTGCCCAACCTTTTTGGCTAAATTTTCACATTTTTGATCGTCAAAATTACAATTTTTAATTTTTTCTGATATAGAGCAATTCCAGCTCAAATCAGTAATTTGCCTGATACTTTTGTACCCGACCATCTCCGATTTCAATGAAACTTTTTAGACATGTTATCTTAGGCATATATAAGCCATTTTTGTGTATATGGAGCCAATTGTACTCGAAAATTACATTTGAGAAGGGCGTAAGTAATTTAAATATTTTTGTATTTTGTAACTTAAAAATTACTGTAACTCAAAGCCGTTGCATCGTATCAAAAAGTGGTCAAAACAAACTTGTAGGAAATTGGACGGGCTTTCTGAAAAAATACACTGAAAGTAAAATACACGCCACATCCATGAGATTTTCAATTTTTAAGTTTTTAGTTAAATTTGAAGGTGATGTCACGATTTGTTTTCGTTCAACATTTTTGAGGAAATAGCCTAAGATGTTACAAAAAGACTCACGAAAAATGCAGGATGATATGTCTCTCCTAAAAAAATACAAAAATCATTTACTAAAACTGTTATTTTGAAAAATGGTCAAATCGTAAAAAAATTCAAAAACCTATAGGGGGAATCGATTTCTCAGACAATTTTACCTAAAAGTCTCGATATTGACCATTGTCCTATGTTCAATCGTTGTGAAAATACAGCGGTTTAAAAAATAAAAATGTTGAAAAATTCGGTTTTTATGGTTTTATGCAATTTCTAAATGACAGACTTGATTCTTCAGTCTCGAAAATATTTTTACCGAAAAGCTCGTCAAATTTCCTATAAGTTGGCCTTTAACAGCATTTGAATTGGATGTATAGGCTTACCGATATGACCTCAGTTACATTGCTCATATCTGAGAATAGTATTTTTTTTCAGTGTGGTAGAAACCTGGATAGTAAAAAAGCTTACGTAAATATTAAAACGCGTCATTCATTTATTCCAAAGTGATTTATTAACACCTAAACTCCCAAGCTCGAGAAAAAGGGGGAATTTCCATAAAAATATAAATATAATATAATATCCATGTAAGAAGGGAGAATTTTTCTCAAGCTTGGGAGTTTAGGGGATAAATACACGGACACCAACCCAATGAGTTTCACTGAAAAATCCAATTTAAAAGCTCTTCGATTTCCGTGAATCTTTGTCCTTAGGGGTAATTTTGGTCCCTGATCACGAATCCGAGATCCATTTTTCGATATCTCGTGATGGTGGGGCTATACGACGTCTTTTATTTTTCTGGATTTTCACAAAGACACGTTTATTAGTGATTTGTAGCTCGAAATCGTGAAGAGATATAAATTTGGTGTCACAGGGAGTTTTGTTTAAAATTGGACACCCGATTTGATGGCATACTCAAAATTACCAAAAAAAAGATGAAAAAATAGTATCAAAATCGCTGCCATTTCCCGTTACTCAACTGTCAAAAATCGAGAGACATGTCATTATGGTAAATTTTACTGTAATTTTCGAATCTTCAATATCCAAGAGTAGTGTTTCTTTTTGATTTAGAACAATATTTTTAATTAAAAAATGCGGGTTTGTTCTAACTTTTTAGAGCGTACCAATGTTTTACAAAGAGTAGAGCAGACAAAAAAAATATATGTACAAACATAAGGGGTTTGAATGTATTTTCACATGTTTTCAGAATTTTACGAAAAAGTTTTATGAAATGTTGATGATTTCTTTCATTTTTGACCAGACCCCTAAAACTCAATTGTTTTTTTTAAAGTATTTTTTTTTGGAAAGTTCAGCAAATTTTGCTTAATATTGACGCTTTGTACGTTTATTGTGGCTCATGCTATGCTCAAATGCGGAGATTTTTCCAAAAAAAAAGAAGCAACCCAGATACTGCCGCAACAAACGTCTGTAAGGCCATTCTTAAGGCAAATTTGCTGACTTTCCGAACACGATTGATTTTTAGGAGTTAAAACTTCTAAAAACTGGTCAAAAATGGTAAATTCATCACTTTTTCAAAAAACTTTTTCGTAGAATTCTGGTAACTCGTGAAGAATGCAAACATGCAAACCCCTTATGTTCATACTCCATTTTTTGTTGTTTTGGTCTGCTTTACAACTTTGTAGAACATTGATACACTCTAAAAAGTAATCCTGCAAAATAAAAAAAAACACGTAATTTTAAAATGACAGTTTTTGTTCTAAATGAAAAAATTACCTCGCTTAGTTTTTACAGATTCGAAAAAAACAATAAATTTACCATAAAATGACATATCAATTTCTGAACAATTTTTTTTTCAAACGTAAGAAACTCCATAGCATACAAGACCTGTTTTTATAAACTCCGGATATGAGTGCTGAAAAGTTCCCGAAGAAAAAAAAACCGTTGAAACTTCCGACGGTGGCGACTGGGATTGAAATCCAGGCCTGCTGGGGTGAGAGGCAATCACGCTTACCGCTACTCCACCGACCCTTTTTATTTTTGAAGTAAGGTTTGAAACATTTTGTTATACTTTGGACACTAAATCACCCATGAAATGCGTTAGAATACGCGTTTGCTTATTCCTATTTTTTGTTGGTTGGTGCAGTAATCCTTAACAATTTTGCAACTTTTATTGAAGTTGTTGGTTTTCGGTGTCTTATCCCGGAAATGCAACAGTTCGAACACTGCATACACATGCTTTCAAACAACACACACATCACAAATCACACTCACTTTTCCCATCCCCAACCGCGTTCTCCATCCCGTCAAACTCCTCAGGCGGCTGCTGTTTGAGGTTTTTATTCCACTCGTACACCGCGCACACGTCGTCCAGCAGCAGAAATCGGTCCAGCACGTACTTCCGGTACCGCTCGAGCAGTATCTCCGAGATGACGTTCTGCCTGCTAGTCCACTCACAGCCGTTGATAATCCTGGCCAGTTCATCACTACCATCACTTCCGCCGTCCTGCTGCTGGTCCTGGTCGAGGGCCAGTACCGTTCCGGCCACCACCGTCAGAACCAGGTGCAACACTATTCGAGGCATGTCTCTGTGGGACTTCTTTTTCTTCGGGATTGCTGTTTTTAAACGAAATCGAATCTCACATGTCTCACGTGCAACGGTTTTATCCCAACTGACGGAGTTGACCGTTGCGGCGTGTCCTTTTATAAGCCAACAGCCTCCGAAATCGGCGGCGCGCCTGGTCACTCAGGTGGAACCCTTTACCTGTGTACTACAAGTACTTTTCGACCAACCCACCCACTCTGGGGCTTCTTCGTCCTCGCGTCGAAACGACTTCTTCCGAGCATATAAACTCATTAAATTATGCTCAACAGCTCTGAAAAGAAGACGCAGGCAAGAGCAGAGCACGCTTCATTTAAATGAGTCGAGACCATTTGAGAAACCAATTTTCGTCCGTCCATGAAAGAGTTGAGGAGCGGCAAAAGGTGTCGTCAAAGAGGTCCTTTTTGCGCGCGCAATCAAACGCCGTTCGGCCGTAAAGTAATTGATGAATGGTGTTATATCCCACTCCTACTCATAAGATGAAGCTGGCAGTAAGTAAGCACGCGCCAGTCAGTCAACGAGTGATGCGATGATGGCCAGTTGGAGAATTTTGAATGATTGCAGCGAATAATTTTGACGCGTGCGGGGGAGTTTTGAGCGTGCGGCACGCCGTTGATTGACGTGGATGAGAAGAGGGCGCTACGTGAGGTGAAAACTTTTCATTTAATGAAATTTTAGTGAAATTTGGGAACGGAGTTGGGGAAGATCGGTTACTTGAGAACCTTTCATATCTATCGGATATAACCCTGCTGAAAACTTTTGACTAACCTTCTTCATGTCGCGAACATATCGGGAATGATTGTTTTGACATGTGCTAAATAAATGCAAGACTCTAACCGATACTGCTGAGTCTTTTTGAAACACGTTGCTCACGTTAAAATAGCAATTTTATACATGACAACATCATCTGGCCTTATTTGTTATTGCTGATAACTTGCTCATAACTTTTGAACGGATTATCAGAGTTTCAACACTTTCCATAATTGGAAATAACTGCTTTAATTTTTTTTAATGGATGTATTAATCATGAATTAGCAAATTTAAAGTCAATACAGAAAAATATCGCATATCTAAATCAACAAAACGGAATAAACGCTAAACGTCAAAGCACCCTTTTTCATAACTACCAAAAGTTTTTGTGGAATTAGGTTTTACGCCGACTCGGTTTTGAGGTTAGAAATTTGACAGCTTGGCTGCACTGTTTACATTTTTTGCACGTGTGTCTCTGTAAAAATGTGCGTGCGTAAAACCTAATTGAGAAGAATCCAGCTTGATTGAACGGAAAATTTTGTTGATTATATCCAACAAAATTTTTGTTGGATCAAACTTCTTCGCACAAGCTGATCGTACACAAATTTGTTTCTGCGTGTACCATGCTTCTCCATAACTAGAAATATGTTTTCAGTACATTTTGCTGGAGACGCATGGTGCTTCAACCAATGTTTCGAAACCTGATTTAAAAAAACATCAGAATTTCGTTGACGAACATTAGGGTGGTCCAAATCCGGGCTTCTTCGGCACTACCCCCTAGAATCAAAGATTGGGCCATCACTAGGCTAAATTTCAAATTGAGCTTATTCTGACCATGGGAACCCCTCCCTCAAATCGCTAGATGTTTGTATGGGAAAAATCGTTTCTATTTTTTTTAATAGTAGAAGTTATTCATTTTTTTTTAATTAGTGCCCATGTTTGTCCACTTTTGAAAAAAATATTTTTGAAAAGCTGATAAAATTCTCTATATTTTGCTTTTGTGAACTTTGTTGATACGACCCTTAGTTGCTGAGATATTGCCATACAAAGATTTAAAAACAGGAAAATTGTTTTTTTCTAGGTAGAGCGTCCAATTTCCCGGGAATACAAAATTCCCGGAAACCTGGAAATTTTCAACCAATTTCCCGGAAATTCCAAGGAAATTTTAAATTTATTTAAAATTAATCGGATCCCGCTTCTGATTTATATTTTGCAAAAAAAATTGTATAGAACAGCAACTTTAATCTAAATGAGTGTAAGGAATCATTGATGGTTCAACTGCTTGTAAAAAATCATACAACTTTAAATAAAATATACAAATTCTAATGTAATATGCTGCCTTTGAAATCGTACCAAGTAAACAAAAATCGTTCGTATTTTTTGTTGTGAAGTATTATTGTTTAAATCAAGGTGTTTGAAAATTGAGTAAGATCCACTTTTGCATGAAATCACAAAGCAAAGTTGTCAAATATTTTAGCGAGTTTTTAAATATGTTTGCATTTTTTGGAAACCTTTCATATGATACGATGTTGTTTTTTATGGTTTCATTTATGGTATAGTTTTTGTAACAGGTATATAGTTTTTGTAACAGGTATTACTTAGCTTAAAAGAATTTTTATTGTGCAAAAAGTGGTTTAAATTAAACAATACATGTTTTTCATGATTAACTTTCTTACGCCCTTTCTTACAGACTGTAATTTCTCGAATACTATTAAACAATTTCTTCTTGCACAACCTTCTTTGAAAAAATATCAATTCAATTTCCATCAAACTTGGTCAAAGTAAACAAAAACGTTCAAAAATATCTCAATTTTGATCTAATATAAAAAAAATGTTAAAAAAGGTTACCAAAAATAAAATAGTTTATTTTCATTCCATAATAGCGTTATTTTTGTTGCCCAACAAATAAGTTAGGTCTATTCCCAGTTGTGAATGCTTCAGAAATAAATGTTATCTGAATCAAACCTTGACATGCAATTTACATACAAGCTTATTAGTTTAATATGAACAGTCGATTGAAATGAATAAAATGAAATATGGTTCTTTCATTAATTTTTGGTTCAAAATATTGGTGCCAAAAAGTTAGGAAAATTTATACAACATCCGCTTGAATTTCGGGAATTCCCGGGAAATTTGTAACGGAAAATATTTTTTTTCGGAAAATCCCGGGATTTTTTTTCCCGGGACGGGAACTTGGACGCTCTATTTCTAAGTCTAACTCAAACAACCCACCATTTTCTAATGTCGATATCTCAGCATAATGGTCCAATTTTCAATGTTAAAATAAGAATAATATTTAAAAATGGCGTTATATTGAATTAAATTAAATTGAATGTTTGGCCCTTTTAAAATGATAATCTTGATTTAAAAAAAATGATAATTTTTTTTCGAAAAGATCAGAAAATTTCACGAATGTCAAAATCGGACACTTAGTTGCTGATATATCGTCATTAGGAAATGGTGGGTTGTTTGGGTGAGACTTAGAAAAAATCAATTTTCCTGTTTTTAATCTTTGCATGGCAATATCTCAGCAACTAAGGGTCGTATCAACAAAGTTCAAAAAACGCAAAATATAGAGAATTTTCTCAGCCTTTCAAAAATATTTTTTTCAAGAGTGGGTGAACATGGGCACTAATTTAAAAAAAAATAACTGCTAAAAAAAAAGTTACCTGAATGTGGCTTTAACTTGAAAACGGTGCACTTTATCAAAATTTCACTAATGTATTCTTTGATTGCAAATTTGATTTTACATCGAAAACTGAAGTGGAAATTTTGTTTCTACCAGTATTTCGATTTTAAAAAAAAATCAGTATTGATTCAAAAATGTATAACTCGGTCAAAGATTTTTTGCCCATTCTGGAAATTTCTGAAAAGTTGGCATTTGATGTCCCCTAAAACATATCAGAAAATAAAAAAAAATAAAAATAGTGTTTTTTGCAAATCAAGTTTTAGTGACAAAAAGTTAAATTAAAAATCACCATATGTGTATCATATTTTTTCAGTGTAGTCTTTATCCATACCTACAACTTAGCCGAAGACACCAAATCGATTTGGTGTCTTAGGCAAAGTTGAAAGAGATCTAATCAAGGATCTAATCAGAAAAAAAATGTACTTAAAAAATGTTTATTATATCATCAACAGAAAGTCTATTTCCCAAAATTCGTATTTTTTTTTGAGTATTTTGAGAGAACAAAAACCGCAATTAGTTTCTGAGATATTGGTACTAAAACGAGAATTAGAAAACTTAAATTTTCTGTCATTCGCTGTCTGTTGAGATTTTTTTTTTATTTTCTGAAAAATATATTTCAATCATGGACAGTAGGTATTTAAAAATAATAATCGAAAAACGTTCGTCAGTTATAATTAAACTTTAAGTGGTTCATCAGGGTTCATTCGGGTTCATCTTGAAAACGTGGCAATTTATCAAAAAATCTGTGTAGTACTTTTTGATTGCAAATTTAATTTTACATTCAAAACTGAAGTAACAAAAAATCTTAGGCTCAAAAGTTGAGATTTTGTGGCCCCTGAAAACATTATATCAGAAAAGTGGTAAAATTATACATTTTCAGAGGTAAAATTACAATTTTTTTCTGAATTAAAAATTGTACTCCTTCCAAGATGTAATATCACTATGAATTATTTACTGTGTTATTCTTGTGACATTTACGCAAACGTGGGCAGTATGTGCCTTCAAAATACTTTAAAAACGTACCTTAAACGGGTGAAAGTAAAACAATATTGGCAATCATAAAGGGAAAACGACCAACGATTCCTGCCAAATCACAGCCACGATGCTGCCCTTGTCCCAGTTTTTGATTCCATCATAACTTTTTCGGGGCCACTGGAAATCAATTAGACTGCTAAATAATTAAAATGTTCATTATCGTGTACCTGGAACACTAAACAGCGGATGAATTGTTACCTTAACACGGGTCATTTCCTTTCAGAAATTTCGCTTCTGCGGAGAGGGTGACTGCCCGGACTGGGTGCTGGCGGAGATCCATTCCAACCTGGCCGTGCTGGGGGTGGAACAGCTTGCCGAGGTGGCCCAACATGTCGCCAAATGCATCGCGGGCGGCGAAGAGGTTCCGGTAGGTTTGCACTACTCAACAGTTGTGTGGGTTAATGAGTCGCTTAATAGATGGGTTGTTGGCCTCTCTGTCTCGTTTCAGGAAGATAAAGTTCGGGCCATTTTTGGAATCACCAAGGGAACGATGGACTCTCCGAAAGCGGCCTTCGCCTGTATCCGGTTTCTGCTGGTAAGTGCGGCCCGTTTTAGCACGGAAAGTTCCGTTTTTGGTACGGAACTTCAGCAGCTTGGACTGCCCAAAGATCACACCACGGTCATGTGTCGTGTGCTCGAAGAATACGTGGGTCAAATCCGGACCAAACTCCGGCAGTCTAGTTTGACCATAAATGAGCTGGAAAACGTCACCAGCAGCATTCCGGAAAACACAATAGATTGCGTCCAGCTGCAGTTGGGAATCAAAAATGAAATCATCAACGGTGTCCCCCAGCGAACGACCCACGCGGTCAACATAAATCGTTGCGACGTTCCGGTTCTGTTGAAGGAACTTAAAACTATTAAGGCCATTATGGACGGGTACGATTACGAAGCCAAACACAGCGAGCTCAAGTGAGATTGAATGCGTCCACAAAGGTCCATCTGGGAGAATAAAGATTTGTGGAGTTGATAATTGGAAAGAACCGCTTATTGCTTCCTGGCCGATGTCTTATGTCTTATGCCGAAAGCCTTTTGAGTTTGTGTTTGCAATCTAAAATCTACAAGGATTATAATGCTCTTTTTCATTATGGCAAAATGC
Organism: Culex pipiens pallens; assembly: GCF_016801865.2. Taxonomy (NCBI): domain Eukaryota; kingdom Metazoa; phylum Arthropoda; class Insecta; order Diptera; family Culicidae; genus Culex; species Culex pipiens. Next base: position 124,985,075 of record NC_068939.1, read on the forward strand.
TCTGTACAATACAATTATTATTTTACAAATGAATTTTAAGATTCATGATTTTTTCAACAACGCATTAACAAATCAGAAAATTTCGATCATTTTTATTTTTACAAAACATTATTTACTCAAACATTTCGACTGAAAATATGGTAAACCACAATTAATTCAATTCAAATCAATTCATGTTTATTTGTTGTACTAATCAGAATACAATTTGCTTAACTAATAACAGAATGCAGAGTTTTGGAGATCCTTACAACTACAAATTAATTCAAATATAATCAGTTGGATGAAATAAATTCAGTTTCAGTCGGTTAAGCAAGAGCAGAAAAAACTTTCTAAAATAACTGCTACTATTACTATGGAAAGAGAAGGAGGATAGGAAAGCTTAAATATATATCACAGAAAAAAAAACAGTTCGTTACTGAAGGCGAAGACTGTTCCACAGTGTGTGAGCTTGCACCTATGCAGGGCATAGGTACTTCCCCATCAGCTCTTGCAGCGCGAAGAACTGCTCCAGCTTGTTTCGGCAAGTGTTGAGTCGCGTATACATGTCCCTCGCAAGGGAGAGGAATTCGGTGAGGGTGAATAAATCACCATCACTGTTGCTGTCCGGGTTGGACCGTTTGCGGTAGCCGCCACGCTGGCGTAAGTACGCCCGAATCCAGGAGGATTCGTTTGACGGGGTTCGGTCGAGGGTTGACCTGTCGAAGGCTTTTTTAAATTGTCCGAGACTGGACTAAATTTTCATTCACCTTTGCCAACATTAAAAAAAACACTGATTCTCATCGCACAACACTTCACACGGAAACCTTTTTCGCATTTCTCTAAATTGATTTAGAATATTTAATATTCTTTAAAAGTCACTGTAAAATAAGCACCTTCAACCTGAGGTGCTTATAATAAGCACCGAAAAAAAAACTGAGGGCAGGTGGCATCTAAAGCACAGCACCCTTGACTTTTTACAAAACTGGGTGGCTAAGTTCGTTCCCTGCCAGCGCCTCGAGGTAGGTCTTCCTAGCGGTGCACCCGCGGTAATTGGCCGTGTGGTTACCCTCACAGTTAGCACACTTCACGTTCCGCTTGTTCTGCTCGGCTTGGTTGTCCTTTCCCAGGGATGCTTTCTTGGGCAGCGTGCATGCAGCCGTGAGGTGGGCTGCGCTGCACTTGACACACTTCGGCGCCAAAGTGCAGTTCCGGGAACCGTGTCCAAAACGTTGGCATCGGTGACATTGGGCAGCATCGGAAGGCCGCTTGCTGAAGTATCTCCAGCTCACCATGAATCCTTCCAACGATTTAACTTTGCGCAGGTCCTGGATCTTAATGGAACCGCGTTCGAAGTACAGCAGCCAGAGAATCTGGTCTCCGACCTCGGTTACCTTATGCGAGAGCCCTTTAGCTTCTCGCGGAAATTTTTTTTTTTTTTCGCGAGAATTACATCCACGAATTCTTTGGGTGGCACTAGGATGGAGAACCCAGTCACCACTACCTTGACCGGAAGGTTTTCCGGCGAATCATGCGTGTAGTACAGAATGTTTGCATCTTTCAGCGTTTTCTGCACTTTCTCGAAACGCGGACGATCTCGCGTGATGATGTTTACGGACGACTTGTTGATACCTGGGTCGATCGGAGAGAATCTTCTGTCTCATTTTACACGCTATCTCGCGAGTTTTCCTTTCTGCTCTTACAACCGCAAGCTTATGGAGGTGGCTCGCACTGACAGCGGCTCGACATCCTCTCCGCTTGCCTTAGGTTGATACGCATGAGGTATTGACAGTCGGCATCCGCTAATGCTCCCTCGATTTCAACAGCCGGGCGACCAGGCACTGTAATCGGTGGCATTTTTTTGTTCGATTTTTTCCCCTTTTGCTCCCCCGCGGTGGAGGTGCCCTTAGCCTGCGACGGTGTAGTAGTAACGCCATCGCCACCACTGATGTCGTCGGCGTCGTCTTCATTGTTGTCATCAGACAACACAGCGAATCCGTTTGAGGTTGGAACCGTCGTCGAGGATGTTCCCGGTTTGTTGGTGGACAATCCACTGGTTCCAGGTTGATCCGGTTTACCGAGTGCCACCGATCCACGCGTTCGTACGGGCCGCGTACGGGCAGGTACGAAGTTGGATGGCAGCTTCAGCAGGTTTGTTGACCGTTTCGAGCCAGACGATGAGGTTTTTCCGATGCTGCCAAAACGATTTTTCGAAAGTTAATTACTTTGAGGGAAAAAATCATAAAAATATGGCGTGTTCGGGAAAGTTGTTCAACATTTATTGAAGATCATACATCCAAGAAAAGATAAGGTTCGGACAATAAGTACGCAAATAGTACAATTAGAGGATTGAAATAGTTACTTTTCTCCATACATTTTTACGTTTTACCTGTACAAACATAAATGGTCAGATTGAGTTCAAATGTAGAATTTAGCCTTGTAAATCTATGATTTCATGGGATACCCGGATTTGGACCACCCTAGAGTTCATTTATTAGCCTTCTAGATATTTGTAGAGCTTGTCAAAATGAACATTTTATCTTAAAAAAAAAAAAAAATACATGTAAACAGAGATTTTTGATTTTTTTGAAAAAGTCAGAAAACATTCATTATATAATTGAATTTGCAATAAATAAAAAAAGTTTCACAGTTTCCGAATTATAATTTCTTCTGAAGTGATTTTTTGAAAAAAAAATGGGTCCAGCAATTAAATCTCGGTTGTACAAAATGATGAGATTTTCTTTCAGCTGGTTGAAACTATATAGTCAGACCAATATTTTTGGAATTTGAAAAGATTAATTTAAATAAAAAAGAAATGGTTATGACTCAAAAACGGTGCACTTTATAAAAGAAATCCCAATACTTTTCGATTGCATACTCATTTTTTTTCGGAGCATTCGCATTCGCATGGAGATGGTGATCGATCTAAGCGGGTTGCAAACTGGATTTCGTCATATATATGTGATGGTAATCACAATCGTTTTCAACTGAAATCGAGTGATAAATAGCTCAATAAGAAGTGAGCAAGCCAGTTTCTATCAAAAGTTTTGCAAAATTAATTGTTTAAATAGTGAAAATCAGCAAATTGGATGGAGTTAGGAGCGAGTGCTTAACCTGCCAAACATACGAGAATTTCCCCTAGTTGAAGATTTTTTACGAATCTCATTCACTGTAAAAAATAGTGAAAATTTGAAAGGTTGAATATTACCTCTTTTATGATGTAATTTTACCTCAATTAAGACTGAAAATGCGACATTACACCAGAAAAGAAGTGAAATTACACATTTTTAGAGGTAAAATTACACATTTTTGCTGACATAGAAGATGTACCCCTTCCCAGATGTAATATTACGATGATATTTTTTCTATGTTGTTGGCACCACTGAAATTAATTAATTTCGCTTTGTTTACATACATTGGTCTTCTACCAAAACTTACATTTTTCGTCGTTTGACGTTACACCTGCAAGTGTACACAGCAAATAAAGTAGTAATCCAGCTGCGTGTAAAAGGCCTGGGTGTGATATAATTTTTGCATTATTTTATGAAATTCTGTGTAATATTACACCCTGAAATATGTAGCCCATCAGTATGGGAAACCTACTTGACCGAAATTTCAAGCTGATATATACGTTTATCCTTTCAATTTTTCATCGGTCTGATGGCCGAGCGGGCTAAGGCGCCAGTCCTTACTGTTGGTGCTGGGTTTGAGTCCCGTCGGTTGCAACTTTTTTTTGTGTTTACAAACATTGTGCATGCAGCGTGTAATATTAAGTGTCTTTTTTGACGAAGGTGATGTGCATGCTTTTGCATGCGATTTTACCATCGGATTTTTTGCTGTGTAGTAGTGAAATCCTTGTTCCGCCTTATAATCCAGATTATATTTTTTTGAATTTCATTTTACCGATCTTTCGTGCACGAGAGAAGAGAGCCATGTTGCCTTCCGATTTTTTCTCTTCATAAGCGTGATTTTTTTTTTCTCTTGATGACGATTTTTCCATCGCTATTAAAGTTAAAGTCACTACACCCAAACGGCGGTCGCATGATTGTGATGCATGGCGGTATGAAAGTATATCAGAATCTGCATGAAAACTGTCCTCATGCATTTTTTGCGATATAGGGGTATGACATTTTTGCCCGTTACCGACAATTATCGACATTACCAACGGCTTTTTGGTTGTATTTCACAAAAAAAAAACCCTTAACAGAATGGGGATTGAACCACGAACTTCTTGGTTATTGATCCGACACGCTACCACCGCGCCATGGACGCTTGATGAAATTTGAGTGAAAAAGCACCAACATATTCTTCTCTTTGGAGTGTTGCTCGTTGACGGGCCAGCATTATATGTGTTGGTGAGAACTGCAGATCGCTGAAATGTTTACACGCGGGCAAAAATGATCTACGGGCTTGCTGCAAAAAATGTTATAAAATGTGACATTTTCTGCAGCAAATCCACTGTTGCAGATTTTTAGATATATTTTTCCTTTGGGTGTAGTTTTATTTTTAAATCTATAACTTGGTCTCAATTGTAAAACAGTCTTTATGCTCTATAGCTCAAAAGTTGGAACTATTTGCATAAATGTCCCATATGAATTTTATTCAATTTTGAGTTACTGATGCAGTCTGGTTCTAACAATTCGTGCTTGCCATTTCATTAGGGCACATAACTTTTTTTGACAAGAGTGTGTCCCTTTCACACCTTATGTAAACTGTCATTCGAGTGAAAGGGATACACTATTTACACTGTTTACAAAAGTTATGTGCCCTTTTGAAATGTTAGGCTCCAATTGTGTCACTGAAAAAAAAAATCATTTTTGAAATTGATGGGGAACGGAAAAGGAAAGAAAAACATAACTCGAAGTCACCATATTTGTTTGCTGTTGACGTCAGTTAGTGCTCCAAACAGCTAATCCACTTCTGCTCTAGATGTACTTCATCATCAGCTCACTGAAAGCCAGGAATTGCAGCATCTTGTACCGGCAGTATGTACAAATACAAGACAAACAAACTTAAACAAACATCTCGAAGCAAAGATAATCTAGTTTATTGCACACAACTACTATCTTTCACGCGTAAGTTTAACTCAATTATATTATGCAACATTCCTACGCCGGAACCAGCGACACCATGCTCGAGCTCGCACTCAAGGCCGCCACACTAGCTGCACCCGACGCACTGGCACTGGAATTCGCACTGCTCGAACTCGAACTGCTCACACTGCTGGGATAACCCTTGAGGTCGGCCGCACCCAGCACATCGCGCGTATCGCGGAACGGTTCCAGCGTGTGCAGCACCTTCTTGTAGATTCGCTTCAGGTACAGACACAGCACGTGATCGCACCACGTCCCATACTCGGTGTAGTACTTGAGGCTGCGCCGGTAAAAGTCCAACTTGAGCAGACCGGCCTTCATCTGTAGGGAGGAGGGAGTTGGGGGTATTAGTAGGTTGGGGGTTGGAAGGATATTTAGCTGATCCTACCTCACAGTACCGGACCTCATTGAGCTTGGCCGGAGTGTGATGCACCGTGTAGTAATGCTTGAGGAGGTCGATCGAATTCTTGAAGATTCTCTAGAAGATTGTTTATTGTTCAATTACTGTTTGAAGACACTTGTTAGAATTAGACTTACATTACAGCACTTGATCTCCACCGTCGGCAGGTTGATCGGTCGCAGATAGTCGGTCGTAACCGTTGTGTACTTGTACAGCAGCTCGATAAGTCGTTCCTCGACCTCCCACAGATAAATCATAAACTCCTGATCGCACAGATCCCACGTCTCGACAATGCTATCGTAGTGCTCCAAGAAGTACTTTGTTTCGACGATAAAGTTGTACACCAGCTTCCAATTGGCCACGTCCTCCGGGGTCTTGGCACTCCGTCTGTACATAATCGTGTCCTCTAGGATCATTTTGCCTTCTTTGCGGTAGCAGCTCAAAATGGTAACTGAATCGAATCGTTCGTTGATTTCAAAAAAACCGCGATCGCGATCATCGCCAATCGATTGGTCGAAGGTTACATAAGGTCACGAAAGGCTTCGGGAAAAGTGTCATCTCGTGCGCCGAAAACAAAAAAAAAACATCCTTCGTACTTTTAATTAGGAACTTATTTATTGTCCAACACGTGTTCGACTTACATATTTACAACCCGTTCGTACCATCACGTTCATACCGTACATAGAGAGTTAAATTAAATGTATATTTGGTAAAGAGTAATTAACCTAAGTATCTAACGAATCTACAGCGCAAACGTGTCCAACGTAATCATTATCTTCTTCAGGATCTTCTTCAGATACAGACACAGATAACGATCGGCGACCGTTCCGTACTGCAGGTACTCGTTTACCCTTCGGTTGAAGAACGCTAGTTTGAGTAGTGCCGATTTAAGCTGAAAGTGGAGAGTAGATAAACAGATGACGATGGTTAGTTGATTTAAATCAAAACAACAGAAACATTGTAATCTCTGTGCGTTTTCGCTAATCGACTTTTTTTTTAATTGGGTGATGAATCTTTGGTTTCCCTTTGTCAAATAAAGCCATTTCTCATAATTAGGTTTTCCATGCAGGTCTTAACACAATTTTGAAGGCTGGTCATTAGGGTGCCCAGAGAAAATGACCCTCTACTCTACAAGCGGAAAACGTTTTGGTTAAGATTTAGTTTTTAGTTGACGAAAAAATGTTTTTCATACAAAATAGACTTTTTTAAATCGCTAATAACTTTTCAGGATCGAGTTTTACAGGTTTGTTAAGTTCTTCAAAGTTGTAAAGCATTATATTTTTAATGAGAATCTCACTTTTGAAAATATTTGGATAGAAGTAGCGCACCGTGCAGACCAAACCGTAAGAAAATTGGGGTTCCCATATTTTTTTTTCGATTTTTCCTATCCAAACTTTACCTTTGAATATCAATGGGTAAATGTTGACCGATTTTGCTCATATTTGGCCGGGCTCTGGGCCCAATTTTGCTCATATTAGCCCAAGGAACAATATTCAGTTTGTCGAGGTTTTGAGAAAAAGTCCCATATTCTGGGCACCCTACTGGTAATACAAAATGGGTATGTGAAAATATGTTTTTTTATCTTGAGGAGGAATTTTTTGATCGATTGGTGTCTTAGCAACGCTGTTTGTTAAACAAAACTGTTACCAAAGTTGTACTGCCGTTCTACGCATAATTGTCCCATGTTCAAAAAAGTGCATCTGAGAAAAACGCGATTGAGATTTTTCGATCGATTTCTGTGTTTCTACGCATAATTGTCCCGTGGGTTCTTATTCGTCCTATGTGTCCCCAATCGCCCCAGTTAGTAGTTTATCACTCTTATTTATGATCCTCTTGCTATACAGTATGTAAACAAGACTCAATGCTTCGTATAACTAATGATTTCGTGAAAGAAAATACTTGGTGGGACAATTATGCGTAGAAGTGTAACGATGGGACAAACAGACTTGGTGTTGTTTTTGATGAGTTTCCGAACAAAGTACTAGATTTTATGGGTTTTTCGAAATGTATACGACAAAATAAACAAATGTCTAAAGGTCAAAATCGTCAAAAAATGACATGGGACAATTATGCTTAGAACGGCAGTGTAGGAATCTTCAGAAAAAAAGTTACATGAAAAAAATATGATAAGGAATTTAAAAAAAAAAGTTACACGGATAAAAATGTATAATCAGGAAGTTTAGGAAAAAAAGTTACACGAAAAAAAAAACACGATTTTTGTTTAAAATTAACTTTTCTAATACCATAATTTCAAATTAACACTATGCTCTTGAAGTTTTTTTTTGGGAAAATCGTCAAAATGTATGGAGAAAAAAAAATGTCTACCTGTAGAGGGCGTAATTGGTGGCGTAATCAGCCATGCCAGATATACAGGTAAATCTGTATTTTACAGATTTTTCGATCCCAAAAATCTCAAAAATCTGTATTTACAGATTTTTAAAAATTGATTATATTAAAAAATTTCAACAATTTTGTAATTAAATTATGTTTCAATAAGATTAAAAAACTAAAAAAAAAAGTATAAAAATTTAAATAACGAGCCATGGTTTCAACATTTCAATGAAAAGAAATTGTTTTAAAATGCATTATACATCTGTCCAGTTGTTTTCCCAACATCAGTTTCCAAAATATCTAAGTATTGACAAAAAAATATTTTTTTGCGAAAAATAAAATTTTGGAATTTCATAAAAATTCAAAACATTTTTAAACAAGCCCAAACATGCTAAATATGATTATCAATGCAGAAAAATGCATTTTAGATTGTTTTCAGTTGATTAGACTAATATTTTCATGGAAATTTTGAAGTTTTTTGGAAAAATATTTTTTTGCCCCCTGATTTTTCAAACCATTTTTGAAGGGGGGGGGGGGGGGGGAGAGCGATATAAATTTTGAAAAATATTTGCAACGGCCTTATGAACTCATGAAAATATTTTTTACATCTTTTTTCGGTTTAAAAATAACCTTTCAGTGCTCCACTTGATTAAAAACGCAAAAATTAACGTTATAATTTACAAAAGATTCTAGAAAAATCAATAAAAATGCAGTTTTAACACTCTAACGCCCAGAGCTGTTTGCCTATCGTAAAAATAGTAAATGGCTAAATTTTGGTACAATAATGCAGGAAATACTTTACTTTGACCCACCAACATCGAATTGGTGCAAAAAAGTTGAATTTGAAGTGGTGCACCAGAGCACCATCAGGAAGATGAGCAACTTTTTTTTAAACCACAAAATCTCGTTTTCTTCAAATCTATTGATTCATTTGTTTGAAAACGATTCGAAATGTGTTAAAAACTACTTATTCTTTGCTGTAAGACCATATTTCTGAAGTATTAACTACAAATTCTAAAATCTCTGCATTTTTCAGGTTTCTTTGATTAGCTCATTCAAAACCCACAAACAACAATTTTCATGAAAAATGAGGAAAATAATAAAACTATCGGTCTAATAACAATCTTTTGTCTTGTTTATGAATAGTCAAAACGTTTATAAACTTTTGTTTTGATAAACATAAGCTTTTTTCAGTAATTTAGAAAAAAGTGCTCCTAAATATTTAGTTGCTCATATGCATAGGTGGTGCTCTGGTGCACCAAATGAAAAAGGTTGAAAAACACTTAAAACCGATCCAAACTCACAATGTTATTCACAGGGGTTCTTGTCCAAGGTTCAAATTATAGCAAAACAGTTTTTGTTTCATAAAATTTTGTGTTTGGTAATTTTTACGGGCTTTCGAAAACAGGTCTTATTTATTTCCCTAAAATTGGCCCATTTTTGTTTACATTTCACACTGTAACTTTGCTTGTGCTTAACCAAATTTGATGAAATTTAGGGAGATGTTAGTATACATTCTACATGAACACCTGCAGCTTAAAGCACCATGAAAAGTTGTGTCAGTTCCGAGATATTTGAGTTCAAAGTTTTGGTGCTCTGGAGTAACCATGGGCGGGAGAGGGTTAAGCAGAAAAATTTTAACCTTTGTAAAAAACAGCATTTTTGCAATTCAATGAATCGTCTCTGCGGTAAACTTTACACAGTAGGCCTGGCCTGGGATATATTTTAATGTAAGGGTGTACTGTTAGTAATGACAAGCAGAATGGTATGCATCAAATAATCTTTTACATTCACCAGGATCCCCTAAATATTATCAGAGCTTAGAGATTGTTATATAAATACGGAAATTCTATATGAGAGGCGAAACTAAAAAAAAAAATTACCCAAAACTGGTCCGCGGTTCGTTAGCTCAAATTAACAGACACTTATTTTTTTTATTTGGCCTTAAGTGTGATTTTAAATTTTTAAATTTAAGCAATCTGTAGCATGCTCAAATTATGAAATATCTTGATGAAACTCGCAGAAACGATAGAAAGACCAATTTAAAACCAAGTGAGACGACTTTCGAAAAAAATGTCGTGTTTACATGTGTGCTCCTGCCACAACCGATCGAGCTTATATTTGGGATTCGCATAGTAAACCTAAGAGATCATTCCCCAAAATGCCCCCCCAAAAAAAAGTATCATTCCATTACCTCGCAATTGTCCTGTTCCTCGTGTCCCGACTTCTTGTGACGACACGAATTGTGGTGCAGCCGCAGATCCTTGACGCTGTGAAACTCTGTCTGTAAACCGAATCGAAAGAAGGGGGTCGGACATAAATAGCTTGTTTAGTTTTGTCTTGTTGGCACCAGCTTTCAGGAAGATAAAAATACCATTCCACGAAAGTCGATCAAGATCAAGGCATTGATCAGTCGATCGATCTTCGAGCTATTTTCGACACCTACCCCGCAGCACTGCAGCTTGAAGAAGTGCTCGTGCTCCCGCGAGCCGACGCCGTCCAACGAGAGCGTCGTGAACCGAGCCAGCAGCTGCGTCACGCCCTCGTGGATCTCGATCAGGTAGTAGAGGAAAAAGTTCCCCGACAGGTCCCAGTGGCTGATGATCGTGTCGAACTCGTCCAGGAAGTACTTGGTCTCGGAGATGAACTTCACAACCTGGAGAAAGGAAGGGGAGGCTTAGAAGAACCTCTTCCGGAATGACCCCCAGAAGTACTCACATCTTTATTCTGAATAAGTTGCTGCATTTTGAAGTATCAGGATCGATCCACCTATTTGCTCTGCGAAGTTGATCTTTTCCAAACAGTCAAGTAGAAAACAACAACCGCAACGTAGTCCGGGATTTTTTTTTTGTTCAGCAAAAACTGTGGATCTTGGGAACACTGGCCCTGTCTCTAGGTATTGGAACGTGATGGGGTTCGAACGGAAGCTAGACTCGAACTGCACCAGATGGTTCGGCGGTGCTGACGAAGAAAACTTTTCACTTCCTTTCGTCGGTCGGATCTCGAACCAAGTTTGGCGGCGGTCGTGGACGGAAGTCTTGACGGTCATGATCACGATATGTTACGTGACGACTTTTGGCAATGGTTCGAGACTTTGGTTTGTGGCTTTCGGAATGTGTCGGACGAGCGAAAAGAAGGTTGTGGGTGGGTGTTTTCAAGGTTTTTAATTTGTGTCTTCTACTAGAACTTCAATGTGGCTGAAATCTTTGTCAACATTCGCTTCAAATTGGTGATCAGTGTGAGGGTTTTCTCTTCGCCGTAGGTGATGTAGTTGGTCAACCGGTGGCGCATGTGGGTCAGCTTAGCCAGCGAGGATTTGAGCTGGAATAAAATTAGATTTGGATGATAATTTTAATACAAAGTCAAAAAGTTCCAGACATTTTCATTAGATTTTGTATCAAAGTGTGGAAATTGTAATTCATCAAAATGACTTTGAACTATGATTTTGAAAAATGATTTCTGAAGAACCAAGCGCCTCTTTTTTTCTGAAATTAATAATTTACCCTGTTAAGCGTATTTACTGTTTTTTGTATGGAATGGTATCAAGGAATTACCAATTTGATAATCTTTCTTAAAATGTTCATTCTGCTGAAGGAGTAGGGGCAAATGGATTTTTTGAACGTAAAAACTGGGTTTTCGACTTGTCACGCGCAAAAACGGGAAAATGAAGAAAACGGGTAAAAATCATCTTTTTTCTCTAAAACTACGATAACTTGAAAATTTCAGCGAGGACTCTTACATGTTTGGGTACCAAAATTTTCGTAATTGAAAGACGAAACTTTTGATACCCAAACATGTATGTATCGCTGAAATTTTCAAGTTATCGCAGTTTTAGTGAAAAAAATGATTTTTACCGGTTTTTTGATGAGTTATTAGCAATGCGATGAAAAGAAATCGGCTTATATACTTGAAAGTATACAAGGGGTATATAGGAAGTATATAAGAAAATATTTTTTTCTAGAAAAATCACCAAAAATCAGGATCAACTCGGATCGTCTTGCACCCTTCTACAAAGTTGTAGGTAATTAAATTTCCTACAAGAATCTCACACTTGGACAATTTTGGGCGAGACCTGCGCCACCTGCTGCAAAAATCCTGAAGCGATATTTTTCCCCATACATTTTTGCGATTTTCCCCATATGAAAAGCGACCCCTTAGCCTTAACCGATTTGGCTCAAAATTGGCACAGTCACTTGTTTTTGCCTAAAGAATCGATCCAGGGGGTATCTCTTACGATTTTCCAAAATTTTCAATTTTTCTTGTCACCCTAGTGTTGATTCATATACTGCCCTTGATCGCATAAATGTCCCATATGCATTTTCATAAAAATGTTGAAGCCGCGGTTCGTAAATCCCCCTTCTCGACATTGCTCAGAGTCGAGCGGCATAAACTTCAAAAAATATTTGCAACGACCTTATGAATTATTTTTTTAAATGGACTGCTTAAATAAGCAAAACAGTTTTGGAGTCAACTTTGGTCATGTTTTGACTACGCGAAAGTCAGAAATGGTTTACATTATTATTTTTTATTTGGCTAAAGCTTTGTCTGGGGCATCTCTATGACCAAAGAAGCTACTTTTCATAATTGGTTTGCCCGCATCATACAATTCTCAATATAATTTTGGCAGTTATCCATACAAAAATGGCATGTAAATATTCGAAAATCTGTTTCTTGGGAAGGATTTTTTGATCGATTTAGGTTTTTGATCGGGCCAAAGGGTTGTAGGTCATGTTTAAGACTTTCAGAAAAAAATAGTTACACTCTCAAAAAAAAAAAAAAAAAATCAACCACCATCAGTAAAATTTGATTATCCAAAATCCGTATTTACAGATTTCTTTATATGTTCACCGTTTTTCAATTAAAGCCAAATTAACAACCTTTAATTTTTCGACTTTTCAAAAAAGTGCTAATTTCTAAATCCAAATTTCAGGGAGCTGAGGAAATTTCCTAAAAAATCGTCCAAGAAACATTGAAGGTTGGTCTATTTGTTTCTGAAATACAGCCACTCAAACATGAAATCAAAAATAAGATTGAAGTTTTCTTAGTGTCATCCTGGGTGCTGAATAGTGGTTCGCGAAATGGCCTCAATTTTGAGCTGTCAAAGTGGAACCAATTTACTGTTCGCCAAAAGTAGAGAGTGTTGATGTCGATCAATAAAAATTGTTTTTTTTTGGCAAGAATAAAAAATGTGTGGCTTTTTGAACCTGGGGTTGAACTCAAGAAATCTTAAGAAAGTTGAAGGCGAGATGGAATGGAAGTTGCGGTTGTATTCATCCAGACGCTGTCTTTTTTGTTTGATTCCGTTTGAAAATCTACTCACTGCAAATTTTCTCTGTTTGTTGGTTCAGCTTCGCTTGGATTAGCGATATTTTTTTGCTGGATCAGGAAGAGCTGCAGGATTCTAAAATCAGCCAGGGAATTTATCTGCGGCATCGCAGAATGACAATATCGCCGCAGTTCTTCGTCACCCGTAAAAAAGAAAAACCTCTTCTAACCGATCGAAATTTGAAAACACACACAATTTTCCAGCAAAAAATGTCAAAAACTAGACAAAATAAAACACATACAACTGATTATTTATAAAACAGCTCATTTATCAGTAAGAAAAAAGTCATGCTTGTGCTTGAACAGCCTGCTACTTTGTGATGTAAACAAAGTAGGATCATTCGAAAATCACGTTACGCATTCTCTCTATTTATCACCCAGGTGTCATCCTGACAGCACTCAACGTGCCGATTTTCAATGTTAATAAATAAATCTTTCGTGAAATTTTCTACGAAAACAGTGAAAAAAATTGAATAAAACGTAAATCTTTTAAAACCTTCCAAATATTGTTCGCCTAAACGCAGCATAAAATGTTAAATCACTAAAAACATTGAAAAAGTTACAGGGATCATACAATATTGGCCCAATAAAAAAACATCAGATACGAGATAGGGGAAAGTGGGGCAAGTGTAACAGGCTATGGAAATGCTCATTATAACCCATTAAAAAGTTTAAAAATTTGTCGGATTTTATCATCTTATTCTAGGTTAGAAAAAGTTTTTAAAATATCCTGATTTTTAATGTAAAAAATTGATGCTAAAATTTTTGATTTTCCGTACGTTCTACTCAACTAGTGGGGCAAGACGAACAACCCGTTGGGGCAAGAGGAACAATGCATGAAAAAACATGTTAATTTGCTAAGGGACCATCCATAAACCACGTGGACACTTTAGGGGGGGGGGGGGGGGGGGTATGGCGATGGTGCCCAGAATACGGGACTTTTTCTCAAAACCTCGCTCCACAAGCTGAATATTGTTCCTTGACCTATTTTAGGACTCTGGGCCAAATATGAGCAAAATCGGTTAACATTTACCCATTGATACTCGGAGGTGAAGTTTGTATGGGAAAAATCGAAAAAATGTATGGAAAACCCAATTTTCTTACAGTTTGGTCTACACGGTGCGCTACTTACATCCAAATATTCCCAAAAGTGAGATTCTCATTGGAAATTTAGTGTTCTACAACTTTGTACAACATACCAAAGCTGTAAAACTTAATCCTGAAAAGTTATTAGCGATTTAAAAAAGTCAATTTTGTATGAAAAACATTTTTTTCACAAACTTTAGGCTCGGGTATCAATGGGTTAATCTCAACCAATTTCGCTCAAAATTTGCACAGATGCTTAAAATAACCCAATAAACCGTTTTCCGCTTGTGGAGCAGGGGGTCATTTTTTCTGGGCACCCTAATGGACAATTGTCCACGAGGGGGGGTTGAGATTACCAAAAAAAGTGTCCACGTGGTTTGTGGATGGTCCCTAACAATTGAACTGTTATCACTTAGATACATCAGATTACAATGTGTTTGAAAACTTTCTTTCATTTTTAGATTAAATAATAATATTTTACTAAATTTTTTATCGTTTTTACCTTTTACGAAAAAAATATTACTTAAATGATAAATAGTAAATTTTCATAATATCACTATATTTTGTACAGAATATTTTTTTTCACGATTTTTTATCAGTTTTTAAGTACTTGCATGTATTTATTTCCAATAAAATATGTTGTTGCAGCAATTCGTATTTTTTTCATACTAAAAATCCATATGGTACACTTGCCCCACCTGAACAACATTTTTTAAAAGCTCTCAATAAAAATAACCAAAAATTAAATCATACTTTGTAATAGGTGCATGTCACTACTGATCTAGGAAAAACAGCATTTTGATAAAATGAGCCTTAAAACGAACCCTGAGCCTTATTTTGTACTTTCCATATTATAAGAAAACAAAGATTTTTAAATAACTTCATTGGATCTTATGCCCCGCGGCGTTTACGTCGTTTTGGCGGTTATGTGGTAGTAGAATCAGCTAATTGCATTGCTAGCAACGATTCCTCATACTGAAAATAATCAATATTGTAAAAATTACGGCCGTACGAGCGATTGTTCCTCTTGCCCCATATGGTCGTCTTGCCCCACCTTTCCCTAAATGCAAATAAAAATTATGGAAATATTGAAAAGTTACTTCCTAAATGCGGATCTAAGTGTGCAGTGTTGAACAAAGGTTTATTTAGTGTTAATATCGGCTCTAAAAATTGTACATAATAAAAAAAATACTCAAAATACTCAATTATTATTTTTACTTGAATAAGATTTGGAAAATGCATGAATATTTTCAAGGTGTGTATTTCTGTGTTCGTGTATTTCTTCTACAATTTTTATCTCTGGATAGTTTTGACACAAATCACCTGACCGTCACGCCACAACTATATATCGCCGCATTCTGCAAGATCCGTACACCTCAAACCACAAAGATGAATTGTAAATTTAAACGTTCACTTTTTCACTTTACGTTTAAATATGTTCATAAAAATCACGGAGCTTAAGTTTTTTTTTCCTTTTTGAAAAAAAATCCCGATCTAATCAAAACAAACGCAACCAGTCAGATAAAAGCTTTCTGGAAAGCCTTTGGTTCAAAAATCTGCAAGAAAGGAGTACGCATGGACATACCGTACCAAACGCTCCAGTTTGTAGTTTTATAAGTTGTATGTGAATGTGTTTTGCGTAGTATGTAGTCTATAGTCGTTTTAATTGGAAAAGGGTTTCAAGAACTTAAACCACAGATTTCACAACAATTTTAATTCAAATGTCACTAACCTCCAGCACATTAGCAAACCTCACAAACGGCTCATTATGAACAGCACGGTAATGCCTTCTCAGATCCACTGTGTCATCGAATCGAAGCTGGAATTATGTTACCATTTTGAAACTCCACCAATCCGGTCAGATATTCCCATCTAGCCCACCTTGCAACAAAAAAGCTCCTTCTCGTTCTTGGCCCTGCCATCGTCGTACGGGGCGGCCTCAAATTTGCGCAACAGTTCCTTCACTTTTTCTCGAACTTCCCGCAACTGGATGTGGAAAATCCCTCGATAGAGGTCCTTGTGCAGAATGATTTGGTCGTACTCCAGCAGGAAGCGTTTCACATCTTCGCTTAGTAGAGTTAACTGAATGTTGGGGATGGGTGGTTATAAAATTTGTTTTTTTTTTACTTGATTTGAGAATTTACATTTTTATATCTATGACTGTAATTATACTCAGGTTGATGAACGTAAGCAGTTACTCGAACCATCTCTAGAAGAAGATCTTCTTGCTAAGCTTTCTCGACTGGCACTAAACGTTCTACTTAGAAGGGGGGAAGTCATCAAATCAAGATTGGATTTCTATTAATAAAATGAAAAGTTTCTTTATTCCCCCGTAACATGTATTTGTGTGCACAACTCAATTAATCTTGCTTCTCCCTCTGTTGGACTTCCTTCCAAAGATAAATTTGTCGATCTATTTTGTTAAAGTGATGCTCCCGAATTGGCTCATCAATCATCAACGTGATGCTGACACATCTCCAAAGTTTCTTCAGGTTCACCATGAGCGCCGCCGTGTATTCCGTTCCGTAGGCCAGGTACTCCCCGAGACGTGACCGGAAGTGTTCCAACTTTCCGTGACCGGAGCGTAACTGTTTGGAGAGTTGTTTAAAAGTTGCATAACGAAAATTCAATTTAGGTTTTTTTACCTCTACGATATTGGGATGTACCAATCGTGGCGTGTTATGATATTGAAAGTAGTGCTCTCTTAAGTCATACCGAGTTTCAGATAAAGTCTGTGAAGGAGAAAAAGCAAATCTCAAAATGTCACCTGACCCATTAATTTAAATCATTGACCCACCCCACAACAAAACAGCTCTTGAAACAGTTGATTTCGGGCACCGCCCACCCTCAAAGTTTCAAACTTTGAAATCAGCAGTCTCAAATTGCTCTCGATTTCCCTCAAGTGCCGGGGAAACTTTCGCCGATAGACGTGCCGATGCTGCATGATTTGGTCATATTCCTCGAGAAAGTGCGCCACATCGTCGGAAAATTTTATGAGCTGAAAATTAAGCTAAATTAAACCTCAAAATTTAAAACACAAAAAAAATCTAATTACATTTCGAAATTTGTGGCTGTAATCCAGGGTTCGCTTTCGAATCGGGACCGCCACCATTTTATTGGTCTGATTTGAATTGTCTGCTTTCAGGGAATACTCATTCGCAAGGGGGAAGGTTTCCTTTTTTTTTAGCTTTTGCCCCCCTGTTTTAGTACGAGCTTTGTTTTCGAATTCGGACAAAGGAAACTATTTTAAAACGCGTCTCAACCATTCGAGTTGGAACTGAAACAAAAGGGAATAAGCGGGATCGTTTGGCACATGTTTTGAGTTTAAATGTGTACAAATTGTAGTTTTTCGCTCAAGAGATTGAGATTTTAATTTTTTTAATTTTATAATTTAAAAACTGACTCAGAATCAAATTCTAAGCAAATGATTTAAAATCTGACAACCCTATCAAAAGTTACTAGCACTTAAGTGTTTTGATACATTTTTTAAGTCGGATCTCAGATATTTTGATAAAAATGATATCCGAATCCGAACCCATCGTTCGATGGGTAACGTCATGATTCGAAATCCGGACACTTAGTAGCATATCATTTTTGTTAGAGCTGACAAAAAATCATGTAATATGTTGGAAATGAAGAAATATCATCAGGATGTAGTATTAACAGTCAGTTTTAAGAGAATGCATGCAAAATATGTCTTTTCTAACAATTTTTCATCAGAATTTGAATATTAAAATGACTTGTTGTGCTTCGAATCCCGGACACTGATTCGAAATCCGGACACTTTTGCTTCGAATTCCGGACTCTCGTTTTTGCTAATGAATCGCACAAATTTGGACTGAAATGTTAGTGAATGGCATTCTTTAGGTCTCAAATATTTTTTTTATAAAAATTTGCTGGAATTTAAGGAAATCAAAACCATAAATTTCTGCATTGCCTTCCCGGTGCTTCGGACGCCTATGAAATATTTCACGTGAAATGTTTCGCATTTTTGCTAATCTTTTAATTTTATTTTATTGAATTGTTTTGACATTAACTACAGCGTTCAAACAAACTTTAAATGAAAGTTGATGTTAGAATTCATCAAATAACCTATTTTTGACATTTATAATGCGAACTTATATCCAAATAATTGATAAGACAAGATAAGGTGTCCGGGTTTTGAAGCGTCCGGGAATTCGAATCATGACGTTAATCAAGAGACCTTTCCAACGAACCCAAAAGATTGAAGATCTGACAATTCTATCATAAGTTATTGGGTAATTCTCCGCCAACTCACACAGCAGTTGCCCCGACCCCTCTTCGATTTGCGTGAAACTTTGTCTTAAGGGGTAACTTTTGTCCCTGATCACGAATCCGAGGTCCGTTTTTCGATATCTCGTGACGGAAGGGCGGTACGACCCCTTCAATTTTTGAACATGCGAAAAAAGAGGTGTTTTTCAATAATTTGCAGCCTGAAACGGTGATGAGATAGAAATTTGGTGTCAAAGGGACTTTTATGTAAAATTAGACGCCCAATTTGATGGCGTACTCAGAATTCCGAAAAAACTTATTTTTCATCGAAAAAAACACTAAAAAAGTTTTAAAAATTCTCCCATTTTCCGTTACTTGACTGTAAAAAAATTGGGAACATGTCATTTTATGGGAAATTTAATGTACTTTTCGAATCTACATTGACCCAGAAGGGTCATTTTTTCATTTAGAACAAAAATTTTCATTTTAAAATTTTGTGTTTTTTCTAACTTTGCAGGGTTATTTTTTAGAGTGTAACAATGTTCTACAAAGTTGTAGAACAGACAATTACAAAAAAAATAATGTATAGATATAAGGGGCTTGCTTATAAACGTCACGAGTTATCGCGATTGAATTTCCTGCCACTCGATAAAATTGTAAATTCAGGGTATAAATGCTAATGGAATCATCTTAAGCAACCATGCGCACCCATTTTTATCTTTGAGATAACACAAATAAAATTCCACTCTGTCGATTGGAGCGTGTTCAGGGAGCCTTGATACCTTGAATAGATGAAACTGAAGCGTTTACTGACATCAAATTCAAAAATATCGAGTTCTGTGAATGAAATCTATTATGCTCTTAATCCCCTGAGAATTTTAAGTCAATCGTGGAATCTACTTAATTGCCATTATTTTTTACAAATTTTGTTCCTAAGGAAATATTTTACCCAATTTCCTTTAGAACCGAATGAGTTTACAAAAAAATATTCTGGTTTTAACATTTCGGACTCGTTTCAGTTATAACAAAAATGCAATGCCGATATTCTTGCCAGTCGAAAAAGGCAACAAATTTATTCATTAAACGATTAACCTTGAACAGCACAATTATTCCAGCAGTAACATCCTAAGACCAAACACCCGTCAGCACCAGATTGGACTTTCTTAAAATTCTCCGCAGCCGGTACATCAGCTCGTCGTTTACAACGACTCCCACCGCGATGTAATCCTCGACAGCTTCCTGATAGGCTTCCATAATTTCTTGCTGCTTGAAAACAGAAAATACCTGTTTTTTAATCTGTTTTGAGGTTTAATTAATTCATTTCACATACCTCCGGTATCACTATGGCTTCATTGTCTTTTTCGTGAACTTCTTCATAATGTTCCTCAAATTCGTCAGTGTCGAAAAGGTGCTCCTGCTGCTAGATAAAATGAGATTAGTATTTGGCCACAGTTATTGAAAAAATCATCCTTCACCTCTCCACAGCACTTGATGTGTTCCCGGTTTTTGTCATCATGGGGCAACCAGTTTCGCGTAAACACACCAAACCGGTGCAGCAATTCAACCAGCGAATCCCTCAGCGGGTTCAGGTTCTTTAAATAAACCGATCGACACTTGCCCCTGTTGGCGACCATTTCGTCAAACTGATTCATAAACTCATCGGTCGTCTTGAAGAACTCGTGCAACTGAAATTTCAACATTTTTACTGGTCAAAACTACAAATCGCTAGAATAAATTTAAAAACCATTACCAAATCAAACTTAGTTGGCGGCTTGGGCGCAGGAGGCTCTGGTTCCGGTTCCGGTTCTCGCTCGCCCTCTTCTTCTCCATCCACTTTTTCAGCGCCTTCTTCGTCTGGATTTACATTTTCACCGTTCTGATCTTCACCGGACTTCTCCACTTCGGCGCCTTCAGCAGCTGCCGGTGCTGGTTCCGCTTCCTTTGGAGCTTCCGGTTCTTTCGGAGCTTCCGGCTCTTTTGGTGCTTCCGATTCTTTTGGTGCTTCCGGTTCCTTTGGGGCTTCCTCCGCCATGTTTAGCAAGTTTCAAACTAAAGTTTGCTCCCAAATCTAAAGCTCGCGTAGAACGGAAGAAAGCTGATTCTGGTCTGAAGGACGCAGTCAGTTTGGCAGAAAGGGAAAGCTAGGATTGGAACTAATTGCGACGAATTTGGTTCCAAATTTGGACACGATCGTTGTTCGACGATCGGACGATTGGATTTGTGTTGTCGTTTTGTAAACTGGATTTAATTAAAACTGATTCTGTAGAGAGTTTTCTGTCAATGGTGTAGTGAAATTTAAATTTGTTTGATGATGTGCATTATTTGGTGTGTCTAATGAAAGGTAACTATCAGATCTTCATATTTATTTGCTAACTTTTTGCTTGTTTAAGTTTGGCGCTCGGTATGATTCGTAGAAAAACTTTAGATTCAATAAAATCGGCATGTCATTTTGCGTCGAGGTCCTTTTTTTAAAGATTTAATCGGATCGTTGTCGTTGAATTTTTAAGAATATGTCTTGAGAGGCTCTAAATTAAATATTCCACTAATATTCGACCTCCAATAACATGTTTCTAATCTAATCTAATCTGATCTAACCCTATCGCAGCCAGTCTTTCGAGGGCATCCTGTAAAATGCCTTAGGTTGATTAACGCCTAGCATCCTCTTGTCATTATTAACATTTGCAGTGTCCCATTGCATTAGATTGCATTAAAACATCACAAACTTCAAAGCGGCCAGGCCAACTGCGTAAAGTTAACCGCAAAGATGATTCGTTGGATTGCATTGAGTTTGTTGCACGACCTCCAATAACACGTTTCCTTTCCAAATTTATCTGATCACTAGCTTTCTTTTAAATGACTACAAACATAAAAAAAATATTCTTAAGATAAGAGATGTGCAAGACCGGATTTGCTTGCAATCTAAAAAGGAGTTAATACCAGCAAATAACATTACAGTTCACCACTGTTTACGTAAAATAAGATTCCAGATTTGGATTCAGCGACCAAAATTACTTTAAGAAAGTATACCTGGGCCATTAAAGAGATATCGATGCCTCTGTGCATCTGGATAGGAATCCCAGCATGCTTAGTACAAGAGAGCACAGAGGCATCGATATTTTTGCAACGACGTGTAATTAGTAGGCCTTGCTTGCAAAGCAAAAAATGGTGTAAAATTGGAAGGTGTAATTTTGGGAGGTTGAATATCACTTCTTTCAGGATGTAATTTTACTTCATTTTAAATAACACATTTTCAGAGGTAAAATTACACATTTTTTTCTGACATAAAGGATGTACCCCTTCCCAGATGTAATATTACCATGATTTTTTTACTGTGTATAAATTCTGAGAAATTTCGGATATTGGGATTTTTTCTCACTAAAACTCAAGTATCTCGACCCTGGAGTGTAGAAATTGCCTTTTCTCAGAAAGAGAAATGTTCGTGATGAAATTTCCTACATTTTTTTTTTTGAAAATGCGATTTTTTCGACATAAATCCGTCTGGGTGATGCAATTTTGATCTATTTAAAGACTATCATTTAAAGGCAATATGAACTTAAATGAAACAGATAAACTTAGTATTAGTTCCGAGTGAATAAAGAAAATTTGTTAACAAAAAAGTTGATTTTCTTGTATGACAAAACATTTCACAGGGGTTCACATACACAGCAAAAATCCGATGGTAAAATCGCATGCAAAAGCATGCACATCACCTTTGTGAGCAAAAGCATGTAATATTGTATGAGAAAACGTGTACACAAAAAGTATGTACAAAAGAAAAATAAATAAATTTTGCACATCCCAAAAACAACATAAGTTTGGTGAGAGTCATAGCTTGATTACAAAGTCCGCGCCCCAACCGTCTCGGCTATCTCGCCGTCTAGTAAATGTTGTGTTCAACGCCGATGTACCAGTAGGTTTCCCGTACGTCGTATACTGAATAAACTGTATACGATGTATGGGTAACGTACAGCTACATCGGTGTTGATCCAGCTAAATTCACATCGGCGGGATAGCCGAGAAGGTTGGGGCGCCGACTTGGTAATCTGGATATCACTCTCTCACCAGATTGATGTTATTTTTGGGGTGTGCAAAATTTATTTATTTTTCTTTTATACATGCTTTTTGTGTACACGTTTTCTCATACAATATTACATGCTTTTTCTCACAAAGGTGATTTGCATGCTTTTGCATGCGATTTTACACAGAATTTTTTTACTGTATAGCAAAATTAAGTGGAAAATTATTTTTCCGAAAAATGGTGATTGGTGAAGTTTTGGAGCGTTTGACTCTTCAGAAGGCAATGTTTGGAATAGTCTAAAATTAGGGTGTTTCACGATCAGGGTGATTTTGAATATCCTATAAAAAATATAATAATAATAATAAATCTAAAGTTTGTTTTTTTAAAGGCCTATAAACATATAAAACACAATAGCTTATAGGACCTTTTTTTAGAAAAAAAACCCTAGAAATGTTCTTCGGGGTACTTTAAGAGCCCTTACAACAAACTTTTTTCTTGTTTAACAAGTCAAATTGTATTTAAGGGTAAAACATTAGTGCCATTTTAAGGTAACAAATATGCAAATTCATAACTTAAGTATCTCGAAAAAGCGTAGGCCAAATTTCGAACGCAAGGTGGCATTCGACTGGGGAGATCTAGCACCACGAACGCTGAAAAAATCTAAGGATTGTTTTTATTCAAACTCGAGATATATTTTCATTTTAAAATATCAAATTTTCAAGGGAAAAGTGTATGAGACCACCGTAACGAAATTCGAAAATTGTCCAACTATATGTTTTCACTGTACTTTTGCCCGCTGAATCTGAATCAGAATATGTCCCAAAATCGACAATATGGCTGGACAATATTGCCTGTTTTTCTCATCGTGCTGTTTTTGCATATATGTGAACATGATCAAAGTAGCTCGCTGAAACATGAAAAACGTATGATATTTTCAGGAGCAATACAAGATTATAGCACACGGTCAAAATATTTATTTGACTTGCAATTTATTGAAAAAAAAAAAACATTAGGGCTCTGGAGGGCATCATCCCCAATCGGCCATTTGGCGACCATGTTTGTTTTAGAAAAACATTCAAATCTTGATTCAGAATGTTTCAATCAAAAAATAGTTTTCTTTGTGATGTTTGTAGAAGCATTTTACATATAGTGATTATTTTTTCATTCCAATTTACTATTGTGGATTTAGCTCGTAGCTGGATTTTCTGGCATCTTCTCACGGTCATTGGAAACGGTCGTGGATAGACCTAGGGGTTCCCAGTTGGAGTGAAAAAATTCAATTTATAGAAAAATTATGGATTATAATTTTGCTTTTTTATCACTTCTTCGACACCAGGAATAATTGTTTGAACATGCTCGCAATTTTTTTATTCGGTCGGAAAAATATTATTTTTCTTGAAAAAACTTTCATTTTTAATCACATGATCACCCCTAATTCTGGCTCGATGCCACCATCATGCGACCGAGTGCTCCGTTTGTTTGTCAACAAAGCTGCAGCTGGATGGTGAGACGAAGTGAGGGGGGAAGAGATTTTGACATTTTTATGCCCGCATCTGGCCCGCCGCCTATTTCGTCGGTCACTGAGTCGCCGGTCGTTTCCTGTGACCGAGTCCAGCTAGGAACTGATCGTACAATATTTCTGGACCCTGAATTCAAAACCATCATTGACAGTCATTGCCCCAAAAGTGAAGGACACCATCTACCACCTTAAGACCACGTGGTTTATGGATGGTCCCTTACTTAGTAGTAGTAGTAGTTGTACTGATAAAGCAACCTATATTGAGGAATAACCTCCTCCACTTTTGTAAGTAGTCTCTTAGGACGAGACAAGGGAAGGGGTTTAGCGGATGTACACGTTCTAGACAAAACAAATGTTAACAAAAGAGGAGGGGATCAATTTTTAAGAAGGGGCTCAAATTTCAGCATTTTTGTATCACCCAGACCCAGATTTACCCTTGATGACGATTTTAGAAGAAACGTCGAATTTATCAAGAGCGATCAGATTATTTAGCACCTTTTGAGATTTGTTTGATAGTGAGTCGTTATTTTTTATTCGTAGATCGGAAAATCTCGATCTTCATCTTGTTATGATCAATTTTAGTTAATTTTACTGTTATTTTATTGTTATGCTATCAAGCAAGACTGTTTGTAAAAAAAGAACTTCAAAGCAGTGATACTTCTACGGTGATGCAAATTGGCACAGTTTTCAAACAGATTTTTTTTTAAATTTTTATTTCCTTTAAAAAAACTTTGTGAAAAATGATTGGGTGTTTAAAAAATAAATCGAATAAATTACTGCTCCAACAGCACCGTGTTTGTCTTCCGCAAAAGCCGTCGCAGTTTGAACATCAACTCAACATTCGACACAACTCCCCGTGCCAGGTACATTTTTACAGCCCGGTGGTAGTCCTTGATGATTGGCTCCTGGAAGATGTGGTTATTACACTTTATTGTTACAACAGTCAAACTATGTCAACTAACCTCTAGGAGTTCGATTCCTTTGTTGGCTTGCTTGTGAACTTCTTTGTAGTGAGCCTCAAAGTCCTCTCTGTTCAGTGGTTCTGGAGTCTAAAAGAAGAAGAAATTTGTTGTACAATTGTTTTTTCAAACGATATACGAAGTATGTACCTCATCGCAGCACTTGATGTGTTGATACAAGTAATCATCACGTGGCAGATCGTTCTGGATGTAACGAAGCAGTAGTGCCACAATTGACTCTCGCAACGGATTCAGCAGCTTTAGGTACATGGATCGACACCTGGCCCGATTTTCCACCAAATCGTCAAAGTTATTCAAGTAGTCTTCGGTCTTTTTCTCGAACTCGTGCAGCTGTTATGTAAAGGAACGATTTAATCAACCTTTTTGCTCATTTGATCACCGTAAAAAAACCCATACCAGTTCAAATTTATTAATCTCTTCTTCATCGGGATACTCCGGCTCCGATTCCGGCTCCGATGGGACATCTGGAATCACCTCTTCTTGTTTAACTTCCACTTCCTCCAAAGCTTGTTGAATTTCCTCTGGCGGTGGTGCCTCCTCAACCTTCTTCTTTACCACCTTTTTGACGACCTTCTTCTTTTCTTCAGTCATAGCTGTGCACTAAAAAAACGCTTCAAAGCTTTTCACAAACTAAAATATAGCAACTAAAAACCCAATTCGCGACCCGAAATGCGATCTGAAAGTCTTGGCGGCTTAGCAGACAATGGTGCATGATGCGAGATGCATTAATAAAATTAGATTCTCATCAGAAGGTGATCGGATTCGGAAAATAGGCATCGGCTATCGGCGCGAACGACGGTCGGCCGGAAATGTATCATACTCGCTGTCTATTTAGTTGTTTAATCAGACCTTTGCGAAGGTAGACACTTTTTGGCAAACGTTTTAGATGCGTGCGCGTGCTCGCAAGGTTTAAACAGAGGAAATACAAAACAGCTTTTTATGTACAAAATTCTTCAACTTGCAGACAGACAGGCAACCATTTTGGCGCCATTACATTTTAAATCAAGATATTTACTTGATTGCTTCATTCTGAAAATAGACGACAATAATAAATATAAGTTCTTAGGTAATGCCTTGCAGAAAATTCTTTCATGATATTTTTCGGACACCAGCATCAATGCAACAAAAGAAAATAAAACGGTTTATACATTTTTAATCGTCTTTTTCTCAGCTGTAATTTTTTGTACATGGGACATTTATGAGAAGGAGAATATAGATCAAAAATATAAGTTTTTCCAAGGAAAAAATTGGTTGTGGTGCTGTACAAAAAAAAATGAACTTGAACATTTTAATAATGATTAAAAACGCAGGGAAATGCATTTTAAATAGTTTTCCGCTGATTGCACTCGTGCGTCCAATTTCCCGAAAAAATATTTCTCGTTTCCCAGGAAATTTGAAAATTTCCCAGGAATATCCGAAATTTAAGCGGAAGTATACATTTTCTTAACTTTGTTGGGCCAATGTTTTGTAAATACACAAAAAAATAATGAAATTTTTTATTCATTTCAATCAACTATATTGAACCAATCAGCTTGGGACCATCCACAAACCACGTGGACACATTTTTTTTGTATGGAGGGTGGACAATCGCCATCAATGATTATCTATTAATACAGAAGCTGAAACCAGTAAGACTTGTTCTGAAATATTAACTTATTCCAGAACAAGTCTTACATAAAGAAAAACATAATTTCTGCAGATTTTTTTTATTCATTTCAATGTCAATGTTATTCTTAAACATATTCTTTATAACTTATTACTGAGACAAATTTGAAAAACAATTTTATGATTGTGAGGCATGGATTTTCACTGTCACATTTACAATATAAACCTTTTTCTCCAAAAATACTAACGATCATATTGTGATTTAATGCAATTTGAAAATTCATAAATTTTCTTAAAGGTTTATGATTTTTTACAAGTTGTCTGGCCATCTATTGTTCCTCACTCATTTTGACCATTAAAATTGCTGTTCTATACAATTTTGTTACATAAAATAATCAGATACTGGATCACAACAATTTTCGATAAATTTCAGATTCCCGGGAAATTTGTTTACAATTTCCCGTTTCCCGAGAATTGTGTAACCCCGGATAATTGGACTCAGTGGTTCTCAACATGGGGTACATGTACCCCTGGGGGCGGACATTTCTAAAGTTTCACTATTTAACATTATTTTTTCGACCTGTCTTTTAGTTTCGCCAAAAATAAACCTGGGAAAAAAATGTATTGTAAATGTAACCCATAAGGTACCTAATTTATTTTATTGATGTTAGCAAATAAATAAATCAGCTCTATTCCAGCATATATAAGAGCAGTTGTTTTAGAGCTGATTTGCAATCACCTTAGCTGTTTTATGACTGATTAGATTATGGATACTGTTTAGCAGCTAATTTATTATTTCTTTTAGTGCTGGATGGTTACTTGGGTTATCTGAGAAAATATGGATCTCATTTTCAATGTTACAAAAATATGAAGTGATTTTTTTCTATTTTTTTCTATTTCAAAGACTTTTCTTCAAAATTATCAAACAAAACACCCTTTAGGAATATTATTGTGGTGTTGTTTAAAACGTTAACGTCTGGGGCGAAACGGGACACATGGGGCGAATTGTAACAGCTGTTTTAGCCTTGTCACTGTACAATAGTGTTTCTCAACCGGTGAGGAATTCCCCCTGTGGGGGAATTTGGCCATTGTTGGGGAGGGGGGGGGAATGACGATGCAATAGTGATCCAATGGGTTTTTGTAAAAATATATATCATTAATTGTATTTTTTAACCTTTTAAGCTTACAATATATTTAAAACTTATTTCGTTGATACACCCAAAATTCAGAATCAAGATAGGGTAGAGGACCCAGTTTTCGCCCTGCTCCAGTTTTCGCCCACCTACTGGATTTAATCTGTATTTAGCAAACTCATACCGTTTTTTGGTTGAATTTATTATGCAGGTTTACATATTCATTCATTTCTAGTACTAATTGAAACTTTCCTAATGAATTTCTATTGATTATTAAGTTTTTATAAGCTTTTCAAAAAAAGCCTTACTGCAGCCGCCATATTTTTGTCAATTTAGACTACAGCGGGTAATAATGTTAATGAGGGAAAACAACTCATTTTGTCCGAAAATAATGTAAATGAATAATTCATTAGTTCACTGTATGTCTGAATTTCATGAAAATCTAGTGATTTACCTGTTTTAAACGTTTACCAAAGGTTATTTCAATAAAATAAAGTGGGCGATTTCTGGGGTCATGAAAAAACATGAGATCCAATTTTCGCCCAGGGCGAAATCTAGTATTGTGTTTTCAGATTTTATCTAGAACCAGTTTTCGTTTACCATAAAAACGAATCTAATCGCAGCGAAATGTGCTTGAAAATATATGTGGAACATTCTAGATTATTTGTAAAGGTTAAATAATCATTTTAATTACTTTCATTCATAAGGGGTTTTGGTTCAAATGTTGTAAAAGTTTACTGGTACATAGGATAACAAATTAAGCAGAGGATGGAGAAGTAGTTACACATGTGCTTTAATATTTTTATTAAGAGGTACCGTAAACTGGGGTGACTTTGATAGCCCGGGGTGACATTGATAGAAATTTGATTTGGCCACTAATTTTGATACATCCAATGTAACAGTCACATTTTTGCATATATGTTCAATAATAAGCTATCCCTTAATGCTTACATACTTAAAATTCTCAAAAATGTTTAGATACTTATTTGACGGGCATTTGAAAAACCTACCAAAGTCACCCCGGGCTATCAAAGTCACCCCAGTTTACGGTACTCGATGTTTTATGTTTTTTGAGTCAATTCGGGAGCAAATGACCCATAGGGTTAAAGCTTCCCTAACAAAATCAACAACAACATGGAGCTAATTGTAACTGTGTGCCTCTTGGGTGAACAGGGACACATGAGTTCTATCACAAATTTTGATTCAGTCATATTTTTTTAGAGAGAGTGAGAACATGTTTTGGTTTTAGTTATAATAGACAGAGAATCTCAAAATAAGCAGGATATCTGAAAAAAAAAACTCCTGGGATTTTTTGAACCTCAATTTATAATATGTACGACAAAATATGTGCACATCAATGAAATTTAGCTTCGGGAACATGTTGTGTATCAATAGGAGACCATATTTGCTTAGCTTTGAGTCATAATTTCATTTGATTTCTTGATTTTTGTCGTGGGCGAAAACTGGTTCCAAGGGTGGGCGAAAATTGGATTTAGGGGGGCGAAAATAGGCTCTTCAGAGCACTTTATAAAAACGCAAAATTTTATAAAAAATGAACACGTAAATGATAAAAACCTTGTGGAAACTTAAAATCAAATAGTTTATCAACGTTCTACAACAAATAGAACCAAAAACCATAATTTGCCATCAAATTCTCATCAAATTTCCTAGATTGCCTCTATAAAGTGGGCGATTTCTGGGTCCTCTACCCTAATCGTTCTCTCAAAATTTATTGAGGGCTCTGTGCCAAAATCGATAGAATAATGGTACCAACTCACACCATCATAACAAATGAGTTCATTCGTTAGTTGAATCAATAAATCTCCAACAAGTGTCATACATCGACTTCTGACTTCTCCATGGTCACCAAGCTGTGCGTGGCCGAGGCAGCTAAGTCATTGGATTGGTTTGTCAAAGGTCTCTGGTTCGATTCCCGTTGTCGACACTTTTGGTTTTTTGTTTGACGGATGAACTTTTTTTGCAAATGAACCTCGAGAGAATAGTTCTATCGCCCATCTCGAGCTGTGTTCTCTGCGTCCGTGAATGGTACCACTATTCTCTCGACTCGAGACCATCATTCTCTCGGACTAGCGCTGCCAGTTTTGGGTGTAAGATAAAACATCAATTTTTATTTCCTTTTGATTTCACGATGCGGGTGTGAATTCAGTGATATTTTTCTGAATAATAGCATAAATTAAAAAAAGTTGAAAATATTTGCGTTCTCTCAAATTTATTATTGTTTTTTTTTTTTAAATAAATGCAAGCTACTTTTGGTTTTTTTTTTTAAATGAGTAGTCTTAGATTTTTTTTTTAAATTTTATGTCACTTTTTTTGTTGTTTAGGGTTAGGTAATTTTGTGAAAATAAAACTGAATCTAAAGCTGGCAACTTTTGAAAAATGTTTTTGAGGCGCTTAGTGTTGTTTTCGTTTTTTTGCGAAAATTATTTACATAAATTTCTGGGAGTTTTCGCATCTTTTTGAGCAAAGTTCTATTACTTTGAAAAATAATCGAGTGTCAATTTTTTTGAAAAAGTATTTTGACGACTTTTTTTTGTCTTTTTCTTACAAAAAGTCAAGATTATTCATGACATTTTGCATTCCATTGAATATAAGCAGGCAATAAAAAATCGTATGAATGCTGCAAGTATTTGAAAATTGTTGCTAGCGAAGAAAAAAAAATGATGCTGTGAAAAATTTTAAATTTCTGCAAACATTAATGCGAAAGTTTTGGCATTTGTGCAATGATATACATTATTTGGATAATAAAGTGAGGGGGGGGGGAAGTTCTTGAAATTCAGCCAAGGAGGGAATGGATCAATAAAGGTTGAGAAACGCTGTTGTACAATATTTGGTTATTTTCTAGTAGCGATTGTGTGTGTATTTCGATCCGGGCGGTTTCGGGATGTTTGACAGTTGCGTTGGAGAATTTGAACGGTGTGCGTCGCGGCCCTCGCGCAGGATTTTCTTTGCCGTTTCCGTCTTTGTTGTTCCCCCGATTGTGTGTGTATTTCGATCCGGGCGGTTTCGGGATGTTTGACAGTTGCGTTGGAGAATTTGAACGGTGTGCGTCGCGGTCCTCGCGCAGGATTTTCGTTGCCGTTTCCGTCTTTGTTGTCTTCCCGATTGTGTGTGTATTTCGATCCGGGCGGTTTCGCGTTTTCGCATTTTAGTTGGTTTTATCTTTCCACAGCCGGCTGTCTAAGATTAAATCATTTATGCTAAACTCAACACCAAATAACTGGGAATAGTCTCATCCGCATACTCCGACTGTTTGCCTTGAGAATGCATACTACATCACACCATTAAACAAAATTTATTGAGTATTGGGTCGCATCATCATCCTCTATGTTGAATCCTGGCCATTACCCTTACCCACTAACAAAATCCCAAGTAGAAGTAGTTTTCCGGCACACGCGGGGGTGTGGATATCGTATAGAACCCACTAGAGCGTCCAATTTCCCGTCCCGGGAAAAAAATTCCCGGGAATTCCCGGGATTTCCCGAAAAAAAATATTTCCCGTTTCCCGGGAAATTTGTAAATTTCCCGGGAATTCCCGAAATTCAAGCGAAAGTAAACATTTTCTAAAATTTTTGGACTTTTTGAAAATGCTCTGAAAACATAAGAAATGAACAAACTCAACATGATTTTGTTCAATGAAATGTATTGTTTGGTTTATATATACAGGGTTGTTACGAAAAAGTCGAAAAAAAATCCGCGCCAGATCCGCGCCGACCCCAAAACCCATTCCGCGCGAAATCCGCACCATATAAAAAAAAATCGCGACAAACATAGAAGAGAGTAACATAATGAATAAAATTTTAAACGAAAAAAGAATAATACAGAAAGCATTACTGATCCGTTGATCAGTTGTGGATTCATATCCCACCTGCACCAAGTGGAACCTTTTCTGCCATTTCTGAAACAATATTAGCATTTTTTGTAACACTTTAAATATCGTTGCTTTAAAAACAAATTTAGGAAAAAAATTAAATTCAAACATTTTAAAAAATTAAAACCCTAAAATAAATTACCAAATTATAAAATCTAGGGACTTGATAATTTTCACCAAATTTTCTTCTCTAACTTTCTCTAAACTAAAATATGACTCCAAAAATGATTCGAACTAAGAAAATGGCAAAAAAACAATTATTTAATAATTTAATGATCAAATAATAAAATAATTAAATAATTAAATAACTAAATGATTAAATAATTAAATAATTCAATAATTAAATAATTACATAATTAAATAATTAAATAATTAAATAATTAAATAATTAAATAATTAAATAATTAAATAATTAAATAATTAAATAATTAAATAATTCAATAATTCAATAATTAAATAATTAAATAATTAAATAATTAAATAATTAAATAATTAAATAATTAAATAATTAAATAATTAAATAATTAAATAATTAAATAATTAAATAATTTAATAATTAAATAATTAAATAATTTAATAATTAAATAATTAAATAATTAAATAATTAAATAATTAAATAATTAAATAATTAAATAATTAAATAATTAAATAATTAAATAATTAAATAATTAAATAATTAAATAATTAAATTATTAAATAATTCAATGATTAAATAATTTAATAATTTAATAATTTAATAATTTAATAATTTCATAAATTAATAATTTAATAATTTAATAATTTAATAATTTAATAATTTAATAATTTAATAATTTAATAATTTAATAATTTAATAATTTTATAATTTTATAATTTAATAATTTTATAATTTTATAATTTAATAATTTAATAATTTAATAATTTAATAATTTAATAATTTAATAATTTAATAATTTAATAATTTAATAATTTCATAATTTAATAATTTAATAATTTAATAATTTAATAATTTAATAATTTAATAATTTAATAATTTAATAATTTAATAATTTAATAATTTAATAATTTAATAATTTAATAATTTAATAATTTAATAATTTAATAATTTAATAATTTAATAATTTAATAATTTAATAATTTAATAATTTAATAATTTAATAATTTAATAATTTAATAATTTAATTATTTAATAATTTAATAATTTAATAATTTAATAATTTAATAATTTAATAATTTAATAATTTAATAATTTAATAATTTAATAATTTAATAATTTAATAATTTAATAATTTAAAAATTTAATAATTTAATAATTTAATAATTTAATAATTTAATAATTTAATAATTTAATAATTTAATAATTTAATAATTTAATAATTTAATAATTTAATAATTTAATAATTTAATAATTTAATAATTTAATAATTTAATAATTTAATAATTTAATAATTTAATAATTTAATAATTTAATAATTTAATAATTTAATAATTTAATAATTTAATAATTTAATTATTTAATAATTTAATAATTTAATAATTTAATAATTTAATAAATTAATAATTTAATAATTAAATAATTTAATAATTTAATAATTTAATAATTTAATAATTTAATAATTTAATAATTTAATAATTTAATAATTTAATAATTTAATAATTTAATAATTTAATAATTTAAGAATTTAATAATTTAATAATTTAATAATTTAATAATTTAATAATTTAATAATTTAATAATTTAATAATTTAATAATTTAATAATTTAATAATTTAATAATTTAATAATTTAATAATTTAATAATTTAATAATTTAATAATTTAATAATTTAATAATTTAATAATTTAATAATTTAATAATTTAATAATTTAATAATTTAATAATTTAATAATTTAATAATTTAATAATTTAATAATTTAATAATTTAATAATTTAATAATTTAATAATTTAATAATTTAATAATTTAATAATTTAATAATTTAATAATTTAATAATTTAATAATTTAATAATTTAATAATTTAATAAATTAATAATTTAATGATTTAATAATTTAATAATTTAATAATTTAATTATTTAATAATTAAATAATTTAATAATTTAATAATTTAAATAATTTAATAATTGAATCATTTAATAATTTAATAAGAACTTTCTTGAAACTTTAAAAAATTAAGAACTAAAAAAATCCATGGTAATTTTTTTTGTTTAATTGAATATGTAAATTCTGAAATTTTCAATTTTAGACGGAGATTTTAGCAGATTGCTAAGTGGATTTCGTCATGTTTTGATAATTGGGAGTAGAACCAATTCTACCTAAATCAGAGTGGCAACAGAATCTTTCAATTTTTAATAAACCACAAATTTCAAAATTTAAATTTCAGATTGAAAAAACTTAAAAAATCTAAAAAGATCTAAAGCTTTTTGAAATTCTGTAATTTTTCGAATTTTGTAATTTTGAAATTGTAATTAATATGCTCGCTCAATATTTATTGTTTGCTATATTAAAAAATGCCTTGGAAACTTTGGAACCCTGTATCGATCAAAAAAAAATCTAAGGGTTAAATCATCCGGAACATACCCTAAGAATCATTTATGTACATCCTTATGTCTAAATCTTTGGAAAAAGTTTAAAATATGAGTCAGAAGATAAAATTTAAATGTATCATGTGAAAAAAATATTTAAACCAGGTAAGCAAATGTTAACAAAAATTATGAGTTGTAATGTTATGTAAAATTTATATAAGAAATCTCAATACATTTTTAAAAATAAACGCTCCTTGAAGATTATTTTGAAGATTCGTATTAAGAAAAAATAATCAATAATTTTCAGAAGAAAATTTTCTTCATTAACAACTTCTTAGAAATTGATGTTTTTGCACTCAAAGAAAAAGATTGAATTTATTTAATTGCTTATAATATTTTCCTTTGTAACTTGAAGAAATTCTATCGTTCTAAATTATTTTATTTATGAAAATTGCTATCCGCGCGAAATCCGCGCCTGAACAAAATTAGCCAGCAAATCCGCGCCAGATTCGCGCGATACGCGCCATCCGCGCCATCCGCGCGATCCGCGCCGTCCGTAACAACCCTGTATATAATTAATCAGATTATCAGAAATAATGATCTCAGAATTATTTCTGATAATATTAATTTTTAAAGCAACTGGGAATAGATCTTGCTTAATGAGTATAAAATTATTACAATTAGACAATTTTTAATAGATTGATGTTATTTCATCACAACATTGTTAACTCCTTATCTCAAAATTAAAATCGAGATTTTTTTACGTTTTTGTTTAACATGATCAAATGAGATGAAAATCGAATTTGTGCAAAAAGAATTAATTCAATTGGTTGAATACCTAGTACTAAAGAAATTACAATTTGAAGTAAAAGAATTATAGAGCACTGGTGCAACTACAGGTGTTAGACGGTTAAATGTGAAAAAATAGAAGACTTTTTATGGAATGATGGTAATTTATAGTATAATTTTAATTATGTTGCATAATAATACAAAAAAAATCATTGAAAAATTACTTTCTATTGTTTGTTCTCAAAAAATGCAAAAAAATATATTCAAAGCTCGCTTCAAATATTTGAAAACATAGGGTTGTTTGGAGTAAAACCAACACTGAAAAGCTTTACCATTTGTTCAAGAGCAGAAACCAGTATTTGTCATGAAAAACATAATTTCTGCATGTTATGATTGTGGATTATGCAATTTTATGATTGTGGATTATGGATTAATTTTACTCACAGTTTTGATAAAAAATATTTCTCATCAAAAAATACCAAAATACATTTTCTTGTAGTCGAATGATTTTTTACTTGCAGTCAAGCTGCTAATTGATCTTCACACTTATTTTAACCATTAATGTTGATGTCCTATACAATTTTGTTGCACAATATTAATCAAAACCAAGATCATAACAATTTTCAATAAATTTAAAATTTCCCGGGAATTCCCGGGAAATTGGCTGAAAATTTCCCGTTTCCCGGGAAATTAGTAACCCCGGGAAATTGGACGCTCTAGAACCCACCCTTGGTAGCAGCCTGTGCTAA
Organism: Culex pipiens pallens; assembly: GCF_016801865.2. Classification (NCBI taxonomy): domain Eukaryota; kingdom Metazoa; phylum Arthropoda; class Insecta; order Diptera; family Culicidae; genus Culex; species Culex pipiens. Next base: position 125,020,704 of record NC_068939.1, read on the forward strand.
CTAACATTCCCGTCCCATTCCCTCGAGATCTACAAACTGACATGGCGGGCGCCGTTGGTGGCCAACGACTGTTTCCTATTCGCACCGGCTCTAGTTTTGATGATCGTGATGTTTTATCTTTTCAGCGCATTCATGCATGCTGTTGATAAGGGAAACATCATTTGATCGTTGAAGCGTGTGACCGGTTATGCTGATGGGATATTATGGTCCTGTTCAGCAACGGAGAAGGACAACCATGGGTGGTCTCTCATGCTCATGCTCATGCTCATGCTCATTATAGCTTCACAAAATAAAAAAAAAATACTTCAATAAAACAATGTGAGAAAGAAATAGAAAATTATTTTTTTCTAATTGGCGCTCAAAAAATCTGGCAATGCCTGATTTATCTGGCAACCTAGCACCCCTGGGTACCAGTCAAGTACCAGCAGCTTAAGCAAAACGAAAAGGGATACCTAGCCAAGAAAAGGGTTGAGAACCGCTTCTCTAGATTGTACCCAAAGTGTCGTTGAAATTTAGAGTATTTTGATTTTTCGGCCGGTTTTGAATGGAGGGGGAGGACTTTGGAGAAAAACCATTCGGCCCTGTCTAAAATTTTTTGAAAAATTCTAAGTGCACGTGTTTCTGAGGACCCCAAACTTCATGCTTCCCCTCGAGTTGAGCCTGCGCAGTAATTTTTGTATTGGTCGCAGTTGTTTTCAAGACTCTATAAAAATAGCCAAAAAACAGGTGAATATCCATTAAAAAAGGAATCGGAAACATGATTTTCAGAAAAAAATTAATTGAACATAAAGCACCATGCGTCTCCGGCTAAATGTACTGGGAACTCATTTCGATGGAGAAGCATGGTACTTTGAATTCGGTCGATATACCGAATTCCGATATATTTTTAAAAATGCTATCTCTGAATCCGGTAAATTAAAATTGTTTTGAATATGTTTACGGTAAATTAAAATTACCTTCCAGAAAATTAAAAATAGAGTATGATAAGATTCATCGCTGGAGGAGTGATAAGAAAAAACACAACAAAATCAACGTCATAATTTATTTGATATTGTGTTCGTCGTTCGTAAAGTATAGCTTAAACACACATTTATTTAATATCTAATAATTGCAATAATTTTGCGCAGTATTTTCAGCAGGTTGAAGCTCAGAACCGCGTTGCACTTGAGTCCACTTCGGACGAACTCGTCGAGCTCATGTCGGAAGACAACCATTTTTAGAACTGACGCCTTCATCTAAAAATAAAGCAAAATCGGTAGACAAAAGCACACGAGTACCACCAACGATTAGTTTGAATTTGTTTACTTCCACCTTGTGGGACAAACAACAACAACAACGAGCAAAGCCTACTAACCTCACACGTGTTGGCCTCAAACAGATAATGCTTCTCGTGAACGGCATGGTAATGCAGCTTGAGCATGTTCACATTCCGGAAGCTCTCTCCGCAGCACTCCATCGGAATTCTCTCCTTCCATCCCTTGACGCGAATGCCGTACTCTGGAATAACGAGCTCCTTTTCACCGACCGGTTCCTTCCGCTTGACCGGTTGCCCAAAGTGGTCCAGGACTTCGTTTGCAGGCTTGGGTTCGCGCCATTCAACGACGGTGAACTCCATCAAGATTTGAATGATCCTCAGCCTAATTTCCTGCAGGTAGTAGAAGAAAAACGTCCCAAACAGGTCCCGGTGCATGACGATGTGGTCAAAGTCGTTGTTGAACTGCTTGGCGTGGGTCACGGTTTTCTGTATCTGTTGAACAAAGTTATTGAATTACTGAACAAAATTTGACATCACAAAAACCACCTTTTCCCACAGTTTGGCCTCCTCCTCGGTATCGAACGTGGGCCGCAGGTAGAAATCCTTCATCGTAATCATCTTGAAGCAGCACTGACTGGTGACCGGGCTAGATCAGAAGATGTTCTAGTTCGTGATCGTCACTCAGAGGGCGATCGTGAACTACAATCGAGCTCTGGGGATATGGTGTTATTTTTATTGGCTCGAAGATATGGGACTTTTGGCGGAAATAATACAGTCATTCAACTCACTTTCATTTGGCTATGTTAGAAACGTTGATAGGAAGTGTGCACAACATTATACAATGTGTGTGTGTGTTTATTTTCTTCTTTTTGAATTTGTAACTACGCAGATTGGGGGTCCTTCTTTTAATCAAAAGGTTTTCATGATAAAATTGTATGTGTTTTGTTACTTCGCAAGAATAATTTTCAAGAATTCGATTTTCAAAACATCCAAAACATTCCGTTCTCTTTTATAATTTGCGTTGGCCGCACCTTTGCAACTAAAAGATCAAGCAGAAATACCAAAAAAGTGAAAGCCACACTTTTTTTCTAATGTTGGTACCACTGCGCGATTTTGACATTTCGGGCGTGCGCCATTCGTGACGCCATCTTCGCTTAAAAATGTGGATATCGTGGTATCGCGAAATGATATTTTAGGGGCTAATCAGATAACACTGAGAAAAACTCAATTTTCACAGCATTGAAGGGTTACATACAAGTAGAAAATTACAAAATTTCATGTTTCAGAAAATTTATTAAATTAACTTAAAAGATGATTTTCAATCACTCCTGAAAGTTTCATGAAGATATTTTATGAATGAAGTAAGTTACATACGATTTAAGCTGAAAATGTTGGTATGCGCAAAGCAAACTGTCAAACTTTGCGAGAGTTTTTCTATGATCACCGAGTTGATTTACGAGTGCCACGATATTTCAAAATGGGACAAACCAAAATGGCTGAAATTTGGGGTGATGACACGCAAGACATATCCCGTGTGCATGACGAAGCCTGATTTTGAAATATTGCTTTAAAAAATAATAATACTGACAAGAAAGAACTTGGGGCGTAATCTAATCGCAAGTTCTTCCAGGATGCTTTCTTCGCGCTTGTGTTCGATTAGATTAGATTAGATTTTATATGAAAAACATAGAAATATTTTTATCTCTTTCAAAAATAAACTTTTTGAAAATCGGCATTCGTCATGCACATGTTGCTCGAGGACGGGCCAGCATTATATGTGTTGGTGAGAACTGCAGATCGCTGAAATGTTTACACGCGGGCAAAAATGATCTACGGGCTTGCTGCAAAAAATGTTATAAAATGTGACATTTTCTACAGCAAATCCACTGTTGCAGATTTTGAGATATATTTTTCCTTTGGGTGCAAAACAAATAGAAAAAGTCGAGAACTAAAGAAATACTTTGTTTTTATTTTTATTTTTACTGAAAAAGTCAAATAACAAAGTCGGGATTTTTTCCGTGTACCTTTTTACTTGAATAATCTAAAACTAACAACATTGACGAAGACACCAAATCGATCGGATCAACAGATTTCCGAATATTATCATGGCCATATTGTATGACCGCGCACAATATTGTATACTAGTGATGCAAAACGATTTATTTGGACATAGGACACACAGAAAAAAAATTATGGTAATATTACATCTGGGAAGGGGTACATCTATTATGTCAGAAAAAAGGTGTTATTTTATCTCTGGAAATGTGTAATTTTACCACTTTTCTGGTGTAATGTCACTTTTTCAGTCTAAATTGAGGTAAAATTACATCATAAAAGAGGTAATATTCAACCTTCCAAAATTACAGCATCCAAATTTAAATTATTTTTTTCTGTGCATGCACATGACATGATATGCTTTCAATAAGCTATTGAGCAACTCTCTACGAAATCGGCCAATTTTGACCATTTTTATTTTTATATTTTTTTATTTGGCTCAAACTTTGTGGGGGCCTTCCCTATGACCAAATAAGCTATTTTGCGTCATTGGTTCACCCGTACAAGTCTCCAAACAATTTTGGCTGCTGTCCTTACAAAAATGGTACGTAAATTTTCAACCAGCTGTAACTTTTGAGTGAATTTTCTGATCAATTTGGTGTCTTCGGCAAAGTTGTAGGTAATGTTGAGGACTTTTGAGAAAAAAAAAGGTAAACGGGGGAAAAAAATTGCAGATTTTTTAATCAACTTTTTTTTCACTAAAACTCGATTTCCCAAAATACGTATTTTTTGATTTTCGAGATTTTTTGATATGTTTAAGGGGATAACAATCCGCAACTTTTGAGCCATAGATAAACATGGTCAAAAAATCTGTCGCCGAGTTGTGAATTTTGGAAAAAATAGTGATTTTTGTAAAAAAATGAAATTTCATGCAAAAATAAATTTGACGTTATTTTTTAATGCAAAATTTAATTTACAATCGAAAACCACTTAACAGATTTTTTGATAAAGGGCTCCATTTTCAAGATATAGCCACCGAAAGTTTGATTTTAGCGAAATTTTTGCGGCTTTTCAATTTTTAATAATAGTGACCACGAGTGACCATTTCTAAAAAAGGTTCAGAAAATTTGCTATAAAATTGTCTACGAGACATTGAAGATTGGACCTCGGGTTGCTGAGATATAACCGCTTTAAGAAAAAGAAACAGGAAAATTGAAGTTTTCTAAGTTTCACCAAAACAGCCCACCATTTTCTAATGTCGATATCTTAGCAACTAATGGTCCGATTTTCAATGTTAAAACATGAAACATTCGTGAAATTTTCCGATCTTTTCGGAATAAATATTTTGAAAATTTTTAAATCAAGACTAGCATTTTAAATGGGCGTAATATTCAATGTTTGGCCCTTTGAAAATGTTAGTCTTGATTTAAAAAAATCAAAATATTTTTTTCGAAAAGATCGTAAAATTTCACGAATGTTTTATGCTTGAACATTGAAAATCGGACAATTAGTTGCTGAGATATCGACATTAGAAAATGGTGGGTTGTTTTGGTGAGACTTAGAAAACTTCAATTTTTGTGTTTCTTTTTCTTAAAGCGGTTATATCTCAGTAACCCGAGGTCCAATCTTCAATGTCTCTTAGACAATTTTATAGCAAATTTTCTGAACTTTCAAAAAAAAATTTAGAAATGGTCACTCATGGTCACTATTTTTAAAAATTAAAAAAACCGCAAAATTTCGCAAAAATCAAACTTTCGGTGGCTATATCTTGAAAACGGAGCCCTTTATCAAAAAATCTGTAAAGTGGTTTTCGATTGTAAATTGAAATTTCAATTTTTTACAAAAATCACCATTTTTTCAAAAATTCATAACTCGGCGACAGATTTTTTGACCATGTTTCTCTATGGCTCAAAAGTTGCGGATTTTTATCCCCTAAAACATATAAAAAATCTCGAAAATCAAAAAATACGTATTTTGGGAAATCGAGTTTTAGTGAAAAAAAAATTTTTAAAAAATCTTCAAAAAAAAATTCCGTCAGTGGGGGTGACATTGGGTCTGGGGGGTGAGATTGGGTCAAAGTGATTTTTTACGGATTTTACCATTTTTCAGGTTATTCTCAATTAAACTGAATTCTGTTCAAGGGGTTGTGTAGGGGACATCTTAAGATGATTTCGCTGAAAAAAATCTCGATCCTAGAACAAATCCTGTTATTTTGGCAGATGTCTAAAGTTGGGGTACGTTTTTGGCCAAAAATGACCTCGAAAAATCATTTTTCTAATATTTTTGTTAGAATTGCTCGACTTCAAACATTGTAGCGTGTCAATACGATTCCCTCGAACAAGAAATGCTGTTGGATGACTTGTTTTTACCATATCGTTGTATTTGAGCATCATTTTAGTTTCATTTGTCCCAATGTCACCCCCTCTAAGGGGTGAGATTGGGTCAATTTTCACACTATTGGCATTTAAGGTAGTGTTTATCAAAATCCACCATATTTTGGGAAAATGTTAGTAAACTATCTAAGAACAAATCGACGTTAAAAGATTTTCGATGTTATTTAAATTGTTATTGTTATTAAGAAATTTCGAGAGGTGTATCGTTATTTGACCCATAGTCACCCCCACTGACGGTACCGTAAACCGGGGTGACTTTGATAGGATTTCAATTTATTATTGGTATATTTTCCAACAGGAAAGGTTTTTCTCAAGATTATTATTTTTAAAACATGTACTGGGGTAGGCCACACAAAGTCCATGCACAAGTTTAGAAAAAAGGTTTTTTCAGTAGTGTTTTGAAAAATAGTTACGTTAAAAATTCTTATTTTAAATACCGGGGTGACTTTGATAGTCTTAGTTTTTCTTGTTTAAATCATATTTAAGATGTTCAAACTTTATTTGTACGTTAAATGTACCATCACTAATGTAGCTGATATAGTTTTTAAGAAAAAAATCCTTATTTATATTTAGTTAACTAAGTTTATAAGCTTTTTAACAAAATACATATAAATTTTAGGTAAAATTGTTAAAAAGTCGGAATTTTGCCTGAATTTTTTTTAAACTTGTTTTGTTTATAAAATTTTCGAGTTATATTGCATTTTATACTGAATTCGAAGCAAGAATCACAAGTTTTCACATTTTACATGAAATTTGTTCCACTGAAATTGCCTATAAATTCGGAGATTTTTTTAAATTGTGTTTCAAAAACACATATTATTTATTATTTACAAACTTATTTAACTTTCTCCTAGTGGAAAATTGTCCAAAAAATCCGAAAATGCATTCCGTTTTCCGATTCAAAATCATGTTCCTTGAGAAAAACATGACACTTTGAGAAGTTTTAAATAATGACATTCATCAACAATTTCTTAACTTTAGGTTACTAACTTTTTAAACTTTTCAAAATTTTATGAAAAGTTCATTTTGAGGTACTTTGAACACTTCTCTACCACGGTCAGTATGATTCTAAACCATTCCGTACGTATTTTAATTGTACTCTTCATTTTGCGGAAAAATACCATCAAAGTCGCAAATGCGCAAACCTATCAAAGTCACCCCGGCTATCAAAGTCACCCCGTTTTACGGTACCTATTTTTTCTCGATAGTCCTCAACAATACCTACAACTTCGCCCAAGACACCAAATTGATCAGAAAATTCACTCAAAAGTTACAGCTGTTTGAATATTTACGTACCATTTTTGTATGGACAGCAACCAAAATTGTATGGAGACTTGTATGGGTGAACCAATGACGCAAAATAGCTTATTTGGTCATAGGGAAGGCCCCCACAAAGTTTGAGCCAAATGAAAAATTAAAAATAAAATCCATTTCCGGTTTTGGTAGAGAATTGCTCTATTGCTAAATTGCTTAAATAAAAAAAAAAACCTCAACAAAATGGCCTTACATTTTTTATAAAAATACAGAAATAAAATGGTCGAGAAGGCTGCTGATTTCAACGAGAATTTCATCCAATGAGTCACGGGATCTCTGAGCACTAGCCAGTTGATTGACTTCTACTGGGTGGGATCAAGCAATTGGTTCTTAAAGTTTGAAGAAGATGGTAGTCGAAAGCGCAAGTCTTTCGGATCAGGGAATTGAACTTATGGTATTAAACTGATTTTAAGGAAACAAGTTTTCAAGAATTTATTCTTACTTTTTTTCTTTTAAATAGAGGGGCGAGGTGATAAAACAATCGAGAAAATTCCTGGATGAGTTTGATTCGTTATTGCTGCACAAAGAACTGTACCGTAGTTTATTTTTGTACACTTTGGAAAGTGTTCGGGACGACGTGGTGAAGCTTTTGCAACGGTTCATTTCCCTGCCAACGGAACCTTTTCAGCATGGGGCGATCGAGTGTTGTGGCGTGAGTAAAAATGAATAATATTACGTAGTAACGTAGTATTGATTTGTACATTTCTGGCGTAGATTTCTTTCGAAGGAAAAAAAGAGTACACGAATCACTATCAACATGTTCACAACCTGAAGGCTGTGCAGTCCGTGACACTTTGCGAGGTAAAATTTATTTTATTTTGTTCTACAACTCTTTTCAAAATACATTTAAATGCAACGTTTAGATGAAGCTGGCTCTAGCAAAAATTGCTATTTTTCAACGAACTATTCATGGATATTTACGAGCAGGAAATCTTTCAAGCTGTGAAATGATCTACTTTTTAAAGCAAGTTCTAAAGAAACTTAACAATACTATAGATTTTTAGAGGCTTGCAGCCTTGTTAGTGGCAGTTAAATAAATAAATACACATTAACGATACTGAAAACATACACAGTTAATGCTTTTATCCGAATCCTTCGTGGAAGTAACTAAAATTACAGCCATGCTTTCGATAGCGCCTACAAAGACTTTTCAACTCTTTGGTGAGGCCTTTTGGTCCACAACTGAACAATGTTACCGCTTTCCTGAAATTAAGAACACAAATTATTCGTCGAAATATCCGTCATTAAATCTAACTCTCTACCTTGGATAAAGCGTGACAAAGTCCAGAAAAACGTCGTCCCACTTGGGTCGCCCCGGGAAAATCCGCGCCTTCAGCGTTGGATAGTCGCTAAAGTATTCTTCGACCAGGTTTTGGTTGAAGTTCTGGGTCCAAAACAGCTTCAACGTGAAGCGATCCGGTTTGTTCTGCTTCCAAAACTGAGGAAAGAGATAAGATTTTTTTTTAAACTGATACACTCAAACCCCGATGGTTTGACACCAAGTTTTGTCAAACGATCACTTTTTAGTTTGACACTCCTTTTACACGGAATTCACACACACTACCAAACTTTCGTTTTGATAGTGTGCGTGAGTTCCGTGTAAAAAGTGACAGTTCGTAACTTTTTAGTTTGACTTTGTTAAACCAAAAGTGTCAAACGAAAAGGTGACCAACCACCGGGGGTCGAGGAGGAGGGATTGTTGATATCGTCGCATTTAAACGACTAATCATAAGAAATATTTTGTTATCAATGTTCACAGTTTGTTAGTTTGTTAGTTTTTGGTTTAAAAACCCACCCTTTCCTGTAGCTTCGTCAGCTCATCCGCAAACCAGGTGAACATTTCAGCATTTTTCACAATCCAAATCAAATGTATTCGAGTCGGCCATTTCGCGTCAAAATTCCTGCAAAAACCAAAAATGTAAGGTTCCAACGAATCCACTCAATTATGAAAATACCCACAGCATGTGCCTCACGAATCCCGCAAACGGTGTAATGCCCACTCCGGCGCCCACGTACACGATCCGCTTGTACTTAAGCATACTGGTCATCGCCGAAGGATACGGACCATCCAGCAGGAAGTCGATCCTCCGACGGCAGATCTCCACCCCGTAGTCATGCTTGTAGCGTTCCCTCTCCGACACCAACTCGTACAGCCGTTGCGTCCAATCTCCGCGGACCGAAATCGCCAGCGAAACCGTGTTGTGGATCGTCGTTGGAAACTACGAGAGGGAGAATCGATTTTAGCTAGTGTAATTGTTAATAATATCAGGTCAAGAAGCCTTACATCAATCACGGTGAACGGATGCCACTCGAGGGTGGAAATGGCGGGACACTGGAGGAGAACGTACTGGCCGGCACCGACCGGGACTCGTTTGGTCCGAGTGAACCGAAGTCGCAGGTAGATTCCCTTTCCCGGGAGCACGTGGGACTGCAGCGTGGCGACCTTCCGGGAACTCGAGTGAGTCGTCAGATAGCGGCAAGTTACGTCCAACAGGTAGACGGACAGTCCAATTAGTGGCCAAATCCAAGCGATTTTCTCTCCCGCTTCGAACGTAGGTTCCTCGCTGCAGATTGCTTGAAGGACAGTGTCGTTCCGGAGTACCGCTTCGTCAACCATGTCGCATCCGTTTGGGTGCGTCTTCAAGTTGGTTTGGTACTTGATGATGTTGCTACAATCGAAATCATAATTACTCATGATTATCCAAAAACCACACGGAGTTAACCCACCTCAGCGGATGATAGAACATCATCCCGTAAAATAGCAGAAACAGGTGGTGAGCTGCGAAGAAGCTGTTGTAAAAGCGATCTCTCATCTGACGAGAGGAGAAGTAGGCGATGGCCAGCAACGTGGTAAGCATTACGCAGCCCGAGAAGCCGGTGGGCGTGGCGAGCAGTAGGCGGAGCCTGCTCTGTTAGGTGAAAATTGAAAGAAGATTTTAATTTTAATGTTGATGCATTTTTTTCTACAATTTTTGTTTCATTCATATGTCCAGAATCCCAAGTTGTCTCACTTTTCGCTTTGTTTTAGCCGACTCCGACTCCGGCTCCGGCTTTCAACAAATGGTTGGCTCCGACTCCGACTCCAGCTTTCAACAAATGGTTGGCTCCGACTCCGACTCCGACTCCACGTATTTTTAAATGTTTCAAAGGTTAGTTAACTATTATTAGTTAATTATTTTTAAAGCATTGATAAATAGGATTATTTAAATACTCTCTAAGCGTCATGTTTTCTCAAGAAAAATAAGTAAAGTAAAGTAAATAAACGGAAAAAAAATTCTAGGTTACATGTTTTATACGTTATGGAAACAGAAATCAAAAAATATCTTCAGTTTTAGAGGCATTTTGAGAAGACCAGTTTTGTAAGTAAATTTGAATTTATTTGCTTAACCTCAAATTTGAAAATATTTTTTTTAAAGCTAATAAATTTAAATATTAAATTGTTATTTTTGAATGATTAATTGGACCTATTGGACATTACAATTCAATTTGCCCACTTTCAGGCTGACATTTATTAGAAGCACAGTGACAGGCACCTTGTTTTTTAAATGACAATTTTAAACGAAACATTTTTTTTTAAGACGTAGGGGAAATCTACCCATTTTAATCTATTAGGAGCGGTCGTGTTTGAATGATGCTGGATAATCTAGAGTCTCCCTTGAATTTTACTAAAACCAAGTACACCAACGAGTAGAGCAAGTTTTTGTGAACATTTCTGTTTATTTTCACTTTCACTAAAAGTTATTCTATTTCTTTACCAAGCATTAAACAAAAAAAATTCCAAAGGGTATTCTAATCGAGGCGAATGCATTGGGCCACGCCCATTTTTCTAATATCGGCTTAGTTCTTTTTTCTTCCAACACTCTGTCGAGAGTTGCCATTTGCGCTGACAGTTCAAACGAACACTCACGAAAAGTGGCCTTTATAGGGAAAGTTTTCTGGCATCGCTGGCTGTGCTGCTGGTGGTGTTGACGGCCAGCCTTTGTTCTTTTTTGCCTTCGTCTCTCGCTCGGTTTTCTTCAGCCTTCGATTGGAATGCAAAGTGAAAATTGAAACGTCAAACGACTTGGCGCGTTTGTTTTTTTGATGGCGCTTGCTAATTTATTACATTTTTCGGGATTATTCTTCAAGTGAGTGCCTTACTAATGATCAAAAGAACATGTTGCCGGTAGTTGGAAGCAATTTCATATCTTAAGCGCCGTGAAAAAGTAAGCGAAAGTGAGAAGTTAATTTTGGCGATATTCATTAAGCGTTTGAGGGATTCTCGTGTGTGTCACTGTGTGTGCCAACAAAATGATGAGAAGTGGTCTCGCAAAATACAAATTATGATCAAAAGTGCATTAAATGTGATCTTTTTGGCCAGTAAGTGGCATACATTTGCGTGCTTACTCGAGGCGGTGCTGTTGCTGGTAAGTTTATAGCCCAAATAGTATTTTTGGAGCTTTAATCGAGCATCAAACTCTCCATATGACGAAGATAGGTGTTTGATTGGAAAGGGTAGATTTCCCCTAGCAGGTTTTTGAAAATTTCAATAGCCTTTCTGAATGTGAATAGTTGCCAAAATTAGTTGAAAACTTGTTTTTTTTTAGCGAAGTGTCATTTGCTGTTCATTAGAATTTTAATGTAAAATACTAAAGTTTTCTCAAAATACAGTATATTTCAAAAAATACTCGGATACGACAAGAATTGGCTGTATTACAGTTTCTAGTATAAAGTACTCGAATCTCGACAAAATATTGTATTATTTTCGCAAAAAAAATCATAATTTTTCTTTAATTAAAAAACAAAAATTATTGTTTCGAAAATACTACAATTTTGACAAAATTTCGTATTGTTTTGAAAATCCTTATTTCTCCTATATGGATTGACCGACGTGACATTTTTTATAAATTTTGCCTTGGATATTACCCATATTATGTTAAATTAAGTATTTTCGAAAAAAAAAATCTGAAAAAAACTAAATTTGCAATTTAGTGACACTTTAAAAAAAAATTGCGATCCATAATGCAAATTAAGATTTCTTAAGTTGACAGTTTAATAATTTGTTCTTTTTACTTACATCGTCCTGTCTCGAAGCCCAGTTGATTGAGTTATATTTCTCATCGTAGTTCTCGATAAAATTGTGAATATTCACAAAATGCGCAATACTGTGAATCACTAAAATTTAAAGACAGTTTTTAAACAATTTAAATAACTACACCTTTCTCACTCACCCCCAACAATGATCAGCCCGACACCCAGCGCCAGATGCAGCACCTTGATTTTCTCCAGATAAAACACCAAAACGCGAACGGACCACCTGCCAAACGCCCCGTTCAACGCCACGTTCAGTGATCGACACATTGGCAGCGTAATCAAGGCCATGGTCAGGTTAAGCACGGGGGCCGTTCCGCGCGAAACGCAGAGGCCATTCTGTCGGAGGAATTGAACGTTAGATTTGTCTAGTACAAGTCAGGTCAAGTCAAGTGTGAAGTGGACTTACGCCTAAGATTTTGCTTAGATAGTAAAACTCTGGCTCATGGTGATAGTTGGAGAATGCTTTGCAGAATACTACAAAGTTGAATCCGATCCACACAAACTGAAAAGAGTTTGTATTTTATTGCTTTTGATTTTCAAAATGTGACAAAAGAAAACTTACCGCCAAAAAATATTTAAACATAAAATTCCGGGTCGCGTGATAAACTTTTCCGGTACTTTCCATTTTGCCCAAATCTTCTCGATCCTCACTCACCGATTAGCAATTCCTGTGCGTCCCAACTGGATCACATGTTGGTCGTATTTAGAGAGACAGTTTTATATTTATGGACTTTACGGCAAATCAAAGTTCGATTGAACCAGATGTTTTCTGGGCCGGCGGCGGCGGGTTATGTTTGTGTGTTTACAGCAAATAAGACAAACGATCACGTCATGCAATCGATCGACGAGTGATGAGCTTCAAAGCCATGATTTGGACAGCTGGCACTGTAAATTTCGATCAATTCTTCACTCTTCACTCACGAAAGTTAACATAAATTTATGGCATTTTTTCTTCGTTCCACTTTAAATTAGCCTAAATATGTTTGTTTAATGTAAATGAAACTCACTAAATCACTCAAAAGCACTTTAAACTGAACTCATATTTAGTCACTATCTTCACTACACAAATCTCACTTTCCGAACCATTCTCCAACCCATTGTACCATTAACTGATCCGACTTGGTTTAATGGTCCATGTGTCGTGTTTTTGCGGCGGTCACGATCTCCAAACTAAAGCGTTCGTTTGTGCTACTGTCTGTCTTGCTGTACGACGCTGCTGCTGTGGCCAATCCAGCTAAAGGAGAGAGTCACGAAGGCTGGAGAGAACTCTCGCGGACTTGAAGTCACAACACGTGTTGAGTCGAGCTTGCAAAACGTCTCGTTGCAGTTTTTGGAGATTGCTTTGAACAGTTAATGTGTTTTTGGTGTTACTTTTGTTTCGTTCTGTTGTGTGGATTTTATTTATGCACACAGTTTGTGTTGTTTTCTTTGCTTCAGGAACAATAATTATTTCAGTTTTTTTGCCTGTTTGGTTTTTTTTTATTTTTTTTGGTTTTTGGCATTTTTTTGCATTTTGTCGATTTATTTTTGTCTTTATTTCATTTGCTTTTCAATTGTATGTAACAGTCATTTAATTGGTCTTTTGTTTTTTTTTATACAAGAGGTTTTTAACACTTCCTACATTCTTCAGATGTTATCTAAAGAAAGAGTTGAAAAACTGCTCGTATAAAAAAACGAATGACTGAATTTTAGTCATTACTCGCTTACTTTTTCAAAAGGTCCTATTGTACATTAGGCTGTCCCATTTTGAGGTCATGTCGAGGAATTTTAGGTGCTCACTTCTTTAATGATAAATTATGATGTGAGGAACAATGTTTTCTTAGACAAGAAAAAATAATACAGTGTGTAAAAAAAGTATTTACACCCCTTGGGCACTATGCACATTTTGTGATGAAACATGTAAACAATGTAAAATTTTACAGAAACCTAATACTACGTTTTGTTCAGAAACTCATGCCTAACATTTTGCTACAAAAAGCTCATGAAAAGATGATTTCTATAAAAAGTTATATAACAAATACTATTACAGAAATCAAAAAGGGTACAAAAAAAATTGTACACCTTTCGAAAAACTAACATAAATAATGTTATTTGTTGACAAATCACCATAAATCCAGTCTACCAACTCCAAATAGGCATTCTTGACTGATTAAAAAAATAATTAAGATTGAAAATAAAGTTTACTAAATACTTAGTATAAAAGTTTGTATAACTCTGGAAATTTTATATGAAACTTATCTAAACTTAATTTTGCAAACTTTCAATTTATCTAAATGTCAATATATGACCATAGAATTGCTAAATAAACATTTTGGAGTGGGTATAACACCGTTTTGGGGGTCTTTGTATCGATAGAATAGATTTTTCGTTGGAATTTCGTACCAACCCGGAATTACGTCGTCGGAAAATCCACCGGCATCCGAACCGGTCCACAATTCACAAGTCAACCTATGTGGCATCGGAAAGGGCATAAAATTTCCGATCTTTTGATACCCATACATCTAGGTTTTCTATAAAACCCACGTTTTTAAATACCTAGGCAAAAACGTTGTTATTGTTTCATTTGAGCAACCTGTCAAAAATGTATGGAATTTCGTAATTTTTGTTTTCATGGAACAAACCTCGAGTTTTTTTTTTTTGAAAAGGTCCAATAAACCAAATTTCCAGTTTTTGCTTTTTGGGTGTTTTTCAAACCGCCTTGAGTCAGGGGTATCAAAAAACACCCAAAAATCAAAAACTGAAAATTTGGTTTATTGGACCTTTTCAAAAAAAACTCCAGAAACATACTTTTTTCCCAGGTATTCAACAAAACGTAGTACTAGGATACCAGGTTTTTAAGCGAAGATGGCGTTCGAATGGTGAACGCCCGAAATGTCAAAATCGCGCAGTAGCACCAACATTAGAAAAAATATGGCTGTCATGCCATGGCACACTTGTTCCGTAATGTTGGTACCACTGCGTGATTTTGACATTTCGGGCGTTCACCATTCGAACGCCATCTTCGCTTAAAACCTCGATAAAATTTTAAATTGTTTACATGTTTCATCACAAAATGTGCATAGTGCCCAAGGGGTGTAAATTCCTTTTTTACACACTGTAAAATACTTTCTCACACCCCCTAGTCGATTTACTGAAAAAGTCACTTTTTTTAAACAAATTTTCTAAAATCACTTGTAATCAATACAAAAACTGATTCGATCAGGTGTATATTATCTTCAAACGATAGGTTTTTGTTCAGAGATTATGACGCACTATCAATATTGGACCAAAATTCAAGTTTTTGGACTCTCCCAGGTGGATTTATGTCGAAAAATCGCATTTTTTCGAAACTTTTTTCAGAAATGCTCATTTAATTTTGGGTAGCCTATTTTTCCCAGTAAAACCAATACATGCAGCTTGTAGGAAATTTCATGGCAAACATTTTTCCTTTGAGAAAATACAAATTTCGACACTCCGGAGCCGAGATATTTGAGTTTTAGTGGATAAAAAATGCCAATTTTCAAAATTTCTCAGAGAAGCAAGGCCTACTAATTAACACTGGAACGCCCAACGCATGTCCAACTTACACGGACGCCCAAGCCTCCCAAAAAAGTTGGAACGGTAACTTCAACACGCCCGTTCTCGGGCATAACTCAACCAATCGGGACGATTCTTGTTCCCAGTGATTTGTAAGAATGTCTAGATGATCCTACAAATCTGTAATTTCTGCGACCGAAAACATCGTTCCAACTTTTTTTAAACAACTGCCTCCGCGGAATTTTTGGCGAATTTTTTTTTACACGCGAAAAAAAAAGTTGGAACCGAGGTTGGAACCG
Source organism: Culex pipiens pallens (assembly GCF_016801865.2). Classification (NCBI taxonomy): domain Eukaryota; kingdom Metazoa; phylum Arthropoda; class Insecta; order Diptera; family Culicidae; genus Culex; species Culex pipiens. The sequence goes on from NC_068939.1 coordinate 125,036,549, forward strand.
AGGTTGGAACGATGTTTTTGATCGCAAAAATTACAGATTTGATCAAATTAAGTTCTGCAAAGGTCTAGAATCATCTAGACATCCTAACAAATCACTGGAAAGAAGAATCATCTTGATTGGTTGAGTTATGCCCGAGAACCATTGAGTTGAAGTTACAGTCATCCCACATATTCGGAACACTTTTATGATAATTTGTCAATAGCATGCCAAAAGTAGCTTTTCTGTCGACCTTACTATTTTTAGAACCTTTATTTGGACATTATCTTGCTATTTCACTAGTAAAAGTAGTACTTTTTGAACAAAAAACTTCATTCCAAGACTATTTTGTCCAGAGCAGCAAAACATTGCCTCCAAATGGCCTGTTTCATAATTATGGGATGTTATTGTGCCTCCCACAATTGTGGAACACCTGAATTTAACTGATATTTTCACAAAAAAGTTATCAAACCATGTATAAAACCTAACTAATCTTGAGTTTCATTGGTTTCGGTGTGTGAAGTCATTTTTTGGTAATAAATATGTACTCCTGGAGAGATCCAAAGTTTGTTTACATTCGTAAGAAAAAAGTGTTCCGAATTTGTGGATTTCAAGGGTCAAAGTAATTCTTCAAAAACTTCATATAAAAGTTAAAATTTGCAGATGTTCGATACAGCATTCGAAAGATCGCAAGAAAAGCTTTCAAATGAAGGTAAAAGCGAATCATTAAGTTCAATTATCGATGTGCTATGATTTTTTGAACATTGGCCGATCTGGAAACCGTTCCGAATATGTGGGATGACTGTACCGTTCCAACTTTTTTGGAGCCTTGGGCGTTGGAATGTTAATGATGTTGCAAGCATATGTCGTAAAGGTCAGTGTATGCTTTCTTAAAGTAATTAGGCCGCTGAATCCGAATTTGTAGTCAATTTTCGTGTAAACAGTGATGTTTTGGAGCTACACCCTTTTTGTTGTTATTTGCGTGCAATTTAAATTGCTAGCAAGTTTGGTCATACTTTTCGAGGTTTTCGTTTCACTTTAATTGTTTTTTTAATACAAAAAGAATCCGAAATCTGATAAATATCACATTTCACGAACCTGCAAAATTGTAATTTTTTGTGAAGCTTAAAAAAATAAAAATTTTCAACATTCATACATTTTACAACTTCTGCTCACAGATATATTTAAATAGGAACTTTGGTGCGGTTCAATTTAAAAAAAAAATGACTGGTTGGTAAACAAGTGCTAAGAATCGGTCTTTTAAAAAATAGTCCTTTTTGGAGTGTCACTATTGTTTACTAAATATTCCTAAATCATAATGGCTCATTTAGACACAAATAATCGATGGACAAAGTTTCATACAAATAAAAAATACAATGAAAAGTCAATTTGCGAAATCCTAGAGTAGGTATCCCGCATAGTCAACAACCATACAGTCACCATTTGTCGAATGATTTTTCCTAAATGATCTTGATAATACACCAAATAGGGTGCAACCGTACATTTTCCATTCCTCAAACAATCCTACAATTTATTGAATAGGTCGTTAGGTAATGTTACAATACATTTTTACAAGGGATTTTTTTCGTGGATCATAGTCATACCCTACCCCAAACTGTTCAATTCTTATTTTATGTGAACCGTACCACAAATTAATAAAATATGATTTTAAATGGTGAACTGCTTTACCGACACTTACCGACACCATTTGAAAAGGGAGGAGCCAAAAAATAAACTTTACAAATGTTCTGGGAACTGTGTATTTAACGGGAATGGTAAGTATATGATTATTAATGGTGAGCGTTTTTTTTGTAATGTCCGGGATTTGTTACCGCTTGATGATGATGTCTCCTGTTGATTCTTCCGTGGTGCTGCCGCCTTATCTAATTGAGCTATCTCAGTTACATTGCGTTTGGCGGTTTAAAATGCATTTTATTATGAAATGTGGCCTCAAAATTTATCATAAATATATCTTAACATGTATGGTAGAACCATACAAATTAATTATAGACCAATCACATGGCGAACAGTTATCGTTCTGATAATGGTCAATCAATTGTTGAAATTATTTGGACTTATAAAAATTATCACGAAAATAAATTAGCTTTACATACAAACTATATGGCAAACAGGTACACTCAACCCCCGGTGGTTGGTCACTTTTTCGTTTGACACTTTTTTAGTTTGTACCCCGTTGGTTGGTCAAAGTCAAACTAAAAAGTGACGAACTGTCACTTTTTACACGGCGCTCACGCACACTTTCAAAACAAACGTTTAGTAGTGTGTGTGAACTCCGTGTAAAAGGGGTGTCAAACTAAAACGTGACCCCGTTCGTTTGACAACAGTTGGTGTCAAACCATCGGGGTTTGAGTGTATATCGTTCCATGAATTGTTGAACAATGGTTTGAATTGTTGGGACTTAGGAAAATTTTCGCTGAATTCAGGTATATCGTTCCATGAATTGTTGAACAATGGTTTGAATTGTTGACTCTTAGGAAAATTTTCGCCATAATTCAGGTATATCATTCCATGAATTGTTAAAGTATTATTTGAATTATTCGGACTTAAGATTTGTTTTTGCTGTAGTTCATTTGGCTCAATCATACAATACCTGTTTCAAATAATCCTAAGCGTTTGGCGAACAGTTATATCGTTCCATGAATTGTTGTACAATTGTTTGGATTATTGGGACTTAAGAGTTTTTCGCTGAACTTCAAGTTGGAAATACTACGTCGGCTATGGTACCCTTATGTTTTAACAATTGCTGTTCCGAAAAATCCTTACCATATGGCGAAAAGTTATATTTCTCCATGAATTGTTGAACAATTGTTTGAATCATTGGGACTTAAGAAAATTTTCGCTAAAATTCATTTTTGGCTCAATCATACAAAATCTGTTTGAAATAATACCGAACATATGAGGAATAATTATATCGTACCATTAATTGTTGTGCAATTGTTTCAATTATTAGGACTTAGGAAATTTAGGAAATTTTCCGCTTAGGTTTCTTTGACTAAATCATACCGAGTATATCATAACTTTTATCATACCGGCTACAGTACTATTATGTTCTAACAATAGCTGTTTCGAACCATCCTAATCGTATGACGAATAGATACCGTTCATTAAATTGTAGGAAAAAAAAATCAACCATTCGAATATGTCAAGATAAGTGTAACAATTCGGGAAATAGTACCATTTTAATTTTGTTATATGGTCGTGACATTATATCAACAATATCACAAATGGTAACCATACCAGAAATAATTTTCTTATGATTTCGACAGTTTCACCTTTGGTATTTGATTATGCGGGATATCTTATTTGTGAAAAAGGCATCTAACATTTCAAAAAGTGCGAAATATTTAGTATTTGGCTCTTTATTAATGTAAGTAATTTTTTTCGATAATTTTTAGATCAGTAGTGCGGTGCCTGTGTGGACGCTCAGTCCTGTTTTTTCGTGTTATTTTCCGTCTCTTTTATGTCGCTGTTCGAGTGCATGGGGTGATTGGTCATTATAATTAAATAATGGCATCAGTAGTGCGGTGCCTGTGTGGACGCTCAGTCCTGTTTTTTCGTGTTATTTTCCGTCTCTTTTGTGTCGCTGTTCGAGTGCATGGGGTGATTGGTCATTATAATTAAATAATGGCATCAGTAGTGCGGTGCCTGTGTGGACGCTCAGTCCTGTTTTTTCGTGTTATTTTCCGTCTCTTTTATGAGTGCGGTGACCACGGGGACGGGCTGTCTTGTTTTTGCATGCTCATTTTCATTTCTTTTGTGTCGCTGTTTGTGTGCTTGGGTGCGTGGTTATTATAATTAAATAATGGCATCATTAGTGCGCTGACCACGGGGACGCGCTGTCTTGTTTTTGCATGCTCATTTTCATTTCTTTTGTGTCGCTGTTTGTGTGCTTGGGTGCGTGGTTATTATAATTAAATAATGGCATCATTAGTGCGGTGACCACGGGGACGCGCTGTCTTGTTTTTGCATGCTCATTTTCATTTCTATTGTTTCGCTGTTTGTGTGCTTGGGTGCTTGGTTATTATATATAGGTGAAGGGATTTTATTAAATGATCATTATATTGCATTATTATATTTATTTGATTATATAACCACACTATATTTTACACTTTACACATCATACAAAACACATATGAAACTGTAAACAGGAGCGTTTGGTACGGTATGTCCACGCATCCTTCCTCCCCTGTAGATTCTGTGAAATGTGATCCGTTCTCAGAATCCTCTCTGCGGTAAACACAACGTAGTAGGGCCGCTTTAATTTTTGCAATACATTTTCGGGTGTTCTCGGATGTACTGCAATTATTAATAATGACAAGAAAAGTGCTTGGGGCGTAATCTAATCACAAGACTTTCCAGCATGCTTTCATCGGACTGGCTGCGTTTGTGTTAGATTAGATTAGATTAGATTAGTAATTTTTTTCGATAATTTTTATTTTTTCAGTTGTTTAGGAGGACATTTTGATCTCCTCAAAAAATAAAAACTAGCATTTCAAAAAGGGTGAAATATTTAGTGTTTAGACCTTTAAAAATGTTAGTAAAATTTTTTTTCGACGATTTTTATTTTTCCCGTGTCGTCAAGTGGTCATTAAGAGCAACTTTTGTTCTACTTTACTTTTCTTGTTTTATGTTTTTGTTGTATTATTTTTTAGTATTTTAATTTGCATTTATATTGTTTACCGTCATCAAGGGGTGATATTTGTATGACCCAATTTCACCCCCCAGATCCAATGTCACCCTTGATGACGGTAGTTTATGTTTGTTTTGGTAGTGTTTGGCCTATTCTACCAACTCCTATCATTAACATTTGCGATTCTTGTCTTTTCACGTTTTAACAGTAACTTTTTTTTGTATGTTTTTTTTTTCATTGTCCGCTATAGAATTATACCATTATCATTTAAATTGTAAATAAAAATGCACGGAGGCATAGTCTACAAATTTTTTTTTTTTAAACATTGGAAAAATCACATAAAAGAAGCTAAACATCCAACCCAAAAATAAATCTTATTTCCAATGCTTTTTTAAGATTAAAAATTGGTTGAAAAATTGATTTGTGGCGAATTTTTAAATCGAAGCCTACTTAGGGGCGGGGTTGGGTTGTGGAGGGTTAAAGATCAAGAAATTTTACATAACTGTTAAACATTAAAAAAAAAACAACTCTAAAATTCGGTAGCGTTATCTTAGTTTCGTGTCAACAAAAGAAAACACACACCATTCTGCTTGATGTATTGAAGTTTATTCTTGTGCGAATTTCATCAACCCATTAAAACCGAGCCCCCTGGCGGCCTACGCCTCTGGTTGTCCCTTGGCGGCAGCACTCTGCAGCAGCGGTCCCGTCTCGGCGCACAGCTTGCGGAACTTGCTCACGTTGATCGGCATCAGGCCCTTGGCGACGTTGTGGTTCAGCTCGAACGGATCCTGCACCACCATCGGTTTCGCGTACTGCAACAGCTCGTTGACGGGGTGGGCTTCGTTCATGTTCAGCGTGGCGTAGTACTCGCGCAGTGCTTTCATCTGGGCCGGGATTCGGGTGCCGAGCGGGTCGAAGTGAATCTTAAGCTGGGGCGTTCCGAGGAAGGGACACACCATGTTCGTTTCGAACTTGAACGCTTCCCCGTAGAAGGCGAAGAAGCCACCTAGGTAGAGTTCGATTTGTGCCTCCGGGATGGGGACGATCTTGAGCTGTTCCAGGGACTTGCGCTCGAAGTCGACGCGCCAATCTGGAAGGGGATTGAAGATGAGCTGGGAATTGTGATTCGTTTGATAAACTTACGCGAAATACGACGAACTTTGTGCTCCTCGGAGTTGTTCGTTTGCAGCTGGTACACGGAGGGCAGCAGTTTGTGTGCTTGGAAGAAGAAAATCGTGAGCAGCGTTACGGTGTACCCGTTCAGGGCTTCGATGTTGAGATAGCGAGCCCATTCCTTGACGTACAGCGTGACGGCACTGCACACGGGTTGAATCTCGAAGAAGTACTGAATCAGCTCGGTGTTGCACATGGACAGTCCGTTAGAGAAGGACAGGTCGCAGTCTAGCTTTTGCTGTAGGTTCCAGGTGCGCAGGATGGGCGTGCGAGCGTTCAGAATCGGCTTGAACTCACTCCAGTGACCGGACGCTTGCAGTAGGGCCTGCACCTGGTTGGAGTACCGCTGGATGGTGTCCTTGGACAAATTTCCCTCTTGATTCCCGTCCAAATCCAGGTAAATGTCCACGTCGCTCGTGTCGTTGCCCAGACCGGTCACACGCGAACCGAACGGGTGGGCCTTGACGTTCGGAAATTTGTACGCCAAAATCTTCTCCAAATCGGCGGCGATCGCCGCGTGCACCGGACTATTGACTTGCTCCTGTTTCCGTTCGGTCGTTGCTTTCAGCTGGTCTTGCGGGCTCTTGTTGGTTAGAAACTTTTTCATTTTGTTCGACACAGGTTCCTTAATCGTCGGAAGGCAGCCCACCTCCAGGCAGGGCTTCTCGTTGTGCAATCGTGGTTTGTTCTGAACGGGTTCTTTCCTCTTAACCGGTCCCTTACTCTCGCTCTTGGTCACCGGTTCCTTCGCCGGAGTTTTCACCTTCGGCGTATTCTCCACCTTAATGTCGTGTTCCGCCAGGTGCTTCAGCAGGCCCGGTTTCGTAATCTTGATCGAACGGTCGCACATCTTGCAGTTGATGCTGCGCGAGAATGTGTACCCCTCGAAGATGGCCTTGTCCCCGGCGTCCCACTCGCCCACCGGAACCAGCGTCTTCTGCGTCAGGAACCGGTCCGTCGTTTTGATCATCTTTTCCAAATATTCAACGGTTTTCAAATCAACCGCCGAGTACATCTCCGAAAAGGAAATCAGCTTCTGGGTCAGATTGGCGATCTCCCAGTTGAGCAGGTACAGCTAAAATTAATCGGAAAAAACCCCATTTTACTCTCTTCCCCCGCTTTGCTCCAAATACAAAACATCACTCACCTCCTGCTTAGCGGCCTGCACCATTTTTGTCAAAATGTATAAAATCAACAAAAAGTCACTTAAATACTTAAAACAAACTGTCCAAACTGTTAAACACTAAGTCTAGGATAGGGGAACGCGGGACAAACAGAAATGGGAATAATCCGGTGTTCGGGAAATCCGTCGTTCCGCCGGCTACCGATAACGACTCGTGGCCGTGGCACTTATTTACAAACCGAGAGGAATCTGACGTTTCTTTTTTGGAAACAAAAAACAGGCGTTGGACGCGAAGGTCGAAAGAGGAGATAAAGCGCAATGTTGATTTTCGGTGAAAAGAAATTGTACAGTGGCATCGATCGAGGCATCGATTGCATTATTAACACAAAATCATCATTTTACTTTATTTAAAATAGTTGAAATTCTTCCAGGAACATCAATAATTATAATTTTAGTACTTTAAAGAATGTTTCTGAGCCAAAACTCGAGTAGATGCTCTGCCACGTGTTCACCGTCTGACATGGGGCGTCGTAATTTTCTCCTAGTAGTCATAGCATACTAGGGACAATGCGTACATTTGAAGGGTGAATCGATGATTCTGGAGACACCGGACGTCGATCCAATGCGCACCTTGGGGACAGAATGGACAAGCCGAATTCCTTCTGGAATGTGTTCATTGGACCATTCCCTACACACCTGTCTTTATTCCGAGTGAATCCATGTTGTCCCCAGACCTGTAGGAACGATTGAACGAAAAGTATAAAAATCCCATAGAAATTTACATGTAAACTTATAATTGCTGGGGACAGGCCAATTCTCAACCAAATGGGCTGATATTTGGCATGAGAGTCCCTATGGGTATCCTCTACTAGGGGAACCTCGGTTTGCCTGATTCTGAGAACTTTTGGTTTTGGATGAAACACCCTATTGTACACGTTTAAATTTAATTAATCTTGAATAAAACATACACGTCAAATTTAGATTAATAAATCAAGCTTGTTATTTCCATCAAGAAGATTATGTTGGCATATTTTCAGTTTGAAGTGCGATTACAAGCTCATTACAAGCATTTTCAACTGAAATGAAGTAGGGGAAATTCTCGTATGTTTGGCAGGTTAAGCACTCGCTCCTAACTCCATCCAATTTTCTAATTTTCACTATTTCAACAATTAATTTTGCAAAACTTTTGATAGAAACTTGCTTGCTCACTTCTTATTGAGGTATTTATCACTCGATTTTAGTTGAAAACGCATTTAATTAGCTTTAATTGAATGTCAAAGTTCTGACCTGCCAACATTAGAGGCACGCTGGAATTAGATGCTGTTCCCCTAAGCAAACAAGATTCTGACAAAAGTTTTGCGAGGAATGTTGTTGTTGTTTATTTTATTACCGTGACTTTAACCTAGAGAGCGAATTTCATCACTTTTGAATCATTTTTCAAGTAAAAATATATTTTTCCAACATATTCAAAATTTGGCAACAATGTTCGAACAATTGGGTCCTAAAATGAAGCTTAGATTGCTGATATTATTGTTCACAGCGATAAAGCTTATTTTTCTGAGTACAATGACCCTTTGTGCGACCATAAAGAGCTTAAAATGGATTTTTAAATCAATTTTGAAAAATTAACCTCGCGGTCCTTCTTGACAGAAAAGCTCCTACTTGACAGGTCGTTCCAAGGGGACCATAGTTGATCCATCGAAAAAATGTTGTCTTGTCAAAAAAAAATTTTGCATTAAAATGAAAAAAAAGTGATCAGAAATGGTTTTTAATCGTGTTTTTTACCGTTGTACGTAAAAATTGGCATAGGGCTTTAGTACCCAATTATTCCTGATGTTGGAGAGTTATTGAAGATCAATATTTTGAGCCACAATAATAATTATTTAACTTTGAATTGTAACTTTTTTACACCATTGGAATCTTCTAGACCTCCATTTACAATTCAAATGCAAAGCGTCAGTTTTTTTCGCTTCTCAAACGCGTTCTGATCTGAGATCCCTTTGTCCTTTGTCGCACTTACATCAATTTCCAGGATGTGTCAAGATAGCATGACAAAATTGAATCTTCTTTCATATGAAAAGTGACAAAGATGCACGGAGTTTTTTCGGTTTTTGTTACCGAATATCTCAGGATTGAAATCGAATTTTGAGGATCTGTGAAGGTCAAATGGTGAGGCATTGTAAAGTGGCATGGCACAAAAACACTAATTAAAAATTAAAATAGAAGGAATTCCGTTTAACTCAAATGTTAATCATTTTTAGTTTTACTCAAATTTATGTTAACTTCTCTAGGTTTTGATGGTTTCAAATTTAATCTTAGAATTTGAAGAAACTCACGCAAACTTGAATAATCTAAACGCAAATTAAATTTAGGACGGATATTACGGTGTAACAAATGTTACGGCAATGGTTACTCTGCAACATTCGTTACACAGTAATATGGTTACACCGTAGCATTGTTACACCGTAACTTTGTTACACTGTAACATTCATTACACCGTAACATTCGTTACACCGTTACACCATTACATTGTTACACCGTAACATTCGTTACACCGTTACACCATTACATTGTTACACCGTAATATTCATTACACCGTAACATTCATTACAACGTAATATTCGTTACACCGTAACATTCGGTGTAACACTGTTACGGTGTAACACGGTTACGGTGTAAAACGGTTACGGTGTAACAATGCTACGGTGTAACAATATTACAGTTTAACGAATGTTACGGTGGAACAATGTTACGGTGTAACATATATTACAGGGTGGCCACCAGATTTCGATTTTCAATTTCCCGGTTTTTTCCCGGTTTTCTCCCGAGACCAGAAGGAATTTTCCGGAATGTTTTTAAACCAAATTACAATGTTTTTTTTAGGCTAACGTTGGTATCAACATACTTTTGGAACGCATACATTTGGTTCAAAGTTTGAGTTCCTCAAGAAAGCTTTCAAATATCTTGAGTACAAAGTAAGTAAGTTGAAAACGAAGCCGTTTTTATCTGTTTCCAATCCAAACCTCTAATTTTTCTAATGATTGGGATTTTTCATCATCATGCTCTATAGATTTTACAAACTAAAAATAAAAAAAAACTTTTTTATTTTTTAGAATAACATTAATTATTATTAGAAAGCAGGAAATGGCATTTACAATTTATTAATTTTGTAGAAAAGATTTGCAAAAATACATTGTTATCAACATTTATATAAATGCTCGTAAAGTTTCTTTGAAAAAAGGTTTTGTGTATTCAAGAAGAACGATTATTCCAAGAATTATCAATTTCTGTGAATTAATTATTATTTTTTGGTGAGTACTTTCTTTTTAACCAAAAAGTCTTTTTGAATCATTAGTCCAAACAAAAATGTATACACTTTGGCAGCAGTGCAGGAAAGTTCCATACAAATATAAAAAACGGTATCTTGACACTTTTTTTTATCGATTAAGTATCTTCGGTAAGTTGATTGATGGAATAAATTTTCGAAAATAATTTTAATTTAGAAAAACTGTCTGAAATACCCAAAACACAAAATGGTGCTGCGATTTTTTCAACAACACATAAGGCTGGTACAAATTTTATTTAAAGTTTTTGTCCCTTCCTTCAAAGTTGCCCCGAAAAATCAGAGGGCAAAAAAAAATTTTTTTTTCATAGAACATCTAAATTTCAATCGAAAATTGAGTGCAATCAGCTGAAATCTATTTAAAATACATTCCCCTGCGTTTGGAATCATTTTTAAGCATGTTTGGGTTGATTTAATAATATTTTGATTTTTTTTTTTAATTTTCGGTCTTTAATATCGCAAAAAGTTTTTTCCGTACATTTTTTGAAGGCTAATAATTGCAAAACAACTGAACTAGTGTAAAATGCATTTTTAAACACTTTTTGCATTCAAATGTTGAGACTATGGCTTGTTCTTTAATTTTTTTGTAATATTTTATTTTTTTGTTTTTTTACTCAACGTCCATGTACATTTCTTCAAATCAGTTTTCTTAGTAAAGCTTCAAAATAAAATGTTTTTCTGTATTTCTTAAACTATCTGCTGAAAATGCCAAGCATTTTGGAGATATTCTTTCTGTTAATTAAATATTCATTGACTTTTTTTTATTTTTTCTATTTTTTTTCTTCCATATTTAATAATAATAATTTTGTATAAATTTATGATGACCGACGAATTGTTTTTGGAACAGATATTTTTTAAACTGCCCAAAATATACATTTGAAAAATTTTCAAAAATAGTTTTGATTTCAGATTTAAACATGCTATTTAATAGTATTTTTTAGAAGTTGTAGCTATTTTCATTAAAAAATCATTCTATTTTAGCTTTAAAAAATCGAATGGTTGAGAAAATTCTTTACTGCTTTCTTTGAAGGACAAATCTTGATCATTAAATTAAAAAAAAATCCTGATTTAAATTTTATGCACAACTAATATTTTAGCAAACAAAGGTCAAATCAACAATATCCAAATTATGAAACATATGATAATTTTTACAAATATTTTGAATGTTTTAAATTAAATGGCACAATTTACAAATTTGAAACAAATATTCGTAGAAAAAACAAAAAGAAAAAACTCTAAAATGGTGCACTTTATTTTAAATTCTTAAAATTTCTTAACGAATGCAAATTATAGGTTTATCATTTAAATATTTTTTTAAACATTTTCTGATTGGTCAAAAATAATTCGCCCGTAATTCACTGCACCTTAAATATGGTTGTTAGCTTTTGCTTCAAATCTATTTATTTTTTTTTTCTCTTAAATATTTCGTTTGAGGGGTTTTTTCTGGCCCCCCTGAGACCGCTCGTGGTACCCACAGGGGTACATGTGGTCGAGAACCGCTGCTGTAGAGGAAAAAAAATGCTAGTTTTCGCGATTTCTTCATTTAGAATAACAGGAATAATATTCTATTTGAGAAAAGAACATATTGAATACATTAAAGAGGGGCTTTTGTCAAAATTTAAATAAACTTAAAATATTTTCCCGGTTTGTCAGTCGAATTCCCGAGTTTTTCCCGGTTTTCTCCCGGTGGATAAAAATCCCGGGTTTTTCCCGGTTTTCCCGGTTTTTTTTCCCGAGGTGGCCACCCTGATATATTACGGAGTAGTAGATTTCGGGTTGCACAGTGTTACGGTCTAACAGAGCTCACCGTTTAGCCTAACATTCTTTGATCAGGTTCAAGCCTGCACACAAAAAAATATTACCGTTATGACAAAAGTAACTTATTTTTGATTTAAAAAGTTGCTAAAATTAGCTCGAGGGAAAGTTTTTTTTCTTGTTTAATCAGTTATTTTATTGATTTGGTGGCAGTTCAGTGATTGATTTTGCAGTGAAATTGTGGCACGCACCAATAAAAAGATATTGCCAGTAGAGAGCCTATATGGAGAGGCGAAATGTCACTCTCAGGGTTCCAATCGAACTGTCAAATCGGGGTTCCAATCGAGCAACAAGATCATGTAAGAACAAGGTCGGAATCAATTTTAAAATCATTTTGGCAAAAAAACGAGACTTATAACAATCAAAAGTATTGAAAAACTGTTGTTGATGATAATCTGATAGTTTTTGTTATGTTTTTGCTTGTTCGGTACAAGAAAAGTGCTAGCACCAAAGAAAAACTACAAGTTTTTCAACCTTAAATTTGAATGACTTTGAGTGTTTGAAATTTCTCCCAGAACATTTCATTTCCCTATGTAGGTCCCTAATTGCCAGTGGTTGGAGATTCGGGGGACGGCTCTCGTTCGTGTGCTGAGCGATGAAAGCCGGGCGCTGAGTGTCAACAAGCGGTAAGCAAAATTTGTGAAAATTTTCGCCCTAATGGGCAATTAGCGATTTGCCAAGAAAAAAGTGAAGAGTGCTATTTTTATTGCTTTATTTCAAATTTAGAAGGAAAAAGTAAATTATTCTTGCCCACCAAAATGAAGATAATGACTGCACGTATCATTATCAAGTGGCAGATTCCTGCCAGATTTGGTGAAATGCTCAATTTCGTTGAATTAAGTTTAGTAGACCCAAAATAGGTACTAGGCCCAAAATAGGGACAAATACCCTACATTGCTAAAGACTGGTATGTAGATCGGAAGGAACGCAAAATTCCATATAAAAAAACGCCCAAGAAACGGTCAAGGAAAGGTTCACGAAAAGATATTTCTTAAGCGGTATACGCACCTCGGAAGGAACCGGTCAAGAAAAAAATCAAATGGGCAACAGCGGCAGCGCAAGCAAGTCAGAGAGGGTGAAGAAAAGCCCCAAGAAATCGCTCCCTCTTCTTTGTTCTGCTGTTCGTAAAGCTGTTTCTTGACCCCTTTCCTTCCGATCTGCATACTAGCCTTAACTGGTGAAATAAAAATTGAATTGAATTGAATTGAAAAACATAAAACAACAGAAGTAAAATTTTTAGTAGAACAAAAGTTGCTCAAAATGACCTCCGAAACACGATAAAAATGAAAAAAAAATCTAAAAAAAAATTTGGACAGCAGAGGGTTAATTCCTTTGCTCATTTCGGATTTCTTTCCCATTTTCTTTCAAACACACAGAATGCAGCAGTTCAATAATAGAATATCGATTTTTATTTTTACTCAATATATAGAATTTGCCTTTTTTAATATGGAAAATGTGCACAAAGTCTAGATATTATTCATGTTGTTTTTTTTCCTTTTAAGTTTGCTTGTTTGCACAGAAAAAAAAAACGTTTTCCACTGTGTGTGTGTGTGGGCGTGACGTCACGCCACATGACACTTAAACCGCGGGGGTGTCAAACTCAAGGAGGAACAAAACGCACCCGAACGTACGCTCGCGCGATACAAAATAATCAAAGCATTTCCAATTTTGAGATGTTTAACAGATTTCTTTTTAGTTTTTTTTGTTTTGGCCAAGCGAATAAGATCCAATAATACGGAGTGCCAAAATGGTGCAAAAATAACGGGGTTTTTCCTTGGGAAATAACAGCTTGGGAGGCGAGTTTTGCTTTTGTTTTGTTTGCTGCGCTTATTTACAATTTAAATTTTGGAGCAAAGTGCTGCTTCGAAACACACGCAAAAAGTTGTGTTTTTGTTTTCTAGTTGAAGGAAATAATAGTAAAAAATAAAGCGTATTGTTTAATATTTCTGCCTGATGATATTCTCTGCACAATAGAGTACCGTTTGGATCGGATTTCAAGCGAATTATGCGGAAGCTAAAGAGCGCGTCGTGTTTTAGTGTGTGTGTGTGAATCATCATCTACAAACATTCAAAATTTGCAAGTGGTCCGATTCTAGTCTATTCGGAGAGTTGAGAACTGGACAGGGGGGTTGAAGAGAACTTGAATTCTTACGCCGCTACGATGCTGTTTGCCGGATCATTTATTGCGGTAGTGAGGGGGGTGAACAATAGATTCTACCTAAAGCTGTAAATATAAATGTCGATCGTGTGTGTTTGTGTATTTGATCAATAATGATACAAAACAAAAAATAATAATAATGGAGTAATTGATAATAAGCTAATATTTGCTTGCAGAGAAATAGTTATATATATTATGATATATAATATTTTCCTAACTCAATCTCCGGAGAGTCTTACAATTTACGGTGAGGGGGGGAGGGGCAAAAAGAGACAGGGCGTGCTTCAACCCTTTTCATCTTACAGAATACGTTGTGAGTGCTTTTCAATTGTTGTTTCCGCAGCAAAGGTGAAATAATAACCAAAACTTAACACATTCACGTCCCACAGTTCCTCTGTCCACGACGAACAAACAAAAACATCAATCTCCGGATGGTCCTAAATTCGGGGGTTTCTCACTCTCACTTTTCATGTCTCATGCTCTCTCTCTCTCTCTCTCACTTTCTCGCGATTCCGTTCCTCTCCTTGACACAAACTGTTGTTTCTCTCTGTTCAATTGGCCACCAAACTTTGCTGTTTACTGCGCAATCGGGATCGCCGCCGCTGCTCGGTACGCCTCCTCGAGGGCCGCCTTCTGTTCCGCCGTCAGCTGGTTTATGCACGCCTGGAAAATGTCCGGACTGGCCTCGATCTGCTTGACGATGGCCAGCATCCGCGTCGACTCGGCGTGGCCCACGGACATGGCCTCGCGGTAGAACGCCTCGGCGAAGATGGACACGATCCGCGGGAGGTTCGAGTTGTTCTCGCCGAGCACGACCGGATGGTTCGCCTGGATCAGATCGCACAGGTAGCCGTACACGTGGATCGCCTCGTCGTCGTCCTCCACCACCGGGAGCCACGAGAACCTGTTTCAGCGAGGGAAGATCGTGATTAGCAAGGGATCACCCAATTTCATTTCAACGTAGAATTCGAACTCGACTGCTTCAGAAAAGGTTAAGCCAAAACAACATTCCCCAAGATCGGCACGATCGTGCGCCTTGTAAGACTGTTTTCTAATGAGTTCTCATCACAAAGAAAAATCAACTCCACACTAGCTTAGCAGCAGATAAAACTCACCAAAGTGCAATGATTTCGTCCGGGTTCGTGAGCGCCTTGTTGTTATACTTGAGGATCTTCGTAACGGCTGAGATGGCGTTCTCCGTCGGGTTGACGTTCTCCGGTTCGCGGCTGCCCGGCACCATGATCACCTCGATCAGCAGCTGGATGGCCTGGGCGCACGTCATCGAGTACTGATCGCCGCCAAACTACGATAAAAAAAAAGTTTGTTTAAGAATCATGCTTCGTTGAGTTCAACGCAAGATTTCCTACCTGTGCCAGCACGCCACATCCGTACACGGCCGCTTGCCGCACCTCCGGTTGCTTGTCCTTGATGTACTCCAGCATCGGCTGCAGGAAGTAGGCCTGGTACTGGGCGCTCATCGGACCGCTGTATTCTGGAAGCGAAAGAGAGAAACTTGTTTTCATTCTGAATTTCAGCGTTTCCCGAACACGGACGTATGATTGGAGTACCCCTCTGATTTAGAATTGGAAAGTTGCTAAAATTTCAGACATGGTAATATTTTATTTTTTCTTTTCAGAGTTCAGAGAACAGGAGCTGGAAGTTCCTGAAAGTAACCAATCCTCAGGGCATCTCCAGCGCTGGGGTGCAAATCAAATCAAATAGGGTAGCAAATTTGCCACCGAAACCTTCAAAATCAATAATTATTGGTTGATTCATGCCTAGAAATGCTAAAAGTTTATAAAACTATTGAATCCTTTTTTTTCGAAAATGTCGAAAGTTAAACCATTTGCTACCCGATTTGATTCCCACCAAATTTGCTCTCGAGTTTGCCCCCGAGTCTCCCACCGCGCGTAGCAAAGCAGGTATCAAATTTGATCTCAAGTTCATCTGTAGAAGAAAAATATGTGTCGGTACCTGTCGGGTACTCATTTTCTGATACCCGACAAGTACCGGCAAGCCGGGGGCAAAGTTTTGAATGCGTGTTTCGGAGATTTTTGTATGTCTGCTCTTGTGAATGATTCAACAATTCAAAAATTCAAAATCTTAAAAAATTAAAAAATTAAAAATTTTGAAAATTCAAAATCAAATCGATTTTTTCAAAATTTTAAAATTTGAAAATACAAAAAAATAAAAATGCGTTTAAATAGCTTAATTTTTAATGTTTTTTTTTAATTAAATAGTTTTTTTTTATTTTTTAAATTTCCTTTTTATTTTTTCAATTTTTCAATCTTTTAATTTGTTTATTTTTCTAATTTTTTAATATTTTGTTATTTTTCTTTAATTTTTTTGAATTTTTTAAATTTGTTATTTTTTTTAAATGTTTTATTTTTTTAATCTTTTGAAATTTTTGAAGTCAGGGGGAAGGGGGGCAAAAAAATTAAAAAATATATAAATATTAAAATAACATGCCATAGTTTCAACATTTGCATGGAAAAAGTGTTTTAAATGTATTTTACACTAGTTCAGTTGTTTAGCAATAAAAGTTTTCAAAAAGTGTAAAATTTGACGAAAACAATTTTTTTTTGCGAAGAAAAACTTTAGCGATAGTAGACATCGAAAATTTTCAAAAATTCAAAAGATTTTTAAATTAACCCAAACATGCTAAAAATGATTCTAAATGCAGGGGAATTCATTTTAAATTGATTTTAACTAATTGCACTTAAATTTTCATAAAAATATTGAAGTTTTAAAAAAAAACTATTTTTTGCTCCCTGATTTTTCGGGCCAACATTGAAGGGGGGGGGGGAGTTTTAATAAAATTTGAACAAGCCTTTTTTTATTTTTCTTAATTTTTTTTTAATTTTGTCGTTTTTTAATTTTTTACTTAATTTTTTTTTAATGTTTTTTTTATATTTTTGTATTTTTTTTTTCATTTTAATTTATTTTTTTTAATTTTTTATATTTTTTTTATTTTTTTTTAATTTTCTTTATATTTTTAATTTTTTTTAATTTTGTATTTTTTTATTATTTTTTTTATCATAATTTTTTTTTTTTAGGCTGGTACAAATATTTTTAAAAGTTTTTGTCACCCCCCCCCCCCCTTCAAAATTGGCCCGAAAAATCAGGGGGCAAAAAAAATATTTTTACAATAAACTTCAAAATTTCAATGAAAATTCAAGTGCAAACAGCTGAAATCAAATTGAAATACATTCTCCTGCGTTTAAAATCATTTTTAGCATGTTTGGGTTTGTTAAAAAATCTTAAGATTTTTTTGAGAATTTTCGATGCAAAATCTTTTTTTTCGATACAATTTTTGTTTTTGTCAGATCTTAGATTTTTTGAAAACTAATGATTGCAAAACAACTGAACTAGTGTAAAATGCATTTTAAAACACTTTTTTCATTTAAATGTGAAGATTATGGCTTGTTATTTAAATTTTTATATTTTTTTGCCGCTGTACCGCTGTATCTTCCCAAGGATTGGACATAGGACAATGGTCAATATGGAGACTTTTATGTAAAATTATCTGGGGAATCGATTCCCACTACCGGTTTTTAAAAATTTTGACGTTTAGACCACTTTTCAAAAAAAAAACAGTTTTAGTAAATGATTTTTGTATTTTTTTAGGAGAGACATACCATCCTGCATTTTTCGTCAGTCTTTTGGTAACATCTTAGGGTATTTCCTAAAAAATTTTGAGCGAAAAAAAAATCGTCACATCACCTTCAAATTTAACTTTTAAACATAAAAATTGAAAAATGACATAAAAGTGGCGTGTATTTTTGTTTCAGTGTATTTTTATCAGAAAGCCCGTCCAATTTCCTACAAGTTTGTTTTTGACCACTTTTTGATACGATGCAACGGCTTCGAGATACAGTAATTTTTAAATTGCAAAATACTAAAATATTTAAATACCTTACGCCCTTCTCAAATGTTATTCTCGAGTACTATTGGCTCCATATACACAAAAATGACTTATATAGGCCTAGGATAACATGTCTACAAAGTTTCATTGAAATCGGAGAGGGTCGGGTACAAAAGTACCAGAAAAAAACCTGATTTGAGCTGGAATTGCTCTTGTTTAAAAGCAACGATATTAAAGTATTACAATAACGGCTAATAATGTTTCCAGAGATGGCGAAAAAGATCCCACTTGGTGCATGCGGGATTTGAACCCACAACTGATTAACGGCACTGATCCGCGTTACCAATTATGCTACTGCGACCGGTGACAAAATTTGTAGTCTATTGGTGTACAGCACAATCGAATGTCGCGTATTGGATTTCAAAGCTTTCCCATACTTTTTTTTTAATTTTGTTCAATTTTTTATGATTTTTTTTATATATTTTTTATTATTTTTTTATTTTTTTAAATCTTTTTAAATTTTTGTATTGTTTTTTAAATTTTTTTATATTTTATTTTTTAAATTTTGTCATTTTTTTTAAACATTAAAAATCAATTTAATTTTTTTTTCGTGCATCATTCCATTTGCCGCAGTAGCAAACCACACTAAAAATACGCCACACGTTTTATTCAAGTGCCCAAACACTTGAATGATTGAATAAAGCCACATCATAGATTTAACTGGTTTGTGTTTCAACATCATTCCAAACCATTATCAAATGCAAGTGTTTGAGCGATTGAATTTTTGGTATTTTTTGACATGTTATTGCCAATCGGGTGACTCAAGCTTTTCAAGTGTTTTGCTCATGAATTTGTCCCACTACCTTTAACTATTCAAAGTGCAAAAACAGCAAAACACTTGAAATTGAACTTAAGACCTACCCAAAACAGGCACTATTCAAAGTTAACGTGAAGTCCACATGAATTTAATTTGATTCACTGATCGATTTTAGAGCGACTTTCATCGAAGGCTAGAAGCAAGGCTAGGACAAATAGCGCAAAAAACTCACCCGTCTTCAACTGGCCATTCGGCGCAGTGGTAGCGTGAACGACTAGCAAGCGAGAACCTGTATATCGCTTGTACGTATTTTTATTTTTCAACCCCATTTAAAATTCAAGTGTTTGGCGCTATTGACATTATTTCATGGCCAATCACCGAAATTTCAAGTGTTTTGCGATTGATATTTGAGTGCTCTGTACAGCAGGGCCAGATCATATGTAGAACACTTCGTTGAGCTGTGTAAGTTTTGCTCAGTGCAGCAGGTACCGCGGTGGGGTTGACGTTGGGTGCAAATTTGATTTGCTTCGATGTTTGCTACCCGCGCTGGAGATGCACTTAGTGATAATACCGACAATTCGACGGTAACATTTCAAAAGGCATCATGTACATTTTGACACTTTCTGGGTTATTGTATATTCTGAAAGTACTTCTAAAAAGCTACCTCTCCACCAATAATGAGCAAAAGTTACTTCAGTAAAGTCTGTTTAATCATGATTTTAAATAAAGTAACATAAACAAAATCTCTGCCATCAGCAGTCCCTGTTTATATAGCCCTGTCAACCTGTCAAACAAAAGACTACATGAACCTCGTGACGAAAAAAAAGCATCATGAAAAAAGCGCCATGTACATTCGGCGAAGAAAAACGAATCATAACAAAGCGCCCCCCTTACTGACAGCAGGGTGATATAGACGTTGGTGATTTCAAAAGAAGTCATGTTTGTTTTTCTCAAATAAAATTACGGAAATAATGTTTTATTGAATTCGGATGATCAAGTATCAATAAAAGCAACGTTTTTCATCGTTTGTTATCATTAGAACATCTTATTTTGCTTTTATATTAAAATGGGAATTGAAAATGGATGCTCAACATTCAAATGCGTTTTTCTCGAAACGCATAGTTTGTACATGATGCTTTTTGAAATGTTGGCATCGAATTAGTAAAATAATTACAAGGAAAATAATAGGTCTATTCCCGTACTGCAGAATTCTGCAATTCTGCACGGCAGCAGAGCGTTCCCGTACTTTTCTGCAACAAAAGTAACTTTTCTCTCAAGCAGAACTTCTGCAATGAGAGAGGTAGAAGTTGCAGCAAAACCGTTCCCGTACTTTTCTGCAAGCTCTCTCTTCTCTTTCGTGTTGAAAAGTAACTGAAAGTTGGTGTGAGTACACGGTTACATAAAATTTGCATGTTGGGTTAAATCAAGCATTTTATTATTATGTAGTTGCAATAAATTTGATGTTGTATTATTACTAAATTTAGGTAGTCTTTTTGAAGGGACGTTTGTATATTTGAAATTGATGGTTTTTGGGATATTTTTTTAATGTCTGGTTTTATTGAGTACGATATTTATGTTAACGACTTCCGGCTTAGTTCATGAATGTAATGGTATAGCAAATTTATTATTTTTTTAGTGTTAGTATTTTTACCTGATCAAAAGTTGTTAAGTTAATCCTGTATTACAGCACGGCTAATAACTCATCAAACAATTGGTTTCATAAAAACAAATTGTTTTTAAAAACTATTAAAAGACACATTGCTTTTGAGTTGAATAAATTTCAAATAAATATTTGTTTAAGGATTGATTATTGATCTTCAGTTGTTTTTGAACAGACTAAATATGTGTGTTAAAATAATAGGTAAATTTAATTGGCAAATTATAAATTGTACCTGTGACGGTGCTACTAATTTGTCTTATATGAACCAAAATATTAAAAGTATTTTGTTAAACTTTCAATGAAGGAATCATAAAAAAGGTATAAGACTATACCAAACAAATAATCAATATAATTGATTATATAATTGATGACCATAAAATTATTGCTGCAACATAAGTTACGTTGTTTACACATCATACTTTATATTATTTAAAATTGATATAAATTTTATTAAAAATGATACGGTATACTCTACACCACAATTCTTAAATTCTTAAATGCCGCCATCTTAAATCATAAAAATACACATATTTTGGAGTCATATTCTAGCTTAAAAACGCATATTTAGAAGATTTAGAGATTAGAAATTTTGAAGAGGTCGTCGGATAATAGAGTACAAACTGTTTCTATTTTTTATAATTGAAACTCAATTACAATTTTTTTTATTCACATTTTTTTTTAATTTTACGTTTTTCAAATTAAAATTTCTTTGAAATTTTTAACTGTTGATTTTGAGTTTTTGAAGTTCAAACTTTTGATTTTTTTTTCATTTCGAATTAAAAATATTTGAATTTTTGAGGTCTGAGCTTTTGTATTTTTCAACCTTAATTTTTTAATTTTGGGTTTTGATATTAAGCTTATTTAAACTTTAAACATTTTGAATTACTTAATTTTTAATTATTTGAATTTTTGAAGCGTTGAATTTGTGTTTTTTTTATTTTTCTATAAATATTTGCATTTTAAATTTCTCAAGTACCTGATTTTTTTTAGTTACTCAATTTAAAAATATTAGTTTTTTTTTATATTTTTAGTTATGATTTCGTAATCTATGTGTTTCCATATTTTTGAGCTTTGATTCAATTACTTTCTAATATTTTTCAATTTTGCTGCGTCACCGTTGTTCTTCCATGTGACATCCATAATTTTGTTATGTTATGTCCTGAATAAAAAAAAAACTTCAAATGCTCTGCTATCTAAACATGTATTTATGATCTCTTCTAAATTAAACCATTGTTTGTCATTTTTGCCACTCTCATTTCTATTTTTTACCTGATGTAAAAAAAAAATTGTTTGTAATGTTAAATGTCTACCTAATCATAAGCATTTTTAAAATAAAATGTTGAGTTGCACAAAAAATAAGTCACCGTTCTAGAGGTAAACTTATTTCAATTACAAATTAAAATTTTTGTCAATCCCTTTTTTTAAATAATAAAAAACTTTAATACCCAATTTGAGTAAATCCACTCAACTGTGTACAATATTGCAGAAAAAGTACTGGAACGCGCTACCCAGGCAAAAGTGTTGTGGCTTCTCTCCTTGCAGAACTTCTGCAAAAGAGAGAGATGAAGAGAGCGAGCTGAAAAGTACGGGAACGTGCTGCTAAAAAGTGACTTATGATGGCTGCAGAATTCTGCAGAAGTTGCAGAAATTCTGCAATTCTGCAGGTACGGGAATAGACCTAATGTTTGACAAGAGCATATCATAGGAAACAGATCAGGACAGTCAATCAAAGAGCAGTTGAACAGATCAGTATCTCAAACGATTCTTGAAGTCCGTAATTGAAGACACATTTCCAAAGTCTAAAACAACTGCACCAAACATCGTTACGCCACGTGCTCCGTTTCTCCCTCCAACATTGAGCTCTATTAATAGCTCGACCAACCGCTGACTTTCAACGCCCAGCAGGTTCGCCTACTCCTGGAATCGATCGATTCCAGTACCACCAATCGCAATCAACACCCCATCCCACTGTTTTCCAGCAAAAATTGCCAATTCAACCACGACGACGACGACGACGCCCAGCAACCATGAACCAGCAATTAACATCAATCACAGTTTCAGGTCCGAAAATTTAACAGCAGCAGCTTGTTGTTCCTTCCTTCCTTCCTTGCCCACTATCTCCTCCCAGTCGCTTCAAGTCACGAGCTAAGCCAGTGACTGAGATTACCAACAAACCACGCTGCGCTGCGCAGCGCATGAAGCAGTTATCTCTCCCCGAAACAGAGACACACACGGAAAATAAAAAAAATAATAAGCGTGGACTTACCTGTGGAAGCGACGTTGTTTGTTATCGTGTTGGCGATTCAGGCGACGCAGAAAGTGGCATGAAATAAAATGTAACAATAAAAAAGAAATTCGTTAGAAAGGGTTTCGCGTGGCGACACATTTTTTCGTTTTTGATAATGTGCGCGCGCCTGGGGGGTCAGAAAAGGTTAAGCCAACTATTCAGAAAAGGTTTCGTAATCAGTCTGAATCATACTTGAATACGTCATCATTTTAGGACAGATTTAATTTTCGACAATAATTAATAAACATACCGATAAGATCGTCGAATATGCAGAGTCCCCACTGCCGGTCGGCCCAGGCCTTGGTCGGGTCGAGCAGTTTGACAAAGTGTGGCACGACCTGCTGGAAGTACGGCAGGAAGCCGTCCTTGTAGGTGAGGAACAGGGCGTGGATAATGTCGGAAATCCGGGACAGCAGATAGATGTCGGCGTCGTCCTCTTCGGCGAGCTGCTCCTCAACGCCATCGTCGTAGTCCTCTTCCTTGCGGGCCAGGGCGCGTTTCTCTTCCTTTTGGAAGTGCTGGTTCATGAACTTGTCGATGATCTTGAGCACTTCGTCCATAGCTTCCTTGGAGAGACAAGCGGCGCCGAGGGTTTCGATACATTTGGCCAGTGAGTGGAGCAGTTCGGCTTGTACGTCCGGTTCCGGTTCGGAGTCGATGGCTTTGAGCAGCTCGGGGCAGATGTACAGCCACATTCCTTCCAGGTAGGTCGGTCCCTTGATCTTGGCGCAGTCCAGCAGGTAGGGCAGCGATTCAGCCGCGGCCGTGCGGACTCCGTCGTGGAAGTAGAACTTCAACATGGGCACCATTAGACGGACCACCTCTTCGGCGTAGTTGGCGAAACCATCCTTCAGCTCGCGGGCGTAGCAAACCAACATTTCGCAAGCCGACGCCTTGTCCTCGAGTCCGGCCGTGCGGATTCCAAAGTTCTGCTGTTCACCCAGATTCACAAACTGCCAGTCGTTGTCGCCGTCCACGTCCTGCACCTCGTCGTTGTCCAGCAGGGCCACTTCCGGCTTCATCGAGGCCGTCCTCATGACCGGTCCCATCACCAGTGGCAAATACTGCTCGAACTGTTTGCCCAAGATCTTGCAGATTCGCGCCCAAGCCGAAATCAGATACGACGTCTGCGGATCATCGTCCGGCAGATCTCCCTCGGTGTGGGTCTTCAGCAGCATGTCCATCACATCCGACGCATCGGACATGAACTTTTCCGCACCCACAGCCAGTCCAATCAACGAGACGCACTCGATCGTCTTGCCACGCAGCAGTCGCAGATCTTCGCTGTTGCCGTTCTGGATGATGTACTTCAGACAGGGCATCAACCGATCGTAGTATCCGACAAAGTCCTTCTCCGTGGTGTCCGCGACCGACGCAATCGTCGTCACGACCTGCTCCAACACCAGCTTGGTGCCCTTCTCGACCAGCTCCTTGAACTTGGTGGTCAGAATCGCCTCCAGCTTGCCCATGATTCCGTCCAAGTAACGCGTCAAGATGTTCTTCGGACAATCCTCGCTAAAGTTGACCAGAGCCGCTCCGGCGTGAGCCTGTACTCGCGGGTTCTGCACGTCATCGAGCAAGCTGAGCAGTCCCGGGATGACCTGTTCGTGGAACTTTTTCTCGAAGACCGGCGCAAAGTCGGTGGCCATTTGACCGATGGCGTTACACGCGGCGTAACGAACCCTCGGATGGGGATCCATTAAATACTTGAGCACGCCCTGCATGATGTTCTCCAGCATGGTCTCCATCTGCTTGTGGCAACCCTCGCCAGCGGCCGAGATGGCCATCAGCGCAGCGTGCCGTTGCTTCCAGTCCGGACTGTTCAACATGTTTGGAATGTTTCCGACAATGTGCGGCAGAATGGCCTTCCCCCCAAGACCACACGCCAAGCGATCCAACGCCGACTCGGCAATCACGTTGTTGTCGCTCGTGTCATCCTCGGCGATCTCATCCGACACGGACCACTCTTCGTCGTCCTCCAGGTCGGTCATCATCTGTAGCACCAGCGGAACCAACGAGGCCACGTACTTCTCCGCCCGCTTGCGAACCATCGCCGGAGCATTCTCCGACAGCGAAACCATCACCTCCAGAGCCAAGTGGCGCCAACTGTCCTCCACGTCCGGACTGCTAAACACCTTCATGCACATCTCGAAGATCGGCTCAAGCTGCGGCCGCAGAAACCGTGGGACACTTTCGGCCATGTCAATCAACAGCTTAATCAGCGTCTGATCGTCCTGTTCGTCGATACTTTCGGCCGTAATCATAATCACCCGTGGCAGCAAATCGCCAAACTGACGCTGGACGTCATCTTCCTTGTCGTGCAGCAGAATGAACGCACCGACGGCACGAACCGCCTGGAAGCGCACCTCCGGATCGGACGACGGGTCCAGATATTTGACCAACATTTGCTTAATCAGCTGCAGGTGCTGACCCTGCTGGTTGCCGAAGATGCCCGGCACCGACGAGAAGATTCGCAGCGCCGATTCCTGCAGCTGGACGCTCGGGGCGCTCGCACACTGGAACAGAAACTGCAGAAACTCCGGCCACTGGTTGTTGCCGTCGTCGTCGATCAGGTTGCGCGCCACCTCGGCCACGACCTCGCAGATCTTACGCCGCAGGCCTGGACTTTCGTTCAGTTGCAGCGTCAGCAGAACCTGCTGCTTCAGCTGCTCCTTCGACTCCGGCGGCAGCGGGTTGTAAAAGTCCTGGAACTCGGCGCTGAACAGCCGCCGCAGCAGCACCGCCGCCATCATGCGGGCGTCCTCGGCCATCTGCTGGCTCTGGACCGCTCCCAGCAGGTGTGTCACCTTGCCCTCGCATGGCAGGTTGTTGTAGGCCTCCTGGAAGTGGGAGTGGAAAAGGGAAAACATTGATAAATCGATAAAGAGCTTTCGTGCAAACGCAACACCAGCAGGGCTATTACGCGCGTGCATTTTGGGTTTGATTTTCAGCGTTGGCTTTCGTGGCGAGCCGCAAACGGTGACAACAAAAAAAAACATTCTTCTATCCTTCTTTGCCCACTAGATAACGAATAAGTCCTCGCACTGCGTCCAATGACCCATTTCAAAATGGCAGAGAACCTGGCGGCCAAATTCCGAGGTCGTTGGGCATTGTCTGGTCCCGCTGTTTATACATTTATGCTCAAACTCAAAACACTTTCACGAATCATCTATGCTGTTAACTTTACGCAGTAGGCCTGGCAGCTTTCATGTTTGGGATGTTTCAAGCATTGTAATGGAATTTAATTTTAACTGCCTTTGACAGCTTCATTTATGTTGTAGCTGGGGTTCAGCTTAAAACTTACTAAAAACAAAATTGCTTTGCTGCAAATCGATTTTCCAGAGTTTTGCTAGGAAAAAAACCATTCCCAGCCATAGTTCTTTATTGAGCAACGCTTTACGAAATCGGCCGATTTCGACCATTTTTA
Source organism: Culex pipiens pallens (assembly GCF_016801865.2). Classification (NCBI taxonomy): domain Eukaryota; kingdom Metazoa; phylum Arthropoda; class Insecta; order Diptera; family Culicidae; genus Culex; species Culex pipiens. Next base: position 125,062,844 of record NC_068939.1, read on the forward strand.
TTTTTTGTATTTTTTGATTTGGTTCAAACTTTGTGGGGGTCTTCCCTATGACCAACAACTTTGGCTGCTGTCCATACAAAATTGGTACGTAAATATTCAAACAGCTGTAACTTTTGAGTGAATTTTCTGATCGATTTGGTGTCTTTGGCAAAGTTGTAGATATTGATGAGGACTATTGAGAAAAAAATAGGTACACGGAAAAAATGCAGATTTTTTAATCATCTTTTTTTCACAAAAACTCAATTTCCCAAAATATATATTTTTTGATTTTCGAGATTTTATTTGTATGTTTTAGGGGACAAAAATCCGCAACTTTTGAGCCATAGAGAAACATGGTCAAAAAATCTGCCGCCGAGTTATAATATTTTTTTTAAAAATAGTGATTTTTGGAAAAAATCGAAGTTTTATGCAAAATCAAGTTTGACATTATTTTTTAAACGCAAAATTGAATTTGCAATCGATAAGTACTTTACAGATTTTTTGATTTTTGATATTTTTTTTTAAATCAAGACTAACATTTTAAAATGGCTAAATATTGAATATTACGCCCATTTAAAATGTTAGTCTTGATTTCAAAAAAAATCAAAATATTTTTTTCAAAAAGATCGGAAAATTTCACGAATGTTTCATATTTTAACAATGAAAATCGGACCATTAGTTGCTGAGATATCGACATTAGAAAATGGTGGGTTGTTTTGGTGAGATTTAGAAAACTTCAATTTTCGGGTTTCTTTTTCTTAAAACGGCTCTATCTCAGCAACCCGAGGTCCAATCTTCAATGTGTCTTTGACAATTTTATAGCAAATTTTCTGAACTTAAAAAAAATAGCAATGATCACTATTTTTAAAAATCGAAAAACTGCAAATATTTCGCTAAAATCAAAAAGTCTTTAAAGTACTTTTCGATTGCAAATTCAATTTTGCATTAAAAAATAACGTCAAATTTGTTTTTGCATGAAATTTCGATTTTTTTCCAAAAATCACTATTTTTTCAAAAATTTATAACTCGGGGGCAGATTTTTTGACCAAGTTTCTCTATGGCTCAAAAGTTGCGGATTTTTGTCCCCTAAAACATATCAAAAAATCTCGAAAATAGAAAAAAATATGTATTTTGAGAAATTGAGTTTTTGTGAAAAAAAAGTTGATTAAAAAATCTGCAAATTTTTTCCGTGTACCTATTTTTTTCTCAATAGTCCTCAACAATACCTATAACTTTGCCGAAGACAATATTCCAAAAGGGCGTAATATTTAATGTTCAGTAATTTTTTTGCCGTTTACGTCATTTTCCCTTTTCTTCGCGTGACGTGTCGAAAACCCCAGTTATTATTTTTGAAAAATCGTATCTGAGAAAATTGAAAACATAACTTCACCATTTTTTGATATGTTATATAAAGTATTCCGAGGAATCAGGTAAAAAAAACTTCAGACATAGGCTTTTTGGTTTCGAGATCTTCAAAACAGCATTTTATGATTTCATACTATCTTTTCAAATGTTAAGTTAGATTTTTGAAACTTCTTACTATTTTTCCCAAAGAGCCAAACTTGTCCAAATCACCTTTCTTTTGCGTCTAAGACAGCTAAAATCGGATTGAATGGCGCGGAGATATGTTTTTTTAAAAGTTGTTTTTGCGAAAAATGACGAAAATGGCCATTTTTCGGACCACCCTAATACGGCGTAGGTCACACTCATGGCCAAAAAAACGGGTCTAATTATTTTGGCCAAGAAAAATGTTGAGCCCGCTCGGAAAACTTTTTTTTCGAATCATGCTGATTTTTTTTGTGGAGAATTGCTGAATAGGTTTATGGCCTAAAAAGTTTCGTCGAGCAACAAACACTCCATATGCCGAAGATAGGTGAGTGACGGAAATAGGCATATTTCCCCTAGAATCTTCTCAACATTTATGCCAGAATTCAAATGTAAATAAAATGTAAAAAAATCAAAAGCTGTACAATTAAAAAAAAGAGAATTTCACAAGTTTTAAATATTATTTTACAAGATTTAGAAAATTTCCAATTTCAAAATTTTGATAGACTCTAATTTTTTTTGTAAACAAATTCTTCAAAAATTAAAATTCAGTAGTTGTTCGGTAACTGGGCGTTGTTTAACTATGCTGCTTTTAAATTGGGCGCTCGATAAGGGAGCGTTCTTTTATTACGTAACGCAAAATGTTGGATTTTTTCGATGAGCTCATAAAATAGATTTTATTTTGAAAAAATCTATTTTTACTCAAAAACTTGACCTTTTCGAAAAAATCTAATAATGGGAATGGATTCAGCAGACAAAAATACATGAAACATGATCAATTAGACTGACGAGACATCGACATTTAGTCATCTCTGAGTATTACTTTAGCATAAAATAAATTTTATTTTGAAAAAATCATCGAAACTTCAATTTTTACTCAAAAACATGACCTTTTAGAAAAAATCTAATGATGGGAATGGATTCAGCAGACAAAAATACATGAAACATGATCAATTAGATTACCGAGACAAACTTATTTAACGTTCTGCAAAGCATTTTTAATTTTTATTATTGATATCCCAGCATAATTTGACTTGCATGCAAGTTGTAAAAACTTGAATGAGAACCAACTGAAAATATAATTTTAAAATGGCTACATTTTAAATTTTAAAAACCAGGGGTGTTTCAGAAAGGGGAAAACCTGAACTATAAAATACATGTATTGGTTTAGTTGTTTATTTAATAGTTCTTTTGTAAAATATTCGACAAAGTAGCTAATTTTGGCCTAAACTAACATTTCAAACGGGTGTATCTCAAAATTGGGACCATTTGGAGCAATTCTGAACCCGGATTCGGATTCAGCAGGCAAAATTCTACTAGGAAAACATATACTCGTCTCAGAGACAAGAAACATTAGATTTTTTGTTGAACTGTGTAATTTTTCATCACACCCCCTCCCTCATTTTCCGTTACATTTCGTAACAGACGCCGACACCCCTAACCCCCCCTAACTGCGTTACGTAATAAAAGAACGCTCCCTAACTGGGCCGCAGCCGAGTTAAAAAGCAGACAAACGTCAAAAAAGCAAAACAAACCGAAATCACCGAGGGGTTACTGGATGCAAAAATCATGTTCAACAAATAAAAATTCGTTTTTCAATTTTTAATGTATTTCCAAGTCATAATTAAAGAAATACAAAAAGTAATCACTTTAAATTAATAATAGTAAGTTTTATTTTTATATTTCATCAAAAAAATATTTTGCATCGGTAGTCCCCTCGTTTTTTTTCGTTCACCCCAGCCCAGTCACGACGTTCTAGCAGGATTCTAGCAGAGTTCTCACAGAGCTGGATATTCTTACAGCATTCTAGCAGAAATGTTCCACCGTTCTAGTAGGATTCTGACAGAACCAGCTCTGCTAGAATATTTCGTGACTGGGAGTTAGCGAACAGCATTCGGTGACTGGGCTACGTTCTCGAAAACCTCAAAAAATATAAAACTCAGGAAACTCAAGAACTTTTTAAAATTAAATTAGACCGTTGCAAATATTTTTGAAAGTTTATGCCCCTTTCAAAATTGCTTCGAAAAATCAGGAACAAAAAAAAAATTTTTTTTCATGAAACTGAAATTTTTTAATGGAAATTGAAGTCTAAACAATATTTCGAACTTTTATGAAATTACAATGTTTAGCACCGCAAAAACTTTAATTTTTCACAAAAATAATATTATCGTCAATGCTTAGAAATTTTGGATACTTATGATAGCGCAACAACTGGACAGGAAAAAAAAATCATTCAATTGTTGAAACCGTGGCCTGTAATTTCAATTTTTGGTCAGAGTCGAGGGACATAAACTTCAAAAAATAAATAAAGTAATATCAAAGACAGTTACCGATTTTCCATTTTCCTCAAAACAAATCGATCCCATCGAGCAAGGTAGGAAAAATAACAACGTCAATTTGCATTGATTCTTTCCATCCCTTTGCGTCCCCACCTCCCCCTTCCTTTTTTCACGGTCACACGCGAAACTGTTCCCTCGCCAGGTCAGGCCAGTCGGTTTCTAAAATCCCTTTGCCCTTTACTTCCGACCAAAACCGTCATCGTGGTGCCGTGATTCATCGTTTTCCCTGCTTTTTTTTCCTTTTGCTTCACGAATGTTCTTCCGCTTCTTCTTGTTCTTGGTGCTTTTTTTCTGCCGATCGGGAGTCCCTCGCGGGATTCCGTTCCGCGGCCAACGAGGATTCCTGCACACTCCCGTTCAAACGAAATTTTGCTCGACGGTGCCTACGGTGACTCGATTTTACAGGTAATCCAAGCAATCACCTCGTTTCTACGCCGTCACACAAAAGCGGAGAAAATCGTCTTCTTCCGCAAAAACACGTTGTCGGGCGGCGCACACGCGAAAAAGTTGCCACCAGCGAAAAGACACACTTTCCCCCCCCCCCGGGGAACCTGCTACGGAAGTGGTTCCGCCGCCGCTGGTACGTACCTCGGCCTGCGTCCGGACATCGTTGTCGATCGAGAGCAGGGAATTAAGCAGCTGCTGAAACTGAGCCTGATCCGCAGCCATTATTTCGCATTCGCACGGGGGAAAAGAAAGAAAAAATAAACCTCCTCTCGGGGCACACACGCACGCGACACAGACGATTTTTTCTTGTTCTCCTCTGCTGACTCTGGCTGGCTGACAGGCGGACGTCGCGCTCTCCTTCTGGCAGCTGCGGTGGCGGCGCGCCGGAGATTTGCTGCAGGGTCAGTTCAGGGTTGCCCGATGCGAAACAAAAGAGAGGGAAACGAGCGCGTGACAGCAGCGACGCCAGCGGGGTTTGACGTTTGCGCGTCGTAGTTTTGTACACGGTTTACACCGTCAATTCGACCGCAACAGTACCCAAATTTGAGTACGATTTTTTACGGATTGCTTCACACACTGGTAAACAGCATTACACTTTTTTCAGTTCACTTTTACACACTTGTATGGGATTTTTCAGTTCAAGTATGATTACACACTTTCGTGTAATCATACTTGAACTGAAAAATCCCATACAAGTGTGTAAAAGTGAACTGAACAGTGTGTAATGTTGATTATCAGTGCAGTTTACACACAAACAAAAAAAAATCCGTATAGTAACTTTTCAATAGGGCGAAACTTGTACAAAAACAAAAAGTCTATTCCACACGCTCCTATAATTTGTCGCAGTGGTTTTAAGGCTCTAAACAAAAACTCACTTGCTCTAGTGACATTTCACGTTGAGTAAGAAATACAGATTGGCCAAAGTTTAACAGATCCACATGCGCTGTACACCAACCGCCCTTTACGCCTAGCAAAACTAGCAGTGTTGCAAGTGCAAAACATACGTTACCATTGCCGATATATTTTGCATCGGCCAATCTGTTTTCCCTGGACAATCTGTAGTAAGAAAGGGAACATACACAAATATTACTGTAATGACAAAAGTAATTTACATTTGAAATAAAAGGTGGTCGAAATTCATTACATAAAAAGTTTATTCTTGTTTTGAAAATGAAAACTTTTACTGCTACAGTTGAAATTTCTATCATTGCTGACTGATTTAAAAGTTATAAATTTTGATAAGACTGTATAATTTCTTTCATTTTGTCGTTCTCGTGTAAACATGTAATGTGTAATGTAAATTTCCGATATTATCGTTCACAACGATAAAGCTTATTTTTCTGAGTATTTACTATGACACTTTGTACGACCTCAAAGGATCTAAAATGGATTTTTAAATATATTTTTTAAATTAACCTCGCGAACCTTCTTGGCAGAAAAGGTTCTACTCGTTCCAAGGGGACAAGGTTCATCGAAAAAATGTTGTCTTGTCAATTTTTTATTTACATTAAAATGTAAAAAAAAATCAGAAATGGTTTTTGTTAGGTCGACACCCTGCACCACACTCTGCGACAGGGTCACCCGGACGTCAACAGCTGTCAACATCAGGTCAACCTAGGTTGCGCTCGTACTTTGATTTTTGTCTGCTTCCACAATAACGTCCATCCGTAACCTGCTGAGCTTGGAGTTCGGACGTGACTATCGGCGTACCGTAAGAATCGGTACATCTTGAACGCGGAAGTTAGCCAACCATAAGCAGAAGCGTTAAATACAAAAAAAATCGAAAACATCACTTTTTTCGAAAATCATCAACGCTTTGAAGAAATTGGATCCGCGGGTAGTGTAGTTTCCGGCTTGCAGAATGTAATGCAATAAATAACTCAAGTTGTTTACTTTCGTCGCATGGAACCTTATGAAAAATTATCCAAGAATTTTATCAAAAAAATCTGAAAATATCACGTCAATTATTTTTTTTAAACTTTAAATATCTGCAGAGGTATTTTATCAATATATTTTTCTTACCCTGCAAGCATTACTGAAAATGTCAATTGGGTCCTAAAAATAAGCTTAGATTGCTGATATTATTGTTTACAGCGATTAAGCTTATTTTTCTGAGTACAATGACCCTTTGTACGACCACATAGAGTTTAAAATGGATTTTTAAATCAATTTTGAAAAATTAATCTCGCGGTCCTTTTTGACAGAAAAGCTCCTACTTGACAGCTCGTTCCAAGGGGACCATAGTTAATCCATCGAAAAAATGTTGTCTTGTCAAAAAAAATTTTGCGTTAAAATGAAAAAAAGTGATCAGAAATGGTTTTTAATCGTGTTATTTAACGTTGTACATAAAAATTGACATAGGGCTTTAGTACCCAATTGGGTCCTAAAAATAAGCTTAGACTGCTGATATTATTGTTTACAGCGATAAAGCTTATTTTTCTGAGTACAAAGACCCTTTGTACGACCACAAAGAGTTTAAAATGGATTTTTAAATCAATTTTGAAAAATTAACCTCGCGGTCCTTCTTGACAGAAAAGCTCCTACTTGACAGCTCGTTCCAAGGGGACCATAGTTGATCCATCGAAAAAATGTTGTCTTGTCAATTTTTTTTTGCATTAAAATGAAAAAAGTGATCAGAAATGGTTTTTAATCGTGTTTTTTAACGTTGTACATAAAAATTGACATAGGGCTTTAGTACCCAATTGGGTCCTAAAAATAAGCTTAGACTGCTGATATTATTGTTTACAGCGATAAAGCTTATTTTTCTGAGTACAAAGACCCTTTGTACGACTACAAAGAGTTTAAAATGGATTTTTAAATCAATTTTGAAAAATTAACCTCGCGGTCCTTCTTGACAGAAAAGCTCCTACTTGACAGCTCGTTCCAAGGGGACCATAGTTAATCCATCGAAAAAATGTTGTCTTGTCAAAAAAAAAATTTTGCGTTAAAATGAAAAAAAGTGATCAGAAATGGTTTTTAATCGTGTTATTTAACGTTGTACATAAAAATTGACATAGGGCTTTAGTACCCAATTGGGTCCTAAAAATAAGCTTAGACTGCTGATATTATTGTTTACAGCGATAAAGCTTATTTTTCTGAGTACAAAGACCCTTTGTACGACCACAAAGAGTTTAAAATGGATTTTTAAATCAATTTTGAAAAATTAACCTCGCGGTCCTTCTTGACAGAAAAGCTCCTACTTGACAGCTCGTTCCAAGGGGACCATAGTTGATCCATCGAAAAAATGTTGTCTTGTGATTTTTTTTTTTTTTTGCATTAAAATGAAAAAAGTGATCAGAAATGGTTTTTAATCGTGTTTTTTTTTTACCGTTGTACATATAAATTGACATAGGGCTTTAGAACCCAATTAACCCAGAATTGTTCCAGAATGATCGAGTGTCAACCCCCTTGGAAAATGCTCTGAAAAAATGTACTTTGGGAGCGTTCTTTTATTACGTAACGCAGTAGGGGGGTAGGGGGGGTTGGAGGCCGTGTTACGCTCCATACAAAATTTTTAAAATTCGTATGGAATTTTTGTTACGAGGGGGGGGGGAGGGGGTCTAAAAGTCCGATTTTTCGCGTTACGTAATAAAAGAACACTCCCTTTCTCCTTTTTGTGTATCCAAATTTTTAAGGGAAGATGCATGCGGGGAAATGTGCGTGCACTCTCAATTAATTTAATGTATGCATTTTTGAATTTGTATCCAGATTCTTAAGCAAAGATGGCGTTACGAATGGTGAACGCCCGAAATGCCAAAATCACGCAGTGATACCAATATTACAAATAAGTGTGCCATGGTATGACAGCCAAACTTTTTTTTTCTAATGTTGGTACCACTGCACGATTTTGACATTTTGGGCGTTCACCATTCGTAACGCCATCTTTGCTTAAAAATCTGGATACAAATTCAAAAATGCATACACTCAAAGTCAGAAGTATCCCTCAAAAGGGTACTTTCAATCCTCAAAAAGGATACTTTCTATCCTTTTTTTAAGTTCACCCGGCGTCACCCTTTTAAAAGGGTATAAGGCTTTCTAGTCAGAATTTTACCAACACATTCAAAGTACACTCAACCCCCGGTGGTTGGTCACTTTTTCGTTTGACACTTTTTTAGTTTGTACCCCGTTGGTTGGTCAAAGTCAAACTAAAAAGTGACGAACTGTCACTTTTTACACAGCGCTCACGCACACTATCACAACAATCGTTTGGTAGTGCGTGTGAACTCCGTGTAAAAGGGGTGTCAAACTAAAAAGTGACCCCGTTCGTTTGACAACAGTTGGTGTCAAACCATCGGGGTTTGAGTGTATGTTTACATGACAGCTGGACGTTTGTTTGCATCAGGTTTCCTATCTCTTTCTAGCAAAAATTTTTTGTCAGGCGACTTCTAGCTGGTTTTTTTGACTGACTGCCCGATATTAGTCTCCAACATACTTCACAGGGCTGTGACAGCTACAGCTCGATCATTGTTTGCATCAGGACACTGTGACGAGGAGTTCGTCATTTTTGAGTTAAATTATATTTTTTTTCACTGGGCCTAGAAAGCCTTATGTCAAATTCAGTACATTTTCGATACCCTTTTTAAAGGGTGACGACGGGTGAACTTGAAAAAAGGACTTTTTACTTTGAGTGTATATTAAATTAATTGAGAGTGCACGCACATTTCCCCGCCCCGCAGATGTATTGCGGTGTAATCCGTGTTCGACCATCCTTTCCAGTTCCTCGTCTAGAAAAACGTGACTTTTCTAAACGTCAAAATAAACGAATGTCAACAAAGTGTTACACCATCGGAGTTGGTCAAGTTGGAGAAGTCTCACGATTTTCCGTCTAAAAATTAAAATTTCCTCGATTCCCCGACCACACACACGATGAGCTGGACCGGCACGCTGCTGTCCTCCGCGCTGCGCAACCTGTGGCAACCGCGGCTCGTTCCGGTGCGTTTCCGTTACCACGCAGATAAGGCCGCCCGGGGTCCGCTCGTGCGCCGGTACGGCTACAAGGAGAAGATCCTGCAGGGCGGCCTACTACCCCACCTGGACAACGGCCAGAAGCTACCGATGCCGGATTACAGGTGCGATTTGAGCTAGGATGGTGAAGAGTTTTGGTTACAACTGTTTTTCAATTGCAGACCCAAAAACGCCTGGTGCGAAAAGCGCGCCCTGTTCGGCCAGAACGACTACATCGACATCCTGGGCAACGACCGGCTGCACCCGACCCGGGTGCTGTACTCGGTGCCGGCGTGGCTGCGGGGAGTGTCAGGGAACGAGTACCAGGTGCTGCTGCGCAAGCGGCGGATGCTGAGCCGAACGATCTACCCGGTGGCGCGGCCAACCAAGTGGCGGGACATGGAGAAGCGCATTAGCTATCTGTACCGGTTCCTGAACAGGAAGACGAAGACGGGACCGTCGAATGTTTAGGAGGCGTAATAAATGTGTTGGTTGTAGAATGTGTAATTTTGTCGACTTAATTCTTCGAAAAGGAACTGACAACTTAAACAAAGGTAATCAATTTTTTGTAGTTTCAGTTGAATCAATCAAGTGTTTCAAACACCGTAGCAGCAGGATTCTGATCTTCCGGAATCAAACGCCACTGGTGCTGCTTCGTAAGCTCCAAAACACTTTCAATAGACTTCTTCACCGTTGAAGTCGCGTGCCGCCACCGCTGAGGTGTCGCGATCGCGTCGAGCAAAAGCCGCGAATCCGTCCAAAGGATCGTTTCCTCAAGTTTGAGTCGCGTCTCGTCCTGAACCTGCTTGACCAGCTGGGCTCCCAGCACTGCAGCTTCGAACTCCACCAGCAGCATGGATTGGGGTTTTCGGTGGTTAATTGGGACCACTTTCGACGAGGCAGCGGCCAATCCGACCGAAGTCGCTTGTTCGTTTTGATGCGACGAGCTTCGCAGATAGACACACGCGGCGATGGCACTGGTCGAGGCACCCACAAAAGCGTGCAGCTGATGTTTGGTTTCCCGTTCCTTTGTGAGACTTCGCGGGATCGTGGAATAACCGGCGATGCCGACTTTGGTTAGCCACGTGTTCCACATGCGCTTCGGCCAGCCGGTTAGTTGTCCGTCCCACGGAGTCGAAGTTTGGTGCAACTCTTGCAGAAGCATTTGCAGGATGATTGTCGTGTTGGTCATTAGCCCGAGGGGGTCGTCCAACTTGGAGACCAACTCCTGAACATCGCGCCGGCAAGGCAAATCTCCAAAATTCTTGATTCGAATGCGATGAACGAGAAAATCGTTCTTGGTATCCCAATAAATGTCCACCTGATTGCCCGCTTGACCGTCCGACTCGTTAATCCAGCGGGTTTCCGCCATCTTAATCATCTTGTCCAAAGGTTGAACCTGGCAAATCGCCTTCTTCAACGCCCCACTGTTGGTCACGAAATTCCCGCAAACAAATCCAGCCTTTTGGTAAAACTTGACCACCTTTCCAACCATCCGCTTTGCCTCCTCCAACGTTTTAAAACTGTCCAAATACTCCTCGTTGTAGTTCTGCCTCTCAGCCGGATTGCCCTTGGCCGGCACCTTTATCGTCTCCTTTGGCTCCTTCAAGCTGGCCTTGTCGAGTGATTCGCGTAGCAGTTTGAAGATTTGATCGCGGTTGGCGGGATCCAGCTGGTTCATCCGGGGATCTACCGGCAGATCTTCCCGATCGTCGTCCGAAGCGGGCTCGTTGATGATAGCGTGGACCGAGAATGGACCCTCGCGGAAGCGCAACAGGATGCCGAACATTGTTGGAATTAGGACGATGTGCTGCGACTGAGAAGAAAGGACGATCAACAATCTGAACAGATCGGTGGAACGCATCTTTTGTGCTGCCAAAAGCATTTTGGTTTTGTTTTATTAAACAAAGGAGAGTAATTCTAGCATTTCATCTCAGGCTATCTGTAGGCATAAAGGAAACCACTCTAAAGTATTATGCAAGAATTCTCCATCTACACGAAAATATATCACAAATGGGTGGATAGTTACCATTGAACGATAAAAGTGATGCGATTGAATTTCGTTCTGGATGTGTATTTTATAATTTACTGCAACATTGGAATGCAAAATCGCCTCAAACGGTCCGAGTTAATTTTTCATGGCGCGAATGGAATCATTTTGTGATTGGTTAAAGAAGTAGTGAGGAAGGAAACCATTGAAAAGACCAGAAAAATCGTCGACGAATTCGTCGTAAGGGTCATTGTCCTGTCGTACCGTTCCAAGAAAGAGTTTGGCGATTATTTCTCTCCAGAAATGCCGGCGGGTTATCGGCCTTGTTAGCCCGCATCAACACTTTTTTCAAAATTATCTTCAACCTTGCAGAATCGTCGTACGAGTCACTCTCGCTCTCGAATTGTTTGATGTTGATGTTTTTGTAGCATGGAAGGTTTACGAGCAGACATCTTTCGATAATTCATCGTTCGTGTTTAGAGAGTGTCCTGTAATCTTACTCCACTTCCGTGTATACCCATCCATATCTCTCTATTATAGAGTTAAACCGCGTTACTTTTGATCAGATTTATCATATGCGGCCCAAAGTGATCCCATGCGAATGCGTACCGATAATGAAGATGGCCTACCGTCATAATGTGTTCTTCGTCACAGTACCATCGTGGGTAACTCTACTCCAACGGTTGTTGCCGTACAAACTCCTTGCAGCTCCGTTTAAACTCGTTTATGTTGCTCGAAATCTGTGCAGCCTCTGGAAGCTGGTTGTAAAGTTTGAATCCTTTGTAAATTAGCGAGTCCTGCGTGCATGCCTTTTTCCAATTCTGCTGCCTGAGATTGTTAGCTCTCTAGGTTTATTTCCGTACCTGCAGAATTTCTGCAGCTTCACTTTTTTGCAGCATGTTCCCGTACTTTTCCGCTCGCTCTCTTCAACTCTCTGTTTAGCAGAAGTTCAGGGTGACCACTCAAATTCCATTTTCAAATTCCCGACTTTTTCCCGACTTTTTTTCCAGACTTTTCCAGAATGCTAAAAAAATAGGCATTTCTTATTTAAAGAATGATTTCGAACAAAAAACTTGCTATAAGAAAAGTCAATATTAACCACCAAAAAAAATTAATTTAAAAAAAAACAAATGTAGGTATTTTTTGTAAATACAGAAACTAAACAACAAATAAAGAAAACTTCAAAAATGTAACTTCATTAATATGACTCAGAATAGAAACACAAACAATTAGTCTTTGAAAAAATAATCAAAAGTTCAACAATTTTTATAACTTCCATGGTATTTTTTAAATTGGCAAACGTATAGTTTTTGATATTTTTGTTTAACTTCATCATCATTTTAAATCAAATAATGATTAAAACATAATTGTTGTTATTATTCATTAAAAGGATTTAGAAAAATTTCAAGGAATTCATAACAGAAAATGTTTTTGCCAAGTTCCCTTTTTAATTTTGTAATTTTTGATATTGATTTTTTTAATCAATGTTAATTTATCGGTATGGTATGCAGTATTTAACTGTTTTTTTCAATGAAAATTCAGTTTTATATGATTTTATGTTTTCCCACTTATTTTAAGCAAAATGTTTGAAGAGACAATTTTTTAAACAATTAAGCAATAACTCAAAATTTCTTGGATTATTTTTTTTGCAATTTCAATATTTTCTTTATGTTTTCAAAACGTAAAAAAGTTTTTCAATTTTGGATTTTATTCGATATTTAAGTTTTCCGCAAACTGAAAATCAAGCTTTATCTATGGTAAATAATTTACCCATACTCACAAAAAATAGTTCAAGGGCAACATTTGGGAAAAAAAATATTTTAAATTACTTAATGAATTTAGTTAAACAATTACAAATATTTACCCAAAAAAAAACCATTGCCAAACTCAAGTTTAAATATTCAATTATGTGACAAAATGAAATAGAATCATAATTCTAAGCTGGCCATTAGGCTCTATTTTTATATTAGTTTTTCATTAACTTTACCTCTTGTTTTATGAACAAAAATTAATAGCGATCATTTGATTCATAAAAAAGACTCCAATATTCATAAAGATTTTGAATGTTTTAAACAGCTTTTCTATACTCAAATATATTGAAATAGTGAAAAAAAAAACCTTAAATTTAAAGTAAGTTACTAGAGCAGAAATGAGTGAATTCAATTTGAAATTGTACAAAATATTACAAAATTATTCAGGAGTTAAAAAAAAATTCAAACAAGTATGCTCAGAATTCCAGACTTTTCCTGACTTTTTGACAAAAAATCATAAATTCCCGACTTTTTCCCGATTTTTGGCGGATTTTGGCGAATTCCCGACTTTTTCCCGACTTTCCCGATTTCCCGACTTGAGTGGCCACCCTGCAGAAGTTATTATTGTTTTATGTTTATTATTAACTAGAAAAGTTAATTATGCAAAGGTATGAATGTTTGAACTATTTTGCAAATTCTCAGGGTAATTGTAACTTTGGCCTGCATAGCTACCTTTCAATACTGCGGGTTTTGTTGAATAGTTACCTGTAGTCTCGGAATTTGCAAAATAGTTCCAGTTGTCAAAATGCTTACGTGCCCTTTTCGAATGTTACTCCAGACATTGTCAAAATGCTTATGCGCCCTTTTCAAATGTTACTCCAGACATTAGAAACAGTTCAAAACTTTTACATTAGGGCATCTCCAGCGCTGGGGTGCAAATCAAATTTGCACCCGGCTCATGAATACCGAGATCAAATTTGCCACCTTGAAAAAACTCCGTCATCCCCACCGCTAGGGTAGCAAATTTGCCACCGAAACAAGCCCACCGCGGGAGACAAATGTGGGGTTTTATCATTTTTTGCTCTCGTTTACCTTCAAAATCAATACACTCAAACCCCGATGGTTTGACACCAACTGTTGTCAAACGAACGGGGTCACTTTTTAGTTTGACACCCCTTTTACACGGAGTTCACACACACTATCAAACGTTTGTTTTGATAGTTTGCGTGAGCGCCGTGAAAAAATTGACAGTTCGTCACTTTTTAGTTTGACTTTGACCAACCAGCGGGGTACAAACTAAAAAAGTGTCAAACGAAAAAGTGACCAACCACCGGGGGTTGAGTGTAATTATGTGTTGATTCATGCCTAGAAATGCTAAAAGTTTATTAAACTTTTTAATCCTATTGAAAATTTCAAAGAATTTCATTTTTCGAAAATGTCGAAAGTTAAACCATTTGCTACCCGATTTGATTCCCACCAAATTTGCTCTCGAGTTTGCCCCCGAGTCTCCCACCGCGCGTGGCAAAGCAGGTATCAAATTTGATCTCAAGTTCATCTGTAGAAGAAAAATATGTGTCGGTACCTGTCGAGTACTCATTTTCTGATACCCGACAAGTACCGGCAAGCCGGAGGCAAAGTTTTGAATGCGTGTTTCGGAGATTTTTGTATGTCTGCTCTTGTGTATGATTCAAAAATTCAAATATTCAAAAATTTAAAAATTCAAAAATTGAAAAATTCACAAATTCAAAAATTCAAAAATTTAAAAATTCTAAAATTCTAACATTCTAAAATTTAAACATTCAAAAATTCAAAAACTCAAAAATTCAAAAAATTAAAAATTCTGAAATTTAAAAATTCTAAAATTCAAAAATTCAAAAACTCAAAGATTTAAAAATTCAAAAGTTCAAAAATTCAAAAGTTCAAATATTCAAAAATTTAAAAATTGAAAAATTCAAAAATTTGAAAATTTAAAAATGCTCAAATTCAAAAATTTAAATTCAAAAATTATTTTTTTTCTCATTTTTTTTAAATATTTTTCAATCTTTATGAAATTTTTCTAAATTTTATTTTTTTTTTCAATTTCTTTAAATTTTATTTTTTTTTCAATTTCTTTAAATTTTTCTTAATTTTAAAATTTTTTGATTTTTTTATTTTTCAATTTTTTATGTTTTTTAATTGTTTTGTAAATTTTTTATTTTTTTTTAACTTTTTTTAATTTTGAATTTTTGAAATTAAAAAAAAAAATATTTTTAATTGATTTTTTTTTATTTCTTTTAATTTTCTTTAAATGTTATTTTTTATAGTTTTTATTTTTTTATAATTTTGTAATTTTTTTATATTTTGAATTTTTTTCATATTTCATATTTTTCTATTTTTTCTTAGGAATTTTAATTTTTTTTTAATTTTTTTGTAATTTTTTTATTTATATTTTTTTTTATTTTTTTTTAATTTTTAATTATTTTTTTAATTTTTATAAAATTTCTAATTTTTTTTCATTTTTTAAAAATTCTTTGAATTTTTTTAAATTTTTTTTTATTTTTTTCAATTTTATAATTTTTTTTTAATTTTAAATTTTTTTATTTTTTTAAACAAATTTCATGTTTTTTAAATTGTTTTTTCAATATTTTTCAATTTTTTTAATTTTTTTTAAATTTTTTAAATTCTTTTTTAATTTTTTTAAATTTTTTAAATATTTTCAATTTTTTTTTTAAATTTTTTAAATTTTTTTAAATTTTTTTAAATTTTTTTAAACCTTTTTAATTTTTTTAAAATTTTTTAAAATTTTTTAAATTTTTTAAATTTTTTTAAATTTTTTTAAATTTTTTTAAATTTTATAATTTTTTTTAAATCTTTTAAATTTTTTTTTAAATTTTTTAATTTTTTTTTAATTTTTAAAATTTTTGTTTTTTTTTTAATTTTTTAAGTTTAAATTTTTTTTA
This sequence comes from Culex pipiens pallens, assembly GCF_016801865.2. Lineage (NCBI taxonomy): Eukaryota > Metazoa > Arthropoda > Insecta > Diptera > Culicidae > Culex > Culex pipiens. The sequence goes on from NC_068939.1 coordinate 125,078,778, forward strand.
AATCTTTTAATTTTTTTTCAATTTTATAATTTTTTTAGTTTTTTTTAATTTTTGTTGATATTTTTTTTAATTTTAATTTAAAAAAAATATTTTTCATTTTCTACACATAAAAAAAACAATTTAATTTTTTTCCGTGCATGATTCAGTTTTCCGTGCATTATTCCATTTGCCGCAGTAGCAAACCAGCAGAATAGACAAATCCAGCGAAAGCTCAACGCTGCTTTTTGATGGTGAGAGATTTGACAGCTCCCATACAAAATGTCTCGATCTTCATACTTTTTGTTAATTATCTTTTAAAATAAAATACTTAACATATGAAAACTATATATTTTTGGTGCCCAAAATTCCTGCTGAATCGAATGGTGTACTTATCTCGATTGCAAATTTGTTGAGCAGTTTTCATTTTGATAATATTCTAGACACATTTTGTGCACCTAATCAATCAATACTTTTATCATAAATAATCATTTTATTGCTTAAAATCGATTTTTCCTGAGCTCCCATATTCAAATACATGGAAGCTGTCATTTCTAACACCATTGGCCACCTAGCGGCCATTTCAAACTGGATTCATCTATAACGGGTAGCAAAGTGAAATCTAGAAGAACTGAGAGCAAATTTGCTACCGCGACAGGTACCGCGGTGGGGTTGACGTCGGGTGCAAATTGGATTTGCTTCGATGTTTGCTACCCGCGCTGGAGATGCACTTAGGTGAACAATTTTAGAAATGAGAGTTGCAGGTAGGTACTTCCCAAACACAGATGTGAACTTCAAGCACCTAGATTGCTTATAAATTCTAGAGCAACATTTGAAAGGGGCGGTACGACATTGCTTTAACGGCCTTTCGACCCATTTAAACGCGTGTAATGAAAGGCCGTAAGAGCAATGTCGTACCGCCCCTTTCAAATGTTGCTCCAGAATTTGAAGCATAACTAGCGTTTCCGAACACGTGATTTAAGGATGGGTTAGGGGAAATTCTCGTATGTTTGGCAGGTTAAGCACACACTCTTAACTCCATCCAATTTGATGATTTTCACTATATAATCAATCAATTTTGCAAAACTTTTGATAGAAACTGGCTTGCTCACTTCTTATGGAGCCATTCATCACTCCATTTCAGTTGAAAACGCTTTTAATTAGCTTTAATTGAATGTCAAAGTTCTGACCTGCCAACATTAGAGGCACGCTGGAATTAGATGATGTTCCCCTAAAGGGTATCCTCCCAAAAGAAGAAAAAAAGACTCCCGAGAAAAAAGAATCCAAGGACGTTCGGAACGTTTACACCGTACCAAAAAAAGCAACTCCACAATCCGTTTGAAAGGCTTTGTGTTCTCGCCACAAAACACGACCCGCGAAGGTCGCTTGCAGTGTTTTATTCGCCGTACTTCTTACAGCTCAATGATGCGCTGGCCGGTCTTGCTGGTCTTCTCCAGGAAGTCGGCGTACTCCTGGTACGGCGTCTTGGCCAGCGGCAGGTCCTTCCACAGATCGGGCGTCAGGAAGGCGTACGTCTTGGCGATGGCCGCGTAGGTAGCCTTGGCAAAGTTACCCAGCGTGGTCGTCGAGCCGCGCGTCATCGTGTAGCAATCCTCGATACCGGCCATCTGGAGCAGCTTCTTCGGGACCGGGGCCGACACAATGCCGGTACCACGGGGGGCCGGAATGAGGCGCACCAGGACGGAACCGCACTTGCCGAAGACCTGTGTGTGGAGAGAAGCAAGAAGTTGGTTAGAAATGTGACGATTCCGAAGTGGCTCTGTGGGGGGAGTTGCGAGATTGAATCAGACGCGTTAGGACGTCATGCCAGTGGTATGCAGCCACCGTCCGTGAAAACCGCATAAGTTTTAAAATTTTCTCATCATTGAAGGGGCTTCGGAAAGGGGGAAAAAAAAGGACATTCCGTCCCGCTATACTGACCTTGCAGGGCACGGTGTGGGGCTTGCCGATCTTGTTACCCCAGTAACCACGGCGAACCGGCACGACCGACAGCTTGGCCAGGATGATGGCACCACGGATGGCGGTGGCCACTTCCTTGCTGCACTTGACGCCGAGACCGATGTGGCCGTTGGAGTCACCGATGGCGACGAACGCCTTGAAGCGGGTACGCTGACCGGCACGGGTCTGCTTCTGGACGGGCATGATCTTCAGCACTTCGTCCTTGAGCGAGCGGCTCAGGAAAAAGTCGATGATCTCGAACTCTTTGATCGGGAGCGAGTACAGGTAGATCTCCTCCAGGGTGCGGATCTTGCCATCGCGCACCAGGCGGCCCAGCTTGGTCACTGGAACCCACTCCTTGGAGTCTTCCTTGCCACCACGACCGCGACCGCGTCCACGACCACGGCCCCGTCCGCGTCCTCCGCGGCCACCACCGGCACCGCCGCGAGAACCAAATCCTCCTCTGAATCCACCACGGGCTGGAGCTGCGTCCGCCATTCTGAAAAATAGAAAAGAGACAGATTGAGGTTAGAAACTTCCGGTGACAACATGGCGTCAAAAATCGATGAAAATTTGGGTTTTCTTGAGGAAAATGTGCAATTTTAACAAATTTAAGTTGAAAATTCACGGAATCTAACCCTCAAATGACTGATAACTAATAAAATATTTAAATCAAAGCAAAAAAAACGAAACAAGTGCAAGCCACGTGGAGAAATACATTTAATTTTCTAATTGAGTAAAATTGACCAAAAATCAAGCTAAATACTAAGAAAATATATTAAATGGAACTTAAACGAGCAATTCAAGTTCTGTTCCACAAAAACATGTCACAAAAACTTAGAAAATTTCACAACAAATTGAACCACGAATCTTAAGCACGTATACTTACTTTTTCTAGGTGTTGTCTGCTGTAGAACGGAAACCCGAATGAACGAGTTGACGGCTGTGGCTGAGCGAGCAAGCTTCGGCGCCGCGATGGTCGCTTCGTGGCGGCGGCGTCGGGCGGCGCGTGCCGGGTTGCCAGGGATCACGACGGAAGAAGTTCGCCAGGAGAATGCTGTGAGTGATTTGAAAATGTCTGTACAGATTAAAAAAAAAGCGCTGTCATGTTTTGAAAATGAATGCATTCATGAATGCAATAACGTCATGATTCGAATTCCCGGACGCTTCGAAACCCGGACACCTCATTTTGTTTTATAAATAATTTGGATATAAGTTCGCATTATAAATGTAAAAAATGGGTTATTTGATGAATTCTAACATCAACTTTCATTTAAAGTTTGTTTGAACGCTGTAGTTAATGTCAAAACAATTAAATAAAATAAAATTATAAGATTACTAAAAATGTGAAACATTTCACGTGAAATATTTCATAGGCGTCCGAAGCACCAGGAAGGCAAAGCAGAAATTTATGGTTTTGATTTCCTTAAATTCAAGCAAATTTTTATATAAAATATCGATTGTTTTGATGTTAACAGCTTATTTGAGACCTGAAGAATGCAATTCACTAACATTTAAGTCCAAATTTGTGCGATTCATTAGCAAAACCGAGTGTCCGGAATTCGAAGCAAAAGTGTCCGGATTTCGAATCAGCTTTTAACAGTGTCCGGGATTCGAAGCACAACAAGTCATTTTAATTTTCAAATTCTGATGAAAAGTTGTAAGAAAAGACATATTTTGCATGCATTCTCTTAAAACTGACTGTTAAAACTACATCATGATGATATTTCTTTATTTCCAACTTATTACATGATTTTTTGTCAGCTATAACAAAAATGATATGCTTCTAAGTGTCCGGATTTCGAATCATGACGTTATGTTTGAGTGCTTGAATTTTTCTGTTTAGAGGTGCATGGTAATTTTAAGCCTCCAATATAGAGGAGAAAACCGTGACGTCAGAAATGAACTCAAGTCACTCAAAGTTCATTTTGTGAGTGACTTTAACATTTTGGCCTAGTTTGACAGCTACCTCGTTCCCAGGTTTTCTGTGGGAGAGAAAAGGAGGCGAATACTTTATGAAAATCATACCTGTCAAAATTCCTAGCCTCAACATTTTGTCGCGAGTTGCTTTTCTCCTCTATTGAAAAGATGATCATGATCACGCAATTTTTACCATGCAACTTTTAGGAACTATGGTACATTTTACCATATTTGCGTTTATTGTGGTTTTTAAAATAAATCGAAATAGCAGCACTTTTTAGAGGCCGGATCTCAGATATTTCGATGGAAATGACGTCCGGGTCCAACATGTGATCCGTCGTTAGTTAGAAAATTGAAAGACTGACCCTGAAACATCGAAGATCTGATAACCCTATCAAATGTTATGAAGACTTAGATGTTATTTATATACTCTTTCGATGCTGGATCTCAGATATTTCGATGGAAATGATGTCCAGATTCATGTGAGGAAGGTATCAACCTCGGTATCAACCACCTTACGGTGGATTAAGCAACGTTTTTTTTTTTTTTAAATTAGTATCGAGAAATTAAAAGAGCAACATGGAGTTAAACTTTCTGTCGAGCTGCTGTGAAGTTTACCATGACAGCTGCGAAAGTTTCACTCCATGTTACCGGCTCACATCTCTCATTTTAATTTCTCGATAGAGCTAGGTCACACAAAAAAATATTACTGTAAAGACAAAAGTAATTTATTTTCGATTTAAAAAGTTGCTAAAATTTGCTTGAGGGAAAGTTTATTTCTTGTGTTAAAAATGAAAACTTTTACTGGTATAGTTTTTAGAAATCTCCTTACTAACTGATTTAAAAGTCTTAACTTTTAATACTACTGTAAAATTTCATCATTTCTATAGAGTAATCTATGTGCGTATGTATCGAGAAAATAAAAGTGCAACATGGAGTTAAACTTTTTGTCAAGCTGCTGTGAAGTTTTCCATGACAGCTGCGAAAGTTTCACTCCATGTTACCGGCTCACATCTCTCTTTTAATTTCTCGATTGCGTGTACGTACACGTAAATAAAGTGAGGTTAAATTTTGTCAGGCAGCAAAACCAAATTGTGCGCTAGCCCAGTCACGACGTTCTAGCAGGATTCTAGCAGAGTTCTTACAGAGCTGAATATTCTTATAGAATTCTAGCAGAAATGTTCTACCGTTCTAGCAGGATTCTGACAGAACCAGCTCTGCTAGAATATTTCGTGACTGGGAGTGTGCGTACGTGAAATGTCATAAAGCTCTATGGTCGATCTTTACATGTATTGTATTTTTTTTTATTCCAGTAAAAACTCCGAAAAAAATTATCTGCAGTTATCTCAGCACTCTTCAGGTGATATCAGATGTATCATTGGCAACACTGCCGAACTGTTACGGCGGCGGCCGCGGCGGCACAAAAAAATTCAGGCAAAGGGCGTAGTCGAAAAGGTGGGATCATTTCAAACAAATTAGCTGTGAACATATTTTTTCAAGCGAGATCCACCGTTTTTCAGAGACAAGAGAATAAAGCATTATGGTATGTAGAAAAATGAAGTTATACAGCAAATTATGATGTTCGTTTTCAGTTAATATTTACTGATTTTCAGTTACTTTTTCGCTGATATTCATTTAAAGTTTGTATGGAGCTGTCAAAGTTTTCTGAAATTTCAGCAAGTTTTCATTTACTGAGAATTTCAGTAGTGCAGTAAATTTTACTGGATTCAGTAATGAGAAATTGGTGTGTACCGTGATTTGGGACTTTTGATTATGCCATAGATTTGTATGTTTTTTATTGTTTTCGGTAAGAACAGACACGGAAGAACAAAATTAGGACTCCCATTAACAAATTTGAAACATTTAGAAGACGGTACCATGTATGCTGGCCAATGTGATTTTAAAATAAAATTTAACAGTTAAACAATTTAAATTTGATACTTCTTTAAACATCGAGCAAGCCCTTGTGCAGCAGCATGGGCAAATACTTCTTCAAGGCCGTTTCACACTTTGGATGCGTCATGCAGTGTCTGATCATCTCCTTCATCTTATCCGCATCGGCAAAGTCAAACTCGACGCCCTCCTCCGCATTTGGCGGCGGCTGTGGCATCAGTTCCTCCATCGTCAGCATCATGAACGGCAGGAAGGTGCAAATGAGGAAGGTTTCTGAAAATGCATAAGAAAGTAGTTTTACAGAAATGATTTCAATTAGTTCAAATCTAGGTCTACTTACCCAAATGGCCACATTTTGTAATTTCCACGTGTAGGTCGACGAGGGTTGGAATCTTTTTCAGATAGCCAAATCTGTTTAATGTGGCCACAAATTCGTCATAGTAGAACTTGATCAGCTCATCACGGTGACTGTTTCGGGTTTCATAGCTGACGGAGTTGTACATCGAGTAAATCAAGTCCACAGCCGGAGATCCCCACATGCTGATTTGGTAGTCGAGCTAGAGAAATCTTCAATTAATTTCAAACAGACAAAATGATACATTTTAGGAAACACACCAATAAAATATCTTCGGTTTTTCCTTCCACAATTTGGTACATGCAATTTTTGGCATGCAAATCTCCGTGGTTCAGCACGTGGTACCTCGTCGATTCGTCCAGAGTGTAGACATTCTTTAATTTATCGAAAATTGCCTCACTAATTTGCTCCAGCCGATCGCCGTAGCTTTCGTAGCCGGGCCATTCCCGACACACCTCAGACAGCGTGATGATGTAGCTCGTCCACATGGGCTTGAATTCCTTAATGTCCATGTTTCCGAGACCTTTGTCCAGAGTTTTCATGACGGGCAGCTGCAAGACAGAATGACTTTAATATAACAGGATTAAATTTTTAAACAGTTTCCTACCGAGTCGGCGAGATAAGTGGAAGCGGCGTGCCATCTGGCCAACTTGGCGTACAGCATCTTGGACTCTTCCAGGTCCATCTGGCCAGATTTGACGGTGTAACCACGCACGGCAAGGTCACTGAAAACCATCACCCAGTGCGGATCGCTGGAGCTGTAGAGGAGCCTAAAATCGGATAGATTCAGTTAATAGCTGACTTTTTGATGAGAATGAAATTTAAAATTTAACTGTTACTGTTAAAATTCGTATACAAAACCGATTAATTTAAATTTAAGTCAGTAGTTTCAAAACAAGCCACTGCCAAAAATGATGGCGCCACCAGAATTTTCTAACCTATAGGTAAGAAACCATGTTTGGTTAATCGTATGCCCGAGGCACTCACTCATTTTTCAAGCAATTAATAGCAACAATGTTCAGAAATTGCAATGTTTCATAATTGCAAAAACCACCCTGAAATTCATACTGATTTGCGCAAGCGACGCCGACGTCCCAAACGCCACGCACATCCAATATGGCTATCTTATCAAACGCCACACTGAAAAATCTCCTACACCGTAGAAAACAACAGATAGTAAACAATAAACCTGATATCTGATGAACATTGAAGGTTTTGAATGCACGATTTCCAAGCAGCTGAGCAGCAGCGCCGGCGGCTAGATAGCTCCAAAATTGCTCATACACGGCCTAGTATACGGCAATACGGTATCTAATGACGCAATCAAGCTAATCACGCAATCCCCACTTCTGAAAGTTGAAACTTTGCCCCGTTGATTGTGGGCAAGTATTTTGCTGGATTTCACGAATTTTAAAATTACAGCGTTTGCAAGGATGTGAAAACGTAGTCTATGCAATAAGATCTAAAATGATGAGAGTTCCAGCGAGGCTCAGTCGAGTTGAATAAGTACGATCGAGCTTTTCAACGAGTTATAAACAACAAATTTTGCAATTCCGAAAAACACAATTGAATGGATTTTGCAATGAATTAAAGAATCTATACAATGTCGAAATGTATTGTTGATTTAGCTCGTAGCTGGATTTTCTGGCATCTTCTCACGGTCATTGGAAACGGTCGTGAATAGACCTAGGGGTTCCCAGTTGGAGTGAAAAAAATCAATTTATTTATAGAAAAATTATGGATTAAAATTTAGCTTTTTTATCACTTTTCCTACATCAGGAATAATTGTTTAAACATGCTCGCAATTTTTTTATTCGGTCGAAAAAAATATTTTTCTTGAAAAAACTTTCATTTTTAATCACATGATCACCCCTAATTCTGGCTCGATGCCGCCATCATGCGACCGCGTGCTCCGTTTGTTTGCCAAAAAAGCTGCAGCTGGATGGTGAGACGAAGTGAGGGGGGGGAGAGATTTTGACATTTTTATGCCCGCATCTGGCCCGCCGCCTATTTCGTCGGTCGTTGAGTCGCCGGTCGTTTCCAGCGACCGAGTCCAGCTAGGAACTGATCGTACAATATTACTTTTCGATACAACTGCACTTTTCAGCACTGTTTTTTGGTGATTATATCTCGGATTCAAAAATCTTATTTTCGTTTCATGGTGATTATTACAACGTATGACCAGATTTGGTTTCCTTCTTTACAAGATGTGGCGTTTGAAAAAGAAGCAAAATTTGAACCTTCGTGATCATTCAATGGAATTGTAGCATTTTACTTGTCACGAAAGCTTCAACCGCTTTGATGGATAAACAACTCTTCTAGCTATAATTACTATAATTACTGCCTCTCACCTCGGTCCCAGCTCGGTGTCATCTCCGGCGGCCTTCAACAGTCGGTACATCTCCGGCACGACGGTGTTGTACATGAGCGTTTCCGTCTCAAAAAGCGCCCCGTTCTTCAGGAACTCCTTCTTCATACCCTCCTCGGCCGGAATGGTCTTCACGATGAGCGAAGTTTCGAGGTCCTTTCCACGGCTCCGGTAGCTAACCGCTGCCCGGAAGATGATGCTGGCGTAATGTTCCCCCACCTTGGATCCGGGAACGATCTTCAACGCGCCAACGGTCACCGTCGAGTCGTTCTCCGAGTGTTTCAGGACCTTCTCGAAGAAGGCCTGGTCCATCCAGGTCGGTGCGTGCATTTCATCTTTGTTGAACGCCATGCTTGGAGGAGTTCCGAAACTCTCGCTAAAACCGGAATTACGCGACGCGCGTCAACAGGTGATGGACAGGTACGCAAATAACGCTAGACCTGACACGCGACACACGTCCCTCTAACGCTGGAGACAAACCGAATACTGAACGGTACTTCGTAAGTGGTCGGTTAGTTTTATTCTAACTCTCGCGAGAATACATTGACAAAGTGAGCTAGGCTAGGAGACGCGAGGTGATGCAGCACATAACTTATCATTTTTGGTCGGTCCACTACAGACAGCTGCCGACTGCCATAAATGGACAAACGTACAATACATCTAAAACCTAGTCTAAAACTGACAACGTTTTTAGATACTGTCCACTTTGTAGACTGGTGGTGGTTGTATTTCTCAATTTGCAAATATTATTCTAATATCAAATTGTAAAGTCATTCCATCCATTGATTCCGTACTGCTAAGGCATTTAAAGTTACACCTGATTGATAGAAATACCGAATACCTATTTATATGGAAATACCGGACCGTAGGCTTATGGGTATGGCCATTGATTTTATGGATTCGCTAATCCGAACTAACACTAAGGCCGATGCAAATATTTAAAAAAGTTTTTGTCCCTCGGCCCTGGCCGAGGTCAAGGGGGGGGGGGCAAAAAAATAAAAAAATATAAAAATTTAAATAACAAGCCATAGTCTTCACATTTAAATGACAAAAGTGTTTTAAAATACATTTTACACTAGTTCAGTTGTTTTGCAATCTCTAGTTTTCAAAAAATCTAAGATCTGACAAAAATAAAAATTGTATCGAAAAAAAAGATTTTGCACCGAAAATTTTCAAAAAAAATTAAGATTTTTTAATAAACCCAAACATGCTAAAAATGATTTTAAACGCAGAAGAATGTATTTTAATTTGATTTCAGCTGGTTGCACTTGAATTTTCATTGAAATTTTGAAGTTTATTGTAAAAATATTTTTTTTGCCCCCTGATTTTTTTTTGAAGGGGGGGGGGGGGGGGGGGGGGTGACAAAAACTTTTAAAAATATTTGTACCAGCCTAACCTATACCGTTTAAAAGTTATCCCACTTTTCTGTGGCTCAAAAGTTTCGTTTGTTTTTGTTTGTGGAAGATTAACGTTTTGTGATACAATAATAATAATACCTACAACTTTACTGAAGACACCAAATCGATCCGAAATGTCCCTTCCTACACTGCATATTTTAGAATATTCATACAAGGGAAGGGAAGGGATGGAATGGAGGTTGGCAGCCCTGCTATCGAGAGCAGAAGCTGGAGCTGTGCGGTCCGCGGAATTTCAATTATTTTAACGTTTGTTTTATATTAATGGGCTTGAAAAGTAGTGAAAAGCTTGTAAAATGTGTGGATTTGCTTGTGGAAAGTGAAAATTTCCTTTAGTTTTATGAATTTGAACAGTTTTTCGCGATTTTTATTTCTACGACGCCTGGTTTGACGGGTTTGACAGTTCAAACAAATCGTGGCTTCGGTCTTGTAGTTGTATTAGCGGGATGTGAGCTAGCTCGCTCTAAGGGTGGTATTCAACCTGTTGTTTTTTTCTGCTCCTAAAATAACAAAAATCTTGACAAAAATCAAATAGTGCGAAAGAAAACAAAAGTAGTGTGAAAAGGAGAGTTTTTGTTTTATCTACTACTGGAGGAGGTGTTGCAAAACTACACTAAGGTCACGATCGGGTGAGGTCGGTCGGAAATGGTGGATACTGCGCTGAAGCCGCAGTATCTCATCTGCAGCTCATCAAGAATTGCCAGAGAATCTTTTCTCCAGGATGTGATCAAGCTGCTCGCAGCTGGAATTTCGGGCGCATGCCGGACAACGTCCGGGTGCTTGAAAGCTGCCTAAAAATTGGACAACCAGGCGATCCAGAAACTTGGTGAGATCTATGCGAACTAAAAATTTTGGTGAAATCTATGCGAACTGAAATTTTAAAATGTTTGGTCGTTTTCGAAGAGTGATTCGAGAAATTGAAATTCCACCGAATTATCCAGATGATGATTTTTTGAGTTTTCTTTAAGGTGAAGAAAATTAATCATCACTAGAAAATATTCTGTATTAAATTCAATTTAACGAATTTAAGCACCAAAAGGAATCAGCATGTGCCGGTTGTTGCCTTCTTGAAGCCACTAAAAGAATTTTTGATCTAAATCAATTGTGCTTCAAAATTTATATAATTTTGTGGCACAGTCATTGACGTCTTAGTTGGCAATCATTGATTAATGACGATTCCCATAACTTTACAGGGAATGGGATAATCGTTACCAAAAGGAATCAGCATGTGTAGGGCACTATTCTAAACAACTTGTTGAAGGAATTTTGTCAAAATATTGAAAGCGACGCAAAATTTATATCTTTGAACGAAAAATCATGACAATGATGGAAGTCTTCACGTTAACCTATTTTTTGTGCGTGAGAAAGGAGAGCCCTTGTCTCTTCCTATGTTTTCTCTTGATGAGCATATTTTTTTTTCTTCTGATGAAGATTCTTCCATCACTGGTGGGGAGACTTGATCCCTAGTCTGTATCTTGTTAACGTGTGGAAGAAATATACATATTACGTTTTAGAAAGGTGTGGAATAGGTTCCTGAAGCCCTTTGTCAATTTTTATGAACAACGGTAAAACACACGATTAAAAACCATTTCAGATCACTTTTTTCGTTTTAATGTAAGGCATGGCACTGAAACCAGCCTTAAAACACTTAAAACTATCAAAACACTTTTTCAAATGTTTTATAAATATAATTTTAGTCCAAATATCAAAATTTCTTGGCGAAACTTGTTAAATTTTGAACATTTTTTAGTGTAATTTACAGAAAATCCTAGAGAAAATCAATAATATGGATGAATATGAAACTACTTACTTCTACTATTTTGAAAGTGTCGGTTTCAAATATATTTTTTAAAAACGCTTGACATGACTCAAATAACGTTTTTGACCAAAACCGCTTCACGCCATGGAAGAAGAAGATTATTGTTGCAAATTAATGTACCTGAAAAATATTCTCGAAAAGGACGCTCATTTTCAAACATCCGTGTTCTAGAAAACATTTTACGTGGGGATTTTTGATGCATTTTCATTATAAAATATTCCATATATTTCAATGGAGGTGCGCGATAATTTTTAAATTTTCACCTGTTAGCTTAGTGAATGATCGTGCGCCTCCATCAAAGTATATGGAAAAACCTTAAAAATGACGAAAATCAAAAATCCCTAGGTAAACTATTTTCTTGGTCACGGATGTCTGAAAATGATCCCTTAAGTGACCTTTTCACGAAGAAAATTTTATGATACAGTAGTTGTTCGGTAACTGGGCTGAGAACGTAGCCCAGTCACCGAATGATGCTCGATAACTGGGCTGAACAAAAAATAACGAGGGGACCACCGATGAGTAATATATTTTCAGATGAAATATAAAAATAAAAGTTACTCAAATTTATTTACAATTCTTACTTTTCATATTTCATATTTGTTACTTGAAATTAAACAAAAGTTTGAAAAAAGTTTTTTTATTTATTGAATATAATTTTTGCATCCATTAACCCCTCGGTCATTTTGGTTTGTTTTGTTTTTTTGACGTTTGTTTGCTTTTCAACTGGGCTACGGCCCAGTTATCGAGCGCCCAGTTAAAAAGCAGCCCAGTTAAACAACGCCCAGTTACCGAACAACTACTGTATTTTGATTTGCTATAATCACTGTCCGGCATGACGAGCCTTATCAGCCAGAAAAGAAAATTGTATCTTGTAATCTAACAGTAAAACAACAGTTTATTTCAACAAATATACTTGTTCTCAAACGTCTAGCAAACCCTTGTACAGCAGCATGGGCAAATACTTCTTCATAGCCTCTTCACACCTCGGATTCCGCAAGTTGTGCTTGATCAGCTCCGTCATTTTGCTCTCATTGCCAAAGTCAAACTCGAAACCTTCATCCTCGGCATTTGGCGGTGGCTGAGGTACCCCTTCTTCCATCATCACCATCATCATGGGCAGGAAGGTACAAATCAGGAAGGATTCTGTAAAATCGAATGCTTCAATATTTAGATTTCGGGTGTATTTTAGTTTTCTTACCTAGATGACCACATTTCGTGATTTCAACGTGTAGATCTACGAGGGTTGGAATTTTCTTCAGGTAGCCAAATCGATTCAACGCGGCCACATATTCATCGTAGTAGAACTTGATCAGCTCATCGCGGTGACTGTTTCTGGTGTCATAGTCGACCGCATTATACATCGAGTAGATCAAGTCGATGGCCGGAGTTCCCCACATGCAGATTTGGTAGTCGAGCTGAAAAAATGATCTGTTCGTTTTTACAAATAATAATGTATATTTAATGGTCCTTACCAATAGGATATCCTCCGTTTTTCCCTCCACAATTTTGTACATGCAATTTTTAGAATGCAAATCTCCGTGGTTTAGCACGTGGTACCGCGTCGTTTCGTCCAGGGTGTAGATAATCCTCAATTTGTCGAAAATGGCCTCACTAATTTGCTCCAGCTTGTCTCCGTAGCTTTCGAAGCCTGGCCAAGTCCGACACACTTTGGAAAGCGTGATGATAAAACTCGTCCACATGGGTTTGAACTCTCGAAGGTCCATGGTCCCAAGTCCTTTGTCCAGGGTTTTCAGTACGGGCAACTTACAAGGTTCGATCAGTAAAACAAACAGTCATAAGCTATACATGAAAGGAAGTACTTACCGAGTCAGCTAGATAGGTGGAAGCGGCATGCCAACGGCCCAACTTGGCGTACAGCATCTTGGCCTCCGTCAAGTCCATTTGGCTAGATTTGACGGTGTATCCACGCACGGAAAGGTCACTGAAAACCATCACCCAGTGTGGTTCACTGGTGCTGTAAAGAAGCCTGTGGAAAATAGAAGTGTTTTTGTTTTAAATATCAGCTGAGACTCGATTATCCGAAGGTCTTCAAGGATCCTTGAAATAATCGAAATAAAAAGTAAAACATTTTAAGTTGTTTTCAGCAAATAACTCACTAATGACTACCTCTCACCTCGGTCCCAGTTCGGTCTCATCACCGGCGGCCTTCATCAGCCGGTACATCTCCGGTAGAACCGTACTGTACATCAACGTTTCCGTCTCAAACAGCATGCCGTTTTTCAGCAATTCCTTCTTCATGCCCTCCTCGGCCGGAACGGTTTTCACAATCAGTGACGCTTCGTGGCTTTTCCCGCGGCTCTGGTAACTGACGGCCGCCCGGAAGATGATGCTGGCGTAGTGATCCCCAGCATTGGACCCGGGAACGATCTTGAGCGCGCTAACCGTCACCGCCGGGTCTTTCTCCGAGTGTTTCAGGACCCTCTCGAAGAAGGCCTGGTCCATCCAGGTCGGTGCGTGCATTTCATCTTTGTTGAACGCCATGCTTGAATGAGTTCTGAAGCACTCGATAAAACCGGAATCAGGTGGTGATGATGAGTAGATACGAAAATAACGCTAGGACGTGTACACGCGACAACCCTTCCTCTACAGCTGACGAATGACCGACTACTGAACGGTACTTCGAAGTGGTAGGTTGATTTTATTCTAGCTCTCGTGGGAGTACATTGACAAACTAAGCTAGGGGGACTCTAGGCTTGAAGACGCGAATGTGTCATGTACCGTGAGTTGATGCAGCAAATGCTTATCATTTTCGCCGGTTGCCATAAATGGACAAACGTGCAATACATCTAAAATTGACAATATTTGTTAGGTACGAGCCGGTTGTAATACCAACAGTGTTGACTAGTAGGTAGTGGTTTTATATCTTTTTCTTGAAAATATTTTTCTACGGTTTGAAAATTAAGAGTCATTCCATGGATTGATTTCATATTGGAAGTTTTATATCTACCTTGTTAATGGTCATATCAGCTGTACCGTGCGGCGTTTTTTTTTCTGGGCAACCATTTGAAAAAAAAAAGTACCTAATTGGATTTATTCAGAATGTTGAATCGGCGGCAATGAAAATCATAAAACCTTATTAAAACATATGTTTTTAACAAGAATAAATAGAGTTTTACATGTACATTGTATACACATATGACCTATGTGCTCTGATTTAGCTGATGCAGTTGAAATTTTAGCAGGATTTTTATTAACACTCAAACGCTCGGGTAGTCATTTGACCCCTATTTTTTTTTCTTAAAAATCCCATAACTTTTGATAGAATTGACCAATTTGGATGCTTCCGGTTGCAAAAGATCCAGATTTGTCTATATTTTTAACTGCCACATTGGGGACAAATGTGGTACATTTTTACCGGAGATATTCCGGATTATGTTGGGGTACCTCGGCCCTCCTATATGGGTATTTGGCCAATATAATAAAAACTTTTCAACATAAAAATTTCGGAAATGATGCAAAACAACAAGGCATCATCCTAATACATCATCCTGCAAAAATTATTGACATGGTTAAGTCCTACGGGGCAGCGGAGCCGGTTCCAGTTGAGCACCAATTGACATCAGCTCAGTGAACCGTTTCCGGAAAGAACCTGTTCCGGTGCCCGAAGGTCTTTAGCATGTCATGTATCTATGCAGGATGATGTTTTAGGATGATGCCTTGAAGTTTTGCATCATTTCCGATTTTATTCTGTTGAAAAGTTTTTATTATATTGGCCAAACACCCATATAGGAGGGCCGAGGTACCCCAACAGAATCCGGAATATCTCCGGTAAAAATGGACCACAGTTGTCCCCCATCTGACAATTAAAAATATAGACAAATCTGGATCTTTTGCACCCGGAAGCATCCAAATTGGTCAATTCTATCAAAAGTTATGAGATTTTTAAGAAAAAAAATAGAGGTCAAATGACTACCCGAGCGTTTGAGTGTTAATTACGTTTCAAACCAAGCACCAGCTTCCGTGTTCGAACCGGCTGTTGCGTTTGAAATGGAATTCATATACGATTTGAATAGAATTTGTTAATTTCGGGTACAAATATTATGGAATCATTTTAAACAACCATGCGCCCCCATTTTTATCCGTGGGGGTACTAAATTTAACGCGTGCCCAAATTTCGGATAAAATATAAATCATATTGAATATTGATAAAATGTATTTATGACGAATAATACACAATTTATTGTTAATCTAATTACCGTAAACTGGGGTCAATCGGGACACATGGGGCGAATTGGGACAGCAGTTTTAACCATGTTCGAGCAAATATTTTGATTTTTCTGGTTGGTTTCGGTTAGAACAGACTCAGACCAACAAAATGTGTACCTCCATTTCCAAATTTAAAAGCTTCATTCAGTAAAAAAGCAACATTCCCCCTTAACATGTTTAACAAATCTCATTTCTTTTGATAGGGTTCGCAGACCTTCAATATTTCTGACTAATCGGCAAGACTGATAAAAAACCTATCCAACGTTAGTTCACATGGAAGATTCAGACAATATTTGTATCACAATATCTTAAATACGGCCTCCAAAAGATGTATAAATAACACTTAAGTGCTGATAACTTTTGATAGGGTTGTCAGATCCTCGATGTTTTAGGATTAGCCAACTAACGATGGGTCGCATAATTTTTATTGAAATATCTGAGATCAGGTCTCCAAAAAGTCGATGTCTTTATCGGAGCTTTTGGACATCTGGGGCACTAATTCTCCTGGAGTTAGCAGACAATCGGTAGAAAAGAAGTAGCCAGGAATGATTCTGAAATATTAAGTTTTATGATATAAATCCGAAAGCTATCCTGTTCGAACACTTAACGAGACTGCTCGGAAGAGGTTTGGTTCCGGAAGCGGTCGTAAACTCCGTAACGACCACTGAATCATCACGTTCAACTTTTCGAAGAACTTTTTCCGAAAAAACAGCCCATCCATCCACTTGGGTGCGATCATTTCGTCTTTGTTGGCGAGGGAAAACTATTTCGCTTCTGCTATATCACGTCCTCGCCTGGGCACTGCCACTTGAAGATTGACTGTGCTGACAATGAAAATGAATTGATGTGACTAGTGGAAGCACGTTGAGAACTTGAAGTATGTACTGAAACAGGCTGTGAAATTCAAATTTGTGTCAATATAGCAAAATTGAATCAATAATGCGATTTTGTTCGGATTGCAAATCTTTTGAAATTGAAATTGCACAGCAATTCTCTACCAAAACCGGAACTGGATTTTATTTGTATTTTTTTATTTGGCTAAAACTTTGTGGGGGCCTTCCCTATGACCCTATTGTGTCAATGGTTCACCCATACAAGTCTCCATACAATTTTGGCTGCTGTCCATACAAAAATGGTATGTAAATTTTCTAACATCTGTAACTTTTGAGTGAATTTTCTGATCACCAAGTCTTTGGCAAAGTTGTAGGTATTGTTGAGGACTATTGAGAAAAAATAGGTACACGGAAAAAACGCAGATTTTTTAATCATCTTTTGTTTCACAAAAACTCAATTTCCCAAAATACGTATTTTTTGATTTTCGAGATTTTTTGATATGTTTTAGGAGACAAAAATCCGCAACTTTTGAGCCATAGAGAAACATGGTAAAAAATCTGCCGCCGAGTTATGATTTTTTGAAAAAATAGTGATTTTTGGAAAAAATCAAATATTCATTCAAAAACAAATTTGACGTTATCTTTTAATTAAAATTGAATTTACAATCGAAAAGTACATTACAGATTTTTTGATAAAGGGCTCTGTTTTCAAGATATAGCCACCGAAAGTTTGATTTTAGCGAAATATTTGCAGTATTTCGATTTTTAAAAATAGTGACCATGAGTGACCACTTCTAAAAATATGTTTTTTTGAAAAACACAGAAAATCTGCTACAAAATTGTCTAAAAGACATTGAAGATTGGACCTCGGGTTGCTGAGATACAGCCGCTTTAAGGGGTTACATACATGTAAATCGACAAAAAAGTCAGAGGTTGGTGTAAGCACACACTTCATTTTATTTAAAATCTGTTTTCAGGGAACTAAAATATACATTTTAATCTATTATCAAAACAAATTTGAAGACATTTGGTTGTATCATTGCCGAGATAAAGCTATTTGAAGTTGGTAGTTTCAAAAAAACGGGTGCCACGATATCTCAACACTGCTTGGTCCAAATCGGCTCAAAGTTTTGGTGAAGCCTCGTTAAACCGGTCCTGTGTGCATGACGAAGGTCGATTTTCAAAAAACTTATTTAAAAAATATATATACAGCAATTCCATTTGAAAAGAGCCTAAACCAAAAAAAAAGTTCTCCGATCGGGCTCAAAATTTTTCTGGGGGTTCCTTGGCCAAAATAATTAGACCCGTATTTTTTTGTTTGGCCATTAGGGTGACCTACATCGTGCTAGGGTGGTTCGAAAAATGGCAATTTTCGTCATTTTTCGCAAAAACCACTTTTTTCGAAAAATCATATCTCCGCGCCATTTCATCCGATTTTAGCTGTCCTAGACGCAAAAGAAAGGTGATGAGTTTGGCTATTTGGGAAAAATAGTAAGAAGTTCCAAAAATCTAGCTTAACTATTGAAAAAGTCGTATGAAAACTTAAAATGGCGTTTTGCCCGTGTCTGGACCAAAGAGCCTATGTCTGAAAATATTTTTATCGGATTCCTCGGAAAATTTCACATAAAATATCAAAAAATTGGCGATGTCGAACCGTACATTTCAGAGATATGATTTTTTGAAAATAAAAACTGAGTTTTTCGACGCGCCACGCGCAAAAACAGGAAAATGACGAAATCGGCAAAAAATCAACTTTTTTTACTAAAACTGCGATAACTTTAAAATTTCAGCGATGACCTATAGATGTTATGGTACCAAAAGTTGCGTCTTTCAATTACGAAAATTTTGATACCCAAACATCTATAGGTCATCGCTGAAATTTTAAAGTTATCGCAGTTTTAGTGAAAAAAGTTGATTTTTTGCCGATTTCGTCATTTTCCCGTTTTTGCGCGTGGCGCGTCGAAAAACGCAGTTTTTATTTTCAAAAAATCGTATCTCCAAAACGTACGGTTCGACATCGCCAATTTTTTGATATGTTATGTGAAATTTTCCGAGGAATCCGATAAAAATATTTTCAGACATAGGCTCTTTGGTCCAGACACGGTCAAAACGCCATTTTATGTTTTCATAAGACTTTTTCAATAGTTAAGCTAGATTTTTGGAACTTTTTACTATTTTTCCCAAATAGCCAAACTCATCACCTTTCTTTTGCATCTAAGACAGCTAAAATCGGATGAAATGGCGCGGAGATATGATTTTTAGAAAAAAGTGGTTTTTGCGAAAAATGACGAAAATTCCCATAATTCGAACCACCCTAGCACGATGTAGGTCACCCTAATGGCCAAACAAAAAAATACGGGTCTAATTATTTTGGCCAAGGAACCCCCAGAAAAATTTTGAGCCCGATCGGAGAACTTTTTTTTCGGTTTAGGCTCTTTTCAAATGGAATTGCTGTATATACAGGGTGTTTGGTTCATGGATGCGGATACTTGGTGGTCCCCTAAAGGACCCCGAAACATGCAAAAAAGTCTTCTACGGCATTGTCGAATTCTCATCCTAAACCGAGTTAAGTAGAATTTACTGTTTTGAGGAGTTTCTGCACTAAAATCGATTTATCTCATGATTGTGATCATGAAAAGCTTCGCTTCTGATTTCATGTGAAAGCTGAGTAAATTTCACGATAAAAAATGATTTTTGAATTTTTTTAAACTTCAGTTAAGTCTGCCTACAGAGCCTTTACATTTTTTTCTTGCCCTAGTGTTGTTGGTTTTTTGCATTTATTTTGCGTAAATGGCAGGTAAATGGTTTGTTTTATGTATCAAAACGATGCTCCTAGATCCTCTCTACAATTCTCTCTAAATAACCATTTCCCGAATTCTTTTCCTAAAGCCGCTATTTTAATTTTATTGGTGAAAAAAAATCGAAGCCAGAAAACCTGTCATGGTACCTTAATAAATCAAACCGACGCCTGACAGAGCATCGCGCAAAGCATACTTGATCAACGCGCGCGCGGCCGCATGTTTGCTGGAAGGAGGGTGACAGTAAGAAAACAAACCACGTGTGCCCAATGCATTGTGGAAAAAAGTTTGTTCCAGAATTGTTTCATTACCGGAAGTATTTTGTCTCGCGTTCTTTTGGCAAACAGGTTAAAACAAAAGTTAAGGGACGGCTATTTAATTATTAAAATGAGTTAAGATGCAATAGGTCTCGTTGAAGGATTTCCACTGTTGTTTAGTGTGCGGATCGTTTGATCCACACAGGTGATACAACAATAAATAATTAAGCTGATTAAACCAAACATTTAAAACAAGCCCATTGACAATGCAAATAAATGTTCAGTTAGCAGGAAGTAGATACTTTGCTTTTTTAGAGTTCTACTTTTTTTACATTACAAAAAGGATAAGTTGGATTGTTTCTTGCGTACATAGGACAAAAGCATACATTTCCATCAAGCACCAAATGTTGGCATATCAAGAAGAGAAGAATTTAAGAATTTAAGAATTTAAGAATTTAAGAATTTAAGAATTTAAGAATTTAAGAATTTAAGAATTTAAGAATTTAAGAATTTAAGAATTTAAGAATTTAAGAATTTAAGAATTTAAGAATTTAAGAATTTAAGAATTTAAGAATTTAAGAATTTAAGAATTTAAGAATTTAAGAATTTAAGAATTTAAGAATTTAAGAATTTAAGAATTTAAGAATTTAAGAATTTAAGAATTTAAGAATTTAAGAATTTAAGAATTTAAGAATTTAAGAATTTAAGAATTTAAGAATTTAAGAATTTAAGAATTTAATTTTTAATCATTAATCATTTAATCATTTAATCATTTAATCATTTAATCATTTATTCATTTAATCATTTTATCATTTAATCATTTAATCATTTAATCATTTAATCATTTAATCATTTAATCATTTAATCATTTAATCATTTAATCATTTAATCATTTAATCATTTAACCATTTAATCATTTAATCATTTAATCATTTAACCATTTAATCATTTAATCATTTAATCATTTAATCATTTAATCATTTAATCATTTAATCATTTAATCATTTAATCATTTAATCATTTAATCATTTAATCATTTAATCATTTAATCATTTAATCATTTAATCAATTAATCATTTAATCATTTCATCATTTAATCATTTAATCATTTAATCATTTAATCATTTAATCATTTAATCATTTAATCATTTAATCATTTAATCATTTAATCATTTAATCATTTAATCATTTAATCATTTAATCATTTAATCATTTAATCATTTAATCATTTAATCATTTAATCATTTAATCATTTAATCATTTAATCATTTAATCATTTAATCATTTAATCATTTAATCATTTAATCATTTAATCATTTAATCATTTAATCATTTAATCATTTAATCATTTAATCATTTAATCATTTAATCATTTAATCATTTAATCATTTAATCATTTAATCATTTAATCATTTAATCATTTAATCATTTAATCATTTAATCATTTAATCATTTAATCATTTAATCATTTAATCATTTAATCATTTAATCATTTAATCATTTAATCATTTAATCATTTAATCATTTAATCATTTAATCATTTAATCATTTAATCATTTAATCATTTAATCATTTAATCATTTAATCATTTAATCATTTAATCATTTAATCATTTAATCATTTAATCATTTAATCATTTAATCATTTAATCATTTAATCATTTAATCATTTAATCATTTAATCATTTAATCATTTAATCATTTAATCATTTAATCATTTAATCATTTAATCATTTAATCATTTAATCATTTAATCATTTAATCATTTAATCATTTAATCATTTAATCATTTAATCATTTAATCATTTGATCATTTGACGAATCCGAGGTACATTTTCAATAACTCGTGACGGAGGGGCAACTATTTTTGTAAAATCGCGATAAATTGTAATTTTTTGTAAAGTTGCGTAACGAAAAATGGCATGGGTTTTTATTTTCTGTTTTGATTAATTTTTTTAAAATTATTTTGATTTTTTAATTTATTTATTTTTTGCAAAAGACAAAAACTTTGATTAACGAGTCAATTTATAGTTTTATTTATTTGGCGAACTTGAATTCAGTTTCATTTTAATAACATTTATGTTTCAATCTTGTTATTTTCAGAAGCTTCATGAACTTCAAGGATAAGCCGTTCATCAATGACAAATGTATTCGATGTGGTGAAGAATATCACTAAGAAAAACATGGAAACATCAGGTGGGAAGATTTTGCTGTTGCATGTGGAGCATTGTGATATCATTTCCGTTTTTTCACTAACTGCAACTACTAAGCTTAAAAAATAAATGTAAATTATAATAAACTGGATTCAGGTTGACCAAAAAAATCAATAAAACTATTAATTGACTTATTGTTAATCAAGTATTTGGTTATGTCACCTAAGTGAAATCGCAACGATTATACAAATTTCCTTAGTGAGTACATCCAAATAACCAAAAAATGGTCGAAATTTGAACAAAGTTTGAGAAGAATTTGATCGAATACTGTAATATCAAAATAATACCAAACTGTGTGGTATCCGATCATTGACAAACTTTGCAATTTTAAAATATCAAAACAATACATTAAATTGGTATGATATCAAAATTTTGCTCCTGCATAATCCTCAATACAAATTTTAAAGGGAATATCAAAATTTGGTATTGATACCTGAGAAAGGTATTATTACGCATTTCCCTTGTTATTTACCCATGCTCGGTTAGTACCAACCACTAATGTCTTACTTTTAACTACAAGGACTTCGCCACCCTGGGTTCCTAAGTGTTTGAGAACAGCACGGAGTGACTACGCCGGATACCCATTTTTACAATTAGAATTTCAGATCTCCCGCTGCGGGATTCGACCCAGCACCCTCTAGATTGTGAGTACAGTGCGCGGTCCGATTGATACACACGGGCGGAGCTTAACGTTAGTAAAGACATAAATTGAGTCCACTTTGTGAATGTGTTAATGGCAGCAGGCGTGGTTGAATGGTTACGCTCTCCGCTTTGTAAGCGGATGATCATAGGTTCGATTCCCATCTGCTCCAACCTTCCATCGGATGGGGAAGTAAAACTTCGGTCCCGGCCTTGGTTGTTGTCAGGCCGTGTAGAAATCGTCTCCCTGCTATAAAGATAAACAACACAACAATCCAAGGCTGCTCCGGTGGAATCAATGGCGGCGGTTGGACTCGCAATGCAAAGGTCGTCTGTTCGAACCTTGAGGTGGAAGGTTTCTTGTAGTAGAAAGAGGTCTGGAAGAAGAGAGCCCCAATCAAGCCTTTGGACTCCTTGGTTCGAGCAGGAACCTGCAATAGAGACCACAAAAGACCTGGAGGGTGACATTGGGTCTGGATGAAGAAATTGGGTCATACAAAAATGTAGAAATTTGTATGACCCAATCTCACCCTCAGACCCAATCTTTAGCAGGGGTAAATAACACAGGAATACCAAATTTTAGTATTACTTGGAATACAAAATTTTTGGTATTTCCACGCCCATGGAACATCAGATTTTGGCATTCTTGTGGTCTTCCACACACATGATTCTGGTATGATTTCATGGTATTTTACCATCTATTACTGGGCTACCAAGGGCACATTTTTGTCGCTGTAATTTGCAAAAGTAATACCAAAATTTGGTATTTTTATGTCGTTTTTAGTGCAACAGTTGCAATTAGTAAAAAAACGGAAATGATATCACATGCTCCACATGCAACAGCAAAATCTTCTCACCTGATGATTCCATGTTGTTCTCAGTGATATTCTTCACCACATCGAATACATTTGTCTAATCGTTGAAGTTCTGAAGCTTCTGAAAAATAACAAGATTCATTAATGAATGTTATTAAAATGAAATTGGGTTCCAGTCACCAAAAATTTTATAATAAAATCAATTGACTCGTTAATCAAAGTTTTTTTTCATCCCGACTTAGAGACATTTTACTGATTTCATTTTTGTTAAATGGTTTTTTCTTCAAAAAAATCAAAAATCATTTTTAACATTTTTGGTTTTCAAGTCATTTTAGCGCACCTTTTTGACCTTGTCAAAATTGATCAAAATTTTTCCATAGTTTCTGAAGAAATTGATAAAAATCTGTAATACCAAAATAATAACAAAATGTGGTATCCTGATTTAGATTTTTTTTTCACAATTTTAATTAATTTCTTTAGGGGGTTTTCCAAAAATCTTTAAAATCAAGTTTGAAATTTTCGTTTTTTTTTTCAGTATTCGATTTGAGAAATCCTTTTAAAGCAAAATTAATGACCACGTCAAAATTGGTCAACATTTTCCCATAATTTCAGAAGAAATTGATAAAATACGTAAATACCAAAATAATAACAAAATGTGATTTTCGGTCATTGACAAATTCTGCAATTTTGCAATATCAAAACAATACCTTAAATTGGTATGATACCAAATTGTACTCTTGCATGATCCTAAGAAAAAATTTCAGGAATACGAAAATTTGGTGTTGATAACAGAGAAAGGTATAATTAGGCATTTCTTTTGTTATTTACCCATGCTCGGGATGTCACCCCTGATGACGGTATTTGTTTTTTTTTGTGAATGTCTGCTCTGATATTCTTCAATGGAGTTTCCCTACAAGGAAACCGAGGAAGATTTATTTTTATTTACCAAAAACATTTCAAATCCATCTATTGGATAGCAAAAGATTTTAGGGAAAGAATGTTTAATTCGATAAGAATTCATGCATGGTAGTTTATCATGAATAAATTAAATAAATAAACACTTCCTTGAATAAATAAAATAAGTAAGCACTTCCTTAAATAATCAAATCAGTGTTTATTCTACCAAAAGTATTTTAAGTTTCTTAAGAAGTTTTGTTATTCTATGCGTGCATTTTTTTATTTACTTTAAAACGAATTGCAATGTTTGAAAATGATTGAAAATATCAATTCACGTTTATAAACAAAAATCTCTCATAAAACGATTTTCAACATGTTATGATTAAAGCACAGAGGTAAGAAACCCTTTCTATTAAATTGGCTGATTTTACATTTTTATCAAATTATGATCACATTCCGAATTAGGTCTTGATTGAGCTAGCCGGCAACCATGGTGTAGGGGTAAGCGTGGTTGCCGCTCATCCAGTCGGCTTGGGTTCGATCCCAGACGGTCCCGGTGGCATTTTTCGAGACGAGATTTGTCTGACCACGCCTTCCGTCGGATGGGGAAGTAAATGTTGGCCCCGGTCTAACCTAGAGGTTAGGTCGTTAGCTCAATCCAGATGTAGGAGTCGTCTCCCTGGGTCCTGTCTCGGTGGAGTCGCTGGTAGGCAGTTGGACTAACAATCCAAAGGTCGTCAGTTCGAATCCCGGGGTGGATGGAAGCATAGGTGTAAAAAGAAGTTTGCAATTGCCTCAACAATCAAGCCTTCTGACACCTAGTTTCGAGTAGGAATCTCGCAATCGAGAACGCCAAGGCAATGCTGTAGAGCGAATAATTTGATTTTTGATTGAGCTATTCAATTAAAAACGCTTTTCAAAAGTTTTAAATAAACAAAAGGGTGTTGATATGCCAACATTTGGTGCTTGATGGAAATGTATGCTTTTGTCCTATGTACGCAAGAAACAATCCAACTTATCCTTTTTGTAATGTAAAAAAAGTAGAACTCTAAAAAAGCAAAGTATCTACTTCCTGCTAACTGAACATTTATTTGCATTGTCAATGGGCTTGTTTTAAATGTTTGGTTTAATCAGCTTAATTATTTATTGTTGTATCACCTGTGTGGATCAAACGATCCGCACACTAAACAACAGTGGAAATCCTTCAACGAGACCTATTGCATCTTAACTCATTTTAATAATTAACACCTTCTTTCCCTTAAATAGCCGTCCCTTAACTTTTGTTTTAACCTGTTTGCCAAAAGAACGCGAGACAAAATACTTCCGGTAATGAAACAATTCTGGAACGAACTTTTTTCCACAATGCATTGGGCACACGTGGTTTGTTTTCTTACTGTCACCCTCCTTCCAGCAAACATGCGGCCGCGCGTGCGTTGATCAAGTATGCTTTGCGCGATGCTCTGTCAGGCGTCGGTTTGATTTATTAAGGTACCATGTCAGGTTTTCTGGCTTCGATTTTTTTCACCAATAAAATTAAAATAGCGGCTTTAGGAAAAGAATTCGGGAAATGGTTATTTAGAGAGAATTGTAGAGGGGATCTAGGAGCATCGTTTTGATACATAAAAGTAACCATTTACCTGCCATTTACGCAAAATAAATGCAAAAAACCAACAACACTAGGGCAAGAAAAAAATGTAAAGGCTCTGTAGGAAGACTTAACTAAAGTTTAAAAAATTTCAAAAATCATTTTTTATCGTGAAATTTACTCAGCTTTCACATGAAATCAGAAGCGAAGCTTTTCATGATCACAATCATGAGATAAATCGATTTTAGTGTAGAAACTCCTCAAAACAGTAAATTCTACTTAACTCGGTTTAGGATGAGAATTCGACCATGCCGTAGAAGACTTTTTTTCATGTTTCGGGGTCCTTTAGAGAACCACCAAGTATCCGCATCCATGAACCAAACACCCTGTATATATTTTTGGGTTTTTCATTTAAAAAATCGTCACTTTTTGATTTTTGTATTTTTTAAAAAATCAAATTTTTTTAATCTGGCTTCGTCATGCACACGGAATATGTCTTGAGAGTCTTCACCCCAAATTTCAGCCAATTTGGTCCATCCCATCCCAAGATATTGTGGCACTCGTTAATCAACTTTTTGTTTCGAGAAAAACGCTTTTAAAGATTGACAGTCCGCTTTGAGCACGACAAAATGCTAAGGTTAAAATCGTCTATAACTCAGTTTAATCAAGTAATATCTTCATGAAACTTTTAGGAGTGATTGAAAATCATATTTTTAGTGGATTCAATAACTTTTCTGTTATATGAAATTTTGTGATTTTCTACGTGTATGTAACCCCTTAAGGAAAAGAAATACGAAAATTGTAGTTTTTTAAGTCTCACCTAAACAACCCACCATTATCTAATGTCGATATCTCAGCAACTAGTGGTCCAATTTTCAATGTAAAAATAAGAAACATTCGCGAAATTTTCTGATCTTTTCGAAAAAAATATTTTGTAAACTTATAAATTAAGACTAACATTTGAAAAGGGCCAAACATTGAATATTACGGCCATTTAAAATGCTAGTCTTGATTAAATTTCTTTCAAAATAAAATTAAAACTGGTCGAAATCGGCCGATTTCGTAGAGAGTTGCCAATTAAAAAACTGTCACTGAATCCGCTTTGTAAATGCTGGCCCCGATACTTTTTACGGGTAATTCTCTCAGGAACAGGGAAAGATTTAGGGGGAGAGGGGGTAATATGCACCCCCGGGGCAAAATGCACCCCTGCTTTTCTCGGTATTTGAAGAGTTTTCCGGGGGAAAAATCATAGAAATTGGAGGCTTAACACTGCTAAACCATGCTGGAAAAAAATTGAGCATCGTGGTATAAAAACAGCTTAGGCCGATGCAAATATTTAAAAAAGTTTTTGTCCCTCGGCCCTGGCCGAGGTCAAGGGGGGGGTGGGGGCAAAAAAATAAAAAAAAATATAAAAATTTAAATAACAAGCCATAGTTTTCACATTTAAATGAAAAAAGTGTTTTAAAATGCATTTTACACTAGTTCAGTTGTTTTGCAATCATTAGTTTTCAAAAAATCTAAGATCTGACAAAAACAAAAATTGTATCGAAAAAAAAGATTTTGCACCGAAAATTTTCAAAAAGTCTTAAAATTTTTTAATAAACCCAAACATGCTAAAAATGATTTTAAACGCAGAAGAATGTATTTTAATTTGATTTCAGCTGGTTGCACTTGAATTTTCATTGAAATTTTGAAGTTTACTGTAAAAAAATTTTGTTTTGCCCCCTGATTTTTCGGGCCAATTTTGAAGGGGGGGGGGGGGGGGGTTGTGACAAAAACTTTTAAAAATATTTGTACCAGCCTTAAGTTATTTGCAAAACTTTAAAATGTTGTGTTTTCATCTAATTTTCATTGAACTTTCATTATGATTTTTGGACAGTATAAAAAAACATTTATTGTTATTGTAAGTGTTGAGGTGTATAGTTTTTGCCATAATCTTCATTATTTTGTAGATAGATGAGTCCAAAAACATAAAAAAATGCATTTTTAAAAATGCATTTTCTGCCAAAGCGTGGTCGGGGCAAAATGCACCGCCGTGAAGCTCCTTTGTAAAAAAACAGCGGTGTCATCTAGTGGTGACTAGTGAAAACTGCTTATAGCCGGTGCATTTTGCCCCATGTTGTGGTGTTGTTTGAGATGAATCAAAAATATTTTTAGAAATCTGTTATTTTTAAACAATTTTGAGGTTTTTAAAGACTTTTTTCACTTGGATGACGTTGAATAATAGGTATTCATGAACATCTAACGAAATTCTTTTACAGAAATGTTGTTATGGTTGAGAAATCACAGTTTTCCCTTAGGGGGTGCATATTACCCCCTGTTCCCCTACTTTTTTTTTACTATTGTGCATTGTCTGGTGTGGGCTCCCTCCATTTTCATCCATTTAACCCCTGCTGAGAGTCAGAGTTACAAAGTCAACTAACGTGTTGATAAAATTAGTTAAAAGATATGTAATCAAAACTGCCAAGCTAAGAAGATAAGATTTAGTGGCTGTATTTGATGAGATGCAGTGCGAAGGAGCCAAAACACAAAAATTCCAAATAAAACCATATATAAAAACAACTACGAAACTAAAAAAACAAAACAAGTATTACAACCACATCTGCACCTGAGCAATTCATATTTCTACTTGTTTTCCTTATCGCCAATCTGAGCGGTTCATCTGTTTTGAATACTAATTAAGCACTAAAAAGAATATTTCTGTTTATTATTCTTAACAAGCATCGATTTTATTGCGATATCACGTAATCAGCAATCAATAATATAATAATAATAATATATCTTTTATAATCTATTGGGGGAATTCATTTATAAAATAATACACCAATCTCAAACATCGAGCAGTCCCTTGCGCCAAAACGTTGGCAGGTATCTCTTGATTGCCTCGGCATATTTGGGATGCCGAAAGCAACGATCGGATAGATTTTCCCAAGCTTTCACACTGGCCAAATCGATCTCGATGTCTTTGTCGGAGCTTTCGACCATTTGGGGCACCATTTCATCCGGAGTCAACAAGAACATTGGCAAAAATGTCGTAGACAGGAATGATTCTGAAGTGAATAAAAGATTGTGCAATAAAGTTGAATGAATTGCATGATTGCTTCAATGAGGCTCATCCAAATGACCACACCTGGTTATTTCAACGCGAAGATCTATCAACGTAGGGATTTTCGGTCCGTAGTCAAACTTCTTCAATGCTGTTGCAAATTCATCGTAGTAAAATTTGATCAGCTCATCGCGATGGTTGTCTCTGGTTTCGACGCTGACTGCCTGGTACAGCGAGTAGATGATATCGACTGCAGGTGAGCCCCAAGAGCTAAGCTGATAATCGAGCTGAAACGATAGCAATCTGATAAGAAATGGTGCGCTTTTTAATCGCAATATAAATTTACCAGCATTAGGTCCTGTGTTTTTCCGTCAACAATTCTATACATGCAGTTCCTATAATTGCAATCGCCATGATTCAAAACGTTGTACAGTGAGGATTTGTTACAAGTGTAAATCTCCCTTATTTTTTGTATTATTTGTGTTTTGTACTTTTCGATTTGTTCAAAATAGTTCTCGTATCCAGGCCATTCCAGACACAGTCTAGACAGTATGCCGATATTTTTAATCCATGTTTCGGTAATATCTCCTCTGAAGGCAGTTCCGATGTTACAATCCATTTTCTTAATATTCGGGAGCTGCAATACAATCATTGAAAATCTTTGATCAAATATCCTAAATGTCTCGCATACCTTCTCA